>NC_083609.1:33994645-35244645 GCF_029168945.1 Cannabis sativa | reverse complement strand
ATTTATTATAGAGAATGTTCTTGGTAGTTTTTCTCTCTTTGGTTCTTATGAAACCCAGAATTCTCGACCCCCGTCTTAATGTGTTTGAGGGGTATTTATAGTGCTTTTATGGGGTGATCCCTAAAACCGAACTACATGTCTTTCTGTATATTTTATTTAGGGGCACACTTTCCCAGCAGACATAAAATGGGAAATACATGGCCTATACCCTAGGTATCTTAGGGGTTAGGTGGATATAATCCTTTATCCCTTCTTGACTGATGTGATCACTCATAAAGTAGCCGTCACTAGGCTTATTAGTCATAGCGTAATAGCTACAGAAGAGGGGTTACGCCGTCAGACTTAATTCTTATGACAGTTCCAATACGCCTTCTCCCATGCGGCATTAAATGCAAGGTGACTGTTCAAATGGGGTCTGATGCCTCCCGGAGGTGCTTTGCTATAGCCCTGTCCTCCGAGAGTACGTGGACCCTTCATGTTTTCTCCTGGAGGTATTTTCATTCTGTTACTCTTGATCTAAAAAGACTTAGTCAAATTATCTCAAAACCATTTTCCTCAAATCCACGTGTCGTAGTCGCATTGGTGCACGTATTTTGGGAAAAACTAAGTGCAACAAGACTTAATAAAGTCTCTTAATTAACAAATAAACCCTAGAAACTCTTTTCTTCACATTTAAGCCCTTGCTTAGTGAAAATTCATAAACTAGACATAGTCTAATTTTAGAATTATAACTGATTAATTAAAATCAATTATCTGAGTCTTACAAGCAGTATGGTCTCAACTAGTATGGGGACCATGGGCCTATATAACCGAGCTTTCAATAAGCATACCCAGAACTTACCAAGTAAATTCACTGACTTATTAATTCCTCGTTTCATCCATGCATAGAACTTGGAATTGCACTCTCAGTTATATAGAACGCTCTATATGTTCCACGATATAGATACACTATTAATTATCCATTGTCATAATCCAAATAATCAATGATCCTTTGTAGATGATCTACATTGCATAGGGATAAAATTACCGTTACACCCTTTCAATGTATTTTATCCTTGAAACACTTGGCCACCTATAAATGATATTTTTGTGAAATAATATAATCACTAAAATGAGATCTCAATCATTTATCTCTATTCAGTCAAGCTCAAAGGAAATCATCGATTCACTTCTAAATACCTATAGAAGTTATAGATTCCATATCTATGATTAGCGCTCCCAGTCAATTGCACTACCATGTTCCCAAAATGTACGTATCACCCTGACCAAAAAGTAGGCTTAACTAACAAATTAAAGAACATGTATAATACTCTTGAGATCGAACCTAATCATGTCAGGATTAAGATCATTTGATCTAGGATCAACTTGGTGATATTGAATTGAATAGATATTTCGGTAAGTTTATCATATCTAATCAAAGTTCAATATCGATCCTTTCTAATGTATACTCCATACATCCGATAGTGGTAAACTTTGTCAATGCCCTGGAAAGAACATAACACTTATCCAAGGTGTAAGTATACCTATCGCTGATTATCATGCAAGTCTAAATCCAGTGAACTGACAAATAAGGGAATTAAACTTTCGAACATATAATTATGATTATATTCCACTGTGATGACAACATTATAATCATGAACAAATACATATGTTTTGGACCTAATAGAATTTGTAATCATTAAATAAATCATGTGAATCATGCAACATAAAATGTGATTTTTGATCTTAATTAATTAGTAAATCTGATTATATTGAAATGAGTTTTATTTAGGGCACAAAACCCAACAAACTCCCACTTGCACTAATATAAAACAAAAAATGCATTTCAAATAATCTCAACGCCTTGATATTCAAATCAAGTGTAGTGTGTAGTATACTTTCCGTAATAGGATCTGATAGGTTGTATTGAATACAACCTTTCCTTCATCATTACATTTCCCCCATCACAAAATTCTAGATATTGTGAAATTCCTCTCTATATGTCCACTCCTTTAGGGATACTGGATTCTTTACTTTTTGGCAACTACTTTTGCGTTAATCAGGAAGTAACACTAGTAGTTAATAAATGTTGGAACAATGCCAAAAATGTATAGAAATTTCCTTAGACTGAATAAGTATCTTTCTTGCAACTTTAACATTTAGTCTCTCTGGTAGAGTTAGAGAATTCGTATAGGTTTTTACACTTCTCCAAAATAACTACTCCACCCCCAGAGTAATCACCATCTCATCAGCAGACTTTCTAGCACTAAGGGAAGTCTAAAAATTTGATTTGGTGTAGTCTAAGAGTATTAAATACACCCTTATCGACTAACATATAGTTCCTCTTCTTGATCTTAAGATTCACTTGATTGTCTTCCAAAGTTCCTTTCCTGGATTAATCTGATAGCTACTCATTACTCCCACTCAACAACAGGTGTCTGGTCTAATGCATAGGAAAGCATATATGAGACCTCTCACTGTAGATCCTAAGGAATTATTTCATTGGACTTTATCTTTTCTGGAATAGTTAAAACTTTTCCTTAGATAAATAAAATCTATATCTAGAAGTCAAGAAGCTTCTATAGATTGCCATTAGAAAAATGCTCTAGCATCTTACTAAAGTAATAATAACTTTGACTCTCGCCTAAACGGGACATCGTTGTATTCTTATTTTAATAGAAATTATCCTTTATTTTCCTCTTACGTTTTTCATTTAGAATTTTCTTAAATATTATATAATCGTATGAATGGTATATGAATCATCTGCTTACGATGTCATTCTAATTTCTCTTATGAAATTGAATAGCGTAGATGACTATATTCCTGACATTCTATCCCGAAATGATATAATCCTCGATCTTAGAAATCTCCTACTTGTATATGCTTACTTAAGGAAACTTAGACTTAGAGTTAGATTTGTAGTGGTTGTCCAAGCTAAAATTATTACTCATTGAATATTTGGTATAAATTTAAGTCTTTGACTTTAAATTTTAGATTCCAAATCGAAATTTCATTTCAGTTTCTTAGAATACATTGGAAAATACAATATGACTTTCACAAGTTTTGATATCCATTTTTTGTCAATGGGTCCAAACTGTATGTTAATGTATGGAATATGAGTTTTGTATTATGTGACTAGGATCCACTTGGACTATTCTAATAACTCTTTATTTAGCTAGACATAAGTCATTAGAAGACCACATCCTTAGTTTAATATATCTATGGTATTTTCATCTTGTTCATAGTGGTTTTGACAAGATCATTCTTTACAAAAAGAAAAATGCCTATATCCAATGAAAGTAGGATCATCTATATTCGAATATGGATGTACATTCAGGGGTGAATATGAGTTATCATTAAATTCTTAATACGATCACTCTAGATTTTACTTAATGCATAGAAATTTGAAATGTTTGAGAAATTTCATGAATTTCTAGCAATGGTGAAAAACTATTAAGGAAAGTGGTTAACGATCTTGCGAATTGGTAGGCGTGGAGAGATATTTGGATATGCAGTTCAAAGATCATTAAGTTGAACTTCGAATTGTATCCAAACTTACCTCCCTAGAAATTTAGTTTGCATATTGATGAGAGTAAAAGGTCTATGATTAGTTACTAGCAGTTGCTTAAGTCCTTCTATGCATATACCCTAGTGATAGGAAAAATTTAGAATGATGGAATGGTTGTGTACAAAGTGTAAACCATTACTAGATTCATGGATGTCGTGATCGTGACCTTAAGAAACGCTAAAACTGTTAACTAAGGTTTGCATGTTTAACTAAGATAAGAGAGTGTTTGTTTCAATAAATACTAATTTTCTAAGAAAATGAAATAAATACTAATTTTCTAAGAAAATGACTAAGTCTAAAAATAATGTAGCAAAGTAGAGGATATATTTTTTCTTGATTCTAAAGTGTTCTATCATCTTATTCCATATAAAATGGTCCCACTGCCTCTATTGTCTTGATGCAACCGATGAGGATAATACCATTTAGATTCTTAGACAGAAAGTCACAGTACCTTGTCGTAGTGGGAGGGTTTTAAGGAACTCACCCTGTTATAATTTGGGAGATACTTGTGATGAAAATCCATTGTTAGTTTAAACAAGTAATGGATTATCAGAATAAGGAACTAAGAAGCAAAGCCAAGAGAGCTATGGTTAAAACCATTCATATGGAGTAACCAAAAGTTTTCTATTACAAGGGAAAGAAAGGAAATTTTGTTAATAAGTCTATTCAATGGACTTAACAAAACTTCCTGATCCTAGTATTATAGGTTTGAGTTATCTAAACCTATGGCTTGTGGTATATCTGGTTATTTAATTACTCTAGTGCGAGCAACTTACTTTAGTAAGATGCTGAAGCATTTTTTTTCTCTAATGGCAATCTATAGAAGATTCTTGACTTCTAGATATTGATTTCATTTATCTAAGGAAAAGTTTCAACAATTCCAGAAAAGTTAAAGGCCAAGGAAAGAATTCCTTAGGATCAATAGTGAGAGGTCTCAGATATGCTTTGCTATACATTAGACAAGACACCAGCTGTTGAGTGGGAGTAATGAGTTGTTATCAGAATAATCTAGGAAAGGAACATTGGAAGAAAATCAAGTAAATCTTAAGATCAAGGAGAGGAACTACATGTTAGTCGATAAGGGTGGTATTTTAATACTCTTAGACTACACCAAATCAGGTTTCTAGACTTGCCTTAGTGCTAGAAAGTCTGCTGATGAAATGGTGATTACTCTTGGGGTGGAGCAGTTATTTTGGAGAAGTGTAAAAACCAATCTGAAATCTCTAACTCTACCTGTGAAACTGAATGCTAAAGTAGCAGGAAAGATACTTGTTCAGTCAATGGAAAGTTCTATACAGTTTATAGCATTGTACCAACGATTTATTAACTACTAGTGTTACTTCCTCACTAACACAGAAGTAGTTGTCAAAAAGTAAAGAATCCAGTATCCCTAGAGGAGTAGACATATAGAGAGGAATTTCACATTGTCAAGGTTGTGTTTAAGGATACGTAAAGGTGGAGGAAAGTTCGTATTGAATACAACCTGTCAGATCCTATTACGAAGACAATACTACATACAACACTTGATCGGGATATCAAGGTGTTGAGATTATTTGAAATGCACTTTTTATTTTATATTAGCGCAAGTGGGAGTTTGTTGGGTTTTGTGCCCTAAATAAATCCATTTCAATATAATCAGATTTACTAATAAATAAAGATCAGAAATCACTTTTATGTTGCATCCTTCACATGATTTATTTCATGATTATGTTTAATGTATAAATTCTATTAAGTCTAGAACATATATAAATATGTACATATTTATTCATGATTATATTGTCGTCAGCACAGTGGAATATAATCATGATTATATGTTCAAAAGTTTAATTCCCATAATTTTTCAGTTCACTGGATTTAGACTGACGTGATAACCAGCGATAAGGTATACTTACACCTTGGATAAGTGTTATGTCCTTTCTAGGGCATTGGAAAAGTTTACCTGTATCGGATGTATGGAGTATACATTGGAAGGGACCGATATTGATCTTGGATAAGATATCATAAACTTAGCGTTATATCTTTCTAAGTCAATATTAACGGTTGATCTTAGGTATATGGATCTTAATCTTGATATGGTTAGGTTCAACTTAGTTGTATTATTTATGTTCTTCAATTTGTTCATTAAAGTTCACCAATTAGATCTTCTCGTGACATACAGATTAAGGACATGGTAGTTCAATTGAGTCGGAGCGCTAAACATAGATATGGAATCTATAGCCTTTATAAGTATTTAGAAGTGAAACAATGATTTCCGTTGAGCTTGGCTGAATAGAAATATTTGATTTATGCCTCATTTCAGTAATTATATTAGTTTACTAAAGTATCATTTATAGGTTGCTAAGTGTTTTAAGGATAACATACATTGAAGGGTAGAACGGTAATTTTATCCCTATTCAATGTAGATCGTCTATAGAGGATCTTTGACTATTAAGATTATCACAATGGATAATCATAATGTATCTATATCATGGTATATATAGAGCGATCTATATAATTGAGAGTGCTATTCAATTCCAAATAGTGGCGCAAGGCAGAATTAATAAGTTGAGAATTTACTTGGTGAATTCTAGATTTACTTATTGAAAGCTCAGTTATATAGGCCCATGGTCCCTTCACTAGTTGAGATAACACTGCTTGCAGACTCAGTGAATTGATTTTAATTAATCAATTATAATTTTAAAATTAGAATATGTCTTATTTATGAATTTTCACTAAGCAATGGCTTAATTGTGAAGAAAAGAGGTTTTGGGGTCAATTTATTAATTAAGAGAATTTGTATGGTCTAATTAATAAATTACATATATGACAATTTTATTTAGTAGTTAATTATAATTCTTAAATAAATAGTTTTGGCATTTATAGGATTGCATTAGACAATATGGTATTATTGAAAGAAGAATAAGTGGTTCAAATAAAGTGGCAAAATTGTAACTAGAGAATGGTCTTATTATTGTGTACAACCATGAAGTATTTTTTTCCCAATATTTCTTTCTTTTTTAATTTATATAATTCAGCCCTAAGCCATACTTGAAGCACTATAAAAGGAACATGATAATCTCATCTCATCCTCTTGACAATTTGACAAACTTTTGTCAACCTGACTATTCAACCAACCTAGATGAGAGAGTTCCTTCCTTGAGTGATTTATAACCTCCTTCATTGTTCTTCACATTCGAAACCCATAGTGAATGAGTGCCATGCCCACACATAGCAATTCAAGTACTCAATCATAGTGAGTAAGACGGTGGTAACCAAACCCAAAGGAGAGAAAGAGATCCAAGTTTAGATCTTGATAATGCTCTTCTATAGAAAGGAATCAAGGGCTAGAGATCTTGAACGGAAGGAGTCATTATATTCCGGTGCAATCAATGTAACGTTTTCTTAAACCCTTATGTGTTTATTTTCATTATTTCAGACAATTCATATTTAGGATGTTAATTGAACATACTTGTTAGTAAATATAGATCCTGGTAAAATATGCCCTGTTAGAATTTATTTTACCAGGATCTTAGATCTACTCACAAGTATGTTTATTAACACCCTAAATATGAACTTTCTAAAACGATGAAATAAACACGTATAAAGTTTAAGAAACCTTACATTGGGTACATCGGAATTAAATGACTCCTTCCGTTTAGATCTCTAACCCTTGTATTCTTTCTGTAGCAGAGCATTATCAAGATCTGAACCTGGATTTCTTTCTCTAAATCCTTGATGCTCTTTGCTGATGATCTTTCTTCACGATCTTCCTCACTATGATTGAGGTATTGCTTGCTGTGTGTGGGCACTACTCTAATCACTAAGGTAATTTTGAAATTCTAAGGAAGAAGAGAGAGAGAGAGAGAGTGGCGGCCAAGGTAGATAGAGAAAGGCTCAGGTTTTCTGATTCAGAAGTGTAATTTTTCCTAAAGCCTTCACTATCTATTTCTAGCATTCCACTAGGGTTAGGTTTGAATTATTTGGCATTAAAATAATGAAAATATCAGTTTAAAATGCCTACAAAAGTGGCCAGCCATGGCTTGATGGATTTGGGCCTTGCTTTTTACAATTTTGCAATTTTAACACTTTTGTATCTGATTTTCTCAAAATTGCCAATTTTCTAATTCAACCATTTAAATGCCAATTCTAACTATTTAATAACTATAAATAATTATTAAATAATATTTTCATTTATCATATTTATTAATTGAACCATACAAAGTATCATAATTAACAAATATGCCCCTAATAACTCTTTCTTTACAATTTCGCCCTTACTTAGTGAAAATTTCACAAATAGACATAGTCTAATTTGTGAATTATAATTGATTAATCAAAACCAATTACATGAGTCTTACAAACAATATTATCTCAACTAGTGCGGGGACCATGGGTCTATATAACCGAGCTTCCAATAAGTAGATCAACAATTTAGCACTAAAATTTACTAACTTATTAATTCTTCGTTGAATCAACGCATAGAACTTAGAATTGCACTCTTAGTATATAGAATGCTCTATATGTTCCACCATATAGACGCATCATTAGTTATCCATTGTTATAATCCTAATGTGACTAATGATCCTCTATATGAATGATCTACACTGTAAAGGGATTAGATTACCGTAACACCCTACTATGTATTTTATCCTTAAAACACTTGACCCCGTATAAATGATATTTCATCTTATGTGAAATGAGTACTCCACCATTTATGTTCGTTTGGTCAAGCTCGAAGGAGATCATCCTTTGCTTACTATTCGCCAAATAGAAGCTATAGATTCCATGTTTATGCTAGCGCTCCCACTTAATTGACTACTGTGTTCCCAAAATGTACGTATCACCCTGACCTAAAAGTAGGCTTAACTAACAAATCAAAGAACACGAATAGCCTTTCAAGATTGAGCCTAATCATAACAGGATTAAGAACATTTGATCTACGATCAACTAGGCGATATTGACTTGAATAGATTTTACGATAAGTTTAATTAAATCTAAGTCAAAGTTCAATATCGGTCCCTTCCGATGCATACTCCATGCATCCAACCTGAGCTTTACTTTAACCAATGTTCTGGAAAGAACATAGCATTTCTCCAAATGCAAGTAAACTCTTGTTGTAGATTATCATATCAGTAAAACCCTGTGTCTGATAAATCTAGGAAACTTTATTCACATAGTCATGTTTACTTTCCAATGTGATGACAACACAGTAAACAGGATCAAGTATGTGAAAAGGGTTTAAGATGAATTTATAAATCAAATAGACAAGCAATTGATAAAGTCAACCAAAACATACACAAATGAATGAAAATTACTTCTGTTTCTTTATTGATGTTGAATAAAATAGATTACATTGAAATGGAGTTTTATTTAGGGCATAAAATCTAACAAACTCCCACTTCCACTAATATAAAACTAATCGGTACATATCAATTAATCCTAAATTCTGACGGTGCTTTTCAAAGGCTGTCACGGCCAGGACTTTTGTAAATGGATCAGCTACGTTGTCCTCTGTGTCAACTTTCTCAACTAGTACATCCCCTCTTGCCACGTATTCTTTGATAATGTGATACTTCCTTTCAATGTGTTTGCTTCTCTTGTGGCTTCGAGGTTCTTTACGGTTTGCTATTGCTCCATTGTTATCACAAAGTAAGACCAGAGGCTTCTCCATTCCAGGAACGACACCTATACTGGTGAAGAACTTTCTTAGCCAGACAAGTTCTTTAGCAGCTTCGGCTGCAGCTATGTATTCAGCTTCCATAGTTGAGTCCGATATCGCGGTTTGTTTAGCACTTCTCCAAACCACTGCTCCACCCCCAAAAGTAAACACCATCCCAGATGTAGATTTCCTTTCTTCAAGACTAGCTTGGAAATCTGAATCAGTGTAGCCTATGGGATTTAAAGCACCACCCTTGTAGACTAACACAAGATTCCTTATACTCTTCAAGTATTTCAGAATATACTTAACTGCATTCCAATGTTCATGGAGAATCTCTCTAAGACTTTGTCTATGTAGGTTGTTTGAGAGAGAGCAAGAGATCTGTTCTTCCGGTCTCTAATAATCTGAATACCAAGAACATAGGCTGCTTCACCCAAATCTTTCATATAGAATTGAGTGTTAAGCCATTCCTTGATGTGAGTCATTTTCTTGACATTGTTTCCAATAATCAAAATGTCATCAACATAAAGGACCATGAATACTACTATTTGGTCTTCCTTGAGTTGGTAAACACAAGGTTCATCTTCATTCTGAAGAAAGCCGTAGATCTTGATGATTTCATCAAACCTTTTGTTCCATGAGCGAGAAGCTTGCTTAAGTCCATAGATAGACCTGTTTAATTTGCAAACTTTCTTTTCCTGCCCAGGAAGAACATAACCTTTTGGTTGCTCCATATAGATGGTTTCTTCAAGTACCACATTAAGGAAGGCAGTCTTGACATCCATTTGCTAGATTTCATAATCGAAAGCAGCAGCTATGGAGAGAAGAATTCGGATCGATTTGACCATGGCAACAGGACTAAAAGTTTCCTCATAGTCCACGCCTTCTCTTTGGGTATAACCCTTGGCTACAAGTCTAGCTTTAAAAGTTTCGACTTCGCCTCCAGCTCCTCTTTTCTTCTTATAAACCCACTTGCATCCTATCGGATGATAGTCGTCAGGTGCGTCTACATATTCCCAGACTTTGTTCTTTTTCATGGAATCCATTTCTGAATCCATGCCGGTTGACCATCGTTTTCGTTGCGGACTAGCCATTGCCTGTTATAGGTTAATGGATCGTCTTCAATACCGTCACCTACGACCATATTGATTTCACCATCCAAGCCATAACGAGCAGGTTTTGTTGAAACCCTCCCACTACGACGAGGTGTGGTGATCTTCTGAACAGAAACTTTAGTAGTAGATTTCTCAGTTGGTTCAACTGAGGGAGTTGAATATTGGGATTGTCTTCTTCACGAGGGGAAGAGGACGGAACATTGGGACTACTTTAGATGGAACAACATTTAAAATGTCATTTGCCATTTGTATAGCATATCCCCAGAAGGACAAAGACAGAGTTGAATAACTCAGCATAGACCTAACCATTTCCAAAAGAGTGCGATTTCTTCTCAAAATTGCCAATTTTCTAATTCAACCATTTAAATTCCAATTCTAACTATTTAATAACTATAAATAATTATTAAATAATATTGTCATTTATCATATTTATTAATTGAACCATACAAAGTATCATAATTAACAAATATGCCCCTAATAACTCTTTCTTTACAATTTCGCCCTTACTTAGTGAAAATTTCACAAATAGACATAGTCTAATTTGTGAATTATAATTGATTAATCAAAACCAATTACATGAGTCTTACAAAAAATATTATCTCAACTAGTGCGGGGACCATGGGTCTATATTACCGAGCTTCCAATAAGTAGATCAAGATTTTAGCACTACAATTCACTAACTTATTAATTCTTCGTTGAATCCACGCATAGAACTTAGAATTGCACTCTCAGTATATAGAATGCTCTATATGTTCCACCATATAGACGCATCATTAGTTATCCATTGTTATAATCCTAATGTGATCAATGATCCTCTATATGAATGATCTACACCGTAAAGGGATTAGATTGATGTAACACCCTACTATGGGTTTTATCTTTAAAACACTTGACCCCATATAAATGATATTTCAGCTTATGTGAAATGAGTACTCCACCATTTATGTTCGTTTTGTCAAGCTCAAAGGAGATCATCCTTTGCTTACTATTCGCCAGATAGAAGCTATAGATTCCATGTTTATGCTAGTGTTCTCACTCAATTGCACTACTGTGTTCCCAAAATGTACGTATCACCCTGACCTAAAAGTAGGCTTAACTAACAAATCAAAGAACACGAATAGCCTTTCAAGATTGAGCCTAATCATAACAGGATTAAGAACATTTGATCTACGATCAACTAGGCGATATTGACTTGAATAGATTTTACAGTAAGTTTAATTAAATCTAAGTCAAAGTTCAATATCTGTCCCTTCCGATGCATACTCCATGCATCCAACCTGAGCTTTACTTTAACCAATGTTCTGGAAAGAAAATAGCATTTCTCCAAATGCAAGTAAACTCTTGTTGTAGATTATCTGTTGGGTTTTATGCCCTAAATAAAAGTCATTTGAATATAATCAGATTTACTTATTAATATAGATTAGAAATAACATTTAATGTTGCATGGTTCACATGATTGATTTCATGATTATATATACATAATGTATAAATTCATCTGAAACCCTTTTCACATACTTGATCCTATTTATTGTGTCGTCAATACATTGGAAAGTAAACATGACTATGTGAATAAAGTTTCCTAGATTTATCAGACATAGGGTTTTACTGATATGATAATCTACAACAGAGTTTACTTGCATTTGGAGAAGTGCTATGTTCTTTCTAGGGCATTGGTTAAAGTAAAGCTCAGGTTGGATGCATGGAGTATGCATCAGAAGGGACCGATATTGAACTTTGACTTAGATTTATTAAAATTACGGTAATATCTATTCAAGTCAATATCGCCTAGTTGATCCTAGATCAAATGTTCTTAATCCTGTTATGATTAGGCTCAATCTTGAAAGGCTATTCGTGTTCTTTGATTTGTTAGTTAAGCCTACTTTTAGGTCAGGGTGATACGTACATTTTGGGAACACGGCAGTGCAATTGAGTGGGAGCGCTATCATAAACATGGAATCTATAGCTTCTATCTGGCGAATATTAAGCAAAGGATGATCTCCTTCGAGCTTGACCAAACGAACATAAATGGTGGAGTACTCATTTCACATAAGCTGAAATATCATTTATACGGGGTCAAGTGTTTTAAGGAATAAATACATTGTAGGGTGTAACGGTAATCTAATCCCTTTACAGTGTAGATCATTCATATAGAGGATCATTGATCACATTAGGATTATAATAATGGATAACTAATGATGCATCTATATGGTGGAACATATAGAGCATTCTATATACTGAGAGTGTAATTCTAAGTTCTATGCGTGGATTCAACGAAGAATGAATAAGTTAGTGAATTTTAGTGCTAAATTCTTGATCTACTTATTGGAAGCTCGGATATATAGACCCATGGTCCCCGCACTAGTTGAGATAATATTGCTTGTAAGACTCATGTAATTGGTTCTGATTAATCAATTATAATTCTCAAATTAGACTATGTCTATTTGTGAAATTTTCACTAAGTAAGGGCGAAATTGTAAAGAAAGAGTTTTAGGGGCATATTTGTTAATTATGATACTTTGTATGGTTCAATTAATAAATATGATAAATGACAATATTATTTTATAATTATTTATAGTTATTAAATAGTTAGAATTGGCCTTTAAATGGTTGAATTTGAAAATTGGCGTTTTTGAGAAAATCATATGCAGAAAAGATAAAACTGCAAAATTGCAAAAAGTGAGGCCCAAATCCACTTGTATAGGGCCGACCACTTTTGTAGGAAATTTAAACTGATATTTTCATTATTTTAATGCCAAATAATTCAAACCTAACCCTAGTGGAATGCTATAAATAGATAGTGAAGGCTTCAGGAAAATTACTCTCTTCTGATTTAGGAAAAACTGAGTCTCTCTCTCTCCCTATCTTTGGCCAAACCCACTCTCTCTCTCTTCCTCATTGAGATTTCGAAATTCTTAGTGTAAGAGTAGTGCCCACACACAGTGATACCTCAATCATAGTGAGGAAGATCGTGAAGAAAGACATTCAGCCAAAGGAGTTTCACCATCAAAGATTCAGAGAATGTGATCCAGGTTCAGATATTGATAATGCTCTGCTATAGAAAGGAATCAAGGGCTAGATATCTGAACGGAAGTAGTCATTATGTTCCGCTGCACCCAATGTAAGGTTTCCTAAACTTTATACGTGTTTATTTCATCGTTTTAGAAAGTTCATATTTAGGGTGTTAATAAACATACTTGTGAGTAGATCTAAGATCCTGGTAAAATAATTTCCAACAACTGGCCTCAGAGCCATGGTAATTGATTTACTTGCAAGAAATTTGGACTTTAAAACGATTGTTTGTTTGTTTTTGGATGGTATCATGTTGTATTGAGTGTTATTTGATGATTGGTTGGTGTTTGTGAATTTTCGTTAAAAATAATTGAATATCTGTTTCTGGAATTATTTTTATTGGATATTATTAAAAAAATTAAGCAAGTTACTTTTTTACAGAACTCAATTTTGATTTAATTTGAATTAGTTATGATTTTTTGAAGATTCGAAAAATCGAGTCATGGCCGAAATTCTCATGCGCGCGCGAAAACTGTCCGTACAGCTCACAATTTTTTCGTTTTTCTTCGTTTTTCCATGCTTTTTCATGGAATTAACTTCCGATTTTTTGTGTAGTTCTGTATTTATACAATTACTATTCTTAATTCAATTCTAATTATCATTATGAATTAATTTAATATTTTTTAAATTTAATTCAAGATATTAGTGTAATTTGAATTCAAGAATAGTTAGTATCTATCTTATTTGCTTAATAATCTATATTATTTTTAAATGTGATTATATCTTATCTTATTTTTAAATTAAAGGTCTGATTTTAGATATTTTAAATTAATTTTTTTTTAAATAATTTGACCTTATTTAAATTTAAAATAAGATAACTATAATCATGTAATTTTAAAAAGATGTAAGATATTTTGCTAACTTTTAAATTTTTTTTATTTTATTTATTTAAATTACATTTAAAATCTGAAAAAGATATTCATTTATCTTTTTTAATTTTTTATTTAATTTTTATTTATAAAATAACATTTAAATTTTAAAAGTAGTTAGCAAATTTTGAAATGATATTTAGGTTGGTTGAAACCTAATTTTTTCAAAATTGTAGGTTTAATTTTAAATTTAAGTTTTTTTTTTTAAATTTCGAATTTTACAAATTCTTTTTTAAAAATTTTCGAAATTTTTTTTTTATTAATTATTTTCGAAATTAAATATTTAATTTAAAATTAAATAAATCCTATACCAACTATCTAGCTAACCTTGTTGCAGGAGTATATGTTTTAGCTTTAGCTTGTGTGTAAGTTTTCAAAACTATTATTGCTTGATTGCAAATAGCCATGGTTAACTTGTTGACAGATCCAATGATCTGATTTTAACTCATGGCTCCCTTGGTCAAGTTAATAATTTGTAACAGGTATATTTACAATCTTCTTTCATCTGTGTATGACCTAGCAACATGAGAGGACCCATCCAAAGTGTGCCTGTGTGAGCCTATGTGTTTAATTTTATTATAGATGCATATAGGTTGTTGTTGCTAAATAAAATATCATAGTTCTTGATAGATTTTATTTAGGCCCATTTAGTTTTTGGGCCTATTCAATTAATAACAGTTGTTCATTTTAAGGTTAAATTCCTCTCTATACATTAACCAGCACCCCCTCACATGAACCACCCCAATTGTGAATGCCCATTTGCCTGATTTGAATAACTGTACTAGGTTAATTAAACTAGTTTAACCTAATAAAATTGATTAGCAACGTAATTAATTTCATTTATTTTGAAATTAATTTAAGAAAATTATAGTTTAAAGAATTCTTTATTCTAAGCTAAACTATATGTATTTTCTTGTATTTAATTAAATATAGAATTATAACCATCTAGATTCTTTCTAGAGCTTAATTTAAATTTTTCATTAAATATTCCTATTTAAGTTGATATTTAGTTATCTACAACTAACCAACTTAAATCTGAATATCTTTTGGATTTAAAATTTCAAAATTAAGTTGAGGAATTTTAGGCATTGGTTATTAAGATTCTTTAGATATTTTTTTTTAAGTTAATATCTTTTCGAATATTAACTTAAAATGAAATATTTTAGATATTTTTTTTTTAAGTTAATATCTTTTCGAATATTAACTTAAAATGGAATATTTTTAAATTAAGTGGTTACAACTTAATTTTTGATATTTAATTAAATTTAAATTTGAAAATATTTAAGTTCTAGATTTTTTCTAATACAACTTAAATTAGATATTTTTTCAAATTTTGTGGAAAAGATACTTAGTCAAATAAGATATTTTCTAGTTAGTTATTTCTAGACTACTTATTATTTCTAATATTTAAATAGGAAAATATAATAAATTGTGAAATTAATTATTTAAATAATTAATTTTGGTACAATTTATTTTAAGTATATTTTTTTCCTAGAATTAAACTATAGATTAATAATTAAGCCTTCTCTACACTTAATTATTTATTTCTTGAATTTAATACATTTAATTAATTTGAAAATTAAATATCTAAGTTGATTTTTATCATGATACTTAAATATTTCTTTTTCATGACACTTAATTAAATAGAAAATTATTTTAGTTGAAATTTATTTTTTCAACTAAATTTAAATAATTTTCAAAATATATTTTTCTTTATTTTATTAATCAAATTTCGAAATTGCATTTCTTAAATGCTGGAATTTCGAATTTTATTTGAAAAATAGATTAAAGTTGTAAATTATTTATTTTAATTTTGGACCAACTTAAATCAATGATTTTTTCATTTAATGATTAATTAAAATAAATGAAGTAAAATATATTTTTCTTTATTTTATTAATCAATTTTCGAAATTGCTTTTCATAATGCAAGATGATTTTGAATCTATCTTGAAAAATAGATTAAGTTGTAAATTAATTATTGATTTTAATTAATTCTTGGATCAACTTAAATCAATGATTTTTTCATTTATTGATTAATTTAAAATAAATTGAATTAAAGTATATTATTAGAAATTGAATTAATTAGTCAAAGGAAAATCTAGATAGATGATATTTTTGCTTGAAGTATTTTTCTAGTGTATTTAATTAAATAGAAAATTAATGTTTAAGTTGATTTTCATCATCATACTTAAATATTTGAAATTTTTCTTATATATTTAATTAAATAGGAAAATTATATTTTTTGTTGTAAATTAATTTTATTAATTAATTTTGGGTCAACATTAAATTAGAATAATTTTTCCAGGATTTATTTTTAACGTGCATTTTCGAAAATTATATTCTTAAATACTTTAATTTTTCGAAATGCAATATATATTTATAGAAAATTAAATTTGAGTTGTAAATTAATTTAAATTAATTTTGTAACAACTTAAATATTTTTCTAAATATTTATTGGAAATTATTACTAAGATGGAAATAATTCATATTATTTCATATCCATCTAAGTAAAATTTATAAATATTAAATTAAAATTTATATTTAGAATTTTTCATTCTAAATTGGAAATTTTAATTAAATAAATATATATTTAAAATAAATAGATTAAATAAAGAGAATCAAAGAAAATACAACTCTCTTTAAATAATGAGCTTTATTATTAAGATATTCGATCTCCATTGTGGGTTTCACACCGCGTTTGTTTTAGTGAGTAATCCTCCCTAATGGAGGAATGTTCATTAGCAATTTTGCACCGTTTAATCTCGAATGATAAGTAGTTTGTAAGTGTTTTGTGTGGTATAGATCACCCTAATGGTGGCGACCATACTTGACTTGCAAATTATGAAACAATGGTGGAAGCTCATAAGATAGAATTTCCTTGACTCTCGCCTAAACGGGACAACACTGAATTCCAATCTTGATCGAATAAAAGGTTGCTAGAATGTTTAACATTTCAGATGAGCTGACAACTCTATTCAATGGATGGTAGCTTTGACTCTCGCCTAAACGGGACACTGATATCAGTTTGTTGAAAACCTTGGAAATTATTTAGGATTGTAAGTTTTAGTATTTTCACTTGTCATTCCTACTTGCTATATGTTTAATAATTTCTGAATTGTGTATGAATTTATATTGAACCATGTTATTTTCTGTTATTAAGTTGTAGTTTAATTTCGAATCTTCATTGTTGGTCTAACTTGGCTTGTTTGTCTAAATGAGATAAATCCCTAGTGGAATTAGACATACATAATAGTGTTAGATCTCGAAAGATAAATATTTTATATGCGACATCTAGCTGTTCATCAATTGATGACACCTTAGACTAGTATTTTTACGATATGAAACAAGAAGATTGTAGAAAAAATATTACTTTGACATTCGCTAATCGAAGCATCGTTGGATTCTTATTTATAAACGAAATTATCCTAATTCCTCTTAGCTTATTCATTTCTAATTAGCTTCAAAACATATCATTGGATGAATGGTCTATAAATCATTTCATGTCATTCTATATTTTCTCTTAAGAAATTAAATGACGCCTATGATTATAATCCCGAAATTCTATTCCCAATTTATATAAACCTCAATCTTAGAAATCTCCTACTTGTATGGGCAAATCTGACTTAGAGTTTGTATTAGTAGTGGTGGTCCAAGATAGAATTACTCATCATATTTGGTATAAATTTAAGTCTTTGACTTTAATTTTAGATTCCAAATAGAAATTTTCTTATATTTCTAATTCCAGAATACAATACAGTTACACTTTCTCAAGTGTTTAATATCCATCTTCTATTAATGGATTAAAACTGTATGGAATATGAGTTAGGTATTCTGTGACCAAGATCCACTTGCAGTATTCTAAGAACTTTTTGATGTAACTATACCTAAGTCATCAAAACGACACAACCACATTTTTTTTAATCTATGGCATTTGTATCTTGTTCATAGTGGATTTGACAAGATCAATCTCTGCAAAGAGTTAATACGCCTATGTCCACTGAAAGTAGTTCATCTCATTCGTAGATGGATGTACATTCAGGGGTGGATATGAGTTTTTCGTTGTATTCTTAAAACGATAACTCTAGATTATACCTTTTAGCAAGAAATTTGAAATGTTTGAAAAATTTCATTAATTTCTAGCAATGGTTAAAACAATTAAGGTAAGTGGTTAAAGATCTTGCGAACTGATAGGGGTGGAGAAATAGTTAGTAGATATGCAGTTCAAAGATCATTAAATTGATTTTTGAATTATATCCAAACTTACCTACTCCCCAGAAATTTCGAGTTGCATGTTGATGATTAGTTACTAGTCGTTGCCTAATTCCTTCTATGGTAATACAATTTCAGAATGATGTAATGGTTGTATACTTAATGTAAATCATTACTAGATTCATGGATGACCTAATCAAAATCTTAAGAAAAGCTAGAACTATTAACCATGGTTTGTTAGCTGCTCTAAGTGATTATGGGTGGACCATCCCATTGTCAATAGATAAGAAAGTGTTTGTTCAAACAAATACTACTTTTCTAAGAAAATGACTAAGTCTGAAAACAAGTAGCAAATAAAGGAGATATTTTTCTTGATTCCAAAAGTAATCTATCATCTTATATAACATATTATGATTCCACTGCCTCTGTTGTCTTGTCACAACCAAATAGGTTAATACCATTTAGTTTTCTTCGATATAATTCACGGTACCTTGTCGTAGTGGGAGAGTTTCTAGGAACTCACCTTCTGATGACTTGGGAGACACTAATGATTAAAATCCATTGTCAGTTTAAACAAGTAATGGATTGTCAAGATAAGAAATTAAGAAGAAAGCCAAGAGAACTATAGTTTGATCCATTCACATGGAATAACCTAAAGTTTTCTATTACAAGGACATAAAGGGAAATTTCGTATATAAGTCCATTCAATGGACTTAACAAAACTTCTTGTTCCTAGTATTATAGGTTTGAGTTTATCTAAACGTATGGCTTGTGGTATACCTGGTAATTACTTACTCTAATGCAAGCAGCTTTAGTAAGATGCTGAAGCATTTTCTTTCTAATGGAAATCTATAGAAGCTTCACAACTTCTTAGGTATAGATTTTATTTATCGAAGGAAAAGTCTTAACTATTCCAGAAAAGATAAAGCCATGAAAGAATTTCTTATATCAACAGTGAGAGGTCTTAGATATGCTTTTGTATGCCTTAGACCAGACACCTGCTCTTGAGTGGGAGTAATGAGTAGGTATCAGAATAATCTAGAGGAAGAACATTGGAAGACAATCAAGTAATTCTTAAGATTAAGAAGAGGAACTATATGTTAGTCTATAAGGGTGTGTTTAAAACTCTTAGACTACACCATATCAGATTTCGAAATTTGCCTTTGTGCTAGAAAATCTTTCTGATAAGATGGTGGTTACTCTGGGGGTGGAATAGTGATTTTGGAGAAGTGTAAAAACCTATCTGAAGTCTCTAGGTCTACCAGGAAGGGACTGAATGTTAAAGTTGCAGGAAATGTACTTATTCAGTCTAAGGAAAGTTCTATACATCTTTGGCACCATTCCAAATTGCCTTAACTACTAGTGTTAATTTCCTGATTAACCAAAAGTAGTTGCCAAAGGTATAGAATCCACTATCCCAAGAGAGTAGACATATAGAGAGGAATTTCACATTATCAATAATTTTGTGATTAAGGAAGAGTAATGGTGGAGAAAAGGTTGTGGTTAATTCAACCTTACAGATCCTATTACGAGGAGTTTACTACTACTACACTTGATTTGTATATCAAGGTGTTGAGATTATTTGAAACACACTTTTTGTTTTATATTAGTGCAAGTGGGAGTTTGTTGGGTTTTATGCCCTAAATAAAACTCATTTCAATATAATCAGATTTACTTATTAATATAGATCAGAATCAACATTTAATGTTCCATGGTTCACATGATTTATTTCATGATTATATATACATAATGTATAAATGCATCTGAAACCCTTTTCACATACTTGATCCTGTTTATTGTGTCGTCAATACATTGGAAAGTAAACATGACTATGTGAATAAAGTTTCCTAGATTTATCAGACATAGGGTTTTACTGATATGATAATCTACAACAGAGTTTACTAGCATTTGGAGAAGTGCTATGTTCTTTCCAGAGCATTGGTTAAAGTAAAGCTCATGTTGGATGCATGGAGTATGCATCGGAAGGGACCGATATTGAACTTTGACTTAAATTTATTAAACTTACTGTAATATCTATTCAAGTCAATATCGCCTAGTTGATCCTAGATCAAATGTTCTTAATCCTGTTATGATTACGCTCAATCTTGAAAGGCTATTCGTGTTCTTTGATTTGTTAGTTAAGCCTACTTTTAGGTCAGGGTGATACGTACATTTTGGGAACACAGTAGTGCAATTGAGTGGGAGCGCTATCATAAACATGGAATCTATAGCTTCTATCTGGCGAATAGTAAGCAAAGGATGATCTCCTTCGAGCTTGACCAAACGAACATAAATGGTGGAGTACTCATTTCACATAAGCTGAAATATCATTTATACGTGGTCAAGTGTTTTAAGGAATAAATACATTGTAGGGTGTAACGGTAATCTAATCCCTTTACAGTGTTGATCATTCATATAGAGGATCATTGATCACATTAGGATTATCACAATGGATAACTAATGATGCATCTATATGGTGGAACATATAGAGCATTCTATATACTGAGAGTGTAATTCTAAGTTCTATGCGTGGATTCAACGAAGAATTAATAAGTTAGCGAATTTTAGTGCTAAATTCTTGATCTACTTATTGGAAGCTCGGTTATATAGACCCATGGTCCCCGCACTAGTTGAGATAATATTGCTTGTAAGACTCATGTAATTGGTTTTGATTAATCAATTATAATTCTCAAATTAGACTATGTCTATTTGTGAAATTTTCACTAAGTAAGGGCGAAATTGTAAAGAAAGAGTTTTAGGGGCATATTTGTTAATTATGATACTTTTTATGGTTCAATTAATAAATATGATAAATGACAATATCATTTAATAATTATTTATAGTTATTAAATAGTTAGAATTGGCATTTAAATGGTTGAATTTGAAAATTGGCGTTTTTGAGAAAATCAGATGCAGAAAAGATAAAACTGCAAAATTACAAAAAGTGAGGCCCAAATCAACTTGTATAGGGCCGACCACTTTTGTAGGAAATTTAAACTGATATTTTCATTATTTTAATGCCAAATAATTCAAACCTAACCCTAGTGGAATGCTATAAATAGATAGTGAAGGCTTCAGGAAAATTACTCTCTTCTGATTTAGGAAAAACTGAGCCTCTCTCTCTCCTTATCTTTGGCCGAACCCACTCTCTCTCTCTTCCTCATTGAGATTTCGAAATTCTTAGTGTAAGAGTAGTGCCCACACACAGCAAGTGATACCTCAATCATAGTGAGGAAGATCGTGAAGAAAGACATTCAGCAAAAGGAGTTTTAGCATCAAAGATTCAGAGAAAGAGATCCAGGTTCAGATATTGATAATGCTCTGCTACAGAAAGGAATCAAGGGCTAGATATCTGAACGGAAGGAGTCATTATGTTCCGCTGCACCCAATGTAAGGTTTCCTAAAATTTATACATGTTTATTTCATCGTTTTAGAAAGTTCATATTTAGGGTGTTAATAAACATACTTGTGAGTAGATCTAAGATCCTGGTAAAATAATTTCCAACATTATCATATCAGTAAAACCCTGTGTCTGATAAATCTAGGAAACTTTATTCACATAGTCATGTTTACTTTCCAATGTGATGACAACACAGTAAACAGGATCAAGTATGTGAAAAGGGTTTAAGATGAATTTATAAATCAAATAGACAAGCAATTGATAAAGTGAACCAAAACATACACAAATGAATGAAAAATACTTATGTTTCTTTATTGATGTTGAATAAAATAGATTACATTGAAATGGAATTTTATTTAGGGCATAAAATCTAACATTCCCAACATTTCCAACAAACATGCAAACCTCAGTTCACTTTTCTAGTTTGCCATCTTTCTTTCTTAAGACATGAGAAGGGCACGCCCAGATTCTTTAATGGCGTAAACTGGGTATACGACCATTCCATATTTCTAAAGGTGTCTTAGGGACTGATTTAGATGGAACAACATTTAAAATGTCAGTCGCCATCTGAATAACATATCCCCAGAAGGGCATAGGTAGAGTTGAGTAGCTAAGCATAGACCTAACCATTTCCAAAATCATTTGATTTCTTCTTTCTCCAACTCCATTTTGCTGTGGAGTGGTAAGGGCATTCAATTGGGATTCAATTCCAAGTTCAATTAAACGATCTTTGAACTGGATATCAATATATTCTCCACCCCTATCAGTTCACAAGATCTTTATGTTGGAAGTTATTTTACCAGGATCTTAGATCTACTCACAAGTATGTTGATTTAACAACCTAAATATGAACTTCTAAAACGATATGAAATTAAACACATAAGAGTATCAGAAATCTTACAGTGATTGAATCGGAATATATATGTCTCCTCCCACTCAGATCTCTAACCCTTGATTCCTTTCTGTAGCAGAGTATAATCAAGATCTGAGCCCGAAAGTCCTTCTTTGTTGTCTCTGAATTCTACACAGCCTTCCTCACTATGATTGAGGTATTACTTGATGTGTGTGGGCAAGTGATTGCAGCGGAATATATATGTCTCCTCCCACTCAGATCTCTAACCCTTGATTCCTTTCTGTAGCAGAGTATAATCAAGATCTGAGCCCGAAAGTCCTTCTTTGTTGTCTCTGAATTCTACACAGCCTTCCTCACTATGATTGAGGTATTAATTGATGTGTGTGGGCACTACTCTAGCACTCATATATTTCGAAACGGTGAAGGTATAGAGAGAGAGAGGGTGGCGGCTCAGAGAAAATTTTCTGAGAGAAAATTCTTTCAGAATAATGCTGAGAAAAGCCTTTTCAGAGATACAGAGATGTTTTAAAATCTGAAGCCTTTGCCTTCTATTTATAGAAGACCACCAAGGGCTATGATTGACATTTTGAACTTAGAAAATCAAGGGAAAAGGAAGGTAAAGGGGGCCGGCCTAGGCAATGTGGAACAAGGCTTGCCTCTTTTCCAACTTTCCTTTTTCCTACACTTGATAGTTTCCCTTTTTGTGAAATATTGCCATTTCCATTGTTCAACCATATTAATGATAAATCTAATTACTTAATAATTAAAAATAATTATCAAATAATATATTATCATTTATTTTATTAATAATGAAACTAATTAAAGTTTCCTAATTAATAAATATGCCCTTCAAAATCTCTATTTACTGTTTTGCCCTTCATGAGTGCCAAATTCTCAAACTGACAAGTTTATCTTGAGAATTCTTAATTGATTAATTAAAATCAATTAAATGAGTCCTACAAGTAATATCATCTCAACTAGTGAGGGGACCATGGGTCTATATATCCGAGCTTCCAATAAGCAGATCTTGAATTTACCACTTAAATTCACTGACTTATTAATTCTTCGTTGAATCCACACATAGAACTCAGAATTGCACTCTCAGTATATAGAATGCTCTATATGTTCCACCACATAGACACATTATTAGTTATCCATTGTTATAATCCTAATGTGATCAATGATCCTCTATATGGATGATCTACACTGTAAAGGGACTTAGATTACCGTAACACCCTACAATGTATTTTATCCTTAAAACACTTAACCCTGTATAAATGATATTTCAACTAAGTGAAATGAGTACTCAATCATTTATCTCGTTTGGTTAAGCTCGAAGGAGATCACCCTTTGCTTACTATTCGCCAGATAGAAGCTATAGATTCCATATTTATGTTAGCGCTCCCACTCAATCGCACTACCGTGTTCCCAAAATGTATGTATTGCCCAGACTACAGTTTTAGGCTTAACTAACAAATCAAAGAACATGAATAACACTCTTGAAATTAAGCCTAACCATATCAGGATTTAGATCATGTGATCTAGGATCAACTTCTGATATTGAATTGAATAGATGTTTACGGTAAGTTTCAAAATCTAATTCAAAGTTCAATATCGGTCCATTCCAATGCATACTCCATGCATCCAACCTGAGCTTTACTTTAACCTATGTTCTGGAAAGAACATAACATTTCTCCAAATGTAAGTAAACTCTGTTGTAGATTGTCATATCAGTGAAACCCAGTGTTCTGATAAATCTAGGAATACTTTATTCACATAGTCATGTTTATTTTCCACTGTGTTGACAACACAATAAACATGTTCAAGTATGTGAAAGGGGTTTGGATGAATTTATAAATCAAATAGACAAGCAATTGATTAAGTGAACCAAAACATACACAAGTGAATGGAAAAATTACTTCTGTTACTTTATTGATATAGAATAATCTGGATTACATTGAAACAGAGTTTTATTTAGGGCATAAAACCCAACACTTTAAAGTTTTAACCAATTGGTTTTGAGCCAATGCTAGAAATTCCTGAAACTTCTCAAACGCTTCAGATTTCTTATGCATAAGGTAAATATGACCATATCTAGAGTAATCGTCGATGAAAGTGACAAAGTACTCATAACCACCTCTAGCTTTGACATTCAGTGGTCGACAGAGATCTGAATGCACTATGCCTAGTGGTTCTTTGGCACGCTCTCCCTTTGCAGAGAAAGAATGTTTTGTCATTTTTCGCTCCAGGCATGATTCACAAATTGGTAATTCACCTAAGGTGACATTTTTCAATGGACCGCATTTGGTTAACCTGGGAAGTCTATGATAGCCTATACGACCAAGACGTAAGTGCCATAGATATATTCATCTTCATTATCGATCCTTTGCGTTTTATGGTTTCTAGGTTTAGCTACCTTAAGTAGTTCGTTATTAAGCGCAAATGGTTCATCTGGTCTTAGAACATAAAGCCCTTGTTCCATAGATGCAACACAAATTTGAATGTCATTTCGAGAAATGATAGAACAAGAATTCAAAAAATTCAATTTGTATTGTTACAACTGTAAACATGAAACAAAAATATAGTTTTTACTGAAATTTTGAATAAATAAGACATTGTCTAAATCTAAAATTCTATTTTGAAACTTGAGTTTGGCTTTTCCTCTAGCTTTAACCGATACCATTTCGCCATTACTAACTTTAAGTTTCAACTCTCCAAATTTTAAAAAATTCCAATTGTCAAGCAATTGCAATGAACAACAGACACGGTTAGTAGATCCAGAATCAACAATCCAGAGGGATTTGTCATTCTCTAAAACACATGATTCAAAAACTAAAGCATTATCGTTCTTCTTAGTGTTCAGAAGTCTGGGACAATTTGATTTAAAATGTCCCTTCTGCTTACAATTAGAACATTCAATAATATGTTTGCTTGACTGTTCTTGGATTGTTCTTATTGCTGGTTCAATCTGTTGTGAAAGATAATCTGAGGAAGTAGAATCACTTTCTCTATTTTTCTCAACTGATCCTGAAGTAGTAGGATTGTCAGAGGAATTATTCTCAATATCTTCAGCCTTCCTTTTGCCCTTATCTACATTACTGGAGCCGGATCTCCATGCAAGTGACAGTCCCTTCATAAGCACGCAATTCAACGTCCAGCTTGTCTATGCCGAACGAGTTCCAATTGTTAACAACGAATTGGTTAAACTCAGGTGATAAGCTGTTGAGAACAAAATGAACTCTTTGCTCTCAAGATAAAACAATTCCCAGCATAGCTGCTTTCTGGAATTTCATGTTCATCATGAGCAAGTGTGAAGTGATACTCTAACCAGGAGTCATCTTCACACTTTGAAGTTAATTACTAAAGGCATATTCTAGATGAGGATTGGGGTGTGGGTCGTACATTTGGACACTACAAATATCAATAACCAGAAATAAATTATTAGTTCAATTAAATTCATACACAAGTTCAGAAAATAACAAGTAAAGAAAATATGTTTGCAAAAATACCAAAATAAAACATATTAATTATTTTCTAAGGTTTCCAACATAATGAAATATAGTGTCCCGATAGGTGAGAGTCAAAGATAACATTAGTTGAATAGAGTAGTCAATCAAAAATGGACACTATTTTAGCAACCTTTTATTCGATCAAAATAAGAATCCAACATTGTCCCGGTAGGCGAGAGTCAAGGTTATTCTAATTTTATGAGCTTCCACCATTATTTCATATTCTGAAAGTTTATTTCTAAGTAGTCACCGTAGGGGAGAGTCTAATAGAAACGAAAACTTACAAAATACTTATCATACGAGATCTTACGATGTTAAATGCTTTCAACGAATAACCATCCATGATGGGGACAAAGTGTAGTGTCTCGAAGTTATATTGAAAACAATTAACCATTGTAAGACCAACAATGGAGATCGAATATCTCCTTGATTAAAGCTCATTATTAGCTCATTATTTAAAATGATGTATTTTTAATTAAACTTTTATTTTAATCTATATATTTTGTTAATGCAGATTTTCGTTAACCAAATTTGAAACTCATAGTAGTGATTTCACACAGAAAAAAGAAAAGCTGTAAAAAAATAAAAGCATGAACACAGGGTTTTTTACGTGGTTTTGCAGTTAAAATTATGCAAAGTCCAGGAGTCAATCTTTTTCAGATTTCTGATTGTTTTTCAAGGCCTCTCCCGTCTGAGTTTTTTTGTCTCTTTTTTAATCTTATTTTCTACTATTTATAATTATATAGTAAGCAATTAATTACAAAGTTGATTGTAATATGTTTACAACAATCATCCCTAAAATCATGGGATTTGATTACGTATCACGTAGCGTATATGCGATTATGATTTGAAAATCATATAGATGTGATTTTCTCGCTTTTACTGGGTCAAAATGATCGTATTTTAAACACGTCAATATTGATTGTATCTAGAGTTATCTAGACAGAAGCTTGGTTCCAGTGACCTCAATAGCGAGCTGAGGCCATTTTTCCTTCCGAGGTCGACGATACGTGTCTTGTGTTAATCGCGGTTCTTATTTACAAGGAGTTCTTTGATGCTCATTTGAATGTTAGCTTCTGACTTGCCAGGGTTGTGAGCCTCGCTAGCGTTGACGAGATGAAGTTATAGGAAGTCTTCCCATAGCGAGACGGACACCTCGCTTACTTGGTCTCGAGCCGATCACACCGTTACACTTAGTTTGTACTCTAAGGGCTTTCACAATTGATATATGTTGCTTTCGTCTTCCTAGGTGTACTGTCCTTGATGCCTCGCTATTCACTTTCAGCGACATATGGTTTCTCGCTAATATAATAAGTGCCATTGTGTATATTGATTCCTCGACTAAGACCTTACAGTTAGCAAGTTTCAAATATACTCTGATACTTACTTAATTAATGAGTTATTCCATAAAAGGCGATTACATCGATTCATATTCCTTTTATCTTGACACGTGTCCTCCACTGAGATGGCAGCTGAATTTCGGGTATAACAATTGCCCTTAAAAAGTTATTTTTTTTGTAACAATTACTTTTTAATAATTACATAAGGCATTTTTGTCAAAATCCCTTCTTGGAAAAAATGCTTCCTTTGATTCTGGCGGTTGTACAGTTTCGAGGGTCATTATGAATCACCTCTTCATATTCTGCTCTACTCCCAACCGTTAGATATCCCAATCTTTGGCTTTCTTGTCACTGGACTTTGTGTATAAAAGGGCGGCTCAAGCTTGTCAATTTTCACAAACTTCTGGCTTTTTTTGGAGAGATCCATTTTTAGAATGGATCATCTCTTTCTTGCTGGAATGTCCCTTCCGAGTTTAGAAGTTCACTCTCCCAAACTCATGATACCAGGATGCATCAACCATTTTCCATTTGTTCCCAAGAACTTTAAGCCTCAATTGGAACCAGAAACGATGGATTCCAAGGCTAAGGAGCTTTCGACCAATCCAAACTAGGGGAACCCCGTAATCTGCTAAGGGAGATCCTCACAAGTGATCCTTGATGGTGAGTATCATCCCTTGTAAATGGTGGTTTGAGTTGGTTTATACATATCATTAATTTTGTATGTTTTTTTTTGTTGCTCCATTGAACTTTTTTCTTTGTCTCCACGGGAATAGACATTGATCTTGTGAGTGATCTTAGAAGTCCTCCTCTGGTTGACAAGGAATCGTGGAAGAAGGTTGGCATGGTTTCGGATGGACCTAGGAGAGAAGTTTGCGTGGTTTCTATCAGAGAATCCAGCCAACTCAAGGCCTGCACCAGATGACCTTTGCGCCAACATCTTTCTGGTATCGAGAAGTTTCTTGAGGCTGGGAATTAGGTCTCGGCTTCAGGAAATGAGATCTTCTGATGATAAGGAGAATGAGGTCTGTGCAGAGATCAAGGCTCTCTACGTGCAGACGGTCTTTCTCGAGCTACATGTAGTCGATCTTTCTCCAAGCTATGTGTAGTTGGTCTTTCTCCTCTCATCCTTTGTTTAGGAAGATGACTTAATGGTTTGCCCCTAGTTGCATTTGTGTAAAGACAAGTTTGTAACCCAACTTGGGATTTTTCTTATCTTAAATGCGTTGCACTATTATCATTCGAACTTAATATAATTGTGTTTGCTTGCGTTTTTATTCACAATGTAAACAACTATATTTTGATCAAATGTACAGTACTTTTGGGTTTTTCCATTGCTCGTAATCTTCCTGTTTAAGTAGTTAGTAATCTACAAAACTTTTTTGATGTTCGAGCAGTTGTCAATTCTGCCTCGCCATAGCAGTTATAATCTGCATTAATCAAACTTAAATATACATAATGGTTCTATAACTTTGCCTATTTTTAATTTGCTCGTATGAATAGTTATATTATCTATCCATTTTCTAGGTTTAAGTACTTTTATCAAGGTATCGGGATGCCTCATTTAGTACCTTCCTAGCTCGTGAGAATCGTTAGTATTCAGTTTTATATGCGAGTAATAACTTTTGATTTTTCTTTCCCGCCAGATAGGTTTTAAATCAAAAATTATAGTTGTTTGATCCCTTCTTCGTCAAAAAGGTTTGATCAAGATGTTATAATGATTCAACCTCTCTCTCATCAAAAAGGTTTGGTCAGGGAGTTATAACAGTTCGACTCCACTTTCGTCAAAGAGGTTTAGCCGAGAACCTTTGAATTTAAAAAAAATTCGAAATGGCAGGTTTGCAACATACCATGTATTTCTAGATGAACTTTTGTTAATCCTACATATATGCCCCTTAAGTAATTTTTAAAGAATAAAACTTTGTAATTACTTAATATAAATGATTCTCTTTATTCAAAACTGAAGTTTAACTTTTACATCAGTATTGCGAGTTACATCATTTATTTATTGGTAGTAGGGTTGCAAATGTCCCATGTTCCATTAGTCTTTTATTAGCGAGTCATTGAGTGGAGCCAATAAATAAACTCCAACTCCAACTACTACTTTGATGACATATGGACCCTCCAAATTTTTGGTTGAACACTCCTGCAGATGCATCTCTCCTATTTGTAAATACTCGTCTTAGCACCAAGTCTCTAACATTGAATAGTCTTTTCTTGACACTTTTTTTAAAGTATCATGTAACTTGGTGTTGGTATGCTGCATTGCTGATTTGCGACTCAGTTCGTTTTTCCTCAAGTAGATCTAAGGACAATTTCAAAAGTTCCTAGTTTTCTTCTTGATTATAAGAATCTCTTCTATGAGTCAAGATGTTCACTTAAACAGGCGACATTGCTTCCGAGCCAAATGCTAATGAGAAAGGAGTGCGTCCCGTTGCTATTTTCTTGGTAGTTCTATGAGCCCAGAGTACCTGAGGTAGCTCGTTAACCCATCTGCCTTTGGCAGCGTCTAGCTTCTTCTTGATAGTATCCTTTAAGGTTTTATTAACAACTTCCACTTGTCCATTTTCCTGAGGCCTGGATGCCGACGAGAAGCTTTTGATAATTTTATTCTTCTCGCACAATTTAGTGAGCAAGTCGCCATCAAATTGGGTTCCATTATCAAATACTATCTTTATGGGAATTCCAAACCTACATACAATATTCTTGACGACAAAGTCAAGGACTTTCTTGCAGGTTATGGAAACGAGGGGCTCGGCCTCCATCCATTTAGTGAAGAAGTTGACTGCTACTACCACATACTTAGCTCCTCCTCACCCAGTGGGTAATTCCCCAATTAGGTCAATACCCCATATAGCAAATGTGTAGGGCGAGGTCATCATTCTAAGTTCTGTTGGCGGTACGCGAGGTATATGTGAAAACCTCTGACACTTATCATATTTCTTGACAAACTCGTGTGTGTCCTTATTGATAGTTGGCCAGTAATATCCTTGTCTAATGATCTTTTTAGACCGGCTTTCCCAGCCCGCACGATCCCCACAGAAGCCCTCATGAATTTCTCTTATGATTTCATTCCCTTCTACAAGGAGAACACACCGAACTAGGAGCATTGAGTACCCTCTTCTATATAGTTTTCCTTTTATCATTGTGTAGCAAGGTACTAAATTTAATAGTTTTCGTGCCTCGTTTTTGTCATTTGGAAGTTGTTCTTCGAGTAAATATTTGATAGTAGGAGTCATCCATGTAGGAGAGTTGCTATCATTTCGAGGTCTTCAGTTTCACATATACTTGGCTTGCTCAGCATCTCTACCGGAACAATGTTCAATTCATCCAAGTCATTCTGCGAGGCCAGTTTTGCTAAGGCGTCTGCTTTGCAGTTTTGTTCTCTCGGAATTTATTCAATTTTAAAGTAATCAAATCTGTCCAAGTTCTTTCGAACTTTCTCTAAATACCTCGCCGTTTTTAAGCCTTTGGCCTGGTATTCCCTGAGGACTTGATGAAATCAGCTGCGAATCACTACGATAGATGAGGTTTTTGACTTTTAATGCCTCAGCTATCTTTAAGCTGGCGATCAAGGATTCATACTTAGCCTTGTTATTTGATCCTTCAAATTGGAACCTCAAAGCATAGTGAAACTTAAAGCCTTCTGACGATGTTAATATTACCCCTACACCCGAACCGTGTTCGTTGGATGCACGATCCACGTATTACCTCTAGATTTTTGGGTCTCTCTGGACAAGTGGAATTTCTTCTGGAGTTATACCTTCTATCAAGAAGTTAGCCAGAGCTCGGCCCTTGATGGATGTTCGAGGGTGGTATGTTATGTCGAACAGCCTCAGTTCAATCAACAATTTTATCAATCTTCCAGAAGCATCTGGTTTGGATAAAACTTATCTCAATGGTTGATCGGTTAACACTTTTATGGGGTGCGCCTGGAAGTATGACCGTAGTTTACGAGATGCATGGACTAGGCACAAAGCGAGTTTTTTTAGAGGGGGATATCTGGATTCTACCCCTAGTAACCTTTTACTTACATAGTAAATAGGTTGCTGGTGCTTGCCCTCTTCTCGCACTATAGCTGCACTAATTGCATCATTTGAGATGGCTAAATAGAAAAATAGCATCTCTCCAGTTATGGGTTTTGCCAAAATTGGAGGCGTCGCTATATGCCTTTTTATGTTCTGAGAGGCCTCTTTGCACTCTTTTGTCCACTCAAACTTTTTGTTGCCACGTAATATATTGAAGAACGACACACACTTATTAGTTGACTTCGAAATGAATCTGTTAAGTGCATCCATTCTTCCTGTCAGGGCTTGTACTTTCTTAGGCTTTGTCGGTGATGGCATGTCTATTAATGCCTTGATTTTTTTGGGATTTGCTTCAGTACCCCTCGCGTTAACTATGAATCCCAAAATTTTCCTGAGGAAACTCCAAAGGAACATTTTTTTTTGGTTTTAGCTTCATGTTATACTTCTTTAATATCTTAAAGCATTCCGCGAGGTCTAACGTATGATCACTACTCTTTATTGATTTTACCAACATATCATCAACGTAAACCTCCATGTTTCCCCCTATTTGGTTTGCAAATATTTCATTTACCAATCGCTGATACGTTGCCCCAACATTCTTCAGTCCGAACGGCATGACTTTATAACAATAGAGTCCCATGTTGGTTACGAAGCTTGTATGTTTTAGATCCGGGACATACATTTTTATCTGGTTATATCTAGAATATGCGTCCATAAATGACATAAGCTCGTGCCGAGCAGTTGCATCAACTAATTGGTCGATCTTGCGAAGCGGAAAATAATATTTTGGGCACGCCTTATTAAGATCAGAGAAATCAATAGAAGTTCTCCAAGTTCCGTAAGGCTTTGGGATGAGAATATGATTGGCTATCCACGAGGGATAAAACAGCTCGCGTATAAAGTCGTTGACTAACAACTTGTCAACTTCTTGTTTTAGTGCCCCTTGCCTCTCGGAATCCAAGGGTCTCCTTTTCTGTCTCTTCAATGAGTAGTTTGTGTTGGAAATTATTTTACAAGGATCTTAGATCTACTCACAAGTATGTTGATTAACACCCTAAATATGAACTTCTAAAACGATTATAAATAAACACATATAAAGTATGAGAAACCTTACATTGGGTGCAACGGAATAATATGTCTCCTTCCACTCAGATCTCTAACCCTTGTATCCTTTATGTCGCAGAGTATTATCAAGATCTGAGCCCGAATGTCCTTCTTGTTAAATTTCTTTCATCACGATCTTCCTCACTATGATTGAGGTACTACTTGCTGTGTGTGGGCACTACTCTATCACTAAGATGGTTTGAAATATTCAATGAAGAGGAAGAAAGGAGAGTGGCAGCTAGGTTTAGTGTGATGGCTCGGGTTTTTCTCAACTTAATTTTGAAATTTTAAAATTCAAAAGATATTTAGATTTAAGTTGATTAGTTAGAAATAACTAACTTCAACTTAAATAGGAATATTTAATGAAATAATTTAAATTAAGCTTCAGAAAGAATCTAGTTGGTTATAATTCTATATTTAATTAAAACAAGAAAATGCATATAGTTTATCTAGAATATAATTCATAAAACTATGTTTTCTTAAATTAATTTCAAAATAAATAAAATTAATTATATTGCTAATCAATTTTATTAGGTTAAACTAATTTAATTAACCTAGCACAGTTTTCCAAATCAGGCAAATGGGCCTTCAGAATTGGGGTAGTTCATGTGAGGGGGAGCTGGGTTCAGTATGTCGTACCCACTTCTATTGGCCCCCAACTCTCACACAAGGCCCAAAAGAGAGGAATTTAACCTTAAAATGAACAACTGTTATTAATTGAATAGGCCCAAAAACTAAATGGGCCTAAATAAAATCTATTAAAAACTATGACATTTTATTTAGCAACAACAACCTATATGCATCTATAACAAAAGTAAACATATAGGCTCACACAGGCACACAAATTTGGATGGATCCTATCATGTTACTAGGTCATACACAGATGAAAGAAGAATGTAAAATTTACCTGTTACAAATTATTTACTTGACCTATTGACAATTGAACCATGGGTTAAAATCAGATCATTGGATCTGTCAACAAGTTAACCATGACAATTTAGATCAAGCAATAATAGGTTTTATAAAACTTACACACAAGCTAAAACACATACTCCTGCAACAAGATGAATTGGATAGTTGGATGTAGGAATAATTTAATTTTCAATAATTATTTTCGAAAATAAAATAAAATAAAATAATTATTTCGGTATTTTAAATAAAATATAATAAAAAAAATTTAAAATTAAACCTACAATTTTTGAAAAATTAAGTTTCGACTAACCTAAATATTATTTTAAAAAATTTTTGCTAACCACCTTTTAAATTTTTAAAGTTATTTTATAAATTAAATATAAAATAAAAAAAAATTCAGATTTTATAATTTAAAATAAAATAACAACATTTAAAAGTTAGCAAAAATATCTTATTTCTTTTAAAATATCATGATTATAGTAATCTTATTTTAAATTTTAAATAAGGTCAAATTATTCAAAAAATAATTTAAATTAAAAAAAAATTAATATCTGACCTTAAATTTAAAAATAAGATAAAATAATCAAATTTAAAAATAAGATATAAAATCAAGCAAAAAGATAGATTTTTACCTATTTTCAAAATCAAATTACATTAATATCTAAAATTAATTTTAAAAAATTCAAATTAATTTATTTCTGATAATTAAATTTGAAAATTGAAAAGTAAAAATCAAAATACAAAATTACACAAAAAATGGGAAGCTAATTCCATGAAATAGCATGAAAAATCGAAGAAAACGAAAAAAAATTCCAAGTGGTACGGACAATATGCATTGCATACTGCCCGCGCGCGCCTAGCAGGGGGTCTGGCCGAGGAAGCTCGGCGCTGGAGTATGCCAGCAGCATAAACTCGCGCGGAATGGGAGTTCAGACAACCCATGCGCGTGTTGCTCGGCGCTGGCTGAGGAAAATGGGCATCCGCGCACGTGAATGGGTGACGACACCCTGATTTTTTTCGATTTTCAAAAATTCATAACTAATTCGAATAAAATCGAAATTGAGTTCTGTAAAAAAGTAAATTGCTTAATATTTTTTCATAACTATCCAATGAAATAATTCTAGAACAGAAAATTCAATTATTTTTCACAAAAATTCACAAACATCAATCAATCATCAATACAACACACAAAACAACATGATACCATCAAAATCACAAACAAATCGTTTTAAGTCCAAATTTCTTGCAAGCAAATAAATTACCATGGCTCTGAGGCCAGTTGTTGGAAATTATTTTACCAGGATCTTATATCTACTCACAAGTATGTTGATTAACACCCTAAATATGAACTTCTAAAACGATTGTAAATAAACACATATAAAGTATAAGAAACTTTACATTGGGTGCAGCGGAATAATATGTCTCCTTCCACTCAGATCTCTAACCCTTGTATCCTTTATGTCGCAGAGTATTATCAACATCTGAGCCCAAATGTCCTTCTTGTTGAATTTCTTTCTTCACGATCTTCCTCACTGTGATTGAGGTACTACTTGCTGTGTGTGGGCACTACTCACCATAAAGACACGTCATTTGTTATCCATTGTTATAATCCTAATTTGATCAATGATCCTCTATATAGATGATCTACACTGTAAAGGGATTAGATTACCGTAACACCCTACAATGTATTTTATCCTTAAAACACTTAACCCCGTATAAATGATATTTCAGCTTAGTGAAATGAGTACTCCACCATTTATTTTCGTTTGGTCAAGCTCAAAGGAAATCGTCCTTTACTTTCTATTTTCCAAATAGAAGCTATAGATTCCATATTTATGTTAGCGCTCCCACTCAATTGCACTACCGTCATCCAAAAATGTACGTATCACACTGACCCAAAAGTAGGCTTAACTAACAAATCAAAGAACACAAATAACACTCTTGAGATTGAACCTAATCATATCAGGATTAAGATCATTTGATCTAGGATCAACTAGGTGATATTAACTTAAATAGATATTACGATAAGTTTAATTAATCTATGTCAAAGTTCAATATCGGTCCCTTCCGATGCATACTCCATGCATCCAACCAAAGCTTTACTTTAACCAATGCTCTGGAAAGAACATAGCATTTCACCAAAATCAAGTAAACTCTCTTGTAGATTATCATATCAGTAAAACCCCAGTGTTCTGATAAATCTAGGAATCTTTAATCACATACTCATGTTTACTTTCCACTGTGTTGAAAGCACAATAAACAGGATCAAGGATGTGAAAAGGGTTTGGATTAATTTATAAAACAAATAGACAAACAATTGATAAGATGAACCAAAACATACAAATGAATGAAAAATACTTCTGTTTCTTTATTGATATTTGAATAAAATGGATTACATTGAAATGGAGTTTTATTTAGGGCATAAAACCCAACAGTTTGGATTAACATTTAAATAATGGCAAATAATATTAGGGTTGATCCCTATCATATCTTCATGGCTCCAGGCGAATTGATCCTGGTTTACCTTCAAAAAACTTATTAGCATCTATTTGAGTTACTCTTCTAGGTTCTTCCCGATGTATACACACCTTGTGGGTTTTCCTCGTTCGAGAAAAACCTCTTCTGATTCCTCAATTAATTTCAATAGGTTTCTCTCATCTTGAACTCGAGGGTCAAGATCTTCGTCTTTCTTCTCATTCTCTTCTACCATGATTGCCATCAACTGATGTCTTGCTTTCCTATGCTGTAGCTTAATGTGATAGCAATTGCGAGCCAGCACTGGTCGCCATGCACCACTTGCACACCTTCTTGTAGGAAGAGGTTGTAACCCCTGGTTGTTTAGGTTATTAGGCTGACTGGGATAGTTGTATCTATGGCCCTGTCTTTTCACGTACTGTTTAAAATGGCCTTGAGCAGTGATACTTTCTATCTCATCATTCAATTGGAGACATTCGTCAGTCGTACGCCCAATATCCTAATGGAATTTACAATACTTGTAAGGATCTCTTTTGCTCCTTGAATTCCTCATAGGCTCTGGCTTGCCGAAGGCAACCTTCTGCTCATGTGCGAGGTAAATATTCTCCCAAGTTTCATTAAGCTCGGTATAAATAGTATACACTGGCACGTACTTATCATGCTTCTTTTGTTTTATTTATCCTTCGACGGTTCCCGGGTACCGTCCTTTCTCTTTGAACCAGAATCCCTCGAGTTATCAATTCACGTGGAAATCGTACTTGTTGAAACATTGTTGGGTTTGCTTCCCCAGCTTGTTTTCAACAAATCATTTCTTTTTGGGCTTCTTCCTTCCGAACGAATACCTGAGCCCTTTCATTAAACTTTGTGATGCTTCTTACTGGACGACCTTGTAAGTCATCCCACAACTCGCCCCTGTGGTCAATGGATCAGTAGAGATCCCCACCAGAAGGGTTGTAAGTTGTGTGTTGTCATCAAATTCCTAACCCTAGCCGCAACCGTGCTAAAACGACTTAAGTACGCCTTAAGTGTCTCACCGGGCTGCTGCTTTATATTGGTTAGCGAGGCCGCTTCGGGTCATCTATCCCTAACAACCTGTAATTGTTCCTTGAAATCCCTGGAATGCTACTTCCAGGAGGTTATTGAATGATGAGTAAACTTGTTAAACCAGCTACTCGCTGCTCCAACTAGCGAGGTGGGGAACAAAATACAACGTAAATTGTTCATCACATTACTACCTCGCATTATTGTGTTAAAGTTATTCAAATGCGAGACCGGATCAGTGGTTCCGTCATATGACGAGACATATGGGTTTTTGAATCCCGAAGGAAAAGGGGTATTCATTATATCTGGATGATACAACTCAAGTTCCTCATCAGAGTCGTATCCTGATTGTCTCTCTAATTCCCCCACTTGATATCTCCTGAACTTGTCCTCCAGCTCGTTTATCTTCAATTGAATAGGATCCCCTTGCTTTGGACCAAGCTGTTGGCGAAGGTCAGGTTTCTTCCGATTCAAGTGCTCTTGCAGATCTGGTTGGGAGTAATTGCTGGCAGACCTCGTCTTACTCACAGATTGCGTCGTACTCATAGACTTTGTCTTTGAGTGGCTCGCGGATTTACTAGGTTCCCATACTTTCTCGATCATTAGCTCGTTGAGTACTTTCTCCTCTTCAAGTTGATCGACTTTGGGTTCTTGACTGCCTCGAGCTCACACTTGCTTCTTCACGCTCTGTTCTTTCCCTTTGAGAGCAGTTTTTCGTATTTCCCCTATTAGGGTCTGTACGAGTCCTCGCTCTATGGGTTTGGGAAGAACACTGGTGATTTCTAGCAGGTGACCTCCATTCTCCACTTGAGTCCCAAGATCCTCCTCATTGTCATGAGGGATTTCTCGTTCATCTGTTTCTGGTTGTCTCCCATCTGGCTATTCGTCTTGATTTTCTGGGGGTATCTCATTTTCCCTGGGTTGTTTTTCCCAAGCATTTTCCTGTCTCCTGGTTTGTGAGCCACGAGGTTTGCCTCGTGGTCTCCTCACTCCAGGTTTAGGTTGATTTTGAGCATTCGTCCCCTGTGCCGCCCTGGCCGAGGCTGCATCACATTCTAACACAGCGTTTCAACGATGCACCTCTTCTAGGCAGCGTCTCAGGCGGCAGTTTTCCATTTCATAAGTACCTTCTCCCATAGACTGGGCATCTCCACGATTGAGCTCTTCATCCCTTGTCCCGGGGTTCTGGCCACTCCCACCCTGAGTTCTCCTCGAATGTGTTGTCTGCATACTAAGACCAACGTCGGGTGGGGTTCTCTGAGAACGTGTGGTCCGTGTATTAGGGCCACCCTCAGGTTGAGTCCTCCTGGAACGGGTGGTCCGTCTAGACTGCAGGTTGGTAGACCTTTTGGAGTCCATGGGCTCTTTCCCAGAACGATGATTAGTTTTCTCATGTGGGGTGTTAACATTTTTTGGATTTTCAGCCATGAAGGGGGTGTTTTTTTTCTTCACAAGAAGGGAGGGTTTTTCTGAGCTTTTTCACAGAAGCTCTCAATGAACGCATCAAACTGTTAACGCAGATTTTCATTAACCAAATTTGAGCCTCACAGTAGTGATTTCACACAGAAAAAATAAAAGTTGTAAAAAACAAAAGCATGAACACAGGGTTTCTTACGTGGTTTTGCAATTAAATTTCTGCATAGTCCACGAGCCATTCTTATTTCGATTTCTGATTGTCTTTTAGGGCCTCTCCCGTATCCATTTTTTCTTCCTTTTTTTGATCTTATTTGCCACTATTTATAATTACATAGTGGGCAGTTAATTACAAAGTTGATTGTAATATGTTTACAAAAATCATCCCTAAAATATGGGATTTAATTACATATCACGTAGTGTAAATGCGATTATGATTTGAAAATCATATAGCTGTGATTTTCGCGCTTTAACTGGGTCAAAATGATCGTATTTTGAACACGTCCTTATTTATTGTATCTGCAGTTGTCTCGACAGAAGCTTTGTTCCAGTGATCTCAATAGCGAGCTGGGGCCATTTTTCCTTCCGAGGTCGACGATGCGTGTCTTGTGTCGTCGTGGTTCTTATTTACAAAGAGTTCTTTGAAGCTCATTTGAATGTTAGCTTCTTGACTTGCCAGGGTTGTGACCCTCGCTAGCGTTGACAAGATGAAGTTATAGGAAGTCTTCCCATAGCGAGACGGGCACCTCGCTTACTTGGTCTCAAGCCGATCTGACCGTTATACTTAGTTTGTACACTAAGGGCTTTCGCAATTGATATATGTTACTTTCGTCTTCCTAGGTGTACTGTCCTTGATGCCTTGCTATTCACTTTTAGTGACATATAGTTTCTCGTTAATATAATAAGTACCAGTTTGTATATTGATTCCTTGCCTAAGACCTTATAGTCCGCAAGTTACAAATATACCCTGATACTTACGTAATTAATAAGTTATTCCATAAAAGGAGATTACATCTATTCATATTTCGTTAATCTTGACACGTGTCCTCCACTGAGATGGCAGCCGAATTTTAGGTATAACATATTTAAAGAATGAAAATTACTTAATTTAAGTTGATCGAAAATAAATTTTAGACTTTAATTTAATTTCCAAACAATAATTTTGAAAAACTATTTATAATTGAATATAAAATTTTGAAATTATATCAAAATATAATAAATTAAATTCCTGAAAAATATCTATATTTAAGTTGTTCTAAAATAACAAAATTTTCAACTTAAATAATTTTCCAAAATTAAATTAAATATCAAATTAAGTATCTTGAACTAATCACTTTAATTAGAAAAAAATATCCCTATTTAAGTTGATCCAAAATTTACAAATTTTCAACTTAAAAATATTTTAAAGAATATTTCAATAACTAATTTCCTAGAAAATTCTACTTAATTATTAATTTCAAAATATTCTAATTTAAGTTGATCCAAAATTAGTTTGAAAAATTAATTTTCAACTTAAATATATTTTCTATAAAAATCCAAATAATTACGTATCTAGAAGAATTTAATTAGTTATAACTTCTTTTATTTAATTAAATACAGAAAAATACATCTAGTTTATCTTGAATATGTTTCATTAAACTAAGTATGTTTTTCTTAAATTAATTTCAAAATAATCTGATGAAAAATTAATTTCATATATTTCGAAATTAATTATGTTGTTAATCAATTTTATTAGGTTAAACTAGTTTAATTAACCTATTATAGTTTTTTAAATGAGGTAAACGGGCCTTCACAATTGTGGTTGTTCATGTGAGGGAAGGCTGGGTTCAGTATGTCATACCCAGTACTAATGGCCCCCTAACTTTCACACAAGGCCCAAAGGAGATGAATTTAACCTTAATTTAAACAACTGTTATTCATTGAATAGGTCCAATACTAATTGGACCTAAATAAAATCTATTATATGTGATAATTTTATTCAGCAACCTAGTCCATTTTAATTACAAAAACTAAATGGGCTTCCTCTATGCATCTAAGACCAAAGCAAACATATAGGCACAGACACGTACTAATTTGGATGGATCATATCATGTTACTAAGTTTATACACAGATGAAAGAAGATTGTAAAATTTACCTACTACAAATTATTTGTTTGACCTATTGATAATTGAACCATTGGTTAAAATTAGATCATTAGATTTGTCAACAAGTTAACCATAGCAATTTAGATCAAACAATAATAGGTTTTATAAAAAAAAAATTAATAATAAACAATATATAAAACACACACATGCAACAAACTAGATAGTTGGATATAGGAGTTGTTTAATTTAAACTAATTAAATAATTAAATTATTTTCAAAAAAATCTAAATCATTTTTTTATTATTTTTGAAAATAATTAAATTAAATTAAATAATTAATTTTAAAATTTAACCTATAAATTTGAAAAATTAGATTTTTAACAAACCTAAATATCTATTCAAAAATGCCAGCTAACTTTTCAATATTTATATTATTTTAAAAGAAAATAAAATAAATATCTAATAAAATAAAATGATAAATAAATATCATTATCTAATTTTATAATTTAATTCAAATAAAATAACAAAATTTTGAAAGTTAACAAAATTTCTTGTTAGATTTTTTAATATTTTCTAGATTAAAATAATCTCATTTTAAATTTCAAATAAGGTCATTTTATAAAATTTATTAAATAATATAAAATATAAAATATCTCACCTTAAATTTAAAAATAAGATAAAATAATCAAATTAAAAAAAAAAGTAACTAATTAAGCAAAATATTAGATTTTATCCATTTTTAATTCAAATCTACTAATATATAAAATCAATTAAAATAAAATTAATTAATTTTATTCTGATATTTAGATTTGAAATTTGAAAAATAAAAATCAAAATACAAAATTACACAAAAAATCGAAATTAATTCCATGAAAAAGCATGAAAAAAAATAAAAAATTGCATTTGGCTCAACATACCATCCGCGCGCATGCATCAGGGGGAATGAGCGTCTTTTGCCGCAGAGGGAGGCTGCTAGTAGCATTCCCGCGCCCGAATGGCTCCAAATTTAGACAAAACTTGCCCACTTGACTGAGAATACTCGAACATCAGGCTAAGCAGTGTGCACCCGAGAAACACGGGCATCCGCGCTCGCATGGAGGTGTCACACCTCATGATTTTTTTTCTAATTTTTCAAAAAATCAAAACTAATTCAAATAAAATCGAAATTAAGTTCTGTAAAAAAGTGAATTGCTTAATTTTTTCCATACTATCCAATAAAAATAATTATAGAAAGAAATTCCAATTATTTTATATAAAAATTTTCCAAACATCAATCAATCATAAATAAACACATAGATCAACATGAATCACATCCAAATCACACATACATAGTTTTAAATTCATATTTCTTGAAACTAAATCAATTACCATGGCTCTGAGGCCAGTTGTTAGAATATATTTTACCATGATTTAGATTTACTAAGAAGTATATTTTTAACATCGTAAATATGAATCTCTAAATCGTTAAAAATAAACACATAAAAGGTATGAGAAACCTTACATTGGTTGTAGCGGAATTAAATGACTCCTTCCGCTCAAATCTCTAACCCTTGTATCCTTTCTGTAGCAGAGTATTACTAAGATCTTAGCTCGAAACTCTTTCAGTTGTTTGGATTCTTCACAGTCTTACACATTATGATTGAGGACTAACTTGCTATGGGTGTGCATGTACTCAATCACTAAAGGCTGAATTTTTTTTGATGAAGAACAGTAAGGATTTCAAATTAGAGAAGAGAAAATAAGAGGAAGAAGTCTCATACTCTCCAGTTGTCTTACAAGATGAAAACTAGGTCAAGAGTCATTAGTAGCATTAGTTGGATAATGAGACCTTTCTTTTCTTTTTATACTAATTCACTTAGGGTTAGGATTGATTTATTTGGAATAAAAAATGATAAAATAATAGAAAAAATAAGACTTATTGGCCGGCCATGAAGTGGGCCCAACACTAGTTAGATTTTTGCCACTTTTCCAAACCATTTATCTATTTTTCACAAATACCACTTTTTGCAATTTCAATCCTATAAATGCAAAAACTATTTATTTAATAATTAAATTAACTATCAAATAAAATTGTCATTTATAATATTTATCAATTAAACTCAACAATGTCTCTTAATTAATAAATAAATCCTAAAATCCTATTTCTTCACAATCAAGCCATAACTTAGTGAAAATTCATAAACTAGACATAGTCTAATTTTAGAATTATAATCAATTAATTAGAATCTATTAACGCAGATTTTTGTTAACCAAATTTGAGCCTAACAGTGACAATCTCACACAGAAAAAATAAAAGCAATAAAATAAAAAATATGAACACACAAGATTTTTTATGTGGTTTTGCAGTTAAAACTCTGCATAGTCCACGACTCAATCTTATTCAGACATCTGAAAGTTAATTCCAAAGTTGACTGTAATCTTTTTACAATAATTATCCCCTAAAATCATGGGATTTGATTACATATCATGTAGTGTAAATGCGGTTATTATTTGAAAATCATATAGCTGTGATTTTCGTACTTTTACTGGGTCAAAATGATCGTGTGTTTTAACACGTCTTTAATTGTTACGTTTGAAAATGTCCCAACAAGGACTTGGTTCCAATGACTGTAATAGCGAGCTAGAGCCTTTTTCTTTATCCTTCCGAGGTCAACGAAGTATTCCTTGTCGCTTCTTTATGACAATCGCGGTTCTTATTAACAAAGAGTTCTTTGAGGCTCGTTTAAATGTTAGCTTTTGAATCGTTAGAATTGTAAGCCTCACTGAGAAGATGTCTGAAGTCAACTGGGGGAGTTTACAAGAATGAACCTTCCCATAGCGAGATAGACACCTCGCTTATTGGGTCTCGATCAAACCAGACTGTTATACTTAGTTTGTACGTTATGTACTAAGTGTTTCCGCAGTCGATATGTGTCGCTTTCGTCTTTCCAGATGTAACGTACGTGTTGCCTCGCTATATGCCTTCGATGACATATGGTTTCTCGTTAATATAATAAGCAACAATTTGTATATCTTTTCCTCGCATAAAACTTTACAATTAGCAGGTTGTGAATATACTCTGCTACTTACGTAATTAATGAGTTACTTCACTAAAAGTGACATCATCGATCCGTATTCTCTTTATCTTGACACGTGTCTTCCACTAAGATGGCAGCTGAATTTTAGGTATAACAATTGCTCCTTAAAAAGTTCTTTTTTAGTAAAAAGTGCTTTTTAATAATTATAGAGCGTATTTTGGTCATATTCCCTTTTTGGAAAAATGCGTCTTTTGATTCTTGTAGTTGTACGGTTTCGAGAGTCATTATGAGCCGTCTTCTCATCCTCTGCCCCACTCCCACCCGTTAGATTTCCCAATCCTTCGACCTTCTTGTCACTGGACTTCGTGTATAAAATGGTGGCTTAAGCTTGCCATATTCCACACACTTCTGGTTTTTTGGTGAGATCCATTTTGATATTAGATTGTTATTCTCTCATCAAGATGCCTCGTCTGAGTTCAGAAATTTGTTCCTCTAGATTTATAACACCAAAATTTTCCAACTACCTCTCTTTTCTATACGTTCCCAGGAACTTCGAATCTCAATTTGAATTGGAAACAAAAGATTCCAAGGCTGAGGAGCTTCCGATCAATCCAAACCGAGGGAACCCCATTGATTGTTATGGGCGATCCTCAAAAGTGATTGTCGAGAGTAAGTATTAGCCCTTGTAAATGGCAGTCTGAACTGGAGTCTTTGTTTTTTGCTCCACTGATCCCTTGTTTTTTTACAGATTTGGATATAGAACTTGCGAGCGATCCTAGAGGTCCTCCTAAGGCTGACAAGGAATCAAAGGAGAAAGTTGGCGTGGTTTTGGGTGAATCAAGGAGGAATGTTGGCGTGGTTTCTATCAAAGAATCCAACCAACCCAAGACCCAAACCTGCACCAGAAGACCTTTGTGCCAACCTCTCTCTAGTGTCAAGAAATTTCTAGAGGTTGGGAATGAGGTCTCGACTGCAGGAAATGGGATCCTCTGATGTTGAGAATGAGGTCTATGCAGAGGTCGAGACCTTCTACATGTAGACGGTCTTTCTCGAGCTATGTATAGCCGGTCTGAGCTATATGATGACGGTCTTTCTCGAGTTTATCGATCCCTCATTCTTTGTTTTAGGAAGATGAATTTAATGGTTTGCCCCTAGTAGCATTTAAGTTTATAACCCTACTTGGGGTTTTTTTTATCTTAAATGTCTTGTACTATTTTCATTCGAACTTAATACAATTGTATTTGCTTGCATTTTTATTCACAATGTGAACATCTATATTTTAATCAAATGTAAAGTACTTTTGGGTTCTTCCATTGCTCATAATCATCCTGTTTAAGTAGTTAGTTATCTACCAAACTTCTTTGATTTTCGAGCAGTTCTCAATTGTGCCTCGCTATGGCATTTATAATATGCCTTAAGCAAACTTGAATATACTTTTAATTAGTTTATTATCACTTTTTGTATATTTTTAATTTGCTCATATGAATAGTTAGATTATCTATCAATTTTCTAGGTTCAAGTGCTTTTATCAAGACGTCTTAATGTCTCGTTAGCACCTTCCTAGCTCGCGCGAACCGTTAACATTTAGTTTTATGCACGAGTTATGAGTTATATCTCATTTATGACATTTGATTTTCCACTCTCCTTAGATAGGTTTGTAATAAAAAATTATAGTTGTTTGATCCCTTTTTAGTCAAAAAGGTTTGATCAAGATTTTATAACTATTCGACCCCTCTCTCGTCAAAAAGGTTTGGTCAGAAAGTTATAATAGTTTGACTCCCCTCTCATCAAAGAGGTTTAGTCGAGAACCTTTAAATTTCATTTTTTTTTTTATTTTTGAAATGGTGGGTTTGCATTTTACCATACATAAATGCCCCTTAAGTAATTTCAAAGAGTAAAACTTTGTAATTACTTAATATAAATGACTCTTTATTCATAACTGAAATTTAAATTTTACATCAGTAATACGAGTTACATCATTTATTTGTAGTAAGGTCGCAAATGTTCCATGTTCCTGTAGTTTTTTATTAGCGAGCCATTGAGTCGAGCTAGTTTGTAAACTCTAATTCCAACTATTTATTTGATGACATATTGACCCTCCCAGTTCGGGTTGAACACTCCTGCAGATGCATCTCTCGTATTTGCAAATACTCGCCTTAGCACCAATTCTCCAACATTGAATAGTCTTTTCTTGACTCTTTTGTTGAAGTATCTTGTAACTCGGTGTGGGTACGCTGTGTTGGTAACTTGCGATTCAGTTCATTTTTCATCAAGCAGATCCAAGGACAATTTTAGAAGTTCTTAGTTTTCTTCTTGATTATAAAACTCTCTTCTGTGAGTCAATATCTTCACTTCAACAGGCAGCATTGCCTCTGAGCCAAAAGCTAGCGAGAAAGGAGTGTGTCCCGTTGCCATATTCTCAGTAGTTCTGTGAGCCTAGAGTACTTGAGGTAGCTTGTCGATCCACCTGCCTTTAGCAGCATCTAACTTCTTCTTGATAGTATCCTTTAAGGTTTTATTAACAACTTTAACTTTCCCATTCGACTGAGGACTGGATACTGACGCGAAGCTTTTAATAATTTTGTTCCTCTCATAGAATTCAATGAACAAGTTGCCATCAAAGTGGGTTCCATTATCGGATACTATCTTCATGTGAATTCCAAACCTACAGACAATGTTCTTGATGACAAAGTCGAGGACTTTCTTACAGGTTATGGAAACAAGGGGCTCGACTTTTGTCCATTTAGTGAAGAAGTCGACTGCTACTGCCGTATACTTGGGTCCTCATCGCCCAGTGGGTAATGCCCCAATTAAGTCAATTCCCCATATAGCAAATGGGTAGGGCAAGGTCATCATTCTTAGTTCTGTTGTCGGCACGCGAGGTATATGTGAAAACCTTTGACACTTATCACATTTCCAGACAAACTCGTGGGTGTCCTTATTGATCGTTGGCTAGTAATATCCTTGTCTAATGATCTTTTTAGATAGACTTTACCAACCTACATGATCCCCACAAAAGCCTTCATGAATCTCTCTGATGATTTCATTCGTTTCTGCAGGGAGAACACACTAAAGTAGGGGCATCGAATACCCTCTTCTATATAGTATGCCTTCAATTATTGTGTAGCGAGGCACTGAATACAATAGTTTTCGCACCTCATTTTTGTCATTTGGAAGTTGCCCATCGAGTAAGTAACTGATGATAGGAGTCATCCATGTAGGAGAACTGTATATCATCTCGACGTCTTCCATTTCGTATATGCTTGGCTTGCTTAGTATCTCCACTGGAACTAAGCTCAACTCATCCAAGTGATTCTGCGAGGCCAGTTTTGCGAAGGCATCAACATTGGAGTTTTGTTCTCTTGGAATCTGTTCGATTTTAAAGTAATCAAATCTTTCCAAGTTCTTTCGAACCTTCTCTAAATACTTCTCCATTTTAATACCTTTTGCCTAGTATTCCCGGAGGACTTGGTTATCAATCAGCTGCGAATCACTATGGCAGATTAGGTTTTTGACTTTCAACGCCTCAGCTATCTTTAAGCCAGCGATCAGGGCTTCATACTCAACCTCATTATTTGACGCGTTAAATTAAAATCTCACAGCATAGTGAAATGTAAAGCCTTCTGGTGATATTAATATTACCCCTACACCCAAACCCTGGTCGTTGGATGCACCATCCACGTTTAACTTCCAAGTTTTCGCATCTTGTTGGACAGGTCGAATTTCTTCTAGAGTTATACCTTCTATCAAGAAGTCAGCCAAGGCTTGGCCCTTGATGGATGTTCAAGGGTGGTATGTTATGTTGAACTGCCCCAGTTTGATTGACCATTTTATCAATCTTCTAGAAGCATCTATTTTTGATAAAACTTATGTCAAGGGCTGATCAGTTAACACTTTTTATGGGATGTGCCTGTAAATACGGTCGTAGCTTACGAGATGCATGGAATAGGCACAAAGCGAGTTTTTTTAGAGGGGGATATCTAGATTCTGCCCCTAGTAGCCTTTTACTTACGTAGTAAATAGGTTGTTGGTGCTTACCCTCTTCTCGCACTATAGCTGCGCTAATCGCATCTTCAAAAATAGCAATATAGAGAAATAACATCTCTCCAGTTATTGGTTTTGCTAAAACTGGAGGTCTCACTAGATGCCTTTTTATGTTCTGAAAGGAGTCTTCACATTCTTTTGTCAACTCGAACTTCTTGTTGCCTCGAAATACATTGAAGAACGGCACACAGTTATCACTTGACTTCGAGATGAATCTGTTAACTGCAGCCATCCTTCATGTTACGGCCTGTACTTCCTTGGGCTTTGTCGATGATGGCATGTCTATTGATGCCTTGATTTTTCTGGGATTTGCTTCTATGCCCCTCGCGTTAACTATGAATCCCAAAAAATTTCTTGAGGAGACTCCAAAGGAAGATTTTTTTGAGTTTAGCTTCATGTTATACTTCTTTAATATCCTGAAGCATTCCGCGAGGTCAGTGGTATGATCCCTAATCTTTATGGATTTTACCAACATATCATCAACGTAAACCTCCATGTTTCGTCCGATCTGGTTTGCGAACATTTCGTTCCCCAATCGCTGATATGTTGCCCCAACATTCTTCAGCCTAAACGGCATGACTTTATAGTAATAGAGCCCCATGTTGGTTACAAAGCTCATATGCTCTTGATTTGGGACATACATCTTTATCTTGTTATATCCAGAATATGCATCCATAAATGACATAAGCTCGTGTCCAGCAGTTGCATCCACTAACTGGTCGATCCGAGGTAGTGGAAAACAATCTTTTGGGCATGCCTTGTTCAGATCAGAAAAATCAATACAAGTTCTCCAAGTTCTTTTAGGCTTTGCGACGAGAACAGGATTGGCTATCCACGAGGGATAAAACACCTCGCGTATAAAGTCATTGACTAGCAACTTGTCCACTTCCTATTTTAGTGAACCTTGCCTCTCGAAATCCAAGGGTCTCCTTTTCTGTCTCTTTGCTGGGTAGTTTGGATCAACATTTAAATGATGGTCGATAATATTAGGGTCGATCCCTATGATATCTCCATGGCTCCAGGCGAATTGATCCTAGTTTGCCTTTAAAAAACTTATTAACTGCTATTTGAGTTGCTCGTCCAGGTTCTTCCCAATGTATACACACTTAGTGGGATTTCCTGGGTCAAGAATAACCTCTTCCAATTCTTCAATTGGTTTTAATAGGTTTCTTTCATCTTGAACTCAGTGGTCAAGATCTTTGTCTTTCCTTTAATCTTCTTCTCCCAAGATTGCCATTAATTAGTGACTGGCTTTCCTGTGCTACAACTCTATGCAATAGCAAACGCGATCCAGCATCTGATCACCTCCCACCACTCCTACACCTTATGGTGTTTGGAACTTCAAGGATAGGTGCTTGATTGAACTAATTGCCCCTAGTCTGATTAGTGCTAGACGACCCAACAATATGTTGTAAGCCGATGGCAGGTCGACAATAAAGAAGTCTTGCATAACAGTGGTGGATAGGGGTTCCTCCGCCCAAAGTTAATGCGAGCTCGATTCTGCCAAGAATGGCAATGTTGTCTCTAGTGAAGCCGCAAAGATTTACCATAAAAGGCCTCAATTTAGCTTTTTCGAGCCCCATCTTCCTCAGCGTTTCCTTATAAAGAATATTTACCAAGCTCCCATTGTCTATCAACACCCTTTTGATCCTTTTATTGGCGAGTTAAATGGTCATCACCAATGGATCAATGTGAGAATATCTCATGTTTTTCTCGTCTTCCTCTGTGAAAGTAATTGGAGGTTCCTCTATTTTCACCTTCTTGGAAGGTTCCGGGGCAAAGCCGACTGCTCGTTCTTTATCTCTTTCACATATCTTTTCTGGGCGTTATTGCTTTCCTTTGCGATATGTGGCCCTCCTAAAATAACCAAGATGTCCTCCCCTTCCACAGGAAGAGGTTGTAACCCCTGGTTGTTTGGGTTATTGGGCAGCCTGGGCTGGTTGTATCCATGGCCCTGTCTTTTCACGTACTGTTTAAAGTGGCCTCGAGCGATGAGACTTTCTATCTCATCTTTCAATTGGCGCCATTCGTCGGTCGTGTGCCCAATATCCTTATGGAATTTACAATATCTGTTAGGATATCTTTTGCTCCTCGCATTCCTCATGGGCTCAAGCTTACCGAAGGCATCCTTTTGCTCATGTGTGAGGTAAATATTCTCCTGAGTTTCATTAAGATCGATATAAATATTATACACTAGCACGTACTTATTGTGCTTCTTCTGTTTCTTTTTATCCTTTGACGGTTCCTTCAACCGACCTTTCTCTTCGCAGCAGAAGCCCCCAAGTTGTCAATTCTCGTTGAAATTTTACTTGTTGAAATGTTGCTAGGTTTGCCTCCCAAGCCTGTTTTCACCAAATTCATTTCTTTTCAGGCTTCCTCTTTTCGAACGAATACCTGAGCCCCCTCGTTGAACTCAATGATGTTTCTTACTAGACGACTTTGTAAGTAATCCCACAACTCGCCCCCTGCGGTTGATGGATCAGTAGAGATCCCTGGCTGAAGGGCTATAAGTTGTGTACTATCATCCAAATTCCTAAACCTAGCTGCAGCCGTGCTAAAACTGTTGGCTTTTGTGCCCTAAATAAAAACCATTTCAATATAATCAGATTTACTAATTAATAAAGATCAGAAATCACATTTTATGTTTCATGGTTCACATGATTTATTTCATGATTATATTTAATGTATAAATTCTATTATTTCCAGAACATATGTATTTGTTCATGATTATAGTGCTGTCAACACAGTGGAATATAATCATGATTATATGTTCAAAAGTTTAATTCCTTGATTTGTCAGTTCACTGGATTTAGACTGGCATGATAATCAGCGATAGGTATACTTACACCTTGGATAAGTGTTAGGTCCTTTCCAGGGCATTGGCAAAGTTTACTAGTATAAGATGTATGGAGTATACATTGGAAGGGACCGATATTGAACTTTGATTAGATATGATAAAATTACCGTAATATCTATTCAATACAATATCACCTAGTTCATCCTAGATCAAATGATCTTAATCTTGACATGATTAGGTTCGATCTCAAGAGTGTTATTCGTGTTATTTGATTTGTTAGTTAAGCCTACATTTTGGTCAGGGTGATACGTAGATTTTGGGAACACGATAGTACAATTGAGTGGGAGCGCTAAACATAGATATGGAATCTATAGCTTCTATAGGTATTTAGAAGTGAAACGATGATTTCCTTCGAACTTGGCTGAATAGAGATAAATGATTGAGATCTCATTTTAGTGATTATATTAGTTCACTAAAATATCATTTATAGGTGGTCAAGTATTTTAAGGATAAAATACATTGAAAGGGTGTAACGGGAATTTTATCCCTATGCAATGTAGATCATCTATAGAGGATCATTGATTATTGGGATTATAACAATGGATAATTAATAGTCTATCTATATCGTGGAACATATAGAGCATTCTATGTAATTGAGAGTGCAATCCCAAGTTCTATGGTGGATGCAATGAGGAATTAATAAGTTAGTGAATTTACTTGGTAAATTCTAGATCTGCTTATTGGAAGCTCGGTTATATAGGCCCATGGTCCCCATACTAGTTGAGAAAAACTGCTTGTAAGACTCAGTTAATTGATTTTAAGTAATCAATTATAATTCTAAATTTAGACTATGTCTAGTTTATGAATTTTCACTAAGCAAGGACTTAAATGTGAAGAAAAGATATTCTAGGGTTTATTTAATAATTAAGAGACTTTATTAAGTCTAATTAAGAAATATGTTAAATGAAAATTTTATTTGATAATTCATTTTAATTATTAAATAAATAATTTTGGCATTTAAGTGGTTAGAATTGAAAAAATGACATTTTTGAGAAAATAAGGAAAAAATTATTAAAAGTGGCAAAATTCCAAGTGGGGGCCCACATATTCATGGCCAGCCACTTGTAGGGTATTTTCCATTTCATTTTTCCATTATTTTAATGGCTAAGAAATCCTAAACTAAACCAGGTGGTTGCCTATAAATAGATAGTGATGGCTCACACTTAAAGATGGTGAAAATTCACCTTCAGTCAAATTTTCTTGAGCCTTCACTTCTATTAATTTCGAACCAACCCTTCTCTTTCTCTCTTCATATTTTCATACCTTGAGTGATAGAGTGAGTGCCCACACACATCAAGTTGGTCCTCAATCATAGTATGTAAGACTGTGAAGAATCCAAACACAAAGAAGGAGTTTCAGGCTCAAATCTTTGTGATACTCTGCTACAGAAAGGATACAAGGGTTAGAGATCTCAGCGGAAGGAGTCATTTAATTCCGCTGCACCCACTGTAAGGTTTTTCAAACTTTATATGTGTTTATTTACATTGTTTTAGAAATTCATATTTAGGATGTTAAACAGCATACATGGTAGTAAATCTACATCCTGGTAAAACATATTCCAACAAAAACGACTTAGTACGCCTTAAGTATCTCGCCAGGCTGCTATTTTATATTGGTTAGTGAGGCCGCTTCGGGTCGTCTATCCCTAGCGGCCTAAAACTTTTTCTTGAAATCCTTGGACAGCTGCTCCCAGGAAGTTATTGAATGGTGAGTAAACTTGTTAAACCAGCTGCTCGCTACTCCAACAAGCAAGGTGGGGAACAAGATACAGCGTAAATTGTTCGTCACATTGCTCGCTCCCATTATTGTATTAAAATTGTTCAAATGCGAGACCAGATCAGTGGTTCCATCATACAACGAAACATGCTGATTTTTGAATCCGAAAGGAAAAGGGGTACTCATGATATCTGGATGATACGGCTCAAGCTTCTCGTCTGAGTCCTATCCTGATTGTCTCCCTAGTTCCCACACTTGATATCTCCTAAACTTGTCGTCCAACTTGTTTATTCGCAATTGGTTGGGATTATCTTACTTTGGACCGAGTTGTTGGTGAAGGTCAGGTTTCTTTCGATTTAAGTGCTCTCGCAGATCGAGTTGGGAGTAATCATTGACAGACCTCGTCTTCCTCATAGATCGCGTCCTACTCATAGACTTCATCATACTCTTCGACTTCGTCTTTGAGTAACTCGCGGATTTACTGGTTCCCATGCTTTCTCGATCATTAGCTGGTTGAGTACTTTCTCCTCTTCGAGTTGATCGACTGTGGGTCCTTGACCGCCTTGAGGTCACACTTACTTCTTCACACTCTGTTCTTTCCCCCTGAGTGTGGTTTGTCGTATTTCCCCCTTTAGGGTCTGTACGAGTCCTCGCTCTATGGGTTCGAGAAGAACGCTGGTGATTTCCTGCAGGTGACCTACGTTCTCCAGGTTGAGTCCCAAGATCCTCCTCATTGTCATGAGGAATTTCTCGTTCATCAGTTTTCGGTTGCCTCCGATTCTCATTTCAGTGAGAGGGTTCTGGCTGATCATTCTAATTTCTAGGGGGTACCTCATCTTCCCTAGGTTGTTCTTCCCGGGAATTTTCCTGTCTCCTAGTTCATGAGCCACGAGGCCTGCCTTGTGGTCTTCTCACTTTAGGTTCAGGTTGATTTTGAGCATTCGTCGGCTGTGCCGCCCTGACCGCGGCTGTTGGGATTTTATGCCCTAAATAAAACCCATTTCAATGTAATCTAATTTGTTATCAATAGAAGATTAGAAGTCATTTATGTATACATGTAGTTTTCATGTTTATGGTTTAATGTGTAAAAAATCTATTAAATCCAGAACATATAGTTATTCACAATTACAGTCATGTCAACACAATGGAAGGTAATTGTGATTATATGCTTCAAAGGATAATGTTCCTTGATTCATCAGTGCATTGGCTTTACACTGATGTGATAGTCAGCGATAAAGTATACTTACACCTTGGATAAGTGTTATGTTCTTTCCAGAACATTGGCAAAGTATGCTAGTTTCGGATATATTGAGTATATATTGGACTGAGACCGATATTGATCTTGCTAAAGATTTATTATAATCTTACCGTGGTATTTTTCTAAGTCAATATCACTGGTTGATCTTAGATCAAAAGATCTTAATCCTGACATGGTTAGGTTCGATCTCAAGAGTGTTATTTGTGTTCTTTGATTTGTTAGTTAAAGCCTAAAATTTGGTTCGGGTCAAACGCACAATTTGGGAACATGATAGTACAATTGAGTGGGAGCGCTAAACATAGATATGGAATCTATAGCTTTTACCTGGATATAGAAGTGAAATGATGATTTCCTTCGAGCTTGCCTTGATAGAGATAAATGGAAGAGCTCTTATTCACTGATTATATTAGTTTACTAAAATATCTTTTATAGGAAGCTAATTGTTTTAAAGATAAAATACATTGAGGGGTAAAGCGGTAAATTTTTCCCTACTCGGTTTAAATCATCTATAGAGGATCTTTGATTATTGTGATTAGAACGATGGTTAAATATTTATAGCGTAACTATATTGTAGAACATATAGAGTGTTCTATATAACTGAGTGTGCAATTCCAAGTTCTATAGTGGTGCAACGAGGAATTAATATGTTAGGGAATTTACTTGGTAAATTCTAGATCTACTTATTGGAAGCTCGGTTATAGAGGCCCCTTGTCCCCACACTAGTTGAGACAATAGTACTTGTAAGACTCAGTTTATTGATTTTAATGAATCAATTATAATTCTAAAATTAGACTATGTCTTATTTATAAATTTTCACTAAGCTAGGGATTAATTGTGAAGAAAAGAGATTCTAGGGTTTATTTGTTAATTAAGAGACTTTGTTATGTCTAATTAATAAATATATTAAATGACAATTTTATTTGATGATTAATTTTAATTATTAAATAAATAATTTTGGCATTTTAAGTGGTTGAATTGGAAAATATGGCATTTTTGAGAAAAATAAGATAAATAGTTGAAAAATGGCAAAATTGAAAGTGGTGGGCCCACATCCTATGGCCGGCCACATGTGCATGATTTTACCATTTATTTTATCAATTTTTTAATGCCAAATAATTCAAACCTAAAGTTAGATTGATTCCTATAAATAGATAGTGATGGTCTCAAATTGAAAGATGATGCACTCAAGCCTTTCAGTCAACATTTGAGCATTCACTCTTCTCTCTCTTTCTCTCTTCAATTTCGAACCTTATAGTGATAGAGTACATGCCCACATATAGCAAGTTGGTACTCAATCATAGTGTGTAAGACTATATGAAGAATCCAATTCAACTGAAGGAGAATCGAGCTCGAATCTTGGTGATACTCTGATATAGAAAGGATACAAGGGTTAGAGATCTGAGCGAAAGGAGTCATTTAATTCCGCTGTAACTAATGTAAGGTTTCTTAAACTTTATATGCGTTTAAATTATATTGTTTTGGAAATTCATATTTAAGATGTTAAATAATATACATGGTAGTAAATCTAGATCCTGGTAAAATAATCTCCAACAACTAGCCTTAGAGCCATGGTAATGAAAATATGGATTTAAAACGATGTTTGTGTTGATTTGGATGGTTTCATGTTGGTTTATGTAAATAATTGATGATTGTATAGAAATCGAATTTCCGTTCATAAATATATTTTTTTTCGTTCTGAAAATATTTTTACTTGAAAGTAGACGAAAAATTAATAAATTTAGACTTTGCAAAACTCAATTTGGATTTTTTTATGAATTAGGTATGATTTTTTGAATTTGGATGAAAATATCTGAAACTGAGCAACACTTGCGCACGCGGATTGGGAGACTTACTCGGACAAGAGGCCTTCAGACAACGCCCAGTCCGAATTTTTCCCCTTCTGACCCAGGTTTGCCCCCCAAACAGGCTGCTTGTAGCCTTTCCCTCGCCCACCTATAGCCTCATGTGCGCACGAGGAGTATGCATTGTATTATCCCCTAGTGCAATCATGTTTTTAGTGATATTTTTTTATTCAAAAATCATTTTTCATTGAAACAAAATTTAAATTTTGGTAGAAGTTTGTGTAGAATCTGAATTTTTAAATAAAAATCTAATTATTAGAATAAAATTAATTTTTATTAATTTTTTAATTAATTAAAATTAGTATTAAATATTAGTAGCTTTTAAATTTGAAAATTATTTTTTCCACAAACTAGCTTTACGGTTAATTTTAAATTTTTTGATTATTTTTTTTATTTTAGTTATAAGATCAGATGTTACTTATTTAATTATTAAATTTGAAATGATCTTCTTTTGATATTAAAATATTAATAAAATTTAGAAATATTCTAGTTAAATTTTCAAATTTGCTAACCATATCAGATTTTCAAAATTTATTATTTTGAAAATGTATTTTATTAAATTAAATTATAAGATTAGAAAAACGTTACTTTTGATATTTGATCTTATTAGATATTTATTTTAATTAAAATTTTATTTTTGGCAAAATAACATGAAATTTTGAAAAGTTTGTTAATTTTTGTTTGAATAGAAATTTTAGGGTTTCTAACCATAAAATTTTCAAACTTAACATATTTTGATTTATTTAATTATTAAATAAAATTGATAATATCCTAACCATCAAAAATCTTTTTTTTTTTGTTTGAAACTGTTTATTTTTTGTTATATTTAATTCATTAAATTATAAGATTAAGAATATAATATTAGAAATATCTAAATTTTAAATTAAGATATTATATTATATTATCTTTTTAGATATTTAATTAATTTAAATTATTTAAATAAACTAAAAATTTAAAAATTGGTTAGATATTTGAATTTCAGTTAGAATTTATGATATTTAGAAGATTTGTTAGATTTAAATATTTTTAAATATTTCTGACAACCTAAATTTTAAATTCTAATTAACATATATTTTAAATATTTTAATTTTAAAATAGAAATATCTCAACTTACTTTCTAGATATCTGTTACATGTTGGTTATGTTTGTTTATTTATTTATTCAATTTTTTTTTACAAAACTATTATTTATTTGATTTAAATTGCTATAATTAACTTGTTGACAGATCCAATGATCTAATTTTAATCATTGTGCAATTGTCAATAGATCTGATAAATAACTTGTAATAGGTAAATTTTGTAATTTCTTTCGTTTGTGTAAACCTAGAAACATGATAGGGCCCATCCAGATCATTTGACATGTGTGAGCCTATATGTTTGCTTTTGGGCTTAGTGTTGGAAATTATTTTACCAGGATCTTAGATCTACTCACAAGTATGTTGTTTAAACACCCTAAATATGAACTTTCTAAAACGATAAATTAAACACATATAAAGTTAAGAAAACCTTACATTGATGCAGCGGAATTAATGTCTCCTTCCACTCAGATCTCTAACCCTTGTATCCTTTCTGTAGCAGAGTATAATCAAGATCTGAGCCCGAATGTCCTTCTTCTTTAAGTTTGATCCTTCACAGTCTTCCAATCTATGATTGAGTTACTGCTTGCTGTGTGTGGGCACTCACTCTTTCACTAGGGTCACGAAATTGATGAAGGGAAAAGAGAAGAGAGGGTTTCGGCCAGGTATAGAAAGTAGGGAAGGCTCAGTTTTTCTGAAGAGAGAAATTTCTGTCAGATAACTTATGAATTGTGTATTTTGCCTGAGCCATCACTTTCTATTTATAGGCTACTACTAGGTTTAGGTTAGGAATTATTTGGCATTAAAATAATGAAAATATTAATTTGAAATTCCATAAATAGTGGCCGGCCATGGTGTAGTTAGTGGGCCCCACTTGATTTTGCAGTTTTATCAAATTTTATTTCTATTCTCTCAAAAACGCCAATTTTCCAATTCTAACCTTTTAAATGCCAAAACTAATTATTTAATAACTAAAATAGATTATTAAATAATATTGTCATTTAATTTCATTATTAATTATACATATAAAGTCCATTAATAAATAAATAAACCTATAATCTCTTTTCTTTACAATTTCACCCCTGCTTAGTGAAAATTCACAAAATTAGACATAGTCTAACTTTAGAATTATAATTGATCAATCACGAATCAATTAATGAGTCTTATAAGCAGAATATTCTCAACTAGAATGGGGACCATGGATCTATATGCTGAGCTTCCAATAAGTGAACCAAATTTACCAAGTAAATTCCTACATATTAATTCTTCGTTGAATCCACTCTTAGAACTTAGAATTGTACTCTCAGACTTATATAGAGCATATTATATGTTCCACGATATCAATATGCTATCTCATTTAACCATTGTTATAATCTTATGGTGATTTAAAGATCCTCTATATAGATGATCTACATCGAGATGGGATTTCTTTACCGTTCTCACCCCTTAATGTATTTTGCCCCTTAAAACACTTAGCTACCTGTAAATGGTGTTTAGTGATCTAATAATTAGTCAGTTAAACAAGAGCTCATCCATTTACTTCTATTTGCTAAGCTCGAAGGGAATGATCACTTGACTTCTATACACCAGTAGAAGCTATAGATTCCATATTTATGTTCAGCACTCCCACTCAATCATACTATCATGTTCCCAAAATATACGTATCACCCTGACTTAAAAGTAGGCTTAACTAATAAATCAAAGAACATGAATAGCACTCCTGAGTTGAGCCTAAGCATATCAGGATTTAGATTATTTTAATCTTAAGATCAACTACTGATATTGACTTGGAAAGATATATATAACGGTAAGTTTGTAATATCTTAACTTAGTTGCAATACGGTCCACTCCAACGTATACTCCATACATTCGAAACTAGTATTGTAATACCCCGAAATTAAGAAATAGATTAGCAAAACCCTAACTAGATAATTATGTATAATTGAGGAATTATATTATTATCTAGTTCAATATATGTGAAATTATATGAATTTTATTATGTTAAGACCCCGTTGGTGAGCCAGAGGCATTTTGGTAATTATGAGCCGAGAAGGGTAAACGATGAAATTAATTTAATTACGTGCTTAATAGAACTATATTATTATATAGTATGCCTGTGTTGTCTTTTCAGGTGTGTTCTGACAGGTTGGCGCGGTATAGTCACAACCGGGTATTTCGAACCGAACGGGGTTCGGGTCCGAAATGCAATTTGAATTGTATTATTTGGCATTTTATTTGATAATATGAAATCTGAAATTATTTGGAATTAAATGAGTGTGGAATGACATTTTTGCCCTTGAAAATGTGTATGTATGATTAATTGGCCCTAGGGGCAATTTGGTCATTTTGACCATTTAGTCTATTTTCCAACAATGAGATTATTGAGTAAAGAAAAGATCATTTTTGCATTTGTTCTCAGCCCCAAACCGAATCTCTCTCCCTCTTTCCTCTATTTGCATTTTTTTTGCATTTCTCTTCAAGATTGAGGTGTAATTTGTGCTTGGATCTTGGGAAAGGTTGTGGAATTGCTTGTGTGAAGAACTTGAGGTAGTTTCTACCTCTTTCCTTGTTAGTTTTGCTGCTGTGAATTGAGGTTGAATCTATGTTGTGTAGCCATGATTTATGATCTTAAGTGCATGGGTTATAACTGATGGGTTTTGATGATTTGTAGATGAATTAAGCTTTGGATTATGTGGTTTGCATCTTATATGTTTATGTGATTTTTAGATTGAAAACTAGGGTTATTAGCAGCTGTTATTCTGGGTAGTTTTAAGGAAGTTTTTGCTGAAAATTGGTTGAGTTTGAAGGATTCTTAACTCAAGTTCTTGAGCTTGTGTATAGCTAGTGTAAAGCATGAATTTTGTGTTTATGCAATCTGAATATTGGTTTTGTTATGGGATTTGATGCATGAGATATGTGTTTTTGATCCTCTGAGATATGCTAGCAGCTCTATTTCATGATTTTGAGATATATGCATGTTTGGATTGAATTGGGGGTGAGTTTGGCATATTTTCGAAGCTGAAATTTGGGTTTTTAAACCCAGTGGTCGCGACCACGATAATGGCAGATTGTTATTTTTTTTTTAAGTTTTTGTTTTTGCCATAACTTTTGACTCGGGACTCCGTTTGGGACGTTCTTTATACCGTTGGAAAGCTCTTTTCGAGCTCTATGTGATTATATGTGATTTGGATGCCAATTTTATATTTTTGTGGAAGTGAGATTTAGGGATTAACCCTATTTGTGTAAATCCCGGTATTGTGACTAGAATTACCAGCACACAGTCGGGGAGCGGTGGATTTGGAATCTCTACTATTCCGGGACAACAGGTAAGACAGTGATTAGCACGTAGAGTATGCGCAGTGGCGCTTATGTTGAGAATGATATGCATGAATGTTTAGTAACCGGGATTAGGGTTATTACCCTAATAGGAACGGTCTAATAGCCTAGGGTTATTACCCTAGTGAAATATGTGTATAAATGCCATGCCATGTTAATTGAAATGAGATTTAGGGATTATGCGCTCAAGGCATAATCAGGTTGGACTCGGTACTTATAACCGAGATGAACCACTTCTAAGGCCTTAATGTAATTAGACGTGTGAGAGCAACACGTGGGTCTACATCACGTAGATTTAATTAGATGTGTGAGCGTAACACATAGGTCTACGACACGTAGACATAAATGGCCGTGTTGATATAATGATTAGGTCTGTGCTATGCAGACATATGTGAATGAGCATATTATATTTGTTATGATTTATACTGTCTTGCTGGGCTTGGCTCACGGGTGCTCTACTGTGCAGGAAAGGGTAAGGCATTAGCTGATCAGCCATGAGTTTCAGGAGCAGGGCGAAGAATGTACATGTTCATGCCACTTCAGACCAAGCGGGTTATGGGTCTAATAATGTTGATTTTTTTGTATTCTGTTTTGCCGCTTAGGTCGGCTAGTAAGAAAGAACTTGTAATAAGTTTGTAAATATTTTTGGGATCCCAGCTATTTTGAAAAGTTTAAATATATTACAAGTTTATTTTCATTCTGATTAATATAAAAGTGTAAATTCAGCGCTATTTTAATTAGTAACCCCGATTAGGGGATTAGGGTTTCATAAGCATTTTGGGTAGCGTGCCTATTTATTTAGGGCGTTACAATTTGGTATCAGAGCGCCAAGGTTTTTAAACTCATGTAGACCGGCCGAACATGTACATTCATCGTCAGAGATAAGCTCAACTCATGGTGCAGTAAGTATTGAGAGTAAATACTTGACTGTATGTGTGATCATCTGTTTACCGCTTTCCATTTTAGGCAGTATGCAAGCATCAAGAGTATGTATGTGTTATGTGATGCCATGCTATAAATGTTATATGTTTATGTAAATATGTATGAGGTAAATAGATGAGTTAGGGTCTAAGGCAATAAGTGCGTAAGTGTGGTATTGGTGCTTACAGGGGTACTAGTAATGGATCCTCCACAATCATCCAGACCACAGGGCGAGCCAGTAGAGCCCGGGGTTACTTGAACCGATCCACTAGCACCGCCTCCACCTCCGCAAAATCCGGGGGATAATGCGGGGGCTGTTAATGCTAATCCTCCTGCTGACTGGCAGCAAATGTTTCATGAAATGCGAAGTGTCATACTTCGTCAAGAAGAAGAGTTGCAACGTTTGAGGCAACAAGCTGTCCCAGCTAATCAAGGGTTACAACCAGCTCCTGTGCCAGTGGTGGGTAACCAAGGGTATGTTATGCCGCACCGGGACTCGGTGTTCGAGCGGTTTGTGAAGCTGCAACCTCCGGTTTTTGTGGGAGGCTTTGATATTATTAAGGCTGATCAGTGGATGAGCACTGTTACCCGTATCCTCGATAATATGGGGGTGACGGGAACTGAAAGGGTGAATTGTGCGGCCTTTATGTTCCAAGATCATGCCCGCGTTTGGTGGGACATAGTGGGTCAGACCCGAGATGTCACTGTGATGACATGGGAAGAATTCAAGAAACTTTTTGAGGAAAAGTTTTATAATGTTGTTGTGAGGACTTCACATCAAGAAGATTTTGTGAAGTTGACTCAGGGAAAAATGTCGGTGGCTGAGTATACTCTTGAGTTTGACCGGTTATCAAAATTTGCTGGTGATCTGGTGCCTACCGATTTTACCAGAAAACAGAAGTATGTTCGAGGACTTAATGCTACAATTAGTCGGGACTTGAAGATTACCACATCACATGACACTCTGTATAAGAGAGTGGTAGAATTGGCCTTAATAGCTGAGGAGGCCGAGCAGCAAGTAATGAAAGAGCAGGCTGCAAAGGATGCCGTCATGGCATCAAACCCTCCTGCTAGTGGTAATGTCAGTAAGGGGACCGACAGTAGCAACCCTGAGCACAAACGAAAGGCCGAGGCTTCCGGAGCATCAGGGGGAAATAGAAAGTTTTGGGGAAACAGAGGTGGCCGCCAGGGTCGCGGGTCCTCATTCCGATCATATCCAGAATGTCCTAAATGCAAGAAGCATCATCCTGGTGAGTGTTGAGCCAAGGCATGTTTCCAATGTGGCATGGTGGGCCACTTTATCAGAGACTGTCCCCAAGCCAGGAAAGAAGAGCCTAAGAAGAATGCTGCTCAGAACCCGGGGCGACTTTTCACTATAACTCATGCAGACGCTGATGCTTGTCCGTCAGTTATGACAGGTCAACTGTCTATTAATGGTTGTTCATATACTGTATTATTTGACTCGGGAGCTACTCATTCATATGTATCGAGTAGAGTGATACAAAGTTTACATAAGCATGTGATATTTATGTTTTGGGGTTTGGAACCCTGTTACCCTCGGGAGACCTGATAGTGTCAACAAGGTGGATTCGGTCTTTATCTTTTTGTATTGACGGTTGTGAGTTGACCGCCAATCTAATTGAGTTACAATTGTTTGATTTTGACATAATCCTGGGAATGGATTTTCTGTCTAAGTATGGAGCAACGATTGACTGTAAACGGAAAATGGTAGTGTTTGAGCCCGATAGTGCTAACCCAGCGGTGTTTGTGGGTAAGGTTCAGGGGGCACGCATACCGAGAATATCATTGTTGAAAGCTAAAGACCTGATGGGTAGAGGTTGTCTAGGGTTCATAGTTACTGCAGTGGACACTAGCTAACCTGTGACATCAGGGCCTGAAAATACGAGATTGGTATGCGAGTTTCTTGATGTCTTTCCAGAAGATCTACCGAGATTGCCACCTGTGCGGGAGATTGAATTTGTTATTGAATTGGCTCCGAGAGTGGATCCAGTGTCTAAGGCACCGTACCGAATGGCTCCAGCTGAGTTGAAGGAATTGAAGATACAATTGCAAGAGTTGCTGAATCTGGGATTCATTAGACCGAGCTACTCACCTTGGGGAGCTCCGATTCTATTTGTGAAGAAGAAAGACGGAACCCTGTGGATGTGTATTGACTACCGGGAGTTGAACAAGCTTACTATTAAGAACAAGTATCCTTTACCTCAGATTGATGATCTGTTTGATCAACTGAAGGGGAAGACGGTCTTTTCCAAGATCGATCTTCGCTCAGGCTATCATCAGTTGAGAATTCGAGAGGAAGATATCCCGAAAACTGCGTTCCATACTCGGTATGGACACTATGAATTTCTTGTGATGTCTTTTGGACTCACTAATGCTCCGGCGACATTCATGGATTTGATGAACTGGGTGTTTAAAGATTACCTTGATAGGTTCGTGATTGTGTTTATTGACGACATCTTGGTGTACTCTGAGACCGAAGAAGAGCATGAGTTACATCTCAGAGCGGTTTTGCAAAGGTTACGGGATCACAAGCTTTATGCTAAGTTCAAAAAGTGTGAATTCTGGTTATCCCGTGTCTCATTTCTGGGGCACATAGTGGATAAAGATGGGATCATGGTGGATCCGGTCAAAATTGAAGCTGTTCGGGATTGGCCAGCACCGAAGTCAGCTACGGAGGTCAGAAGTTTTCTGGGTTTGGCTGGTTATTATCGTCGGTTCGTTGAGGGTTTCTCAAAGATCGCTGTACCCTTAACGAAGCTGACCCGAAAGAACCAGAAGTTTGTTTGGACTGATCGGTGTGAGAAAAGTTTCCTGGATTTAAAGCAACGCTTGATTACCGCTCCTGTACTAACTCTTCCTTCAAATAAGGAAAAGTTCGTGGTATATTGTGATGCCTCGAGACAGGGTCTCGGCTGTGTGCTTATGCAGGCTGGGAGGGTAATAGCTTATGCTTCTCGGCAGTTAAAGGAGTACGAACAGAGGTACCCTACTCACGATTTAGAACTCGCAGCAGTGGTATTTGCGCTAAAGATTTGGCGGCATTACCTTTATGGCGAGAAATGTGAGATATACACTGATCATAAAAGTCTAAAATATTTCTTCACCCAGAAAGACTTGAATATGAGACAGAGGCGTTGGCTAGAATTGGTGAAGGATTATGATTGTGAGATCCTTTATCACCCTGGTAAAGCCAACGTGGTTGCTGATGCTTTGAGTAGAAAAGGTCATAGTCAGTTGAATTCTATGAAGCAAATCTCCCAACAGCTGGCAAATGAAATGACTCGAGCTCAGATTGAGTTGGTTGTGGGGCAATTGGCTAATATTACTCTGCAATCCACTCTTCTTGAGAGAATTAAAGAAGCACAAAGGCAAGATTCGGAATTGATAAAAACCCAAGCTAGGGTTTCGGCTGGGAAGGCTAGTGATTTCTCAGTGGATAAAATGGGAATGTTGAGATTTGGGAATCGAGTTTGTGTGCCTATGGATGAGAACATCAAGAAAGAGATCATGGATGAGTCTCATACGACTCCTTATTCAGTTCATCCAGGGTCGACAAAGATGTACCAAGACCTGAAAGCCATGTTTTGGTGGCCAGGCATGAAGAATGACATCGCTGAGTATGTTGCAAAGTGCCTTACGTGTCAGCAAGTAAAAGCTGAACACCAGCGACCTGCAGGGTTGCTGCAACCGCTAAAAATACCAGAATGGAAGTGGGAAGATATAGCTATGGACTTTGTGGTAGGTATGCCTAGAACCACGGGACAGTTTGACTCTATGTGGGTCATAGTGGACAGGTTTACAAAGTCTGGTCACTTTTTACCTGTTCGGACGAATTTCTCCATTGATCAGTATGCTGAGTTATATGTCAGAGAAATTGTTCGTCTACATGGTGTCCCAAAGTCCATTGTGTCGGATAGAGATTTGAAGTTTACATCAAGATTCTGGGAGAGTCTGCATCGAGCTATGGGTACTCAGTTAAAGTTCAGCACAGCTTTTCATCCTCAGACGGATGGGCAATCCGAGAGGACCATTCAGATTTTAGAGGACATGCTACGGGCATGTGTGCTTGACTCTGAGGGATCATGGGTAAAGTACCTTCCCCTGATCGAGTTTTCTTATAATAACAGCTATCAGGCAACAATCGGGATGGCTCCTTACGAACTTTTATATGGAAGAAAATGTAGATCACCTATTCACTAGGATGAAGTGGGTGAAAGAAAGTTCTTGGGTCCCGAAGCTGTTCAGAAAACAAGTGAGGCAATTGATAAGATTAGAGCGCGAATGCTCGCGGCTCAGAGTAGGCAAAAGAGTTATGCCGATCCAAAGCGTCGAGATATTGATTTCCAGGTCGGGGACATGGTATTTCTCCAAAGGTCTCCGATGAAAGGCATAAAACGCTTTGGGAAGAAGGGAAAGCTTAGCCCGAGGTTCATTGGACCTTTTAAAATCCTTGAGAGGATAGGGCAAGTAGCGTACAGGTTGGCTATGCCCCCAGCGCTGGCAGCTGTACATAATGTGTTTCATGTTTCAACGCTTCGGAAATATGTCTCAGACTCATCCCATGTTCTGAGTTATGAAGCATTGAAACTCCAGCCAGATTTGTCATATGAGGAGCAACCAGTGCAAATACTTGATAGAAGAGAGAAAGTCTTGAGAAGCAAGACTATCGCACTGGTGAAAGTACTGTGGAGGAACAGTAAAGTAGAAGAGGCAACCTGGGAACTCGAGACGGATATGCAGCAGAAATATCCGGAGTTGTTCAGGTAAATTTCGGGACGAAATTTCTATAAGGAGGGGGTAATTGTAATACCCCGAAATTAAGAAATGGATTAGCAAAACCCTAACTAGATAATTATGTATAATTGAGGAATTATATTATTATATAGTTCAATATATGTGAAATTATATGAATTTTATTATGTTAAGACCCCGTTGGTGAGCCAGGGGCATTTTGGTAATTATGACCCGAGAAGGGTAAACGATGAAATTAATTTAATTACGTGCTTAATAGAACTATATTATTATATAGTATGCCTGTGTTGTCTTTTCAGGTGTGTTCTGACAGGTTGGCGCGGTATAGTCACAACCGGGTATTTCGAACCGAACGGGGTTCGGGTCCGAAATGCAATTTGAATTGAATTATTTGGCATTTTATTTGATAATATGAAATCTGAAATTATTTGGAATTAAATGAGTGTGGAATGGCATTTTTGCCCTTGAAAATGTGTATGTATGATTAATTGGCCCTAGGGGCAATTTGGTAATTTTTACCATTTAGTATATTTTGCAACAATGAGATTATTGAGTAAAGAAAAGATCTTTTTTGCATTTGTTCTCAGCCCCAAACCGAATCTCTCTCCCTCTTTCCTCTATTTGCATTTTCTTTGCATTTCTCTTCAAGATTGAGGTGTAATTTGTGCTTGGATCTTGGGAAAGGTTGTGGAATTGCTTGTGTGAAGAACTTGAGGTAGTTTCTACCTCTTTCCTTGTTAGTTTTGCTGCTGTGAATTGAGGTTGAATCTATGTTGTGTAGCCATGATTTATGATCTTAAGTGCATGGGTTATAATTGATGAGTTTTGATGATTTGTAGATGAATTAAGCTTTGGATTATGTGGTTTGCATCTTATATGTTTATGTGATTTTTAGATTGAAAACTAGGGTTGTTAGCAGCTGTTATTCTGGGTAGTTTTAAGGAAGTTTTTGCTGGAAATTGGTTGAGTTTGAAGGATTCTTAACTCAAGTTCTTGAGCTTGTGTATAGCTAGTGTAAAGCATGAATTTTGTGTTTATGCAATCTGAATATTGGTTTTGTTATGGGATTTGATGCATGAGATATGTGTTTTTGATCCTCTGAGATATGCTAGCAGCTCTATTTCATGATTTTGAGATATATGCATGTTTGGGTTGAATTGGGGGTGAGTTTGGCATATTTTCGAAGCTGAAATTTGGGTTTTTAAACCCAGTGGTCGCGACCATGGTCGCGACCACGATAATGGCAGATTGCTATTTTTTTTAAGTTTTTGTTTTTGCCATAACTTTTGACTCGGGACTCCGTTTGGGACGTTCTTTATACTGTTGGAAAGCTCTTTTCGAGCTCTATGTGATTATATGTGATTTGTATGCCAATTTTATATTTTTGTGGAAGGGAGATTTAGGGATTAACCCTATTTGTGTAAATCCCGGTATTGTGACTAGGATTACCGGCACCTGGTCAGGAGCACCCGGGGATTTGGAATCTCTACTATTGCGGGACAACAGGTAAGACAGTGATTAGCACGTAGAGTATGCGCAGTGGCGCTTATGTTGAGAATGATATGCATGAATGTTTAGTAACCGAGATTAGGGTTATTACCCTAATAGGAACGGTCTAATAGCCTAGGGTTATTACCCTAGTGAAATATGTGTATAAATGCCATGCCATGTTAATTGAAATGAGATTTAGGGATTATGCGCTCAAGGCATAATCAGGTTGGACTCGGTACTTATAACCGAGATGAACCACTTCTAAGGCCTTAATGTAATTAGACGTGTGAGAGCAACACGTGGGTCTACATCACGTAGATTTAATTAGATGTGTGAGCGTAACACATAGGTCTACGACACGTAGACATAAATGGGCGTGTTGATATAATGATCACGTCTGTGCTATACAGACATATGTGAATGAGCATATTATATTTGTTATGATTTATACTGTCTTGCTGGGCTTGGCTCACGGGTGCTCTACTGTGAAGGAAAGGGTAAGGCATTAGCTGATCAGCCATGAGTTTCAGGAGCAGGGCGAAGAATGTACATGTTCATGCCACTTCAGACCAAGCGGGTTATGGGTCTAATAATGTTGATTTTTTTGTATTCTATTTTGCCGCTTAGGTCGGCTAGTAAGAAAGAACTTGTAATAAGTTTGTAAATATTTTTGGGATCCCAGCTATTTTGAAAAGTTTAAATATATTACAAGTTTATTTTCATTCTGATTAATATAAAAGTGTAAATTCAGCGCTATTTTAATTAGTAACCCCGATTAGGGGATTAGGGTTTCATAAGCATTTTGGGTAGCGTGCCTAATTATTTAGGGCGTTACAAGTATACTTTACTAATGTCCTGGAAAGAACATAACACTTACTCCAAGTGTAAGTACACATCATCGCTGATTATCACATTAATGTAAATCCAATAACACTGATGAAACAGGGACTAAGTCTTTTGATTCATATGATCACAATCACATTCCACTGTGTTGACGATACTGTAATTGTGAATAAACATATGATCTGGATTTAACTGATTCTGTGTGTGTGAATGTAATAAACATATTAAACCATTAACATGTAGAATTCATGCAAACATCAATCACTTCAAATTTCTTATATTGATAACTAATCAGATTGTAAAGAGTTTTATTTAGGGCATAAAATCCAACAAACTCCCACTTGCACTAATATAAAACAAACTTTGCAAATAGGTCAATCTGATGTCTTGATCTTCAGATCAAGTGTAGTATATTTGAATCCACCCAAACTTCTGGAAGCTAGTTCATAAATTCACTTATGAAACATCCTTTACTATATGCTTTACTCATCAAGGGATACTGAAATCTTTACTGTTTTAAAAGTACATCTGAATTAACAGAGGACATATCTCTCATATTTTAAAATATGGAATTGAGATAATACAGTGTAGACTTTTCTTCAGCAATATAACTTTCTTGGATTTTCGAATACACAAAGTTATAGTTCTTTTCTGGTAGAGCTTGAATTATTATAGAATAATTCCTCCACCCCCAAAGTAAGCACCATCTCATTGATCTCGAAATGAGTTGGTGAGATTCAAGGACAACTGATACACAGTTCCTTAATATCTAACATATAGATCACTTTCATAAATCTTTCTTGAATGTCTTCTAATGTTCCCTATTTGATTACATCTCAGATAGCTCCCACTCAATAGCAGATGTCTGGTTAAATAATACTTTTAATCTCTGATTGTTTGGAGAGTTACCTAGTTGTGACTTTTGTATTAGTCTGAAACTTTAAGTTAAGACTAAGTCATCAACATAGCAGACTAGTATTTGAAGTGAAAAATACATGCCAGAGATAAAGTAATCAAAATTAAGATACCATAAAATTTTATGAGGATTAAGACTTCTAGGTTCAAGTCATTCGAATAGACTGAACTAGAGTTCTCTATCTTATTCTCATAATTCTGATAAGTTATACCTATCCATGTGTATGGTTAGATTTGCTTTTTAGTAGTGCTCTTAAGTATCTATCACAAGTGTCAACCTGATGAAGATGGGTATAGAACTTTAAAATTCTCCCACTCAATTCAGGTAGTGTGAAACTTTAACAAAGAACTTTATAGGTATCAAACTTTTACTGACAATAGTATAACAAAATGGAACATACAATCAAGATCAAGCATTTATATTGATAATAGCTAACTCATTATATTACTTCCATGTTTATAGAAGATGTGTGTTACATAGGGAATTGTAGAATAGACTCCACCCCTACGTATATACATATAGGGTATTGTGGATAACCTCCACCCCTAAGTATATAGAGATTATGATCCACCCCTAAAGGTTGTAAAGATCATTATTCTCTAAGTGTGATAGAGTTTATGTGGAGTCAAATACTATCCAGAGTTCATTAGATATAGAAGATTGTTGAACTGCATAGTTTTCTTAACTTTTCTCCACCCGTATCAGATCAAAAGATCCTTTTATTAAACAAATTCTAAATAATTGTATTAGAACGAACAATTATTAATAAACATAGAAATAGTTCCTAGTGTTTATTTAATATAACTCTATGAAGAGTTGTAAATATTATAGAATTTGCATCAATGATAAAAACACTTACACATACAAACATATAAATATAATGTGGTAATAATTGATGAAGATAAATTAAATGAAGCTCAATCTCATAAATTGCAATTGTAGAATTTCGAAAATAAAGAAACTTTATTAATAATAAAAAAAAAATGTATTGCAACAATATGAGAAAAACATGGATAAATATCCCTAACAAAAATTTGAAATCCAAATTGTCTTTACACTAAAACAATTAATTCAAAAATAAATTGAAGAGCTTCATCTTCATCTTGACGTTTTCACCCTTCGGCCAGCTTTCCGATCCAACTCATCTGAGTTCAAGTTGCTTGGCCTATAAGAAGAAGAAAACAAATAAACAAAGTTAGTCCAGAATCATAAATCCAAGTGGATAACAATTCACTAAAACTCTTAAAGTTTATAAATAGAAATACCTTGTTTCTTTGCAAGAAGTTTAGGACATTGGGGTTTCCAATGACCTTTCTCATTGCAGTAGAAACACTTTCCTTTATGTGTAGCATCACCAGAAGGAATAGCCTTTTTATTCTTCATGGCTTTTGTTCGCTTCTTGGTGTTCTTCCACTTCTTCTTCGATTTGGGTTCTGAAGCAGAGGCAACATTTGCTTCAGGTTTGTTCGTCCCATTACCATTCCCAGGATTGTGAGGTTTACTCCCTTTCTTCTTGGGTCCTCCAATCAAATTTTCATAAGTTTGAAGGTCATTGACTAATTCATGAAAGTCAATTTCCTTCTTATTCATGACATAATTTGATGTGTATGGTAGAAATGCTGGAGTCAGGCTATTCAAGATAAGGCTTACTTGAGTAGCACTGTCCATTTCAGCACCATGATCCTGGGCTTCTTAGAAATAACTCGACATGAGGAGAGCATGGTCACGCACGTTTTGATGACGTTCCATCCATGCATTAATGTACTTCTTAGTCGCGTCAAAGCGTGACTGAAGTGATGTCTTACCGAATAGCTCATTTAACTTCGTCATAACTTCAGCAGCCTTCTCGGTTTTAGAAAATCGAGTTTTGAGGGTGTCAACCATGCTAGAAAGCATAAAGTATAGAGCTTTGTCATTTGCTTTCTGCCAACGCTCATACTTTTCTTTCACAGCTTTGGATGCATTGTCCCCAGGCACTTCAGGTGACGGCTCAATTAAAACAAACAAGGCACTTTCTCCTATGAGAGCAATATTAATGTTCTCATTCCACTTAGTAAAGTTAGATCCATTCAGCTTGTTTTCAGTCAACAGTGATAACATGAGATTCATTTTGATAATACAGGATACTACAAAATAATAGAAATCAACAAATAGAAATCAATAATGGTTTAACACAAAATCAATTCAGAAATTATAAGCACATAGCAAGTAGGAATGATATGAGAAAATACTTAAAAAATTCAATCCTAAAGAATTTCCAAGGTTTTTCAACAAACTGATATCGGTGTCCCGTTTAGGCGAGAGTCAAAGCTACCATCTATTGAATAGAGTTATCAGCTCATCTAAAATGTTAAACATTCTAGCAACCTTTTATTCGATCAAGATTGGAATCCAGCGTTGTCCCGTTTAGATGAGAGTCAAGGCTATTCTATCTTATGAGCTACTACCATTGTTTCGCAATTTGCAAGTCAAATATGGTCGCCACCATTAGGGTGATCTATACCATATAAAACACTTACAAACTACTTATCTTTCGAGATTAAACGGTGCGAAATTGCTAATGAACGTTCCTCTATAAGGGAGGATTACTCACTAAAACAAACGCGATGTAAAACCAACAATGGAGATCGAATATCTTAATAATAATAAAGCTCAATCTTTAAAATGTATTTTCTTTATTATTCTAATAAATATACTCAATAAATTCGAAATTTGGAATTAAAAATTCAAAAATAAGAATTTAATATAATATTTATAAAATTATACTTAGATGGTGATTTGAAATAAAATTAATTATTTCCATCTTAGTAATAATCTTAAATATAAATATTAAGGAAATTAATTTAAGTTGTATTAATTTAAATTAATTAGCAACTTAAAAATTTCCTTCAGAATATATTTATTGTATTCGAAAATTAAGTATAAAAAGAATTATACAAATTTCGAAAAAAAATAAATAATAAAACTTAGAAAAGAAATACTTCAAGCAAAAATATCACCTATCTAGATTTTCTTTTGACTAGTTAATCCAATTTCTAATAATATATTTTAAGTTAATCAATAGATGAAAAACTCATTGATTTAAGTTGGCCCAAGAATTAATTAAAATAAATAATTAATTTACAACTCAATCTATTTATCAAGATAAATTCACAATTATTGCATAATTAAAATGCAATTTTCGAAATTGATTAATAAAATAAAGATAAGTATATCTTGAAAATTATTTAAATTTAAGTTGAAAAATTAAATTTCAACCTAAAAATAATTTTCTATTTAATTAAGTGTCATGAAAAATAAGTAAATATTTAAGTATCATGATGAAAATCAACTTAGATATTTAAAATTTTCAAGTTAATTAAATGTATTAAATTCAAGAAATAAATAATTTAGTGTAGAGAAGGCTTAATTATTAATTTCTAGTTTAATACTAGGAAAAAATATGCTTAGTAAAATTGTACCAAAATTAATTATTTAAATAATTAATTTCACAATGTATGATATTTTCCTATTTGAATATTAGAAATAATAAGTAGTCTAGAAATAACTATCTAGAAAATATCTTATTTGACTAAGTATCTTTTCAACAAAAATTTGAAAAATATCTAATTTAAGTTATATAGAATAAATCTAAAACTTAAACAATTTCAAATTTAGATGTAATTAAATATCAAAAATTAAGTTGTAACCACTTAATTTGAAAATATTTTTAAGTTAATATTCGAAAAGATATTAACTCAAGAATTATCTAAAATATTCCATTTTAGATATTAACTTAAAAAATATCTTAAGAATCTTTAATAACTAATGCCTAGGATTCCTCAACTTAATTTAAAATTTAAATAAAATATTCAAATTTGAGTTAGATAAGAAAAATCAGTTAATACCACTAATTTATAACTTAAATAGGAATATTTAATTAAATAAGCTCCAGAAAGAATCTAGTTAGTTAAAATTCTTTATTTAATTAAATACAAGAAAAATACAAATAGTTTGTCTAGAAATAATATCTAAAACTAAAAGTATTGTTCTTAAAATTAACTTTAAAATATTAAAATGAAAATAAATTTTCACATATTTTAAAAGTTAATTATGTTGCTAATTCAATTTTATTAGGTCAAACTAATATAATTAACCTAGTACAATTATTTAAATCACGCAAATGGGCCTTCACAATTAGGGTAGTTCATGTGAGGGGGTGCTGGGTTCAGTATGTCGTACCCACTTTTATGGCTCCCAACTCTCACACAAGGCCCAAAAGAGAGGAATTTAACCTTAAAATAAATAACTCTTATTAATTGAATAGGTCCAAAAACTAAATGGACCTAAATAAAATCTATCATGGTGTGACATTTTATTTAGCAACAACATATATGCATCTATATAATAAAATAAACACATAGGCTCACACAGGTACACACTTGGATGGATCCTATCATGTTGCTAGGTCATACACAGATGAAAGAAGATTGTAAAATTTACCTGTTGTAAATTATTAACTTGACCAAGGGACCCATCAGATCATTAAATCTGGCAAAAAGTAACCATGGCTATTTCCAATCAAGTAACAATAGGTTTTGAAAACCTACAAATAAGCTAAAACCACATACTCTTGTAACAAGGTTAGCTGGATAGTTGGAAGTAGGATTTATTTAATTTTAAATAATTAAATTTTGAAAATAATTAAATTAAATAAATAAAATGAAATAAATATTTAATTTTAAAAAAAATAATATTAGCTTATTTTCGAAAAAATAAAATTAAATTAAATTAAATTAAATTTTCGAAAAATTAAAAAAAATTTATTTATTTTCAAAAATAATATTATTAATTTAAATTTCGAAATTATTAAAAAAATATTTAAAATTAAACCTACAATTTTGAAAAATTAGGTTTCAACTAACTTAAATATCATTTCAAAATTTTGCTAACTACTTTTAAAAATTAAATGTTATTTTATAAATAAAAATTAAAAAAGATAAATTAAATATCTTTTTCGGATTTTAAATTTAATTTAAATAAATAAAATAACAAAATTTAAAAGGTAGCAAAAGATCTTACATCTATTTAAAATTACATGATTATAGTTATCTTATTTTAAATTTAAATAAGGTCAAATTAATTAAAAAAAAATTAATTTAAAAAGGTTTAATATCTGACCTTAAATTTAAAAATAAGATAAGATATAATCAAATTTAAAAATAAGATAAGATATAATCAAATTTAAAAATAAGATAGATAATTAAGCAAAAAGATAGATATTTACTAATTTCAAATTCAAATTACACTAATATCATGAATTAAATTTAAAAAATATTAAATTAATTCATTATAATAATTAGAGTTGAATTAGGAATAGTAAATATATAAATACAAAACTACACAAAAAAATCGAAACTTAAATCCATGAAAAAGCATGAAAAAACGAAAATTTTGGGAGCGGTACGGACGGTATGCGTTGCATACCGTCCGCGCACGCAACCAGGAAGGCTGGCCAAGAAAACTCGGCGGAAGGAGTGATTTGCAGCATTCCTGCGCGCGTAGGTGGGGTTCAGACAAGTGATCCACGCATGCATGAGGGATTCAGAAAACAGGCTCGGTCGTTGCTGTCTGAATCCGCGCGCGCGTGAATGTGCACAGCCCCCTTATCTTTTTTTCGAATCTTCAAAAAATCATAACTAATTCAAATTAAATCGAAATTAAGTTCTGTAAAAAAGTAACTTGCTTAATTTTTTCCATACTATCTAATAAAAATAATTCCAGAAACAAAATTTCAATTGTTTTTAACCAAAATTCACAAACATCAATCAATCATCATATAACACTCAATACAACATGAAACCACCCAAATAACAAATAATTGTTTTAAAGTCCAAATTTCTTGCAAGCAAATCAATTACCATGGCTCTGAGGGCAGTTGTTGGAAATTATTTTACCAGGATCTTAGATCTACTCACAAGTATGTTGTTTAAACACCCTAAATATGAACTTTCTAAAACGATAAATTAAACACATATAAAGTTAAGAAAACCTTACATTGATGCAGTGGAATTAATGTCTCCTTCCACTCAGATCTCTAACCCTTGTATCCTTTCTGTAGCAAAGTAAATCAAGATCTGAGCCCGAATGTCCTTCTTCTTTAAGTTTGATCCTTCACAGTCTTCCAATCTATGATTGAGTTACTGCTTGTTGTGTGTGGGCACTGACTCTTTCACTAGGGTCACGAAATTGATGAAGGGAAAAGAGAAGAGAGGGTTTCGGCCAGGTATAGAAAGTAGGGAAGGCTCAGTTTTTCTGAAGAGAGAAATTTCTGTCAGATAACTTATGAATTGTGTATTTTGACTGAGCCATCACTTTCTATTTATAGGCTACTACTAGGTTTAGGTTAGGAATTATTTGGCATTAAAATAATGAAAATATTAATTTGAAATTCCACAAATAGTGGTCGGCCATGGTGTAGTTAGTGGGCCCCACTTGATTTTGCAGTTTTATCAAATTTTATTTCTATTCTCTCTAACCTTTTAAATGCCAAAACTAATTATTTAATAACTAAAATAGATTATTAAATAATATTGTCATTTAATTTAATTATTAATTAGACATATAAAGTCCATTAATAAATAAATAAACCTTGAATCTCTTTTCTTTACAATTTCACCCCTGCTTAGTGAAAATTCACAAAATTAGACATAGTCTAACTTTAGAATTATAATTGATCAATCACGAATCATATAATGAGTCTTACAAGCAGAATGTTCTCAACTAGAATGGGGACCATGGATCTATATGCTGAGCTTCCAATAAGTGAACCAAATTTACCAAGAAAATTTCTACTTATTAATTGTTCGTTGAATCCACTCTTAGAACTTAGAATTGCACTATCAGACTTATATAGAGCATCTTATATGTTTCACGATATCAATATGCTATCTCATTTAACCATTGTTATAATCTTATTGTGATTTAAAGATCCTCTATATAGATGATCTACATCGAGATGGAATTTCTTTACCTTTCTCACCCCTTAATGTATTTTGCCCCTTAAAACACTTAGCTACCTGTAAATGGTGTTTAGTGATATAATAATTAGTCATTTAAACAAGAGCTCGTCCATTTACTTCTATTTGCTAAGCTCGAAGGGAATCATCACTTGACTTCTATACACCAGTAAAAGCTATAGATTCCATATTTATGTTCAGCACTCCCACTCAATCATACTATCATGTTCCCAAAATATACGTATCACCCTGACCTAAAAGTAGGCTTAACTAATAAATCAAAGAACATGAATAGCACTCCTGAGTTGAGCCTAAGCATATCAGGATTTAGATTCTTTTAATCTTAAGATCAACTACTGATATTGACTTGGAAAGATATGTATAACGGTAAGTTTGTAATATCTTAACTTAGTTGCAATATCGGTCCAGTCCAATGTATACTCCATAGATTCGAAACTAGTATACTTTACTAATGTCCTGGAAAGAACATAACACTTACTCCAAGTGTAAGTACACATCATCGCTGATTATCACATTAGTGTAAATCCAATAACACTGATGAAACAGGGACTAAGTCTTTTGATTCATATGATCACAATCACATTCCACTGTGTTGACGATATTGTAATTGTGAGTAAACATATGATCTGGATTTAACTGATTCTGTGTGTGTGAATGTAATAAACATATTAAACCATTAGCATGTAGAATTCATGCAAAGATCAATCACGTCAAATTTCTTATATTGATAACTAATCAGATTGTAAAGAGTTTTATTTAGGGCATAAAACCCAACACTTAGATGCATATAGGAAGCCCATTTAAATTTTAATTAATTAAATGGACTACGTTGCTAAATAAAATATCACATAAGATAATTTTATTTAGGCCCAATTAATATTGGGCTTATTCAGTGAATAACAATTATTTATTTAATGGTTAAATTTCTCTTCTTTGGGCCTTGTGTGAGAGTTAAGGGGCCATTAGTAGTGGGTACGCCATACTGAACCCAACCGTTCCTCACACAAACCACCCCAATTGTGAATGCACATTGGCCTTATTTAAATAATTGTATTAGGTTAATTATATTAGTCTAACCTAATTAAAATGGAATTAGCAATATAATTAGTTTTAAAATATATGAAATTTATTTTTCATTAGATTATTTTAAAATCAATTTTAGAAAAACACTTAGTTAATGAGATATTGTAATACCCTAGAATTAAGAAATGGATTAGCAAAACCCTAATTAGATAATTATGAAAAATTGAGGAATTATATTATTATACAATTCAATATATGTGAATTAATATGATTTATATCATGGTAAGACCCCGTTGGTGAGCCAGAGGCATTTTAGTAATTTTGACCCGAGAAGGGTAAAATAATGAAATTTATTTATTAACGTGCTTATGGGACTATATTATATTATGGTATGTCTGTGTTGCCTTTTTTAGGTGTGTTCTGGCAGGTTGGCGCGGTATAGTTGTTGGGTTTTATGCCCTAAATAAATCTCATTTCAATATAATCAGATTTACTTATTAATATAGACCAGAAATAACATTTAATGTTGCATGGTTCACATGATTTATTTTATGATTATATATACATAATGTATAAATTCATCTGAAACCCTTTTCATATACTTGATCCTGTTTATTGTGCCGTCAACACATTGGAAAGTAAACATGACTATGTGAATAAAGTTTCCTAGATTTATCAGACATAGGGTTTTACTGATATGATAATCTACAACAGAGTTTACTTGCATTTGGAGAAGTGCTATGTTCTTTCCAGAGCATTGGTTAAAGTAAAGCTCAGGTTGGATGCATGGAGTATTCATCGGAAGGGACCGATATTGAACTTTGACTTAGATTTATTAAACTTATCGTAATATCTATTCAAGTCAATATCGCCTAGTTGATCCTAGATCAAATGTTCTTAATCCTGTTATGATTAGGCTCAATCTTGAAAGGCTATTCGTGTTCTTTGATTTGTTAGTTAAGCCTACTTTTAGGTGAGGGTGATACGTACATTTTGGGAACACGGTAGTGCAATTGAGTCGGAGCGCTAGCATAAAGATGGAATCAATAACTTCTATCTGGCAAATAGTAAGCAAAGGATGATCTCCTTCGAGCTTGACCAAACGAACATAAATGGTGGAGTACTCATTTCACATAAGTTGAAATATCATTTATACGGGGTCAAGTGTTTTAAGGATAAAATACATTATAGGGTGTAACGGTAATCTAATCCCTTTACAGTGTAGATCATTCATATAGAGGATCATTGATCACATTAGGATTATAACAATGGATAACTAATGATGCGTCTATATGGTGGAACATATAGAACATTTTATATACTGAGAGTGCAATTGTGAGTTCTATGCATGGATTCAACGAAGAATTAATAAGTTAGTGAATTTTAGTGCTAAATTCTTGATCTACTTATTGGAAGCTCAGTTATATAGACCCATGGTCCCCGCACTAGTTGAGATAATATTGCTTGTAAGACTCATATAATTGGTTTTGATTAATCAATTATAATTCTCAATTTAGACTATGTCTATTTGTGAAATTTTCACTAAGTAAGGGCGAAATTGTAAAGAAAGAGTTTTAGGGGCATATTTGTTAATTATGATACTTTGTATGGTTCAATTAATAAATATGATAAATGACAATATTATTTAATAATTATTTATAGTTATTAAATAGTTAGAATTGGCCTTTAAATGGTTGAATTAGAAAATTTGCGTTTTTGAGAAAATCAGATGTAGAAAAGATAAAACTGCAAAATTGCAAAAAGTGAGGCCCAAATCCACTATGCATGGCCGACCACTTTTGTAGGCAATTTAAATTGATATTTTCGTTATTTTAATGCCAAATAATTCAAACGTAACCCTAGTGGAATGCTATAAATAGATGGTGAAGGCTTCAGGAAAATTACACTTCTGATTCAGAAAAACCTGAGCCTTCTCTCTCCCTATCTGGGCGACCACTCCCTCTCTCTTTCTTCCCTCTTGAATTTCGAAATTCTTAGTGTAAGAGTAGTGCCCACACACAGCAAGTGATACCTCAACCATAGTGAGGAAGATCATGAAGAAAGACTTTCAGCTAGAAGGAGTTTCACCATCAAAGATTGAGAGAAAGAGATCCAGGTTCAGATATTGATAATGCTCCGCTACAGAAAGGAATCAAGGGCTAGATATCTGAACGGAAGGAGTCATTATATTCCGCTGCACCCAATGTAAGGTTTCCTAAACTTTATATGTGTTTATTTCATCGTTTTAGAAAGTTCATATTTAGGGTGTTAATAAACATACTTGTGAGTAGATCTAAGATCCTGGTAAAATAATTTCAAACAATAGTCACAACTGGGTATTTCGGGCGGAATTGGGTTCGAGCCCGAAATGTAATTGGAATTGAATTTTTGTCATTTTATTTATTTGATATTTTATAATCTGAAATTTAATTGGGATTTAAACATATTTGGAATGACAAACATACCCTTGTGAGGGTGAATATGTGTGCTTTGGCCCTAAGGGCATTTTGGTCATTTGACCTTTATTTTCTATGTTTAATAAAATTTATATTTTGAGATAATGAAAAGAGAAATTCTGGGTTTTCTCTCTATCCCTCACCCGAACTCTCTCTCCCTCTCTAACCCTCTTGAAAGTTTCAAGTTTTTATGGTGAATTTGCTTGAGTTTGGCTTGAAAATTGAAGTGGAATATTGGGAAAATTATTGTGCTTAACCTTGCAAGAATTTGAGGTAGTCCCTACAATTTTTAATTGAGTTTCTAATTGATTTACCTTGCTGAATTTTGTGGTTTAAGAGCATGAATAATAGATATGTTCTTGATTATGCATGTTGTTAAGTTTGGTGTTTGTTCTTGGTGATTTTTGGTAAGAAATTGCATGATTTATGTTGTTGAGATTGGATTTTGATTATAGGGTATTTTCTAGCTTGGAATCATGTGCTCTAATGGGGTTTTTACTGCTAGAAATTGTTTGATTTGTTGGAGATGAAGCTCTTGTTTAAGAGCTTGAAGTTGTTAAGCTAAGCTTGATTTTTAGGTTATTGGTGCAATCTGATTTTTGAGTTTAATAGTGAATTTTACTCATGAAGTTTGTGTTTTAAACTCTCTGTATGATGATTAAAAACCTATGTTATGGTTTGAGAGTTTTGGTTATGAATTGAATTGTTTGGATGTGATTTAAGGGCAGAAATTCGTGGTTTATTGCTGGTTTTTCTGGGTTTTAAACCCAGATGCCGCGGCATGGTTTTAGCATGCCGCGGCGCGCCCATTTCTTTCTGGGCAGATCCTTTTTGCAAACTTCAAATAGTCATAACTTTGTAATTCGAACTCCGATTTGGGAGTTCTATATACCGTTGGAAAGCTCTTTTTGAGCTCTATTTGAATATTTGAATTTTAAATGCCATGTGAATACTTTATGAATGTGAAATCAGGGGTTAACCCTATTTGTGAACTCTCGGATGGTGTGACTATGATTACCGGCACCTGATCAGGAGCATCTGGGGATTCAGAATCTCTGATATTGCGAGCCAACATGTAAGACAGTAGTTAGCACGTAGAGTATGTGCAGTGGCGCTTATATTGAAAATGATATGTATGATTGTTTAGTAACCGAGATTAGGGTTATCACCCTAATAAGGAACGATCTAATAGCCTAGGGTTATTACCCTAGTGATATATGTGTGTAAATGCCATGCCATGTTAATTGTAATGAGATTCAAGGATTATGCGCTTAAGTCATAATTAGGTTGGACTTGGTAACCATAACTGAGATGAACCATTCTAAGGCCTTACTGTATTCAGACGTGTGAGAGCAACACGTAGGTCTACGCCACATAGATATAAATAGATGTGTGAGCGCAACACATAGGTGTACGCAACGTAGACATAAATAGGCATGTGAGTGTAACATGCAGGTCTGTGACACACATACATATATGAATGGCACATAGCATGATGAGCATATTATTATTATGATTTATACTGTCTTGCTAGGCTTGGCTCACGGGTGCTCTACTGTGCAGGAAAGGGTAAGGCATTAGCTGATCAGCCATGAGTTCAGGAGCTAGGCGAAGAATGTACTTGTTTGGGCCATATCAGAGCAAGCGTGTTAAGGGTCTACCAGTGTTGAATTTTTGAAACTCTACGTTGCTGCTTAGGCTGGCTAACTGAATGAGACTTGTAATAAAGTTTGTAAATATTTTTTTTGGGATCCCAACTGTTGTAAAGTTTAAATTATTACAAGTTTTATTTTCATTCCGTTTATTACAAAAGTTTAAATTCTCCGCTATTTTGATTAGTATTCCCGATTTAACGGGATTATGGTTTCGTAGATAACTTGAATAGCATGCCTAATTATTTAGGGCGTTACAGATATATTCTAGATAGTCATTTTTAGTAACTAATTATATTTTCTAATATTTAATTAATTAGAAAAATATATTTAAGTTGAAAACTAATTATTTATTAATTAGTTTTGGATTAACTTAAATTAGAATATTTTTCTTAATATTAAATTAGAATTAATAATTAAGTTAATTTTATTCAAGATACTTAATTACTTGATTCTTTTATTTAATACATTCTTTTTTGACAAAGTTTCAATTTTATTAATCAACAAAATCGGCAATTAACAAAGAGTGAAGGTCCATAGGAATAAAACTTTCAACAAAATGACAACCTGACCAATAACAAGAGTTTCTCGCAACACAGTGAGCAACTCTGTTAGCAGATCGCTTAGCATAACAAATCTCAACATTCTGTAAATTAAATAGAATCTCATGACCTTCAAAAACCAATAAACCAAATAAAGAAGGCATCCTAATTGAAGTGTGCGAAGGTTGAAGAGCAACAAGACAATCCGTTTCCACAATGACACCTTGAAACACTTGATCGCTTGCAGATCGCTTAACATAACAAATCTTAACATTTTATTTCATACATTTAATTCAAGAGAAAATTAAATATTTAAGTTAATTTTATTCTAGACACTTAAATATTAGTTATTTTCAAAGATATTTAATTAGATCAAAAATTATATTTGAGTTAGAAATTTTAATTTCAGAACAACTTAAATTATAATAATTTTCAAAATATATATTTGATTTATTTTATTAATCATTTTCCCACCAATTTCAAAATTGCATTTATTTAATGTAGACAATTTTGAATTCTTTTTTTGAAAAACAAATTAAAGTTGAAAATTAATTATTTTAATTAATTTTAGATCAACTTAAATCAAGTAATTTTTCATTAATGATTTACTAAAATAAATAGACTAAATATATTATATTTTAATTAGAAAATTAGTAATTAGTTAGTGAAATATCTAGATAGTGATTTTCTGTTTACTTGAAGTATTTTTCTAGTTATATTTAATTAAATAGAAAAATTAATATTTAAGTGGATTTTATTCAAGATACATATATATTTGATATTTTTCTTAATTATTTAATTAAATAGGAAAATTGTATTTATGTTGAAAATTAATTTATTAATTAATTTTGGACCAACATAAATTATATTAATTTTTCAAGATTTATTTTATTTTATTTTATAATAAATTTCGAAAATGTATTTATTTTAAATACATTGAATTTCAAATTTTGCTATATATATTTATAGAAAATTAAATTTGAGTTAAAAATTAATTTTAATTAATTTTGGACCAACTTAAATTAAGTAAGTTTCATAATATTTATTGATAATTATTACTAAGATGGAAAATAATTTTATTTATTTTTAGATCTATCTAAGTATAATTTTATAAATATTAAATTAAAATTTATACTTAGAGTTTTCTAAATTGATAATTTTAATTAAATAAATATATATACATATACATATATATATAAAATAAATAGATTAAAAATAAATATTAGATGAAAATACACTTTAAATAATGAGCTTTACTAAGAGGATATTCGATCTACATTGTTTGTTACACATAGGTCTTGTTTTAGTGAGTAATCATCCCAAATGGATAAACGTTCATTAGAAATTTAACGTCGTAGAATCTCAAAAGGTAAGTATTATGTAACGCCCTAATGCTAAGGCACGCTACAGTGCTTGTTCAATTACAGTGCTGTCTTTGCTAATCAAAAAATTTTCTTGAAAAACATGTCAAATTAAAACTTTTATATTAATTAATAAACTTTATAATATACAAAACCATTTACAAGTTCCGGGATCCCGTTTCCCAACATTTAAACATAATACTTCAAAATACATAATATTCATGTCGCACAGCGACTACAAAATACAACTCCAGATATCCCAAGACCGAACACTCGAGGTCGCGCTACTTTGACATGTACAACCTCATCCTAACTCAGGTTCACTCTTGTTCAGCTTTCGCCTTTCCTTTACCTACACATGAAATCAGAACTGTGAGTCGACAGACTCAGTAAGAAAAGCATATAATATATCATATAATTTCCGACTTGTATTTAGGCGCCCATACACCTATTTGTTAGAAATATTTTACCAAGATCTAGATTTACTAACAAGTATGTTTCATTAAAATCCTAAAATGAATTCTAAAACAATGAAATAAACACATAAGAGTTTAAGAAAACCTTACATTGGGTCCAGCAGAATATAATGACTCATTCCGTTCAGATCTCTAGTCCTTGATTCCTTTCTGTAGCAGAGCATCATCAAGATTTGAACCTGGATCTCTTTCTCTCCATCCTTTAGTCTGATTCTCCTTCTTGTTGATTGGATTCTTCACAATCTTACAAACTATGATTGAGATACCACTTGCTGTGTGTGGGCACTTACTCATTCAATCAAGGCTAAAAAATTTAAGGAAGAAAAGAGAAGGGAAGTGGTGGCTTAGAATATTCACTGAAGGAATGAGATGCTGTTGGGTTTTATGCCCTAAATAAAACTCCATTTCAATGTAATCCATTTTATTCATAATAAATAAAGAAACAAAAGTATTTTTCATTCATTTGTGTATGTTTTGGTTCATGTTATCAATTGCTTGTCTATTTGATTGATAAATTCATCTGAAACCCTTTTCACATACTTGATCCTGTTTATTGTGTTGTCAACACTTTGGAAAGTAAACATGACTATGTGAATAAAGTTTCCTAGATTTATCAGACACATGGTTTTACTGATATGATAATCTACAACAAAGTTTACTTGCATTTGGAGAAATGCTATGTTCTTTCCAAAGCATTGGTTAAAGTAAAGCTCAGGTTGGGTGAATGGAGTATGCATCGGAAGGGACCGATATTGAACTTTGACTAAGATTTATTAAACTTACCATATTATCTATTCAAGTCAATATCGCCTAGGTGATCCTAGATCAAATGATCTCAATCCTGCGATGATTAGGCTCAATCTCAAGAGGCTATTCGTGTTCTTTGATTTGTTAGTTAAGCCTACTTTTAGGTCGGGGTGATACGTACATTTTGGGAGCACGGTAGTGCAATTGAGTGGGAGCGCTAACATAAACATAGAATCTATAGCTTCTATCTGGCGAATAGTAAGTAAAGGATGATCTCCTTCGAGCTTGACCAAACGAAAATAAATGGTGGAGTACTCATTTCACATAAGATGAAATATCATTTATACGGGGGCAAGTGTTTTAAGGATAAAATACATTATAGGGTGTAACGATAATCTAATCCCTTTACAGTGTAGATCATTCATATAGAGGATCATTGATCACATTAGGATTATAATAATGGATAACTAATGATGCATCTATATGGTGGAACATATAGAGCATTCTATATACTGAGAATGCAATTCTGAGTTCTATGCGTGGATTCAACGAAGAATTAATAAGTTAGTGAATTTTAGTGCTAAATTCTTGATATACTTATTGGAAGCTCGGTTATATAGACCCATGGTCCCCCCACTTGTTGAGATAATATTGCTTGTAAGACTCATATAATTGGTTTTGATTAATCAATTATAATTTTCAATTTATACTATGTCTATTTGTGAAATTTTCACTAAGTAATGGCGAAATTGTAAAGAAAGAGTTTTAGGGGCATATTTGTTAATTATGATACTTTGTATGGTTCAATTAATAAATAGATAAAGGACAATATTATTTAATAATTATTTATAGTTATTAAATAGTTAGAATTGGCATTTAAATGGTTGAATTTAAAAATTGGCGTTTTTGAGAAAATGAGATGCAGAAATGATAAAACTGTAAAATTACAAAAAGTGAGGCCCAAATCCATACTGCCATGGCCAGCCACTTTAATAGGCTTTATCATCTGATATTTTCATTATTTTAATGCCAAATAATTCAAACCTAACCCTAGTGGAATGCTATAAATAGATAGTGAAGGCTTCAGGAAAATTACACTTTTCATTCAGAGAAAAACCTGAGCCTTCTGTTTCTAAACCCTAGCTGCCACTTCTCTCTCTCTCTTCTTCCTTGAGATTTCAAACCACTTAGTTATTAGAGTAGTGCCAACACACAGCAAGTGATACCTCAATCATAGTGAGGAAGATCGTGAAGAAAGACTTTCAACAAGAAGGAGTTTCAACACTAAAGAAGGATAGAAAGAGATCCAGGTTCAGATCTTGATAATACTCTGCGACAGAAAGGATACAAGGGTTAGAGATCTGAACGGAAGGAGTCATATTATTTCGCTGCACCCAATGTAAGGTTTCTAATACTTTATATGTGTTTATTTCATAATCGTTTTAGAAGTTCATATTTAGGGTGTTAATCAACATACTCGTGAGTAGATCTAAGATCCTGGTAAAATAATTTCCAACAACTGGTCTAAGAGCCATGGTCATTGATTTGCTTGCAAGAAATTTGGACTTAAAATGATTTGTTTGATGTTTGGGATGGTATCATGTTGTTTTGAGTGTTGTTTGATGATTGATTGATGTTTGTGAATTTTCGTGAAAAATAATTGAATATCTGTTTCTAAAATTATTTTTATTGGATAGTATGGAAAAAATTAAGTAATTTACTTTTTTACAGAAGTCAATTTCGAATTAATTTGAATTAGTTATGATTTTTTGAAGTTTCGAAAAATATCAGGAATCGTGCATCATCACACGCGCGCGCACGAGGGCTTGGCTCTCGGACAACACGCGTTCAGACATTGTTCTTCTCTGAAACCATGGCGTCCGCGCGCGGAGAGGCTGCATGCAGCCTCCTGCGCTGACGTTTCTCGGTCATGCACACTGAGATGCGCGCGCGGACAGTATGCACAGCATCCTGTCCGTACAGCTCTCATTTTTTTCGTTTTTCTTCGATTTTTCATGCTATTTCATGGATTTAACTTCTGATTTTTTGTATAGTTTTGTATTTAGACATTTACTATTCCTAATTCAAATCTAAATATCATAATTAAACTAACTAATTTTTTTAAAGTTAATTCATGATATTAGTGTAATTTGAATTTGAAAATAGTAAATATCTATCTTTTTTGCTTAATTATCTATCTTATTTTTAAATTTGATTATATCTTATCTTATTTTTAAATTTAAGGTCATATTTTAAATTTTCAATTAAATATTTTTTTTTTTTTATAATTTGACCTTATTTAAATTTAAAATAAGATAACTATAATCATGTAATTTTAAATAGAAGTAAGATATTTTGCTAACTTTTAAATTTTGTTATTTTATTTATTTAAATTAAATCATAAAATCTGAAAAAAGATATTTATTTTTTTTTTATTTTTATTGAATATTTAATTTATAAAATATCATTAAATTTTTAAAAGTAGTTAGCAAATTTTGAAATGATATTTAGGTTAGTTGAAACCTAATTTTTCAAAATTGTAGGTTTAATTTTAAATATTATTTTATGAATTTCGAATATATATATATTATTTTATTATTATTTTTTCGAAAATGAATTTTTTTTATTTATTTAATTATTTTTTCGAAATTTAATTATTTAAAATTAAATAAATCCTACATCCAACAATCCAGCTAACCTTGTTGCAGGAGTATGTGTTTTAGCTTGTTTGTAAGTTTTTAAAACCTATTATTGCTTGATTGCAAATAGCCATGGTTAACTTGTTGACAGATCCAATGATCTGATTTTAACTCATGGCTCCCTTGGTCAAGTAAATAATTTGTAACAGGTAATTTTCACAATCTTCTTTCATCTGTGTATGACCTAGCAACATGATAGGATCCATCCAAATTGTGTGCCTGTGTGAGCCTGTATGTTTAATTTTGTTATAGATGCATATAGGTTGTTGTTGCTAAATAAAATATCATAGTTTTTTGATAGATTTTATTTAGGCCCATTTAGTTTTGGGCCTATTCAATTAATAACAATTGTTCATTTTAAGGTTAAATTCCTCTCTTTTGGGCCTTGTGTGAGAATTGGGAGCCATAGAAGTGGATACGACATACTGAACCCAGCACCCCCTCACATGAACCACCCCAATTGTGAAGGCCCATTTGCCTGATTTGAATAACTGTACTAGGTTAATTAAATTAGTGTAACCTAATAAAATTGATTAGAAACATAATTAATTTCATTTATTTTGAAATTAATTTAAGAAAACCATAGTTTAAAGAATTTTTATTCTAAGCTAAACTATATGTATTTTCTTGTATTTAATTAAATATAGAATTATAACCATCTAGATTCTTTCTGAAGCATAATTTAAATTTTTCATTAAATATTCATATTTAAGTTGATATTTAGTTATCTGTAACTAATCAGCTTAAATTTGAATATCTTTTGGATTTAAAATTTGAAAATTAAGTTGAGGAATTTTAGGAATTGGTTATTAAGATTCTTTAGATATTTTTTAAGTTGATATTTTTTCAAATATTAACTTAAAATGGAATATTTTCAAATTAAGTGGTTACAACTTAATTTTAATTTAATTAAATCTAATTTGAAAGATATTTAAGTTGATTTTTTAGATTCTTCTAAAAACAACTTAAACAAGATATTTTTAAATTTGTTCCATTTTATTCGAATTTAAATAATAATTGAAATTTAATTAAAGTTGATTTTTTATTTAAACCAACTTTAATTTGTAATTTTTCATTATTATAATACGGAATAAATGATTATACAAAATACATATTTTAAAATAATGAGCTTTAATCAAGAGACATTCGATCTCCATTGTTTGTTTTACATAGCGTTTGTTTTAGTGAGTAATCCTCCCTAATGGAGGAACATTCATTAGAAAGTTCGCATCGTTTAATCACGAATGATAAGTAGTTTGTAAGTGTTTTATATCGTATGGATCACCCTAATGGTGGCGACCATATTTGACTTGCAAAATATGAAACAATGGTGGAAGCTCATAAGATAGAATTGCCTTGACTCTCGCCTAAACGGGACAACGTTGAATTCCAATCTTGATCGAATAAAAGGTTGCTAGAATAATTATCATTTTAGATGAGTTGATAGCTCTATTCAATGGATGATGTTTTGACTCTCGCCTAAACGGGACACTGTATCAGTTTGTTGAAAACCTTGGAAAATAAACTATGTTAGATTTAGTATTTTTATAACATATGTGATTATTTGTTATTTTCTGAACATGTGTATGAATTTATGAACCAAAACCTTACTTCTGTTTTATTGATGTGTTGTAGTGCCAATATGAATAACCCTCACCCCGATCCTCTTCTAATTAATATCTTACCAAAAGAACTCTATAGTGTGAAAATGCATCCTGGTAGTTGCATAAACTCGCACCTGTTGATGATGAATCTGAAGTTCCAAAAGGAAAATTTACTAGGGATTGATTTATCAAGAGAACAATGGGTCCAATTCATTCTTAATAGTCTTCCTCCGGAGTATAATGAATTCGTTGTTTCTTACATGATCAACAATTTCAACTCCTCCGACGTGGACAAGCTCGAAGTAGAATTACGAGCCCATGAACTAAATCTGATTGCAATGGGTCCTCCTGGGTTTGCAAATCTTAATCAGAGGAAAAGGATTAAGCATGAAGGCTCTAGCAAAGCTGCTTCCTCAAGTACAATTATCAGACATAATCGTCTATGTTCGAATTGTAATGAAAAGGGACATCAAGAAGAACGATGTCCCCGACTTCTAAAAAATTCAAACGAAGGTAACTTTGAATCATGTGTTTTAGAGAACGAAAAATCCGCTTGGATTGTTGATTCTGGGTCTACTAACCATGTATGTTCTTCAATGCAGCTGCTTGAAACTTGGGAAAATCTGCTTCCAGAAGAGTTAAAGCTTAAAGTTGGTAATGGCGAGTTAGTGTCGGTCAAAGCTAGAGGAAAAGCCCGCATCAAGTTTCAACAAAGATTTTTAATTTTAGAAAATGTTTTATTTATTCCAAACTTTAGTAGAAACTTGATTAGTGTCTCATGTTTGCAAACACAATCTTATATATTGAATTTTTCGAGTTCTAATTGTTCAATTTCTCGTAATGGATTTCAAATATGTGTTGCTACCATGGAACAAGGGCTTTATGTTTTAAGACCAAATACACAAATCTCACTAAACAGTGAACTTTTCAATGTAGCTAAACCTAGAAACCTCAAAAGAAAAGAGATTGATAATGATGATCAAACTTATCTATGGAATTTACGTTTAGGTCATATAGGCTTTGATAGACTCAATAGGCTAACAAAAGGCGGTCCATTAAAAAATGTTGTCTTAGGAGAATTGCCAATATGCGAGTCCTGCCTAGAAGGAAAATGACTAAACGTTCTTTCTCTGCAAAGGGAGAGCGTGCCAAATACCCCCTTGGGTTAGTGCATTCTGATGTTTGCGGACCTCTGAATGTAAAAGCCTGAGGAGGTTATGAGTATTTTGTCACTTTCATTGACGATTACTCAAGATATAGTTTTCTTTACCTAATGCAAAAGAAATCTGAAACGTTTGAAAAGTTTCAAGAATTTCATGCTTTTGCTCAAAACCAATTAGGTAAAACATTAAAGATCTTCCGAACTGATAGGGGTAGAGAATATATGGATATGCAGTTCAAAGATCATTTAATTGAACTTGGAATTGAATCCCAATACACTGCCCCAGGCACTCCACAACAAAATGGAGTTGCAGAAAGAAGAAATTGCACTCTTTTGGAAATGGTTACGTCTATGCTGAGATATTCAACTCTGTCTACGTCCTTCTGAGGATATGCTATACAGATGGCTAATGACATTTTAAATGTTGTTCCATCTAAAGCAGTCCCTAAGACACCCGTCGAACTTTGGAATGGTCGTACACCTAGTTTACGCCACTCCAGAATTTGGGGGTGCCCTGCTCATGTCTTGATAAAGAAAGAAGGCAAACTTGAATCACGTACTGATGTATGCATGTTTGTCGGAAATTCTAAAGAGACTAGGGGTGGACTATTTTATAGTCACAAGGATAACAAAGTGTTTGTTTCTACAAATGCTACTTTTCTTGAAGAGAACTATATTAAAGACAACAAACCGAAAAGTAAAGTTGTTCTAGAGGAAATGCTTTCAGATATAACTCCTTCCAATGTTCCGTCCTCTTTCGCTCAAGAAGAGGACAATCCCACTCCCTCAGTCGAACCAACTGAGAAAACTACTACCAAAGTTCCTGTTCTAAAGATCACCGCTCCTCGTCGTAGTGGGAGGGTTTCAACTAAACACGCTCGTTATGGTTTGGATGGTGAAATCAATATGGTCGTTGGTGACGGTATTGAAGACGATCCATTAACCTATAAACAGGCAATGGCTAGTCCGCAACGGAAATGATGGTCAACCGGCATGGATTCAGAAATGGATTCCATGAAAAAGAACAAAGTCTGGGAATATGTAGACGCACCTGATGACTATCATCCGATAGGATGCAAGTGGGTTTACAAGAATAAAAGAGGAGCTGGAGGCGAAGTCGAAACTTTTAAAGCTAGACATGTAGCCAAGGGTTATACCCAAAGAGAAGGCGTGGACTATGAGGAAACTTTTAGTCCTGTTGCCATGCTCAAATCCATCCGAATTCTTCTCTCCATAGCTGCTGCTTTCTATTATGAAATCTAGCAAATGGATGTCAAGACTGCCTTCCTTAATGGGGAACTTGAAGAAACCATTGATATGGAGCAACCAGAAGGCTATGTTCTTCCAGGGCAGGAAAAGAAAGTTCGCAAATTAAATAGGTCTATCTATGGACTTAAGCAAGCTTCTCGCTCATGGAACAAAAGGTTTGATGAAATCATCAAGACCTACGGCTTTCTTCAGAATGAAGATGAACCTTGTGTTTACCAACTCAAGGAAGACCAAGTAGTAGTATTCCTGGTCCTTTATGTTGATGACATTTTGATTATTGGAAACAATATCAAGAAAATGACTCACATCAAGGAATGGCTTAACACTCAATTCGATATGAAAGATTTGGGTGAAGCAGCCTATGTTCTTGGTATTCAAATTATCAGAAACCGGAAGAACATATCTCTTCCTCTCTCTCAAACAACCTACATTGAAAAAGTTTTAGAGAGATTATCCATGAACAACACCAATGGGGCAAACATGCCTTCTAGATATGGTATTCGTCTATCTAAGGAACAGTCTCCTATTGAACCTCAAGAGATAGAGGACATGGCGAAAATTTCTTATGCTTCTGCAGTTGGAAGTCTAATGTATGCAATGTTATGCACTAGACCTGACATCTGCTATGCAGTTGGAATCGTGAGCAGGTATCAGACTAATCCAGGACAGGAACATTGGAATGCAGTTAAGTATATTCTGAAATACTTTAAGAGTACAAGGAATCTTGTGTTAGTCTACAAGGGTGGTGCTTTAAATCCCATAAGCTATACTGATTCAGATTTCCAGGCAAGTCTTGAAGACAGGAAATCTACATCTAGGATGGTGTTTACTCTTGGGGGTGGAGCAGTGGTTTGGAGAAGTGCAAAACAAACCGCGATATCGGACTCGACGATGGAAGCTGAATACATAACTGCGGCAGAAGCTGCTAAAGAGCTTACTTGGCTAAGAAAATTCTTCACCAGTATTGGTGTCGTGCCTGGAATGGAAAAACCTTTGGTCCTACTTTGTGATAATAATGGAGCAATAGCTAACAGTAAGGACCCTCGAAGCCACAAGAGAAGCAAACACATAGAAAGGAAGTATCACATCATCAGAGAATATGTGGCAAGAGGGGATTTACTAGTTGAGAAAGTGGACACAGAAGACAACTTAGCTGATCCATTCACCAAAGTCTTGGCCGTGACTGCATTTGAAAAGCAACGTCAGAATTTAGGATTAATTGATATGTACTGATTAGTTTTATATTAGTGCAAGTGGGAGTTTTTTGGGTTTTATGCCCTAAATAAAACTCCATTTCAATGTAATCCATTTTATTCATCATCAATAAAGAAACAGAAGTATTTTTCATTCATTTGTGTATACTTCGGTTCATGTTATCAATTGCGTTTCTATTTGATTTATAAATTCATCTGAAACCCTTTTAACATACTTGATCCTGTTTATTGTGTTGTCAACACTTTGGAAAGTAAACATGACTATGTGAATAAAGTTTCCTAGATTTATCAGACACAGGGTTTTACTGATATGATAATCTACAACAGAGTTTACTTGCATTTGGAGAAATGCTATGTTCTTTCCAGAGCATTGGTTAAAGTAAAGCTCAGGTTGGATGCATGGAGTATGCATCGGAAGGGACCGATATTGAACTTTGACTTAGATTTATTAAACTTAACGTAATACCTATTCAAGTCAATATCGCCTACTTGATCCTAGATTAAATGATCTTAATCCTGTTATGATTAAGCTCTATCTCTAGAGGCTATTCGTGTTCTTTGATTTGTTAGTTAAGCCTACTTTTAGGTCAGGGTGATACGTACATTTTAGGAACACGGTAGTGCAATTGAGTGGGAGCGCTAACATAAACATGGAATCTATAGCGTCTATCTGGCGAATAGTAAGTAAAGGATGATCTCCTTGGAGCTTGACCAAACGAAAAATAAATGATGGAGTACTCATTTCACATAAGCTGTAATATCATTTATACGGGGTTAAGTGTTTTAAGGATAAAATACATAGTAGGGTGTAACGGTAATCTAATCCCTCTACAGTGTAGATCATTCATATAGAGGATCATTGATCAAATTAGGATTATAACAATGGATAACTAATGATGTGTCTATATGGTGGAATATATAGAGCATTCTATATACTGAGAGTGTAATTCTAAGTTCTATGTGTGGATTCAACGAAGAATTAATAAGTCAGTGAATTTAGGTTATAAATTCTTGATCTGCTTATTGGAAGCTCGGTTATATAGACCCATGGTCCCCCCACTAGTTGAGATAATATTGCTTGTAAGACTCATATAATTGGTTTTGTATAATCAATTATAATTCTCAAATTAGACTAGGTCTATTTGTGAATTTTTCACTAAGTAAGGGCGAAATTTTAAAGAAAGAGTTTTAGGCGCATATTTGTTAATTATGATACTTTGTATGGTTCAATTAATAAATATGATAAATGACAATATTATTTAATAATTACTTATAGTTATTAAATAGTTAGAATTGGCATTTAAGTGGTTGAATTTGAAAATTGACGTTTTTGAGAAAATGAGATGCAGAAATGATAAAACTGCAAAATTGCAAAAAGTGAGTCCCAAATCCATACTGCCATGTCCAGCCACTTTAATAGGCTTTATCATCTGATATTTTCATTATTTTAATGCCAAATAATTCAAACCTAACCTTAGCGGAATGCTATAAATAGATAGTGAAGGCTTCAGGAAAATTACACTTTTCATTCAGAGAAAAACTAGAGCCTTCTCTTTCTAAACCCTAGCCGCCACTTCTCTCTCTCTCTTCTTCTTTGAGATTTCGAACCACTTAGTGATTAGAGTAGTGCCCACACACAGCAAGTGATACCTCAATCATAGTGAGGAAGATCGTGAAGAAAGACTTTCAACAAGAAGGAGTTTCAACACTAAAGAAGGAGAGAAAGAGATCCAGGTTCAGATCTTGATAATACTCTGCGACATAAAGGATACAAGGGTTAGAGATCTAAACGGAAGGAGTCATATTATTCCGCTGCACCCAATGTAAGGTTTATAATACTTTATATGTGTTTATTTCATAATCGTTTTAGAAGTTCATATTTAGGGTGTTAATCAACATACTTGTGAGTAGATCTAAGATCCTGGTAAAATAATTTCCAACAGATGCATCATCTTTTTCCTGAAGCCATCACTACCTATTTATAGGTAACTGTTGACCGAGGTTTTCGGCAACTCATGAAATATGATTATAATAATGAGCTGTAAGAAAGCGAGATGAAGACTTTTTACGTGGTTGGGGCGTTAATGAGCCTTAGTCCACGAGCCACTGCTATTAATGGATATCTTTAATACAGATTTTACACTTGGGAGAATGTTTCTCTCTTTAATACAAAGAATGTTCTTGGTGAGTTTTTTCTCTCTTTGCTCTCTAGCAACCAAGATTCTCCGACCCCCTTAAATGAGCTTTGAGGGGGTATTTATAGTGTTTTGGTGGGGTAATCCCTAGAATTGTTCTTACACATGTGGCTGTAAGTATCCATAAAGTTGGGCATTTCCGATGAATATACCATGGGTGATGCATGGTCAAATCCCTAGGTGCTGTAGGGTTTTTATGGAGAATGTCCTTTTTGTCTTATGATTGACGTGACTCTTCGCAGTAAGCGGTCGCTAGACTTAAATGATCATTACTTGTAGCGCCGTTTGGGGGTTGTGCCGTCAGACTTTATTGCGTGTTACAGTCCCAACACGCTTCCTCTCATGCAGCATTAAATGCGACTTGATTTCTCGGGAGAGACCTGACACATCTCGGAGTGCCTTCAAGCTATGCTCGCTTCCGGGAGTACCTTGTACTCCGGGTACATCTTCCGGGACCCATGCGAATAATGCTTCCTGGTGCCATACAAAGACTTAGCAGTTCTTCTCAAGTAATTTGATCCACGTGTCCCCTCTTGACTGGTCCACGTATATTGGGCGAATTTAGGAGCAACATTTACCCCCCAAGCCTTGTTTACTTAGTAAAAATAAACCAAGGCTTGTTCAAGTGTCTCCAGTCGACTCCTCATTTCCCCGGCTCGAGCCTCGAGCGCGTGGGGGCACATTAAATGATGTTATTTAATGCGACAATACGCTTGTTTGCAGGAATGTTTCCAGCCGCCTCCTCGGTCTTATGATACGACCTGGGGGCGCGTGAAGGTGTGTCTATTAATGGCATTAAATGCAGTGATTCACTTTTGCAGAGGCCGATTCGTTTCACGCCCCATGATTGATGCGGCGCATTGATGGTGTCAGGCGGATACTCAAACGTTGGCACCGCCTTAATGGTAGATTGATCTAGCCCGTTGATCTTTTGGGAATTCGAATCGTGCGTTTCCCCTGCCGTACGATTGGTAGGTGAAGACGCCTGTTCCTCATGCATTTTTGCCTATAAAAGCCACCACCTTTCCTTCATTTCGGTTACTTTCCATTCCATACCCAGTACCCCCAGTTCAACAATCAACTGTAAGTTTTTTGCATCTTTAGATAATAACATGCTTACATTTATTTTGTTTGTTTTCTGGGTTCGTACTCAGAGATTTCTGGAGTGTGAGGGTTTGAGTTCTTCGAGTTCGCACACGTTTACTGTATTAGTTGTAGAGTCGCCATTGTCATGCCTCTGTCGTAGGCGTACAGTTTTGTTTGGAGAAGACCATGTATCCTTCGTTTAGCAATCGCTTAGGGCATAGGAAAACTTTTCTCTTTTCTTTTCCTTTTTGCAAAACCACTTTTACTGCGATTTTACTGCACCCGACACTTGTTCAGGGATTCTCTTTTGAGTTTCCCTGGTGACACGTGCCCGGAGGGGGCCTCTTTCCAGCGGTTAGGGGACCCCCACTCCCTTTTTTTCTGGTTTAGGGTTTGGTACGGGGCCTAACTGCTGGGTTTTCTTTTCTTTTTGTTTTTCTCAGAGCATAACATGTCTGCTTCTGGCTCGAAGTCTTCAAAGAAGAAAGGGAAGAATATTGCCACCCTGGAGGAGGTTTCTCTCCCGGGACTGTTGCCCGGGAAGGGTACAAGTCCCGCGCTTACCGGTTGGGAAGCGGCGAGCTTCGATCGACCCCGACACCGCCCTCACCAGCTGGAGAACATTATTAATGTAGGTGGAATCAAACCCTCTACCTCGGGGACCTTCCACCGCCTCCCGTGACTCGGAGACACCCAACCTCAACTATGATGGCTTCGGGGCTTGGAGTCGACCCATCGATGGCCGTGCAATGCTCCCGCTCCAGGATTATTTTGTTAATTTTCTTGTATTTGTCGGCCTTGCGCCATACCAACTTATTCCTCAAGCTTACCGCCCGCTCTCGGGCTTATTTATTTTTTACGCGCGCGCGGGGGTCTCCCGGCCCGGCGGGGAGATTTTATATTTTTATGAACTTGTATCCGTCCCCAAGAAAGGGGACAAACTTAAGGACGGTTTTTATGGGTTCGGATCCACCCCCGCTAACGAAGGGGTGGTTCCGTATAATAAGCGAGACTCATGTTAAGGAGTACGCCACCGATTTTTCTTCTCCTCCGGCTTTAGGGTCGTGGACCATCCGGAGCTTCTCACGGAGTGGGTGCGGATCCCACCTTACCGGCGGACGCTCACCACTCGAGCTTTCCTTCGAAGGGCCCAAGCCTTCGCCTCCTACGACCATGCCGATCTTGACGTCGGGGGCCTGGTCACCACGGAGAATTGCAGAAAGGCTAAACTTATCCTTTCTCAACAATCCGTGGATGACTCCAACCTCTCCAAGGTTATCTGCCCTAACGTGAGGGCGCCGGTTGCGGAGAAGGCCTTCCGGATGAGCTCATTGCTACGGCAGAAGAAGTACCAAGATTATCTCTACCTAAGGCCCGGGGAGAAGGCGTATTCTAGTGCCCAGGCTGCCTCCGGGAGAGGGCTTCGCGTGGGGAGCCCGGTGGTGCGGAGGAGCCAAGCCATTGGCGGGAAGTCCGAAGCTAAATTTTTTGACAAGATACTTCAAGAAGAGATTGGAGGTCCTTCCGCCGGGGGACCCCTTTGTCTTGAAGGTTCTTCGAGAACCGAGACTTCCCGGCTTCTCGACGCCTCCACCGAACCAAACTCGGCGCTCCCGGTGCCAAGCACTCGGAGCCGGGGTGGTAAGTCTCCTTTGATAATTCGGTATGTCCCTTCCGTTGATGAATATACCGGTCGTAGGCCCATAGGGTTCGACGAGCGTCTCCGTAGGTTTAAGATGCCGTCGACCGGTGGGGATCATTTTGAAGGAATTTTATTTTACAAACTTAGGAGATTACCTAGGTCGGTCCGGATGGGTCCCGCTCTCCGAACCTATTCCCTTAGGTCCGTCGGCTTACATAGCGTCCGGTTTCGGCCCTCGGACGGTTATCTTGGAGATGATGCCGCCGGCATTAAAGTTCGGGACTTTGCTAGGGGCGAGATTAGGGAGTCCGGGTAGGAGTAGTTTATTTGCCGCACCTTTTGTGCGGTTTCTCACGGACTTCTAACATTTGCTTATTTTATTGGAACAAAATGTACCTCCATGGATGCCATCCCGGAACGGCTTGCGGGGTCCATACTCCGGTGGCTCCTCAGGCTTTCACTCCCTCTCTCCGGCCCCTTCCTTGAAGGTTTCTTCCGCGCCCCCTCCCGAGACCATTGACTTAGAGGATGACGAGGAGGTGCTTCCGGAAGGCAGGGGAAAGGGTGGGACTTCTCGGAGGAAGCCGCCAGAAGTGCCGGAGAGCCTCAAGCCCTTCCGGTGGTAGCGAGAGGAGGACGAGGAGGAGCCTGAAGTGGCTCTGATTCGCAAGCGTAAGGGCAAGATGGTTGCCCAGGATGAGCCGAAGAGGCCTCGGAGGGCCCACACTCCCGCTCATGGCCTAGACGGCGGGGTTTCTCCGATGGAGGAAAATCCTGCTCCTCCTTATATTGAGCTTACCCCGATTCGGGGGATGAGGCAAGGCGGAGCTTCGCATAGCCAAACACAACTACGCTATGGACGAGTACTCCCGGGATATGCCGATGTGGAGGCCCTTAGGAGGATTCCGCGACGCGGAGGTTGAGGCGAGCATTAGCCATCCGGACTATCATGATCCGTGGAACCTCAACCTGGATCCTTTGGCGGACCGGTTCCGTCCCCTCCTAGGAGCCCACTTTGGCTCCCTTTGCCGCGCGAAATGGCCAGGTGAGTTCGCTTCTCGGCTACACGCTGTTGTGCGCCCAAGCGGTTTGCTACTTGCGCTTCCCCGAACTCCATCTTCCAGGGTCCGGGACCTCAGCCATTCCCTCACAAGCAGTGGTAAGTACTTTGCAATTTCTTGCGTTTCCTTTTTTTGGTGTTTGTATTTTGTTTTCTTCCTTTGAGGAATTTTTCCTTACACCCGTCATGGTTCGGCTTGCAGGCCGGTCGCCTCTCCAAGAACATCATAAGCCATGGCTTCGCTCTGTCCGATTTTGGGGACATGAACGACGTCAAGAAGGTCCTCCAAGACCTTACAGCGGAGAGGCAGATCTACTGTGAGGCCGCCGAGCGCCAGAAGCGGTGGCTAAGGCCAAGGAAGAGAAGGCCAAGGCCGGGGAAGAGGAGGCCATCCGGAGGGAGGCTCGGGCGGAGGACATGATCCGTGCCGAGGCCCGGCGGAGAGGCAGGATGGAGGCCCACCATCGGGGAGGAGCTAAGGGCTCAAACCGAGGCCGCGAGAAGGCTAGGCGAGACCTTCGGGAGGCCGGGGAGGCTTTGGATGAAATGGCTGCCAAGGTGAGGTCTCTAGAGGAGACTCACCGGTCGGATATCGAATCCAAGGCCGCTCTAGGCTGGCGGAGTTGAAGGAGCTTCGGGACTACAAAGATCGAGTCTATCGGGAAGGCCAAGAGGGGCCGGGAGCTCCTTTCTCCCGTCTCCCTGTGCCCGGTGCCCGAATGCGCTTTGATGATGGTGTCTACATGGCTTGGGCCACCAATGATCGAGTATCAAGCTTTCTTTTTATCCCAAACCCGAGGACATGATTGCCAAATTTCGGGAAAAGAAGAAGAGACTTGATGCGCGAGCTTGAGGCACGGATCGGACCTCGTCTTCCGCCGGGCCGACCGAGCCGCCATATTATTGACCCGCATTGTACCCGTTCTCTTTATAACTCTTTTTTTTTTTCTTTGTACATACTTGCCGCTGCCTTAGAACAATTTACATACGGGCGGCGGCTTTTATTTGAAGGGGAGACAATTTAAGGCGTCCCCAGGGCCATTTATATGTGTATGACCTGCCCTTCGGCTAGGATATTTTATTTTTTTTTATTTATATATATGTGCGATCTTTTTTCACACTTTATATATTTCAACTTTGTCCTTTGGCTCGTGGTTTCATACTTACGCTCTTTATTTTTGCGCATGTTTTTGACACGCCTTTTGGGTCGGGATATTTTACCTAGCTTGACACCTTACTTTGGGTCGGGGATATTTTACTTAGCTTGACCGCCCTTTGGGTCGGGATATTTTACTTAGCTTGACTCGCCCTTTCGGGTCGGGATATTTTACTTAGCTTGACACCTTGCCCTTTGGGTCGGGGATATTTTACTTAGCTTGTTTTTGTTTGTCCGTGCGGTATACCCTAGTACCCCCCGAGTGGCATAGAAACTTTGTTTTTAAGGCACTCGGTTTATTTAATATAGAGGAGGCATACATTTGGACGGTACAAACCCTTTGAACAAAAGCTAAGTTTAATTCGCTACCGGTAGTATTTTCCGAGGTGATCGGCATTCCAGTTCTCTTGGGACAAGTAGTTCCGTCCATTCTTTTCGGTTTGTAAGTGCCGAGCACCGATTTCGTCCTCGATTTCATATGGTCCTTCCTAATTTGGTCCAAGTACCCCCACTCCGGTTCTTGGGTGGTACGGGAAGACCCTTCTTAGGACCATGTCACCAATAGCGAATTTTCTGCTTTAACCTTGGAGTTAAAATACTTGGTCACCTTCTTTTGATAAGCGGCCATCCGTATTTGGGACTCATCCCGGAGTTCTTCGACTTGATCCCGAGCTTCTGGAGCGGGGCACGATTAGTGGTCGGGATCGTAGGTCGTTCTCCGTGGGATGGGAATAATGTTTCCACGGGACCATTGCTTCACAACCGTATGCCATTGAGAACGGCGAGTGGCCGTTGAGGTTCCAGGGGTCGTCCGGTAGGCCCACGATACCCTTGGCAATTCTTCAAAGCGCGGTTATTTTTACAAGCCGGCGGCTTCTTTTTCAAGGTGACCTTTAGGATTTTATTGGTACGCTCCTTTGCCCGGCCGTTTGTTCGAGGTCGGCTACCGCGAGAAGCTTTTCACTACTCCGTTGGTTGCGAATCGCAAATTCCTCGCAATCAAATTGCTTTCCATTGTCCGAGACTATTTTGTGAGGTAAGCCGTATCGACACACTATGTTTTTGATAACAAAGTCCAACACCTTCTTAGCGGTTATTGTCTTCATAGGCTCGGCCTCGTCCACTTGGTGAAGTAGTCTGCTACTATTGCATACTTTACTCCTCCTTTTCCCGTAGGTAGAGACCCGATGAGATCTATGCCCCGGACCGCGAAGGGCCGGGGGCTTGTCATCGCCGTGATCTCATTTGGAGGAGCTCTCGGTATGTTCGCGTACCTTTGGCACGAGTCACACTTTTGGACGTAGTCTATACGATCTTTTTTTCATTGTAGGCCAGAAGTATCCCTGCCTCAATATTTTCTTTGAGAGGCTGGGTCCTCCCGTATGATCTCCACAGAACCCTTCATGGACCTCCAGCATGATTTGTCTAGCTTCAGGGTCCGATACACACCTTAAATAAGGCATGCTGAGTCCTCTTCGGTAGAGAATTTGATCCATCATTACATAACGATGAGCCTCGAGTCTTTCGAGACGATTGCCCTCTCTTGGGGCAACTCACTCCGTGGTTATGTACTTTATGATGGGGACCATCCGGCCTAGGTTCTTGCCCAACCGTTTGTGTGGTCTCTTTTATTTTGATGCTTGGCTCGCCAAACGTTCCACCGGTACTACGCCCGACTCTTCGATCTCACCGTCCGAGGCTAACTTAGCCGGACGTCCCGCGTGAGCGTTCTTTTCTCGGGGGATTCTTTCTATTTTATAGTCTGTGAACTCGTGGAGCAGTTCTCGAACTATTGTTACGTATGCGGCCATCCTTTCGCCGCGGGTTTGGTATTCTCCGGATACTTGGTTTACGACCACGGTCGAGAATCGGCCGTAGACTTCCACCCTCTTGGCTCCTACGGCTTTAGCCAACCTTAGCCCCGCTATCGGGGCCTCGTATTCGGCTTCATTATTCGAAGCCGTGAAGTTGAATCGGAGTGCCGCCCTGAGCCGCAACCCGCATGGTGATATCATAGCCACTCGCTCCCCGAACCGTTTTCATTAGAAGCCCCATCCACAATACCCTCCAAGTGGGGATGGATGGCTCCGTGTATTGGCCGTTGCCTCGGCTTCATTACATTCGGTGATGAAGTCCGCCAAGGCTTGGCCTTTTACGGAGATCCGAGGCACGTAATGTAAGTCGAACTGACTTAGTTCCATTGCCCATTTGAGGAGTCTCCCGGAGGCTTCAGGTTTCTGGAGAACTTGTCGGAGTGGGTGATTGGTCAAAATTCTGATCGGATGGGCTTGGAAGTATGGTCTCAACTTCCGTGATGCCATCAGGAGGCAGAATACCAGCTTTTCAATGACCGGATACCTTGTCTCGGCCCCTATCATGCGTTTACTAACATAGTACACGGGGTGCTGAATCTTTTCTTCCTCCCGGACCAATGCAGCACTGACCGCATGCTCGGAGACGGCCAAGTAAAGGAACAAGTCTTCTCCAAGGACGGGCTTTGATAGGATAGGAGGTTTGGCCATATGGTCTTTCAACCTTTTGAATGCCTCTTCGCATTCGTCCGTCCATTCGAACTTTTGGCATTTCTTCAGTATGTTGAAGAAGGGTATGCACTTGTCCGTGCATCGTGAGATAAAGCGGCTCAATGCGGCCACCTTTCCGGTCAAACTTTGCACGTCCTTATGTTTCTTGGGGGATGGCATGTCCAAGAGAGCTTGGATTTTCTCCGGGTTTGCCTCGATCCCCCTTTGGCTGACTATGAAGCCGAGGAATTTTCCCGACTTGACCCCGAAGGTACACTTTTTCGGATTGAGCTTCATGCCGTATCTCCGGACGACTTCGAAACATTCTTCTAAGTCGTTTGCATGGCTATTGCATGCTTTGGATTTGACGAGCATGTCGTCTACATATACTTCCATGTTTCGTCCCAGGAGGCTTTTAAACATCCGGTTAACCATTCTTTGGTAGGTTGCTCCGGCGTTTTTTAGTCCGAAAGGCATGACTAGGTAACAGTATACCCCCTTATCGGTCCTGAAGCTAGTGCACTCCTGGTCTGCCGTATGCATTTTTATTTGATTGTACCCAGCATAGGCATCCATGAAAGATAGTAGTTTAAATCCGAGGTGGCGTCCACCATCCGGTCGATCTGAGCGCCTGGCAAGTCCTTGGGGCAGGCTTTGTTTAGATCTGTGAAATCTATGCAAACCCGCCAAGTCCCGTTTGGCTTGGGCACCAGGACCGGATTGGCCAGCCATTTCGGATAGTATACGTCGCGGATCATGCTATTGGACAAAAGTTTGTCCACCTCTTTCTCTAAGGCCTCGGCTTTCACCGAGTCGAGCGGGCGTCTCTTTTGCTGTATAGGAGGCATGTCCGGGTTGACGTTGAGGACATGGGTGATGACATGAGGGGCGATGCGGTCTGTCCTGCTTGGCGCCATGCAAAAATGTCAATGGCGCCCTTCAGTGTTTTTATTATTTTATCCTTTTCCTCCGGATCTAGGCCTCTCCCTATCCGGAGTACTTTGGTGGAGTCGTCGTCGCACACTGGTATCTCTTCGACGTCCTCCATTGGTTCTACGACCCTTTCGGATCCTATACGAGGATCCAATTCGTCTTCTTCAGCCTTCTCTACTCGGGGGCCCGGACACCATGAGCACTGGCAAGTGGGTGGCAACGTTGTAACATTGCCTGGCCTCTCCTTGATTTCCCCTCACCGTTCCGACTCCGGCTTCCTGGGTAGGAAATTTTAAGCATAAGTTATTGCACCAAAGTCGACGAGGGCCGGTCGGCCTAAGATTGCGTTGTAGGCTGTTGGACAGTCTACTACCACGAAGGTGCAATACTTGAACGTGCTCTGGGGAGTATCCGGGCACAGGGTAACTGGGAGCCTGACTTTTCCCATCGGGATTAGAGTTGTCCCGTTAAACCCTGTGAGCTGCGATCCGCTAGGAGAGAGGTCCCGGTCGGTCAACCCTATCGCAGTGAAGGCCTCTTTGAAGAGCAAGTTCACGGAACTTCCATTATCAATCAAGACCCTAGCCACTACTTTATTTGCAATGGGGGTCTCTATGACCAGCGGGTCGTGATGAGGAAAACGCACCGTCTTGGCGTCTTCTTCCGTGAACCTTATGGGCTGGTCCATTAGCCGAGGCCTTTGAGCTGGGAGTTGAGTGACCTCCCACACCTCACTGTGCCTTGCGGCCTCGGCATATCTCTTTCGCTCCTTTCGAGTGTTTCCTCCGATATGGGGACCTCCGGAGATCATGGCTACCCGTCCATTAGGCCGGGGCGGTAGTCCGGGTATATGCGTCGGGTGTCACCGCGGGGCGGGCTGGAGGCAATGCTCCTGCTGTACCCCCTGGTGTTCCCGAAGGCATGCCCCCTGCCACCTGCCCCGGGTTAAGGTGGGGCAACCTATTTTTGATCCACTCATAGAGGTGTCCCAACCGGATCAGATTCTCAATCTCATCTTTGAGATTTTTACACTCGTTGGTGCTGTGGCCAATATCGTTGTGATACTCGCACCTTTTACTCGGATCTCTCCGGGAGCTATCCCTGTACAATGGCTGGGGCCTCCGGTAATGCGTATTCTGCCTTGTGGAAAAATAGACACGTTCCTGAGAGTCCGTGAGCTCTGTGTACTGGGTGTATTGGGGTGTGTACCCCTTCTTTTGGCGCTTCTCTCCCGTTCGGGTGCTGCCCTTGGAAGATCTCTCGCTTCTAGACCCTTGGGTAGGGCCTGTTAAGCTAGCGGTTGGGGCAGCCTGTGAAGGAGCCCGTCCATTCACCCCGGACGGATTGCCGTAATGGGAAGATGCCGGGGGCAGAGCTTGGCCACAGTCTGTATCCGGAGTAGCGAAGCGCTGTATGCCACTAATCGAAGGGGTCGCGGTCGGGACAGTACCCGAGGGCGATACTCCTGGCATGTATCCTGCTATCCCGGTGGGATAGTAGCCTCCGTAAGCCACGATCTGGGCTTCTTTGAGGTTAATATATTTTTGGACTCGCTTCTGGAAGTCCTGAAGGCTAGCAGCGCCTTCTTGCTGTAATTCGTTCCAGAAGGGAGTCCCAATGCGGATTCCTGATTGGAGAAGCGCAAGCTGTTGTCCGTCGTCGACCTTCTTGGTCTTCGAGGCTTCCTCTCGGAACCTCTTGATGTAATTCTTCAAGGTCTCGGTGGGTAGTTGCTTGATGTTGGTCAAGGAACTAACCTCCAAATTGACCTTCCTGGCGGCGACAAATTGTCTCCGGAAGTTGGTTTGGAGTTTGTTCCAACATCCCACCGATCCTGGTTCTAGTTTCTTGAACCATTCCTCCGCCGAACCGCTCAGAGTTAGGGGGAAGCATAGGCATTTGGCGTCATTGCTGACCCGCATGACTGTCATGACTCGGTTGAATCGTGACAAGTGATCACTGGGGTCGGAGTTCCCAGTATATGCCGCCATTTCGGGCATTTTGAAGTTTTTAGGGAGCTCCGCCTCCAGGATATGCTTGGCACAGGGCTCCCGGTCCTCACTGTCCGAGTCGGAGTCATCTCCCTTCTGCCTCCGGGAGACTCGGGCAATATCTTTTCAAAGGATGGCAAGCTCTGCCATAATCCCTTCGTTTACGATGCCGAGAGACTTCGGGTCTCAGTATCTTTTTGATCAAGGTGGTCCCGGAGGTCACCTTGATTCCCATTGATTTGATTTCTCGCATCAATGGGTGGACATCTCTCGTCCTCCCTCTTCCTCTACCCCCGGTTCTCGGTACACGGAACGCTTTCCGTCCCCTCGATCACGGGGCCAAGACTCCCTCTTTGGGGCTTGCCTCTCTCGCGGACCTTTCCCTTTAGGGAAATCCGAGCGGACCTTTCGCGGAGCACTCGCGCCTTTTCTTTCGACCGGGGGCAAGTAGGGTTTTTGTTTGGTTTTCCTCAGCGGTGTGCCTTATGTGGCTAGGTTCCCTGAGGCCTTTCTTCGGGAATTAGGCGAAGACGTAGCTGGCTCTCCGTCGAGTCCAGCGGCCATTGCCTTGGGATGCACGTGAATGCCAGCTGCCTCCATGGCTTTCTGCATGGCTAGCATTACCTCATGCATCTTTTGATTTTGCACTTTATGAGCTTCGATCTCAGCTTCGTGGTCGATAGCTTTTTGTCTGAGGAGCACCAGCTCTTGGTAGCTTCCATCATCGTAAGCGTACTCGTCGAGATGCTCCTCGTGGTTTTCATCTGGAACTTCTTCCTCGGACTCCTCTGCTGCTCTTGAGGCTACATCCTCTTCATTGGGATCTTGAGCGTCTTCTAGAGGGCGAGGGTGACGTGTAGCTCTTGTCTCCACCATTATCGTGAAGTTAAATGCTTGTTGTAAAGCAGCTTTCCTCAGCTCTCAATGAAAGCACCAAAATGTTGACCGAGGTTTTCGGCAACTCGTGAAATATGATTATAATAATGAGCTGTAAGAAAGCGAGATGAAGACTTTTTACGTGGTTGGGGCGTTAATGAGCCTTAGTCCACGAGCCACTGCTATTAATGGATATCTTTAATACAGATTTTACACTTGGGAGAATGTTTCTCTCTTTAATACAAAGAATGTTCTTGGTGAGTTTTTTCTCTCTTTGCTCTCTAGCAACCAAGATTCTCCGACCCCCTTAAATGAGCTTTGAGGGGGTATTTATAGTGTTTTGGTGGGGTAATCCCTAGAATTGTTCTTACACATGTGGCTGTAAGTATCCATAAAGTTGGGCATTTCCGATGAATATACCATGGGTGATGCATGGTCAAATCCCTAGGTGCTGTAGGGTTTTTATGGAGAATGTCCTTTTTGTCTTATGATTGACGTGACTCTTCGCAGAGTAGCCGTCGCTAGACTTAAATGATCATTACTGTAGCGCTGCTGTTTGGGGGTTGTGCCGTCAGACTTTATTGCGTGTTACAGTCCCAACACGCTTCCTCCCATGCAGCATTAAATGCGACTTGATTTCTCGGGAGAGACCTGACACATCCCGGAGTGCCTTCAAGCTATGCTCGCTTCCGGGAGTACCTTGTACTCCGGGTACATCTTCCGGGACCCATGCGAATAATGCTTCCTGGTGCCATACAAAGACTTAGCAGTTCTTCTCAAGTAATTTGATCCACGTGTCCCCTCTTGACTGGTCCACGCATATTGGGCGAATTTAGGAGCAACAGTAACCACCTAGGTTTAGGTTAGAATTATTTGGCATTAAAATAATAGAAAAATAAATGGTAAATTCTCAGTGTGGCCGGCCATAGGATGTTATTAGGCCCCACTTTGCAATTTTGCCATTTTGCGATTTTTCTATTCCATTTTTTTAAAAAATGCCAATTTTCCAATTTAACCACTTAAATGTCAATTCCAATTATTTAATAACTAAATAATATTGTCATTTAATATATTTATTAATTAGACATACAAAGTCTCTTAATTATCAAATAAAACCTAGAATCTCTTTTCTTCACAATTTTGCCCTTGCTTAGTGAAAATTCATAAACTAGACATAGTCTAACTTTAGAATTATAATTGATTAATTAAAATCAATTAACTGAGTCTTACAAGCAGTATTGTCTCAACTAGTATGGGGACCATGGGCCTATATAAGCAGATCAAGAATTTACCAAGTAAATCCACTAACTTATTAATTCCTTGTTGCATCCATGCATAGAACTTGGAATTGTACTCTCAGTCATATAGAACGCTCTATATGTTCCACGATATAGATACGCTATAAATTATCCATTGTTATAATTCTAATTTGATCGATGATCCTCTAATAGATGATCTACATTGTATAGGGATTAAACTACCATTACACCTTCAAAGTATTTTATCCTTAAAACACTTAGCACCGTATAAATGATATTTCAGCGAAGTGAAATAAGTACTCTACCATTTATCTCTGTTGAGCCAAGCTCGAAGGAAATTATCGTTTCACTTCTAAATACCTATAGAAGTTATAGATTCCATATCTATGTTAGCGCTCCCACTCAATTATACTATCATGTTCCCAAAATGTACGTATCACCCTGACCCAAAAGTAGGCTTAACTAACAAATCAAAGAACATGTATAATACTCTGGAGATCGAACCTAATCATATCACGATTAAGATCATTTGATCTAGGATCAACTAGGTGATATTGAATTGAATAGATATTATGGTAGATTTTAACATATATATTCAAAGTTCAATATCGGTCCCTTCCGATGTATACTCCATACATCCGATACTGGTAAACTTTGCCAATGCCCTGGAAAGGACATAACACTTATCCAAGGTGTAAGCATACCTATCGCTGATTATCATGCCAGTCTAAATCCAGTGAACTGACAAATCAGGGAATGAAACTTTCGAACATATAATCAAGATTATATTCCACTGTGCTGGCAAGACTATAATCATTAAAAAATACATATGTTCTGGACTTAACAGAATTTATAATCATGAAATAAATCATGTGAACCATGCAACATAAAATGCTATTTTTGATCTTCATTAACTAGTAAATCTGATTATACTGAAATGGGTTATATTTAGGGCACAAAACCCAACAAACTCCCACTTTCACTAATATAAACAAAATGTGCATTTCAAATAATCTCAACACCTTGATATTCAAATCAAGTGTAGTATGTAGTATACTTTCCGTAATAGGATCTGACAAGTTGTATTAAATCAAACAATCGTTTTAAAGTCCAAATTTCTTGCAAGCAAATAAATTACCATGGCTCTAATACCAGTTGTTGGAAATTATTTTACTAGGATCTTAGATCTACTCACAAGTATGTTGATTAACACCCTAAATATGAACTTTCTTAAACGATGAAATAAACACATATAAAGTTTACGAAACCTTACATTGGGTGCAGTGGAATTAAATGACTCCTTCCGTTCAGATCTCTAACCCTTGTATCCTTTCTGTCGCAGAGTATTATCAAGATCTGAACCTGGATCTCTTTCTCTGAATCTTTGATGCTGAAACTCCTTTTGCTGAAAATCTTTCTTCACGATCTTCCTCACTATGATTAAGGTATTACTTGCTGTGTGTGGGCACTACTCTAATCACTAAGGGTTTCGAAATATTAAGGACGAAGAGAGAGAGAGAGTGGCGGCCAAAGGTAGAGAGAGAGGTTCAGGTTTTTTTGAATGAAAAGTGTAATTTTCCTGAAGCCTTGACTACATATTTATAGCATTCCACTAGGGTTAGGTTTGAATTATTTGACATTAAAATAATAAAAATATCAGAGGATAATGCCTAAAAAAGTGGCCGGCCATGGCTGATTGGATTTGGGCCTCACTTTTTGCAATTTTGCAGTTTAATCACTTTTGTATCTGATTTTCTCAAAAACGCCAATTTTCTAATTCAACCATTTAAATGCCAATTCTAACTATTTAATAACTATAAATAATTATTAAATAATATTGTCATTTATCATATTTATTAATTGAACCATACAAAGTATCATAATTAACAAATATGCCCCTAATAACTCTTTCTTTACAATTTTGCCCTTACTTAGTGAAAAATTCACAAATAGACATAGTCTAACTTGAGAATTATAATTGATTAATCAAAACCCATTACATGAGTCTTACAAGCAATATTATCTCAACTAGTGGGGGGACCATGGGTCTATATAACCGAGCTTCCAATAAGTAGATCAAGAATTTATTACTAAAATTCACTAACTTATTAATTCTTTGTTGAATCCACGCATAGAACTTAGAATTGCACTCTTAGTATATAGAATGCTCTATATGTTCCACCATATAGACACATCATTAGTTATACATTGTTATAATCCTAATTTGATCAATGATCCTCTATATGAATGATCTACACTGTAAAGGGATTAGATTACCGTTACACCCTACTATGTATTTTATCCTTAAAACACTTGACCCCGTATAAATGATATTTCAGCTTATGTGAAATGTGTACTCCAACATTTATGTTCGTTTGGTCAAGCTCGAAGGAGATCATCATTTGCGTACTATTCGCCAGACATAAGCTATAGATTCCATGTTTATGTTAACGCTCCCACTCAATTGCACTACCGTTTTCCCAAAATGTACGTATCACCCTGACCTAAAAGTAGGCTTAACTAATGAATCAAAGAACACGAATAGCCTTTCAAGATTGAGCCTAATCATAATAGGATTAAGAACATTTGATCTAGGATCAACTAGGCGATATTGACTTGAATAGATTTTACGGTAAGTTTAATAAATCTAAGTCAAAGTTCAATATCGGTCCCTTCCGATGCATACTCCATGCATCCAACTTGAGCTTTACTTTAACCAATGTTCTGGAAAGAACATAGCATTTCTCCAAATGCAAGTAAACTCTTGTTGTAGATTATCATATCAGTAAAACCCTGTGTCTGATAAATCTAGGAAGCTTTATTCACAGTCATGTTTACTTTCCAAAGTGATGACAACACTATAAACAGGATCAAGTATGTGAAAAGGGTTTAAGATGAATTCATAAATCAAATAGACAAGCAATTGATACAGTGAACCAAAACATACACAAATGAATGAAAAATACTTCTGTTTCTTTATTGATGTTGAATAAAATAGATTACATTGAAATGGAGTTTTATTTAGGGCATAAAACCCAACAAACTCCCACTTGCACTAATATAAAACTAATCAGTACATATCAATTAATCCTAAATTCTGACGGTGCTTTTCAAATGCAGTCACGGCCAAGACTTTAGTGAATGGATCAGCTAGCTTGTCCTCTGTGTCCACTTTCTCAACTAGTACATCCCCTCTTGCCACGTATTCTCTAATAATGTGATACTTCCTGTCAATGTGTTTGCTTCTCTTGTGGCTTCAAGGTTCTTTTTTGTTTGCTATTGCTCCATTGTTATCACAAAGTAGGACTACAGGCTTTTCCATTCAAGGAACGACACCTATACTGGTGAAGAACTTTATTAGCCAGACAACTTCTTTAGCAGCTTCGGCTGCAACTATGTATTCAGCTTCCATAGTCGAGTCCGATATCGCGGTTTGTTTTGCACTTCTCCAAACCACTGCTCCACCCCCAAGAGTAAACACCATCCCAGATGTAGATTTCCTGTCTTCAAGACTTGCCTGGAAATCTGAATCAGTGTAGCCTATGGGATTTAAAGCACCACCCTTGTAGACTAACACAAGATTCCTTGTACTCTTTAAGTATTTCAGAATATACTTGAATGCATTCCAATGTTGTTGTCCTGGATTTGATTGATACCTGCTCACGATTCCAACTGCATAGCAGATGTCAGGTCTAGTGCATAACATTGCATACATTAGACTTCCAACTGCAGAAGCATAGGGAATTTTTGCCATGTCCTCTATCTCTTGAGGATCAGTCGAAGACTGTTCCTTAGATAGACGAATACCATATCTAGAAGGCATGTTTGCCCCATTGGTGTTGTTCATGGAGAATCTCTCTAAAACTTTGTCAATGTAGGTTGTTTGAGAGAGCGCAAGAGATTTGTTCTTCCGCTTTCTGATAATCTGAATACTAAGAACATAGGCTGCTTCACCCAAATCTTTCATATCGAATTGAGTGTTGAGCCATTCCTTGATGTGAGTCATTTTCTTGATATTGTTTCCAATAATCAAAATGTCATCAACATAAAGGACCAGGAATACTACTATTTGGTCTTCCTTGAGTTGGTAAACACAAGGTTCATCTTCATTTTGAAGAAAGTCGTAGGTCTTGATGATTTCATCAAACCTTTTGTTCCATGAGCGAGAAGCTTGCTTAAGTCCATAGATAGACCTATTTAATTTGCAAACTTTATTTTCCTGCCCAGGAAGAACATAACCTTCTGGTTGCTTCATATAGATGGTTTCTTCAAGTACCCCATTAAGGAAGGCAGTCTTGACATCCATTTGCCTGATTTCATAATCGAAAGGATGGATTTGAGCCTGGCAACAGGACTAAAAGTTTTCTCATAGTCCACGCCTTCTCTTTGGGTATAACCCTTGGCTACAAGTCTAGCTTTAAAAGTTTTGAATCCGCCTCCAGCTCCTCTTTTCTTCTTGTAAACCCACTTGCATCCTATCGGATGATAGTCGCTAGGTGCGTCTACATATTCCCAGACTTTGTTCTTTTTCATGGAATCCATTTCTGAATCCATGCCGGCCGACCATCATTTTCGTTGCGGACTAGGCATTTCCTGTTTATAGGTTAATGGATCGTCTTCAATACCGTCACCAACGACCATATTGATTTCATCATCCAAGCCATAACGAGCTGGTTTTGTTGAAACCCTCCCACTACGACGAGGAGCGGTGATCTTCTGAACAGAAACTTTAGCAGTAGTTCTCTCAGCTGGTTCGAATGAGGGAGTGGGATTGTCCTCTTCACGAGTGGAAGAGGACGGAACATTGGAAGGACTTATATCTAAGAGCATTTCCTCCAACACTAATTTACTTTGTGATTTGAAATTCTTAATATAGTCATCTTCAAGGAAAGTTGCGTTTGTAGAAACAAACACTTTATCATCCTTGTGACTATAAAATAGTCCACCCCTATTCTCTTTAGAATTTCCGACAAACATGCAAACTTCAGTTCGTGACTCAAGTTTGTCGTCTTTCTTTCTTAAGACATGAGCAGGGCACCCCCAGATTCTGTAATGGCGTAAACTAGGTGTACGACCAATCCATAGTTCTAAGGGTGTCTTAGGGATTGATTTAGATGGAACAACATTTAAAATGTCGGTTACCATCTGAATTGCATATCCCCAGAAGGACGTAGGTAGAGTTGAGAAACTAAGCATGGACCTAACCATTTCCAAAAGCGTGCGATTCCGTCTTTCTGCAACTCCATTTTGCTGTGGAGTGCTAGGGGCAGTTAATTGGGATTCAATTCCAAGTTCAATTAAATGATCTTTGAACTGCATATCCATATATTCTCCACCCCTATCAGTTCGCAAGATCTTTAATGTTTTACCCAATTGGTTTTGAGCCAATGCGTGAAATCCCTGAAACTTTGCAAATGTTTCAGATTTCTTATGCATAAGGTAAATATGTCCATATCTAGAGTAATCGTCAATGAAAGTGACAAAGTACTCATAACCACCTCGGGCTTTTACATTCAAAGGTCCGCAGACATCGGAATGCACTAACCCTAGGGGTTGTTTAGCACGCTCTCCCTTTGCAGAGAAAGAACGTTTAGTCATTTTTCCTTCCAGGCAGGACTCGCATACTGGCAGTTCACCTAAGACGACATTTTTCAATGGACCGTCTTTGGTTAGCCTATTGAGTCTATCAAAGCCTATATGACCTAAACGTAAATGACATAGATATGTTTCATTATCATCAACGATCTTTTGCTTTTTGTGGTTTCTAGGTTTAGCTACTTTGAAAAGTTCGTTATGTAGGGCAAATGGTTTTTCTGGTCTAAGAACATAAAGCCCCTGTTCCATGGATGCAACACAAATTTGAATGTCATTTCGAGAAATGGTAGAACCAGAACTCGAAAAATCTAATTTGTATTGTTGCAATTGTAAGCATCAAACAGAAACCAAGTTTCTACTGAAATTTGGAATGTATAAGACATTGTCTAATTCCAAAATTCTGTTTTGAAACTTGAGTTTGGCTTTTCCTCTAGCTCTAACCAAGACCATTTCGCCATTACCAACTTTAAGTTTCAACTCTCCGGATTTCAAATAATTCCAATTCTCAAGAAATTGCAATGAACAACTTACATGGTTTGTAGACTCAGAATCAAGAATCCAAATGGATTTATCATTCTCTAACACACATGATTTGAAGACTAAAGCATTACTGCTTATTCGTTTGTGATTTGTTGTTCTTGATTGTACAATTTGTTGTGAAGTATAACTTGAGGAAGTTGAATCACTTTCTCTTATCTTCTCAACTAAGCTTGAAGTAGTAGGATTTATGGAGTTATGAACTATTTGCTCTTCAGAGTGAACAATTCCCAGCTTACCTGCTTTCGGGAATTTAAAGTCCATCATGAGCATATGTGAAGTATTACTCTGACAAGGAGTTTATAATTTCAAGTTCAATTGCTAAGATATTAACTAGGAGTGGAATGGGAAGAGGGTTATTGGCACTACAACACATCAATAAAACAGAAGTAAGGTTTTGGTTCAAAATTTATACACAAGTTCAGAAGATACCAAATAATCACGTATGTTATAAAAATACTAAATCTAACATAGTTTATTTTCCAAGGTTTCCAACATAATGAAATACAGTGTCCCGGTAACCGAAAGTCAAAGATAACATTAGTTGAATAGAGTAGTCAGCTCATCTAAAATTAAACATTTTAGCAACCTTTTATTCGATCAAAATGAGAATCCAACGTTGTCCCGGTAGGCGAGAGTCAAGGTTATTCTCATTTTATGAGCTTCCACCATTGTTTCATGTTTTATGAGTTTATCTCTAAGTAGTGTTTGTAGGGGAGAGTCGAATAGAGACGAAAACTCACAAAACACTTATCAAATGAAATCTTATGGTGTTAAAAGTGTTCAACGAATAACCATCCATAGGGGGACGAAGCCTAGCGTCTCGAGGTTATATTGAAAAAATTTAACTATTGTAAGACCAACAATGGAGATCGAATATCTTTTGATTAAAAGCTCATTATTTTTTTAAAAAATTTATATATTTTGTATAATCATTTTATTCGATATTATAATAATGAAAAATTACAAATTAAAGTTGGTTTAAATAAAAAAAAATCAACTTTAATTAATTTTCAATTATTATTTAATTTGAAAAATAAATTCGAATAAATATCCAACAAGTTCCATATTATAATTATGAAAAATTACAAATCAAAGTTGGTTTAAATAAAAAATCAACTTTAATTAAATTTCAATTATTATTTAAATTCGAAAAATAAATTCGAATATAATGGAACAAATTTGAAAATATCTTGTTTAAGTTGTTTTAGAAGAATCTAAAAAAAATCAACTTAAATATCTTTCAAATCAGATTTAATTAAATTAAAATTAAGTTGTAACCACTTAATTTGAAAATATTCTATTTTAAGTTAATATTCGAAAAGATATTAACTTAAAAAATATCTAAAATATTCCATTTTAAGTTAATATTCGAAAAGATATTAACTTAAAATATATCTAAAGAATCTTAATTACCAATGCCTAAAATTCCTCAACTTAATTTTGAAATTTTAAATCCAAAAGATATTCAGATTTAAGTTGGTTAGTTACAGATAACTAAATATCAACTTAAATAGGAATATTTAATGAAAAATTTAAATTAAGCTTCAGAAAGAATCTAGATGGTTATAATTCTATATTTAATTAAATACAAGAAAATACATATAGTTTAGCTTAGAATATAAAATTCTTTAAACTATAGTTTTCTTAAATTAATTTCAAAATAAATGAAATTAATTATGTTGCTAATCAATTTTATTAGGTTAAACTAATTTAATTAACCTAGTACAGTTATTCAAATCAGGCAAATGGGCCTTCACAATTGGGATGGTTCATGTGAGGGGGTGTTGGGTTCAGTATGTCGTACCCACTTCTGTGGCTCCCAACTCTCACACAAGGCCCAAAAGAGAGGAATTTAACCTAAAAATGAACAACTGTTATTAATTGGATAGGCCCAAAAACTAAATGGGCCTAAATAAAATCTATCAAGAACTATGACATTTTATTTAGCAATAACAACCTATATGCATCTATAATGAAATTAAACACATAGGCTCACACAGGCACACTTTGGATGGGTCCTATCATGTTGCTAGGTCATACACAGATGAAAGAAGATTGTAAATATACCTATTAGAAATTATTTACTTGACCAAGGGAGTCATGAGTTAAAATCAGATCATTGGATTTGTCAACAAGTTAACCATGGCTATTTTCAATCAAACAATAATAGGTTTTCAAAACTTACAAACAAGCTAAAACACATACTCCTGCAACAAGGTAAGCTGGATAGTTGGATGTAGGATTTATTTAATTTTAAATAAATAATTTCGAAAAATAATTAGTTAAATCAAAAAAAAATTATTTTTGAAAATTTAAAAAAAAACTTAAAAAATTTTGAAATTTAAAAAAAAATATATTTAAAAATTAAACCTACAATTTTGAAAAATTAGGTTTCAAGCAACCTAAATATCATTTCAAAATTTGCTAACTACTTTTAAAAATTAAATGTTATTTTATAAATAAAAATTAAATAAAAAATTAAAAAAGATAAATGAATATCTTTTTCAGATTAAATAAAATAACAAAATTTAAAAGTTATCAAAATATCTTACATCTATTTAAAATTACATGATTATAGTTATCTTATTTTAAATTTAAATAAGGTCAAATTAAAAAAAATTTAATTTGTGACCTTAAATTTACCAATAAGATAACATATAATCAAATTTAAAAATAAGATAGATACTTAAGCAAAAAGATAGATATTTACTATTTTTCAAATTCAAATTACACTAATATCATGAATTAAATTTAAAAAATATTAATTAATTTAATTATGATAATTAGAATTGAATTAGGAATAGTAAATGTATAAATACAGAACTACACAAAAAATCGGAAGTTAAATCCATGAAAAATGATGAAAAATCGAAGAAAAACGAAAAAATTGCAAGCTGTACGGACGGGATGCTGTGCATACCCGTCCGCGCGTGCATAGGGGTGATTTGGGTGAGGAACCTCGGTGGCATGGGGATTTGCATGAAATCCGCGCGCGCAGGAAGCCCTACTGCTCAACCCTGATTTTTTCGAAACTTCAAAAAATCATAACTAATTCAAATTAAATCGAAATTGAGTTCTGAAAAAAGTAACTTGCTTAATGTTTTCCATACTATCCAATAAAAATAATTCCAGAAATAGATATTCAATTATTTTCCACGAAATTTCACAAAAATCAATCAATCATCAAATAACACTCAATACAACATGATACCATCCAAAACATCAAACAATCGTTTTAAAGTCCAAATTTCTTGCAAGCAAATCAATTACCATGGCTCTAATACCATTTGTTGGAAATTATTTTACCAGGATCTTAGATCTACTCACAAGTATGTTGATTAACACCCTAAATATGAACTTTCTAAAACGATGAAATAAACACATAAAGTTTAGGAAACCTTACATTGGGTGCATCGGAATTAAATGACTCCTTCCGTTTAGATTTCTAACCCTTGTATCCTTTCTATCGCAGAGTATTATCAAGATCTGAATCTGGATCTCTTTCTCTGAATCTTTGATGCTGAAACTCCTTTTGCTGATAATCTTTCTTCACGATCTTCCTCACTATGATTGAGGTATTACTTGCTGTGTGTGGGCACTACTCTAATCACTAAGGGTTTCAAAATATTAAGGAAGAAGAGAGAGAGAGAGAGTGGCGGCCAAAGGTAGAGAGAGAGGTTCAGGTTTTGCTGAATGAAAAGTGTAATTTTCCTGAAGCCTTCACTACCTATTTATAGCATTCCACTAGGGTTAGGTTTGAATTATTTGGCAATAAAATAATGAAAATATCAGAGGATAATGCCTAAAAAAGTGGCCGGCCATGGCTGATTGGATTTGGGCCTCACTTTTTGCAATTTTGCAGTTTTATCACTTTTGTATCTGATTTTCTCAAAAAAGCCAATTTTCTAATTCAACCATTTAAATGCCAATTCTAACTATTTAATAACTATAAATAATTATTAAATAATATTGTCATTTATCATATTTATTAATTGAACTATACAAAGTATCATAATTAATAAATATGCCCCTAATAACTCTTTCTTTACAATTTCGCCCTTAGTGAAAAATTCACAAATAGACATAGTCTAACTTGAGAATTATAATTGATTAATTAAAACCAATTACATGAGTCTTACAAGCAATATTATCTCAACTAGTGGGGGGACCATGGGCCTATATAACCGAGCTTCAAATAAGTAGACCAAGAATTTATTACTAAAATTCACTCACTTATTCATTCTTCATTGAATCCACGCATAGAACTTAATTAGAATTGCACTCTCAGTATATAGAATGCTCTATATGTTCCACCATATAGACACATCATTAGTTATCCATTGTTATAACCCTAATTTTATCAATGATCTTCTATATGAATGATCTACACTGTAAAGGGATTAGATTACCGTTACACCTTACTATGTTTTTTATCCTTAAAACACTTGACCCCGTATAAATGATATTTCAGCTTATGTGAAATGAGTACTCCACCATTTATGTTCGTTTGGTTAAGCTCGAAGGAGATCATCATTTGCTTACTATTCGCAGATAGAAGCTATAGATTCCATGTTTATGTTAGCGCTCCCACTCAATTGCACTATCGTGTTCCCAAAATGTACGTATCACCCTGACCTAAAAGTAGGCTTAACTAACGAATCAAAGAAAACGAATAGCCTTTCAAGATTGAGCCTAATCATAACAGGATTAAGAACATTTGATCTAGGATCAACTAGACGATATTGACTTGAATAGATTTTACGGTAAGTTTAATAAATCTAAGTCAAAGTTCAATATCGGTCCCTTTCGTTGCATACTCCATGCATCCAACCTGAGCTTTACTTTAACCAATGTTCTGGAAAGAACATAGCATTTCTCCAAATGCAAGTAAACTCTTGTTGTAGATTATCATATCAGTAAAACCCTGTGTCTGATAAATCTAGGAAACTTTATTCACCTAGTCATGTTTACTTTCCAAAGTGATGACAACACAATAAACAGGATCAAGTATGTGAAAAGGGTTTAAGATGAATTTATAAATCAAATAGACAAGCAATTGATAAAGTAAACCAAAACATACACAAATGAATGAAAAATACTTCTGTTTCTTTATTGATGTTGAATAAAATAGATTATATTGAAATGGAGTTTTATTTAGGGCGTAAAACCCAACACTTTCTTCCACCATTACATTTCCTTAATCACAAAAACTTTGATAATGTGAAATTCCTCTCTATATGCCTACTTTCTTGGGATACTGGATTCTTTACTTTAGGAAACTACTTTTGTGTTAGTCAGGAAGTAACACTAGTAGTTAAGAAATGTTAGAACAGTGCCAAAACTGTATAGACCTTAGACTGAATAATTACCTTTCCTGCAACTTTAACATTCAGTCTCTCTCTTGTAGACTTAGAGACTTCAGATAGGTTTATACACTTATCCAAAATCACCAGTCCACCCCCAGAGTAATCACCATCTAATCAGCAGACTTTCTAGCACTAAGGCAAGTCTAGAAATCTGATGTGGTGTAGTCTAAGAGTATTAAATACACCCTTATCGACTAACATATAGTTCCTCTTCTTGATCTTATGATTTACTTGATTGTCTTCCAATGTTCCTTGCCTGGATTAATAAGATACCTACTCATTACTCCCACTCAATAGCAGGTGTCTGGTCTAAGGCATACTAAAGCATATCTGAGACCTCTAATTGTTGATTCATGGAATTCTTTCATGGCTTTATCTTTTCAGGAATAGTTGAGACTTTTACTTAGATAAATAAAATCTATGTCTAGAAGTCGAGAAGCTTCTATAGATTGCCATCAGAAAAGAAAATGCTTCAGCATCTTACTAAAGTAAGTTGCTTGCATTAGAGTAAGTAATTACCAGGTATACCATAAGCCATAGGTTTAGATAAACTCAAACCTATAATACTAGGAACAGGAAGTTTTGTTAAGTCCATTGAATAGACCTACAAACAAAAATTTCCTTTCTTGTCCTTGTAATAGAAAACTTTTGGTTGCTCCATGTGAATGGATTTGACCATAGTTCTCTTGGCTTTTCTTCTTAGTTTCTTATTTTGACAATCCATTACTTGTTTAAACTCACAATGGATTTTAATCACTAGTGTCTTCCAAGTCATAATAGGGTGAGTTCCTTGAAACTCTCCCACTATGACAAGGTATCGTGAATTATGGCTACTTAAGACGATCACTCTAGATTTTACCTTAAGCACAGAAATTTGAAATGTATGAAAAATTTCATGAATTTCTAGCATGGGAAAACCATTAAGGTAAGTGGTTAAAGATCTTGCGAACTAATAGGGGTGGAGAAATATTTGGTTGATATGCAGTTCAAAGATCATTAAGTTGATTTTTGAATTATATCCAAACTTACCTCCCCAGAAATTCGATTTGCATATTGATGATTAGTTACTAGTCGTTGCCTAAGTCCTTCTAAGGAAATACCCTAGTAAAAGGAAAGTTTCAAAATGATGGAATGGTTGTGTACTTAGTATAAACCATTACTAGATTCATGGATGACCTAATCGTAATCTTAAGAAAAGCTAGAACTGTTAACCAAGGTTTGCATGTTTGTTAGCTATTCTAAGTGATTAGGGGTGGACCATCCCATAGTCATTAGATAAGAAAGTGTTTGTTTTAACAAATACTACCTTTCTAAGATAATGACTAAGTCTGAAAACAAAGTAGCAAATAAAGGATATATTTTTTTTCTTGATTCCAAAAGTGTTCTATCATCTTATAAGATGGTCCCACTGCCTCTGTTGTTTTTGACACAACCAAAGAGGACAATACTATTTAGTATTCTTAGACAAAATTCACGGTACCTTGTCGTAGTGGGAGGGTTTCAAGGAACTCACCCTGTTATGACTTGGGAGACACTTGTGATTAAAATCTAGTGTTAGTTTAAACAAGTAATGGATTGTCAGAATAAGAAACGAAGAAGAAAAGCCAAGAGAACTATGGTTAAAACCATTCATGTGGAACAACCAAAAGTGTTCTATTACAAGGACATGAAAGGAAATTTCGTTAGTAAGTCTATTCAATGGACTTAACAAACTTCTTATTCTTAGTATTATAGGTTTGAGTTTATCTAAACCTATGGCTTGTGGTCTACCTGGTTAATTACTTACTCTAGTGCAAGCAACTTACTTTAGTAAGATGCTGGAGCATTTTTCTAATGGAAATCTATAAAAGCTTCTCGACTTCTAGACATAGATTTAATTTATCTAAGGAAAGTTTCACCTATTCTAGAAAAGATAAAGCTATGAAGAAATTTCTTGAATCAACAGTGAGAGGTCTCAGATATGCTTTAGTATGCCTTAGACTAGACACCTGCTGTTGAGTGGGAGTAATGAGTAGGTATCAGATTGATCCAAGAAAGGAACTTTGGAAGACAATCAAGTGAACACTAAGATCAAGAAGAGGAACTATATGTTAGTCGATAAGGGTGTATTTAATACTCTTAGACTACACCAAATCAGATTTCTAGACTTGCCTTAGTGCTAGAAAGTCTTCTGATGAGATGGTGATTACTCTGGGGGTGGAGTAGTGATTTTAGAGAAGTGTAAAAACCTATCTGAAGTCTCTAAGTCTACCAGAGAGACTGAATGTTTAAGTTGCAGGAAAGATACTTATTCAGTCTAAGGAAAGTTCTATACATTTTTGGTATTGTTCCAACATTTATTAACTACTAGTGTTACTTCCTGACTAACGCAAAAGTAGTTGCCAAAAAGTAAAGAATCCAGTATCCCTAGAGGAGTAAACAAATAGAGAGGAATTTGACAATATGAAGGATTTTGTGATTAAGGAAATGTAATGGTGGAGAAAAGGTTGTATTGAATACAACTTGTCAGATCCTATTACAAAAAGAATACTACATACTACCCTTGAATTGTATATCAAGGTGTTGAGATTATTTGGAATGCACTTTTTGTTTTATATTAGTGCAAGTGGGAGTTTGTTAGGTTTTGTGCCCTAAATAAAACCCATTTCAATATAATCAGATTTACTAATTAATAAAGATCAGAAATCACATTTTATGTTGCATGGTTCACATGATTTATTTCATGATTGTTTAATGTATAAATTCTATTAGGTCCAGAACATATGTATTTGTTCGTGATTATAGTGTTGTCAGCACAGTGGAATATAATCATGTTTGTATGTTCGAAAGTTTAATTCCCTGATTTGTCAGTTCATTGGATTTAGACTGGCATGATAACCAGCGATAGGTATACTTACACCTTGGATGAGTGTTATGTCCTTTCCAGGGCATTGCCAAAGTTTACCAGTATCGGATGTATGGAGTATACATTGGAAGGGACCGATATTGAACTTTGATTAGATATGATAAATTTACCGTAATACCTATTCAATACAATATCACCTAGTTGATCCTAGATCAAATGATCTTAATCCTGACACGATTAGGTTCGATCTCAAGAGTGTTATTCGTGTTCTTTCATTTGTTCGTTAAGCCTACTTTTTGGTCAGGGTGATACGTACATTTTTGGAACACAATAGTACAATTTAGTGGGAGAGCTAAACATAGATATGGAATCTATAGCTTCTATAGGTATTTAGAAGTAAAACGATAATTTCCTTCGAGCTTGACTGAGTAGAGATAAATGATTAAGATCTCATTTTAGTGATTATATTATTTCACTAAAATATCATTTATAGGTGGTCAAGTGTTTTAAGGATAAAATACATTGAAAGGGTTTAACGGTAATTTTATCCCTATGCAATGTAGATCATCTATAGAGGATCATTGATTATTAGGATTATAACAATGGATAATTAATAGCGTATCAATATCGTGGAACATATAGAGCGTTCTATATGACTGAGAGTGAAATTCCAAGTTTTATGCATGGATGCAACAAGGAATTAATAAGTTAGTGAATTTATTTTGTAAATTCTTGATCTACTTATTGGAAGCTCGGTTATATAGGCCCATGGTCCCCATACTAGTTGAGACTATACTGCTTGTAAGACTCAGATAATTGATTTTAATTAATCAATTATAATTCTAAAATTAGACTATGTCTAGTTTATGAATTTTCACTAAGCAATGGCTTAATTGTGAAAAAAAAGAGATTCTAGGTTTTATTTATTAATCAAGAGACTTTATTAAGTCTACTTAATAAATATATTAAATAAAAATATTATTTAATAATTAATTTTTAATTATTAAATAATTAGTTTTGGTATTTAAGTGGTTAAATTGGAAAATTGGCGTTTTTGAGAAAATAAGTTGGCAAAATGACAAAATGGCAAAACTGCAAAGTGGGGCCCATTATCCATTCCTTGGCCGGCCCCTTAGTGTAGATTTTACCATTTATTTTTCTATTATTTTAATGCTAATTAAATCTAACCTAAACCTAGGTGGTTACCTATAAATAGATAATGATGGCTCACAGTTAAAGATTGATGAAATTTCTTGTCTTCAGAAAATTGAGCCTCCTACCTATAGCTGAACCTATACCCTCTCTTTTCTTCTTCAAATTTTCATACCTTTGAGTGATAGAGTGAGTGCCCACAGACATCATGTGGTATCTCAATCATATTGTGGAAGACTGTGAAGAATCCAATCAACAAGAAGGAGAATTAGGCTCAAGAAGGAGAGTAAGAGATCAAGTTCTTGGACATAGTATCACAATACCTTATTTGAGTGGGAGAATTTTAAAATTCTAGCCCATCTTTATTTGGAAGACACTAATGATAGATTAATATGTTATGATCATGATAGGAACTTTAGAAATCAAATGACAAAGTAAATCTAACCATTCATATGGATAGAAATAACTTATCAGAATTCTGAGGATAAGATAGGAGAATTTTGCAAAGTCTATTCGAATGACTTAGGTAAAACACCTAATCCTCATGAAATGTTTTATGGTATCTTTAATGATTACTTAATCTTAAGCAAGTATTGTAAATTAATGTTAATACTAGAATGCTATGTTAATGACTTAGTCTAGAAGGAACTTATAGTTCCAAACTAAGATAATATGTCACAATAAAATGTCCCTGAGAACCAATAGTAAGAGGCTAAGTGTACACTTGTGTACGGACTTAACCAGACTCCTACTGTTGAGTGGGAGCCATCTAAGATGTAATTAAATAAGGAACATTAAGAGACAATCAAGAAAGAATCTCTAAAAGTGACCTATATGTTAGATGATAAGGGTGTATATTAGAATCCTTATATCTACACCAACTCATAACCTATTATTAGAGATGGTAGTTACTCTGGGGTGGAGGAATTATTCTAGAAGGATGTAAAAATCCAGCTATAATAATTTAAGCTCCATCAGTGAAACTACATAGCTAAGTTGCTTTCAAAAAGTACTAGAAAGTTATTCAACTAAAGAAAGTTCTAACTGTGTTATCTCTATTCCATTTTTGGATAGAATTAGAGGTATGCCTTCTGTTTATTCAAATGCACTTAATAAGCAGTATAGAATTCAATATCCCTAGATGAGTAATGCATATAGAAAATGTTATTGCATAATGTTTTATGAACACAAATGAAGTAATGGTGGAGAAAGATGTTGCTTACCACAGACTTACAGTTTCAGTAATTTGGGTTTAGTCAAATACACTACTCTTGATCTGGATATCAAGACAATTGATTGATTGAAATGCACTACTTGTTTTATGTTAGTGCAAGTGGGAGTTTGTTGGGATTTTATGCCCTAAATAAAACTCATTTCAATGTAATCTGATTTGTTATCAATAGAAGATTAGAAGTCATTTATGTATACATGTAGTTTTCATGTCTATGGTTTAATGTGTACAAAATCTGTTACATCCAGAACATATAGTTATTCATAATTGTAGTGATGTCAACACAGTGGAATGTAATTGTGATTATTCGCTTCAAAAGATAATGTCCCTTGATTCATCAGTGCACTGGATTTACAATGATGTGATAGTCAGCGATAAAGTATACTTACACCTTGGACAAGTGTTATGTTCTTTCCAGAACATTGGCAAAGTATGCTAGTTTCGGATGTATGGAGTATACATTAGACTGAGATCGATATTGATCTTGGTAAAGATATTATAATCTTACTCTTGTATCTTTCTAGGTCAATATCACTGGTTGATCTTAGATCAAAAGATCTTAATCCTGACATGGTTAGGTTCAATCTCAAGAGTGTTATTTGTGTTCTTTGATTTGTTAGTTAAAGCCTACAATTTGGTTCGGGTCGAACGTACATTTTGGGAACATGGTAGTACAATTGAATGGGAGCGCTAAACATAGATATGGAATCTATAGCTTCTATCTAGACATAAAAGTGAAAATATGATTTCCTTCGAGCTTTGCTTAATAGAGATAAATGGATGAGCTCTTATTGCAGTGATTATATTAGTTTATTAAAATATCATTTACAGGAAGCTAAGTGTTTTAATTGAGGGGTAAAATGGTAGCTTTGTCCCTACTCGGTGTAAATCATCTATAGAGGATCTTTGATTATTAGGATTAGAACGATAGTTAAATATTTATAGCGTATCTATATCACGGAACATATAGAGCGTTCTATATAACTGATAGTGCAATTCCAAGTTATATAGTGGTGCAATGAGGAATTAATAAGTTAGGGAATTTACTTGGTAAATTCTAGATTTGCTTATTTGAAGCTCGGTTATATAAGCCCATGGTCCCCACACTAGTTGAGACAATACTGCTTGTAAGACTCAGTTAATTTATTTTAATTAATCAATTATAATTCTAAAATTAGACTATGTCTTATTTATGAATTTTCACAAAGCTAGGGCTTAATTGTGAAGAAAAGATATTCTAGAGTTTATTTGTTAATTAAGAGACTTTGTTAAGTCTAATTAATAAATATATTAAATGGAAATTTTATTTGATAATTAATTTTAATTATTAAATAAATATTTTTGGCATTTAAGTGGTTGAATTGGAAAATATGATAGTTTTGAGAAGAATAAGATAAATAGTTGAAAAATAGCAAAATTGCAAGTGGTGGGCCCACATCCTATGGCCGGCCACATGTGCATGATTTTACCATTTATTTTATCAATTTTTTAATGCCAAATAATTCAAACCTAAACCTAGATGGATTCTTATAAATAAATAGTGATGGTCTCAAATTGAAAGATGATGCATTCAAGCCTTTCAATCAAAATTTGAGCCTTCAGTCTTCTCTCTCATATTTGAATCCTTCTCTCTCTCTTTCTCTCTTCAATTACGAGCTTTATAGTGATAGAGTACATGCCCACACATAGCAAGTTGGTACTCAATCAAAGTGTGTAAGACTGTGAAGAATCCAATTCAACTGAAGGAGAATTGGGCTCAGATCTTGGTGATACTCTGCTACAGAAAAGATACAAGGGTTAGAGATCTGAGCGGAAGCAGTCATTTAATTCTCTTGCAACAAATGTAAGGGCTCTTAAACCTTGTATGTGTTTAAATTACATTGATTTAGAAATTAATATTTAGGATGTTAAATAACATATATGGTAGTAAATCTAGATCTTGGTAAAATAATCCCCAACAGCGGCTGCTTCACGTTCTAATTTAGCGTTCTGCCCCTGCACTTCTTCCAGACAGTGTCTTAGCCGGCAGTTTTTTGTTTCATAAGTACTTTCTCCCATAGACTAGGTACCTCCACGATTGTGCTCTTCATCCCTCATCCCAGGGTTCTGGCCACTCCCACGCTGAGTTCTATTCGTGTGTGTTGGTCGCGTATTAGGACCAATGTCAGGTTGGGTCCTCAGGGAACGTGTGGTCCGTGTGCTGGCGCCACCCTCAAGTTGAGTCCTCCTGGAAGGGGTTGTTCGTTTGGACTACGGGTTGGTAGACCTTCTAGAGCCCATGGGCCCTTTCCCAAGACGTTGATGAGTTTCCTCATGTGGGTTATTAATATTTTCTGGGTTTTCAGCCATGAAGGAGGTTGTTTTTCTTCAAAAGAAAGGAGGATTTTTTCTGAGCTTTTTCACAGAGGCTCTTAATGAAAGCACCAAACTGTTAACGCAGATTTTTCGTTAACCAAATTTGAGCCTAACAGTGACAATCTCACATAGAAAAAATAAAAGCAATAGAATAAAAAGTATGAACACACAGTATTCTTTACGTGGTTTTGCAGTTAAAATTTTGCATAGTCCACGGGTCAATCTTATTTAGATTTCTGATAGTTTTCTCAGGGCCTCTTTTGTATGATTTTTTCGTCCTCTTTTTGATCTTACTTGCCACTATTTATAATTACATGGTAGGCAGTTTATTACAAAGTTGACTGTAATCTTTTACAACGATTATCCCCTAAAATCATGGGGTTTGATTACATATCACGAAGTGTAAATGCGGTTATTATTTGAAAATCAAATAGTTGTGATTTTCCCGCTTTTACTAGGTCAAAATGATTGTGTGTTTTAACACGTCTTTAATTGTTACGTTCAAAAATGTCTCGATAGGGGCTTGGTTCCGGTGACCGTAATAGCGAGCTGGACCCTTTCTCTTTATCCTTCTGAGGTCAACGAAGTATGCCTTGTAGCTTCTTTGTTACGATCGCAGTTCTTATTAACAAAGAGTTCTTCGAGGCTTGTTTAAATGTTAGCTTCTGACTTGTCAGGATTGTAAGCCTCACTGAGAAGATGGATGAAGTTAACTGGGGGAGTTTACAGGAATGAACCTTCCCATAGCGAGATAGACACCTCGCTTATCAGGTCTCGATGCAACTCGACTGTTATACTTAGTTTGTACGTTATGTACTTAGTGTTTCCAAAGTCGATATGTGCCGCTTTCGTCTTTCCAGATGTAACGTACTTGCTACCTCGCTATATGCCTTCAATAACATATGGTTTCTAATTAATATACTAAGCAACAGTTTGTATATCTTTTCCTCGCAGATAACTTTACAGTCAGCGGGTTGTGAATATACTCTGCTACTTACGGAATTAATGAGTTATTCCACTAAAAGTGACATCATCGATCCGTATTCCTTTTATCTTGACATGTGTCTTCCACTAAGATGGTAGCCGAATTTTGGGTATAACAAAATCAGTTAACTGAGTCTTACAAGCAGTTTGTCTCAACTAGTATGGGGACCATGGGCCTGTATAACCGAGCTTCCAATAAGCCGATCTAGAATTTACCAAGTAAATTCTCTAACTTATTAATTCCTTCTTGCACCACAATATATTTTGAATTGCACTCTCAATTATATAGAACGCTCTATATGTTCCACGATATAGATACACTATGATTTATCCATTGTTATAATCATAATAATCAATGATCCTCTATAGATGATTTACATTGAGTAGGGACAAAATTACCGTTACACCCTTCAATGTATTTTATCCTTAAATCACTTAGCAACCTATAAATGATATTTCAGTAAACTAATATAATCACTAAAATGAGCGCTCTATCATTTATCTCTATTAAGCCAAGCTCAAAGGAAATCATCATTTCACTTCTATGTCCGGATAGAAGCAATAGATTCCGTATCTATGATTAGCGCTCACACTCAATTGAACTACCATGTCCTTAATCTATATGTCACGAGAATATCCATTGGTCGACTTTAGCGAATAGATTGAAGAAAACAAATAATACAATTAAACTAGAACCTAACCATCTCAGGATTGAGATCATGTGATATAAGATCAACTAGGTGATATTGAATTGAATAGATATTACGGTAAGTTTATTATATCTAATCCAAGTTCAATATCGGTCCCTTCCAATGCATACTCCATACATCCAAAACAAGCTTACTTTAACCAATGTCTTGGAAAGGACATAGCACTTATCCAAGGTTCAAGTAAACTACATCGTAGATTATCCTATTAGTTAAACCCTATGTACTGATAAATCATAGGAATACATTTAATCACACAATCTTGATTACTTTCTATTGTGTTGACAACACAATAAACAAGAATATTAGTGTGATAAGGATTTTGATGAATTTATAAATCAAATAAGTAAATAAATGATCACATGAACCAAATAACACATTAAAAAAATAATGAAATTAAATTTGTATCTTTATGATAATTGAATAGAAAAGATTACATTGAAATATAGTTGTATTTAGGGCACAAAGCCCAACATAAATTACCTAAGTAAACCTGCGATTGCATAGAATTTGGTAACAGGAATTGAATCATGTTAAACCATAATCAATAGGTGCAATTGAAATTGAAAGCCCTAACTTTTAATCATCGTTAATTTCCTTATTGATTTACTTGCTTATTATTTTCATTGTTTATTAATTTGTTATCTAATTTAAATTTTCTCTTAATCTCGATATAACCAAATAAAAGTAAAGATTTAGTTTTAAACTACTTAACTACAATCCTTGTGAGATTGACCTCACTCTTTGTGAGTCTACAACTTGTTAACGATACGTATACTTGTGTGTTAAAAAAATACCACAACATCAGAATATGTTTACCCAATTGCGTTTGGCGCGTCACTATAAGCCAATGTTTTTTTAAAATAATATAAATTACGGACGTTACTCTTTAGCGACCCGTCATATTTTTAGTGACCCGGATTATAGGATACTAACACTAAATTTTTAGAGTCATTTTGTCCAGGTCACTAAAACTCACCCTTAACCTTGTAGCGACTCGCACTATTGTGCGGGTCACTAAAGAGTGTCACTAAAACCCAATTTTGTAGTAGTGCAACCAGTCAAAAAGCTAAAGCCAAAATATGGACAATGTCTACAGTCTTATACAAAAAATTAAAGTACTTAATCTCACCCTCGATGATAAAATTACTCGCTGCTGGAATGGGCAACAAGGTAGATAGTAGAGCCATGTACTATGGTAACATCACCATCTGGAGCAGAAGACTCAGCAGCATTGGATGGCTCCCCCATAGGCACCAGCTGTTGTGGAATCATTTTGATCACGCACACTAACTTTCTCCCCTGGATATCAGCAGTAGTTGATTCAGTTTGACCATGAGCAACATCTTGCTCCCCTTGGACATCCGTAACAATATTCTCCCCTTGGATATCAGCAGAAACTGTCTTTTCTTGGACAATAGCACCACTTGAAAGATCATGATCATCACCCAGAGATGATGGCTGAAGGGTAGATTTAAGGACGAATGAATCATTGCCAGTAGTACCAGATGGATATGTACCCATATTTGATGGAGAAATCACTAGAGAATGCACAGAAAAGGCACCAACATAATCTAAGGAACTGGAGAAGTCATCATGGGTAGGAACATCAAGACAGGCTTCAGAAGATTTTAACACTTCAGTCATAGCAGACAATACATCAATAACTACTTTATCAAATCAATGCTACCTGAGTTGGTCACGAGCATAAGTGTCAGCAAGCTCATTAACCTTTGAGAACAATTGATTTTTCCAAGATGCAGGACTGAAACCTTCTAGAGGAGCTGAAGCAGCAGTCAAGGAAGAGGGGGCATCAGATACCAGGGCATCACCCGTAGTAGAACATCCATAACTGATAATGGAAGAGACTTACCATGCACATGAGTGAACGATTTCCCAAGAGTAGGAACATGCAAGATCTTATCTTGCTCATAGGTAATAAGAGAACCTCTTTTTACCGCACGGTTGATCAAGCTTGGATAAGGCAGTGTGTGTTTGACCCCTTCTGTAGTGGCAGAATTCACTATCTAATCATACATGAGTGACGGAAGATCAATACTAACACGCAAAGAGAAATTTGGCTGTATTATAGTTGATTGTTGAGATGTGTGAATTGGCCCACAAGTTTGACAATGCAATTTTGTGAAGTACACGGTAAAACTCAGAGAGAACGGTGACAGGTTACTGCTTCCCATTCTAAATAAACTCAGAGTTGCCTGTGATTCAGACCCTATTTCTTTAAAGGATGGTTTATAATCATCATTGAAAACTGGATTGTAAGGATCGCTTAGTTTAATTTGGAAATTAGCAGTTAATTATGTTTAATTATGGAAAATTATTTTTAGCTATTTAAATAATTATTTATGCTATTATTATTGAATTCTGAAATGCATTATATGTCATTTAGTGATTTTCATAATTTTGCATTTCCGGTGCCCGGTAACATGGAACTCGGTGTTTGGCTCAGTAAAATCACAATCTAGTATGTTAGTATATTGGGACGGGTTTTAGACATTGGGAATGTCGGGATTGGTCGGGAATTTAGAATTTCCCAAAATACCCCTTTAGTGCTCTTTATACTATTTTAGTATGAAGGGGCAAATTGGTCATTTTGCCCCAATGATATTTTGTCCTTTAGTGGACTTTATATGGTGTATTTATGTGGTTTTAATTGTTATGTGTTGGCTGAAATATAAGGGAATTAAGTTTATTCTTTTTGTTTATTCAAAATCAAAGTTAGAAAAAAATCAAGGAAAAGCATTTTCTCTCAACACTCTCTCTCTCTCTCTCTCTCTATTTTTGGCCTCCTTGAGCAGCAAGGTTCTTTATAATTTTGCTTGTGAATTCATCTCCTTTTTGGTGTTCTAATCAAGCTAGTTTAGCTCCTAATCTTTCTCTCTTCAAGTTTATTGAAAATTATGAAAAGATGCTGTTTGCATGCTTGATGTGGTTGTGTAGTTGCTGGTATGTTTTGATGCTGATTTCAGAGGTTTATTTATGATTTATATTGTTGATTCAAGCATGATAGGGTTGGTGATTAGTTAGTTTTATTAAGAGGTGAAATTTTACTCAAAGCTATGGTTTTTCAAGTGAAAATTGTGAGTTTTGTTCCTGTGTTTGTTGAGGTCGATTTCTTGTGTTTTCAGAGGTTATAATATGCATGTTTGAGTAGGTTTGAACTGAATTGAATGCATGTTGGTGTTGTTTAATCAAGTTTGAGTTTTGAACTCAAAGCTTGAAGCTTTAATGGTGATTTTGGTTTGTTTGCACGAAGCTTGGTTTTTATGCTTTAGAATTGTTCCTTAGGGTCTAAATAGCAGGTCTGGAAGGTTTTGTTTGAATTGGTTTGGATTTGAGCAAGTTCTGAAATTTTGGTTGAATTCTGCGAGGAACCGGAATTCCAGTTGTGCATCCGGAATTCCGGATGGGGTTCAGGAATTTCCAGAACTGGAAATCCGGTTGTGCAACCGGTCTGCCGGTTGGGAAATTTTCAGGAACCCTAGATTTTCTCGTTTTTTTGTTATTTGGGGTATTGCCATGCTTTTTATCGATAGGGAAACTTTTAGTTCTTAGTTTAAGTCCCCGGGAAGTGATTTAGCGTATCACTTATAGTGTTGTGATTGTTATGGTTTAGGAGCCTGTAAACTGCCGTGCAGTTCGTTCCAGTCAGGTTGACCGGCACACCTAAATTCGAAGTTGAGGTAAGATTAGTATAACAGTATGCATATGTATTACATGTTTAGCGTGCATGTAGGAAGCCTGTTAGATTACATTAGATATGTATATTGGCTTCGAACCATCCGACTGTGTCACATCGGTACAGGCTAGAGTATGACTAGCAGCTGGAGTATGACCAGTGTACCGAGTATAGACTGACACTATATCACATCGGTACAGGCTAGAGTAGGACTAGCAACTGGAGTATGACCAGTGTACCGAGTATAGGCTGATACTAGTGTTGGTGGTTCTGTACTATTTGACGTATCACATCGGCACAGGCTAGAGTATGACTAGCAGCTGGAGTATGACCAGTGTGCCGAGTATAGGCTGATACTGTAACACATTGGTACAGGCTAGAGTATGACTAGCAGCTGGAGTATGACCAGTGTACCGAGTATAGGCTGTTACTTGTCAATAGTACCGTCTTATGAACGTTCAGGACTCAGTATCGTGTGAGACACGACAGTTAGGGTTATTGTCAGGGGTATGGGCGTCTGATCATAACCAGGGATTTATGTATGATATTTGATTATGCTTTTCTTACTGAGTCTGTCGACTCACAGTGCAATGTTTATGTGTAGGTAAGGGCAAGGCTAAGGCTGAAGAACCATGAGAGCGAGCCGGTGAATATTGTACATGTCGGGGCGGTTCGGCATGGAGCGTACGATCCTCGGGACAGCAAGGCTTTTTGTAATTAGTCGCCAGGCGACAAGTATTTTGTATAGTCAGTGAACTTTTGTAAAATGTTTTGTAATCGGGATCTTGAGTATTTTTGTATAAATATTTTATAAGTTTAATTAAAAAGTAAAAATTTTAATTAATTATGATTTCCATAAATCTCGTTGATTAGCAACGAGCTGCACAGTACGTTTTAAAATAACGTAATACGCCTATTCTAGTTAGGGTGTTACAATTTGGTATCAGAGCCGCCAGGTTGTCTTTAGAAGATCGTCACGACATGTACAATCATCATCAGCAGTTAGCTCGTTCTACGCTTCAGTAAGCTTTTATTGCTTTAGTAGCTTATTATTTATTATGAATATGAAAAGCCTGATAGGAAGCATGTTAGTAGCGTGATAGTAGAATAGGCGCATGTTTTGTTTTTAATTTCCAAATTAAGAGGCATTAGTAAGCTCTCTTTGATCATGACCTGATGTGCCAACTCTTGGTTTCGCAGGCGGTTCCGAGTAGATGGACGCCAGGCGGAATACCAGGAGCCAGGGCAACTCAGTAGGGTCGAATCAGGGTCAAGGAGCCCAGTTTCCCCCGCATGCTAAGGGCCGTGGTAGAGGTCCCAGGGGCAAGGCTCGTGGTCGGGGTGACGATAACCCGCCACAGGCTGTCCAGGCTGCCCAAGCCGAGCAAGAAGCCCCGAATTGGGAGACTAGGTTTGCTGAAATCCAAGCCATGATAGAGGAACAAGATCTTGAGATACAAAGATTGAGGCAGCAGGGTGCTCCTGCAGTGCCTGTGCCAGAAGTTCCTGTGGTACCTGCCCCTGCTGCTCAGGCCGAAATAGTAGTAGCGGCAAATAGAATGGAACCCCTGTATGAAAGGTTCCGGAAGCAAGCACCTCAAGTTTTTTTGGGAGGTCCAGATGTCATGAAAGCCGAGCAATGGCTAACGGTGATAACCAACATACTAAATTTTATGGGTATCACAGGGAATGACAGGGTGGTGTGTGCCACTTTCCAGTTCCAAGAAGACGGTCTAGTCTGGTGGGACATGGTGTCTCAGATTCATGACGTCACCACCATGACCTGGGAAAGGTTCCAGGAACTCTTTAACGCAAAATATTATAACGAGGCAGTCAGAAGTGCCAAGAGGAAAGAGTTCACCCACCTGACCCAGCGGGAAAATATGAGTGTGACTGAGTATACCACCCAGTTCGACCGATTGGCGAGGTTAGCCTCGGGAATAGTGCCAACCGATTTCAGCAAGAAGGAGAAGTATCTGGACGGGTTAAATGTGAAGATCAAACATGACCTGATGATCACCACCGACGACAAGACCACCTATGCTGAGATGGTGGAGAAGGCACTGCGAGCTGAGGGCGCAGTTGGATGTATGTCGGAGTCGCCTAGTACTCCAGCGAGTGGCGGGGCTCCTACCCCTCCAGCATCGGGTTTTAGCAGGGGAGGTAGTGGTTCAGCCATGGACCAAAAGAGGAGAACATCCACTACATCCGGTGGCTCGAGTCAGAACAAGAGGTTCCGAGGGAACCGGAGTAGAGGTAGCCGTGAGGGTGGTGCACAGACCCGGTTTTCTTATCCTGAGTGTCCCAGTTGCAAAAGGCACCATCAGGGTGAGTGCAGAGGTCAGGGATGCTTCCAGTGTGGTATGCTCGGACACTACAAGAGGGATTGTCCCCAGCTCCGATCAGAGGCACCTAGGGCTCCGGCGAGACCCACTCCAGCTAGGGTGTTCGCCATCACGCAGGCTGATGCAGATGCTAGCGCCTCAATTGTTACAGGTAAGCTTTCGGTTAATAACTCGTATTACTCAGTGCTATTTGATTCTGGGGCCACACATTCTTATGTGGCGGCCAGAATCTTTAGTAAATTGGATAGACCGTGTGATAGTTATGAATTAGGGTTTGGAACCCTATTACCTGGCGGAGAGTTAGTTATCTCCAAAAGGTGGATTAGGTCTATGCCGATCAGAACAGATGGTAGAGAGTTAAGTGTTGACTTGATAGAGATGAGCCTAGTAGATTTCGATATTATTTTAGGAATGGATTTCCTATCTAAATATTCGGCTAGTATTGATTGCAAGAGGAAGATGGTGATCTTCCAACCGGAAGGTGATGAACCATTTGTGTTTGTTGGTTCAGTTCGGGGATCTCGGATCCCGGTGATTTCGGTCATGTCAGCTTAGGAGTTATTACATGGCGGTTGTTTTGGGTTTCTGGCCGTGGTGATGGACACCACTCGGCCAGATACCATTCGGCCAGAGGACATCAAGGTGGTTCGGGAATTTCTAGATGTTTTTCTCGAAGAACTTCCAGGGTTACCACCTCAGCGGGAGATTGATTTCGTGATAGATTTGGCACATGGAGTGGAACCGGTTTCCAAGGCTCCGTATAGAATGGCTCCAGCTGAACTTAAGGAATTAAAGATTCAGCTCTAGGGGTCGCTTGACATCGGGTTTATTCGGCCTAGTGTTACCCTGCGGAGCTCCGGTTTTGTTCGTCAAGAAGAAAGATGGAACTATGAGAATGTGCATCGATGATCGGGAGTTAAACAAGCTAACAGTGAAGAATAAATATCCACTACCTAGGATCGATGATCTGTTCGATCAACTTTAGGGGAAGACGGTCTTTTCCAAGATTGATCTCCGCTCGGGTTATCACCAGTTGAAAATCCGAGAGGAGGACATTCCGAAGACGGCTTTCCGTACTAGGTATGGACATTACGAATTCTTGGTTATGTCGTTTGGACTAACCAATGCTCCTGCAGCATTTATGGATTTGATGAATAGAGTAGTCAAGGATTTCCTCGATATCTGTGTGATTGTGTTTATCGACGACATCCTTGTGTATTCTCAATCAGAAGAGGAGCATGAGTTACATCTTCAGATGATATTGCAAAGGCTTCGGGAACACAAGCTTTATGCCAAATTTAAGAAATTTGAATTCTGGCTATCTCAGGTGTCCTTCTTAGGGCACATTGTTAGCAAAGATGGGATCAAGGTGGATCCCGAGAAAATAGAATCCGTCAGAGATTGGCTGAGACCGAAAACAGTGACAGAAATTAGAAGCTTCTTGGGTTTAGCTGGGTATTATCGTAGGTTCGTGGAAGGGTTTTCTAAAATTTCAACACCCTTAACTGAACTTACAAAGAAGAATCAGCGGTTTGTCTGGTCAGACAAGTGCGAAGCTAGTTTCCAGGAGCTGAAACAGAGATTGATTACCGCTCCAGTGCTAGCTTTGCCTTCAGACAAAGAGAAATTTGTAATTTATTACGATGCATCCCGACAGTTAAAGGATTATGAACAGCGATACCCGACTCATGATCTAGAGTTGGCCGCGGTGGTTTTTGCGTTAAAGATCTGGCGGAATTACCTTTATGGAGAAAGATGTGAAATCTATACCGACCATAAAAGTCTCAAGTATTTCTTTACTCAGAAAGATTTGAATATGAGACAGAGGCGTTGGTTGGAATTAGTGAAAGATTACGACTGTGAGATTCTCTATCACCCTGGGAAGGCCAATGTAGTGGCCGATGCCCTGAGCAGGAAGGGTCTCGGGCAGGTAGCTAGCATGATTCAGATCTCACCTCAGTTAGCAGAGGACATGGTTAGATCCAGCATTGAGTTTGTGGTAGGTCAGCTTCACAACATGTCGCTGCAATCCGATCTGTTGGAAAGAATTAAAGCCGCTCAGATGACTGATCCAGAGTTAGTGAGAATCAGAGATGAGGTTTTGGCTGGTCAAACCAAGGATTATTTAGTGTCAGACAACGGGATGCTTCTGTATAAAGCTAGGGTCTGTGTTCCGAGTAGTGTGGAACTCAGGAATGAGATCTTTGAAGAGGCTCATTCTACCCCTTATTCTCTGCATCTCGGCACCACTAAGATGTACCAAGATCTTAAACCGTACTTCTAGTGGAGCGGTATGAAGAAGAATTTGGTAGAATTCGTATCGATATGCCTCACTTGTCAGCAGATTAAGGCTGAATATCAGAGACCAGCAGGATTGTTGCAGCCTTTAACCCTACCTGAATGGAAGTGGGAAGATATTGTTGGAAGTTATTTTACTAGGAACATAGATCTACTCACAAGTATGTTGATTTAACAACCTAAATATGAACTTCTAAAATGATGGAAAATTAAACACATAAGAGTATCAGAAATCTTACATTGGGTGCAGCGGAATATATATGTCTCCTCCCACTCAGATCTCTAACCCTTGATTCCTTTCTGTAGCAGAGTATAATCAAGATCTGAGCCCGATAGTCCTTCTTTGTTGTTTCTGAATTCTACACAGCCTTCCTCACTATGATTGAGGTATTACTTGAAGTGTGTGGGCACTACTCTAACACTTATAGATTTCGAAACAGTGAAGGAATAGAGAGAGAGAGGGTGGCGGCTCAGAGAGAATTTTCAGAGAGAAAATTCTGTCAGAATAATGTTGTGAATGTATTGTTGAAAACTGAAGCCTTTGCCTTCTATTTATAGAATACTACCCAGGGCTATGATTGAATTAATTGACATTTAAAATTGAAAAAAATCAAAGAGAAAAGGAAGCTTAAGTGGTCGGCCTAGGCATTCTGGAAACAAGGCTTGTCACTTTTCCAACTTTCCTTTTCCTACACTGATAGTTTCCTGTTTTGTCAAAAACTGCCAATTCCTTTGTTCAACAACATATATGTAAAATCTAATTATTTAATAATTAAAATTAATTATCAAATAATATATTGTCATTTATTTTATTAATAATAAAACTAATTAAAGTTTCCTAATTAATAAATATGCCCTTCAAAATCTCTATTTACTGTTTTGCCCTTAATAAGTGATAAATTCTCAAATAGACACAGTCTATCTTGAGAATTATAATTGATTAATTAAAATCAATTAAATGAGTCTTACAAGTAATATTATCTCAACTAGTGGGGGGACCATGGGTCTATATATCCGAGCTTCCAATAAGCAGATCTAGAATTTACTACTTAAATTCACTGACTTATTAATTCTTCGTTGAATCCACACATAGAACTCAGAACTGCACTCTCAGTATATAGAATGCTCTATATGTTCCACCATATAGACACATCATTAGTTATCCATTGTTATAATCCTAATGTGATCAATGATCCTCTATATGGATGATTTACACTATAAAGGGACTAAATTACCGTAACACCCTACAATGTATTTTATCCTTAAAACACTTAACCCTGTATAAATGATATTTCAACTAAGTGAAATGAGCACTCAATCATTTATCTCGTTTGGTTAAGCTCGAAGGAAATCACCCTTTGCTTACTATTCGCCAGATAGAAGCTATAGATTCCATATCTTTGTTAGCGCTCCCACTCAATCGTACTACCGTGTTCCCAAAATGTATGTATTACCCTGACCAAAAATTAGGCTTAACTAACAAATCAAAGAACACGAATAACACTCTTGAGATTGAGCCTAACCATATCAGGATTTCGATCATGTGATCTTGGATCAACTTAGTGATATTGAATTGAATAGATATTTACGGTAAGTTTCATAAATCTATTTCAAAGCTCAATATCGGTCCATTCCAATGCATACTCCATGCATCCAACCTGAGCTTTACTTTATCCTATGTTCTGGAAAGAACGTAGCATTTCTCCAAATGCAAGTAAACTCTGTTGTAGATTGTCATATCAGTAAAACCCAGTGTTCTGATAAATCTAGGAATACTTTATTCACATAGTCATGTTTACTTTCCACTGTGTTCACAACACAATAAACATGATCAAGTATGTGAAAGGTGTTTGGATGAATTTATAAATCAAATAGACAAACAATTGATTAAGTGAACCAAAACATACACAAATGAATGAAAAATACTTCTGTTACTTTATTGATATTGAATAATCTGGATTACATTGAAATAGAGTTTTATTTAGGGCATAAAACCCAACAAACTCCCACTTGCACTAATATAAAACAAATCAGTACATTTCAATTAATCCTAAATTCTGACGGTGCTTTTCGAATGAAGTTACTGCCAAGATTTTGGTGAATGGATCATCTAAGTTGTCCTGCGTATCCACTTTCTCCACTAGTACATCCCCTCTTGCCACATATTCTCTAATAATATGATACTTTCTTTTTATATGCTTACTTCTCTTGTGGCTCTAAGGTTCCTTACTGTTGGCTCTAGCTCCATTGTTATCACAAAGCAGGACTAGAGGCTTTTCCATTCCAGGAACTACACCAAGACTGGTGAAGAACTTCCTAAGCAAGACAACCTCTTTAGTTGCTTCAGCCGCAGCTATGTATTTTGCCTCCACGGTAGAATCCGAAATCGCAGTTTGTTTAGCACTTCTCCAAACCACTGCTCCACCCCAAGAGTAAATACCATCCCAGATGTAGATTTCCTGTCTTCAAGACATCCCTGGAAATCTGAGTCTGTATAGCCTAAGGGATTTAAAGCACCACCCTTGTAGACTAATACATAATCTCTTGTACTCTTTAAGTATTTCAAAATATACTTAACAGCATTCCAATGTACCCGTCCTGGATTTGACTGATACCTGCTCATGATTCCAACTGCATAGTAAATGTCAGGTCTAGTGCATAGCATAGCATACATTAGACTTCCAACTGCAGAAGCATAAGGAACTTTTGCCATGTCTTCTATCTCTTGAGGATCAGTAGGACAATGTTCCTTAGATAGACGGATACCATATCTAGAAGGCATATTTGCCCCATTGGTATTAGTCATGGAGAATCTCTCTAGTACTTTGTCAATGTAAGTTGTTTGAGAGAGAGCAAGGGATCTGTTCTTTCGATTTCTGATAATCTGAATACCGAGAACATAGGCTGCCTCACCCAAGTCTTTCATGTCAAATTGAGTGTCAAGCCATTCCTTGATGTGAGTCATTTTCTTGACATTGTTGCCAATGATCAAAATGTCATCAACATAAAGGACCACGAATACTACTACTTGGTTTTCCTTGAGTTGGTAAAGACAAGGTTCACTTCATTCTGATGAAAGCCGTAGGTTTTGATGACCTCATCAAACATTTTATTCCACGAGCGAGAAGCTTGCTTAAGTCCATATATTTACCTGTTTAATTTGCAAACTTTATTCTCATGCCCAGGAAGAACATAACCTTCTGGTTGCTCCATATAGATGGTTTCTTCAAGAAGCCCATTAAGAAAGGTTGTCTTGACATCCATTTGCCAAATTTCATAATCTAAAGCGGCAGCAATGGAGAGAAGAATTCGGATGGATTTGAGCATGGCAACCGGACTAAAAGTTTCCTCATAGTCCACACCTTCTCTTTGGGTATAACCCTTGGCGACCAGTCTAGCTTTGAAAGTTTCGACTTCGCCTCCAGCACCTCTTTTCTTCTTGTAGACCCATTTACATCCAATTGGACGATAATCATCAGGTGGTTCTACATATTCCCAGACTTTGTTCTTTTTCATGGAATCCATTTTTGAATCCATGCCGGCTGACCATCACTTCCGTTGCGGACTTGCCATTGCCTGTTTATAGGTTAATGGGCATCATCAATACCGTTACCAACAACCATATTGATTTCACCATCCAAGCCATAACGAGATGGTTTTGTAGAAACCCTCCCACTACGACAAGGAGCGGTGATCTTCTGAACAGGAGCTTTGGTAGTAGTTTTCTCAGTTGCTACAACTGAGGGAGTGGGATGTTCCTCTTCTTGAGTAGAAGAGGATGGTACATTTGAAGGAACAGTATCTGTGAGCATTTCCTCTAATACAATTTCACTTTTCGGTTTGTTGTCTTTCATATAGTTATCTTCAAGGAAAGTAGCATTTGTAGAAACAAACACTTTGTTATCCTTGTGACTATAAAATAGTCCACCCCTAGTCTCTTTAGAATTTCCGACAAACATGCAAACTTCAGTTCGCGATTCCAGTTTGCCTTCTTTCTTTCTCAAGACGTGAGCAGGGCACCCCCAAATCCTATAATGGCGTAAACTAGGTGTACGACCATTCCATAGTTCGACGGGTGTCTTAGGGACTGCTTTAGATGGTACAACATTTAAAATGTCGTTTGCCATTTGAATAGCATATCCCCAGAAGGACGTAGACAGAGTTGAATAACTCAGCATAGACCTAACCATTTCCAAGAGAGTGCGATTTCTTCTTTTTGCAACTCCATTCTGCTGTGGAGTGCTTGGGGCAGTATATTGGGATTCAATTCCAAGTTCAGTTAAATGATCTTTGAACTGCATATCCATATATTCTCCACCCCTATCAGTTCGCAATATCTTTAATGTTTTACCTAATTGGTTTTGAGCCAAAGCATGAAATTCCGGAAACTTTTCAAACGTTTCACATTTCTTTTGCATTAGGTAAAGAAAACTGTATCTAGAGAAATCGTCAATGAAAGTGACGAAATACTCATAACCTCCTTTGGCTTTTCAATTCAGCGGTCCGCAAACATCTGAATTCACTAACCCTAGGGGTTGTTTGGCACGCTCTCCCTTCGCAGAGAAAGAACGTTTGGTCATTTTTCCTTCTAGGGAAGACTCGCAAACTAGCAGTTCTCCTAAGACGACATTTTTCAATGGACCGTCTTTGGTTAGCCTATTGAGTCTATCAAAGCCTATATGACCTAAACGTAAATGCCATAGATAAGTTTGATCATCATTATCAATCTCTTTTCTCTTAAGGCTTCTAGGTTTAGCTACATTGAAAAGTTCAGTATTTAGTGAGATTTGAGTATCAGGTCTTAAAACATAAAGCCCTTGTTCCATGTTTGCAACACATATATGAAATCCATTACGAGAAATTGAACAATTTGAACTCGAAAAATTCAATATATAAAATTGTGTCTGTAAACATGAAACTGTTGGAAATTATTTTACCAGGATTTAGATTTATTAACAAGTATGTTGGATTAACAACCTAATATGAATTCTAAAACAATGAAAATAAACACATATAAAGTTAGAAAACCTTACAGTGGGTGCAGCGGAATAATATGACTCCTTCCGTTCAGATCTCTAGCCCTTGATTCCTTTCTGTAGCAGAGCATCACCAAGATCTGAACCTGGATCTTCTTTTCTCCTTCTTTGATGTAGAATTTCCATAGTCTTCCATACTATGATTGAGATACCACTTGATGTGTGTGGGCACTACTCATCTCACAAGGATTTCGAAATTTTCTCTCTTTTTCTCTCTTGAATTTCGTGGCTTATGGCTTACAAGAGAAGAGAACAAAGGTTGCTTTATATAGGGAGAAGGGAGAGCACAACTTTCCGAATAAACAGTTTCCTCTTTTATTGTGTAATTGATTAACTGCCTTATTTAGTGTGATCCACCAATTTCCTATTTTTGCTAGGATTTGATTAGCAATTACATGGCAATTAAAATTGAAAATAATAATTGGGAAACACACAAAGAGGTGCCGGCCATAGGGTGATATGGGCCTCACTTGGATTTTGCAGTTTCCTCAATTTTATTTCAATTTCTCCAAAAATAACATTTTTCCAATTCTAATCATTTAAATGCCAAAACTAATTATTTAATAACTAAAATAGATTATTAAATAATATTGTCATTTAAAATAATTATTAATTGGACATACAAAGTCTCTTAATTAATTCAATTTCTAATAATATACTTTAATTCAATTTATTTTTAATTAATCAATAAATGAAAAAATCATTGATTTAAGTTGGTCCAAAATTAAAATAAATAATTTACAACTTTAATCTATTTTTCAAATAAAATTCAAAATTCCAGCATTTAAGAAATGCAATTTCGAAATTTGATTAATAAAATAAAGAAAAAATATATTTTGAAAATTATTTAAATTTAGTTGAAAAAATAAATTTCAACTAAAAATAATTTTCTATTCAATTAAGGGTCATGAAAAAGAAATATTTAAGTATCATGATGAAAATCAACTTAGATATTTTAATTTTCAAATTAATTAAATGTATTAAATTCAAGAAATAAATAATTAAGTGTAGAGAAGACTTACTTATTAATTTCTAGTTTAATACTAGGAAAAATATACTTAAAATAAATTGTACCAAAATTAATTATATAAATAATTAATTTCACAATGTATAATATTTTCCTATTTAATATTAGAAATAATAAGTAGTCTAGAAATAACTATCTAGAAAATATCTTATTTGACTAAGTATCTTTTCCTCAAAATTTGAAAAAATATCTAATTTAGGTTGTATTAGAAAAAATCTAGAACCTAAATATTTTTCAAATTTAAATTTAATTAAATATCAAAAATTAAGTTGTAACCACTTAATTTGCAAATATTCCATTTTAAGTTAATATTCGAAAAGATATTAACTTAAAAAATATCTAAAATATTCCATTTTAAGTTAATATTCGAAAAGATATTAACTTAAAAAAAATATCTAAAGAATCTTAATAACCAATGCCTAAAATTCCTCAACTTAATTTTGAAATTTTAAATCCAAAAGATATTCAGATTTAAGTTGGTTAGTTGAAGATAACTAAATATCAACTTAAATAGGAATATTTAATGAAAAATTTAAATTAAGCTCCAGAAAGAATTTAGATGATTATAATTCTATATTTAATTAAATACAAAAAAATACATATAGTTTAGCTTAGAATAAAAAATTCTTTAAACTATAATTTTCTTAAATTAATTTCAAAATAAATGAAATTAATTATGTTGCTAATCAATTTTATTAGGTTAAACTAGTTTAATTAACCTAGTACAGTTATTCAAATCAGGCAAATGGGCCTCCACAATTGGGGTAGTTCATGTGAGGGGGTGCTGGGTTCAGTATGTCGTACCCACTACTATGGCTCCCAACTCTCACACAAGGCCCAAAAGAGAGGAATTTAACCTTAATAAGAACAACTGTTGTTAATTGAATAGGCCCAAAAACTAAATGGGCCTAAATAAAATCTATCAAGAACTATGATATTTTATTTAGCAACAACAACCTATATGCATCTATAATGAAATTAAACACATAGGCTCACACAGACACACTTTCGATGGGTCCTATCATGTTGCTAGGTCATAAAGAAGATTGTAAATATACCTGTTACAAATTATTATCTTGACCAAGGGAGCCATCAGATCATTAGATCTGGCAAAAAGTAACCATGGCTATTTGCAATCAAGTAATAATAGGTTTTGAAAACTTACACACAAGCTAAAACACATACTCCTGCAACAAGGTTAGCTGGAGAGTTGGATGTAGGATTTATTTAATTTTAAATTAAATAATTAATTTCGAAATTAAATAATTAATTAAAAAATCGAAATTAAATTGAAAAATTTGAATTTAAAATTAAACCTACAATTTTGAAAAATTAGGTTTCAACCAACCTAAATATCATTTCAAAATTTGTTAACTACTTTTAAAATTTAAATGTTATTTTATAAATAAAAATTAAATAAAAAATTAGAAAAGACAAATGAATATCTTTTTCAGATTTTAAATGTAATTTAAATAAATAAAATAAAAAAAATTTAAAAGTTAGCAAAATATTTTATATCTATTTAAAATTACATGATTATAGTTATCTTATTTTAAATTTAAATAAGGTCAAATTATTTAAAAAAAAAAGATTTAATTTAAAAAATTTTAAAAACTGACCTTAAATTTAAAAATAAGATAAGATATAATCAAATTTAAAAATAAGATAGATAATTAAGCAAAAAGATAGATACTAACTATTTTCAAATTCAAATTACACTAATATCTTGAATTAAATTTAAAAAATATTAAATTAATTCAAAATGATAATTAGAATTGAATTAGGAATAGTAATAGTATAAATATAGAACTACACGAAAAATCGGAAGTTAATTCCATGAAAAAGCATGAAAAACCGAAGAAAAACGAAAAAATTGTGAGCTGGACGGACAGTTTTCGCGATCGCAGGAAAATTTCAGCACAGCTCCGATTTTTTCGAATCTTCAAAACATCATAACTAATTCAAATTAAATCGAAATTGAGTTCTGTAAAAAAGTAACTTGCTTAATTTTTTCCATAATATCCAATAAAAATAATTCCAGAAACAGAATCGCAATTATTTTTCACGAAAATTTACAAACATCAATCAATCATCAAATAACACTCAATACAACATGATACCATCCAAAAACAAACAAACAATCGTTTTAAAGTCCAAATTTCTTGCAAGTAAATCAATTACCATGGCTCTGAGGCCAGTTGTTGGAAATTATTTTACCAGGATCTTAGATCTACTCACAAGTATGTTTATTAACACCCTAAATATGAACTTTCTAAAATGATGAAATAAACACATATAAAGTTTAGGAAACCTTACATTGGTTGCAGCGGAATATAATGACTCCTTCCGTTCAGATATCTAGCCCTTGATTCCTATCTGTAGCAGAGCATTTTCAATATCTGAACCTGGATCTCTTTCTCTGAATCTTTGATGCTGAAACCTCCTTCTTGCTAAAAGTCTTTCTTCACGATCTTCCTCACTATGATTGAGGTATCACTTGCTGTGTGTGGGCACTACTCTTACACTAAGAATTTCGAAATTGAAGAGGGAAGGAAGAGAGCAAGGTGGCGGCTAAAGATAGGGAGAGAGAGAGGCTCAGTTTTTCTGAATGAAAAGTCAAAAGGAAAAAGTCTGTAATTTTCCTGAAGCCTTCACTATCTATTTATAACATTCCACTAGGGTTAGGTTTGACTTATTTGGCATTAAAATAATGAAAATATCAGAGGGAAAACCCTACAAAAGTGTCCGGCCATGCATAGTGGATTTGGGCCTCACTTTTTACAATTTTGCAGTTTTATCTTTTCTGCATCTGATTTTCTCAAAAACGCCAATTTTCAAATTCAACCATTTAAATGCCAATTCAAACTATTTAATAACTATAAATAATTATTAAATAATATTGTCACTTATCATATTTATTAATTGAACCATACAAAGTATCATAATTAACAAATATGCCCCTAAAACTCTTTCTTTACAATTTCGCCCTTACTTAGTTAAAAAATTCACAAATAGACATAGTCTAATTTGAGAATTATAATTGATTAATTAAAACCAATTACATGAGTCTTACAAGCAATATTATCTCAACTAGTGCGGGGACCATGGGTCTATATAACCGAGCTTCCAATAAGTAGATTAAGAATTTAGCACAAAAATTCACTAACTTATTAATTCTTTGTTGAATCCACGCATAGAACTTAGAATTGCACTCTCAGTATATAGAATGCGCTATATGTTCCACCATATAGACACATCATTAGTTATCCATTGTTATAATCCTAATGTGATCAATGATCCTCTATATGAATGATCTACACTGTAAAGGGATTAGATTACCGTTACACCGTACAATGTATTTATTCCTTAAAACACTTGATCCCGCATAAATGATATTTCAGCTTATGTGAAATGAGTACTCCACCATTTATGTTCGTTTGTTCAAGCTCGAAGGAGATCATCCTTTGCTTACTATTCGCCAGATAGAAGCTATAGATTCCATAATTATGTTAGTGCTCCCACTCAATTGCACTACCGTGTTCCCAAAATGTACGTATCACCCTGACCTAAAAGTAGGCTTAACTAACAAATCAAAGAACACGAATAGCCTTTCAAGATTGAGCCTAATCATAATAGGATTAAGAACATTTGATCTAGGATCAACTAGGCGATATTGACTTGAATAGATATTACGGTAAGTTTAATAAATCTAAGTCAAAGTTCAATATCGGTCCCTTTTGATTCATACTCCATGCATCGAACCTGAGCTTTACTTTAACCAATGCTCTGGAAAGAACTTAGCATTTCTCCAAATGCAAGTAAACTCTGTTGTAGATTATCATATCAGTAAAACCCTATGTCTGATAAATCTAAGAAACTTTATTCACATAGTCATGTTTACTTTCCAATGTGTTGGCGACACAATAAACAGGATCATGTATGTGAAAAGGGTTTCAGACGAATTCATACATTATGTACATATAATCATGAAATAAATCATGTGAACCATGCAACATTAAATGTTATTTCTGATCTATATTAATAAGTAAATCTGATTATATTGAAATGAGTTTTATTTAGGGCATAAAACCCAACAAGAACACGAGTATCACTCTTAAAATTGAGCCTAACCATATTAGGATTGAGATCATTTGATCAAGGATCAACAGGTGATATTGAATTGAATAGATATTACGGTAAGTTTTATCATATCTAATCAAAGTTCAATATCGGTCCCTTCCGATGTATACTCCATACATCCGATATTGGTAAATATTGCCAATGTCCTGGAAAGGACATAACACTTTTCCAAGGTGTAAGAATACCTATCGCTGATTATACCATGTCAGTCTAAATCCAGTGTTCTGACAAATCAAGGAATAAACTTTTGAACATATAATAAAGATTATATTCCACTGTGCTGACAACACTATAATCTTTAACCAACTCATATGTTCTGGACTTAAAAAGAATTCATACATTATATACATATAATCATGAAATAAATCATGTGAACCATGCAACATAAAATGTTATTTCTGATCTTTATTAATAAGTAAATCTGATTATATGAAATGAGATTTATTTAGGGCATAAAACCCAACAAACTCCCACTTGCACTAATATAAAACAAAAAGTGCATTTCAAATAATCATTAACACCTTGATGTACCAATCAAGTGTAATAGTAGTAAACTCCTCGTAATAGGATCTGACAGGTTGAATTAAACACAACCTCTTCTCCACTATTACTCTTCCTTAATCACAAAATCCTTGATAATGTGAAATTTCTCTCTATATGTCTACTTTCTTGGGATGCTGGATTCTATACTTTTTGGCAACTACTCTTTGGTTATTCAGGAAGTAACCCTAGTAGTTAAGGCAAGTTGGAACGGTGCCACAAAAGTATAGAACTTTCCTTAGACTGAATAAGTACCTTTCCTGCAACTTTAACATTCAGTATCTTTCTAGTAGACCAAGTGATTTCAGATAGGTTGTTACACTTCTCCAAAATCACTACTCCACCCCCAAAGTAATCACCATCTCATCAGCAGACTTTCTAGCACACAGGCAAGTCTCGAAATCTGATGTGGTGTAGTCTAAGAGTTTCAAAACCACCCTTATTGACTAAAATATAGTTCCTCTTCTTGATCTTAAAATTTACTTGATTGTCTTCCAATGTTCCTCTCCTGGATTAATCTTATACTTACTCATTACTCCCACTCAACAGCAGGTGTCTGGTCTAAGACATACTAAAGCATATCTGAGACCTCTCACTGTTGATTCAAGAAATTCTTTCATGGCTTTATCTTTTCTGGAATAGTTGAGACTTTTCCTTAGATAAATAAAATCTATGTCTAGAAGTTTTGAAGCTTCTATAGATTGCCATTGGAAAGAAAATGCTTCAGCAACTTATGCTTGCATTAGAGTAAGTAATTTCCAGGTATACCACAAGCCATAGGTTTAGATAAACTCAAACCTACAATACTAGGAACAGGAAGTTTTGCTAAGTCCATTGAATAGACTTATGAACGAAAATTTCCTATTATGTCCTTGTAACTGAAAACTTTAGGTTACTCCATGTGAATGGATCAAACCATAGTTCTATTGGCTTTCTTCTTAGTTTCTTATCTTGACAATCCATTACTTGTTTAAACTCACAATGGATTTTAATCACTAGTGTCTTCCAAGTCATAAGAAGAGTGAGTTCGTAGAAACTCTCCTACTACGACAAGGTTCCGTGAACTATGTCTAAGAAAACTAAATGGTATTGACCTCTTCGGTTGTGTTAAGACAACAGAGGCAGTGGGATCATCTTGTAAAATAAGATGATAGAACACTTATGGAATCAAGAAAAAAATATCTCCTTTATTTGCTACTTTATTTTCAGACTTAGTCATTTTCTTAGAAAAGTAGTATTTTTTAAACAAACACTTTCTTATCTAATGACTATGGGATGCTCCACCCCTAATCACTTAGAATAGCTAACAAACATGCAAACCAGGGTTAGCAGTTCTAGCTTTTCTTAAGATTTCGATTAGGTCATCCATGAATCTAGTAATGATTTACATTAAGTATACAACCATTACATCATTCTGAAATTATATTACCATAGAAGGATTTAGGCAACGACTAGTAACTAATCATCAATATGCAACTCGAATTTCTGGGGAGGTAAGTTTGGATATAATTCATTAATCAAATTAATGATCTTTGAACTGCATATCTACTACCTTTTTCTCCACCCCTATCAGTTCGCAAGATCTTTAACCACTTACCTTTACCATTGCTAGAAATTCATGAAATTTTTCAAACATTTCAAATTTCTTTTGCATAAGGTAAAATCTAGAGTGATCGTTTTAAGAATACAACGAAAACTCATATCCACCCCTGAATGTACATCCATCTGCGAATGAGATGAACTTACTTTCAGTGGATATAGGCATATTAACTCTTTGCAGAGAATGATCTTATCAAAACCACTATGAACAAGATACAAATGCCATAGATTTATAAAATATGTGGTTGTATCTTTTGATGACTTACTTTAGTTACATCAAAGAGTTCTTAGAATAGTGCAAGTGGATTCTGGTCACAGAATACTAAACTCATACAGTTTGAATCCATTGATAGAAAATGGTTATGAAACACTTGTGAAAGTGTAACTGTATAATTAGTAATTCTTTCTTGGACCACCACTACTAATCTAACTCTATGATTTGCCTATACAAGTAGGAGATATCTATGTTTGAGGATTTATATCATTTAGGGATAGAATTCCGGGAATATAATCATATGCGTCATATAATTTCTTAAGAGAAAATAAGACTTTATATGATTTATAGACCATTCATCCAGTGATATGTCATTAAGCTAATTCGAAATGAATAAGCTAAGAGGAATTAGGATAATTTCGTTTTAAATAAGAATCCAACAATGCTCTGATTAGCGAGAGTCAAAGTAATCTTATTTATACAATCTTCTTGTTTCATATTGTAAAATACTAGTCTAGAGTGTCATCAATTGATGAACAGCTAGATGTTGCATATACAATATTTATCTTTCGAGATCTAACACTATTATGTTAGTCTAATGGTGAAAATCCATTAGGGATTTATCTCATTAGAAAAACAAATCAAGTTAAACCAAGAATGAAGATTCAAAATTAAACTACAATTTAATAACAGAAAATAACATGGTTCAATACAAATTCTTACACAATTCAAAAATTATGAAGCACATAGCAAGTAGGAATGACAAGTGAAAATACTAAAACATACAATCCTAAATAACTTCCAAGGTTTTCAACAAAATGATATCAGTGTCCCATTTAGGCGAGAGTCAAAGCTACCATTCATTGAATAGAGTTGTCAGCTCATCTAAAATGTCAAACATTCTAGCAACCTTTTATTCGATCAAGATGTGAATCCGCGTTGTCCCGTTTAGGCGAGAGTCAAGGCTATTCTATCTTATGAGCTTCCACCATTGTTTCATATTCCTGCAAGTCTTATACAGTCGCCACCATTAGGGTGAGCATAAACTATATAAAAAAACTTACAAGATTACTTATCTTTCGAGATTAAACGGTGCTAACTTGCTAATGAACGTTCCTCCATTAGGGAGGATTACTCACTAAAACAATAGCTATGTAAAACCAACAATGGAGATCGAATATCCTTATAATAAAAAAACTCATTATTTAATGAAGGGTTGTATTTTCTTCTAATATTTATTTTAATCCATTTATTTTAAATATATATTTATTTAATTAAAATTTCCAATTTAGAATGAAAAATTCTAAATATAAATTTTAATTTAATATTTATAAATTATACTTAGATAGATAAATAACGTGAATTATTTCCATCTTAGTAATAATTTCCATAAATATTTAGAAAATTTTTCAATTTAAGTTGTTTCAAAATTAATTTAAATTAATTTACAACTCAAATTTAATTTTCTATAAATATATATTGCATTTCGAAAAATGCTTTAAAATAAAATAAAATAAATCCTTGAAAATTACTCTGATTTTATGTTGGCCCAAAATTAGTAAAAATTAATTTTCAACAAAAAATATAATTTCCCTATTTAATTAAATATCTAAGAAAAATTTCAAATATTTAAGTATCATGATTAAAAAATCAACTTAAATATTAATTTTCTATTTAATTAAATACACTAGAAAAATACTTCAAGCAAAACAGATAATATCTATCTAGACTTTCATTGACTAATTAATTCAATTTCTAATTATAATATATTTTAGTTCATTTATTTTAATTAACCATTAAATGAAAAAGTCATTGATTTAAGTTGGTCTAAAATTAAATAAATAATTTTCAACTTTAATCTATTTTTCAAATAAAATTCGAAATTTCTGCATTAAAGAAATGCAATTTCAAAATTTTGGGAAATGATTAATAAAATAAAATAAAATATATTTTGAAAATTATTCAAACTTAAGTTATTCTGAAATAAGATTCCAAAATTAAAATAATTTTCAACTTTAATTAAATAACATGAAAATAACAATATTAAAGTATCATGATGAAAATCAACTTAGATATTGAAATTTTCCATTTAATTAAATGTATTAAATTCAAGAAATAAATAATTAATTAAAGAGGAAACTCAATTATTAATTCTAGTTTAATACTAGGAAAATATTTTAAACTTAGATTGTAACAAAATTAATTAGGAAATAATTAATTTCACAATCTATGATATTTTCCTATTTAATATTAGAAATAATAACTAGTACTAGAAATAACTATCTAGAATATATCATTGACTAAGTGTTTTTCTAAAATTAACTTTAAAATATTACATGAAAAATAAATTTCATATATTTTAAAAGTTAATTATGTCGCTAATTCAATTTTAATTAGGTTAGACTAATATAATTAACCTAATACAACTATTTAAATAAGGCAAATGGGCCTTCACAATTGGGGTAGTTCATGTGAGGGGGAGCTGGGTTCAGTATGTCGTACCCACTTCTATGGCCCCCAACTCTCACACAAGGCCCAAAAGAGAGGAATTTAACCTTAAAATAAACAATTGTTATTCATTGAATAAGCCCAAATCTAATTGGGCCTAAACAAATTTCCTTATGTCAAAATTTATTTTAGCAACCTAGTCTATTTACTTAGTAAACACTTAAATGGGCTTCCTATATGCATCTAAGCCCAAAAGCAAACATATAGGCTCACACAGGTCAAATGATTTGGATGGGCCCTATCATGTTACTAGGTTTACACAGATGAAAGAAGTACAAATTTTACATGTTACAAATTATTTGTAAGATCTATCGTCAATTGGACTATGATTAAAATCAGATCATAGGATCTGTCAACAAGTTAATCATAGCAATTTAGATCAAATAAATAATAGGTTTGTTAAAAAAATTTTCAATAAACAATATAAATAAACAAACATTGTCCATGTGACAGATGTGAATTAAAATATTAATATAATTAAATTATTATTCTTAAACTAACCAAATAAAGGATTTAAAATATCTAGGTTTATTTGAATCAAATTAAATTAAATATCTAATAAGATAAATGATTTGAAAGGAAAGAATCTTCAATCACTTTCAGATCTTATAATTTAATAAAATAAACCAATTTTAAAATAGATTTGGTTAGATAATTATTATTTTAGGAACAAAATAATAAATGAATAATAATTACCATAATTATATGTCAAAATATCTCAAATTAAGAAATATTCAAATCTCTACAAAAATATCTATGTTATTTAAATATTTAAGATATGATTTATAAATTTTTAATAAGGAAAAAATGATATATATATAGAAAAAATATCATTTTTAAATTTATAATTTATAAATAATTAAATATTTAACAAAATAACAAATTTTTGAATTTGAAAACATTATGGTAAGTATATCTATAAAAATATCTATGTTAATTTCAAATTTATTAATTATTTAATTTGTCATATAAGATAATTTTAATATAAATTTTAAATAAAAAGACAAAGTTATCTTTTAATTTAAAATATCTTAAATATCAAAATATCTAATCTTATAATTAAATAGTAAATAAATATTAAAGAACTTAACAAATTTTTAAATCTGACCATAATAGGAAATATTTAAAAATTGGAAACAATCCAAAATAGAAATATTTAAAAATTGGAAAAATTCCAAATTGAAAATATTTAAAATTGGAAACATTTCAATTTAGAAATATTTAAAATTAGAAAAATGAATTTTGGGAAACAATCCCATGAAAAAATTGGATTTTTGGGGAAAATTTCCCAAAAATCGCAACTTTTTGGGAAACTGCCACTAGGGCTGCCCAGTAGGCTGCAACTGCAGCCCAGGAGGGCTGCTAGCAGCCCATACGCGCGCGGATCATGAGCAGGGGCGCCGAGAAAACTCGGCGCTGGCAGGGTGCACACGGGCGAGGCTCACGGGCAGATGCAGGGTGCACTCGGGCGTGTCACGCGCGCGCGATTGAGCACCATGCATACCCGAAATCCTGATTTTCCAAAATTTATAACTTTTTCAATTTTTATCGGAATTGAGTTCCGTAAAAACAAAAATTTCTCAATTTTTCACAAGGAATCCAAATAAAATATATCCAAAAATTGAAAAAATATATTTCATGGAAAAATTTTGTACAACACAAACATTCATCATAAAAGCACATAAACCAACATGAAACCATCCAAATCAATACAGAAACATGCAAATCATCGTTTTAATTCATATTACATGAAAGTAAATCATTACCATGGCTCTGGTGCCAGTTGTTAGAAATTATTTTACCAGGATCTAGATTTACTAACAAGTATGTTGGATTAAAAACCTAATATGAATTTTAAAACAATTAAAATAAACACATATAAAGTTAGAAAACCTTACAGTGGGTGCAGCGGAATAATATGACTCCTTCCGTTCAGATCTCTAGCCCTTGATTCCTTTCTGTAGCAGAGCATCACCAAGATCTGAACCTGGATCTTCTTTTCTCCTTCTTTGATGTAGAACTTCCATAGTCTTCCATACTATGATTGAGATACAACTTGATGTGTGTGGGCACTACTCATCTCACAAGGATTTCGAAATTTTCTCTCTTTTTCTCTCTTGAATTTCGTGGCTTATGGCTTACAAGAGAAGAGAACAAAGGTTGCTTTATATAGGGAGAAGGGAGAGCACAACTTTCCAAATAAATAGTTTCCTCTTTTACTGTGTAATTGATTAACTGCCTTATTTAGTGTGATCCACCAATTTCCTATTTTTGCTAGGCTTTGATTAGCAATTACATGGCAATTAAAATTAAAAATAATAATTGGGAAACACACAAAGAGGTGCCGGCCATAGGGTGATATGGGCCTCACTTGGATTTTGCAGTTTCCTCAATTTTATTTCAATTTCTCCAAAAATGCCATTTTTCCAATTCTAATCATTTAAATGCCAAAACTAATTATTTAATAACTAAAATAGATTATTAAATAATATTTTCATTTAAAATAATTATTAATTAGACATACAAAGTCTCTTAATTAATAATTAAACCTAGAAACCCTTTTCTTTACGATTTCATCCTTAAACTGTGAGAATTCATAAAGTCGACATAGTCTAACTTTTAGAATTATAATTGATTAATTAAAATCAATTAACTGAGTCTTACAAGCAGTATGGTCTCAACTAGTATGGGGACCATGGGTCTATATAAACGAGCTTCCAATAAGTCGAACCGAATTTACCAAGTAAATTCCCTAACTTATTAATTCCTCATTGAATCCACACTTAGAACTTTGAATTGAACTCTCAGTCATATAGAAACGCTCTATATGTTCCACGATATAGACACGTCATTAGTTATCCATTGTTATAACCCTAATGTGATCAATGATCCTCTATATAAATGATTTACACTGTACAGGGATTAAATTACCGTAACACCCTACAATGTATTTTATCCTTAAAACACTTAACCCTGTATAAATGATATTTCACCTAAGTGAAATGAGATCTCCACCATTTATCTTCGTTTGGTTAAGCTCGAAGGAAATCATCCTTTACTTCTATTTGCCAAATAGAAGCTATAGATTCCATATTTATGTTAGCGCTCCCACTCAATTGCATTACCGTGTTCCCAAAATGTACGTATCACCCTGATACAAAACTAGGCTTAACTAACAAATCAAAGAACACGAGTAACACTCTTAAAATTGAGCCTAACCATATGAGGATTGAGATCATTTGATCTAGGATCAACAGGTAATATTGAATTGAATAGATATTACGGTAAGTTTTATCATATCTAATCAAAGTTCAATATCGGTCCCTTCCGATGTATACTCCATACATCCGATACTGGTAAACTTTGCCAATGTCCTGGAAAGGACATAACACTTTTCCAAGGTGTAAAAATACCTATCGCTGATTATACCATGTCAGTCTAAATCCAGTGTTCTGACAAATTAGGGAATAAACTTTTGAACATATAATAAAGATTATATTCCACTGTGCTGACAACACTATAATCTTTAACCAACTCATATGTTCTGGACTTAAAAAGAATTCATACATTATATACATATAATCATGAAATAAATCATGTGAACCATGCAACATAAAATGTTATTTCTGATCTTAATTAATAAGTAAATCTGATTATATGAAATGAGTTTTATTTAGGGCATAAAACCCAACAGAAACACTAATCAAGTTTTTACTAAAATTGGGAATATATAAAACATTCTCTAAAAGTAAAAACTTCTTAGAATTAAACTTGATTCGGGTTGTTCCTCTTGCTTTAACTGATACCAACTCGCCATTTCCAACTTTAAGCTTTAACTCATCTGGGTGAAGATTCTCCCAAGTTTCAAGCAGCTGCAATAAGTACATACATGGTTAGTAGATCCAGAATCAAAAATCCAGGTGGATTTTTCGTTCTCTAAAACACATGATTCAAAGACAAAAGTATCACCTTCGTTTGAATTTTCTAGAAGCCTGGGACATTGTTCTTCTTTATGTCCCTCTCCATTACAATTCGCACATAGAACATGATGTCTGATAATTGTACTTGAAGAAGCAACTTTGTTAGAGCCCTCATGCTTAATCTTCTTCCTCTGATTAAAGTTTGCAATACCAGGAGGTCCCATTGCAATCAGATTCCGCTCATGGGCCCTCAACTCAGTCTCGAGTTTGTCCATGTCGGAGGAGTGAGGATTGTTCAATAAGTAATATAGAACAAAAACTATCATACTCCTGAGGAAGACTATTAAGTATGAGTCGTACCCATTGTTCCTTTATTAAACAATTCCTAGTAGATTTGCCTTTTGGAATTTCAGATTCATCAACAATAGGTGCGAGTTAATGCAACTACCAGGATGCATTTTCACACTATTGAGTTCTTTTGCAAAGATATTAACTAGGAGTGGATCGGGATGAGGGTTATTCATTTTGGCACTACAACATATCAATAAATAGAAGTAAGGTTTTGGTATCATAAATTCATACACAAGTTCAGAAAACAAATAATCACATATGTTATAAAAATACTAAATCTAACATAGTTTATTTTCCAAGGTTTCCAATGAACTGATACAGTGTCCCGTTTAGGCGAGAGTCAAAGCATCATCCATTGAATAGAGTTTCCAATTCATCTAAAATGTCAAACATTCTAGCAACCTTTTATTCGATCAAGATTGGAATTCAGCGTTGTCCCGTTTAGGCGAGAGTCAAGGCAATTCTATCTTATGAGCTTCTACCACTGTTTCATACTCTTGTAAGTCTTATACAGTCGCCACCATTAGGGTGGTCATAAACCATATAAAAAACTTATAAGAATACTTATCTTTCGAGATTAAACGGCGCTAACTTGCTAATGAACGTTCCTCCATTAGGGAGGATTACTCACTAAAACAATAGCTATGTAAAACCAACAATGGAGATCGAATTTCTCTTGATTAAAGCTCATTATTTAAAAAATATGTATTTTGTTTAATCATTTATATTCCATATCTCAATAATGAAATATTACAAATTAAAGTAAAAACTTTAATTAAATTTCAAAAAAAATGGAATAATTTTGAAAAATATCTTATTTAAGTTGTTTAGAAAAATCTAAATACCCAACTTAAATATTCTTCAATCAATGACTTAATTAAATATAACCAATTAAGTAGTTACCACTTAATTTAGAAGATATTCCATTTTAAGTTCCCATATTTATAAAATATCAACTTAAAAAATATCTAAAGAATCTTAATAACCAATTCCTAAAATTCCCCAACTTAATTTATAATAGGAAATTCAAAAATATTCAAATCTAAGTTGATTTGATAGATTTAAGTAAATCTCAACTTAAATAGGAATATTTAATGAAATTATAAAATTAAGATTCAGAAAGAATTTATATGGTTATAATTCCATATTTAATTAAACACAAGAAAAATACATATAGTTTTCCAGAATATAATTATTCAAACTATATTTTTCTTAAATTAATTTCAAGGAAGAATGAAATTAATTATGTTGCTAATCAATTTTTATTAGGTCAAACTAATATAATTAACCTAGCACAGTTATCCAAATCAGGCAAATGGGCCTTCACAATTGGGGTTGTTCATGTGAGGGGGGGCTGGGTCCAGTATGTCGTACCCACTTCTAAGGCTCCCAACTCTCGCACAAGGCCCAAAAAGAGGAATTTAACCTTAAAATGAACAACTGTTATTAATTGAATAGGCTCACCACTAAATGAGCCTAAATAAAATCTATCAGGTTTGATATTTTATTTAGCAACAACAACCTATATGTATCTATAACAGAAATTAAACATATAGGCTCAAACAAGCACACACATTTGGATGGATCCTATCATGTTACTAGGTCATACACAGATGAAAGAAGATTGTAAAAATTACCTGTTACAAATTATTTAGTTGATCTATCATCAATTGAACCATTGGTTAAAATTAGATCATTGGATCTATCAACAAGTTAACCAAGGCAATTTAGATCAAGCAATAATAGGTTTTAGAAAACTTACAAATAATCTAAAACACATACTCCTGCAACAAGGTTAGATTTTGATAGTTGGATGTAGGATTTATTTAATTTTAAACATATATTTCGAAAAATAAAATTTAAAAATTAAACCTACCATTTTGAAAAATTAGGTTTTGGGTAACCTAAATGTCATTTCAAAATAAATTGCTAACTTTCCTTTTAAATTTCATGTTATTTAATAAATTAAATAATAAAATAGAAAATGGTAAATACATACCCTTTTCTTGTTTTACAATTTAATTTAAGTAAAAATAACAAAATTTAAAAGTTAACAAAAATACCTTATTTCCTCTTTTAAAATATCATGATTATTTTGATCTTATTCTAATTAAGGTCAAGTTACCAAAAAAAATTAATATCTGACCTTAAAAAAATAAAATAATCAAATTTTAAAGGAAATAAGAAAAGAGGTAAGCAAAACTTGATTTTTCCTATTTTCAAAATCAAATTACACTAATATCTAAAATTAATTTTAAAAAAATAAAATTAATTTATTTCTGATAATTAGATTTGAAATTTGAAAAACAAAAATCAATATACAAAACTACACAAAAAATCGGAATTTAATTCCATGAAATAGCATGAAAAATTGAAAAAAAAATTGAAAAATTGATGAACTGTACGGATGGCATGCCAGGCATGCCCATCCACGCGCGTCTCAGGGGTTGCACGCTGAGGAATCACGGCGCAGGAAGGTTGCTTGCAGCCATTCCGCGCGCGTGATGAGGGTGCTCATCATCCCGATTTTTCCAATTTTCAAAAATTCATAACTAATTCAAATTAAATCGAAATCGAGTTCTGTAAAAAGGTAAATTGCTTAGAATTTTCCAAACTATCCAACAAAAATAATTACAGAGACAGAAAAAGTAATTATTTTTCCCAGAATTCACAAACAACAATCAAACATCAATATGACACACAAAGCAACATGATACCATCCAAAACACAAACAAATCGTTTTAAGTCCAAATTTCTTGCAAGCAAATCAATTACCATGGCTCTGATACCAGTTGTTGGAAGTTATTTTACCAGGAACTTAGATCTACTCACAAGTATGTTGATTTAACAACCTAAATATGAACTTCTAAAACGATGGAAAATTAAACACATAAGAGTATCAGAAATCTTACATTGGGTGCAGCGGAATATATATGTCTCCTTCCACTCAGATCTCTAACCCTTGATTCCTTTCTGTAGCAGAGTATAATCAAGATCTGAGCCCTATAGTCCTTCTTTGTTGTTTCTGAATTCTACACAGCCTTCCTCACTATGATTGAGGTATTACTTGAAGTGTGTGGGCACTACTCTAACACTTATAGATTTCGAAACAGTGAAGGAATAGAGAGAGAGAGGGTGGCGGCTCAGAGAGAATTTTTAGAGAGAAAATTCTGTCAGAATAATGTTGTGAATGTATTGTTGAAAACTGAAGCCTTTGTCTTCTATTTATAGAATACCACCCAGGGCTATGATTGAATTAATTGACATTTAAAATTGAAAAAAATCAAAGAGAAAAGGAAGCTTAAGTGGCCGGCCTAGGCATTGTGGAAACAAGGCTTGCCACTTTTCCAACTTTCCTTTTCCTACATTTGTGGTTTCCTGTTTTGTCAAAAACTGTGAATTCCTTTGTTCAACCACATAAATGTCAAATCTAATTATTTAATAATTAAAATTAATTATCAAATAATATATTGTCATTTATTTTATTAATAATAAAACTAGTTAAAGTTTCCTAATTAATAAATATGCCCTTCAAAATCTCTATTTATTGTTTTGCCCTTAATAAGTGATAAATTCTCAAATAGACACAGTCTATCTTGAGAATTATAATTGATTAATTAAAATCAATTAAATGAGTCTTACAAGTAATATTATCTCAACTAGTGGGGGGACCATGGGTCTATATATCCGAGCTTCCAATAAGCAAATCTAGAATTTACTACTTAAATTCACTGACTTATTAATTCTTCGTTGAATCCACACATCGAACTCAGAATTGCACTCTCAGTATATAGAATGCTCTATATGTTCCACCATATAGACACATCATTAGTTATCCATTGTTATAATCCTAATGTGATCAATGATCCTCTATATGGATGATTTACACTGTAAAGGGACTAAATTACCGTAACACCCTACAATGTATTTTATCCTTAAAACACTTAACCCTGTATAAATGATATTTCACCTAAGTGAAATGAGATCTCCACCATTTATCTTCGTTTGGTTAAGCTCGAAGGAAATCATCCTTTACTTCTATTTGCCAAATAGAAGCTATAGATTCCATATTTATGTTAGCGCTCCCACTCAATTGCACTACCGTGTTCCCAAAATGTATGTATTAACCTGACCCAAAAGTAGGCTTAACTTAACAAATCAAAGAACACGAATAACAATCTTGAGATTGAGCCTAACCATATCAGGATTTCGATCATGTGATCTAGGATCAACTTAGTGATATTGAATTGAATAGATATTTACAGTAAGTTTCATAAATCTATTTCAAAGTTCAATATAGGTCCATTCCAATGCATACTCCATGCATCCAACCTGAGCTTTACTTTAACCTATGTTCTGGAAAGAACATAGCATTTCTCCAAATGCAAGTAAACTCTGTTGTAGATTGTCATATCAGTAAAACCCAGTGTTCTGATAAATCTAGGAATACTTTATTCACATAGTCATGTTTACTTTCCACTGTGTTGACAACACAATAAACATGATCAAGTATGTGAAAGGAGTTTGGATGAATTTATAAATCAAATAGACAAACAATTGATTAAGTGAACCAAAACATACACAAATGAATGAAAAATACTTCTATTACTTTATTGATATTGAATAATCTGGATTACATTGAAATAGAGTTTTATTTAGGGCATAAAACCCAACAGATGTCGCGATGGATTTCGTGGTCGGGTTACCTAGAACCACGGGTTTGTTCGATTCCATCTGGGTGGTGGTGGACCGATTCACGAAATCTGCTCAGTTTCTGCCTGTTAGAACAACCTTTTTAGTGGATCAGTTGGCAGAATTGTACGTTAGGGAGATTGTAAGACTTCACGGGGTACCGAAGTCTATAGTTTTGGATAGAGATTCAAAGTTCACCTCCAAGTTTTGGCAGACTTTGCAACGAGCAATGGGTACAAAACTCAAATTTAGTACAGCATTCCATCCTCAGACAGATGCTCCGTCCGAAAGGACAATTCAGATATTGGAGGACATGTTACGAGCCTGTGTTATGGATTTTGAAGGCTCTTGGAATAAGTATCTACCGTTGATAGAATTTTCTTACAACAACAGTTATCAGAGTACGATAGGGATGGCTCCCTATGAACTATTATACGGTCGGAAGTGTAGATCTCCCATCCACTGGGATGAGACAGGGGAGAGAAAATACCTAGGTCCGGAGTCAGTGCAGCGAACCAATGAGGCAATAGAGAAAATAAAAGCTAGAATGCTTGCCTCACAGAGTAGACAGAAAAGTTACGCAGATCCGAAACGCAAAGATGTTGAGTTCCGAGTAGGGGACCATGTGTTTTTACGGGTATCTCCAATGAAGGGGATCGAACGTTTTGGGAAAAGAGGCAAGTTATGCCCTAGATTTACAAGACCTTTCGAGATTCTCGAGAAGATAGGTTAAGTGGCAAACCGGTTAGCATAGCCTCTAGCTTTATCAGTAGTTCACAACGTATTCCATGTCTCTATGTTGAGAAAATACGTTTCAGATCCCTCTCATATACTCAGTTATGAGAGCCTTGAACTACAGCCAGATATGTCTTACGAAGAACAGCCAGTGCAGATCCTGGATAGAAAGGATAAAGTCCTTCGGAATAAGACCGTAGCATTGGTCAAAGTACTCTGGAGAAACAGCAAGGTGGAGGAAGCCACCTGGGAGCTAGAGTCAGATATGAGAGCTCAATATCCAGAGTTGTTCAGGTTAGATTTCGGGGACGAAATCCTTTTAAGGGGGGAATAGTTGTAAGGACCGCTTAGTTTAATTTGGAAATTAGCAGTTAATTATGTTTAATTATGGAAAATTATTTATATCTATTTAAATAATTATTTATGCTGTTATTATTGAATTCTGAAATGCATTATATGTCATTTAGTGATTTTCATAATTTTGCATTTCCGGTGCCCGGTAACATGGAACTCGGTGTTTGGCTCAGTAAAATCACAACGTAGTATGTTAGTATACTGGGACGGGTTTTTAGACATTGGGAATGTCGGGATTGGCCGGGAATTTAGAATTTCCCAAAATACCCCTTTAGTGCTCTTTATACTATTTTAGTATGGAAGGGCAAATTGGTCATTTTGCCCCAATGATATTTTGTCCTTTAGTGGACTTTATATGGTGAATTTAATTGGTTTTAATTGTTATGTGTTGGCTGAAATATAAGGGAATTAAGTTTATTCTTTTTGTTTATTCAAAATCAAAGTTAGAAAAAAATCAAGGAAAAGCATTTTCTCTCAACTCTCTCTCTCTCTCTCTCTCTCTCTCTCTCTCTCTCTCTCTCTCTCTCTCTCTCTCTCTCTCTCTCTCTCTCTCTCTCTCTCTCTCTCTCTCTCTATTTTCGGCCTCCTTGAGCAGCAAGGTTCTTTGAAATTTTGCTTGTGAATTCATCTCCTTTTTGGTGTTCTAATCAAGCTAGGTTAGCTCCTAATCTTTCTCTCTTTAAGTTTGTTGAAAATTATGAAAAGATGTTGTTTGCATGCTTGATGTGGTTGTGTAGTTGCTGCTATGTTTTGATGTTGATTTCAGAGGTTTATTTATGATTTATATTGTTGATTCAAGCATGATAGGGTTGGTGATTAGTTAGTTTTATCAAGAGGTGAAATTTTACTCAAAGCTACGGTTTTTCAAGTGAAAATTGTGAGTTTTGTTGCTGTGTTTGTTGAGGTTGATTTCTTGTGTTTTCAGAGGTTATAATATGCATGTTTGAGTAGGTTTGAACTGAATTGAATGCATGTTGGTGTTGTTTAATCAAGTTTGAGTTTGGAACTCAAAGCTTGAAGCTTTAATGGTGATTTTGGTTTGTTTGCATGAAGCTTGGTTTTTATGCTTTAGAATTGTTCCTTAGGGTCTAAATAGCAGGTCTGGAAGGTTTTGTTTGAATTGGTTTGGATTTGAGCAAGTTATGAAATTTTGGTTGAATTCTGCGAGGAATCGAAATTCCGGTTGTGCATCCGGAATTCTGAATGGGGTTCAGGAATTTCCAGAACCGGAATTCCGGTTGTGCAACCGGTCTGCCGGTTGGGAAATTTTCAGGAACCCTAGATTTTCTCGTTTTTATGTTATTTGGGGTATTGCCATGCTTTTTATCGATAGGGAAACTTTTAGTTCTTAGTTTAAGTCCCCGGGAAGTGATTTAGCGTATCACTTATAGTGTTGTGATTGTTATAGTTTAGGAGCCTGTAAACCGCCGTGCAGTTCGTTCCAGTCAGGTTGACCGGCACACCTGAATTCGGAGTTGAGGTAAGATTAGTATAAAAGTATGCATATGTATTACATGTTTAGTGTGCATGTAGGAAGCCTGTTAGATTACATTAGATATGTATATTGGCTTCGAACCATCCGACTGTGTCACATCGGTACAGGCTAGAGTATGACTAGCAGCTGGAGTATGACCAGTGTACCGCGTATAGGCTGACACTGTATCACATCGGTACAGGCTAGAGTAGGACTAGCAACTGGAGTATGACCAGTGTACCGAGTATAGGCTGATACTAGGGTTGGTAGTTCTGTACTATTTGACGTATCACATCGGCACAGGCTAGAGTATGACTAGCAGCTGGAGTATGACAAGTGTGCCGAGTATAGGCTGATAGTGTAACACATCGGTATAGGCTAGAGTATGACTAGCAGCTGGAGTATGACCAGTGTACCGAGTATAGGCTGTTACTTGTCAATAGTACCGTCTTATGAACGTTCAGGACTCAGTATCGTGTAAGACACGACAGTTAGGGTTATGGTCAGGGGTATGGGCGTCTAATCAAAACCCGGGATTTATGTATGATATTTGATTATGCTTTTCTTACTGAGTCTATCGACTCATAGTGCTATGTTTATGTGTAGATAAGGGCAAGGCTAAGGCTGAAGAACCGTGAGAGCGAGCCGGTGAAGATTGTACATGTCGGGGCGGTTAGGCCTGGAGCGTACGATCCTCGGGACAGTAAGGCTTTTTGTAATTAGTCGCCAGGTGACAAGTATTTTGTATAGTCAGTGAACTTTTGTAAAATGTTTTATAATCGGGATCCCGAGTATTTTTGTATAAATATTTTATAAGTTTAATTAAAAAGTAAAAATTTTAATTAATCACGATTTCCATAAACCTCGTTGATTAGCAACGAGCTGCACAGTACGTTTTAAAATCACGTAATACGTCTATGCTAGTTAGGGTGTTACATGGATGGGGAATGGTTTTGATTTTTAAGACACAACTAATGGTGGAAGGGGCAAAACGAAACCTATTGCCCTTAATATAAGCAAGATACAACAACTTACTTTTCTTATTCAAGATTTTATCATCAAGATTAGCATAAAACTCCCGTACCAGGTTCTCATTTGGTGGTTGTAGATGGCTGATAGACAATGACCACCCACGATGTTTAATCAACTCACAGATTTTTGAAAAATATTTTAGTTTAACACAATATTCGGGCCACAATGGGCAGTAATAGACATTATCCTGAAACCTAAGAAATTTATCATTCGAATAAAACAGGGTTGTTAATTTGTTTAGCTCAGACACACTAGGGTTAGATGGGGAAACTAGTTGAGAGGCTTTGACTTTCTTGGGATCAAAAGGGTGAGGAGATTTGGATGAGACTGTTTTCCTTCTGGTCTTGGACTTAGGGTTAGAAGGCTGAGATGGAACTAACTCAGTAAGGTTCATGGACGGTTCAACAGGCGAACTGAGGTTGACCTTAGGTGCAGCAAATGGAATCGACATAAAACGTGTAAGACTCATGGGTAAACTAGAAGAAGAATAGACCTAACCTGTATTTGGTGTGCATAGGGACGACTCAGACCTAGCTGATGATGAATTGGGACTTACAACCTTCATTAATGACGAGGAAGTATCACCAGAAAGAGACGATGTTTTGACCTTTTGACATGCCTTTTTTTCCCATAGCAGAAAGCTCTGGAACCCACTCAAGAGACAGAAAAACACACAAAGAAGATGAATAGTACCACGAAGTAGTTGAGTGTTTGACTGAAAGAAGTAAAATGAAAACACAATGGTAATTAAAGATCTATATTAACCATAGAGTAGAAAGACAGAAATACCCTTCGGCCCATTTGAGAGAATACAAAGGCCCATTAACAGTATCCAAAAAAAAAAATAAACTCAAGCCCAAAATACAAGAAACACATGGGATAAAAGTAGCAATGGTAGAATACATTTTTATGAATACCATGTGAGAAGGAAAATCCTCAACTTGAAAATACTGAAAAAACACATACACTAGAAACTTGACACTAATGCTCAGCTTGACCCAAGGAAAGGCCCCTAAACATTAAACACAACAGAGAGCAAAAGAACAGGAGAGTCAGTCAATAAAAGTTTGATAAGACTAATAACAAGATCACATATATATACTGTCAATAAAAATCCAAACAAAGGGATGAACACAAGTGTCACCATAAGTGTGTGAAGTGTCCTCATGTGAGACACCAAGAAACTGATCAAGGCATCTGACTCATCTCTCTTAAACCAAAGCTGATTATTTTGAACATGTGTCTTTTGAAAATTATAACGCACAACGACTCTTGCCAACTAGTTGCGGGTTTCACACTTCCATGGAGGTGTAGTCATCACCCTATGAATTTTCCTCAAAGAGTTACAAGAAAAAGGAGCAAACTTTTCTAGTTACACAATGGTACAAGGGTAGCTCTTCGCATTGCATCCATGGAAGCTAGCCTTTTCAACTGGGGTAACACGCGATTCATCATTAAACTAAGAAATCAAATAACAAAATATATGTGATCTATTTATCAAAAAGACCATCAATTATTGACAAAAAATCCTAGGACTTAAATACAATTGTGAAGATGGTGAGATGCAACTTTCTCAAGGTCAGATGGTACACACCCCAATTGAATTTCGGAGATCAGCAAAGGTGTGAGCATCTAATACATTTGTGAACAGATCAACAAGTTGAGCACCTATGGACACATGAGTAATAGTTAAGAGTTTAGATTCTACTATATGCCTAATAAAATGATATCACATGTCAATATGTTTTGTACGAGAGTGTTGTACTGGATTTTTGGAAATTTTAATAGTACTTGTTGTTGGGTTTTATGCCCTAAATAAAACTCATTTCAATATAATCAGATTTACTTATTAATATAGATCACACATAACATTTAATGTTGCATGGTTCACATGATTTATTTCATGATTATATGTACATAATGTATAGATTCATCTGAAACCCTTTTCACATACTTCATCCTGTTTATTGTGCTGTCAACACATTGGAAAGTAAACATGACTATGTGAATAAAGTTTCCTAGATTTATTAGACACAGGGTTTTACTGATATGATAATCTACAACAAGAGTTTACTTGTATTTGGAGAAATACTATGTTCTTTCCAGAACATTGGTTAAAGTAAAGCTCAGGTTGGATGCATGGAGTATGCATCGGAAGGGACCGATATTGAACTTTGACTTAGATTTATTAAACTTACCGTAATATCTATTCAAGTCAATATCGCCTAGTTGATCCTAGATCAAATGATCTTAATCCTGTTATGATTAGGCTCAATCTCAGGAGGCTATTCGTGTTCTTTGATTTGTTAGTTAAGCGTACTTTTAGGTCAGGGTGATACGTACATTTTGGGAACACGGTAGTGCAATTGAGTGGGAGCGCTAGCATAAACATGGAATCTATAGCTTCTATCTAGTGAATAGTAAGCAAAGGATGATCTCCTTCGAGCTTGACCAAACGAAAATAAATGGTGGAGATCTCATTTCACATAAGCTGAAATATCATTTATACGGGGTCAAGTGTTTTAAGGATAAAATACATAGTAGGGTGTTACGGTAATTTAATCCCTTTACTGTGTAGATCATTCATATAGAGGATAATTGATCAAATTAGGATTATAACAATGGATAACTAATGATGTGACTATATGGTGGAACATATAGAGCATTCTATATACTGAGAGTGCAATTCTAAGTTCTATGCGTGGATTCAACGAAGAATTAATAAGTTAGTGAATTTTAGTGCTAAATTCTTGATCTACTTATTGGAAGCTCGGTTATATAGACCCATGGTCCCCCCACTAGTTGAGATAATATTGCTTGTAAGACTCATGTAATTGGTTTTGATTAATCAATTATAATTCTCAAATTAGACTATGTCTATTTGTGAAATTTTCACTAAGTAAGGGCGAAATTGTAAAGAAAGAGTTTATAGGGGCATATTTGTTAATTATGATACTTTGTATGGTTCAATTAATAAATATGATAAATGACAATATTATTTAATAATTATTTATAGTTATTAAATAGTTAGAATTGGCATTTAAATGGTTGAATTAGGAAATTGGCATTTTTGAGAAAATCAGATACAAAAGGTGTTAAAATTGCAAAATTGCAAAAAGCAAGGCCCAATCCACTAAGTGTATGGCCGGCCACCTATGTAGGTATTTTAAGTTGATTTTTTCATTATTTTAATGCCATATAATTCAAACCTAACCCTAGTGGAATGCTATAAATAGATAGTGAAGGCTTCAGAAAAATAAGACTTTTCTTCTGACACTTCTTCTGAATCAGAAAAACTGAGCCTTCTCTCTCCCTATCTTTAGCTGCCACTTCTTCTTTCTCTTCCTTTGAATTTCGAACTACCTTAGTGTATGAGTAGTGCCCACACACATCAAGTGATACCTCAATCATAGTGAGGAAGATCGTGAAGAAAGACCATCAGCAAAGGAGTTTCAGCATCAAAGATTCAGAGAAAGAGATCCAGGTTCAGATATTGATAATGCTCTGCTACAGAAAGGAATCAAGGGCTAGATATCTGAACGGAAGGAGTCATATTATTCCGCTGCACCCAATGTAAGGTTTCTTAAACTTTATATGTGTTTAATTTATCGTTTTAGAAAGTTCTTATTTAGGATGTTAATAAACATACTTGTGAGTAGATCTAAGATCCTGGTAAAATAATTTCCAACACTTGTACTATCACAAAAGTAACATTTTGTTTAGCCAGATAAGATTAGTAAAACAACTCCCAGGTGCAATATACTTAGTTTTGGTAGTGGAAAGGGATATGGAATTTAGTTTCTTACTCAACCATGAGACAAGATTATTTCTGATATAAAAGCACCCTCTAGTGGAACTCTTACGATCATTTAAACTCCCAGCCCAATCATAATCACTGAAACCAACAATAGACATGTTGGATCTCTTAAATACCATATGCCAAATTCAAAAGTCCCAAACAAGTATTTGAATATGCGTTTAACAGCTGTGACAGTCAGTAGTCCCGTGATCTGTAAGGGGAAATACCGGGTAAGCTGTGCAATCCCACACCGCCCGGGGAAGGTCAAGTGGGATGATTCTGAGACTATGTAGGTATGGGACTACACAGTTGAAGAGGGCTTAAATGGATTGATTGATACTACCTATATCAACAAGGTGCATCTTGTTTTTCGGTAGTCCATCTCGAAAGAACTCCACAGTTAAGCGTGCTTGGCCTGGAGCAATTTCAAGGATGGGTGACCTGCTCGGAAGTTTTCCCAGGATGCGTGTGAGTGAGGACAAAGCACGCTGAAAACACTCGTGTTGGTCTGTAGGGTCAGTCATCAATCCAGGAAGCAGCCAGAGTGGCGTACTCGTGTATAAGAGCCATTAGTCTGTGGGTATAAGGGCCCAATGGAGGCTTGAAGCGGGGATGTTACAAATGGTATTAGAGCCTTGACCCAGCCAGAAGTGTGGTCAACGAGGACGTCGGACCTCGTAAGGGGGGTGATTGTGACAGTCAGTAGTCCCGTGATCCGTAAGGGGAAACACCGGGTAAGCTGTACAATCCCACACCGCCTGGGGAAGGTCAAGCGGGATGATTCTGAGACTGTGTAGGTATGGGACTACACAGTTGAAGAGAGCTTAAATGGATTGATTGGTACTACCTATATCAACAAGGTGCATCTTGTTTTTTGGTAGCCCATCACGAAAGAACTCCACAGTTAAGCGTGCTTGACCTGGAGCAATTTGAGGATTGGTGACCTCCTGGGAAGTTTTCCCAGGAAGCATGTGAGTGAGGAAAAAGCATGCCAGAAACACTCGTGTTGGTCTGTAGGGTCAGTCATCAGTCCTTGAAGCAGCCAGAGTAACGTACTCGTGTATAAGAGCCATTATTCCGTGGGTGTAAGGACCCAATGGAGGCTTGAAGCGGGGACGTTATAAATGGTATCAGAGCCTTGACCAGCCGGAAGTGTGGTCGACGAGGACGTTGCACCCCGTAAGGGGGGTGATTGTGACAGTCAGTAGTCCCGTGATCCGTAAGGGGAAATACCGAGTAAGCTGTGCAATCCCACACCGCCTGGGGAAGGTCAAGTGGGATGATTCTGAGACTATGTAGGTATGGGACTACACAGTTGAAGAGGGCTTAAATGGATTGATTGATACTACCTATATCAACAAGGTGCATCTTGTTTTTTGGTAGTTCATCTCGAAAGAACTCCACAGTTAAGCGTGCTTGGCCTGGAGCAATTTCAAGGATGGGTGACCTCCTGGGAAGTTTTCCCAGGATGCGTGTGAGTGAGGACAAAGCACGCTGAAAACACTCGTGTTGGTCTGTAGGGTCAGTCATCAATCCAGGAAGCAGCCAGAGTGGCGTACTCGTGTATAAGAGCCATTAGTCTGTGGGTGTAAGGGCCCAATGGAGGCTTGAAGTGGGGACGTTACAACAGCGAACAAATGGGACTGTTTAGGATTAGATTGGTATCGAACACATAGCCTAACACTAAAACAAATATCTGGACGACTGGATGTTAGATATAGAAGGCTCCCTATCATGCCCTTATACAAGGTGGAATCAACTAACTCACTTGACTTATCTCTACTCAATTTGGGTGTGGTACTTAAAGGTGTAGGAACATGTTTAGTGTGGTCTAAGCATAACTTCTCAAGCATGTTTTAATGTATTTGGATTGAGAAATAAAAATGCATCGGTCAGTTTGCTTGACTTGTAAACCATGAAAGAAGCTAAGATCCCCTATAAGACTTATTTCAAACTCACTAGTCATTGTTTAACTAAGAGAACAAAGTTGGAATTTCTAAAATCGGATAATCGAGTAAGAAGTTATGCGCATTTTAGTCCTGAAAAATGGCATTTTTGCCTCTGTTAGCCATCCGAAATTCCGGTTGTCATCAATACGGAATTGCGATTCCCATCAAGAATTTCGGTTCACGGTTGACTTTATCTTGGGAAACGCGCTAACGGCTATAAACAGCTATTTTTCTCTTAAACACTATATAAACTCGATTTTTCTTTCAAAAAAAAAGTTGGTTGAGCATTTACTTCAAATATCTAACCTATCTAAGTGAGATTAATGAGCTTCCAAGTTTGAAATCCAACAAACACTTTTCACACACTTTGAGCCAAAATTTGATTTTATTCATCTTGAGTGTGCTTGCTTTTCACTCTAGGTTTCCATTGTATCATCATATTTCTAGAGTGATTTTGCTTGTAATATCAAACACACTTTCATATTGTGATTGAGGTGAGGTTGGCACCGGTATTGTAAACAACCCAGTTATAGTGAGATTGGCACTTCAACAATCTTAGAAAGAGGTTAATAGTCCTCGGGGGTGCGAAACTATTGTAAGAGGTTTGGAAATACCTTGGTGAAAATTTCTCGGTTGTAAGGCTTAGTCAAGCCCGTTAACTTGGCTCGATATTGGAACTCAAAGCTAGGTCCATAGCTTTGAAGACCAAGGACGTAGGTGGCATAGCTCTACTGAACCTTGTAAAAATCGAGAATTTGTATTTTCTAATCCTTAAACTCTTTACTTTACAAGTTTGATTATTTGTCATAATATATTGCATGCCATATTACTTGCTTTTATTTGATTAAGCGACTAATTGCATAATTTTGAGTTAAAAATTTTAATTTACCGAAATTAGTTTAAATTTCCAATTCACCCCCTCTTGGAAACATATCTTGGACTAACAGTCATGAGATCAACAAACTTGGCAACCTCCTTATTATCACAAGTAGACTCAAAAATAATGTCATCAACATAAATTTGAGCTACAAAAATACCATGTTGCAAATGTTTGATAAACAAGGTATTATCAGTAGTACCTCTCACAAATCCATTAACTAGAAGAAATGAAGTTAACCTGTCATACCAGGCTCTAGGAGGTTTCTAGAGCCCATACAAGGCCTTCTTGAGTTTATACACATGGTCAAGATACTTGGGATCCTCAAAACCTTTAGAATATTTCACATACACCTCTTCTTGAAGAAAACTATTCAGAAAGGCACTCTTTACATCCATTTGGTGAAGTTTGAACTTCAAAAAGCATGTCATTGCAAGCAGTAACTGTTGGGTTTTATGCCCTAAATAAAACTCATTTCAATATAATCAGATTTACTTATTAATATAGATCAGAAATAACATTTAATGTTGCATGGTTCACATGATTTATTTCATGATTATATGTACATAATGTATAGATTCATCTGAAACCCTTTTCACATACTTGATCCTGTTTATTGTGCCGTCAACACCTTGGAAAGTAAACATGACTATGTGAATAAAGTTTCCTAGATTTATCAGACACAGGGTTTTACTGATATGATAATCTACAACAGAGTTTACTTGTATTTGGAGAAATACTATGTTCTTTCTAGAGCATTGGTTAAAGTAAAGCTCAGGTTGGATGCATGGAGTATGCATCGGGAGGGACCGATATTGAACTTTGACTTAGATTTAATTAAACTTACCGTAAAATCTATTCAAGTCAATATCGCCTAGTTGATCCTAGATCAAATGATCTTAATCCTGTTATGATTAGGCTCAATCTTGAAAGGCTATTCGTGTTCTTTGATTTGTTAGTTAAGCCTACTTTTAGGTCAGGGTGATACGTACATTTTGGGAAAACGGTAGTGCAATTGAGTGGGAGCGCTAGCATAAACATGGAATCTATAGCTTCTATCTGGCGAATAGTAAGCAAAGGATGATCTCCTTCGAGCTTGACCAAACGAAAATAAATGGTGGAGATCTCATTTCACATAAGCTGAAATATCATTTATACGGGGTCAAGTGTTTTAAGGATAAAATACATAGTAGGGTGTTACGGTAATTTAATCCCTTTACTGTGTAGATCATTCATATAGAGGATAATTGATCACATTAGGATTATAACAATGGATAACTAATGATGTGTCTATATGGTGGAACATATAGAGCATTCTATATACTGAGAGTGCAATTCTAAGTTCTATGTGTGGATTCAACGAAGAATTAATAAGTTAGTGAATTTTAGTGCTAAATTCTTGATCTGCTTATTGGAAGCTCGGTTATATAGACCCATGGTCCCCCCACTAGCTGAGATAATATTGCTTTCAAGAATCATGTAATTGGTTTTGATTAATCAATTATAATTCACAAGTTAGACTATGTCTATTTGTGAAATTTTCACTAAGTAAGGGCGAAATTGTAAAGAAATAGTTTATAGGGGCATATTTGTTAATTATGATACTTTGTATGGTTCAATTAATAAATATGATAAATGACAATATTATTTAATAATTATTTATAGTTATTAAATAGTAAGAATTGGCATTTAAATGGTTGAATTAGGAAATTGGCATTTTTGAGAAAATCAGATACAAAAGGTGTTAAAATTGCAAAATTGCAAAAAGCAAGGCCCAATCCACTAAGTGTATGGCCGGCCACCTTAGTAGGTATTTTAAGTTGATTTTTTCATTATTTTAATGCCATATAATTCAAATCTAACCCTAGTGGAATGCTATAAATAGATAGTGAAGGCTTCAGGAAAATTAGACTTTTCTTCAGACTTTCTGAATCAGAAAAAACTGAGCCTTCTCTCTCCCTATCTTTAGCTGACCACTCTCTCTCTTCTTCTTCAATATTTCGAAATCCTTAGTGATTAGAGTAGTGCCCACACACATCAAGCAATACCTCAATCATAGTGAGGAAGATCGTGAAGAAAGATCATCAGCAAAGGAGTTTCAGCATCAAAGATTCAGAGAAAGAGATCCAGGTTCACATATTGATAATGCTCTGCTACAGAAAGGAATCAAGGGCTAGATATCTGAACGGAAGGAGTCATTATATTCCGCTGCACCCAATGTAAGGTTTCCTAAACTTTATATGTGTTTAATTTCATCGTTTTAGAAAGTTCATATTTAGGGTGTTAATAAACATACTTGTGAGTAGATCTAAGATCCTGGTAAAATAAATTTCCAACAACTGGCCTCAGAGCCATGGTAATTGATTTACTTGCAAGAAATTTGGACTTTAAAACGATTGTTTGTATGTTCTTTGGATGGTATCATGTTGTATTGAGAGTTATTTGATGATTGATTGATGTTTGTAAAATTTTTGTGAAAAATAATTGCGATTTTATCTCTGGAATTATTTTTATTAGATAGTATGGAAAAAATTAAGCAAGTTAGCCTTTTACAGAACTTAATTTGGATTTTATTTGAATTAGTTATGATTTTTTGAAGATTTGAAAAAATCGGAGCTGTGATATTTTCCTGCAATCGCAAATCTGTCCGTACAGTTCACAATTTTTTTGTTTTTCTTCGATTTTTCATGCTTTTTCATGGAATTAAATTCCGATTTTTGGTATAGTTTTGTATTTATACTATTACTATTCCTAATTCAATTCTAATTATCATTTTGAATTAATTTAATATTTTTTTTAAATTTAATTCAAGATATTAGTGTAATTTGAATTTGAATAGAATTAGTATCTATCTTCTTGCTTAAAAATCTATCTTATTTTAAAATTTGATTGTATCTTATCTTATTTTAAATTTAAAAATAAGATATTTATAATCATGTAATTTTTAAATGATATAAGATATTTTGCTAATTTTTTAAATTTTGTTATTTTATTTATTTAAATTACATTTAAAATTTGAAAAAGATATTTATTTATCTTTTCTAATTTTTTGTTTAACTTTTATTTATAAAATAACATTTAAAATTTAAAAGTAGTTAGCAAATTTTTGAAATGATATTTAGGTTGGTTGAAACCTAATTTTTCAAAAATTGTAGGTTTAATTTTAAATTTAAATTTTTTTAAAAAAAAAAATTTGAATTTTACAAATTTTTTTAAAATTTTTCGAAATTTTTTTTTATTATTGAATTAATTATTTTTGAAATTAAATATTTAATTTAAAATTAAATAAATCCTACATCCAACTATCCAGCTAACCTTGTTGCAGGAGTATGTGTTTTAGCTTATGTGTAAGTTTTCAAAACCTATTATTACTTGATTGCAAATAGCCATGGTTACTTTTTGCCAGATCTAATGATCTGATGGCTCCCTTGGTCAAGATAATAATTTGTAACAGGTATAATTTACAATCTTCTTTCATCTGTGTATGACCTAGCAACATGATAGGACCCATCCAAAGTGTGCCTGTGTGAGCCTATGTGTTTAATTTGATTATAGATACATATAGGTTGTGTTGCTAAAATAAATTATCATAGTTCTTGATCGAATTTATTTAGGCCCATTTAGTTATTGGGCTTATTCAATTAATAACAGTTGTTCTTATTAAGGTTAAATTCCTCTCTTTTGGGCCTTGTGTGAGAGTTGGGAGCCATAGAAGTGGGTACGACATACTGAACCCAGCACCCCCTCACATGAACCACCCCAATTGTGAAGGCCCATTTGCCTGATTTGAACAACTGTACTAGGTTAATTACACTAGTTTAACCTAATAAAATTGATTAGCAACATAATTAATTTGATTTATTTTGAAATTAATTTAAGAAAATTATAGTTTAAAGAATTCTTTATTCTAAGCTAAACTATATGTATTTTCTTGTATTTAATTAAATATAGAATTATAACCATCTAGATTCTTTCTGGAACTTAATTTAAATTTTTCATTAAATATTCTTATTTAAGTTGATATTTAGTTATCTACAACTAACCAACTTAAATCTGAATATCTTTTGAATTTCAAATTTCAAAATTAAGTTGAGGAATTTCAGGCATTGGTTATTAAGATTCTTTAGATATTTTTTAAGTTAATATCTTTTCGAATATTAACTTAAAATGGAATATTTTTGAATTAAGTGGTTACAACTTAATTTTTGATATTTAATTAAATTTAAATTTGAAAAATATTTAAGTTCTAGATTTTTTAAATTTAGTGGAAAAGATACTTAGTCAAATAAGATATTTTCTAGATAGTTATTTCTAGACTACTTATTATTTCTAATATTAAATAGGAAAATATTATACATTGTGAAATTAATTTTTTAAATAATTAATTTTGGTACAATTTATTTTAAGTATATTTTTCCTAGTATTAAACTAGAGATTAATAATTAAGCCTTCTCTACACTTAATTATTTATTTCTTGAATTTAATACATTTAATTAATTTGAAAATTAAATATCTAAGTTGATTTTTATCATCATACTTAAATATTTCTTTTTCATGACATTTAATTAAATAGAAAATTATTTTTAGTTGAAATTTATTTTTTCAACTAAATTTAAATAATTTTCAAAATATATTTTTTCTTTATTTTATTAATCAATTTTCGAAATTGCTTTTCTTAAATGCTAGAATTTCGAATTTTATCTTGAAAAATAGATTAAGTTGTAAATTAATTATTTATTTTAATTAATTCTTAGATCAACTTAAATCAATGATTTTTTCATTTATTGATTAATTTAAAATAAATTAAATTAAAGTATATTATTAGAAATTGAATTAATTAGTCAAAGGAAAATCTAGATAGATGATATTTTTGCTTGAAGTATTTTTCTAGTGTATTTAATTAAATAGAAAATTAATATTTAAGTTGATTTTCACCATCATACTTAAATATTTGAAATTTTTCTTATATATTTAATTAAATAGGAAAATTATATTTTTTGTTGTAAATTAATTTTATTAATTAATTTTGGGCCAACATTAAATTAGAATAATTTTTCCAGGATTAATTTTTTATTTTAACATGCATTTTCGAAAATTGTATTCTTAAATACTTTAATTTTTCGAAATGCAATATATATTTATAGAAAATTAAATTTGAGTTGTAAATTAATTTATATTAATTTTGTAACAACTTAAATTGAATATTTTTCTAAATATTTATTGGAAATTATTACTAAGATGGAAGAAATACATGTTATTTTCATATCCATCTAAGTAAAAATTTATAAATATTAAATTAAAATTTATATTTAGAATTTTTCATTCTAAATTGGAAATTTTAAATAAATATATATTTAAAATAAATAAATTAAATGAAGAGAATCAAAGAAAATACAACTCACTTTAAATAATGAGCTTGATTATTATTAAGATATTCAATCTCCATTGTTGGTCTTACAAAAGTTAAATGTTTTCAATATAACCTCGAGACGCTAGACTTCGTCCCCCTATGGATGGTTATTCGTTGAACGCATTTAACACCGTAAGATTTCATTTGATAAGTGTTTTGTAAGTTTTCGTCTCTATTAGACTCTCCCCTACGGTGACTACTTAGAGATAAACTTATGAAACATGAAACAATGGTGGAAGCTCATAAAATGAGAATAACCTTGACTCTCGCCTACCGGGACAACGTTGGATTCTTATTTTGATCGAATAAAAGGTTGCTAGAATGGTTTCTATTTTAGATGAGCTGACAACTCTATTCAATAAATGATGCTTTGACTCTCGCCTACCGGGACACTGTATCAGTTTATTGAAAACCTTGGAAATTATTTAGGATTGTATGTTTTAGTATTTTCACTAGTCATTCCTACTTGCTATATGTTTATAATTTCTGAATTGTGTATGAATTTATATTGAACCATGTTATTTTCTGTTATTAAGTTGTAGTTTAATTTCGAATCTTCATTGTTGGTCTAACATGTTTGTTTTTCTAATGAGATAAATCCCTAATGGATTTTCACCATTAGACATACATAATAGTGTAAGATCTCGAAAGATAAGTATTGTATATGCGACATCTAACTGTTCATCAATTGATGACACCTTAGACTAGTATTTTTACAATATGAAACAAGAAGATTACATAAATAAGATTACTTTGTCTTTCGCTAATCGAAGCATTGTTGGATTCTTATTTTAAACGAAATTATCCTAATTCCTCTTAGCTTATTCATTTCGAATTAGCTCAATAATATATCATTGGATGAATGGTCTATAAATCATTTCATGTCATTCTATATTTTCTCTTAAGAAATTAAATGACGCATATGATTATAATCCCGAAATTCTATTCCCAATTGATATAAATCCTCAATCTTAGAAATCTCCTACTTGTATGGGCAAATCTGACTTAGAGTTTGTATTAGTAGTGGTGGTCCAAGATAGAATTACTCATAATATTTGGTATAAATTTAAGTCTTTGACTTTAATTTTAGAATCCAAACAGAAATTTTCTTATATTTCTATTTCCAGAATATAATACAGTTACACTTTCTCAAGTGTTTAATATCCATCTTCTATTAATGGATTAAAACTGTATGGAATATGAGTTAGGTATTCTGTGACCAGGATCCACTTGCAGTATTCTAAGAACTCTTTGATGTAACTAAACCTGTGTCATCATAGACACTACCACATTTTTTTTTAATCTATGGCATTTGTATCTTGTTCATAGTGGATTTGACAAGATCAATCTCTGCAAAGAGTTAATATGCCTATATCCACTGAAAGTAATTCATCTCATTCGCAGATGGATGTACATTCAGGGGTGGATATGAGTTTTTCGTTGTATTCTTAAAACGATAACTCTAGATTATACCTTTTAGCAAAGAAATTTGAAATGTTTGAAAATTTCATTAATTTCTAGCAATGGTTAAAACCATTAAGGTAAGTGGTTAAAGATCTTGCGAACTGATAGGGGTGGAGAAATAGTTAGTAGATATGCAGTTCAAAGATCATTAAATTGATTTTTGAATTATATCCAAACTTATCTCCCCAGAAATTTCGAGTTGCATGTTAATGATTAGTTACTAGTCGTTGCCTAATTCCTTCTATGGTAATACAATTTCAGAATGATGTAATGGTTGTATACTTAATGTAAATCATTACTAGATTCATGGATGACCTAATCAAAATCTTAAGAAAAGCTAGAACTGTTAACCATGTTTTCTTAGCTATTCTAAGTGATTAGGGGTGGACCATCCCATTGTCAATAGATAAGAAAGTGTTTGTTCAAACAAATACTACTTTTCTAAGAAAATGACTAAGTCTGAAAAACAAGTAGCAAATAAAGGAGATATTTAATTCTTGATTCCAAAAGTGTTCTATCATCTTATTTGATATATGATGATCCCACTGCCTCTGTTGTCTTGTCACAACCGAAGAGATCAATACCATTTAGTTTTCTTCGACATAATTCACGGTACCTTGTCGTAGTGGGAGAGTTTCTAGGAACTCACCTTCTTATGACTTGAGAGACACTAGTGATTAAAATCCATTGTGAGTTTAAACAAGTAATGGATTGTCAAGATAAGAAACTAAGAAGAAAAACCAATAGAACTATGGTTTAATCCATTCACATGGAATAACCTAAAGTTTTCTATTACAAGGACATAAAAGGAAATTTTAGTTAATAAGTCTATTCTATGGACTTAACAAAGTTCCTGTTCCTAGTATTATAGGTTTGAGTTTATCTAAACCTATGGCTTGTGGTATACCTGGTAATTACTTACTCTAATGCAAGCAACTTACTTTAGTAAGATGCTGAAGCATTTTCTTTCTAATGGCAATCTAAGGAAGCTTCACAACTTCTTAGGTATAGATTTTATTTATCTAAGGAAAAGTCTTAACTATTCCAGAAAAGATAAAGCCATGAAAGAATTTCTTATATCAACAGTGAGAGGTCTTAGATATGCTTTTGTATGCCTTAGACCAGACACCTGCTGTTGAGTGGGAGTAATGAGTAGGTATCAGATTAATCCAGGAGAAGAACATTGGAAGACAATCAAGTAAATCTTAAGATTAAGAAGAGGAACTATATGTTAGTCTATAAGGGTGCGTTTAAAACTCTTAGACTACACCATATCAGATTTCGAAATTTGCCTTTGTGCTAGTAAATCTTTCTGATAAGATGGTGATTACTCTGGGGGTGGAATAGTGATTTTGGAGAAGTGTAAAAACCTATCTGAAGTCTCTAGGTCTACCAGAGAGGGACTGAATGTTAAGGTTGCAGGAAAGGTACTTATTCAGTCTAAGGAAAGTTCTATACATTTTTGGCATCATTCCAAATTGCCTTAAACTACTAGTGTTAATTTCCTGATTAACCAAAAGTAGTTGCCAAAGATATAGAATCCAGTATCCCAAGAGAGTAGACATATAGAGAGGAATTTCACATTATCAATGATTTTGTGATTAAGGAAGAGTAATAGTGGAGAAAAGGTTGTGGTTAATTCAACCTTTCAGATCGTATTACGAGGAGTTTACTACTACTACACTTGATTTGTATATCAAGGTGTTGAGATTATTTGAAACGCACTTTTTGTTTTATATTAGTGCAAGTGGGAGTTTGTTGGGTTTTATGCCCTAAATAAAACTCATTTCAATATAATCAGATTTACTTATTAATATAGATCAGAAATAACATTTAATGTTGCATGGTTCACATGATTTATTTCATGATTATATGTACATAATGTATAGATTCATCTGAAACCCTTTCCACATACTTGATCCCGTTTATTGGCCGTCAACACATTGGAAAGTAAACATGACTATGTGAATAAAGTTTCCTAGATTTATCAGACACAGGGTTTTACTGATATGATAATCTACAACAGAGTTTACTTGTATTTGGAGAAATACTATGTTCTTTCCAGAGCATTGGTTAAAGTAAAGCTCGGGTTGGATGCATGGAGTATGCATCGGAAGGGACCGATATTGAACTTTGACTTAGATTTAATTAAACTTACCGTAAAATCTATTCAAGTCAATATCGCCTAGTTGATCCTAGATCAAATGATCTTAATCCTGTTAGGATTAGGCTCAATCTTGAAAGGCTATTCGTGTTCTTTGATTTGTTAGTTAAGCCTACTTTTAGGTCAGGGTGATACGTACATTTTGGGAACACGGTAGTGCAATTGAGTGGGAGCGCTAGCATAAACATGGAATCTATAGCTTCTATCTGGCGAATAGTAAGCAAAGGATGATCTCCTTCGAGCTTGACCAAACAAAAATAAATGGTGGAGATCTCATTTCACATAAGCTGAAATATCATTTATACGGGGTCAAGTGTTTTAAGGATAAAATACATAGTAGGGTGTTACGGTAATTTAATCTCTTTACTGTGTAGATCATTCATATAGAGGATAATTGATCACATTAGGATTATAACAATGGATAACTAATGATGTGTCTATATGGTGGAACATATAGAGCATTCTATATACTGAGAGTGCAATTCTAAGTTCTATGCGTGGATTCAACGAAGAATAAATAAGTTAGTGAATTTTAGTGCTAAATTCTTGATCTACTTATTGGAAGCTCGGTTATATAGACCCATGGTCCCCCCACTAGTTGAGATAATATTGCTTGTAAGACTCATGTAATTGGTTTTGATTAATCAATTATAATTCACAAGTTAGACTATGTCTATTTATGAAATTTTCACTAAGTAAGGGCGAAATTGTAAAGAAAGAGTTTATAGGGGCATATTTGTTAATTATGATACTTTGTATGGTTCAATTAATAAATATGATAAATGACAATATTACTTAATAATTATTTATAGTTATTAAATAGTTAGAATTGGCATTTAAATGGTTGAATTAGGAAATTGGCATTTTTGAGAAAATCAGATACAAAAGGTGTTAAAATTGCAAAATTGCAAAAAGCAAGGCACAATCCACTAAGTGTATGGCCGACCACCTTAGTAGGTATTTTAAGTTGATTTTTTTCATTATTTTAATGCCATATAATTCAAATCTAACCCTAGTGGAATGCTATAAATAGATAGTGAAGGCTTCAGGAAAATTAGACTTTTCTTCAGACTTTCTGAATCAGAAAAAACTGAGCCTTCTCTCTCCCTATCTTTAGCTGACCACTCTCTCTCTTCTTCTTCAATATTTCGAAATCCTTAGTGATTAGAGTAGTGCCCACACACATCAAGCAATACCTCAATCATAGTGAGGAAGATCGTGAAGAAAGATCATCAGCAAAGGAGTTTCAGCATCAAAGATTCAGAGAAAGAGATCCAGGTTCAGATATTGATAATGCTCTGCTACAGAAAGGAATCAAGGGCTAGATATCTGAACGGAAGGAGTCATTATATTCCGCTGCACCCAATGTAAGGTTTCCTAAACTTTATATGTGTTTAATTTCATTGTTTTAGAAAGTTCATATTTAGGGTGTTAATAAACATACTTGTGAGTAGATCTAAGATCCTGGTAAAATAAATTTCCAACAGTAACCGGATAGACTTAAGTCTAGCCACTAGAGCAAAGGGTTCTTCAAACTCAACTCCCTCAACTTGATTATACCCCTGAGCCACAAGTTTGGCCTTGTTCCTGACAACAGTGCCAAATTAATCAAATTTGTTGTTAAAAATCAACTTTGTCCCAATGATGTTGACACCATCTGGTTTAGGCACCAATATCCACACTTTGTTCCTTTTAAATTGTTCCATCTCATCTTGCATAACATTATTCCATAATTCATTTAGAAGAGCCTCAGTAATATTTTGAGGTTCTACTAGTGAAATATAATAAGAAAATGCAATGACATTTGAAACTTTACGCTGTGTTACCATTGTAGCATTTGAATCCCCAATCACGATGGTAGGAGGATGAGCTTTTTGAATCAAGGTTGGAGGACCATTCTTATATAGCCAAGCATGAGAAGTATTATCAAGATCCTTACTGGTAACTTGAGCATCAGAAGTGACCTCAGTAGTGTTGGGTTTTTTATGCCCTAAATAAAACTCATTTCAATATAATAAGATTTGCTTATTAATATAGATCAGAAATAACATTTAATGTTGCATGGTTCACATGATTTATTTCATGATTATATGTACATAATGTATAAATTCATCTGAAACCCCTTTCACATACTTGATCCTGTTTATTGTGCCGTCAACACATTGGAAAGTAAACATGACTATGTGAATAAAGTTTCCTAGATTTATCAGACACAGGGTTTTACTGATATGATAATCTACAATAAGAGTTTACTTGTATTTGGAGAAATACTATGTTCTTTCCAGAACATTGGTTAAAGTAAAGCTCAAGTTGGATGCATGGAGTATGCATCGGAAGGGACCGATATTGAACTTTGACTTAGATTTATTAAACTTACCGTAATATCTATTCAAGTCAATATCGCCTAGTTGATCCTAGATCAAATGATCTTAATCCTGTTATGATTAGGCTCAATCTCAGGAGGCTATTCGTGTTCTTTGATTTGTTAGTTAAGCCTACTTTTAGGTCAGGGTGATACGTACATTTTGGGAACACGGTAGTGCAATTGAGTGGGAGCGCTAGCATAAACATGGAATCTATAGCTTCTATCTGGCGAATAGTAAGCGAAGGATGATCTCCTTCGAGCTTGACCAAACGAACATAAATGGTGGAGTACTCATTTCACATAAGCTGAAATATCATTTATACGGGGTCAAGTGTTTTAAGGATAAAATACATTGTAGGGTGTAACGGTAATTTAATCCCTTTACAGTGTAGATCGTTCATATAGAGGATCATTGATCACATTAGGATTATAACAATGGATAACTAATGATGTGTCTATATGGTGGAACATATAGAGCATTCTATATACTGAGAGTGCAATTCTAAGTTCTATGCGTGGATTCAACGAAGAATTAATAAGTTAGTGAATTTTAGTGCTAAATTCTTGATCTACTTATTGGAAGCTCGGTTATATAGACCCATGGTCCCCCCACTAGTTGAGATAATATTGCTTGTAAGACTCATGTAATTGGTTTTGATTAATCAATTATAATTCTCAAATTAGACTATGTCTATTTGTGAATTTTTCACTAAGTAAGGGCGAAATTGTAAAGAAAGAGTTTTAGGGGCATATTTGTTAATTATGATACTTTGTATGGTTCAATTAATGAATATGATAAATGACAATATTATTTAATAATTATTTATAGTTATTAAATAGTTAGAATTGGCATTTAAATGGTTGAATTAGAAAATTGGCGTTTTTGAGAAAATCAGATGCAGAAAAGGTAAAACTGCAAAATTGCAAAAAGTGAGGCCCAAATCCACTAGTATAGGGCCAGCCACTTTTGTAGGAAATTTAAACTGATATTTTCATTATTTTAATGCCATATAATTCAAATCTAACCCTATTGGAATGCTATAAATAGATAGTGAAGGCTTCAGGAAAATTACACTTTTCTTCTGACTTTTTCTATTCAGAAAAACTGAGCCTTCTCTCTCCGTATCTTTAGCTGACCACTCTCTCTCTTCTTCCTTGATAATTTCGAAATCCTTAGTGTATGAGTAGTGCCCACACACATCAAGTGATACCTCAATCATAGTGAGGAAGATCGTGAAGAAAGATCATCAGCAAAGGAGTTTCAGCATCAAAGATTCAGAGAAAGAGATCCAGGTTCAGATATTGATAATGCTCTGCTACAGAAAGGAATCAAGGGCTAGATATCTGAATATATTCCGCTGCACCCAATGTAAGGTTTCTTAAACTTTATATGTGTTTATTTCATCGTTTTAGAAAGTTCATATTTAGGATGTTAATAAACATACTTGTGAGTAGATCTAAGATCCTGGTAAAATAATTTCCAACAAGTAGCTAGTACATCTGTTGAAATACTAGCTGTGTTCTCAAATGGCACTAGTACATTTCCAAATGAAAGAGGTCTTGGTGTTTCAGTTGTGTCTTGAACATTAGGCACTAGAGGCATCATTGAGATATGTGGATCATGGGACAGTGTCTGAAACTTCAAAATCATCAAACTTTACATTCATTGACCCCATCATTGTGTAAGTTCTTTTGTTATACACACGATAGGCACGACTGTTGACAAAATATTTGAGAAAACTTCCTTCGTCACTTTGAACATCGAATTTTCCTAGATGATCTCGATCATTTAAAATGTAGCAACCGTAGCCAAAGATGTGCAAATGACTCAAGTTAGGGGTCTTCCCTTTCCATAGTTCATAAAGAGTTTGAGTAGTTCCAGGTCTCTAATGGACACGATTGCAGATACAACAAGCTGTATTCACTGCCTCAGCCCAAAAATGAGTAGAAACAACTTTAGCACAAAGCATAACCCGAGCCATCTCCTGAAGTGTCCTATTTTTATAGTTCCACTATCCCATTTTGTTGGAGAGTATTGGGAGCATAGAACTCATGACAAATCCCTATTTCATCACAGAAATGTGCCAAAATGTCATTTTCAAATTCCTTGCCATGATCACTTCTAACACGATATACTTTGCCAATTGTAACATCTTTCTCAGTCTGTAGTTTCAAGGAAAGAGCAAAGAAGGCACCAAATGTATATCTAACTTTTCTTTTAGAAAGTTCACCCAAGTAAATTTGGAGAAATCATCTACATACAATGGGACCCATTAAATTAATATGCATCAGTTGTATAACTCTAGAGGTAAGTAGAGCATTGATAGGAGGGTGAGAGGACTTGTTTTATTTTGCTTGTTGATAGGGACCACACAACCGACCTTTTCCAAACGAAATTCATGGACTCCACGAGCTGCTTTTATGGTCACAATTTTCTTTAGATCTCTGTAGTTTAGGTGACCAAGTCTGTAGTTCTATAAATCTGGTTTGTCCAGAAACACTCTATGGAATTTCACATGACTAGTTAGAACATAACAGTGATCAACCGTTCTGTTGCCTGTGAGGATTGATTTCCCATTAGATGTAACTAAATACTGGGACTTAGTGAAACTAACATCATAATTAGCTTCACAAAGCTGATTGATGCTAATTAGATTTTCTTTTAATCCTTTTACAAGAAAAACTCCAGTCAAAGGAAATACATCTAAGAGATTTAAATCTCCTTGCCCCATTATCTCCCCTTTATTCCCATAACCAAAGGGACAAACCCTTCTTTAGATGCATGAAAATTGTGTAAAGATTCATAGGAACCAGTCATATGTCGTGAACACCCACTATCAAAATACTAGCAATTATCTTTCATGGAAGATAAAGATGTATGAGCAACGGAGCATGATTGTCACTTTTGGGTTTCCTCTTCTTAGTACTCTCACGTTGTGGAGTGAAAGGAAAGTTTCTTTGAGCCAATTTATTGTTGATAATGTTTGTCAAGTACTTTCTAAGCTTGTAGCATCTAGGCCTGATGTGACCTCTCTTGTTACAAAAGTGACAAGTCGGGCCAAAACGTTCTTTCTGTTTGATATTGGATCTCTCATTAACTGAAGCTCTTCTATCTGAGTTCATGTTGGGTTCGACTAAGTGCATATCTAACTCTTCGTTCTTGAAATTAGTAGCAGCAGACACAAACTTTATCTTATCAGTAGAGGATGATGTCGATTTTTCATCAATAGCCAGATCATGACCTTGTTTGTATAGCAATTTGTAGCCAATTGATGTTCTGTCACCATTTGGCTTATGGCTCCGAAGGATTTGATTCAAGGCAGCAGTTCCCGAGGGTAAGTGAGAGAGTGATTGCTTGGTTCTCACAAATTCTGCTGTCAACTTATATATTTCCCTATCATTGGAACATAATTCCAATGTTAGTTTCTTGAGTTTGTCTTCAAGGTCAAATTTACTATCATCAAGAACCTTGTTCAGATCCTAAAGCTCTTTAACCCTCTTGGCCATGTAGCTCCATTGTCTTCATAGGCTTTATTCTTCTCATCAATAATGGATTCAGAGTTAGAAGATGCATCATCTCCATCTGATCCTTCAGTGACTGTTTCACAAGCCATGAAGGCAGTTACAGATTTTTCTTCCTTAAGCTCGCCACTAGCCTCTTCTTCTTCACTATCACTCCAAGTGACAGTGAAGGCTTTCTTTTTCTTTAGAGTGTTGGCACATTCTGCCTGAATGTGACCAAAACCAGCATGACATTGAATTCCTTTCCCCCTTTTCTCATGTTGTTGTGAATGCTTGTTTAAACGAGAGGGTTTCTTGCTTGATGAATTTTCTTTGTTTCCAAAATTAGATTTCTTGAAATTACTTTTAGAAACTGAGCATAATTCTTGGCTTAGAGAGCATGATTTGCATATATGAAGGTTTCAGATAAGTCAACATGCTTCAAAATTTCTTTCATATGGATAAAGGCTACACCCATGTCTATTTTGCCCTTTTTAGAATTCTTAGTTTTCTTTTCCTTTGTCCCATCTCTCAAGAGTTAGCTCATAATTTTGCAAGGAACCAATCAACTCATCTAGGTCAAGGGCTTCAATATCACGACTCTCTTCTATTGACGTCACTTTGGACATAAATCTCTTAGGAAGAACCCCAAGAACTTTTCTAACCAATTTCTTGTTGGAGTAGACCTTTCCAAGAACATAAGATTCATTAGAGATGTCACATAGCTTAGCATGAACTTCAGAAATGAACTCATCTTCCTCCATAGATAGGTTCTCAAAAGATTTAGCTAAAGCTCTCAGTCAACCCTTTTTAACAGCTTCAGTACCTTCATTCTTGATTTTTAGCTTTTCCCAAGCATCTTTAGCAACCTCACAGTTAGAAATCACTTTGAGTTGATTCGTGAAAACAACATTAAAAAGAGCATGTAGAGCTTTGGAATTGAAATTAGCTCGTTCCATCTCTACAACAGATCATTCACTGGACTTCTTAATCTTTTCTTCTTCATCATCGAGCACAAAAGGTGGGGATCAACCTTTGGCTACTGCCATCCATAGCCTTCAAGAGAGCTCTTATTTTAGTCTTCCAATAGGGTAATTGCATCCTTCTAACATGGGAGGACGAGAGGTAGATCTACCTTCTCTGAACATTTCCATTTCCTATCAATCTGCACACAATAGAACAAGAAACTACGTTGCACAATGAGATGAATCTCGAAGTGGATTAGTTTCTAGAAAAAAAATTACACCAATATAGATCAGCACAACCCACTCAGAATTGATTAAATCGATAAAACCAATCAAACTTAGCTACAGAATCACAATTTCTTTACATGAAATAGTTGGCTATAATACCAATTGAAAGTTCTAACATCTCCGAAAGCTAAGTAATTGGACTTCAATGAATATTATGAAGAATTAAGACTAGAAAGCTAAATCAATGAACACCAGATTTACAAACTTCCTCTGCATTAGAAACATATTCCAACCAAGTAGTGCTTGGGACCCCAAGAACCGGGTAAAGTAACATCCACTATAAAATTAATTCAATTACATACATCAGTTCTGATTTTACAAATCAAACTACATAATCTGAAATGACTTTACACGATGTTACCTAATTCTTGAACATAGTCAAGACAATATATCTAAGCACTCTTAGATCCAAGAAGACAAGCTCTCCTGGCTTCCATCAAGCTAAAATTCCTTCAGCAGTTCAATCTGAACTCTCCTTAGACATCACAGATTTGTACTCCTTCTTCAAGCTCTTGAAGATTCAATGAATTTCTATCTGCAAATAACACAGAAACACCAAAGAAATATTTTTCCCTAGCAGAGCAAGAATCAAAGACGATTCTACCAAAAATGAGAGTTAGTTAGAAAAAGCCACATGAGCATATTATATACCAAGTTGTGAAAGAAATGGCTCATTTAACTAACTACAACCGCTGAAGCCAGCTGGCACCGATTCATAATCGAGTAAAGTATATAAAAGCTAAAAGCTGACATGGCAAACAGTAAAAACAAAAGAGACTAAACAGATACAACTAAGACTAACTTAGATGGTCAATGTATAGAACCAAGACAGTAAAGAGGAAAAGTCAGAAATCTGAATGGATAACTAACCACATAATTTTCCATACAGAAACTGTTGCACTTACACTAACTTTAGAGAAAAGCTTTCGTAGCACCAATTTTTTATTCACAAAGTGGTTGTTCCGTGGAACAAGCTCCTTTATCAACTCATCTATCTCAAACTTGAGAGCTTCCTCCAGCTATTCTTCAAGATTAGAAGCATTGTTCGTCTTTTTCTTTGACATAATCACACTATTTAATAACATAATAGATTGACTAATTGACTAATAAAATACTTGAATCATTCAAGCGAGCTCCTTGAGAGCATATATAGTAACATAATTATTATGGTTGTTTATTCAACACATTCTCATTTATTTCTCATATAATCATTTCTTTGTAAATAATATACTTTTTTCAAGTCTACTTAGAGATCACAACAAACTAATTAAATACTTGTAAAAAAACTAAAAAAAAACAAAAAACAAAAAATCCTCAAAAATTAAGTTGTATTACATAAATAACTACCCTCACTTGACTTCTTGCAAATTTAGCTCATATATATACATACACATAACGAAGACTATTTCACCAATATCAATATCCACCCTTTCGTTCATGACCTATAATTTTCATCAACGAATATTGTAAAAGCAGTTCTAGAATATTGTAAAATGTGTTGAAGAAGTAGAAGATCATTTTTTTTTTTCTGATTTGAGTAGAAGATCGATTTTATATATATTTATATGGAAAGGTACATTCTAGGGAAAAAAGGAAGAAGAAGATGAGAATAAAAAAAAAAATAGCGAGTTGTCATATTTCTTCTCCTTGCCAGCCTGGTCTGCCTAAGGTGAACTCCAAGCTAGGAATTTTTCCTTCAAAACTGTTGTTGTTTCCTACATAGCTCTTCACTCGAGTTGACTCGCATTCCTGTTATGTTGAAATTCACTATTATAATTTATTCAAATTTATTAGAGTCATTGCAATCAGGAGAAATTCTATTATTATATGAGAGATAATCAAAACAATGAATAAGCAGATTTTTTTGTCTGCATTATAATTATAATTATGTAAGCATCTCACCCATTAAAAAATAACTAATTTACAAAATCAAAAATTGAGTTTAAAACATTCAATTACAGATATTTAAATAATTTAAGATATTATAAATTGAATTTAAAATAATCAATTATATATGTATAAAATAAGAGGCTCGAAATATTCTAAATTTTATGAAAATATGTAAAATGTACCCAATCATTATACTATAATTTTTCTAATTACTAAAAGTAGAAACCTTTCTACAAGAGACAAAAAATGTGTCCTACAATTAAATTTTCCTATATGTAATAGCTACGAAAATAATTAAAAATTTACAATATACAAAAGACATGAGCGTCCCATTATAATTAAAAATTTGTGCAGCATAAGTAGTATTCTAATGCATGGGTGGAGTTGGTAAGTAGATCGATAATATTCTGACCTGAATTTGTTGCGATATTACTGAAGACTGTAGTGGAAGCCCATCTATGTCGCTAGAGTTGTTCTGAGACGACCATACCTCTCTTCCGCTGAATTTTAAAAGTATAATGAACTGTTATTCTTTATTTATTTTTTAAATAAATTCATATACAACTTTAAGCTATTGCAAGTAATTCAAATATCATTTGGGATAAAATAAATAAAAGGGTGGAAGCCACATTTCAGTTAATCACATAATCCAAAGCACAATTTATGATATTGGGCACAGTACTATACCCTTGTAAAGGTAGATGTGAGAATGATTAGTGATATTTTATAATATTTATTAAAATAAATTATGTGAAATCTAATTCTTAATTCTACTAATAGTTAAAAAGTGTTAATCACTATAGATTTTTTTTAGCATTTTTCAATAAATATATATATTAAAAGTCAAATATATGGTAACTCATGAATTAGTACTCCATATATATATATACATATGCCATGAACATATGAACAAATTCATGATCACACTTCCAACCAATAAGAAAATGATTGAAAATCCATAAGCAACAAACACTTACCATACTCAACCAAAACAGGAAAGAGAAAAGAGAAAAGAAAAGGTTCTATTCTAAATTAAAATATGGGGCGCTATGAACTATTCGATCTTGTAACATTACATGAATTCATGGATAATTTGCTTTTTTTTTTTCTTTCTTTCTTAAGCATGTATATATTTTTTTCATGGGTTACACATACCAAATTCGATCTTGTTTTCTATTTATTCAGTGGTTTAAGTTGTAAAAGATCAAAACATGACCATACGAGAAGATTGGTACATTAGTTTGTATAATATAAGCACATTTAAGTGGGGTATCACTTTTACTTATAGGGGTGTTTTTTATTTTCGTCACTAAGATAAATTATATATATATATTTTAATTTTTCTATATATGATAATGTATATTATAGTTATATTATGCATTTCGTCAAAAAGAGATACTCGTAAAATTTATTATTTGAATTATATATATATATTCCACACCTACTTACAAAATATATATATATATATATATATATATATATATATTTCATACTTTAATAATTTCAAATTTCTTGGAAATAGATGGAATATACAAAGTTATATATAGTTTGTGTACTATAACTATATATACTTAGTTTATAACTTCTCTTTATAGATACCGATCCAAATTAATAAGAAATGCCTTTAAAGTAAAAGCAAAAATTTTCAAACAGATTATGAGATGAGATCCAGTTCAGTTATTTGTTGGAGAAGTTTGTAGCTCGGAATACATAGCCTAATCCTAATTGATAATTAAATTATATCTTGGGAGGGTAAAGATAATAAAAACTATATAAGTTGATATGATATAAAGAAGGAAAAGTACCAATTAAGTTCTTTAAAAATAAACTAATTAATCAAGTATGTGTAAGGTCCTCAGCAAATGAAAAAACAAACCTTGAAACTAACGACTGTACTTTACAAGGGAGAACTTATTTATTAGTAGTAGTGATATATACTCTCAAAGAAAGTTTCTTCACATTCTTATATTTCAACACGACTCATGGTGTATATATGTCCGTATTGTAAGATATGCATGCACACAAATTATATATGATCATATTCATATGAATTTGGTTTTTTTGTTTTTACCGGGTGTTTCTCATCACACGTGGAGAAATCATTACCTCCAACCAAACACCACATAAATACTTTATTACACAAATAATTGTATGACACGAGAAAGCAATTTTTTTTTAGCAATTCTCTTATTTAAATTTATGATATGTTTAACTATAATTATAACTATAACCATAACTATAACTATCACTATAACTATAACTGTAACTGTAACTTACATAATCCTATAAAATAATTTGACTTATAATTTTTCTAATAACCAAAACGGAATTGCCTTCCATCAATAAGCATATTTTTAATTTGGTTTTTATAATAAATCAGCATGTGTATATTAAACACAAAACTATTACAACTGAATATTCTTATTAACATAAATATATTTACAGAGAAACACGTATATATGCAGATTATTCAAGAAAAGATTGTGAATTTCTTATTCATATAAAAATTTGGAATATGTTCGATAGTTGCACTTATAATAACTTATTAATATCAAATGATGTATTTTTCTATCTGTTTTTTTCGCTTTATAAGAACTACACACGCCTCTTCAAATTAAAAGTAGAAATATATAGTATACAAAATTACATAAATAATAAATATGTATAAACTATATATAAAACCCTATATTAGGTTTAGTTTTAGTTAGGTTTCTACAATTAATGATCTTAATTGGATGCTATATATATTTATATAAATACTAGTTCAGTTAAAAATCGCTATATAAGCAACTGTTTTTTATTACGTACCACAGACATGGGTACGGTTATGTGTATCATATCAACACAAACATTTATAGTTTACTACTTATACACATAAATTTCTGTGTGAGGGCATTTTCGAATTTCGTTCAGAAGAAATACTTAGCATATATTGGCCGGCAAATTAGATGCAATTCAACACAGAATATTATATATATGGACATAATTAGTTGACATCTGGTAAGTTGATCACCATCATTAAAATTTTATGTATGTTATATTTATGTCCAAATATAGCAGTGAGTGAAACTTTTAATATATATATATATATATATATCTTTAATAGTACTCAACGTACATTACAATATTTGAGATCAAAGTAGCACCACTTTATTTTTTCGAGTTCAGTCCAAATCCAATGTTGGCTGTGAGTGCTGATGTAAATTTATATGTATCAAAAATATATCTCTTTTCTCTTGTCTTTGATGATTATTTTATTTGTTGAAATTTGACTTATGTTGTCTAACTAGTAATTAGTTCAAATGTTTTTGGCAATGATAAAGTGCAGCTGGAAACTAGCTGTAACACAATATTTACTGCTTTGCAAAGAGTTTTCTTTCAATTAATTTTTATAACTATACAATATTTTATAAATATAAAAACCGAAATCTTGTTATATATTTGTAATGAAAATAATGATAAATATTATTATATAAGAAATAATTATAAAACAAAATTGTGGGGTGCAAGGAGGAAACAAATCAGACAAAAACCGATCGAATGCCATTATTTGATATGGAAGCTGGTGCCAAACAGCATAGGCTACTTTATATAAATATTTGTAATTGATTTATAATATATAGTTAGTAGGAACATTAAAAGGAGAGGTCAGCGCACTTAAATCAAGGAAGAAACTTTTTTTGTCATATATGTAATGCAATCTCTCCTCGTGGATGGAATAAGAACCTGAGTTTTATATTGACCAAATTAAAGTATAATTCATTAACTATTAAGATTTTAATTTTAAAAAACAAAATCTTAAAAACACAATAATATTAATAAACGAAAAGAAAAACAAAGTGAAGCAGTTGGTTGCTTTCTCTTATCCTAATTTATACGATTTGGTTCATGTGTTTGATGCTTTTCTTTATTTAAACCCATCAAAGCTACTTATCTCAAATCAGCAGAAAGAAAGGACATATATATATTTAAATAAAAAAAAAATAAAAAGATAGAGAGAGAGAGAAAAAAAAAATTATATGCATAGAAAAAGAAAGAAGAAACCAAACAGAAAATAAAGTAAAAGCTGCACCTGAGAATACCCTTTTATTCTTGAAAAAATAAGGACGTAGAGAGCTGTATATTGATAATATAATAAGCAAACCATGCATTATATATATGGAGTTATTTATTAAGTTTAGGCATATAGAATCTTATGATTAGCAATATAACAATACTAATAATAGGAAAATATAGATCTAAAGAAATTAAGAGCATATTAGTACCTGGAGGAATTACTCCAAAGACTTGTTTGGTAGTCCATTTGATCAGGTTGTAAATTAGACCGATCGGGCGGTCCTCTTTGGTCCACATATTGAGTACGTAAACCACCAGTACTATCTGAGCCGCTCATTCCAATCTGCGACATTTCATCCTCTCCAGACCCTTCTGATTGCCCTGATATTGTTACACATATGTTAACCAAAAGTATATTGGGTCCAAATAATTACGATAGAGTACTATACTTCGAAAACAACCCATGTATGTTTTTATTATGTGGAACATTATATATATATATGTTTGTAAATATATGCATCATGCATGTGCATACATATAATGTATCATGTGATGTGGCATGGGTGATTGATGTATGTTAAGGAGTACTTACCTTTTGCACATATAGGCAGCACACATTTATGTATATACATACATATATTTAATTATTTGTATATGGAGTATAAAAACGAAGACGATAAAGCCTATTAATTTGTAACAATAAGAGAAGAAAAAAAAGCTAAGGCTGTAAGGGGCTAAAGGAAAAAGGTGAAGGAGGCTTAGCAATACGAATTACCTGATGAGGCTGCAGGCTTGTCAGTAGTCTTAACAGTTCGATACATCTGCAATTTAAAACACTAATTAATATATATGGGATGCATTTACTATGATATACGCACTTTAAATCAATATTTAATTAATTCATATCTACATGTATGTACTTTGAAAAAAGAAATAGTAATAAATACATGTTATGTAACGTTCTTAATTTACCAAATTGAAGAATACATCTACAGATACAGATACCATAAACATTAATATATATTTATATTATTTTATTAATGTGTTCTCTTTTATTCATTAATCTCGAGGTACGTGAATGCTGAATATAATGTAGTACTAATGGAGTTAGTATTATTGCAAAATGATTACTACTTTTGTCCCTTATCATCATGATCTACTTATTAATTGATAGACTACAATTACATTTACATTTTCGTTTTTCTTTTTTTGGTCTGAAATTAAGCAGACGCTGTCTGTCTGGACTGGTCTGGTCTGGTCCCAGTAGTTAAATGATCGAGCTATAACTATCAGACTCATATTTATATGAAAATCGCTCGCTATATACGATCCAATATATCTCGTTAAATTCATTCATTTATTCATTCACTGCTTTCCATTGGCAACTGTGCCCGTGTGATAGACCAAAACCGACCCACATGAAAGAGAGGAGAGAGAAAGAGAAAGAGAAAGCTGTATGTAATGTAGTTCAAAATCAAAAAATATATACACATTTCATCATTAATACCTGTAAATGGCTCTTAACATGAGCTAAGGTTAGATCTTTAACATCCATCAGCTCTAGGACCGACTTTGGAGTGGCTCCTGATTATTATCATACCATCATCATGATCAATCCCAACTTAATTATTCAGAAATCAAATTAACCCAAAACGCCAAAAATAAAAATAAAATAAAACGTTAAAAGATATATGTACGATTGATATTACAAATTAGACAAAAGACAAAGAAATTAAAATGAGAAAATTAAGATAATATAATAATGCTATAACATACTCTCATGGCCGCCAAGAAGCTCAACGGCATGGACGAAACGGGCATGTAGGGTGCTTGTCCAGCGCATTCTTGGTGCCCTCATACTCCGCTTAGTTGGCAGTTTCGGCAAAAATCTAGCTCTCATCGTCCCATGAGAGCTAATCTCCGTCTGCCCGTACTGATTGTTGTGGTGATGAAGATGATTATGATGTTGATGGAGTTGATGATGGTGGTGGTGCAGCTGGTTATTGGCTGATTTATAGGCCTCGGCAGCTGCAGCTAAACCGTTAAGCCTTGCAGCTCTATAAGCAGCTACTGCAGCCATGGAAGACCCATTTGGAAGCCCTGGTGAGCTCAGCATCGACATTGGATCCAACCCCCCTACCCCTCCACCACCTCCTCCTCCTCTACTGCCAAAATAAGGGGTCGCTGTCGCTCCTGATAGTGATGGTGCCATTTGGTAGAAGCACATCTTGGGATCCTTAACATGATCAACAACCCTTGTGTTATCAGCAGAGAAGAAAGGAAATGAGCGGTTGTGATAGACCGGGATACCCTTAATAGGACGAAAAGCATCGGCCGACACATCTAGAAGCGAAAGGCCACCACCACCGCCACCGCGATTGATTGTATGGTTATAAAGATGGTGAGCATATTGAGGATGGTGCTGTTGGTGATGATGATAAGGGTTTTGGGGTTGGTCCCCAGCTCCGTTGAGATTACTACCACTACTGCTGATCAAGCTTAATCTCCCTAAAGAGAGGTCGGTGTGTGCTTTGGAGGTGTTAGTAGTAGTCGTAGTACTACTACTACTGCAAGCTGTTAAATTGTTGTTATCTGCTTCCCTTCTTCGGCATGAGAGATCGAGATCGAACCTTGCATCATCAAGGGCTGCGGCAGCAGCGGAAGAAGAGCAAGTACTAGTAGTGTTGGGGGGACTTATGTTGAGAGAAAGATCAGGAAGTACTGTTGGTGTTGAAGAAGATGCCTCAATGAAAATCCCCTCCAAGGGCATATTTTTCCCGGCCGTCTTAACTAATTTTCCGAATATTTTCACTAGGTTTGTTTTCTTTCTTAATTACTCCAACTTGATGAGGAAGACAAGTAAAGAAAGAAAAGAAGAAGATATATTGATGAATTAAGTGAGTGGGTACCGGTCTTTTTCTTTTCTTTTCTCTTTTTTTTTTTGTTGGTTGATCCTCTTTTTTTTCTTTTGCTTTATATATATATTTATATCTTCCTCTAATGAAATAGAAAGATGGCTATCGCTAGCTCAAAGTTAGGGATGAGTTAATAATGGAGGATGAAGAGAATTATGTTGATTAGAAAAACAGAGGAGAATAAAAAAAAAGGTATTTGGACATATGGAACGGATAATGAAAGAGGGATAGATGTGTGGATTTGTTAAGGCAAAGAACTAGGGAAAATAACAAAAAGTAATGAAATAGAAAGAGAGAGAGAAAGATAGATGAAGTAGGGGATTTGGGTATAGTGTTCCTCCTCGAGAGTATATCTCGGAAAATGACACTAGAAGAAGAAGAAGAAGTAGTGGGAGTGAAGAAGAGCACAAGGTCTAAAGAATTTGTAAAAGAGTCAAACCCCAAAAAATATAGTCACTTTGGATTTTGCCTTCCCCGGAGACGACGGGATAAAAATTGTTAGACCGAGAAAGACACCCTCATGTGTGATTCCTTTTCCCCCACTCTCTTCGCTTCATACTCTCTCTCTCCTTTAATACTTTTTATTTATTTATTTTATTAAAATAACTGGCTTTACTATTCTTATATAAATTTATGCTTATATATGGTGGCAGGGCCAGGCTACGTATATTGGAGCGTACTAGTAAAATTCTTTTTTTTTTTCTTTCATCATTTTTTTTTTTCTCAAAATCTCACGAGATGTTGAATTTTAATAAAATATACTGATTTTATATTATATATAATACGAATTTTAGTTTGATGGGGGCAGACCCACCCATTGACCTCAAAGAGAAAGAAAGAGATCATCAGATGAAAGAGAAAAGCCACAAAGGGTTTTTTGTTTTCTTCCTTATGTACACATCGTAAACCCTAATTCCACAATATTATTATTATTAGCTTCTAATTCCCCTTACATCCTCCCAAATATTCCCTTCTAATCTTTAACAACTTTGTCTGGCATCCTGGGTTTTATTATGTTTTCCTCCACATGACCCCTCTCCAAACTCCAAGCTCATCACTCTATCTCCAAGTGCTTGGTTTTCAAAACCCTAGGCTCAATCAGTGATCCATATAATCATATAATAATGTACATGCAATTAATTGTAGTGTTATTGGAAACTTACCCACTTTCTATTTTCTATTTTTTATAGAATACTTTCACCGAGATAACATAGTAGCTAGCTCTAGGGGAGAGCGAAGAAATTAACTAGTACTGTTTTCATTTAGGTGTGGTGTTTGGATACCTCATTAAATGCAAAATTGGGTAATAGTAAATGCATGCTGTTTGATTTTTGATTTCTAGGAAGTAGGAACACGTTTACTATAGACCATTTCCCCGTTTTACAAGTACTTGAGAGAGAGAGAGAGAGAGAGAGAGAGAGAGAGAAAATAAAGAGTAAAAAAAGGGGTAAAAATGAAATGAAATAAAAAAGGTTGAAGACCTTTAGTTGTGTGTATAGTTTTTGGTGCATTCCTTTTCCAACATGTACAGAAGAGAAAAGTATTCTTCAACTAAATGTTGTTTGGATAAATGTGGGAAAGTATTGATGTGTATATTTCATTTCCCTCGATCTATACTCTTGGGGTTTGTACCAAAGACAATAACAACTCGGTAACGCCACTAATGCCCTCATCAACAACTTGTTCGACTAATTAATTAACCTAACTAATTAAAGATCATTGCTTAAGGTGCTCCTTACAATTTTTCCTAATTAAATATCATATCGCAACCTCATCTAATTAAGTTTATATAATTTAGTCAGCCATTTTTCCTCTGAATTAAAAATACTCCATTTATTATCAGATACCAGCTTATTAGCTAATTTTTTAAATTGTTTTTTTTCTTGTAGCCCAGTACTATTAATATATATATATATATATATATATATATGAAGGCCTTGATCTGAACTGTTATCAGGCTTCATACCTTTTATGCATGATTTAATTATATAAAACAAATTGAGATTATAATTTAGAAAGCATACAAACTGAAATAGATCTATCATACGCAGTTATGAAAGACTAAGCCCTGTTAAAAGCTATACAATGGTGTTCTTAAGAGCATTTCCTTTCTCAGTCGTTGAAACTCACTGTAAAACTTTAGTAATCTCTATTACTAGTTGTACTGACGATCTATCTCAATATGGTGCTTTGATTGCCCAAATAACAATGGTACTATCTCTCTTTCCGACCATTATTCATCGTCATATTAGTGGACAGCCAATTGATGGGTTGCCCGTAATTAACTTGGCCAAGTTTACTACTGGATTAGATAGTGTTTTTGTTTGGATCGGTGATTATCCTATTCCTTTTGATCTTGTAATTGTTATTTTGGATTAATCAAAAGGAATCATTTTGTTTTCTTTTTTTTTTTTAAAAGAAAAAGATCATACACTAAAATATTAGACACCAATATTGTATTTGCTCTGTATTGGGCTCGTGGAGCCGTTGAAAGCGAATTATTGGGCCTTAAGTTTGTTTCTTACATTTTTTTTTTTTTTTGAAAAAGAGGAAACTTTATTCAAAAAAACTACCAAGATACATCCAAACAAGGCACAAGCTAACAACAGACAAACGCGGCAGCCACTAAACCAGCAGCTACCAAGACAAGCATGATTTTTGCAACTATGAGAGGGTTTGCAAATCTTGTTTTTAAGGTATCAACCATATGCTAGACAGCATAAAGTATCGAGCTTTAGTGTTAGCATTCTGCCAACGCTCAAACTTTTCCTTGATTGCCTTGGTTGCATTCTCACTTGGTTGCTCTGGAGCTTCTTCGGTTAACACAAACAAGGAGTTTACACTTATGAGAGAAATATTAATATTCTCTTTCTATTTGACAAAGTTAGCTCCAAAGAGCTTGTTGTCAGTCAACAGTGATACAATTGGGTTGTTCATAGTCATATTGGAAACTATAAATATCAATAAATAGAAATCAAATAAGGTCCAATACAAAATCATACACATTCAGAAATTATTAAGCGTTTAGCAAGTAGGAATTGTTGGGAATATTTTACCAGGATCTAGATTTACTAATAAGTATGTGTTGGGTTTTATGCCCTAAATAAAACTCCTTTTCAATGTAATCTCTATTCTTTTAAATATCAATAAAGAAACAGAAGTACTTATCACACATTTGTGTGTCTTTTGGTTCATGCTATCATTTACTTGTCTAATTGATTTATAAATTCATCCAAACCCTTTTCACATTTATATTCTTGTTTATTGTGTTGTCAGCACAGTGGAAAGTAATCAAGATTATGTGATTGAATGTATATTCCTAGATTTATCAGAACACAGGGTTTAACTGATATGAAAATCTACAACATAGTTTACTTGCACCGTGGATAAGTGCTATGTTCTTTTTAGAGAATTAGTTAAAGTAAAAGCTTGGGTTGGATGCATGGAGTATGCATCGCAAGGGACCGATATTGAACTTTGTTTCAGATATATTAAACTTACCGTAGTATCTATTCAATTCAATATCACCTAGTTGATCCTAGATCAAATGATCTTAATCCTAATATGTTTAGGTTCAATCTCAAAAGTATTACACATGTTCCTTAATCTGTTAGTTAAGCCTACTTTTGGGTAAGGGTGATACGTACTTTTTGAGAACATGGTAGTGCAATTAAGTGGGAGCGCTAAACATAAAGATGGAGTCTATAGCTTCTATCTGGAAAATAGAAATTGAAATGATGATTTCCTTCGAGCTTAGCTAAACAGAAATAAATGGTTGAGTACTCATTTCACTTAGCTGAAATATCATTTATACGGAGCTAAGTATTTTAAGGATAAAATACATTGAAAGGTGTTACGGTAATTTGGATCCCTATTCAATATAAATCATCTATAGAGGGTCATTGATCAAATTAGGATTATACCAGTGGATAATTAATAGCACATCTATATGGTGGAATATATAGAGCGTTCTATATAACTGAGAGTGCAATTCTAAGTTCCAAGAGTGGATGCAACAAGGAATTAATAAGCTAGTGAATTTACTTGGTAAATTCTTGATCAGCTTATTGGAAGCTCGGATATATAGGCCCATGGTCCCCATACTAGTTGAGATAATACTGCTTGTAAGACTTAGTTAATTGATTATGATTAATCAATTATAATTCTAAAATTAGACTATGTCTACTTTATGAATTTTCACTAAGCAAGGGCAAAATCGTGAAGGAAAAGTTTCTAGGGTGCATTTGTTAATTAATAGACTTTGATTAGTCTAATTAATAAATATATTAAATGACATTATTATTTAATAATTAATTATTGTTATTAAATAATTGGAATTGGCATTTAAATGGTTAAATTGGAAAATTGGCGTTTTTGAGAAAATCAGATGCAGAAATGATAAAACAGCAAAATTATAAAAGTTGGGCCCATTATCATTTATTTTTTTATTATTTTAATGCCAAATAATTCTAACCCTACCCTAGTGGTCTGCTATAAATAGGTAGTGATGGCTTCAGAAAATTAATACATCTTTCTTCAGAAAAACTGAGTGCCTTCTCTCCCTAAACCTAGCTGCCACTTTAAGCCTTCTTCTTCACCATAATAATTTGAAACCCTTGAGTGATAGAGTAGTGCCAACACAAATCAAGTGGTACCTCAATCATAGTGTGGAAGATTGTGAAGAATCCAGTTTCAACAAGAAGGACAGTCGGGCTCAGATCTTGATAATAGTCTACGACAGAAAGGATACAAGGGTTAGAGATCTGAGTGGAAGGAGACATTTTATTTCGCTGCAACCACTGTAAGATTTCTGATACTTTACATGTGTTTATTTATAGTCGTTTTAGAAGTTCATATTTACGATGTTAAACAACATACATGTGAGTAGATCTAAGATCCTGATAAAATATTTCCAACAACTAGCCTCAGAGCCATGGTAAATGATTTGCTTGCAAGAAATTTGGACTTAAAACGATTTGTGTGTGATTTGGATGGTTTCATGTTGTTTTATGTGTTACATGATGATTGATTGATGTTTGTGAAAAATATTTGAATTTTCGTTTCTGAAATTATTTTTATTGGATAGTTTGGAAAAAATTAAGCAATTTACTTTTTTACAGAACTCAATTTCAATTTTATTTGAATTAGTTATGATTTTTTGAAGAATTGAGAATAAGATAAGGTGATCACATATCCCACGCGCGCGGGAAGGCCCATTCCCTCGGCCAGATGCCTGTTCGGACAAGATTTTCTCCGAGCAACACGCACAGGGGTGTCTGACACCCCATTCCGTGCGCGGAAATCCTGCTGGGACTCACCAGCGCCGAGTTTTCTCGGCCAGATCTCATTGTGGCGCGCACGAATGTGTATGCAGCAGCATACCATCCGTACAGCCCACAAATTTTTTCGTTTTTCTTCGTTTTTTCATACTATTTCATGGAATTAACTTCCGATTTTTTGTGTAGTTTTTTTATTTAGATATTTACTATTCCTATTTTAGTTCTAATTATCAGAATTAAATTAATTGGATTTTTTTTGAAAATTAATTTATGATATTAGTGGAATTTGAACTTGAAAATAGTAAATATCTATTTTTTTGCTTAATTTTATATCTTATTTTTAAATTTGATTATTTTATCTTATTTTTAGATTTAAGGTCAGATATTAAATTTTTTTTAATTATTCAATTTAAAATTATTTCACCTTATTTAAATTTAAAATAAGATAACTATAATCATGATACTTTGAATAGATATAAGATATTTTTGCTAACTTTTAAATTTTGTTATTTTTTTTATTTAAATTAAATTATAAAATCAGAAAAGGATATTTAATTATCATTTTTTATTTTATTGAATATTTAATTTATAAAATAACATGAAATTTAAGAGATACTTAGCAATTTTTTTTTGAAAAGATATTTAGGTTAGTTGAAACCTAATTTTTCAAAATTGTAGGTTTAATTTTGAATTTTTTTTATTTAAAAAACGAAAATGTTTTTTATTTATTTTTTATTTTTGAAATTTTTTTAATTAATTAATTTAAAATTAAATAAATCCTACATCCAACTATCCATTTCAACTTGTTACAGGAGTATGTGTTTTAGCTTGTGTGTAAGTTTTATAAAACCTATTATTGTTTGATCAAAATTGCCATGGTTAACTTGTTGACAGATCCAATGATCTGATTTTAACCCATAGTTCAATTGTCAATAGGTCAAGTAAATAATTTGTAACAGGTAAATTTTACAATCTTCTTTCATCTGTGTGTGACCTAGTAACATGATAGGATCCATTCAAATATGTGTGCCTGTGTGAGCCTATATGTTTACTTTATGTTTCGATGCATATAGGTTGTTGCTAAATAAAATGTCCTATATCTTTACTTTATGTTTAGATGCATATAGGTTGTTGCTAAATAAAATATCACACCATGATAGATTTTATTTAGGCCCATTTAGTTTTTGGGCCTATTCAATTAATAACAGTTGTTCATTTTAAGGTTAAATTCCTCTTTTTTGGGCCTTGTGTGAGAGTTGGTGGCCAATAGAAGTGGGTACGACATACTGAATTCAGCTCCCCCTCACATGAACAACCCCAATTGTTAAGGCCCATTTGCCTGATTTGGATAACTGTGCTAGGTTAATTGAATTAGTTTAACCCAATAAAATTGATTAGCAATATAATTAATTTTAATTTTTTTTTTAAATTAATTTAAGAAAAACTCACTTAGTTTAATGAAAGATTTTCTAGATAAACTATATGTATTTTTTTTGTATTTAATTAAATATAGAATTTTAACTAATTAGATTCTTCTGAAAGCTTAATTTTAATATTTCATTAGATATTCCTATTTAAGTTGTAAATTGGTTATTTCTAACTATTTTTTTATCAACTTAAATTTGAATATTTTTTTTTTGAATTTTAATTTAAGTTGTAAATTAGTTATATATATTTTTTTTAAAATTAAGTTGAAGAATTCTAGGAATTGGTTATTGAAGATTCTTTAGATATTTTTTAAGTTGATATTTTTTTAAAAATATGGATAAACTTAAAATAGAATATTTTCAAATTAAGTGGTTACAACTTAATTATGATATTTAATTAATTTTTTTTTGAAAAATATTTAAGTTGGATATTGTAGATTTTTCTGTAACAACTTAAATAAGATATTTTTTCAAATTTTATTTTATTATATTTTAATTAATTATTTAATTTCGAATTTATCTTCGAATATTAAATAATTGAAAATTTAATTAAAGTTGGAAATTTTTTTTAATAATTTTTTTTTTAATTAACCAACTTTAATTTTTATTTTCATTATTAAAATATAGAATAAAATAAATGATTAAATAAAATACACATTTTTTTAAATAATGAGCTTTAATCAACAGACATTCGATCTCCATTATTGGTTTTACATAGTTAATTGTTTTAGTGAGTAATCATCCCTAATGGAGGAACGTTCATTAGCAATTAACGCCGTAGAATCTCAAAAGATAAGTATTTTTTTTGTAAGTGTTTATTTTAGTATAGATCACCCTAATGGTGGCGACTATTATAGGGCTTACAAAAGTATTAAACAATAGTCGAGGCTCATGAAATAGGATTGACCTTGACTCTCGCCTAAACGGGACAACGTCAGATTCTCTTTTCGATCAAATAAAAGGTTGCTAGAATGTTTACCATTTTAGATGAATTGACAATTCTATTCAGTAGATGATGCTTTGACTCTCGCCTAAACAGGACACTGTATCAGTTTATTGAAAACCTTGGAAAATAAAATATGTTAAGTTTTAGTATTTTATTAACATATGTGATTACTTGTTATTTTCTGAACTAGGGTATGAATTTTTTGAATCAAAACCTTACTTCTGTTTATTGATATTTGTAGTGCCAATATGAACAACCCACACCCCGACCCACTCCTAGTAAATGCCTTTGCAAATGAACTCTATAGTGTGAAAATGCATCCTGGTAGTTGCATAAACTCGCACCTGTTGATGATGAATTTGAAATTCCAAAAGGAAAATCTACTTAGAATTGAATTATCAAAGGAACAATGGGTGCAATTCATACTTAATAGTCTTCCTCCAGAGTATAATGCATTTGTTGTATCTTACATGATCAACAATTTTAACTCTTCTTACATGGATAAGCTTGAAGCAGAATTACGAGCATATGAACGGAATCTGATTGCAATGCCACGTCCTGGTTTTGCAAACTTTAATCAGAGGAAAATGATTAAGCATGAAGCTTCCAACAAAGCTGCTTCTTCAAATACAATTGATAGTCATATTCTTCTATCTGCGAATTGTAATAAAAAGGGACATCAGGTAGATCAATATCCCAGGCTTCTAAATAATTCAAACGAAGGTAATGCTTTTGTCTTTAAATCATGTGTTTTAGAGAATGACAAATCCATCTGGATTGTTGATTCAGGATCTACTAACCATGTTTGTTCTTCACTGCAGCTGCTTGAAACTTGGGAAATCTGCACCGAGAAGAGTTAAAGCTTAAAGTTGGAAATGGACAATTAGTATCGATCAAAGCAAGAGGGAAAGCCCGCCTCAAGTTTCAAAAGAGATTTTTAATTTTAGAAAATGTTTTAGTTATTCCAAACTTTAGTAGAAACTTGATTAGCGTTTCGTGTTTACAAACAGATATATATAATTTGAATTTTTCGAGTACTTTTTGTTCAATTTCTCGTAATCGATTTCAATTATGTGTTGCTTATATGGAATAAGGGCTTTATGTTTTGAGACCGGATATACAATTCGCACTAAACAATGAACTTTTCAATGTTGCTAAACCTAGAAACCTAAAAAGAAAATAGATTGATAATGATGAGCAAACTTATCTATGGCACTTACGTTTAGGTCACATTGGCTATGATAGACTCAATAGGTTAACCAAAGACGGTCCATTGAAAAATGTCGTCTTAGGTGAATTACCTGCATGCGAGTCATGCCTAGAAGGTAAGATGACCAAACGTTCTTTCTCTGCAAAGGGAGAGCGTGCCAAACAACCCCTAGGGTTAGTACATTCGGATGTCTGCGGACCCCTAAATGTCAAAGCCCGAGGTGGTTATGAGTATTTTGTCACTTTCATTGACGATTTCTCTAGATATAGTTTCCTTTACCTAATGCAAAAGAAATCTGAAATGTTTGAAAAGTTTCAGGAATTTCATGCTTTGGCTCAAAGCCAATTAGGTGAAACATTAAAGATCTTGCGAACTGATAGGGGTGGAGAATATATGGATATGCAGTTCAAATATCATTTAATTGAACATGGAATTGAATCCCAATATACTACACCTAGCACTCCATAGCAAAATGGAGTAGCAGAAAGAAGAAATCGCACTCTTTTGGAAATGGTTAGGTCTATCCTGAGTTATTCAACTCTATCTACGTCCTTTTGGGGATATGCTATACAGATGGCGAACGACATTCTAAATGTTGTTCCATCTAAAGCAGTTCCTAAGACACCCCTCAAACTATGGAATGGTCATACCCCTTCTTTACGTCATTATAGAATTTGGGGGTGCCCTGCTCATGTCTTAAGAAAGAAAGAAGGCAAACTAGAATCGGGAACAGAAGTTTGCCTGTTTGTCGAAAATTCTAAAGAGACTAGGGGTGGACTATTTTATAGTTACAAGGATAATAAAGTGTTGGTTTCTACAAATGCTACTTTCCTTGAAGAAAACTATATCAAAGAGTTCAAACCGAAAAGTCAAGTTGTATTAGAGGAAATGCTTTCTGATATTACTCCTTCTAATGTTCCGTCCTCTCATACCCAAGAAGAGGATAATCCCACTCCCTCAGTTGAAACAACTGAGAAAACTACCACTAAAGTTCCTGTTCAGAAGATCACCGCACCTCGTCATAGTGGGAGGGTTTCTACTAAACCATCTTGTTATGGCTTGGATGGTGAAATCAATATGGTCGTTGGTGACGGTATTGATGACGACCCATTAACCTATAAACAGGCAATGGCAAGTCCAGAATGGAAACGATGGTCAGCCGACATGGATTCAGAAATGGATTCCATGAAAAAGAACAAAGTCTGGGAATATGTAGACGCACCCGATGACTATCGTCCAATCGGATGTAAGTGGGTCTACAAGAAGAAAAGAGGCGCTTGAGGCGAAGTCGAAACTTTTAAAGCTAGACTGGTCGCCAAGGGTTATACCCAAAGAGAAGGTGTGGACTATGAGGAAACTTTTAGTCCTGTCGCCATGCTCAAATCCATCCGAATTCTTTTCTCCATAGCTGCCGCTTTCGATTATGAAATTTGGCAAATGGATGTCAAGAAAGCTTTCCTTAACGGAATTCTTGAAGAAACCATCTATATGGAGCAACCAGAAGGCTATGTTCTTCCAGGGCAGGAAAAGAAAGTTTGCAAACTCAATAGATCCATCTATGGACTCAAGCAAGCTTCTCGCTCCTGGAACGAAAGGTTTGATGAGATTATCAAGACCTACGGCTTTCTTCAGAATGAAGATGAACCTTGTGTTTACCAACTCAAGGATGACCAAGTGGTAGTATTCTTGGTCCTTTATGTTGACGACATTTTGATCATTAGTAACAATGTTAAGAAAATGACTGACATCAAGGAATGGTTAGACACTCAATTCAAAATGAAAGACTAAGGTGAAGCTGCCTATGTTCTCGTTATTCAGATTATAAGAGACCGGAGGAACAGATCACTTGCTCTCTCTCAAACTTCTTACATTGATAAAGTTCTAGAGACATTCTTCATGACCAATGCAAAAGGGGCGCATATGCCTTCTAGATTTGGTATCAATCTATCTAAGGAGCAGTGTCCCACTGATCCTCAAGAGATAAAGGACATGAGTAGAGTTCCTTATGCTTCTACAGTTAGAAGTCTAATGTATGCAATGTTATGCACTAGACCTGACATCTGTTATGCAGTAGGAATCGTGAGCAGGTATCAGACAAATCCAGGGCAGGAACATTGGAAAGCTGTTAAGCATATCTTAAAATACTTGAAGAGTACAAGGCAATTCATGTTAGTCTACAAGGGTGGTGCTTTAAATCCCGTAGGCTATACTGATTCAGATTTTCAGGCATGTCTTGATGATAGGAAATCTACATCTAGGATGGTGTTTACTCTTAGGGGTGGAGCAGTGGTTTGGAGAAGTGCTAAAAAAATCGCAATTTCAAACTCTACCATGGAGGCATAATACATAGCTGCAGCAGAGGCTGCCAAAGAACTTGTCTGGCTTAGAAAGTTCTTCACTGGACTCGGTGTCATTCCTGGAATGGAAAAACCTCTGGTTTTGCTTTATGATAACACTGGAGCCATAGCAAACAGTAAGGAGCCTCGAAGCCACAACAGAAGCAAGCATATAGAAAGGAAATATCACATCATCAGAGAATATGTGGCAAGAGGGGATGTACTGGTGGAGAAAGTGGACACAGAGGACAATCTAGCTGACCCATTCACCAAAAGTCTTGGCAGGAACTTCATTCCAAAAGCACCGTCAGAATTTAGGATTAATTGATATGTACTGATTAGTTTTATATTAGTGCAAGTGGGAGTTTGTTGGGTTTTATGACCTAAATAAAACTCTTTTTCAATGTAATCTCTATTCTTTTAAATATCAATAAAGAAACAGAAGTATTTATCACTCATTTGTGTGCCTTTTGGTTCATGTTATCATTTACTTGTCTAATTGATTTATAAATTCATCCAAACCCTTTTCACATTTATATTCTTGTTTATTGTTGTCAGCACAGTGGAAAGTAATCAAGATTATGTGATTGAACGTATATTCCTAGATTTATCAGAACACAGGGTTTAACTGATATGAAAATCTACAACATAGTTTACTTGCACCGTGGATAAGTGCTATGTTCTTTCCAGAGCATTGAGTATGCATGGAGTATGCATCGGAAGGGACCGATATTGAACTTTGTTTTAGATATATTAAACTTACCGTAGTATCTGTTCAATTCAGTATCACCTAGTTGATCCTAGATCAAATGATCTTAATCCTAATATGTTTAGGTTCAATCTCAAAAGTATTATACATGTTCCTTAATCTGTTAGTTAAGCCTACTTTCGGGTCAGGGTGATACGTACTTTTTGGGAACATGGTAGTGTAATTAAGTGGGAGCGCTAAACATAAAGATGGAGTCTATAGCTTCTATTTGGCAAATAGAAAGTGAAATGATGATTTCCTTCGAGCATAGCTAAACAGAGATAAATGGTTGAGTACTCATTTCACTTAGCTGAAATATCATTTATACGGAGCTAAGTGTTTTAAGGATAAAATACATTGAAAGGTGTTACGGTAATTTGGATCCCTATTCAATGTAAATCATCTATAGAGGGTCATTGATAAAATTAGGATTATAACAGTGGATAACTAATAGCGTATCTATATTGTAGAATATATAGAGCGTTCTATATAACTGAGAGTGCAATTCTAAGTTCCAAGAGTGGATGCAACAAGGAATTAATAAGCTAGTGAATTTACTTGGTAAATTCTTGATCAGCTTATTGGAAGCTCGGATATATAGCCCTGTTGGGTTTTATGCCCTAAATAAAACTCATTTCAATATAATTAGATTTACTTATTAATATAGATCAGAAATAACATTTAATGTTGCATGGTTCACATAATTTATTTCATGATTATATGTACATAATGTAAAAATTCATCTGAAACCCTTTTCACATACTTGATCCTGTTTATTGTGCTGTCAACACATTGGAAAGTAAACATGACTATGTGAATAAAGTTTCCTAGATTTATCAGACATAGGGTTTTACTGATATGATTGTAACACCCTAACTAACATAGGCGTATTACGTGATTTTTAAACATGCTGTGCAGCTCGTTGCTAATCAACGAGGTTTATGGAAAAACGTGATTAATTAAAATTTTGCTTTTTAATTAAACTTATAAAACAATATTACAAAAGACTCGGGATCCCAATTATAAAATCATTTACAAAAAGATTTAACTGTTTAGCTGATACACAAAATAAATGTCGTCTAATGACCAGTTACAAAAATCAGCCTCGCTGTCCCGATGATCGTACGCTCCAGGCCTAACCGCCCCGACATGTACAATCTTCACAAGCTCGCTCACGGTCCATCAGCTTTAGCCTTGCCTTTACCTACACATAAACGTAGAACCGCTGAGTGAACGGACTCGATGAAAAGCATAATAATACTCATACATAATTCCTAAGCTAGTGTCCAACACGATACCGAGTCCTGCCATATGCGTGTCCAACACGATATTGAGCCACTACCGCCATGTCCAACATGGTGCGAGTTACGAACGTTCATAGGGACGGTACTATTGACACGTAACGGCTGATCGGTCGAGCCGGTCATACTCCGTCGCGGTCATACTCCGGCTGCATGCAGACGTGTTACTATATCCACACGATCGGTCGAGCCCTTCTCGGCCGTCGGTCATACTCGGCACTCTGTATGCGACGGGATACGTCAATAGTACGGAACCACCAACCAAGTGTCGGCTGATCGGTCGAGCCGGTCATACTCGGCTTGGTCATACTCCGGCTGTGCAGAACGTGACGGGGTTGGATGGTTCGAAGCCAACATACATAACTAATGTAATCTAACGGGCTTCCTACATGCACGCTAAACATGTAATCTACATATGCACACTTTGTTATACTAATCTTACCCCGGATTCGAGATTCGGTGTGCCTATCAACCCGATTTGGAACTTTAGGTGACGGCGGATTACGGGCTCTAATACCGTAAAAATCACAACACCGATAAGTGACACGCTAAATCACAACGGGGACACAGGTTTTAAAACCAAACTGAACCTCCTGTAACTTAATACAAAAATACCCCCAAACTAGCGAGAGAACAAGCGTCCGAAAACCCGAAACTAGCACGAAACGACAAGTTGAGAAAAACCGGTTTTCTCACCCTACGCAAAATCAAGATGTAACCGGTTTTACAACGGTGTAAAGCCGGTTAGCCGGTTTACCCAGAAAAACCACAAAATTCAATTCTCCAACCAAAACGTTTCCAAACTCAACCAAACTTTCCAGACCTGCTAATTAGACCCTAATAAACATTTTCCAGGTGATAAAACAAAGCTTCATGCACGAAATCAAAATCCACCATTAAAGCTCCAAGCTTTGAGTTCAAAACTCAAACTTGGTTAAATCTAACAAACAAGCATCCAAACCAACTCAAATCTACTTAATCAAGCTTAACTAAGCCTCTGAAAACAATTAAAAACAATAACAACAACACAGAAACAGATTCACAACATTTTCACCAAAAATCATATTTTTGAGCTAGAAATTCCAAACTTGAAACAAGGTACTATACATGCATTTCTAACAGCTTAAATCACCTCAAATTAACATGCTTACACCACAGAAATTAATAATAAAACAGAGCAATAACAACAGCCACAAAAAGCATGCATTTACTCAACTTTTCACCATTTTTATTCAAGAAAATGAAGGAGGAAAATTAAGAAACACCTACCACAATCAAGAGTTCCCAAAGTTATGATGAATCTAGCTTGAAATTTGATGAAAAACCCAGCCTTTGAATCACATGCACCCAGCCGAAAAAGAGAAAGAAAAGAGAGAGTTTTTCCTATTTTCTAAGTTTGTGATTTTTTGATAAAATGAGAAAATGAAATAAACTAACATGCATCATTCATTTCAGCCAAGTTTTATTAAATAAACCTTTATTTTCAAATAATCAAGTCACTAAAAGACAAAAAGTCATTGGGGCAAAAAGACCATTTTGCCCCTCCACACTAAAACCACATAAATTATACTAAAGGGGTATTTTTGGGAAATTCTAAATTCCCGGCCATTCCCGACATTCCCAATGTCTAATAAACCGTCCCAAACTAATAACATGCTAAGTTGTGATTTCTACTGAGCCAAACGCCGGGTTCCAAAATACCGGGCACCGAAAATGAAAAATATGAAAACTACTGAATGACATAGCAATGCATTTCTGAATTCAATAAATAACAGTATAATAAATTATTTAAATGGCTATAAATAATTTCATAATTAATCATAATTAACTGCTAATTTCCAAATTAAACTAAGCGGGCTTTACAACTATCCCCCCCTTAAAAGGATTTCGTCCCCGAAATCTAACCTGAATAACTGCGGATATTGAGCTCTCATATCGACTCTAGCTCCCGGGTGGCTTCCTCCACCTTCTTTGTTTCTCCAGAGAACCTTGACCAATGCTATGGTCTTATTTCGAAGGACTTTATCCTTTCTATCCGGGATCCGCACTGTTGTTCCTCATAAGTCATGTACGGTCGTAGCTCAAGGCTCTCATAACTGAGTATATGAGAGGGATCTGAAACGTATTTTCTCAACATCGAGACATGGAATACGTTGTGAACTGCTGATAAGGCTGGAGGCAATGCTAACCGATATGCCACTTGACCTATTTTCTCGAGAATCTCGAAAGGTCCTGTAAATCTAGGCATAACTTGCCTCTTTTCCCGAAACGTTTGATCCCCTTCATCGGAGATACCCGTAAAAACACATGGTCCCCTACTTGGAACTCAACATCTCTGCGTTTCGGATCTGCGTAACTCTTCTGTCTACTCTGTGAGGCAAGCATTTTAGCTTTTATCTTCTCGATTGCCTCATTGGTCCGCTGCACTGACTCTGGACCTAGGTATTTTCTCTCCCCTGTCTCATCCCAGTGGATAGGAGATCTACATTTCCTACCGTATAACAGTTCATAGGGAGCCATCCCTATCGTACTCTGATAACTGTTGTTGTAAGAAAATTCTATCAACGGTAGATACTTATTCCATGAGCCTTCAAAGTCCATAACACAGGCTCTCAACATGTCCTCCAATATCTGAATTGTCCTTTCGGACTGACCATCTGTTTGAGGATGGAATGCTGTACTAAATTCCAGCTTTGTGCCCATTGCTCGTTGCAAACTTTGCCAAAACTTGGAGGTGAATTTTGGATCCCTGTCCGAAACTATAGACTTCGGTACCCCGTGAAGTCTTACTATCTCTCTGACATACAACTCGCAAGGATCCACTGTAAATGTTGTTCTAACCGGTAGAAAATGAGTAGATTTCGTAAATCGATCCACCACTACTCAGATGGAATCAAATAAACCCGTGGTCCTAGGTAACCCGACCACAAAATCCATCGTAATATCTTCCCATTTCCATTCTGGTAGGGTTAAAGGCTGCAACAACCTGTTTGGTCTCGATGTTCAGCCTTAATGCGACAAGTGAGGCATCTCGATACGAATTCTACCAAATTCTTCTTCATACCGCTCCACCAGAAGTACGGTTTCAAATCTTGGTACATCTTAGTGGTGCCGGGATGCAGAGAATACGGGGTAGAATGAGCCTCCTCAAAGATCTCATTCCTAAGTTCCACACTATTCGGAACACAAACCCTGGCTTTATACAAAAGCATCCCACTGTCTGATACTGAAAAAATCCTTGGCTTGACCAGCCAATACCTCATCTCTGATCTTTACTAAATCTGGATCCGTCATCTGAGCGACTTTTATTCTTTCCAACAAGTCAGATTGTAGCGTTAAGTTGTGAAGCTGACCTACCACAAACTCAATGCTGGATCTAACCATATCCTCTGCTAGCTGAGGTGAGATCCGAACCATACTAGCTACTTGCCCGGGACCCTTTCTGCTCAGGGCATCGGCCACTACATTGGCTTTTCCGGGGTGATAGAGGGTTTCACAGTCGTAATCTTTCACTAACTCCAACCAACGCCTTTGTCTCATATTCAAATCCTTCTGAGTAAAGAAATATTTGAGACTTTTATGGTCGGTATAGATTTCACACTTTTCGCCGTAAAGATAATGCCGCCAAATCTTCAATGCGAAAACCACCACGGCCAACTCTAGGTCATGAGTCGGGTATCGCTGTTCATAATCCTTTAACTGACGGGAGGCATAAGCGATGACCCGATCGGCTTGCATCAATACACACCCCAAACCCTGTTTGGATGCGTCACAATAAACTACGAACTTCTCCTTGTCCGAAGGCAAAGCTAGCACTGGAGCGGTAATCAACCTCTGCTTTAGCTCCTGAAAGCTAGCTTCGCACTTGTCTGACCAAATAAATCGCTGATTCTTCTTTGTAAGCTCGGTTAGGGGCATTGAAATTTTAGAAAACCCTTCCACGAACCTACGGTAGTACCCAGCTAAACCTAAGAAGCTTCTGATCTCTGTCACTGTCTTCGGTCTCGGCCAATCCCTGACGGATTCGATCTTCCCGGGATCCACCTTGATCCCATCTTTGCCCACAATGTGCCCTAGGAAGGACACCTGAGATAGCCAGAACTCACATTTCTTGAACTTGGCATAAAGCTTATGTTCTCGAAGCCGTTGTAGTACCATCTGAAGATGTAACTCATGCTCCTCTTCTGATTGAGAGTACACGAGGATGTCGTCGATAAACACAATCACACCGATATCGAGGAAATCCTTGAATACTCTACTCATCAAGTCCATGAATGCTGCAGGAGCATTGGTTAGTCCGAATGACATAACCAGAAATTCGTAATGTCCGTACCTAGTGCGGAAAGCCGTCTTCGGAATGTCCTCCTCTCAGATTCTCCACTGATGATAACCCGAACGGAGATCAATCTTAGAAAAGACCGTCTTCCCCTGAAGCTGATCGAACAAATCACCGATCCTAGGTAATGGATATTTAATCTTCACCGTCAGCTTGTTCAATTCCCTGTAGTCGATGCACATCCTCATAGATCCATCCTTCTTCTTGACGAATAAAACCGGGGCTCCCCAAGGTGACACACTGGGCCGAATAAACCCTATGTCAAGCAACCCTTGGAGCTGAATCTTTAATTCCTTAAGTTCAACTGGAGCCATCCTATACGGGGCTTTGGAAACCGGTTCCACCCCTGGTGCCAAATCTATCACGAAGTCAATCTCCCTCTGAGGTGGTAACCCTGGAAGTTCTTCGGGAAAAACATCCAAAAATTCCCGAACCACTTTGATGTCCTCAGGCCGAATGGTATCTGGCCGAGTGGTGTCCACCACCACGGCCAGAAACCCTAAACAACCGCCGTGCAACAATTCTCTAGCTGACATAGCCGAGATCACTGGAATCCGAGATCCCTGAACTGAACCAACAAACACAAACGGTTCCTCACTTTCCGGTTGGAAGATCACCATCTTCCTTTTACAATCAATACTCGCCGAATATTTAGATAGGAAATCCATTCCTAGAATAATATCGAAGTCTACTAAACTCATCTCTATCAAGTCAGCACTTAACTCTCTACCATCTATCCTGATCGGCATAGACCTAATCCACCTATTGGAGATAACCAATTCTCTACCAGGTAAAAGGGTTCCAAACCCTGATTCATATCTATCATACAATCTTTCCAATTTTCTAAAGACTCTGGCTGCCACACAAGACTTCCTTGACCTAAACACTCACCTAGAGGATGCCTCTTACTAATGAGACACTCCCGTAGGAATAACGGGTCTCAACACTACCCTGACGACCGTCTTGATTCTGGTTCGCTCGGAACCTCTTGTTCTGCCTCGAGCCACCAGATGCAGTGGATGATTTCCTCCTCCAGTCCATGGGCCAGAACCACTACCTCCCCTGAAACCCGACGCGGGAGGGGTAGGAGCCCCGCCACATTAGAAGTCCTTAACCGATTCCGACGCCATACATCTAATTGCGCCCTCAGCTTGCACTGCCTCTTCCACCATCACAGCATAGGTGGTCTTGTCGTCGGTAGTAACCATAAGGTCATACTTGATCTTCACATCAAGTCCATCAAGATATTTTTCTTTCTTACTGAAATCGGTTGGCACGAATCCCGAGGCTAACCTCGCCAACCGGTTGAACTGAGTAATATATTCTGTCATGCTCATATTCTCTCACTGGGTCAGGTGGGCGAACTCTTTCCTCTTGGCGCTTCTGACCGCCTCGTTATAACATTTAGCGCTGAAGATTTCTTAAAACCTTTCCCAAGTCATAGTGATGACGTCATGGATCTGAGACACCATGTCCCACCAGACCAGAGCGTCTACTTGAAACTGGAAAGTGGCACACACCACTCTGTCATTACCGGTGACACCCATGAAGTTCAGGATCTTGGTAATCACCGTCAACCACTGCTCGACTTTCATCACGTCCGGACCTCCCAGGAAAACCGGAGGTGCTTGCTTCCGGAACCGCTCGTACAAAGGTTCCAATCTATTGGCCGCCACCACTATCTCGGCACAGGCGGCGGGCGGTGCCACGCGGAACTACGGCACCGGAAGCTGCGGGAGCACCTCGCTGCCTGAACCTGCGAATCTCGAGGTCTTGCTCTTGATCCGGCTTGCATTTCGGCAAACCTAACTTCCCAGGCTTCACGATTGACTTGGGCAACCCTGCGGCGAGTTAACATCACCCCGACCGCGAGCCCTGCCCCTGGGACCTCTACCTCGGCCCATAACACCTGAGGGGAACTGAGCTACTCGACCTTGATCTGACCCGACTGAGATGCCCTGACTCTTAATATTTCGTCTGGCGTCCATCTAGTCTGAACCGCCTCGAAATCCCGAGTTGGCACTTCAGGTCACGATCATCGAGAGCTTACTAACGCCGCTTAATTTGGAAATTAAAAACGAAACATGCGCCTATTCTACTATCAGGCTACTAACATGCTTCCTATCAGGCTTTTCTTTTTCATAACTGAATAAAATAAACTACTAAAGCAATAAAGGCTTACTGAACCGTGAAACGAGCTAAGCTGCGATGATGATTGTACATGTCGTGACGATCTTCGGAAGACAACACAGCGGCTACGATACCAAATTGTAACACCCTAACTAACATAGGCGTATTACGTGATTTTTAAACATGTTGTGCAGCTCGTTGCTAATCAACGAGGTTTATGGAAAAACGTGATTAATTAAAATTTTGCTTTTTAATTAAACTTATAAAACAATATTACAAAAGACTCGGGATCCCAATTATAAAATCATTTACAAAAAGATTTAACTGTTTAGCTGATACACAAAATAAATGTCGTCTAATGACCGATTTGCAAAAATCAGCCTCGCTGTCCCGATGATCGTACGCTCCAGGCCTAACCGCCCCGACATGTACAATCTTCACAAGCTCGCTCACGGTCCATCAGCTTTAGCCTTGCCTTTACCTACACATAAACGTAGAACTGTGAGTGAACAGACCCAGTAAGAAAAGCATAATAATACTCATACATAATTCTAACTGCCGTGTCCAACACGATACTGAGTCCTGCTACTGCCGTGTCCAACACGATATTGAGCCACTACTGCCATGTCGAACATGGTACTGAGTTCTGAACGTTCATAGGGACGGTACTATTGACACGTAACAGCCTGATCGGTCGAACCGGTCATACTCCGTGCCTGCTCGGTCATACTCCGGCTGTCGACGTGTTACTATATCCACCTGATCGGTCGAACCGGTCATACTCCGGCTTTCTTGGTCATACTCCGGCTGTCTGCAGACGGGATACGTCAATAGTACGGAACCACCAACAAAGTGTCGGCTGATCGTTCGAACCGGTCATACTCCCACGTCTTGGTCATACTCCACACTGTCTTAGACGTGACGGGGTTGGATGGTTCGAAGCCAACATACATAACTAATGTAATCTAACGGAGCTTCCTACATGCACGCTAAACATGTAATCTACATATGCATACTTGTTATACTAATCTTACCGGATTCCGAATTCGAGTGTGCGATTTGGAACTTTAAGCGGCGGATTACAGGCTCCTAAACCGTAAAAATCACAACACCGATAAGTGACACGCTAAATCACAACGGGGACAAAGGTTTTAAAACCAAACTTAACCTATTGTAACTTAATACAAAAATACCCCCAAACTAGCAGAGAACAAACTGTCTGAAAACCCGAAACTAGCACGAAACGACAAATTGAGAAAAACCGGTTTCTCACCCTACTGCAAAATCCGGCAATAGCAGTTTTACAACGATGTAAAGCAATCCAATGGTTTTACCCGGGAAAAACCACAAAATTCAATTCTCCAACCAAAACATTTCCAAACTCAACCAAACTTTCCAGGACACTAATTAGACCCTAATAAACATTTTCCAGGTGATAAAACAAAGCTTCATGCACGAAATCAAAATCCACCATTAAAGCTCCAAGCTTTGAGTTCAAAACTCAAACTTGGTTAAATCTAACAAACAAGCATCCAAACCAACTCAAATCTACTTAATCAAGCTTAACTAAGCCTCTGAAAACAATTAAAAACAATAACAACAACACAGAAACAGATTCACAAAATTTTCACCAAAAATCATATTTTTGAGCTAGAAATTCCAAACTTGAAACAAGGTACTATACATGCATTTCTAACAGCTTAAATCACCTCAAATTAACATGCTTACACCACAGAAATTAATAATAAAACAGAGCAATAACAACAGCCACAAAAAGCATGCATTTACTCAACTTTTCACCATTTTTATTCAAGAAAATGAAGGAGGAAAATTAAGAAACACCTACCACAATCAAGAGTTCCCAAAGTTATGATGAATCTAGCTTGAAATTTGATGAAAAACCCAGCCTTTGAATCACATGCTCCAGCCGAAAAAGAGAAAGAAAAGAGAGAGTTTTTCCTATTTTCTAAGTTTGTGATTTTTTGATAAAATGAGAAAATGAAATAAACTAACATGCATCATTCATTTCAGCCAAGTTTTATTAAAATAAACCTTTATTTTCAAATAATCAAGTCACTAAAAGACAAAAAGTCATTGGGGCAAAACGACCATTTTGCCCCTCCACACTAAAACCACATAAATTATACTAAAGGGGTATTTTGGGGAAATTCTAAATTCCCGGCCATTCCCGACATTCCCAATGTCTAATAAACCGTCCCAAACTAATAACATGCTAAGTTGTGATTTCTACTGAGCCAAACGCCGGGTTCCAAAATACCGGGCACCGAAAATGAAAAATATGAAAACTACTGAATGACATAGCAATGCATTTCTGAATTCAATAAATAACAGTATAATAAATTATTTAAATGGCTATAAATAATTTCATAATTAATCATAATTAACTGCTAATTTCCAAATTAAACTAAGCGGGCTTTACAATGATAATCTACAAGAGAGTTTACTTGCATTTGGAGAAATGCTATGTTCTTTCCAGAGCATTGGTTAAAGTAAAACTCAGGTTGGATGCATGGAGTATGCATCGGAAGGGACCGATATTGAACTTTGACTTAGATTATTAAACTTACCGTAATATCTATTCAAGTCAATATTGCCTAGTTGATCCTAGATCAAATGATCTTAATCCTGTTATGATTAGGCTCAATCTTGAAAGGCTATTCGTGTTCTTTGATTTGTTAGTTAAGCCTACTTTTAGGTCAGGGTGATACGTACATTTTGGGAACACGGTAGTGCAATTGAGTGGGAGCGCTAGCATAAACATCGAATCTATGGCTTCTATCTGGCGAATAGTAAGCAAAGGATGATCTCCTTCGAGCTTGACCAAACAAACATAAATGGTGGAGTAATCATTTCACATAAGCTGAAATATCATTTATACGGGGTGAAGTGTTTTAAGAAATAAATACATTGTAGGGTGTAACGGTAATCTTACCCTTTACGGTGTAGATCATTCATATAGAGGATCATTGATCACATTAGGATTATAACAATGGATAACTAATGATGTGTCTATATGGTGGAACATATAGAGCATTCTATATACTGAGAGTGCAATTCTAAGTTCTATGCGTGGATTCAACGAAAAATTAATAAGTTAGTGAATTTTAGTGCTAAATTCTTGATCTGCTTATTGGAAGCTCGGTTATATAGACCCATGGTCCCCGCACTAGTTGAGATAATATTGCTTGTAAGACTCATGTAATTGGTTTTGATTAATCAATTATAATTCTCAAATTAGACTATGTCTATTTGTGAATTTTTCACTAAGTAAGGGCGAAATTGTAAAGAAAGAGTTTTAGGGGCATATTTGTTAATTATGATACTTTGTATGGTTCAATTAATAAATATGATAAATGACAATATTATTTAATAATTATTTATAGTTATTAAATAGTTAGAATTGGCATTTAAATGGTTGAATTAGAAAATTGGCGTTTTTGAGAAAATCAGATGCAGAAAAAGGTAAAACTGCAAAATTGCAAAAAGTGAGGCCCAAATCCACTAGTATAGGGCCGGCCACTTTTGTAGGAAATTTAAACTGATTTTTTCATTATTTTAATGCCAAATAATTCAAACCTAACCCTAGTGGAATGCTATAAATAGATAGTGAAGGCTTCAGGAAATTTACACTTAAATTTCTACACTTCTGATTCAGAAGAAACTGAGCCTCTCTCTCTCCCTATCTTTGGCCGAACCCACTTTCTCTTTCTTCTTCCTTTAATTTCGAAAATCTTAGTGTGAGAGTAGTGCCCACACATAGCAAGTGATACCTCAATCATAGTGAGGAAGATCGTGAAGAAAGACTTTCAGCAAGAAGGAGGTTTCAGCATCAACGATTCAGAGAAAGAGATCCAGGTTCAGATATTGATAATGCTCTGCAATAGAAAGGAATCAAGGGCTAGATATCTGAACGGAAGGAGTCATTATATTCCGCTGCACCCAATGTAAGGTTTCCTAAACTTTATACGTGTTTATTTCATCGTTTTAGAAAGTTCATATTTAGGGTGTTAATAAACATACTTGTGAGTAGATCTAAGATCCTGGTAAAATAATTTCCAACAACTAGCCTCAGAGCCATGGTAATTGATTTACTTGCAAGAGATTTGGACTTTAAAACGATTGTTTGTTTGTTCTTGGATGGTATCATGCTGTATTGAGTGTTATTTGATGATTGATTGGTGTTTGTGAATTATCGTTAAAACTAATTGAATATCTGTTTCTGGAATTATTTTTATTGGATAGTATGGAAAAAATTAAGCAAGTTACTTCTTTACAGAACTCAATTTCTATTTAATTTGAATTAGTTATGATTTTTTGAAAATTCAAAAAAATCGGAGTTGTGCTGAAATTTTCCTGCAATCGCGAAAACTGTCCGTACAGCTCACAATTTTTTTGTTTTTCTTCGTTTTTTCATGCTTTTTCATGGAATTAACTTCCGATTTTTTTTGTAGTTCAGTATTTATACTATTACTATTCCTAATTCAATTCTAATTATCATATTGAATTAATTTAATATTTTTAAATTTAATTCAAGATATTAGTGTAATTTGAATTTAAAAATAGTTAGTATCTATCTTTTTTGCTTAATAATATATCTTATTTTTTCAATTTGATTATATCTTATTTTATTTTTAAATTTAAGGTCAGCTTTAAAATATTTTAAATTATTTTTTTTAAAATAATTTGACCTTATTTAAATTTAAAATAAGATAACTATAATCATGTAATTTTAAATAGATGTAAGATATTTTGCTAACTTTTAAATTTTGTTATTTTATTTATTTAAATTACATTTAAAATCTGAAAAAGATATTCATTTATCTTTTTTTAATTTTTTATTTAATTTTTATATATAAAATAACATTTAAATTTTAAATGTAGTTAGCAAATTTTTGAAATGATATTTAGGTTGGTTGAAACCTAATTTTTCAAAATTGTAGGTTTAAATTTAAATTTAATTTTTTTTTAAAAAAAAATTCGAATTATTCAAAATTTTTTTAAAATTTTTGAAAATTATTATTTTTTAATTAATTATTTCGAAATTAATAATTTAATTTAAAATTAAATAAATCCTACATCCAACTATCCAGCTAACCTTGTTGCAGAAGTATGTGTTTTAGCTTGTGTGTAAGTTTTCAAAACCTATTATTACTTCATTGCAAATAGCCATGGTTACCTTTTGCCAGATCTAATGATCTGATGGCTCCCTTGGTCAAGATAATAATTTGTAACAGGTATATTTACAATCTTCTTTCATCTGTGTATGACCTAGCAACATGATAGGACCCATCATAGTTCTTGATAGAATTTATTTAGGCCCATTTAGTTTTTGGGCCTATTCAATTAATAACAGTTGTTCTTATTAAGGTTAAATTCCTCTCTTTTGGGCCTTGTGTGAGAGTTGGGAGCCATAGAAGTGGGTACGACATACTGAACCCAGCACCCCCTCACATGAACCACCCCTATTGTGAAGGCCCATTTGCCTGATTTGAATAACTGTACTAGGTTAATTAAACTAGTTTAACCTAATAAAATTGATTAGCAACATAATTAATTTCATTTATTTTGAAATTAATTTAAGAAAATCATAGTTTAAAGAATTTTATTCTAAGCTAAACTATGTGTATTTTCTTGTATTTAATTAAATATAGAATTATAACCATCTAGATTCTTTCTGAAGATTAATTTAAATTTTTCATTAAATATTCCTATTTAAGTTGATATATAGTTATCTCTAACTAATCAACTTAAATCTGAATATCTTTTGGATTTAAAGTTTCAAAATTAAGTTGAGGAATTTTAGGCATTGGTTATTAAGATTCTTTAGATATTTTTTAAGTTAATATCTTTTCGAATATTAACTTAAAATGGAATATTTTAGATATTTTTTAAGTTAATATCTTTTCGAATATTAACTTAAAATGGAATATTTTTAAATTAAGTGGTTACAACTTAATTTTTTATATTTAATTAAATTTAAATTTGAAAATATTTAAGTTCTAGATTTTTTCTAATACAACTTAAATTAGATATTATTTTTTCAAATTTTATGGAAAAGATACTTAGTTAAATAAGATATTTTCTAGATAGTTATTTCTAGACTACTTGTTATTTCTAATATTAAATAGGAAAATATTATACATTGTGAAATTAATTATTTTAAATAATTAATTTTGGTACAATTTATTTTTTCCTGGTATTAAACTAGAGATTAATAATTAAGCATTCTCTACACTTAATTATTTATTTCTTGAATTTAATACATTTAATTAATTTGAAAATTAAATATCTAAGTTGATTTTCATCATGATACTAAAATATTTCTTTTTCATGACACTTAATTAAATAGAAAATTATTTTTAGTTGAAATTTATTTTTTCAACTAAATTTAGATAATTTTCAAAATATATATTTTTTTCTTTATTTTATTAATCAAATTTTGAAATTGCATTTCTTAAATGCTGGAATTTCGAATTTTATTTGAAAAATAGATTAAAGTTGTAAATTATTTATTTTAATTTTGGACCAACTTAAATCAATGATTTTTTTCATTAATTGATTAATTTAAAATACATGAATTAAAATATATTATTAGAAATTGAATTAATTAGTCAAAGGAAAATCTAGATAGGTGATATTTTTGCTTGAAGTATTTTTCTAGTGTATTTAATTAAATAGAAAATTAATATTTAAATTGATTTTCATCATCATACTTAAATATTTAAAATTTTTCTTATATACATTTAATTAAATAGGAAAATTATATTTTTTGTTGTAAATTAATTTTATTAATTAATTTTAGGCCAACATTAAATTAGAATAATTTTTCCAGGATTTATTTTTTATTTTAACATGCATTTTTTCGAAAATTATATTCTTAAATACTTTAATTTTTCGAAATGCAATATATATATTTATAGAAAATAAAATTTGAGTTGTAAATTAATTTAAATTAATTTTGTAACAACTTAAATTGAATATTTTTCTAAATATTTATTGGAAATTATTACTAAGATGGAAATAATTCATGTTATTTTCATATCCATCTAAGTAAAATTTATAAATATTAAATTAAAATTTATATTTAGAATTTTTCATTCTAAATTGGAAATTTTAATTAAATAAATATATATTTAAAATAAATAGAATAAATAAAGAGAATCAAAGAAAATACAACTCTTTTTAAATAATGAGCTTTATTATTAAGATATTCGATCTCCATTGTGGGTTTTACACCGCGTTTATTTTAGTGAGTAATCCTCCCTAATGGAGGAACGTTCATTAGCAATTTCGCACCGTTTAATCTCGAATGATAAGTAGTTTGTAAGTGTTTTGTATGGTATGGATCACCCTAATGGTGGCGACCATACTTGACTTGCAAATTATGAAACAATGGTGGAAGCTCATAAGATAGAATTGCCTTGACTCACGCCTAAACGGGACAACGCTGAATTCCAATCTTGATCGAATAAAAGGTTGCTAGAATGGTTATCATTTTCGATGAGCTGACAACTCTATTCAATGGATGATGCTTTAACTCTCGCCTAAACGGGACACTGTATCAGTTTGTTGAAAAACCTTGGAAATTATTTAGGATTGTAAGATTTAGTATTTTCACTTGTCATTCCTACTTGCTATACGTTTAATAATTTCTGAATTGTGTATGACTTTATATTGAACCATGTTATTTTCTATTATTAAGTTGTAGTTTAATTTCGAATCTTCATTGTTGGTCTAACTTGGCTTGTTTATCTAATGAGATAAATCCCTAGTGGATTTTCACCATTAGACATACATAATAGTGTTAGATCTCAAAAGATAAATATTGTATATGCGACATCTAGCTGTTCATCAATTGATGACACCTTAGACTAGTATTTTTACGATATGAAACAAGAAGATTGTATAAATAAGATTACTTTGACTTTCGCTAATCGAAGCATCGTTGGATTCTTATTTAATAAACGAAATTATCCTAATTCCTCTTAGCTTATTCATTTCGAATTAGAACAATAACATATCATTGGATGAATGGTCTATAAATCATTTCATGTCATTCTATATTTTCTCTTAAGAAATTAAATGAGTATATGATTATAATCCCGAAATTCTATTCCCAATTGATATAAATCCTAAATCTTAGAAATCTCCTACTTTATGGGCAAATCTGACTTAGAGTTTGTATTAGTAGTGGTGGTCCAAGATAGAATTACTCATTATATTTGGTATAAATTTAAGTCTTTGACTTTAATTTTAGATTCCGAATAGAAATTTTCTTATATTTCTAATTCCAGAATACAATACCGTTACAGTTTCTCAAGTGTTTAATATCCATCTTCTATTAATGGATTAAAACTGTATGGAATATGAGTTAGGTATTCTGTGACCAGGATCCACTTGCAGTATTCTAAGAACTCTTTGATGTGACTAAACCTGTGTCATCAAAAGACACTACCATTTTTTTTAATCTATGGCATTTGTATCTTGTTCATAGTGGATTTGACAAGATCAATCTCTGCAAAGAGTTAATATGCCTATATCCACTGAAAGTAGTTCATCTCATTCGAAGATGGATGTACATTCAGGGGTGGATATGAGTTTTTCATTATATTCTTAAAATGATAACTCTAGATTATACCATAAGCAAAGAAATTTGAAATGTTTAAAAATTTCATTAATTTCTAGCAATGGTTAAAACCATTAAGGTAAGTGGTTAAAGATCTTGCGAACTTATAGGGGTGGAGAAATAGTTAGTAGATATACAGTTCAAAGATCATTAACTTGATTTTTGAATTATATCCAAAACTTACTCCCCAGAAATTTCAAGTTACATATTGATGATTAGTTACTAGTTGTAACACCCTAACTAACATAGGCGTATTACGTGATTTTTAAACATGCTGTGCAGCTCGTTGCTAATCAACGAGGTTTATGGAAAAACGTGATTAATTAAAATTTTTTCTTTTTAATTAAACTTATAAAATAATATTACAAAAGACTCGGGATCCCGATTATAAAATCATTTACAAAAAGATTTAACTGTTTAACTGATACACAAAATAAATGTCGCCTAGCGACTAGTTACAAAATTAGCCTCGCTGTTTCGAGGATCGTACTCTCCAGGCCTAATCGCCCCGACATGTACAATCTTCACAAGCTCGCTCACGGCCCATCAGCTTTAGCCTTGCCTTTACCTACACATAAACGTAGAACTGTGAGTCGACAGACTCAGTAAGAAAAGCATAATAATAATCATACACAAATCCCGGTCATGATCAGACGCCCATACCCCTGATCATAACCCTAACTGCCGTGTCCAACACGATACTGAGTCCCGCTACTGCCGTGTCCAACACGGTACTGAGCCACTACTGCCATGTCCAACATGGTACTGAGTTTTGAACGTTCACAGGGACGGTACCATTGACAAGTATCCTCCTGATCGGTCGAACCGGTCATACTCCGGCTGCTGGTCATACTCCAGCCTGTACCGACGGGATACGTCAATAGTATGGAACCACCAACCAAGTGTCAGCCTAATCGGTCGAACCGGTCATACTCCGGCTGCTGGTCATACTCCAGCCTGTACCGACATGACATGGTTGGACGGTTCGAAGCCAACATACATAACTAATGTAATCTAACAGGCTTCCTACATGCACGCTAAACATGTAATCTACATATGCATACTGTTATACTAATCTTACCTGGATTCTGAATTCAGGTGTGCCTGTCAACCTGACTGGAACTTTAGCTGAGCGGCGGATTACAGGCTCCTAAACCATAAAAATCACAACGCTATAAGTGACACGCTAAATCACTTCCCGGGGACTTAAACTAAGAACTAAAAGTTTCCCTATCGATAAAAAGCATGGCAATACCCCCTAAAACATAAAAACGAGGAAAACACGGGTTCTGAAAATTCCCCAACCGGTAGACCGGTTCTGCAACCGGAATTCCGGTTCTGGGAATTACTGGACCCTCATCCGGAATTCCGGTTGCACAACCGGAATTCTGGTTCCTCGCAGGAATTTTTAAAAATTCCTAACTCAATCAAATCAAACCCAATTCATACCAAACCTTCCAGACCTGTTCTAAATACCCTAAAGAACATTTCAAAGCACTAAAACAACCCCAGATATGAAAAACACCATTAAAGCTCAAGCTTTGAGTTCTAAACTCACACTTGAGCAAATCCCCCTAACATGCATTCAAACCTGAATAAATCTCCTTAAATATGCATGACTAAGCTTCTGAAAACAACTAAAAATATCCACAACATCACAGCAACAGAATCTAACCAATTCTCTTTGAAAACCATAGTTTTAACATAGAAAAATCATAACTTTACTCAACCTAACTATCATGCTTCACAACAGTTCAAATCAACTCAAATAAACAAGCTTTAAACCTCAGAAATCAACCACAAAACACAGCAGTAACAACCTCAATTTATCATGCATGCATTACATCAATTTCATCAAAATTCAACAAATTTTAAAGAAACAATGAAGAGAAGCTAACCTAGCTTGAAGAATGCTTAGAATGGATGAGAAATTACTTGAAAATCAGAGCAAAACCCAGCTCCTTGCAGCCCAAGACTTGGCCGAAAATAGAGAGAGAATGAGAGTTTTTTTTTGAAATTTTTTTTCTTTTCTTTACTTTGTAATTTTTTGTAAAAAAAGAATAATGAATAAAAGACACTTAACATAAACCCATTTCAGCCAAATAAACATTAAAATAAATATTTAATTTTCAAATAATAAAGTCACTAAAAGACAAAACACTAATGGGGCAAAAAGACCATTTTGCCCCTCCACCTTAAAACCACATAAATCATACCAAAGGGGTATTTTTGGGAAATTCTAAATTCCCGGCCATTCCCGACATTCCCAATGTCAAATAAACCGCCCCAAACAACTAACATACTAAGTTGTGATTTTTACTGAGCCAAATGCCGAGTTCCAAAATACTGGGCACCGGAAATGCAAAATATGAAAACTACTGAATGACATAAAATGCATCACTGAATTCCATAAATAACAGTATAGTAAATTATTTAAATAGCAATAAATAATTTTCATAATTAATCATAAACAACTGCTAATTTCCAAATTAACTAAGCGGGCTTTACAACTATCCCCCCCTTAAAAGGATTTCGTCCCCGAAATCTAACCTGAATAACTCTGGATATTGAGCTCTCATATCTGACTCTAGCTCCCAGGTGGCTTCCTCCACCTTTCTGTTTCTCCAGAGAACCTTGACCAATGCTATGGTCTTATTCCGAAGGACTTTATCCTTTCTATCCAGGATCTGCACTGGCTGTTCCTCATAAGTCACGTCTGGCTGTAGCTCAAGACTCTCATAACTGAGTATATGAGAGGGATCTGAAACGTATTTTCTCAACATCGAGACATGGAATACGTTGTGAACTGCTGATAAAGCTGGAGGCAATGCTAACAGATATGCCACTTGACCTATCTTCTCGAGAATCTCGAAAGGTCCTGTAAATCTAGGGCATAACTTGCCTCTTTTCCCGAAACATTTAATCCCCTTCATCGGAGATACCCGCAAAAACACATGGTCCCCTACTTGGAACTCAACATCTCTGCGTTTCGGATCTGCGTAACTCTTCTGTCTGCTCTGTGAGGCAAGCATTCTAGCTTTTATCTTCTCTATTGCCTCATTGGTCCGCTGCACTGACTCTGGACCTAGGTATTTCCTCTCCCCTGTCTCATCCCAGTGGATAGGGGATCTACATTTCCTACCGTATAACAGTTCATAGGGAGCCATCCCTATCGTACTCTGATAACTGTTGTTGTAAGAAAATTCTATCAACGGTAGATACTTATTCCATGAGCCTTCAAAGTCCATAACACATGCTCTCAACATGTCCTCCAATATCTGAATTGTCCTTTCGGACTGACCATCTGTCTGAGGATGGAATGCCGTACTGAATTTCAGCTTTGTACCCATTTCTCGTTGCAAACTTTTCCAAAATTTGGAGGTAAACTTCGGATCCCTGTCCGAAACGATACACTTCGGTACCCCATGAAGTCTTACTATCTCCATGACATACAGTTCTGCCAACTGATCCACTGAAAATGTTGTTCTAACCGGCAGAAAATGAGCAGATTTCGTAAATCGATCCACCACTACCTAGATGGAATCAAATAAACACGTGGTCCTAGGTAACCCGACCACAAAATCTATCGTGATATCTTCCCATTTCCATTCTGGTAGGGTTAGAGGCTGCAACAACCCTGCTGGTTTCTAATGTTCAGCCTTAATCTGCTGACAGGTGAGGCATCCTGATACGAATTCTACCAAATTCTTCTTCATACCGCTCCACCAGAAGTACGGTTTCAAATCTTGGTACATCTTAGTGGTGCCGGGATGCAGAGAATACAGGGTAGAATGAACCTCCTCAAAGATCTCATTCCTAAGTTCCACACTATTCAGAACACAAACCCTGGCTTTATACAAAAGCATCCCACTGTCTGACACTGAAAAGTCCTTGGCTTCACCAGCCAACACCTCATCTCGGATCTTCACTAACTCTGGATCTGTCATCTGAGAGACTTTTATTCTTTCCAACAGATCTGATTGCAGCGTTAAGTTGTGAAGCTGACCTACCACAAACTCAATGCTGGATCTAACCATATCCTCTGCTAGCTGAGGTGAGATCTGAACCATACTAGCTACTTGCCCGGGACCCTTTCTGCTCAGGGCATCGACCACTACATTGGCTTTTCCGGGGTGATAGAGGATTTCATAGTCGTAATCTTTCACTAATTCCAACCAACGCCTTTGTCTCATATTCAAATCCTTCTAAGTAAAGAAATACTTGAGACTTTTATGGTCGGTATAGATTTCACACTTTTCCCCGTAAAGATAATGCCGCCAAATCTTCAATGCGAAAACCACCGCGGCCAACTCTAGGTCATGAGTAGGGTATCGTTGCTCATAATCCTTTAACTGACGGGAGGCATAAGCGATGACCCGATCGGCTTGCATCAATACACACCCCAAACCCTGTTTGGATGCGTCACAATAAACTACGAACTTCTCGTTGTCTGAAGGCAAATCTAGCACTGGAGCGGTAATCAACCTCTGCTTAAGCTCCTGGAAACTAGCTTCGCACTTGTCTGACCAAATAAATCTCTGATTCTTCTTTGTAAGCTCGGTTAGGGGCATTGAAATTTTAGAGAACCCTTCGACGAACCTACGGTAGTACCCAGCTAAACCTAAGAAGCTTCTGATCTCTGTCACTGTCTTCGGTCTCGGCCAATCCCTGACGGATTCAATCTTCCCGGGATCTACCTTGATCCCATCTTTGCTCACAATGTGCCCTAGGAAGGACACCTGAGATATCCAGAACTCACATTTCTTGAACTTGGCATAAAGCTTATGTTCTCGAAGCCGTTGCAGTACCCTCTGAAGATGTAACTCATGCTCCTCTTCTGATTGAGAGTACACGAGGATGTCGTCGATAAACATAATCACACAGATATCGAGGAAATCCTTGAATACTCTATTCATCAAGTCCATGAATGCTGCAGGAGCATTGGTTAGTCCGAATGACATAACCAGAAATTCGTAATGTCCATACCTAGTGCGGAAAGCCGTCTTCGGATTGTCCTCCTCTCGAATTCTCAACTGATGATAACCCGAACGGAGATCAATCTTAGAAAAGACCGTCTTCCCCTGAAGCTGATCGAACAAATCATCAATCCTAAGTAATGGATATTTATTCTTCACCGTCAGCTTGTTCAATTCTCTGTAGTCAATGCACATCCTCATAGATCCATCCTTCTTCTTGACGAACAAAACCGGGGCTCCCCAGGGTGACACGCTGGGCCGAATAAACCCTATGTCAAGCAACCCTTGGAGCTGAATCTTTAATTCCTTAAGTTCAACTGGAGCCATTCTATACGGGGCTTTGGAAACCAGTTCCACCCCTGGTGCCAAGTCTATCACGAAATCAATCTCCCGCTGAGGTGGTAACCCTGGAAGTTCTTCGGGAAAAACATCCAAAAATTCCCGAACCACTTTGATGTCCTCTGGCCGAATGGTATCTGGCCGAGTGGTGTCCACCACCACGGCCAGAAACCCTAAACAACCGCCGTGCAACAATTCTCTAGCTGACATAGCCGAGATCACCGGGATCCGAGATCCCTGAACTGAACCAACAAACACAAATGGTTCCTCACTTTCCGGTTGGAAGATCACCATCTTCCTTTTACAATCAATACTCGCCGAATATTTAGATAGGAAATCCATTCCTAAAATAATATCGAATTCGACTAAACTCATCTCTATCAGATCAGCACTTAACTCTCTATCATCTATCCTGATCGGCATAGACCTAATCCACCTATTGGAGATAACCAATTCTCCGCCAGGTAATAGGGTTCCAAACCCTGATTCATATCTATCATACGGTCTACCCAAATCACTAAAGACTCTGGCCGCCACATAAGAATGTGTAGCCCCGTAATCAAAACGACGCGAATATAGCGAGTTATTAATAGAAAGCTGACCTGTGACAACTGATGGGCTGGCATCTGCATCAGCCTGAGTGATAGCGAACACCCTGGCTGGAGTGGGTATCGTTGGAGCTCTCGGTGCCTCTGATCGAAGCTGGGGAGAGTCCCTCTTGAAGTGTCCGGGCATGCCACAGTGAAAGCATCCATGGCCTTTGCACTCTCCCCGATGGTGCCTCTTGCAACTAGGGCACTCGGGATAGGAGAATCGGGTCTCAGTACCACCAGGACGACTCCCTCTGTTCTGGTTCCCCCGGAACCTCTTGTTCTGACTCGAGCCACCGGAAGCAGTGGGTGCTCTCTTCCTATGATCAATGGCCGAACCGCTACTCCCCCGGCTAAAGCCTGATGCAGGAGGGGTAGGAGCCCCGCCACTCACCGGAGTACTAGCTGACTCCGACATACACCCAACTGCGCCCTCAGCTCGCAGTGCCTTCTCCACCATCTGAGCATAGGTGGTGCTGTCGTCCGTGGTGATCATCAAGTCATGCCTGATCTTGGCATTCAACCCGTCCAGATACTTCTCCTTCTTGCTGAAGTCGGTCGGCACAATTCCCGAGGCTAACCTCGCCAACCGATCAAACTGAGTAGTATACTCAGTGACGCGCATATTCTCACGCTGGGTCAGGTGAGCGAACTCTTTCCTCTTGGCGCTTCTGACCGCCTCGTTGTAGTACTTCGCGTTGAAGAGTTCCTGGAACCTTTCCCAGGTAATGGTGGTGACGTCATGGATCTGCGACACAATGTCCCACCAGACCAGAGCGTCCTCCTGGAACTGGAAAGTGGCACACACCACTCTGTCGTTAACGGTGACACCCATGAAGTTCAAAATCTTGGTAATCACCGTCAGCCACTGCTCGGCTTTCATCACGTCCGGACCTCCCAGGAAAACCGGAGGTGCTTGCTTCCGGAACCGTTCGTACAGGGGTTCCAATCTATTGGCCGCCACCACTATCTCGGCACAGGCGGCGAGGGGCGGTGCCACTGGAACTATGGGCACTGGAACTGCAGGAGCACCCTGCTGTCTCAACCTCTGAATCTCGAGGTCTTGCTCTTCGATCTGGGCTTGCATTTCCGCAAACCGCAACTCCCAATTCTGGGCTCCCTGATCGGCTGGGGGAGCCTGGGCAGCCTGTGGCGGGTTCTCATCACCCCGACCACGAGCCCTGCCGCGGGGACCTCTACGTCGGCCCCTAACAGGTGGGGGAAATTGAGCTCCCTGTCCTTGGTTCGACCCTACGGAGTTGCCCTGACTCCTGGTAGTCCGCCTGGCGTCCATCTGATTAGAACCGCCTGCGAAACCAAGAGTTGGCATATCAGGTCGTATTCAAGGAGAGCTTACTAATGCCGCTTAATTTGGAAATTAAAAACGAAACATGCGCCTATTCTACTATCAGGCTACTAACATGCTTCGTAACAGGCTTTTCTTTTTCATAATTGAATAAAATAAACTACTAAAGCAATAAAGGCTTACTGAACCGTGAAACGAGCTAACTGCTGATGATGATTGTACATGTCGTGACGATCTTCGGAAGACAACCTGGCGGCTCTGATACCAAATTGTAACACCCTAACTAACATAGGCGTATTACGTGATTTTTAAACATGCTGTGCAGCTCGTTGCTAATCAACGAGGTTTATGGAAAAACGTGATTAATTAAAATTTTTGCTTTTTAATTAAACTTATAAAATAATATTACAAAAGACTAGGGATCCCGATTATAAAATCATTTACAAAACGATTTAACTGTTTAACTGATACACAAAATAAATGTCGCCTAGCGACTAGTTACAAAATTAGCCTCGCTGTTTCGAGGATCGTACTCTCCAGGCCTAACCGCCCCGACATGTACAATCTTCACAAGCTCGCTCACGGCCTATCAGCTTTAGCCTTGCCTTTACCTACACATAAACGTAGAACTGTGAGTCGACAGACTCAGTAAGAAAAGCATAATAATAATCATACATAAATCCTGGTCATGATCAGACGCCCATACCCCTGATCATAACCCTAACTGCCGTGTCCAACACGATACTGAGTCCCGCCACTACCGTGTCCAACACGGTACTGAGCCACTACTGCCATGTCCAACATGGTACTGAGTTTTGAACGTTCACAGGGACGGTACTATTGACAAGTATCCTCCTGATCGGTCGAACTGGTCATACTGCGGCTGCTGGTCATACTCCAGCCTGTACCGACGGGATACGTCAATAGTACGGAACCACCAACCAAGTGTCAGCCTGATCGGTCGAACCGGTCATACTCTGGCTGCTGGTCATACTCCAGCCTGTACCGACGTGACAGGGTTGGACGGTTCGAAGCCAACATACATAACTAATGTAATCTAACAGGCTTCCTACATGCACGCTAAACATGTAATCTACATATGCATACTGTTATACTAATCTTACCTGGATTCCGAATTCAGGTGTGCCGGTCAACCTGACTGGAACTTTAGCTGAGTGGCGGATTACAGGCTCCTAAACCATAAAAATCACAACGCTATAAGTGACACGCTAAATCACTTCCCGGGGACTTAAACTAGGAACTAAAAGCTTTCCTATCGATAAAAAGCATGGCAATACCCCCTAAAACATAAAAACGAGGAAAACACGGGTTCTGAAAATTCCCCAACCGGTAGACCGGTTCTGCAACCAGAATTCCGGTTCTGGGAATTACTGGACCCCAATCCGGAATTCCAGTTGCACAACCAGAATTCCGGTTCCTCGCAGGAATTTTTGAAAAATTCCTAACTCAATCAAATCAAACCCAATTCATACCAAACCTTCCAGACCTGTTCTAAATACCCCAAAGAACATTTTCAAAGCACTAAAACAACCCAGAAATCACAGATATGAAAAACACCATTAAAGCTCAAGCTTTGAGTTCTAAACTCACACTTGAGCAAATCCCCCTAACATGCATTCAAACCTGAATAAATCTCCTTAAATATGCATGACTAAGCTTCTGAAAACAACTAAAAATATCAACAACATCACAGCAACAGAATCTAACCAATTCTCTTTGAAAACCATAGTTTTAACATAGAAAAATCATAACTTTACTCAACCTAACTATCATGCTTCACAACAGTTCAAATCATCTCAAATAAACAAGCTTTAAACCTCAGAAATCAACTACAAAACACAGCAGCAACAACCTCAATTTATCATGCATGCATTACATCAATTTCATCAAAATTCAACAAATTTTAAAGAAACAATGAAGAGAAGCTAACCTAGCTTGAAGAATGCTTAGAATGGATGAGAAATTACTTGAAAATCAGAGCAAAACCCAGCTCCTTGCAGCCCAAGAGTTGGCCGAAAATAGAGAGAGAATGAGAGTTTTTTTTTTGAAAATTTCTTTCTTTTCTTTACTTTGTAATTTTTTGTAAAAAAAGAATAATGAATAAAAGACACTTAACATAAACCCATTTCAGCCAAATAAACATTAAAATAAATATTTAATTTTCAAATAATAAAGTCACTAAAAGACAAAACACTAATGGGGCAAAAAGACCATTTTGCCCCTCCACCTTAAAACCACATAAATCATACCAAAGGGGTATTTTTGGGAAATTCTAAATTCCCGGCCATTCCCGACATTCCTAATGTCAAATAAACCGCCCTAAACAACTAACATACTAAGTTGTGATTTTTACTGAGCCAAATGCTGAGTTCCAAAATACCGGGCACCGAAAATGCAAAATATGAAAACTACTGAATGACATAAAATGCATCACTGAATTCCATAAATAACAGTATAGTAAATTATTTAAATAGCAATAAATAATTTTCATAATTAATCATAAACAACTGCTAATTTCCAAATTAACTAAGCGGGCTTTACACTAGTCGTTGCCTAAATCCTTCTATGGTAATACAATTTCAGAATGATGTAATTGTTGTATACTTAATGAAAATAATTACTAGATTCATGGATGACCTAATCAAAATCTTAAGAAAAGCAAGAACTGTTAACCATGGTTTGTTAGCTATTCTAAGTGATTAGGGGTGGACCATCCCATAGTCAATAGATAAGAAAGTGTTTATTTAAACAAATACTACTTTTCTACGATAATGACTAAGTCTAAAAATAAAGGAGATATTTAATTCTTGATTCGAAAAGTGTTCTATCATCTTATTTTACATATGATGATCCCATTGCCTCTGTTGTCTTGTCACAAACGAAGAGATCAATACCATTTAGTTTTCTTAGACATAATTCACGGTACCTTGTTGTAGTGGGAGAGTTTCTAGGAACTCAACTTCTTATGACTTGGGAGACACTAGTGATTAAAATCCATTGTGAGTTTAAACAAGTAATGGATTGTCAAGATAAGAAACTAAGAAGAAAGCCAAAAGAACTATGGTTTAATCCAGTCACATTGAATAACCCAAAGTTTTCTATTACAAGGACAAAAAAGGAAATTTTCGTTTATAAGTCCATTCAATGGACTTAAAAAAACTTCCTGTTCCTAGTATTATAGGTTTGAGTTTATCTAAACCTATGGCTTGTGGTATACTTGGTAATTACTTACTCTAATGCAAGCAACTTACTTTAGTAAGATGCTGAAGCATTTTCTTTCTAATGGAAATCTATAGAAGCTTCACAACTTCTTAGGCATAGATTTTATTTATCTAAGGAAAAGTCTCAACTATTCCAGAAAAGATAAAGCCATGAAAGAATTTCTTATATCAACAGTGAGAGGTCTTAGATATGCTTTTGTATGCCTTAGACCAGTCGCCTGCTGTTGAGTGGGAGTAATGAGTAGGTATCAGATTAATCTAGGAGAAGAACATTGGAAGACAATCAAGTAAATCTTAAGATAAAGAAGAGGAACTATATGTTAGTCTATAAGGGTATGTTTAAAACTCTTAGACTACACCACATCAGATTTCGAAATTTGCCTTTGTGCTAGAAAATCTTTCTGATAAGATGGTGATTACTCTGGGGGTGGAATAATGATTTTTGAGAAGTGTAAAAGCCTATCTGAAGTCTCTAGGTCTACCAGAGAGAGACTGAATGTTAAAGTTGCAGGAAAGGTACTTATTCAGTCTAAGGAAAGTTCTATAAATCTTTGGCACCATTCCAAATTGCCTTAACTACTAGTGTTAACTTCCTGAATAACCAAGTAGTAGTTGCCAAAGGTATAAGAATCCAGTATCCCAAGAGAGTAGACATATAGAGAGGAATTTCACATTATCAATGATTTTGTGATTAAGGAAGAGTAATAGTGGAGGAAAGGTTGTGGTTAATTCAACCTTTCAGATCCTATTACGAGGAGTTTGCTACTACTACACTTGATTTGTATATCGAGGTGTTGAGAATATTTGAAACGCACTTTTTGTTTTATATTAGTGCAAGTGGGAGTTTGTTGGGTTTTATGCCCTAATATAATCAAATTTACTTATTAATATAGATCAGAAATAACATTTAATGTTGCATGGTTCACATGATTTATTTCATGATTATATGTACATAATGTATAAATTCATCTGAAACCCTTTTCACATACTTGATCCTGTTTATTGTGCTGTCAACACATTGGAAAGTAAACATGACTATGTGAATAAAGTTTGCTAGATTTATCAGACATAGGGTTTTACTGATATGATAATCTACAACAGAGTTTACTTGCATTTGGAGAAATTCTATGTTCTTTACAGAGCATTGGTTAAAGTAAAACTCAGGTTGGGTGCATGGAGTATGCATCGGAAGGGACCGATATTGAACTTTGACTTAGATTTATTAAACTTACCGTAATATCTATTCAAGTCAATATCGCCTAGTTGATCCTAGATCAAATGATCTTAATCCTGTTATGATAAGGCTCAATCTTGAAAGGCTATTCGTGTTCTTTGATTTGTTAGTTAAGCCTACTTTTAGGTCAGGGTGATACGTACATTTTGGGAACACGGTAGTGCAATTGAGTGGGAGCGCTAGCATAAACACGGAATCTATAGCTTCTATCTGGCGAATAGTAAGCAAAGGATGATCTCCTTCGAGCTTGACCAAACGAACATAAATGGTGGAGTACTCATTTCACATAAGCTGAAATATCATTTATACGTGGTCAAGTGTTTTAAGGAATAAATACATTGTAGGGTGTAACGGTAATCTAATCTCTTTACGCTGTAGATCATTCATATAGAGGATCATTGATCACATTAGGATTATAACAATGGATAACTAATGATGTGTCTATATAGTGGAACATATAGAGCATTCTATATACTGAGAGTGCAATTCTACGTTCTATGCGTGGATTCAACGAAGAATTAATAAGTTAGTGAATTTTAGTGCTAAATTCTTGATCTACTTATTGGAAGCTCGGTTATAAAGACCCATGGTCCCCGCACTAGTTGAGATAATATTGCTTGTAAGACTCATGTAATTGGTTTTGATTAATCAATTATAATTCTCAAATTAGACTATGTCTATTTGTGAATTTTTCACTAAGTAAGGGCGAAATTGTAAAGAAAGAGTTTTAGGGGCATATTTGTTAATTATGATACTTTGTATGGTTCAATTTATAAATATGATAAATGACAATATTATTTAATAATTATTTATAGTTATTAAATAGTTAGAATTGTCATTTAAATGGTTGAATTAGAAAATTGGCGTTTTTGTGAAAATCAGATGCAGAAAAGGTAAAACTGCAAAATTGCAAAAAGTGAGGCCCAAATCCACTAGTATAGGGCCGGCCACTTTTGTAGGAAATTTAAACTGATTTTTTCATTATTTTAATGCCAAATAATTCAAACCTAACCCTAGTGGAATGCTATAAATAGATAGTGAAGGCTTCAGGAAATTTACACTTAAATTTCTACACTTCTGATTCAGAAAAAAGTGAGCCTCTCTCTCTCCCTATCTTTGGCCGAACCCACTTTCTCTTTCTTCTTCCTTTAATTTCCAAAATCTTAGTGTGAGAGTAGTGCCCACACACAGCAAGTGATACCTCAATCATAGTGAGGAAGATCCTGAAGAAAGACTTTCAGCAAGAAGGAGGTTTCAGCATCAACGATTCAGAGAAAGAGATCCAGGTTCAGATATTGATAATGCTCTGCAACAGAAAGGAATCAAGGGCTAGGTATCTGAACGGAAGGAGTCATTATATTCTGCTGCACCCAATGTAAGGTTTCCTAAACTTTATACGCGTTTATTTCATCGTTTTAGAAAGTTCATATTTAGGGCGTTAATAAACATACTTGTGAGTAGATCTAAGATCCTGGTAAAATAATTTCCAACAGGCCCATGGTCCCCATACTAGGTGAGACAATACTGCTTGTAAGACTCAGCTAATTGATTATGATTAATCAATTGTAATTCTAAAATTAGACTATGTCTAGTTAATGAATTTTCAGTAAGCAAGGGCAAAATCGTGAAGGAAAAGTTTCTAGGGTACATTTGTTAATTAAGAGACTTTGATTAGTCTAATTAATAAATATATTAAATGACATTATTTTTTAATAATTAATTATTAGTTATTAAATAATTGGAATTGGCATTTAAATGGTTAAATTGGAAAATTGACGTTTTTGAGAAAATCAGATGCATAAATGATAAAACAGCAAAATTGCAAAAGTGGGGCCCATTATCCACATACATGGCCGGCCACTATTATAGGGTTTTATCATTTATTTTTTTTATTATTTTAATGCCAAATAATTCTAACCCTACCCTAGTGTTCAGCTACAAATAGATAGTGCTGGCTTCAGAAAATTAACACATCTTTCTTCAAAAAAACTGAGTGCTTTCTCTCCCTAAACCTAGCCGCCACTTTAAGCCTTCTTCTTCCCCATAATAATTCAAAACCCTTGAGTGATAGAGTAGTGCTCACATACATCAAGTGGTACCTCAATCAAAGTGTGGAAGATCGTGAAGAATCCAGTTTCAACAAGAAGGACATTCAGGCTCAGATCTTGATAATACTCTGCGACAAAAAGGATACAAGGGTTAGAGATCTGAGTGGAAGGAGACGTTATATTCCGCTGCAACCACTGTAAGGTTTCTTATACTTTATATGTGTTTATTTATAGTCGTTTTAGAAGTACATATTTAGGATGTTAAACAACATACTTGTGCGTAAATCTAATATCTTGGTAAAACATTTCCAACAATATGTTGATTAATATCCTAAATATAAATTCTCTAAAACAATGAAATAACACACATAAGGGTTTAAGAAAACCTTACATTGATTGTAGAAGAATATTATGACTCCTTCCGCTTAAGATCTCGAGCCCTTGATTCTTTTCTATAGCAGAGCATTATCAAGATCTGACCTGGATCTCTTTCCCTCTTTCGGGTTTGGTTACCACCGTCTTACTCACTATGATTGAGTACTTGACTTGCTATGTGTGGGCATGCCACGCATTCACTATAGGTTTCGAATGTGAAGAACAATGAAGGAGGCTGAAATCACTAAGGAAGTGTTGAAAATATTTTACTAGGATCTAGATTTACTACCATGTATGTTTCATTAACATCCTAATATGAATTCTAAAACAATGAAATAAACACATATAAAGTTGAGGAAACCTTACATTGGGTGCAGCGGAATATAATGAATCCTTCCGTTCAGATCTCCAGCCCTTGATTCCTTTTTCTAGCAGAGCATCACCAATATTTGAACCTGGATCTCTTTCTCTCCTTCCTTGATGCCGATTCTCCTTTTTGTTGGTTGGATTCTTCACAATATTCCACACTATGATTGAGATACCAGTTGATGTGTGTGGGCACTCACTCATTCACTCAAGGTTCGAAAATTTAGAGAAGAAAAGAGAAGAAGAGGGTGGCGACTATAGTATAGAATAGGAGGCTCAACTTTTATCTGACAGAGTTAAGTGTGAATATGAGCCATCACTATCTATTTATAGGTAACCACCTAGGTTTAGGTTAGAATTATTTGGCATTAAAATAATGAAAAAAATAAATGATAAAAGCCATTAAGTGTGGCCGGCCATGGGCTTTGGATATTGGGCCTCACTTATGCAATTTTGCTGTTTTATCATTTCTGCATCTCATTTTCTCAAAAACGCCAATTTTCAAATTCAACCATTTAAATGCCAATTCTAATTATTTAATAGCTAAGAATTAATTATTAAATAATATTGTCATTTAATATATTCATTAATTAGACATATAAAGTCTCTTAGTTAATAAATAAAACCTAGAATCTCTTTCTTCACAATTTTGCCCTTGCTTAGTGAAAATTCATAAACTAGACATAGTCTAACTTTAGAATTATAAATGATTAATTAAAATCAAATAACTGAGTCTTACAAGCAGTATGTCTCAACTAGTATGGGGACCATGGGCCTATATAACCGCGCTTCCAATAAGCTGAACCGAATTTAGCAAGTAAATTCCCTAACTTATTAATTCCTATTGAATCCACACTTAGAGCTTGGAATTGCACTCTCAGTCATATAGAACGCTCTATATGTTCCACGATATAGATACGCTATTAATTATCCATTGTTATAATCCGAATTTGATCAATGACCCTCTAATAGATGATCTACATTGAATAGGGACTAAATTACCGTTACACCTTCAATGTATTTTATCCTTAAAACACTTAGCTCCGTATAAATTGTTGGGTTTTATGCCCTAAATAAAACTCATTTCAATATAATCAGATTTAATTATTAATATAGATTAAAAATAACATTTAATGTTGCATGGTTCACATGATTTATTTCATGATTATATGTACATAATGTACAAAATTCATCTGAAACCCTTTTCACATACTTGATCCTGTTTATTGTGCTGTCAACACATTGGAAAGTAAACATGACTATGTGAATAAAGTTTCCTAGATTTATCAGACACAGGGTTTTACTGATATGATAATCTACAACAGAGTTTACTTGCATTTGGAGAAATGCTATGTTCTTTCCAGAGCATTGGTTAAAGTAAAGCTCAGGTTGGATGCATAGAGTAGGCATCGGAAGGGACCGATATTGAACTTTGACTTAGATTTATTAAACTTACTGTAATATCTATTCAAGTCAATATCGCCTAGTTGATCCTAGATTAAATTATCTTAATCCTGTTATGATTAGGCTCAATCTCAAGAGGCTATTCCTGTTCTTTGATTTGTTAGTTAAGCCTACTTTTGGGTAAGGGTGATACGTACATTTTGGGAACACGGTAGTGCAATTGAGTGGTAGCGCTAACATAAACATGGAATCTATAGCTTCTATCTGGCGAATAGTAAGTAAAGGATGATCTCCTTCGAGCTTGGCCAAACGAAAATAAATGGTGGAGATCTCATTTCACATAAGCTGAAATATCATTTATACGGGGTTAAGTGTTTTAAGGATAAAATACATTGTAGGGTGTAACGGTAATCTAATCCCTTTACAGTCTAGATCATTCATATAAAGGATCATTGATCAAATTAGGATTATAACAATGGATAACTAATGATGTTTCTATATGGTGAAACATATTGAGCATTCTATATACTGAGAGTGCAATTCGAAGTTCTATGCGTGGATTCAACGAAGAATTAATAAGTTAGTGAATTTAGGTTATAAATTCTTGATCTGCTTATTGGAAGCTCGGTTATATAGACCCATGGTCCCCCCACTAGTTGAAATAATATTGCTTCTAAGAATCATGTAATTGGTTTTGATTAATCAATCATAATTCTCAAATTAGACTATGTCTATTTGTGCATTTTTCACTAAGTAAGGGCGAAATTGTAAAGAAAGAGTTTTAGGGGCGTATTTGTTAATTATGGTCTTTGTATGGTTCAATTAATAAATATGATAAATGAAATTATTATTTAATAATTATTTATAGTTATTAAATAGTTAGAATTGGCATTTAAATGGTTGAATTAGAAAATTAGCGTTTTTGAGAAAATCAGATGCAGAATTGAGAAAACTGCAAAATCCAAGTAAGACCCATTACACTACATGGCCGACCACTTGGAATGATTTTTTAAACTGATATTTTCATTACTTTAATGCCAAATAATTCAAACCTAACCCTAGTGGAATGCTATAAATAAATAGTGAAGGCTTCAGGAAATTTACACTTAATTTTCTACTTTTTCATTCAGAAAAAACTGAGCCTCTCTCTCTCTCTCCCTATCTTTGGTCGACCACTTCTTCTCTTTCTTCCCTCTTCAATTTCGAAATTTCATAGTGTTAGAGTAGTGCCCACACACAGCAAGTGATACCTCAATCATAGTGAGGAAGATCGTGAAGAAAGACTTTTCAGCAAGAAGGAGTTTCAGCACTAAAGAATCAGAGAAAGAGATCCAAGTTCAGATATTGATAATGCTCTGCTACAGAAAGGAATCAAGGGCTAGATATCTGAACGGAAGGAGTCATATTATTCCGCTGCACCCAATGTAAGGTTTACTAAACTTTATATGTGTTTATTTCATTGTTTTAGAAAGTTCATATTTAGGGTGTTAATCAACATACTTGTGAGTAGATCTAAGATCCTGGTAAAATAATTTCCAACAACTGGCCTCAGAGCCATGGTGATTGATTTGCTTGCAAGAAATTTGGACTTTAAAATGATTGTTTGATCTTTTGGATGGTATCATGTTATATTGAGTGTTATATGATGATTGATTGATGTTTGTAAATTTTCGTGAAAAATAATTGAATATCTGTTTCCGGAATTATTCTTATTGGATAGTATGAAAAAAATTAAGCAATTTACTTTTTTACAGAACTCAATTTCGATTTAATTTGTATTAGTTATGATTTTTTGAAGTTTCGGAAAAAATTAGGAATCGGGCAACCACGCGCGCGCGGAAATCATGCAAAATCTCCCCTACGCCCAAGCACCCTGTTGCGTGCCCATGGACAGTATAATGCATATTGACCGTACACCTTGCATTTTTTTCGTTTTTCTTCGATTTTTCATGCTTTTTCATGGATTTAACTTCCGATTTTTTGTGTAGTTCTGTATTTATACATTTACTATTCCTAATTCAATTCTAATTATCATAATTAAACTAATTAATATTTTTAAAATTTAATTCATCATATTAGTGTAATTTGAATTTGAAAAATAGTAAATATCTATCTTTTTGCTTAATTATCTATTACATTTTTAAATTTGATTATATCTTATCTTATTTTTAAATTCAAGGTCAGATATTAAATTTTTAAAATTAAACTTTTTTAAATGATTTGACCTTATTTAAATTTAAAATAAGATAACTATAATCATGTAATTTTAAATAGATGTAAGATATTTTGCTAAATTTTAAATTTTGTTATTTTATTTATTTAAATTACATTTAAAATCTGAAAAAGATATTTGTTTATCTTTTTTAATTTTTTTATTTAATTTTTATTTATAAAATAACATTAAATTTTTAAAAGTAGTTCGCAAATTTTGAAATGATATTTAGGTTGGTTGAAACCTAATTTTTCAAAATTGTAGCTTTAATTTTAAATATTTTTTTTATTAATTTCAAAAATATTTAAATTTTATTTTATTTTATTTTTTTTTCGAAAATATTTTTTTTTTTAATTAATTTTTCGAAATTATTTATTTAAAATTAAATAAATCCTACATCCAACTATCCAGCTAACCTTGTTGCAGGAGTATGTGTTTTAGCTTGTTTGTAAGTTTTTAAAACCTATTATTGCTTGATTGCAAATAGCCATGGTTAACTTGTTGACAGATCCAATGATCTGATTTTAACTCATGGCTCCCTTGGTCAAGTAAATAATTTGTAACAGGTATATTTACAATCTTCTTTCATCTGTGTATGACCTAGCAACATGATATGATCTATCCAAATTGTGTGCCTGTGTGAGCCTATGTGTTTAATTTTATTATAGATGCATATAAGTTGTTGTTGCTAAATAAAATATCGTAGTTTTTGATAGATTTTATTTAGGCCCATTTAGTTTTGGGCCTATTCAATTATTAACAGTTGTTCATTTTAAAGTTAAATTCCTCTCTTTTGGGCCTTGTGTGAGAGTTGGGAGCCATAGTAGTGGGTACGACATATTGAACTCAGCACCCCCTCACATGAACTCAGCACCCCCTCACATGATTTGAATAACTGTACTAGGTTAATTAAATTAGTTTAACCTAATAAAATTGATTAGCAACATAATTAATTTCATTTATTTTGAAATTAATTTAAGAAAACCATAGTTTAAAGAATTTTATATTCTAAGCTAAACTATATGTATTTTCTTGTATTTAATTAAATATAGAATTATAACCATCTAGATTCTTTCTGAAGCTTAATTTAAATTTTTCATTAAATATTCCTATTTTAAGTTGATATTTAGTTATCTATAACTAATAAACTTAAATCTGAATATCTTTTGGATTTAAAATTTCAAAATTAACTTGAGCAATTTTAGGAATTGGTTATTAAGATTCTTTAGATATATTTTTTTTAAGTTGATATCTTTTCGAATATTAACTTAAAATGGAATATTTTCAAATTAAGTGGTTACAACTTAATTTTTTAATATTTAATTAAATTTAAATTTGAAAATATTTAAGTTCTAGATTTTTTCTAATACAACTTAATTTAGATTTTTTTTTTCAAATTTTGAGGAAAAGATACTTAGTCAAATAAGATATTTTCTAGATAGTTATTTCTAAACTACTTATTATTTCTAATATTAGAATAGGAAAATATTATACATTGTGAAATTAATTATTTAAATAATTAATTTTGGTACAATTTATTTTAAGTATATTTTTTCCTAGTATTAAACTAGAGATTAATAATTAAGCCTTCTCTACACTTAATTATTTATTTCTTGAATTTAATACATTTAATTAAATTAAAAATTAAATATCTAAGTTGATTTTCATCATCATACTTAGATATTTGAAATTTTTTATATATATTTAATTAAACAGGAAAATTATATTTTTTGTTGTAAATTAATTTTATTAATTAATTTTGGGCCAACATTAAATTAGAATAATTTTTCAAGGATTTATTTTTTATTTAAACATGCATTTTCGAAAATTGCATCCTTAAATACTTTAATTTTTCGAAATGCAATATATATTTATAGAAAATTAAATTTGAGTTGTAAATTGATTTAAATTAATTTTGTAACAACTTAAATTGAATATTTTTCTAAATATTTATTGGAAATTATTACTAAGATGGAAATAATTCATGTTATTTTCATATCCATCTAAGTAAAATTTATAAATATTAAATTAAAATTTATATTTAGAATTTTTCATTCTAAATTGGAAATTTTAATTAAATAAATATATATTTAGAATAAATAGATTAAATAAAGAGAATCAAAGAAAATACAACTCTCTTTAAATAATGAGCTTTATTATTAAGATATTCGATCTCCATTGTTGGTTTTACATTGCGTTTGTTTTAGTTAGTAATCCTCCCTAATGGAGGAACGTTCATTAGCAATTTCGCACTGTTTAATCTCGAAAGATAAGTAGTTTGTTAGTGTTTTATATGGTATGGATCACCCTAATGGTGGCGACCATATTTGACTTGCAAATTATGAAACAATGGTGGAAGCTCATAAGATAGAATTGCCTTGACTCTCGCCTAAACGGGACAACGCTGAATTCCAATCTTTATCGAATAAAAGGTTGCTAGAATGATTAACATTTTAGATGAGCTGACAACTCTATTCAATGGATGGTAGCTTTGACTCTCGCCTAAACGGGACACTGATATCAGTTTGTTGAAAACCTTGGAAATTCTTTAGGATTGTATGTTTTAGTATTTTCACTTGTCATTCCTACTTGCTATATGTTTAATAATTTTTGAATTGTGTATGAATTTATATTGAACCATGTTATTTTCTATTAGTAAATTGTAGTTTAGTTTTGAATCTTCACTGTTGATCTAACTTGGTTTGTTTATCTAATGAGATAAATCCCTAGTGGATTTTTACCATTAGACATACATAATAGTGTTAGATCTCGAAAATAAATATTGTATATGCAACAACTAGCTGTTCATCAATTGATGACACCTTAGACTAGTATTTTTACAATATGAAACAAGAAGATTGTATAAATAAGATTACTTTGACTCTCGCTAATCGAAGCATCGTTGGATTCTTATTTACAAACGAAATTATCGTAATTCCTCTTAGCTTATTCATTTCGAATCAGCTCAATAACATATCATTGGATGAATGGTCTATATATCATATCATGTCATTCTATATTTTCTCTTAAGAAATTAAATGACGCATATGATTATAATCCTGAAATTCTATTCCCAATTGATATAAATCCTCAATCTTAGAAATCTCCTACTTGTATGGGCAAATTAGACTTAGAGTTAAATTAGTAGTGGTGGTCCAAGAAAGAATTATATTTGGTATAAATTTAAGTCTTTGACTTTAATTTTAGATTCCAAACAGAAATATTCTTATATTTCTAATTCCAGATACAATACAGTTACACTCTCACAAGTTTTTTTTTTAATTCCATTTCTATTAATGGATTCAAACTGTATGGAATATGAGTTTAGTATTCTGTGACCAGGATCCACTTGCACTATTCTAATAACTCTTTAAGGTAACTAAACCTAAGTCATCAAAAGACACTACCACATTTTTTTAATCTATGGCATTTGTATCTTGTTCATAGTTGTTTTGACAAGATCAATCTCTGCAAAGAGTTAATATGCCTATATCCACTGAAAGTAGTTCATCTCATTCGCAGATGGATGTACATTCAGGGGTGGATATGAGTTTTTCGTTGTATTCTTAAAACGATCCCTCTAGATTATACCTTATGCAAAGAAATTTGAAATGTTTAAAAATTTCATTAATTTCTAGGAATGGTTAATACAATTAAGGTAAGTGGTTAAAGATCTTGCGAACTGATAGGGGTGGAGAAATAGTTAGTAGATATGCATTACAAAGATCATTAAATTGATTTTTGAATTATATCCAAACTTACCTCCCCAGAAATTTCGAGTTGCATGTTGATGATTAGTTACTAGTCGTTGCCTAATTCCTTCTATGGTAATACAATTTCAGAATGATGTAATGGTTGTATACTTAATGTAAATCATTACTAGATTCATGGATGACCTAATCAAAATCTTAAGAAAAGCTAGAACTGTTAACCATGGTTTGTTAGCTATTCTAAGTGATTAGGGGTGGACCATTCCATTGTCAATAGATAAGAAAGTGTTTGTTTAAACAAATACTACTTTTCTAAGAAAATGACTAAGTCTGAAAATAAAGTAGCAAATAAAGGAGATATTTATTTCTTGATTCCAAAAGTGTTCTATCATCTTATTTGACATATGATGATCCAACTGCCTTTGTTGTCTTGTCACAACCAAAGAGGTTAATACCATTTAGTTTTCTTAGACATAATTCACGGTACCTTGTCGTAGTGGGAGAGTTTCTAGGAACTTCACCTTCTTATGACTTGGAAGACACTAGTGATTAAATTCCATTGTGAGTTTAAACAAGTAATGGACTATCAAGATAAGAAACTAAGAAGAAAAGCTAATAGAACTATGGTTTAATCCATTCACATGGAGTAATCTAAACTTTCTATTATAAGAACATAAAAGAAAATTTCTTGTATAAGTCTATTCAATGGACTTAACAAAACTTCCTGCTCCTAGTATTATAGGTTTGAGTTTATCTAAACCTATGGCTTGTGGTATACCTGGTAATTACTTACTCTAATGCAAACAACTTACTTTATTAAGATGCAGAAGCATTTTCTTTCTAATGGGAATCTATAGAAGCTTCACAACTTCTTAGGCATAGATTTTATTTATCTAAGGAAAAGTCTCAACTATTCCAGAAAAGATAAAGCCATGAAAGAATTTCTTAAATCAACAGTGAGAGGTCTTAAATATGCTTTTGTATGCCTTAGACCAGACACCTGCTGTTGAGTGGGAGTAATGAGTAGGTATCAGATTAATCCAGGATAAGAATATTGGAATACAATCAAGTAAATCTTAAGATAAAGAAGAGGAACTATATGTTAGTCTATAAGGGTGTGTTTAAAACTCTTAGACTACACCATATCAGATTTCGAAATTTTCCTTTGTGCTAGAAAATCTTTCTGATAAGATGGTGATTACTCTGGGGGTGGAATAGTGATTTTGGAGAAGTGTAAAAACCTATCTGAAGTCTCTGGGTCTACCAGAAAGGGACTTAATGTTAAAGTTGCAGGAAAGGTACTTATTCAGTCTAAGGAAAGTTCTATACGTTTTTGGTACCATTCCAAATTGCCTTAACTACTAGTGTTACTTCCTGAATAACCAAGAAGTAGTTGCCAAAGGTATAGAATCCAGTATCCCAAGAGAGTAGACATATAGAGAGGAATTTCACATTATCAATGATTTTGTGATTAAGGAAGAGTAATAGTGGAGAAAAGGTTGTGTTTAATTCAACCTTTTAGATCCTATTACGATGAGTTTACTACTACTACACTTGATTTGTATATCAAGGTGTTGAGATTATTTGAAATGCACTTTTTGTTTTATTTTAATGCAAGTGGGAGTTTGTTGGGTTTTATGCCCTAAATAAAACTCATTTCAATATAATCTGATTTACTTATTAATATAGATTAGAAATAACATTTAATGTTGCATGGTTCACATGATTTATTTCATGACTATATGTACATAACGTATAAATTCATCTGAAACCCTTTTCACATACTTGATCCTGTTTATTGTGCTGTCAACACATTGGAAAGTAAACATGACTATGTGAATAAAGTTTCCTAGATTTATCAGACACAGGGTTTTACTGATATGATAATCTACAACAGAGTTTACTTGCATTTGGAGAAATGCTATGTTCTTTCCAGAGCATTGGTTAAAGTAAAGCTCAGGTTGGATGCATGGAGTATGCATCGGATGGGACCGATATTGAACTTTGACTTAGATTTATTAAACTATTCAAGTTAATATCTATTCAAGTTAATATCGCCAAGTTGATCCTAGATCAAATGATCTTAATCCTGTTATGATTAGGCTCAATCTCAAGAGGCTATTCGTGTTCTTTGATTTGTTAGTTAAGCCTACTTTTGGGTCAGGGTGATACGTACATTTTGGGAACACAGTAGTGCAATTGAGTGGGAGCGCTAACATAAACATGAAATCTATAGCTTCTATCTGGCGAATAGTAAGTAAGGGATGATCTCCTTCGAGCTTGACCAAACAAAAATAAATGGTGGAGATCTCATTTCACATAAGCTGAAATATCATTTATACGGAGTTAAGTGTTTTAAGGATAAAATACATTGTAGGGTGTAACGGTAATCTAATCCCTTTACAGTCTAGATCATTCATATAGAGGATCATTGATCAAATTAGGATTATAACAATGGATAACTAATGATGTATCTATATGGTGGAACATATAGAGCATTCTATATACTGAGAGTGCAATTCTAAGTTCTATGCGTGGATTCAACGAAGAATTAATAAGTTAGTGAATTTAGGTTATAAATTCTTGATCTGCTTATTGGAAGCTCGGTTATATAGACCCATGGTCCCCACACTAGTTGAGATAATATTGCTTGTAAGACTCATGTAATTGGTTTTGATTAATCAATCATAATTCTCAAATTAGACTATGTCTATTTGTGAATTTTTCACTAAGTAAGGGCGAAATTGGAAAGAAAGAGTTTTAGGGGCATATTTGTTAATTATGATACTTTGTATGGTTCAATTAATAAATATGATAAATGACATTATTATTTTATAATTATTTATAGTTATTAAATAGTTAGAATTGGCATTTAAATGGTTGAATTAGAAAATTGGCGTTTTTGAGAAAATCAGATGCAGAATTGAGAAAACTGTAAAATCCAAGTAAGGCCCATTACACTACATGGTCGGCCACTTGGAATGATTTTTTAAACTGATATTTTCATTATTTTAATGCCAAATAATTCAAACCTAACCCTAGTGGAATGCTATAAATAGATAGTGAAGGCTTCAGGAAATTTACACTTAATTTTCTACTTTTTCATTCAGAAAAAACTGAGCCTCTCTCTCTCCCTATCTTTGGCCGACCACTTCTTCTCTTTCTTCCCTCTTCAATTTCGAAATTTCTTAGTGTTAGAGTAGTGCCCACACACAGCAAGTGATGCCTCAATCATAGTAAGGAAGATCGTGAAGAAAGACTTGTCAGCAAGAAGGAGTTTCAGCACTAAAGAATCAGAGAAAGAGATCCAAGTTCAGATATTGATAATGCTCTGCTACAGAAAGGAATCAAGGGCTAGATATCTTAACGGAAAGAGTCATATTGTTCCACTGCACCCAATGTAAGGTTTACTAAACTTTATATGTGTTTATTTCATCGTTTTAGAAAGTTCATATTTAGGGTGTTAATCAGCATACTTGTGAGTAGATCTAAGATCCTGGTAAAATAATTTCAAACATAAATGATATTTCAGCGAAGTGAAATGAGATCTCAAACATTTATCTCTGTTTAGCCAAGCTCGAAGTATATCATCGTTTCGCTTCTAAATTCCTATAGAAGTTATAGATTCCATATTTATGTTAGCGCTCCCACTCAATTATACTATCATGTTCCCAAAATGTATGTATCACCCTGACCGAAAAGTAGGCTTAACTAACAAATCAATGAACATGTATATGTTAGGTTTTATGCCCTAAATAAAACTCTTTACAATCTGATTAGTTATCAATATAAGAAATTTCAAGGGATTGATGTTTGCATGAATTTTACATGCTAATGGTTTAATATGTTTATTACATTCACACACACAAAATCAGTTAAATCCAGATCATATGTTTATTCACAATTACAGTATCGTCAACACAGTGGAATGTGATTGTGATTATATGAATCAAAAGACTTGGTCCCTGTTTCATCAGTGTTATTGGATTTACACTAATGTGATAATCAGCGATGATGTGTACTTACACTTGGAGTAAGTGTTATGTTCTTTCCAGGACATTAGTAAAGTATACTAGTTTCGAATGTATGGAGTATACATTGGACTGGACCGATATTGCAACTAAGTTAAGGTATTACAAACTTACCGTTATATATATCTTTCCAAGGCAATATCAGTAGTTGATCTTAAGATTAAAAGAATCTAAATCCTGATATGCTTAGGCTCAACTCAAGAGTACTATTCATGTTCTTTGATTTATTAGTTAAGCCTAGTTTTAGGTCAGGGTGATACGTATATTTTGGGAACATGATAGTATGATTGAGTGGGAGTGCTGAACATCAATATGGAATCTATAGCTTCTACTGGTGTATAGAAGTCAAGTGATGATTCCCTTCGAGCTTAGCAAATAGAAGTAAATAGATGAGCTCTTGTTTAATTGACTAATCATTAGATCACTAAACATCATTTACAGGTAGCTAAGTGTTTTAAGGGGCAAAATACATTGAGGGGTGAGAACGGTAAAGAAATCCCATCTCGATGTAGATCATCTATATAGAGGATCTTTAAATCACAATAAGATTATAACAATGGTTAAATGAGATAGCATATTGATATCGTGGAACATACAATATGCTCTATATAAGTTTGAGAGTGCAATTCTAAGTTATAACAGTGGATTCATCGAAGAATTAATAAGTAGGAATTTACTTGGTAAATTTGGTTCACTTATTGGAAGCTCAGCATATAGATCCATGGTCCCCATTCTAGTTGAGAACATTCTTCTTGTAAGACTCATTAATTGATTCGTGATTGATCAATTATAATTCTAAAGTTAGACTATGTCTAATTTTATGAATTTTCACTAAGCAGGGGTGAAATTGTAAAGAAAAGAGATTCTAGATTTATTTATTTATTAATGGACTTTATATGTCTAATTAATAATTAAATTAAATGAAAATATTATTTAATAATCTATTTTAGTTATTAAATAATTAGTTTGGGTATTTAAAAGGTTAGAATTGGAAAATTGGCATTTTTGAGAAAATAGAAATAAAATTTCATAAAACTGCAAAATCAAGTGGGGCCCACTACTACACCTTGGCCGGCCACTAATTGATGAGTTTCAAATTGATTTTTTCATTATTTTAATGCCAAATAACTCCTAACCTAAACCTAGTATTTGCCTATAAATAGAAAGTGATGGCTCAGTCAAATCATAGCTTTCATTAGTTTTCTGACAGAAATTTCTCTCTTCAGAAAACTGAGCCTTCCCCACTTTCTATACCTGGCCAAAACCCTCTCTTCTCTTTTCCCTTCATCAATTTCGACCCTAGTGAAAGAGTAAGTGCCCACACACAGTAAGCAGTAACTCAATCATAGATTGGAAGACTGTGAAGGATCAAACTTGAAGAAGAAGGACATTCGGGCTCAGATCTTGATTATACTCTGCTACAGAAAGGATACAAGGGTTAGAGATTTGAGCGGAAGGAGACATTAATTCTGCTGCATCAATGTAAGGTTTTCTTAACTTTATATGTGTTTAATTTATCGTTTTAGAAAGTTCATATTTAGGGTGTTTAAACAACATACTTGTGAGTAGATCTAAGATCCTAGTAAAATGAATTCCAACAGTATAATACTCTTGAGATCGAACCTAACCATATCAAGATTAAGATTATTTGATCTAGGATCAACAGGTGATATTGAATTGAATAGATATTATGGTAAATTTTAACATATCTAATCAAAGTTCAATATCGGTCCCTTCCGATGTATACTCCATACATCTGATACTGGTAAACTTTGCCAATGCCCTAGAAAGGACATACCACTTATCCAAGGTGTAAGAATACCTATCACTGGTTATCATGCCAGTCTAAATCCAGTGAACTGACAAATCAGGGAATAAACTTTCGAACATATAATCAAGATTATATTCCACTGTGCTGACAACACTATAATCATTAACAAATTCATATGTTCTGGACTTATATAGAATTCATACATTATATATATATAATCATGAAATAAATCATGTGAATCATGCAACATAAAATGTTATTTTTGATCATTATTAGTAAATCTAATTATATTGAAATGAGTTTTATTTAGGGCACAAAACCCAACAAGAAGGGACTGTCTCATCTACTAGTTGTTTGACATAGAAAACTAGGTTTGATTTAGTTAAGTGGATCAGTGAGAGTATCATGTTCCTTTTATAGTGTTTCAACTAGAGATTAGGGCAGGATTATATGGATTAAAAATAAATAAAATATTGGGAAAAAATTCACTTATGGCCGTACACTAATAAGACCGATTTCTAGTTAGATTTTTGCCACTTTATTTCAACTACTTATTCTTCTTTTCCATAGTACCATATTTTCTAATTCAATCCTATAAATGCCGAAACAATTAATAATTATAATTAATTACAAAATCAAATTGTCATTTATGTAATTTATTAATTAGACTATGCAAAGTCTCTTAATTAACAAATTGACCCCAAAACTTCTTTTCTTCACAATTAAGGTCTTGCTTAGTTAAAATTCATAAATAAGACATAATCTAATTTTAGAATTATAACTGATCAATTAAAATCAATTAACTGAGTCTGCAAGCAGTATTATCTCAACTAGTGAAGGGACCATGGGCCTATATAACTGAGCTTTCATAAGTTGGTCTAGAATTTACCAAGTAAATTCTCTAACTTATTAATTCCGCCTTGCGCCACTATAGATTTGTAATTGAATACACTCTCAATTATATAGAATGCTCTATATGTACCATGATATAGATACATTATGATTATTCATTGGTACAATCCTAATAGTCAAAGATCCTTTATAGATGATCTACATTGAATAGGGACAAATTTACCGTTCTAACCTTCAAAGTATTTTATCCTTAAAACACTTAGCAACCTATAAATGATACTTCAGTAAACTAATATAATTATTGAAATGAGGCCTCAATTATTTATCTCTATTCAGCCATGCTCGAAGGAAATCATCGTTTAACTTCTAAATACCTATAGAAGTTATAGATTCCATATCTATGATCAGCGCTCCCACTCAATTAAACTAACATGTCCTTAATCTGTATGTCACGAGAAGATCCAATTGGTCGACTTTAACAAACAAATTGAAGAACATAAATAATACAACTAAGTTGAACCTAACCATATCAGGATTAAGATCCATAAACCTAAGATCAACCATTGATATTGACTTAGAAAGATATAACAGTAAGTTTATGATATCTTAACTAAGATTAATATCAGTCCCTTCTAATGTATACTCCATACATCCGATACTGGTAAACTTTGCCAATGTCCTAGAAAGGACATAACACTTATCCAAGGTATAAGTATACCTTAACGGTGATTATCATGCCAGTCTAAATTCAGCGAACTGACAAATCGTGGGAATAAAACTTTTGAACATATAATCATGATTATAATCCACTGTGCTGACAACACTATAATCATGAACAAATATATACATATTTATATATGTTTCAGACTTAATCGAATTTATACATCAAATATAATCATGAAAAAAATCATTGAACCATGTAACATAAAAGCAATTTCCGATCTTTATTAATTAGTAAATCTGATTATATTGAAATGAATTTTATTTAGGGCACAAAACCCAACAAACTCCCACTTACACTAATATAAAACAAAAAGTGCATTTCAAATAATCTCAACATCTTGATATCCAGATCATGTGTGGTATGTAGTATTCTCTCCGTAATAGGATCTGATAGTACAACCTTCCTCCACCATCACATTTCCTTAATCACAAAATCTTTGATATTGTGAAATTCCTCTCTATATGTCAACTCCTCTAGGGATACTAGATTCTTTACTTTTTGGCAACTACATTTGTGTTAGTCAGGAAGTAACACTAGTAGTAAATAAATTATTGGAATAGTGCCAAAACTGTATAGAACTTTCCTTAGCCAGAATAAGTATCTTCCCTGCAACTTTAACATTTAGTTTCACTGGTAGAGTTAGAGAGTCCGGATTGGTTTTTACACTTCTCCAAAATCACTACTCAACCCCAGAGTAATCACCATCTCATCAATAGATTTTCTAGCAGTAAGGAAAGTCTAGAAACCTGATTTGGTGTAGTCTCAGAGTATTAAATACCACCCTTATCGACTAACATATAGTTCCTCTTCTTGATCTTAAGATTCACTTGATTGTCTTTTAATGTTGCTTTCCTGAATTAATCTGATACCAACTCATTACTCCCACTCAACAACAGGTGTCTTGTCTAATGCATAGCAAAGCATATCTAAGACCTCTCACTGTTGATCCTAAAAAAATCTTTCCTTGGCCTTTATCGTTTCTGTAATAGTTGAGACTTTTCCTTAGATAAATAAAATCTATGTCTAGAAGTCGAGAAGCTTCTATAGTTGATCATTAGAAAAAAAATTCTCCAGCATCTTACTAAAGAAAGTTCCTTGCACTAGAGTAATTAAATTACCAGGCATACCACAAGCCACTGGTTAGGAAGTTTTGTTAAGTGCTTTGAATAGACTTATTTTCAAAATTTCCTTTCTTGTCCTTTTAGTAGAAAATTTTTGGTTACTCCATATGAATGGTTTTAACCATAGTTATCTTGGCTTTGCTTCTTAGTTCCTTATTCTGACTATCCTTTACTTGTTTAAACTAACAATGGATTTTAATCACTAGTGTCTTCCAAGTCATAATAGGGTGAGTTCCTTGAATCCCTCCCACTACGACAAGGTACCGTGACATTCTGTCTAAGAACACAAAATGGTATTATCCTCTTCGGTTGTGTCAAGACAACAGAGGCAGTGGGACCATCTTATATGGAATAAGATGATAGAACACTTTGGAATCAAGATAAAATGTCTCCCCTACTTTTCTACTTTGTTTTCAGACTTAGTCATATTCTTAGAGAAGTAGTATTTGTTGAAACAAACACTTTCTTATCTTAATGACCATGTGATGGTCCACCCCTAATCACTTAGAATAGCTATCAAACATGCAAACCTTAGTTAACAGTTCTAGCTTTCGTAAGGTCACGATCAGGACATCCGTGAATCTAATAATGGTTTAAATTAAGTATACAACCATTCCATCATTCAGAAATTTTCCTATCACTAAGGTAGTTCCCTTGAAGGACTTAGGCCTTTGCTAGTAACTAATCATAACCTTTCACTATCATCAATATGCAAATTGAATTTCTGGGGAAGTAAGTTTGAGTATAGTTCAAAATTCAACTTAATGATCTTTGAACTGCATATCTACCAAATATTTCTCTACCCCTATCAGTTCGCAAGATCTTTAACCACTTACCTTAATGTTTTTCAACATTGCTAGAAATTCATGAAATTTCTCAAACATTTTAAATTTCTTTTCATAAGGTAAAATCTAGAGTGATGGTCTTAAGAATATAACAAAAACTCATATCATCCCCAAAATGTACATCCATATTCGCATATAGATTACTTTCAAGTAGATATTTGCATATTTAACTCTTTGTAGAGAACGATCTTGTCAAAACTACTATGAAAAAGATTTAAATGCCATAGATATATAAGAATGTGGTTATAGTCTTTTGATGACTTAGGTCTAGTTACAAGAAAGAGTTCTTAGAATAGTTCAAGTGGATCCTGGTCACAAAATACAAAACTCATATTCAATACATTAACATACAGTTTGTATCCATTGATAGAAAATGGATATTAATAACTTGTGAAAGTCATACTGTATTGTCCAATGTATTCTAGGAAAATGAAATTTAAAATTTCTATTTGGAATCTAAAATTTAAAGTCAAAGACTTAAATTTATACCAAATATTCAATGAGTAATAATTCTAGCTTGGACCACCACTACTAATCTAACTCTAAGTCTAAGTTGCCTTAAGTAAGTTACATGTAGGAGATTTCTAAGATCGAGGATTATATTATTTTGGGACAGAATGTCTGGAGTATAGTCATCTGCACCATTCAATTTCATAAGAGAAATTAGAATGACATCATAAGCAGATTATTTATAAACCATTCCTCCAATGATATAATTTTTAAGCGAATTCTAAAAGATAAGGCTGAGAGAAAAATTAAACGATAATTTCGAATAAAATAAGAATCCAACGATATCTCGGTAGGCGAGAGTCAAAGTTATTCTTATTTTATAAATTTTTCATTGTTTCATATTGCAAACACTAGTCTAAGTTGTCATATTTGGATGTACAACTAGATGTTGCATTTACAAATACTTATCTGTCGAGATCTAACACTATTATGTTTGTCTAATGGATGACAATCCTTTGGGATTTGTCCCACTAAAACAACAAGGTAAGTTAGACCAACAATGAAGATTTGAAATTATACTACAATTAATAATAGAAAACAACATGGTTTAATATAAATTCATACCCAATTCAAAAATTATTAAGCATTTAGCAAAATATAAAGACATGTGAAAATACAAAACTAACATATCTTAAAATAATTTCCAAAGTTTTCAACAAACTGATACAGTGTCTCGGTAGGCGAGAGTCAAAGTAATCATTCATTGAATAGAGTAGTCAACTCATGTAAAATGGACACCATTCTAACAACCTTTTATTTTATCAAAATAAGAATCCAACGTTGTCCCGGTAGGCAAGAGTCAAGGTTATTCTTATTTTTTGAGCTTCCACCATTGTTTCATACTTCGTAAATTTATCTCTAAGTAGTCACTGTAGGGGAGCGTCTAATAGAGACGAAAACTTGCAAAATACTTATCATAACAGATCATTACGGTGTTAAATACTTCAACGAATAACTATCCATAAGGGAGACGAAGTCTAGCGTCTCGAGGTTATATTAAAAATAAAGTAACCATGTAGGACCAACAATGGAGATCAGATATCCTTATAACTAAAGCTCATTATTTTAAAGAGTTCTATTTTTATTTTGATACTTATTTTAATATATATTTATTTAATTAAAATTACTAATTTAGAAAACTCTAAATATAAATTTTAATTTAACATTTATAAAATTCTACCTTAGGAAGATTTGAAAAAAAAATTCCATCCTTAGTATTAATTTTCCAATAAATATTATGAAAATTACTTAATTTAAGTTGGTCCAAAATTAAATAATTAATTTTCAACTCAAATTTAATTTTCTATAAATATATATGACTGAATTCGAAATCCAATGTGTTAACGCAAATTTTCATTAACCAAATTCGAACCTCACAGTAGTGATTTCACACAGAAAAAATAAAAGCTATAAAAGAAAGTATGAACACATGGTTTTTTTTTACGTGGTTTTGCAGTTAAAATTCTGCATAGTCCACGAGTAAATCTTATTTAGATTTCTAATTATTTTTGAAGGCCGATCCTGTATGAGTTTCTTTCCCCTTTTTGATCTTATTTGCCACTATTTATAATTACATAGTGGGCAGTTAATTACAAAGTTGACTGTAATATGTTTACAACAATCATCACCTAAAATCACGGAGTTTGATTACATGTCACGTAGTGTAAATGCAGTTATAATTTGAAAATCATATAGCTGTGATTTTCCCGCTTTTACTGGGTTAAAGTTATCTTGTTTTAAACACGTCTTTAATTGTCATATCTGGAGATGTCTTGACAGAAGCCTTGTTCCAGTGATCTCAATAGCGAGCTGGGGCCATTTTTCCTTCCAAGATCGACGAATCATGTCTTGCGAACAATGCAGTTCTTATTTACAAAGAATCCTTCAAAGCTCATTTGAATGTTAGCTTTTGGCTCGTCAGGGTTGTAAGCCTCGCTGACGTAACTGGATGGAGTTATAGGAAGCATTCCCATAGCGAGATGGGCACCTCACTTACTTGGTTTTGATCCGATCCAAATGTTACACTTAGTTTATACACTAAGGGCTTTCGCAATTGATATGTGTAGCTTTTGTCTTACAATGTGTACTGTCCTTGATGCCTCGCTATTCCCATTCAGCGACATATGGTTTCTCGCTAATATGCTAAGCATCAGTTTGTATATTGGTTCCTTGCCTAAGACTTTACAGTCAGCAGGTTATAAATATACTTAGATACTTATGTAATTAATGAGGTATTCCATAAAAAGCGATTGCGTCAATCCATATTCCCTTTATCTTGACAGTGTCCTCCACTGAGATGGCAGCCGAATTTTGGGTATAATAATTGCCCCTTCAAAAGTTCTTTTTCGGTAAAGAAAAGACTTTTTAATAATTATAGAGGGTATTTTCGTCAAAATCCCTTCTTGGAAAAAATGCGTCCTTTGATTTTGGCGGTTGTACAATTTTGAGGGTCATTATGAATTGTCTCTTCATATTCTGTCCTACTCCCAACCATTAGATTTCCCAATCCTTAGTTTTCTTGTCACTGAACTTTGTGTATAAAAGGGCGGCCCAAGCTTGTCATTTTTCATTAATCTCTGGCTTTTTTTTTAGATCCATCTTGAGAATGGATCGTCTCTTACTTGCTAGAATGTCCCTTCTGAGTTTAGAAGTTCACCCTCCCAAACTCATAATACCAGGATGCACTAACCATTTTCCATTTATTCCCAAGGACTTCCAGCCTCAATTGGAACCGGAAACGATGGATTCTAAGGGTGAGGAGTTTCCGACCAATCGAAACTAGGGGAACCCCGTAGCCCGCCATGGGCGATCCTCATAAGTAATTCTTGAGGGTAAGTGTTATTCCTGGTGAATGGTGGTTTGAGCCGGATTATTACTTTTTGTTGCTCCACTGACCTTTTTTCTTTGTCTCCACAAGAATAGACATAGATTCTTTGAACGATCTTAAAGGTTCTCCTCAGGCTGACAAGGAATTTTGGAGGAAAGTTGGCGTGGTTTCTGATGAATCTGGGAGGGAAGTTGGCCTGATTTCTATCAGAGAATTCAGCCAACCCAAGACCCAAACCTGCACTGGAAGACCTTTGCGCCAACCTCTTTCTGGTATCGAGGAATTTCCTAAGGCTGGGAATAGAGTCTCGGCTGCAGGAAATGGGATCTTTTGATGAGGAGAATTAGGTCTGTGTAGAGACTACGGCTCTCTACATGTAGCCAGTCTTTCTTGAGCTACGTGTACTCGGTCTTTCTCCAAGCTACGTGCAGATGGTCTATCCCAAGCTATATGAAGACGGTCTTTCTCGAGTTTATCGACATTCCCCTCTCATTCTTTGTTTAGGAAGATGACTTAATGGTTTGCCCCTAGTGGCATTTTTGTAAAGACAAGTTTGTAACCCTTCTTGGGTTTTTTCATATCTTAAATGCCTTGTACTATTTTCATTCGAACTTAATACAATTGTGTTTGCTTGCGTTTTTTATTCACAATGTAAACAATTATATTTTGATTAAATGTACAGTACTTTTGGATTTTTCCATTGCTCGCAATCTTCCTGTTTAAGTAGTTAGTGGTCTACCAAACTTTTCAATTTTCAAGCAGTTGTCAATTTTGCCTCGCTATAGCAGTTACAATCTACCTTAAGCAAACTTCAGTATACTTTAATGAATTTATCACTTTTTATATATTTAATTTGCTCATATGAATAGTTATATTATCTATCCATTTTCTAGGTTCAAGTACTTTTATCAAGGCGTCGTGATGCCTCGTTTAGCACTTTCCTAGCTCGCGAGAACCGTTAGTATTTAGTTTTATACGCAAGTTATAATTTTGATTTTCCTTTCCCGTTAAATAGGTTTTAAATCAAAAATTATTGTTGCTCGATCCCTTCTTCGTCAAAAAGGTTTGATCAAGATGTTATAACAATTCGACCCCTCTCTCGTCAAAAAGGTTTGGTCAGGGAGTTATAACAGTTCAACTCCACTTTCATCAAAGAGGTTTAGTCGAGAACCTTTAAATTTCTAAAAAAAAAAAAAAATTGAAATGGCGGGTTTGCATTTTACCATGCATTTCCAGATCAATTTCAATTAATCATACATAAATGCTCCTTAAGTAATTTTTAAAGTATAGAACTTCGTAATTACTTAATATAAATTATTCTCTTTATTCATAACTGGAGTTTAAAGTCTACATCAGTAATGCGTGTTACATCATTTATTTATTGGTAGTAGGGTCACAAATGTTCCATGTGCCAGTAATTTTTTATTAGCGAGCCGTTCACTACTACAAAATTAGCTTTTCCCAACAGTTTATAACTGTCTTTTATACTTTTTCCATCAGTTCCTAAACCGTTGGCTATGTGGGTGTCATAAAAATACGGAATTTTAAAAGACAGTTTATAACTGTTGGGAAAAGCCACTTTAAATAACAGTTTACAACCGTTGGGAAAAATCACTTTAAATGACTGTTTATAACTGTTGGCAAAACTATTATGTAGATTAAATTAAATTAATTTCTAATATATTTTTTAAATATTAAATATATATAATAATATTAATTTTCATAAAAAAAATATAATAATTAAAATAAAATATATTAACTAAAATAAATCAAATTAATGTATTTTCATATTTCACAATATACATTACATACAATTCAGAAAAAAAATAAAAAAAATAATAAATATCAATATTACAACTAAATCTAAAAAAAAATTATACAGGAGAAGAACTAAACAAATATTCTAGACATTCTTGATGGAGCTCATCTGCACCATTGCCCTTGCAAACTTAGCAGGCCACAATGAGCCATGGTGGGCATTCTACTACACCATTCTCGATCTCGACTCAAGGTGATCTTCGAAGTACTCGCTATCAAGATGAGGAGGAGTGCGAGACTCAAGGGGCACCGTCAGATCAACACCACCGTTACTCGTCATCATCGGAGGCGAACACTTGATTTTTAAAAAGGTTGTGTATCTATGGTCCCCGAGAGGGTCTTGAGGATGAGAATGTATGTGCAAAGAAAAAATAGAGAAAAAGAAGAGAAGCGAGAGAGAGAAGAAAAATGTACCACCAATTGAGATAAGTATATTGAAGATTATGATCATGGAGAGGTTGGGGTTTTTGTTTGAACCAATGGCGTTGGTAGTGGCCAGATTTGGTTTTGTGCAACCACACAAAGAGAAGACAGAGAGACAATGAAAGAGGGATTAGGGTTTTCACTTAGGTTTTTTTTTTATCATTTTCTATTTATACCTTTCAAATTTTATCCACAAAATTTATTGTATTTTAATAAATAAAAATGTGATATGATTAAAGACCCTAAATTAAATATAAAAATAAAATACCACAATTTTTAATTAAAGACCTTAAATTAATTCTCCAATAAAATTTTAATTAGAAATAATTGTCCAATAATGTTTTAGTCCTTCAATAATTTTTCTCTTTTACAATAAATTTTTAACTACCATTAATTTCTAAAATTATCCTCAAACTGAAAATATATAAATTCTACATTTCTCAATTTTGAAAGTTCTGAAATTACAAATTTACTAAGCAAAAAAAAAAAAACATCTTTTTTTTTATTATTTTTTACATTTGAAACTTTTTTTTGGTATTTTATTTTATTAAATACAATTTTTTTTATTAAACAAAAAAAGTACAATTTTTTTTAAAAAAAATTTGAAACTCTTTGTTTTTATAAAATATTTTCTTTTATTAAATACAATTTTTTTTAATGAACAAAGAGATTTTTTTTTAAAAAAAACAAATAGAAACTTTTTTTATACTAAAAAGAACATTTCCTAAGAGTTTATAACAATTGGGTATATTAAGTTTTCCCAACAGTTTATAACCGTTGGGTATACTAAGCATTCCCAACAATTTATAACCGTTCGGAATACTTATTTTCTTCTAAGAATTTCTATTTAGTATTGCCCACGGTTCTTCACTGTTGGCATTAGTTTTTCCCAACAGTTTCTTTACTTCAGTTTTAAACTGTTGGGAAAAATCTCTGCTTACCTTTTACAACGGTTTTCATAATTAACCCCCTTATTAACCGTTGGGAAAAGCATATTTTGTAGTAGTGGTTGAGTCGAGCCAATTTATAAACTCCAACTCCAACTACTGCTTCGATGACATATGGACCCCCCCAATTCGGGTTGAACACTCCTGCAGATGCATCTCTCGTATTTGCAAAGACTCATCTTAGCACCAAGTCTATAACATTGAATAGTCTTTTCTTGACTTTTTTGTTGATGTATCTTGTAACTCGATGTTGGTATGCTGCATTGCTGATTTGTGACTCAGTTCGTTTTTCCTCAAGTAGATCCAAGGACAATTTCAAAAGTTCCTAGTTTTCTTCTTGATCATAAAACTCTCTTCTGTGAGTCGATATGTTTACTTCAATAAGTAGCATTGCTTCCGAGCCGAATGCTAGCGAGAAAGGAGTGTGTCCCGTAGCTGTCTTCTCGCTAGTTCTGTGGGCCCAGAGTACCTGAGGTAGCTCGTCAACCCATCTGCCTTTGGCAGCGTCTAGCTTATTCTTGATAGTATCCTTTAAGATTTTATTAACAACTTCCACTTTTCCATTTGCCTGAGGCCTGGATACTGACGAGAAGCTTTTGATAATTTTATTCCTCTCACAGAATTTAGTGAACAAGTCACCATCGAATTGGGTTCCATTATGCAGATACTATCTTCATGGGAATTCCGAACCTACAGGTAATGTTCTTGACGACAAAATAAAGAACTTTCTTATAGGTTATGGAAACAAGGGGCTCAGCCTTTGTCCATTTAGTGAAGAAGTCGACTGCTACAACTGCATACTTAGCTCCTCCTCGCCCAGTGGGTAATGCCCCAATTAGGTCAATCCCCCATATAGCAAATGGGTTGGGCGAGGTCATCATTCTAAGTTCTATTGGTGGTACGCGAGGTATATGTGAAAACCTTTGACGCTTATCACATTTCTTGACAAACTCATGTATGTCCTTATTGATCGTTGGCCAGTAATATCCTTGTCTATTGATCTTTTTAGACAGACTTTGCCAGCCCGCATGATCCCCGCAAAAGCCTACATGAATTTCTTTAATGATTTCATTTGCTTCTGCAGGGAGAACACACCGAAGTAGGGGCATTGAGTACCCTCTTCTATATAGTTTGCCTTTGATCATTGTGTAGCGAGGCACTATATAAAATAGTTTTTGTGCCTCGTTTTGGTCATTTGGAAGTTGTTCGTCAAGTAAATAATTGATAGATAGGAGTCATCCATGTAGGAGAGCTATCTATCATCTCGACATCTTCAATTTCACATATACTTGGCTCGCTCAACATCTCTACCAGAACTGAGTTCAATTCATTTAAGTCATTCTACGAGGCCAATTTTGCTAAGGCGTCGGTGTTGGAGTTTTGTTCTCTCAGAATTTGTTCAATTTTAAAGTAATCGAATCTTTCCAAGTTTTTCCAAACATTCTCTAAATACCTCGCCATTTTTAAGCCTTTGGCCTGATATTACCCGAGGACCTGGTTCACAATCAGTTGAGAATCATTACGGCAGAATAGGTTTTTGACTTTCAACACCTCATCTATCTTTAAGCTGGCGATCAAGGCTTCATACTTAGCCTTGTTATTTGATGTGTTAAATGGGAATCTCAGAGCATAGTGAAACTTAAAGCCTTCTGGTGATATTAATATTACCCCTACACCCAAACCCTGTTCGTTGGATGCACCATCCACGTATAACTTCTAGGTTTTCGTGTCTCGTGGAACAGGTGGAATTTCTTCTAGAGTTATACCTTCTATCAAGAAGTCAGCCAAAGTTTGGCCCTTGATGGATGTTCGATGATGGTATGTTATGTTGAACTGCCCCAGTTCAATCGACCATTTTATCAATCTTCTATAAGCAACTGGTTTCGATAAAACTTGTCTCAAGGGCTGATCGGTTAACACTTTTATGGGGTGCGCCTGGAAGTATGGCCGTATTTTACGAGACGCATGGACTAGGGACAACACAAGTTTTTCTAGAGGGGCATATCTATATTTCGTCCATAGTAACCTTTTACTTACATAGTAAATAGGTTGTTGGTGCTTGCCCTCTTCTCGCACTATAGCTGCACTAATGGCATCTTTCAAGATGGCTAAATAGAGAAATAGCGTTTCTCCAGTCATTGGTTTTGCCAAAATTGGAGGCGTTTCTAGATGCCTTTTTATGTTCTGAAAGGCCTCTTTGCACCCTTTTGTCCACTCAAACTTTTTGTTGCCTCACAATATGTTGAAGAACGACACACACTTATCAGCTTGTACTTCCTTAAGCTTTGTCGGTGATGACAGGTCTATTAATGCCTGGATTTTTTTTTTTCAGGATTTGCTTCAATACCCCTCGCATTAACTATGAATCCCAAAAACTTTCCTGAGGAAACTCTAACGGAACATTTTTTCAAGTTAAGCTTCATGGTATACTTCTTTAATGTCTTAAAGCATTCCGCGAGGTCTGAGGTATGATCCTTATTTTTTATTGATTTTACTAACATGACATTGACGTAAACCTCGATGTTTTTCCCTATTTGGTTTGCGAACATTTCGTTTACCAATCGCTGATACATTGCCTCAACATTCTTTAGTCCGAACGACATGACTTTATAACAATAGAGTCCCGAGTTGGTTACGAAGCTTGTATGCTCTTGATCTGGGACATACATTTCAATCTGGTTATATCCAAAATATGCGTCCATAAATGACATAAGCTCGTGCCCAAGAGTTGCATCCACTAACTGGTCTATCATGGGTAGTGGAAAGCAATCTTTTGGGCACGCTTTACTCAGATTAGAGAAATCAATACAAGTTCTCCAAGTTCCATTAGTCTTTGGGACGAGAATAGGATTAGCTATCCACAAGGGATAAAACACCTCGCATATAAAGTCATTGACTAACAACTTGTCAACTTCCTTTTTTAGTGCCCTTGCCTCTCGAAATTCAAGGGTCTCCTTATCTGTCTCTTCGCTGGGTAGTTTGGATCAACATTTAAATGATGGCAGATAATATTGGGTCAATCACTATCATATCTCCATGGCTCTAGGCGAACTAATCCTGGTTTGCCTTTAGAAAACTTATTAGTTTCTATTTGAGATGCTCGTCTAGGTTATTCCCAATGTGTACACACTTTGTGGGATTTCCTAGGTCGATGATAACCTCTTCCAATCCCTCAATTGGTTTTTAATAAGTTCCTCTCATCTTGAACTCGGGGGTCAAGATCTTCATCTTTCTTTTCATTTTCTTCTGCCAAGATAGCCATCAACTGATGACCGACTTTCCTATGCTACAACTCTACGCGATAGCAATCGTGAGCCAACATTCGGTCGCCCCACACCACTCCACTCCTTCTAGTGTTTCGAATTTCAAGAATAGGTGCTTGATCGAACTGACTGCCCCTAGTCTGATCAATGCTCGACGACCCAACAATATGTTATAAGCCGATGGCAGGTCGACAACTAAGAAGTCTTGCATAACAGTGGTAGATAGGGGTGCCTCGCCTAAGGTTAATGCGAGCTCGATTATGCAAAGACTTGCAATGTTGTCTCCGGTGAATCGGTAAAGATTCACCATACAAGGCCTTAATTTGGCCTTTTCTAGCCCCATCTTCCGTAAAGTTTCCTTATAAGAGATAGTTACCAAGCTCCCATTTTCTATTAACACTCTCTTGATCCTTTTATTGGCGAGTTTAATGGTAATCACCAATGGATCGACGTGAGGATATCTCACGTTTTTCTCATCTTCCTCCGTGAATACAATGGGAGGTTCCTCAATTTTCACCTTCTTGGAAGGTTTTGGGGCAAAGGCTGACTGCTCGTTCTTTATCTCTTTCACATATCTTTTCTGGGCATTATTTCTTTCCCCTGCGATTGTGGCCCTCACGATATAAGCAGGATGTCCTCTCCTTCAACAAGAAGATGTTGTAACCCCTGGTTTTTTGGGTTATTGGGCAGACTGGGCTGGTTGTATCCATGGCCCTATCTTTTCACGTACTGTTTAAAATGGCCTCGAGCGATGAGACTTTCTATCTCTTCTTTCAATTGGCGAGATTCGTCGGTCGTATGCCCAATATCCTTATGGAGTTACAATACTTGTTAGGATCTCTTTTGCTCCTCTAATTCCTCATGGGCTCAGGCTTGCCGAAGGCAACCTTCTGCTCATGTGCGAGGTAAATATTCTCCCGAGTTTCATGAAGCTCAGTATAAATAGTATACATTGGCACGTACTTATCGTGTTCCTTAGTACCGTCCTTCGTCTTCGAACTAGAAGCCCTCAAGTTATCAATTCTCGTGGAAACAGTACTTGTTGAAATGTTGCTGGGTTTGCTTCCTAAGCTTGTTTTCAACAAGTGCATTTCCTTTCAGGCTTCTTCCTTCCGAATGAATACCTGAGCCCTCTCATTGAACTCGGTGATGTTTCTAATTGGAACCCCTTGTAAATCGTCCCACAACTCACCTTCTGTAGTTAATGGATCAGTAGAGATTCTCGCTTGAAGGGCTGTGAGTTGTGTACTGTCATCCAAATTCCTAACCCTAGTCATAGCCGTGCTAAAATGACTTAAGTATGCCTTAAGTGTCTCACTGGGCTGCTGCTTTATATTGGTTAGCGAGGCCAGTTCGGGTCGTCTATCCCTAGCAGCCTAGAACTGTTTCTTGAAATCCCTGGACAGCTGCTCTCAAAAAGTTATTGAATGATGAGTAAACTTCTTAAACCAGCTCCTCGATGCTCCAACAAGCGAGGTGGGGAACATACTGTAGCATAAATTGTTCGTCACATTACTCGCTTGCATTATTGTTCTAAAGGTATTCAAATACGAGGCTAGATCAGTGGTTTTGTCATATGACGAGACATGTGAGTTTTTGAATCGCGAAGGAAAAGGGGTATTCATTATATCTGGATTATACGGCTCAAGCTCCTCGTCAGAGTCGTATCCAGATTGTCTCCTTAATTCACCCACTTGCTATCTCCTGAACTTGTCCTCTAGCTCGTTTATCCGTAATTGGATGGGATCCTCTTGCTTTGGACCAAGCTGTTGGTGAAGGTCAGGTTTCTTTCGATTCAAGTGCTCTCGCAGATCCGGTTGGGAGTAATTGCTGACAGACCTTCTCTTACTCGCAGATCGCATCCTACTCATAGACTTTGTCTTTGAGTGACTTACAAATTTACTGGTTCCCATACTTTCTCGATCATCAGCTCATTGAGTACTTTCTCCTCTTCGAGTTGAGCGACTGTGGGTTCTTGACTGCCTAGAGGTCACACTAGCTTCTTCACACTCTGTTCTTTCCCCCTGAGAGCGGTTTTTCGTGTGTCTCCATTAGGGTTTGTACGAGTCTTCGCTCTTTGGGTTTGGGAAGAATGATGGTGATTTCTAGTAGGTGACCTCCATTCTCCAGGTTGAGTCCCAAGATCCTCCTCATTGTCATGAGGGATTTCTCATTCATCGGTTTCCGCTTGCTCCCATCTAGCTGTTCGTTCTGATTTTCAGGGGGTATCTCATTTTCCCTGGGTTGTTCTTCCCGGGCATTTTCCTCTTTCCTAGTTCCTAAGCCACGAGGTCTGTCTCGTGGTCTTCTCACTCCAGGTTCAGGTTGATTTTGAGCATTCGTCCCCTGTGCCACCCTGGCCGAGGCTACATCACGTTCTAACTCAGCGTTTCGACGCTGCTCCTCTTCCAGACGACGTCTCAGGCGGCAGTTTTCCGTTTCATAAGTACCTTCTCCCATAGACTGGGCACCTCCACGATTGTGTTGGGCTTTGTGCCCTAAATAACACTGTATTTCAATGTAATATTTATCAGTCAATTATTAATAAAGAGACAGAAGTATTTTCATCACTTATTCAGTGTCATTTGGTTCATGTTATCATTTATATGTTTATTTGATTTATAAATTCATCCAAATCCTTATCACATTGATATTCTCTTTTATTGTGTCGTCAGCATAATAGAAAGTAATCAAGATTGTGTAATTAAATGTATTCCAAGATTATCAGTACACAGGGTTTAACTGATATGATAATCTACAACATAGTTTACTTGCACCTTGGATAAGTGCAATGTCCTTTCCAGGGCATTGGTTAAAGTAAAGTTTGGGTTTGAAACATGGAGTATGCATTCGAAGGGACCGATATTGGACTTGGATTAGAGATGATAAATTTACTGTAAAATCTATTCAATTCAATATCACTTAGTTGATCCTAGATTAAATGATCTTAATCCTGACATGGCTAGGTTTGATCTCAAGAGTATCATTCATGTTCTTTGATTTGTTAGTTAAGCTTAGTTTTTGGTCAGGGTGATACATACATTTTGGGAACATGGTAGTGCAATTGAGTGGGAGCGCTAATCATAGATATGGAATCTATAGCTTCTATCTCGACATAGAAGTGAAATGATGATTTCCTTCGAGCTTGGCTAAACAGAGATAAATGGTTGAGTACTCATTTCAGTTATTATGTTAGCTCACTGAAATATCATTTATAGCTGGCTAAGTGTTTTCAGGATAAAATACATTGAAGGGTGTAATGGTAAATTAATCCCTATGCAATGTAAATCATTTATAGAGGATCATTGATTATTGGGATTATAACAATGGATAAAATATAACGTATCTATATCGTGGAACATATAGAGCGTTCTATATAAATGAGAGTCCAATTCCAAGCTCTATGGTTGATGCAATGAAGAATTAATAAGTTAGTGGATTTACTTCGTAAATTATAGATCTGGTTATTGGAAGCTCGGATATATAGGCCCATGGTCCCCATACTAGTTGAGACATTACTGCTTGTAAGACTTAGTTAATTGATTTTAATTAATCATTTATACTTCTAAAATTAGACTATATCTAGTTTATGAATTTTCACTAAGCTAGGGCTTAATTGTGAAGAAAATAGTCTTTAGGGTTTATTTGTTAATTAAGAGACTTTATTAAGTCTAATTAATAAATATATTAAATTGCAATTTTATTTAATAATGAATTTTAATTATAAAATAATTAGATTTGGCATCTAAGTGGTTAAATTGCAAAAATGGCATTTTTGAGAAAATATGACGAATAATTGGAAAAATAGCAAAATTGCAAAGTGACGCCTAATATCTCTGGCAGGCCAGTTAAGGAGCAGTTTACCATTTTATTTTTTCATTATTTTAATGCCAATTAAATCTAACCTAACCCTAGGTGGTTTCCTATAAATATGTAGTGATGGCCTCAAAGGAAAAGATGATGCAAATACTTTCCTTCAGTAATATTTTGAGCCATCTTCTCTTTACCTATTTCGAAATCCTCTCTCTCTTTCTCTTTTCAAAATCAAAACCCTAGAGTGATTATAGTAAGTTCCCACACACATCAAGTGGTACTCAATCATAGTGTGTAAGGCTGTGAAGAATCCAGATTCAAGAGAAGGAGATTCAGGCTCAGATCTTGGTGATACAAGGGTTAGAGATCTGAGTGGAAGGAGCCATTATAATTCCACTGGACCCACTGTAAGGTTTCTGAAACTTTATATGTGTTTATTTCATATCGTTTTAGAAGTTCATGTTTAGGATGTTAAAAACATACTTGTTAGTAAATCTAGATCCTGGTAAAATAATTCTAACAGATTCAGCTCTTCATCCCTCTTCCTGAGGTTCTGGAAACTCCCACGCTGAGTTCTCCTCGAGCGTGTTGTCTGCGTACAAGGACCAACGTCGGGTTGGGTTCTCTGGAAATGTGTGACCCGTGCATTGGGGCCACCCTCAAGTTGAGTCCTCCTGGAACGGGTGGTCTGTCTGGACTGCGGGTTGGTGGACCTCCTGGAGCCCATGGGCTCTTTCCCAGAATGATGATTAGTTTCCTCATGTTGGTTGTTAACATTTTTTGGATTTTCAGCCATGAAGGAGGTGGTTTTTCTTTGAAAGAAGGGAGGGTTATTCTGAGCTTTTTCGCAGAGGCTCTCAATGAAAGCACCAAACTGTTAACACAGATTTTCGCTAACCAAATTTGAGTCTCAAAGTAGTAATTTCACACAAAAAAATAAAAGCTATAAAAGTAAAAGTATGAACACAGGGTTTTTTTACGGTTTTGCAGTTAAAGTTCTGCATAGTCCACAAGTCAATCTCATTCAAATTTCTGATTATTTTCACGGCCTCTACTGTAAGAGTTTTTTGTCCCTTTTTGATCTTATTTGCCACTATTTATAATTACGTAGAGGGCATTTAATTATAAAGTTGACTGTAATATGTTTACAACAATCATCCCCTAAAATCACAGGGTTTGATTACATATCACGTAGTGTAAATGCAGTTATGATTTGAAAATCATATAGCTGTGATTTTCTCACTTTTACTGGGTCAAAGTGATTGTGTTTTAAACACGTCTTTAATTGTCATATCTTGAGATGTCTCGACAGAAGCCTGGTTCCAGTTATCTCAATAGCGAGCTGGGGTCATTTTTCCTTCCGAGGTCGACGAAGCATGTCTTGCGATGATCGCAGTTCTTATTTACAAAGAGTCCTTCAAAGCTCATTTGAATTTTAGCTTCGAGCTCGTCAGGGTTTTAAGCCTCGCTGACGTAACTGGATGGAGTTATAGGAAGCATTCCCATAGCGAAATGGGCACCTCGCTAACTTGGTTTCGAGCCGATCCAATTGTTACACTTAGTTTATACACTAAGGGCTTTCGCAATTGATATGTGTTGCTTTCGTCTTCCAATGTGTACTGTTCTTGATGCCTCGCTATTCGCATTCAGCGACATATGGTTTCTCTCTAATATGCTAAGCATCAATTTGTATATTGGTTCCTTGCCCAAGACTTTACAATCAACATGTTATAAATATACTTTGATACTTACGTAATTAATGAGTTATTCCATAAAAAGCGTTTGCATCGATCCATATTCGCTTTATCTTGACACGTGTCCTCTACTGAGATGGCAGCCGTATTTCGGGTATAACACAATGTATTTAGAAATACATTTTTGAAATTCATCAAAATAAAATAAAATAAAATAGGAAAAATTATTCTAATTTTTGTTGATCTAAAATTAAATAAATTACTTTTTAACATAAATATAATTTTCCTATTTAATTAATATCTTAAGAAAAATATCAAATATTTAAGTGTTTAGAACAAATCAACTTAAATATTAATTTTCTATTTTAATTATATATATCTATAAAAATACCAAAAGTCTACTTAGAAAATATCTATTTCATAAATTAATTACTTATTTTCTAATTAAAATATAATATATTTTAGTCTATTTATTTTAAATAAATCATTAATGAAAATTACTTGATTAAAGTTGATCTAAAATTAATTAAAATTAATTTTCAACTTAATCTAATTTTCAAAATTGAAAGATTTTAAAATATCTACATTTAAAATAAATACAATTCAAAATTTGAGTGGGAAAATGATAATTAACATAAAATAAATATACTCTGAAAATTATTCTAATTTAAGTTGATCTAAAATTAAAAATTTCCAACTTAAATATAATTTTCGAATTAATTAAATTTATTAAAGTAGAATTAATTAAGTATCTAGAATAAAATTAACTTAATTATTAATCCTAATTTAATATCTAATAAAATATTCTAATTTAAGTTGGTCAAAAATTAATAAAAAAAATTAATTTTCAACTTAAATATATTTTCTAATTAATTAAATTTCATGAAATAGAAACTAATAATTAAGTATCTTGAATAAAATCAACTTAATTATTAATTCTATTTTTTTAGGTTCTAAGAAAAATATCCTAATTTAAGTTGGTAAAAAATTAATTAAATAATTAATTTTCAACATAAATATATTTCTCTACTTAATTAAATATTATAAAATATAAATTAGTTACTAGAAATCACTATCTAGAATATTTCGTTAAACTAAGTGTATCTTTCAAAATTAATTTCAAAATAATCCAATGAAAAATTAATTTCATTAATTTCAAAAATAATTATGTTGCTAATTCAATTTTAATTAGGTTAAACTAGTATAATTAGCCTAATACAATTATTTAAATAAGGTAAATGAGCCTTCACAATTGGGATTGTTCATGTGAGGGAGGGTTGGGTTCAATATGTCGTACCCACTACTAATGGCCCCATAACTCTCACACAAGGCCCAAACCAGAGGAATTTAACCTTTCATTAAATAATTGTTATTCATTGAATAAGCCCAATACTAATTGGGTCTAAATAAAACTATCAAAGGTGACATTTTATTTTAGCAACCTAGTCCATTTAAATATCTAGAAATAAATAGGCTTCTTATATGCATCTAAGCCCAAAAGCAAACATATAGGCTCACATAGGTCAAATTGATTTGGATGGCCTCTATCATGTTTCTAGGTTTACACAGATGAAAGAAGTACAAAATTTACCTGTTACAAATTATTTATAGGATCTATTTACAATTGGACTATGATTAAAATCAAATCATGGATTTGTCAATAAGTTAATCATAGCAATTTAGATCAAATAAATAATAGGTTTGTTCAAAAAAGTTTTGAATAAACAATTAAATACATAACAAACAATGTCCATGTAACAAATGTGAAATAAGATATTAATATAATAATTTTATTTTATCTAATCAACTATTTGAAAATTTAGAGTTGTTAAAAATAACATTAAATGTCTTTTCAAAATTTAAAGTTTAAAAATGAAACTAATTTAAAATATCTAGATTTATTTGAATTATTTTATCAAATTAAATTAAATATCTAATAAGAGAAATGATTTGAAAATAACCAAATAGATATTTTCAATATCATTTTCTAATCTTATAATTTAATAAAATTTAAATAACAAAATAAACCAATTTTAAAATAGATATGGTTAGACAATTATTATTTTAAGAATAAAATAATAAATAAATAATAATTATCCTAATTATATCTCAAAATATCTCAAATTAAGTCTTTTATAAATTTGTGATAAGCCAAATGATATAAAATATCATTTTTTTTTAATTTATGATTTATAAACAATAAAATATTTAACAAAATAACAAATTTTAAATTTGAAAATATTATGATTAGAATATCTATAAAAATGTCTAGGTGAATTTTAAATTTATTAATTATTTAATTTATCATATAAGATAATTTTCTTATAATATTTCAAATTAAAAGATAATGCTGTCATTTAATTTAAAATATGTCCAATATTAAAATATCTAACCATATATTTAATTAATAAATAAATATTAACAAATTAACAAATTTTTAAAATCTGACCATAACTTAAAAAATTAAATAATACATTTTTAAATTTAAACCTCAAAATATCATAAAATTAATAATAATCTATTGAAAATTAAATATTATTAATTTTAAAATTGATATTTAAGTTTAAATATATTAAAAATAATATTTTATTTTGAAATTAGGGTTTGAAAATTGGAAAAAAAAATCAAAATTTGGGGGAAAATACCACAAAAATCGCATTTTGGTGTGGCTGCCCAACAGAAGGCTGCATGCAGCCTCCTTACGTGCGCGGAAGGTTAATTTGCAAAGCGTTTGACCGAGTTTCCTCGGCGTGTGCAGGGTGGGATGCGCGCAGGCAGCTGGGGCATCATGTCGTAACATGCGACATCAGCGAGTTCAGACAAGATTTTGTCAAAGCTCCGCGGGGGGACAAGGTGTCTTGTCCGAGTACGTGGTGCGCATGAGCACCCCTCTCGACACCATTGAACCCCAATTTTCGAACTCTCATAACTATTTTAATTTTTATCGGAATCGAGTTCTCTAAAAACAAAAATTGCTTAATTTTTGACAAGGAATCCAAATAAAATATTTTCATGGAAAAATTTCGTAAAACACATTCAATCATCAAATAACACATAAACCAACATGAACACATCCAAATCAACACACAAACAATATTCATCGTTTTAAATCCATATTACATGAAAGTAAATCATTACCATGGCTTTGAGGCCAGTTGTTGGGAATATTTTACCAGGATCTAGATTTACTAACAAGTATGTGGATTAACATCCTAAATATGAATTCTCTAAAACAATAAAATAAACACATAAGGGTTTAAGAAAACCTTACATTAATTGGAGTGGAATATTATGACTCCTTCCGTTCAATATATCTAGCCCTTGATTCCTTTATGTAGCAGAGCATTATCAAGATTTGAACCTCGATCTCTTTCTCTCCTTCGAGTTTGGTTACAGCCGTCTTACTCACTATGATTGAGTAATTGACTTGCTATGTGTGGGCATGGCACTCATTAACTATAGGTTTCAAATGTCAAGAATAATGAAGGAGGCTGAAACCACTAAGGAAGGAACTCTCTCCTCTACTAGTTGGCTGACATAGAAAATTAGGTTTGATTTAGTTGAAGGCATCAAGTGAATGAGTGAGAGTATCATGTTCCTTATATAGTGTTTCGATTAGGGATTGTGGCTGAATTATATAGATTAAAAAAATAAAATATTGGGCAAAAATCCACTTATGGCTGCACACAAATAAGACCAATTTCTAGTTAGATTTTTGCCACTTTATTTCAACCACTTATTCTTCTTTTTAATAATACCATATTTTACAATTCAATCCTATAAATGCCGAAACTATTAATAATTATAATTAATTAGTAAATAAAATTGTCATTTATGTAATTTATTAATTAGACCATGCAATGTCTCTTAATTAACAAATTGACCCCAAAACCTCTTTTCTTCACAATTAAGGCCTTGCTTAGTGAAAATTCAAAAATAAGACATAGTCTAATTTTAGAATTATAATTGATTAATTAAAATCAATTAACTGAGTCTGCCAGAAGTATTATCTCAACTAGTGAGGGGACCATGGGCCTATATAACCGAGCTTTCAATAAGTAGATCTAGAATTTACCAAGTAAATTCTCTAACTTATTAATTCCGCCTTGCGCCACTATAGATTTAGAATTTAATACACTCTCAATTATATAGAACGCTCTATATGTACCACGATATAGATACGTTATGATTATCCATTGTTACAATCCTAATAGTCAAAGATCCTCTATAGATGATCTATATTGAATAGGGACAAATTTACCGTTCTACCCTTTAATGTATTTTATCCTTAAAACCCTTAGCAACCTATAAATGATACTTCAATAAACTAATATAATTACTGAAATGAGGCCTCAATCATTTATATCTATTCAGCCAAGCTCGAAGGAAATCCTCACTTCACTTCTAAATACTTACAGAATCTATAGATTCCATATCTATGATCAGCACTCCCACTCAATTGAACTACTAGGTCCTTAATCTGTATGTCACGAGAAGATCAAATTGGTGGACTTTAATGAACCAATTGAAGAACATGAATAATACAATTAAGTTGAACCTAACCATATAGGGATTTAGATCCATAGACCTAAGATCAACCATTGATATTGACTTAGAAAGATATAACAGTAAGTTTATGAACACGGTAGCTTTTGAGTTTATCTAAACGGAGAGTTAATAGGGACCTCTCAACTGTGGGCAAACAGCGGCAGGGTGTTGGCGCCTTTGAATTTTGATACAATCGAGGACATTGCAGTCAGTTTGACTTAGCTAACCATTAAGAAGTGGGCTTTAGGAAGTAGCATTGATCCTGTACTCCTGACCAATGCTTCGAGGAAACATGCTGTTGGGGTATCTCTTATCTCGGCCTCACTTTTCCTTTTTTACTTAGTGTGAACAATCACTATTTTTCTTGACTTTTTCCCTTTATTTTAGATTTTGTTGGGCAGCTAAGGAATGGTCTAGCTAGAATGCCATTTTGTTCACTTCTTTATTAATGGGTTTCCAAAAATCTCGGTAAATGTTTTAGTACTTTCACTGAGAGATATAAAATAATAAATAATAGACAATAATTCTTATGTGGTTCAGACATTAATAACCCCTAGTCCATGAGTCTGTAGTATTAGCCTTGTAGGCATGTGTTTGAATATTATAAGTGTTCATAATTTGAACCCTAGCTCTGTATTCATGTTGTTTCTCTCTTGAAGAAGAAAGCTTGTAGCAAATTTTCTAGAGGTTTTGTATGTCTAAAATTGTTCACCCTTTGCACATGAAAAATAAGGGTACTTATAGGCACACACATGAGTAAGGGCATACCCTTTACCCAACTAGGGTTTCTTACTCAACACGCCATAGGAGCTGAAACTATAGCATGATGATTTGACCGTTGGTTGGTATGAGGCTTTCCCATCGTGTGGTGTAAAATTGTTGTAAGAAAATTCGTGGGAATAAGGACACATGTCGCTCAAAGGTTTCACCTTGAAAAGGTTTTGTCTACACAAACTGTTAGATAAAAAAGGGCTTTAGGGGCATGCACACGCACTACCAAGGTCTGGCACAGGGGACAAGATCTATTTTGAGGTTAGATGATATGCAATTGCTTCCATAAGCTTTAGATAAGATACGACCAAATAAGTTCTAAGACCATCCGGTCATAGCCTTCTCGGATCAGACTTGTTGAATTTTTTGCCCTAAATAAAACCTGTATCAATATAATAAGATTTACTAATTAATATAAGATCTTAAATCATTTTATGTTGCATGGTTCACATGATTTATTCCATGATTATATTTAAATGTATTAATTTTATTAAGTCCAGAACATATACATATATATATATTTGTTCATGATTATAATATCATCAACATAGTGGAATATAATCATGATTATATGTTCAAAAGTTTAAGTCCCATGATTTGTCAGTTCACTGGATTTAGACTGACATGATAATCGAGGATAAGGTATACTTAAACCTTGGATAAGTGTTATGTCCTTTCTAGGGTATTGGCAAAGTTTACAAGTATCAGATGTATGGAGTATACATTGGACTTGACCTATATTGACTTTGGATAAGTATCATAAACTTGCCATTATATCTTTCTTAGTCAATATAACTGGTTGATCTTAAGTCTATGGATCTTAATCCTGATATAATTAAGCTCAGCTTAGTTGTATTATTTATTTTTCAAGTTATTCGTTAAAGTCGACCAATTGGATCTTCTTGTGACAGTCTAAGGGCATGGTAGTTCAATTGAGTGGTAGCGCTAATCATAGATATGGAATCTATAGCTTCTATAAATATTTAGAAGTGAAACGATGACTTCCTTCGAGCTTAACTGAATAGAGATAAGTGATTAAGATCTCATTTTAGTAATTATATTAGTTTACTGAAATATCATTTACAAGGAGCTAAGTATTTTAAGGATAAAATACATTGAAGGGTAGAACGGTAAATTTGTCCCTATTCAATGTAGATCATCTATAGAGGATCTTTGACTATTATGATTGTAACAATGGATAATCATAATGTATCTGTATTTTGGTATATATACATCGTTCTATATAACTGAGAGTGTAATTCAATTATGAATCTATAGTGGCACAAGGAGGAATTAATAAGTTAGGAAATTTACTTGGTGAATTCTCGATCTACTTATTGGAAGCTCAGTTATATAGGCCCATGGTCTCCTCACTAGTTGAGATAATACTGCTTGCAAACTCAGTCAATTGATTTTAATTAATCAATTTTAATTCTAAAATTAGACCATGTCATATTTAGGAATTTTCACTAAGCAATGGCCTAATTGTGAAGAAAAAAGGTTTTGGGGTTAATCTATTAATTAGGAGACTTTGTATGGTCTAATTAATAAATAATATAAATAGAAATTTTATTTGATAATTAATTATAATTATTAAATAAATAGTTTTAGAATTTATAGGATAGAATTGGAAAATATTGTATTGTTGAAAGAAAAATAAGTGGTTGAATTAAAGTTGCAAAATTGTAACTAGAAAGTGGTTCATTAAATGGTGGGCCACTCTAGTGTTTTTTGGACCAATATTTTATTCTTTTTTAATCCATATAATTCAAACCAATATACCGAGCTCAATGAAACTCAAGAAAATATCTACCAGGCACATGTACAGGAGGCCGTTTTTAGCGAGCCAAGACTTATGAAACATTCAAGGCGTAAGAAGGATCCAACTAAGCGGTGTGAATATCATGGGGATATTTGTCATACCACGAAAGAGTGTCGTCAGCCGAAAGATGATATAGAAGGCCTCATATCGCAAGGACACTTTCAACAATATATAAAGGGGTAGGACGATGTCTAAGATCAGCTCGATCTGCCCAATAACTCGAGCGACCTGAGATTATAGCCCTCCTCTGTAAGAGGAAGGGACATCTCGGTTATCTCAAGAAGGAGCAAGTCACCAGAATACAAGGGGCAATTACTACGGTAAAGCAATTTTTTTTTTAAAAAAAAAAATTTGCGACATGAGTAGATATCGACCCGTTGTGGTTGCCATATCAAGCTGCCACGAGGGAAGTTGGTCGTCACCCAGTAGCAGCCAAAGACAAAACCAGCATTACTTCACCCGGAACCCCGGGATATGTCAGGGATTGAACTTGGATATCGAACAATTGAGGGAGTATGTGAGGGAATGACCCTGAACATCAAAACTCGTTTTATCAAAACTAGATGCTCCTAGAAGATTGATAAAATAAATGATTGAACTGGGGAAGTTCATATGAGATTAATGATTATAAATCACATTGTTGATAAAATATTTTGAACTTCAGTTGTGAATAAAATAATCATTTCTTTCAAACAAGTAATTATAAAGCGTAAACCCTTTAAAATTACTTGAGGGGCATATATTTATGTTTAACAAGAATTAATCTGCAAATACATAGTACAATGCAAACCCATCGTTTCAAAAAATAAAATTATTTGAAAACTTTTTAAGGGCCTCGACCAAACCTCTTTGCAGAAAAAAGGTCGAACTGTTATAACTCCCTGACCAAACCTTTTTGACGGAAAAGGGGTCGAATCGTTATAACGCCTTGATCAAACCTTTCTGACGAGGAAAGGATCAAACAGTTGTAATTTTTTATTTATATCTTATTTGACGAGAAAGGAAAAATCAAAGGTTATGACTAGCGTATAAAGCTGAATACTAACGACTCGTGCTTAGGGAAAGTAATAAACGAGACATCAAAGCGTCTTGAAAAAATACTTAAACCAAACACGTGGGTAGAAAATTTAACTACTCATGTAAGCAATGAAAATATATTGAAAATGACAAGTTCATTCAAAACATATTTGAGTTTGCTTAAAATAAGATCATCTCTGATGATCGCGAGGTGGAATCCATGTAATTTGTAAATTTTATGCATGTAATTTGTTTATATTGTGAATAAAATGCAAGCAAACATCCGCATATTAAAGTTTAAACTTAAAAGTAGGAGGCATTAAAAAGCAATGTTGGCCATCCAACCTTACAAATCTGTCTTTACAAAAAAAAAGGTACCACCAGGGGCAAACCATTGTCTCGGCCAAAGGGCCATTTTCTAAAAGAGAAAAGGGAGATAAACAAAAACCAAGCCTACATGCTGGGAGACTTGGATAGATCTTCTTCTTCTTCTTCTTCCTCGACCTTGCCATCTTCTTCCTCCATCCTGGTCTTCTCGCAAAGAGCTAAATTTTCCTCTTCCTTTTCCATTAAGAAGCTGGTGTCCATGTTAGGGTTCCAAATCTAGGCCCGATATACAGTTCAAAAACAAACTTTATCGCACCATTTATGGTCTCTATTTCCTTTTTCAGCAAGATTCTTCTAAAACTCATCGGCTTGGGCTTTGACGGTCTTCTCAACCTCCTCTTTTGCCTTCTTGGCCTCCTCTTTTGCCTTCTCGGCTTCCTCTTTTGCCTTCTCGGCTTCCTTCTTTGCCTTCTTGGCTTCCTCCTTCGCTTGCTCAGCTTCTTGCTTAAGGTGGGTATTATCCTGTTGGGCATTGTCCCGATGCTTACTCACAACCTTATATTGGGATAATAACTTGTTAACCTCGCCCTTTAAGTATTCAACCGCTCAGAGAGTAAACGATTGGAAGCAAAAGAAGCCTGGAGAATTGCAAACAGATTAATATGAAAGAGGTATAAAAAGAATAATATAATTATAATAACAAAGCCAACCTACCATGAAGTGACAGTCCAAGCTCCTCAAAAGCATGTCTTTTGCACTCCTAAGATTGACAAAATCCCAATAAGGGGGAAGAAGAATTTGAAGTTTGCGCCAACAAGCGACTCCATATGCTTGGGCAAATTCAGTCTCGACCTCCTCTGTTGCGACTGACAAGGTCTCAATGGCCTTGCTTAAAGAAGCAGTAGCTGGGGTTGCCTCGGGATAAGGTGCATTGGCGTCGCAAATGGCTGGCGGAGGAACTTGTTCTTGGATCTCGTTGTCAGAAACGTCAAGATAGATGGGCTCGGCCAGTGATTTCTTCTTATGGGCGGTGGTTTTCCTTTGCCTCTTGGGAGGAACCACTTCGGCAGCAGTAGGAGACCAACCACATTGATTACCTCGGGATGCACCTTCACCAGATTCTTGAGGGGCGGTGCTTTCAAGGTATTGTGCTTGAGGCAAGCGATCTCAGGCCTGATCCTCAAGCGGAACAGTAATTTGTTGCCAAGAAGAATACTTGGGAATTTTATAATCATAAGTATATTCCTTATCAGTAAGAAAGCTCAACGATCACAGGTTAACCTCGGTCAAAAGGAAATTACATGACCGAAGACCGTCGGGAGAGTTAATAAGCACCTATGCCTACTAACCATCTCGGGCGTAGGAGTAGGTCTCTTCAAAATAGATGTTAGAACAAACAAAACATTAGTCATAAACTTGAAAAAGGAAGATTGATGTAAATAAGCAAGAAGGGAACAATCACTTACAAAGTTCGCGAAACGTGGTTGTGCCGATGGGGGAAAGACCAGAATCCAGAACAAGTTGTTCTTGAAAGACACTTTGTTTGGCAAGTCTACAATAATTTTAGGCTCGCAAGCATGAGTATCGATATAGAAAAATCCCCCTGCGGCGTTCTTCCTTGACAGAATGACCTTAACTGAGTAAAGATACTCAATCTCCACTGGTGTGGGACACCCCCAGTTCAGAATTTTGTATAAGACTTTCAAACTAGCGAGAATCCTATAGGAGATGTGAGTCATCTGGAATGGGGAAACTCCAATGTTGTTTATGTATTCTTTGAAATAGTTTCAAAGAGGAAAGGTGGCCGCTGCACTGATGTGCTCAAGGCTCCAGGCGCCCATACTAGTCTCACCACTGGTACTAGTCTCACCACTTGTCCCTGAGTTACTGCTTGCAAAACGCGCAGGGGGATGACAGCTGAACTCACCCTCTTGTACTTATCCAACCTGGCATGATTTCCCATGTTCGATTCCGAAAGTCTTTAGCATCTCGCCCGTGTAGCCTGAGATAGACCGCACCTTCGATTCTATCAACTCAGTCGCAAAGGTGATATTGGGGTCCTGAGGAGTCTTTGATGTATGTGTCTTGGGAGGCATAATTTCAAAATCCACATCACCTGGTGTTATACCCGAAATTCGACTGCCACCTCAATGAAGGGCACGTGTCAGAATGAAGGAAATGTAAATCAATGAAATTGCTCTTACTGAATAACTCATTAATTACATAAGAGACAGAGTATATTTGTAACCTGCTGACAGTAACGTCGTAGGCAAGGAATCAATATACAAGCTGGCGCTTAGTATATTAGTGAGAAGCCATATATCGCTAAATGCAAAAAGCGAGGCAGCAGAGAAAGCGACATGTATCAACCGTGAATGTCCTTAGCGTGCAATGAACAAACTAAGTGTAAAAGACGGATCAACTCAAAGAATAAATAAGAGAGGTGACCATCTCGCTATTGGAAGACTTCCCATAGCTTCATCCAGCTAAAGGGAGCGAGGTTTACAACCCTAGAAGTCAGAAGAATTCTTTGTAAATAACCGCGATCGACACAAGACATACATCGTCGACCTCGGAAGGAAGAATGGCCCCAGCTCGCTATTGGGATCGCAATAATCAAGTTTCTGTCGAGAGACTCCATATACAACAATTAAAGACGTGTTTAGTACAAGATATTTTTTACACAGTAAAAGCAGGAAAATCACATCTATACGATTTTTAAATCGTATACCGCATTTACACTACGTGATATGTAATCAAATCCCACGACTTTAGGGATAATTGCAATAAACATATTTCGGTCAACTTTGTAATCAATTGTCCACTATGTAAATATAAATAATGACAAAAAAGAACACAAAAGGGACGAAAAAACTCATATGAAAGAGGCCCTGAAAAATACTCAGAAATATGAATAAGATTGACTCGTGGACTATGCAGAATTTTAACTCGAAAACTACGTAAAAAACCATGTGTTCATATTCTTTATTTTGATAGCTTTTATTTTTTCTCTGTGAAATGAATATTGTGAGGATCAAATTTGGTTAACGAAAATCTGCATTAACGGCTTGGTGCTTTCATTGAGAGCCTCTATGAAAGACCTCAAAAAAAACTCTCCTTTCTTTTGAAGAAAAACCATTTTCTTTCATGGATGAAACTCTAGAAAATATTAACACCCCACATGAGGAAAGCAATCATCGTTATACGAAAGAGCCCATATATGGGCTCTAGAAGATCTACCAATCCGCAGTACAGAAAGACCACCCGTTCTAGGAGGGCTTAACCTGAGGGTGGCCCCAGTGCACTGACCACATGCTCTCGGAGAACTCGACCCGACGTTGGTCCTAGTACGCGGACAACACGCTCGAGGAGAACCCTAGGACGAGGGATGAAGAGCTCAATCGTGGAGGTGCCCAATCTGTGGGAGAACTTATGAAACGGAAAGTTGTTGCCTGAGATGCCATCTGGAAGAAGCAGGACATTGGAATGCTGAGTTAGAACATGAGGCAGCCTCAGCTTGGGCGGCACAGGAGACAAACGCTCAAAATCAACCTGAACCTAGAGTAAGAAGACCATGAGGCAGACCTTGTGGCTCACGAACAAGGAGACAAGAAAAGGCCCAGGAAGAACAACCCAGGGAAAATGAGACACCCCCTAAAAAATCAGAATGAACAGCCATATGGGAGAACCAGAAACTGATGAACGAGAAATCCCTCATGATAATGAGGAAGGTCTTTGGACTCAACCGGGAGAACGAAGCTCACCTGCTAGAAATCACCAACGTTCTTTCCAAACCCATAGAGTGAGTACTCGTACAGACTCTGATGGGGGAAAGACGATAAATCACTCTTGAGAGGAAAGAACAGAGCGTGAAGAAGCAAGTGTGACTACGAGGCGGTAAAGAACCAATAGACGATCAACTCAAAGAGGAGAAAGTACTCATCGATCTAATGATCCAGAAAGTATGGGAACCAGTAAATCCGCGAGCCACTCAAAGACTAAATCTATGAGTAGGACGCAATCTGTGAGTAAGGAAAGGTCTGACAGGTATTACTCCCAACTGGATTTGCGAGAGCACTTGAATCAGAAGAAACCTGACCTTCACCAACAACTTGGTCCAAAGCAAGAGGATCCAATCTAATTGTGGATAAATTAGCTAGAGCACAAGTTAAGGAGATATCAAGTGGGGGAATTAGGGAAACTATCTGGATACGACTATGACGAGGAGCTTGAGCCGTATCACCCAGATATAATGAATACACCTTTTCCTTCGGGATTCAAAAACCCGCATGTCTCGTCTTATGATGGAACCATAGATCCGATCTCACATTTTAATAACTTTAACACAATAATGCGAGCGAGTAATGTGACAAACAATTTATGTTGTATTTTATTCCCCACTTTGCTTGTTAGAGTAGCAAGTAGCTGGTTTAACAAGTTCACTCATCATTCCATAACTTCCTAGAAGTAGCTGTCTAGGGATTTCAAGAAGCAATTTCAGGTCGCTAGGGATAGGCGACCCGAAGCAGCCTCGCTAACCAATATAAAGCAGCAGCCCGGCGAAACATTAAGGCGTACTTAAGTCGTTCTAGGACAGCTGCCACTAGGGTTAGAAATTTTCATGACAGCACGCAACTTATAGCCCTTCAGGCGGGGATCTTTACCAATCCATTAACCGCAAGGGGCGAGTTGTGGGATGACTTACAAGGACATCCGGTGAGAAGCATCACTGAGTTCAACGAAAGGGCTCAAGTGTTTGTCTGGATGGAAGAAGTCCAAAAGGAAATGAATTTGTTGAAAACGAGCTCTAGAGGTAAACCCAATAATGTTTCAACATGTACTGCTTGATACGAACCACACCAACAGCTGTGATGAAACCCGACACTAAATATGGCAGACTCTAAAAATTCTCGAAATTTGGATGTGGAACCGTGAAACAGTGCTTAGTTTAGCATGAACCTTGGTATGAAGGAGGACACCACAAACGGTGGTGCAAATCCGTTTGATAAGTCAAGTTGAACGCCACAAGGAATACTCCTTGATAAGTTCGAATAGTTCTCTCAAGAACGCAAGAAGAAAATTTCTCAAATTTTTATTCCAAAAAAATCTGTTTCAAAGTGTTTACAAGGCTTTATATAGCCAACTTACAACCAAGAAAAAGGAAACTAAAAGAAAGACAACTTTCCAAATAAAACAACGACAAAATAAAGGAAACAAAATTAAAAAGGAAAGTTGCCAAAAGCCTTGGAAAACGTGATCAGCTTAATTTGGGTCTAAATTGAGTCTACTTTGATAAGAAACACAAATTTTTGCTCTCCTTCAGTGTTGACCATAGTCTCCTCTTGTTTTAAAATTCTTTTGACTAAGTTGTTGAGTTCTTCTTTGAATTTCTTGGCTCGCGCCCTCGTCACCGGGCCAACTGGAACCTTACTTGTAATTTTAGCCTTAGTGTTCTCATCATTCCTCCACTCTTGAAAAAGATTTGCCCTCAAATCTTCACTTGCATCAAAACGGCTCAAATGAGAAACATTAAAAGTAGCACTAACATTATATTCTCCAGGTAAATTGAGTCGGTAGGCATTGTCATTGATCCTTTCAAGCACTTGAAACGAATCATCTGCTCGAGGTAGCAATTTGGAACATCTTTGGGCTGGGAGTCGTTCTTTCCTCACGTGTAACCATACCTAATCACCGGGCTCAAAAACCTGCTTGTGACGACTCTCGTTAGCTTGCTTTATGTATTCCTCGGTCCTTCTTTGTATATTGAGTCGTGCCCTCTCATGGATTTGCTTCACAAATTCTACTTTCATTTTTCCATCTGAATTCAAATGCTCAGAAATAGGTAAAGGTCATAGATCTAAAGGAGTCAAAGGATTAAAACCATAAAATTTTTGAAATGGTGAAAATTTAGTCGCAGAATGCATAGAACGGTTTTAAGCAAATTCAACATGTGGTAAGCAATCCTCCCAAGTCTTAATATTTTTACTGATGATACCCCTCAATAAAGTGGATAAAGTTCTATTAACTACTTCTGTTGGACCATCGGTTTGAGGATGACAAGTAGTAGAAAACAAAAGTTTTGTCCCAAGTTTTCCCCCACAATGTTTTCCAAAAGTAACTTAAGAACTTAGCATCCCTACCAGATACAACGCTTCTAGGCATACCATGTAATCTGACAATCTCCCTCAAAAATAAATCTTCAACATTAGAAGCATCATCAGTTTTATGACATGGGATAAAATGAGCCATCTTAGAAAATCTGTCTGCCACCACAAAAACTGAGTCCCTCCCACGTTTACTCCTAGGTAAACCCAACACAAAATCCATTGAGATATCAACCCATGGTGTAAGGACCATTTGGCTGAGCCCTCGATTTAGCTTACTTATAAGTTACACATCTACCACAAATTCGCTCAACATCTCTTTTCATGTTGGGCCAAAAGAAGTGTTCTTGTAATATAACTAAGGTTTTAGCAACTCCAAAATGTCCCATAAGCCCTCCTCCACGGGATTCCCGAACTAACAAATCTCGTAAAGAATAATTAGGCACACACAACCTATGCTCCCTAAACAAGAAACCCTCATGCCTATAAAACTTACCTTCACCAGATTTTTCACAAGCACCATAAATCTCACTAAAATCATGGTCATCAGGATAAAGTTCCGTAATATGTTCAAAACCAAGTAATTTAGCATCAAGAGTAGAGATTAAGGCATACCTGCGAGAAAGGGCATCGACAACAACATTCTCCTTACCTTGTTTATATCGAATGCCATATGAAAATGTTTCAATGTACTCAACCCATCATGCATGTCTCCTGTTGAGCTAGTGTTGGCCCTTAGAATGTTAAAGGAATTCATGATCTGTGTGAATCACAAATTCTTTGGGCAACAAATAGTGTTGCCATGTTTCTAAAGCTCGCACCAGAGCATACAACTCTTTATCATAGGTGGGGTAATTAAGTGCAGCCCGACCTAGCTTTTCACTAAAGTATGCAAGGGGTCTCCCTTCCTGCATAAGAATAGTGTCAATACCTATACCGGAAGAATCACATTCAATTTCAAATGTGTTAGAAAAATTAGGTAAAGCGAGTACTGGGGCGTGAGTAAGCTTGTGTTTACGCAGTTCAAATGCCTCCTCTTGTGCTTCACCCTATTCAAAAGCAACATTCTTTTTGATAACTTCTGTAAGCGTTGCTGCAATGGTGCTGAAATCCTTCACAAACCTCCTGTAAAAACTAGCAAGGCCATGAAAACTTCGAACATGACCTATAGGTTAGGGGGTTGGCCACTCTTGGATGGCTTTGATCTTTTCTTCATCAACCTCAATACCTGTAGCACTCACAACAAATCCTAGGAAAACAATCTTATCGGTGCAAAAAGTGCATTTACTAAGGTTAGCATGTAGTTTATGTTTTCGAAGCACATCCAAAACTGATTGCAAATGTTAAGCATGATCATGCAAACTCTTACTATAAGTTAGAATATCATCAAAATACACAACAACATATTTTCCAATGAAAGCACGCAAAACATGATTCATTAATCGCATAAAAGTGCTAGGTGCATTAGTTAGTCCAAAAGGCATGACTAACCATTCATACAATCCATGTTTAGTTTTAAATGCAGTTTTCCACTCATCTCCTTCTTTCATACGTATTTGATGATACCCACTCTTAAAATCAATCTTAGAAAATACACAAGAACCATGCAACTCATCTAACATATCATCTAAACGAGGAATGGGATGTCGATATTTTACCGTTATGTTGTTGATGGCTCGACAGTCAACACACATCCTCCATGTTCCATCCTTCTTAGGAACGAGAATTACTGGAATCGCACAAGGGCTCATGCTTTCTCTCACATGCACTTTGGTCATCAATCCTTCAACTTGCCTTTGTATTTCTTTGGTTTCATCAGGATCAGTTCTATATGCTGTGCGGTTTGGGATTGAAGCACCTGGAATAAAATTAATTTGATGTTCTACTCCTCGAATAGGTGGTACACCATGTGGTACCTCCTCGGGAAACACATCCTCAAATTCCTGCAAAATAGAAACAACAACACTAGGCAGCAAATAATCAAGTTGGTTAGTGTTTAAAAGAGCCTTCTTGTAAACGAACAAAAGCATTGGTTGTTTTGTACGCCAAGCTCGCATAATCTCACTTTTTTTGCATACAAATTATTTTGTTTTCTCTCTATTTTTTTCTCATTGATAGAACTCTTCTCTTTGTTTTCTCTCTCACTTGCTTCGATTGTTTTCTCTTTCTGGCTCTCTTTTTTCTCATTCTTTTGCTCACTCAAGTTCTTTTTATCACTCAATTTCTTTTTATCACTCAAATTCTTTTGATCACTCAAATTTTTCAATCTCACTTGGTCTTCATACACTTGTTTTGGTGTCAAAGGTGCTACAGTGACTGTTCGTTGACGGAACATGAATGAGTACTTGTTGGTGAACCCATCATGTTGGACTCGCCGATCCAATTGCCAAGGCCTTCGTAGAAGAAGGTGTCCAGCTTGCATTGGGACCACATCGCACAATACCTCATCCTCATATTTGCCAATTCGGAAAGATACCAAAACTTGTTTGGTATCTCTCACTTCACCACTATCATTCAACCATTGCAACTTGTAAAGACGTGGATGTTTAAGCGTTGGAAATCCCAGCTTCTCAACCATGATGAACTAGCAACATTAGTACAATTTGTTTGAAATATTTTACCAGGATCTAGATTTACTAACAAGTATGTTTCATTAACATCCTAATATGAATTTCTAAAACAATGAAATAAACATATACGGGTTTGAGAAAACATTACATTGGGTGCAGCGGAATATAATGACTCCTTCCGTTCAGATCTCTAGCCCTTGATTCTTTTCTGTAGCAAAGCATTATCAAGATCTGAACCTAGATCTCTTTCTCTCCTTCTTGTTGATTGGATTCTTCACAATCTTTCACACAATGATTGAGATACTACTTGATGTGTGTGGGAACTTACTCCATCACTCAAGGCTGAATAATTGAACAAGAAAATAGAGGATGTTTCTGGTTTTCTATAGGAAGGAGGCTTAAAATTTTACTGAAGGAATGTGATGTATCATCAATCATCATCACTTAAGCCATCACAACCTATTTATAGGAAACCACCAAGGTTTAGGTTAGATTTAATTAGCATTAAAATAATAGAAAAATTAAATGGTAAATTACACTAAGTGGGTGGCTTTCGGATGTGGATTGGGCCCACTTTGCAATTTTTCCATTTTGTCATTTTTTTCATCCCATTTTCTCAAAAATGCCAATTATCCAATTTAACCACTTAAAGACCAATTCTAATTATTTAATAACTAAAATTTAATTATTAAATAATATTGTCACTTAATATATTTACTAATTAGTCTTAATAAAGTCTTTCAATTAATAAATAAGACCTAGAATCTCTTTTCTTCACAATTTTGCCCTTACTTAGTGAAAATTCATAAACTAGACATAGTCTAATTTAGAATTATAATTTATTAATCAAAATCAATTATTTGAGTCTTATAAGCAGTATGGTCTCCACTAGTATGGGGACCATGGGCCTATATAACTGAGCTTCCAATAAGCAGTCCTAGAATTTACCAGGTAAATTCACTCACTTATTAATTCCTTGTTGCATCCACGCAAAGAACTTGGAATTTCACTCTTAGTCATATAGAACGCTCTATATGTTCCAGGATGTAGATACGCTATTAATTATCCATTATTATAATCCCAATAATCAATGATCCTCTATAGATGATCTACATTGCATAGGGATAAAATTACCGTTACGTCCTTTCAATATATTTTATCCTTAAAACACTTGTCGCCTATAAATGATATTATAGTCACTAAAATAATTGTTCTATCATTTATCTCTATTTAGCAAGCTCGAAGGAAATCATCGTTTCACTTCCAAATACCTATAGAAGCTATAGATTCCATATCTATGATTAGCGCTCCCACTCAATTGCACTATCATGTTCCCAAAATGTACGTATCACCCTGACCAAAAAATATGCTTAACTAGCAAATCAAAGAACATGTATAATACTCTTGAGATCGAACCTAACCATATTAGGATTAAGATAATTTGATCTAGGATCAACTAGGCGATATTGAATTGAATAGATATTACGGTAAATTTAACATATCTAATCAATGTTTGCTATCGGTCCCTTCCAATGTATACTCCATACATCCGATACTGGTAAACTTTGCCAATACCCTGGAAAGGACATAACACTTATCTAAGGGGTAAGCATACCTATCGCTGATTATCATGCCAGTCTAAATCCAGTGAACTGACAAATCAGGGAATTAAACTTTCGAACATATAAACATGATTATATTCCACTGTGCTGACAATACTATAATCATTAACAAATACATATGTTCTGGACTTAATAGAATTTATACATTAAACAATAATGAAATAACTCATGTGAACCATGCCACATAAAATGTTATTTCTGTTCTTTATTAACTAGTAAATCATATTATATTGAGATGGATTTTATTTAGGGTACAAAACCCAACAAAGTCCCACTTGCACTAATATAAAACAAAAAGTGCATTTCAAATAATCTCAACTCCTTGATATACAAATCAAGTGTAGTATGTAGTATACTCTCCGTAATAGGTTCTGACATGTTGTATTAATACAACCTTTTCTCCACCATTACATCTTCTTAATCACAAAATACTTGATATTGTGAGATTCCTCTTTATATGTTTACTTCTCTAGGGATACTGGATTCTTTACTTTTGGCAACTACTTTTCTGTTAGTCAGGAAGTAACACTTGTAGTTAATAAATGTTGGAACAATGCCAAGAATGTATAGAACTTTCCTTACACTGAATAAGTATCTTTCCTGCAACTTTAACATTTAGTCTCTCTCTAGTAGACTTAGAGACTTCAGATAGGTTTTTACACTTCTCCAAAATCACTAGTCCACCCCCAGAGTAATGACCATCTCATCAGCAGAGTTTCTAGCACCAAGGCAAGTCTAGAAATCTAACTTGGTGTAGTCTAAGAGTATTAAATACACCCTTATCGCCTAACATATAGCTCCTCTTCTTAATCTTAAGATTACTTGATTATCTTCTAATGTTCCTTTCCTGGATAAATCTGATACCTACTCATTACTCCCACTCAACAGCAGGTGTCTGGTCTAAGGCATACTAAAGCATATCTGAGACCTTTCACTTCTGATTCCTTAAATTTTTTCATGGCTTTATATTTTCTAGAATTGTTGAGACTTTTCCTTAGATAAATAAAATCTATATGTAGAAGTCGAAAATCTTCTATAGATTTAGCCACTAGAAAAGAAAATTCTTCAGCATCTTACTAGAGTGAGTTGCTTGCATTAGAGTAACTAAATTACCAGGCATACCACAAGCCATAGGTTTAGATAAGCTCAAACCTATAATACTAGAAATAGGAAGTTTTGTTAAGTCCATTGAATAGACTTACTAACTAAAATTTCCTTTTATATTCTTGTAATAGAAAACTTTTGGTTGTTCCACATGAATGGTTTAACCATAGTTCTCTTGGCTTTGCTTCTTAGTTTTTTATTCTGACAATCCATTACTTGTTTAAACTAACAATGGATTTTAATCACCAGTATCTTCCAAGTCATATCAGGGTGAGTTCCTTGAAACCTTCCCATTACGACAAAATACCGTGACTTTTGTCTAAGAACCCTCTTCGATTGTGTCAAAAACAACAGAGGCAGTGAGATCATCTTGTATCGAATAAGATGATAGAACACTTTTGGAGTCAAGAAAAAAAATATCTCCTTTATTTGCTGCTTTATTTTTAGACTTAGTCATTTTCTTAGAAAAGTAGTATTTGTAAGAACAAACACTTTCTTATCTAATGACTATGGGATGGTCCACCCCTAATCACTTAGAATAGCTAACAAACATGCAATCCTTGGTTAACAGTTCCAGCTTTCCTTAAGATTACGATTAGGTCATCCATGAATCTAGTGATGGTTTATATTAAGTACAAAACTATTCCATCATTCTGAAATTTTCCTTTCACTAAGGTATTTCCTTAGAAGGACTTAGGTAACGACTAGTAACTAATCATCAATATGCAAATCGAATTTCTGGGGAGGTAAGTTTGGATATAATTCAAAAAAATCAACTTAATGATCTTTGAACTGTATATGTACCAAAAATTTCTCCACCCCTATCAGTTCGCAAGATCTTTAACCACTTACCTTAATGGTTTTTCACCATTGCTAGAAATTCATGAAATTTTTCATACATTTCAAATTTTTGTGCTTAAGGTAAAATCTAGAGTGATCATCTTAAGAATATAACGAAAAACTCATAGCCACCCATGAATTTACATCCATTTGCGAATGAGATGATTACACTTTCAGTGGATATAGGCATATTGACTCTTTGTAGAGAAGGATCTTGTCAAAACAACTGTGAACAAGATACAAATGCATAGCTTTATATAAGAATATGGTTGTGGTCTTTTGATGACTTAGGTTTAGTTACATCAAAGGGTTCTTAGAATAGTGCAAGTGGATCCTGGTCAGAGAATACTAAACTCATATTCATACTTTAACATACAGTTTGAATCCATTAATAGAAAAAATGGATTATAAACACTTGTGAAAGTGTAACTGTATTGTATAAAATTTCTATTTGGAATCTAAAATTTAAAGTCAAAGACTTAAATTTATACCAAATATACATGAATATTCTTCTCTCTTAGACCACCACTACTAATCTAACTCTAAGTCTAATTTGCCTAAAGTAAGCATATACAAGTAGGAGCTTCTAAGATTGAGGATTTATGTCATTTCGGGATAGAATTTTGGGAATATAATCATATGCGCCATTCAATTTCTTAAGTGAAATCAGAATGACATTATATGATTTATAAACCATTCATCTAATGATATATTATTTAAGCTAATTCGAAATGAATAAGCTAAGAGGAATAAAAGATAATTTCGAATTTAAAATAAGAATCCAACGATGTCTCGATTAGCAAGAGTCAAAGTTATTCTTATTTTTATAAACTTCTTGTTTCATATTGTAAATACTTGTCTAAAATGTTATCTATTGATGACCAACTAGATGTTACATTTACAATATTTATCTATCGAGATCTAACACTATTATGTTTGTCTAATGGATGACAATCCATTAGGGATTTGTCCCATTAAAAATAACTAGCTCAGTTAGACCAACAATGAAGATTCGAAATTAAACTACAATTAATAACAGAAAATATGGTTCAATATAAATTCACACACAATTCAGAAATTATCAAACATATAGCAAGTAGGAATGACAAGCGAAAATACTAAAACATACAATCCTATATAATTTCCAAGGTCTTCAACAAAGTGATATCAGTGTCCCATTTAGGCGAGAGTCAAAGATACCATCCATTGAATAGAGTTGTCAGCTCATCTGAAATGATAAACATTCTAGCAACCTTTTATTCGATCTAGATCAGAATCCAGCGTTGTCCCGTTTAGGCGAGAGTCAAGGCCATTCTATCTTATGAGCTTCCACCATTGTTTCATACATTTGTAAGCCTTATTAAAATTCGCCACCATTACGGTGATCCATACTAAAATAAACACTTACAAATAGTACTTATCTTTGAAGATTCTACGGCGTTAAATTGCTAATCAACGTTCCTCCATTATGGAGGATTACTCACTAAAACAATAACTACGTAGAACCAACAATGGAGATCGAATGTCCTAATAATAATAAAGCTCATTATTTAAAATGTATTTTCTTCAAATGTTTATTTTAATAAATTTATTTTAAATATATATTTATTTAATTAAAATTTCCAATTTAGAATGAAAAATTGTAAATATAAATTTTAATTTAATATTTATAAAATTATACTTAGATGGATATGAAAAATAAATTATTTCCATCTTAGTAATAATTTTTCAATAAATATTTAGAAAATTATACAATTTAAGTTGTATCAAAACTAATTTAAATTAATTTACAACTCAAATTTAATTTTCTATAAATATATATTGCATTTCGAAAAATTATAGTATATAAGAATAAAATTTTCGAAATTGCTCTAAAATAAAATAAAAATAAATCCTGGAAAAATTATTCTAATTTTATGTTGGTCAAAAATTAATTAATAAAAATTAATTTTTCAACATAAATATAATTTTCCTATTTAATTAAATATTAAGAAAAATTTCAAATATTTAAGTATCATGATGAAAATCAACTTAAATATTAATTTTTTATTTAATTAAATATTACTAGTACTTCAAGCAAAATAGATAATATTTATCTAGACTTTCATTGACTAATTAATTCATTTTCTAATTATAATATATTTTATTTAATTTATTTTAATTAATCATTTAAATAAAAATATAATGATTTAAGTTGGTCCAAAATTAAAATAAATAATTTTCAACTCTAATCAATTTTTCAAGAAAAAAAAATTCAAAATTTTCTACATTTAAATAAAAAATACAATTTCGAAAATGATTAATAAAATAAAAATAAAATACATTTTGAAAATTATTCAAATTTAAGTTGTTCTGAAATTAAAATTTCCAACTTGAAAAAATTTTCTATTTAACTAAATATCATTAAAATAATAATATTTACGTATCAAGAATGAAATCAACTTAAATATTTAATTTTCAATTTAATATTTATAAAATTATACTTAGATGGATATGAAAAATAAATTATTTCCATCTTAGTAATAATTTTTCAATAAATATTTAGAAAATTATACAATTTAAGTTGTATCAAAACTAATTTAAATTAATTTACAACTCAAATTTAATTTTCTATAAATATATATTGCATTTCGAAAAATTATAGTATATAAGAATAAAATTTTCGAAATTGCTCTAAAATAAAATAAAAATAAATCCTAGAAAAATTATTCTAATTTTATGTTGGTCAAAAATTAATTAATAAAAATTAATTTTTCAACATAAATATAATTTTCCTATTTAATTAAATATTAAGAAAAATTTCAAATATTTAAGTATCATGATGAAAATCAACCTAAATATTAATTTTTTATTTAATTAAATATTACTAGAAAAATACTTCAAGCAAAATAGATAATATTTATCTAGACTTTCATTGACTAATTAATTCATTTTCTAATTATAATATATTTTATTTAATTTATTTTAATTAATCATTTAAATAAAAATATAATGATTTAAGTTGGTCCAAAATTAAAATAAATAATTTTCAACTTTAATCAATTTTTCAAGAAAAAAAAAATTCAAAATTTTCTACATTTAAATAAAAAATACAATTTCGAAAATGATTAATAAAATAAAAATAAAATACATTTTGAAAATTATTCAAATTTAAGTTGTTCTGAAATTAAAATTTCCAACTTGAAAAAATTTTCTATTTAACTAAATATCATTAAAATAATAATATTTACGTATCAAGAATGAAATCAACTTAAATATTTAATTTTCAATTTAATTAAATGTATTAAATACAAGAATTAAATAATCAAGTATAAAACAAACTTAATTATTAATTCTAATTTAATACTAGGAAAAATATTCTATAATTAAGTTGGGCCAAAATTAATTAAAATAAATTATTAATTTTTAACTTAAAATATTTTTCTAATTAAATATTAGAAAATATAACTAGTACTAGAAATAACTATCTAGAATATATATCATTAACTAAGTGTTTTTCTAAAATTAACTTTAAAATATTAAATAAAAAATAAATTTTATATATTTTAAAAGTTAACTATGTGGCTAATTCAATTTTAATTAGGTTATACTAATATAATTAACCTAATATAATTATTTAAATAAGGCAAATGGGCCTTCACAATTGGGGTGCTTCATGTGAGGGAGGGCTGGGTTCAGTACGTCGTATCCACTGCTATTGGCCCCCTAACTCTCACACAAGGCCCAAATGAGAGGAATTTAACCTTTAAATAAACAATTGTTTGTTGGAAATATTTTACCAGGATCTAGATTTACTACCATGTATGTTTCATTAACATCCTAATATGAATTCTAAAACAATGAAATAAACACATATAAAGTTTAGGAAACCTTACATTGGGTGCAGCGGAATATAATGACTCCTTCCGTTCAGATCTCTAGCCCTTGATTCCTTTCTGTAGCAGAGCATCACCAAGATCTGAACCTGGATCTCTTTCTCTCCTTCTTGTTGGTTGGATTCTTCACAATCTTCCACACTATGATTGAGATACCACTTGATGTGTGTGGGCACTACTCTATCACTAGGGTATTTCGAAATTGAAGAGAAGAAAAGAGAAGAGAGGGTGGCGGCTTGGTTCAGGTTTTTCTCTGAGAGAAAATAAGATGTAAGTCCTAGTTTCCTGAAGCCAACACTTTTTATTTATAGAATGCAATCTAGGTTTAGGCTAGAATTGTATCGAATTAAAGTAATGAAAAATATAAATTGTGAACCCCATACAAAGGGGCTGGCCATATTAGTCGATAATGGGCCTCACTTTGCAATTTTGCCATTTTGTCATTTCTCAATCCCATTTTCTCAAAAATGCCAATTTTCCAATTTAACCATTTAAATGTCAATTCTAATCATTTCATAATTAATTATTAAATAATATTGTCATTTAATATATTTATTAATTAGACATATAAAGTCTCTTAATTAATAAATAAACCTAGAATCTCTTTTCTTTACAATTTCGCCCTTGCTTAGTGAAAATTCATCAAGTAGACATAGTCTAACTTTAGAATTATTTGATTAATTAAAATCAATTAACAGAGTCTTACAAGCAGTATGGTCTCAAATAGTATGGGGACCATGGGCCTATATAACCGAGCTTCCAATAAGTCAAACCGAATTTACCAAGTAAATTCCCTAACTTATTAATTCCTTATTGAATCCACACTTAGAACTTGGAATTGCACTCTCAGTCATATAGAATGCTCTATATGTTCCACGATATAGATACGTCATTAGTTATCCATTGTTATAATGCGAATTTGATCAATGATCCTCTATATAGATGATTTACACTGTAAATGGATTAAATTACCGTAACACCCTACAATGTATTTTATCCTTAAAACACTTAACCCTGTATAAATGATATTTCAGCTAAGTGAAATGAGTACGCTATTAGTTATCCATTGTTAAAATCCTAATTTGATCAATGACCCTCTAATAGATGATCTACATTGAATAGGAACTAAATTACCGTTACACCTTCAATGTATTTTATCCTTAAAACACTTAGCTCCGTATAAATGATATTTCAGCGAAGTGAAATGAGATCTCAACCATTTATCTCTGTTTAGCCAAGCTCGAAGGATATCATTGTTTCACTTCTAAATTCCTATAGAAGTTATAGACTCCATATTTATGTTTGCGCTCCCACTCAATTATACTATCATGTTCCCAAAATGTACGTACCACCCTGACCCAAAAGTAGGCTTAACTAACAAATCAAAGAACATGTATAATACTCTTGAGATCGAACCTAACCATATCAGGATTAAGATCATTTGATCTAGGATCAACAGGTGATATTAGATTGAATAGATATTACGGTAAATTTTAATATATCTAATCAAAGTTCAATATCGGTCCCTTCCGATGTATACTCCATACATCCGATACTCGTAAACTTTTCCAATACCCTGGAAAGGACGTAACACTTATCCAAGGAGTAAGAATACCTATCGCTGATTATCATGTCATTCTAAATCTAGTGAACTGACAAATCAGGGAATAAACTTTTGAACATATAATTAAGATTATATTGCACTGTGCTGACAACACTATAATCATTAACAAATTCATATGTTCTGGACTTAAAAAGAATTCATACATTATATATATAATCATAAAATAAATCATGTGAACCATGCAACATAAAATGTTATTTTTGATCTTTATTAATAAGTAAATCTGATTATATTGAAATGGGTTTTATTTAGGGCACAAAACCCAACAAAATCCCACTTGCACTAATATAAAACAAAATGTGCATTTCAAATAATCTCAACACCTTGATATACAAATCAAGTGTAGTAGTAGTATACTCCTCGTAATAGGATCTGACAAGTTGAATTAACAACAACCTTTTCTCCACCATTATTCTTTCTTAATCACAAAATCCTTGATATTGTGAAATTCCTCTCTATATGTCTACTCTCTTGGGATACTAGATTCTATACTTTTGGCAACTACTTTTTGGTTTATCAGGAAATAACACTAGTAGTTAAGATAAGTTGGAACGGTGCCACAAATGTATAGAACTTTCCCTAGACTGAATAAGTACCTTTCCTGCAACTTTAACATTCAGTCTCTCTCTGGTAGACCAAGAGACTTCAGATAGGTTTTTACACTTCTCCAAAATCACTACTCCACCCCCAGAGTAATCACCATCTTATCAGCAGACTTTCTAGCACAAAGGCAAGTCTCGAAATCTGATGTGGTGTAGTCTAAGAGTTTTAAACACACCCTTATCGACTAACATATAGTTCCTCTTCTTAATCTTAAGATTTACTTGATTGTATTCCAATGTTCCTTTCCTGGATTAATGTGATACCTACTCATCACTCCCACTCAACAGCAGGTGTCTGGTCTAAGGCATACTAAAGCATATCAGAGACCTCTCACTGTTGATTTAAGAAATTCTTTCATGGCTTTATCTTTTCTGGAATAGTTGAGACTTTTCCTTAGATAAATAAAATCTATGTCTAGAAGTCGAGAAGCTTCTATAGATTGCCATTAGAAAGAAAATGCTACAACATCTTACTAAAGTAAGTTGCTTTCATTAGAGTAAGTAATTACCAGGTATACCACAAGCCATAGGTTTAGATAAACTCAAACCTATAATACTAGGAATAGGAAATTTTGTTAAGTCCATTGAATAGACTTATAAACTAAAATTTCCTTTCATGTCCTTGTAATAGAAAAATTTAGGTTACTCCATGTGAATGGATTAAACCATAGTTCTCTTCGCTTTCTTCTTAGTTTCTTATCTTGACAATCCATTACTTGTTTAAACTCACAATGGATTTTAATCACTAGTGTCTTCCAAGTCATAAGAAGGTGAGTTCCTAGAAACCCTTCCACTATGACATGGTACCGTGAATTGTGTCTAAGAAAACTAAATGGTATTGACCTCTTTGGTTGTGTCAAGACAATAGAGGCAGTGGGATCATCATATGTAGAATAAGATGATAGAACACTTTTGGAATAAAAATATATATATATATATCTCCTTTATTTAAAAAAACACTTTCTTATCTAATGACTATGGGATGGTCCACCCCTAATCACTTAGAATAGCTAACAAACATGCCAACCATGGTTAACAGTTCTAGCTTTTCTTAAGACTTCGATTAGATCATCCATGAATCTAGTAATGGTTTACACTAAGTACCCAACCATTGCATCATTCTGAAATTGTATTACCATAGAAGGACTTAGACACCGACTAGTAACTAATCATCAATATCCAACTCGAATTTCTGGGGAGGTGAGTTTGGATATAATTCAAAAATCAAATTAATGATCTTTGAACTACATATCAACTAACTATTTCTCCACCCCTATCAGTTTGCAAGATCTTCAACCACTTACCTTAATGGTTTTTCACCATTGTTAGAAATTCATAAAATTTTTCAAACATTTCAAATTTCTTTTGCTTAAGGTAAAATCTAGAGTAATCGTCTTAAGAATACAACGAAAAACTCATATCCACCCCTGAATGTACATCCATCTGTGAATGAGGTGATTATACTTTCAGTGGATATAGGCATATTAACTCTTTGCAGAGAATGATCTTGTCAAAACCACTATGAACAAGATACAAATGCCATAGATTTTAAAAAAAAAAAGTGGTTGTAGTCTTTTGATGAGTTAGGTTTAGTTACATTAAAGAGTTTTTAGAATAGTGCAAGTGGATCCTGGTCATAGAATACTAAACCCATATTCTATACAGTTTGAATCCATTGATAGAAAATGGTTATTAAACATGTTGACTTCGCTTTTAGCCAACGACAACGAGTCTTTTTGATAAGCGATAAACAATGTGTCGTAATAAGAATATGTAGTAAAGCGATAACAAGACACATAAATTTTATAGAGGTTCAGCCCCGAGCAGTTCGGTAATAGCCTACTCCTCGTTAGTTGTATTGACTTAAAAATAAGGAAGAAGATTCCTTTTCTTATAGCTCTTATAATAATATCTCTGAATATATAATACTTAGATAGCCTTAGCTTATAGTGTTTCAGCGCACAATTTCTCTGTCCCTTGCCCAGTGAACATTCCTCACTATTTATAGGGCAGGAAACTTGAGGAGGAAGAGTTTCCTCTCTCGCTACAATGCACATAGACAGAAGGATCGTGTGATCAATGGTGAATGCTAGGATTGTGGGATTAAGGCTGAATACACTGATAGTGGGATCGTGTGTATGCCACATCAACGCAAGTTGATCCCTGAGTTATAGGGATTGAGCTGGTGACTCACGATGCGCTTGGTTGAATTCGCTAACTGTTGCTCATTCTGCGTGGCTCGTTGAGTATTCCATTATGGACATGCCAGCGAGGCATCCTGCTCGGCATGTTGATCCGACCAGGTGCTCTAAGTAGATGCCACGTGTCACCATTCTCGTGATGCCACGTCAGAGTGCCAATTTCGGGATGACATTTGCCCCCAAGTCTGTACGGGACCTCCAAGGTCGCGTGTAGACTTATTCCGAGCTAGTTCTGCCTTTGAAAGGGGACACGTGTCGAGCATGACCGTTCGAGACTCGATGTGAAGCTGACTGGGCGTCCCTTCAGTTTTCGGCTAATTAATGCTCTAACAATTAATATTTTGAAAATTCGAATTTCTCCCTCCACGGCTGACAGTTGCACTCGATTATTGTGATTTCCCATATTCGCTTTCAAGGCGTGAAGTCGAGGCGTCTAAGGTTCCTTTACGTACAGTTACCCTTTTGCCTATAAATACTTGGAGTACTGAATTCATCACCCTTCGTTGTTAAGCCAACTTCAGAGCAAAAAGAGAGAGCTTTCTGGCTTCCAAGTTGTTGAAGAGTTTACAGACGATTTCTGGCTTGCTTGAACCCGCACACTCGAATCTTTGAGTAAGTTTCTGATTCCCTTTACGTTTTTCCTTTGCATGCTCGTGCTTTGAATGTAACTTTGTTGTAGAAAGAACACTATAGGATACCCTAGGGTTTGAAACTTCTGCGACTTTTCTTTTTCATGTCCTTGTGTTAGCTTTCAGCCGTAAGGCTTGTTTTAGAATTGCATTGCGTCTGTTTTCCATTCTGCTTTTTTCAAGCTTCATGAACTTTTTTGCCCTAACTCAAGAAAAACTTTCTGACTTCTTGAGTTTAGACTTTCTCTGAACATGATCGTTCTTTAATCTATTGGGTACTCCTGGTCGGCATATTTGCTTGTTTTTTCGCTTGATACTCCGTCCGACACTCATCTTGCGTGTTGTCTTTTGTAGATGAACACAGGTGAGTTTTGGGAGCCCGAGCATCAAATCGACCAGGAGCTGCTTCAACTTCTATATGAAGTCCACCCTCGTCTTCGTGCTAATCCTCCTTCAAGAGAAGGATATTCTTCTGATTCCGTACCCAGCCATAGGATGATGGCTCGTACTAAGAAAACTACGCATCTGGCTGACGCTTATGACCCCCAGGTGGCTCGGCTTGCCACTCTGCCCGACGTCGAATAGGATTTGGCGGTCCTAATAGAGGAGGACCGTGAGGGGGACGCCGAAGTCCAGGAGGTTGAGGAGCTGGACGAGGCGCGTCCGGGAAGCCCTCCCGCTGTTGAGGGAGAGGAAGAGATTGAACCTTCTAACTATGGGGAGTACAATGGGGTTGGGCAACACGTTGATGCTGACGGGGATGTCCTGGTTGTGGGCGTTTATTACGTCACCGAGGTGCTTGCCGAGGCGGTTCCTCACAGGAGGCAGGGTGCCTTGGGCGCCAGGTGGGTGAGTCCTCAGTCCAAGATTTCGGAGGCACGCCTACGCACTCTCGACTAGGACGGATACCTGGGCGAGCTGGACTGCTACATTCCCAGCCCACGACAATCGTGCTACAAACCCTGATAAGGGGATGTGCGCCTGGTCGGGGGCTCACGGCCAGCAAGGGGCGCTGATGCCCTTGCATAAGTACTTCCAGGATGTGGCGGACTTCTTCGGCCTCTACCCAGCTACGATTACTCCCAAGGGCATTAAGTATTTGTCCGCTCTCTTTGTCCTCTACGCTTCCCAGGGATAGGATGCTCCTTCTCCCCACGAGGTCGCTTGGTTCTTCGACCTGAAGTCTACCCCCAAGGAAGGCCGGTCGGGGTATTTTTACTTCTCTCAGCCTGGCTTCAAGTGGTTGAGTGGGACGGACCACAAGGCCATCAGCAAAATAGGGCGTTTTGTTGATGAGTACTTCATGGTGAAGGATCTGAACATCACCCGGACTCAGTTTCAGAAAATTCTGACATATCACCGTCCTCCCCTCACCCTTACTCTTAGGGATAGGACTCAAAAACTTGCCCGGTTGTCGGCGAAAGATAGGGATATCATCCAGTTGACCTCTGATGAAAATCTGGTGCAGTACGGGCTTTACCCAGAGGACTTTTCTTCTAAGTCCGTGACGGGGAAGAAGGGGAAATCTGCTGCTGCCCGACGTGAACGAGATCATCCGGAGAATGAGTTAATTCAATTGAAGTATGAAGCTAAGTTGAAGGGAGGTGCCCGGGCAAAGCAGTATGCTCAGGAGTCCATGAATCCTGAAGATGAAGCCGAGGCTGAGGCTGAGGCTGAGGCTGAGCAGGTGACTCCTTTGAAGAGGAAGAAGAAACTCTTGGCCACGCCCAGGCCCGTTGAAGATGCCATTTGCATAAGGGAGCCCATTTCACCTGTTTTTCCATCTCACCCCTATGCTGGAAAAGGGAAGGCCGTTATGGCTGAGATATCAGGTGATGATGGACTTCTGACTTTCGGGGTGGGCAGTCACTCTGCGCTTTACTTCCTTTTCAGCTTCTAGACTTTCATACTTTGTATTTTTTGCTGGTTTTTGCTAACCACGCTTTTTTTGTTCCATGCAGACATGTCTAGGCAGATGATCGACGCTTTAAGGAAGAGGATGAGCGGAAGCTCTAGTGCCTCCCCTCTGGCCAAGAAGTCTAAGGGCGGAGAGGGGTCTTCAGAGAAGAGGCCTTCTGGAGAGGTCATTGACCTGACTACTGCAAATCCTTCCACTCTCAAATCTGCCAAATCTAAGGAGTCTGGGCCACCATCATCTGGGTCCGAACTGGTCAGGAGGATTCCTAAACGGGTGTAGGCACCAACTCCACCCATGCCTGTGCTGCCTGAGGCTAAGAAGGGCAAGGAGGTGATGGCTCACTACATCAACCGGCTGGTTCCTGAGGTCGGTGAGCAACTGGCTGGTGCTAACGACTCATCTTTGGATGTGCTGGTGGGCAGAGTTTTGAAGGAGCTTACCAGTGTTAGTCTTTTCTTTTCGATACTTCCCTTTTAGCTTTTCATACTTTAGCTCCATATGCTGAATTTTTCCTTTATGCAGTCCAATTTGAAGTTGGCTTACACCTACTCCCGGGCTAAATCTGCTACTTTCAAGAGTGCGGCTCTGTCCGACACCTTGAGGGCAGAGGCGGACTTGGCCAATAAGGAAGCTGAGGAGGCCAGGGCAGAGACGGCAGCTGTTCGTCATGAGTTGGGTGAGGCCAACAAGAAGTTGTTTGCCGCTGAGAAGAAGATCACCGTGCTGACCAAGGACCTCGAGGCTGCTGATTACTTTTAGGAAACCATCGAGACCTTATCTGCTGAAGTTGATAGTCTTCAGGATGAGAGCACTTCTCTGCGGCAGGTCCTTCTTCGGCTGAAGGAAGATAAGGACGCTCAGGCGGTCGAGGCGAACCGCTTGAAGGAGAATGTCAATGCTTTGGAGACTGCCGGCCTCGAGCTCTTCTTTGATTTTTGGAAGGCTAATCCCCAGGCCAACTTCGACTACTTGGGCGACGCCAAGGACATGTACCTCGAGTACTGCGCAGCCCAAGTTTCCTATGGTAGGAAAGAGGTGGCTGCTTCAACTTCCGGCCAAGCTTCTGACCAGGCAGTTGATGCTTCTCTTGGTCAAACAACAAATCCTCGTGCTCCAGGTGGCTCAAAAGAACTGAATCTAGAGCCTGGGACTCCAGCCGTTTGAACATTGATCTTTTTATCTCTCCTATTAATATATATATATTATATATGGCCTTAAGGCCTTTAAGACATCATGACCGGCCAAGCGGTCTTTAAACTTGGAATTATTTTTCATTTTTTGGACAACGGGCTGACCGGGCAGCTTTAAGTCCCGGTACTTTATGCTCTTGTTATCCTTAATGAATTTCATTCTCTGTTTATGATTGCAGTGCAATTGTGATTGTTTTATGTTTACCAAATGCTTTGTACAGGTATAAGTGCCCCCGAAGTGACCGAGCAGACGTATGACTCTTGGTCACTTGTCTTTCGCAAATATATTGCTTTTCTGTTCGGTGTTTTGGGTTCAACTGAAACTTTTGTACGCACTTTAGGTAAATTATAATCGTGCTGATTTTTTCGACTCAATAGAATTGGAAATACTATCTTTATTCTTTTATTGATCGAAAATGTATTTGTTACCGTAGTAACTTACATTAGAGCTAGTGATCCAATAGATCTTTTTAGCTTAACATGACATAAAACAAATAAGAAACTGTACATTAAAGTGGTCTACCTGACCTGAGTACTTTTGTTTCTGAAGCCTTTGCGCGTAGTCCGCCCAAGAGGCCATTCACTTATAAGCAAATGTTCAGTAGTACTTTAATGTGGTCTACCCGACCTGAGTACTTTGAAATGGTCTATTTGACCTGAGTACTTTGAAGTGGTCTACCCGACCTGAGTACTCATTGGTAGTATTTCCTTAAATGTTCTCCATTCCAGTATCGTGGTACTAAAATGAGATGCATTTTTTGGTCATGGTTACCCAGTTTGTATGCTTCGGAGTCGAGAACTTCGACCACCTGATATGGCCCTTCCCAGTTAGGTCCTAGTACGCCTGACGTGCTGTCTTTGGTATTTAGGAATACCCTTCTTAGGACCATATCTCCCACAAAGAATTTCTGAGCTTTCACTTGTTTGTTGAAATACCGAGCTACTTTTTGTTGATGAGCTACCAACTTTAAGTTTGCAGTTGCTCGTTTCTCTTCGATTTCATCAAGTGATTCTGCAAGGAGTATGTGATTGGTACCTTGATCGTATTAACCTTCTGTGGGATGGTGGTTCGAGTTCGACGGGCAGCATAGCTTCATAATCGTACGCCATTGAGAATGGTGTCTAACCGGTTGCTGTTTCTTCCGTTGTACGGTATGACCATAGAACTTCGGGGAGTTCTTCCGGCCAATTTCCTTTTGCATCTTCAAGCTTCTTCTTTAGTGTGTCCTTCAAGGTCTTGTTGACTGCTTCAACTTGACCATTTGCTTGGGGATGTGCCACTGCGGAGAAGCTTTTGATGATGCCATGGTTCGCCCAGAAATCAGTGAAAGAATGGCTGTCAAACTGCTTGCCGTTATCCGAAACTATTTTGTACGGTAGTCCAAACCGGCATATGATGTTCTTCACTATAAAGTCTTGAACCTTCTTTGATGTGATAGTTGCGAGTGGTTCGGCTTCAGTCCACTTAGTAAAGTAGTCGACTGCTACCACCGCGTACTGCACTCCGCCTTTACCTTTAGGTAATTGTTTGATTAGGTTAATTCCCTAGATGGCAAAGGGCCACGGACTTTGCATTTGTGTCAGCTCGTTGGGCAAAGCTCTTGGTATCTTTGAAAATCTTTGGCATTTGTCGCACTTCTTGACATAAACTTTTGAATCTTCAATCATTGTCGGCCAAAAGTAGCCTTGCCTTAGAATTTTCTGTGATAAGCTCTGTCCGGCTGCATGATTTCTACAGAATCTGTCGTGAACTTCATATAGAAGCCGTGCAGCTTCATTTGATGTGACGCATCTGAGTAATGGCATTGAGAATCCTCTTCTGTACATGATCCCGTCTACGATGATGTACCGTGGTGCCTTTCTTCTCATTTTCCGAGCTTCATTTCGATTATCTGGGAGTTCCCCAGAGTTGAGATACGCTGCTATTGGAGTCATCCAGTTCGGAGATGTGTCTATCATTTCAATTTCTTCTGTGCCGATGATGCTAGGCTCTTCAAGAAACTAGATTGGGACCAGGTTCGCCTTGTCACTTATATTGCTGCTCGCCAATCAGGCTAGTGCATCTGCTGTTGTATTTTCCTCTCTTGGAATCTACTTGAGGCTATAGCTTTTGAATTGTGCGAGCAGATCATGTATTTTACTCTGATATGCTATCTTTTTTTTCTCCCCGAGCCTCGTATTTGCCAGATACATGATTTACCACTAGTTGTGAGTCACTGCAGATCTCGATGTGCTCGGCCTTCATCTCCTTTGCTAGTTTGAGTCTAGCGATTAGGGCTTCGTATTCGACCTCATTGTTGGAGGCTTTAAATTTGAATTTGACCGCTGCATGCATGTGTTGCCCCCCAGGTGTGACAAGGGCAATTCCTGCGCCGGATAGCTGATCTGTGGCTGATCCATCCATATGAAGCTTCCAGGTCGGCTTGTTTTCAGTGCTATTCAGCTGTGGTGTTTGCTCGTGATCGCCTTCTGGGATGCTTTCAGTTTTTCCTATGCATTCCACCACAAAGTTGGCCAAGGCTTCGCCTTTGATTGCTCTTCGGAGTTAGAAGTTGATTTCGTACTGCCCCAATTCCACCGCCCACTTGAGTAATCGCCCAGAGGCATCTAGTTTTTGCAGTATTTGCCGTAGTGGTTGGTCGGTGTACACCCGAACAGGATGAGCTTGAAAGTAAGGTCTTAGCTTTCTTGTTGCTAAGATGAGGCAGTAAGCGAGCGTTTCTATCAACGGATATCGGCCTTCGACCTCGATGAGTCTTTTACTGATGTAATAGACTGGATGTTGCACGCCATCTTCCTCTCTGATTAGTACGGCGCTTATGGCATGCTCCGTTACTGCTAGGTGTATCCCCAGTTCCTCACCGTCCAGAGGTTTAGAGAGGACGGGAGGTTTTGCGAGCTGTGCCTTTAGGTCTTGAAAAGCTCTTTCACATTCTTCTGTCCATTCAAACTTTTTGTTTCCTCGCAGGATGTTAAAGAATGGGACACATTTATCCGTTGATATTGACACGAATCTGCTAAGTGTGGCGATTCGACCAGTTAGGCTTTGTACCTCTTTGGTTTTTGTTGGCGAGTTCATATCCAGGAGGGCTTAGATTTTTTCCAGATTTGCTTCAATTCATCGAGCGTTGACGATGAAGCCTAGAAACTTTCCTAAGCTGACTCCGAAGGAGAATTTTAGGGGATTCAGTTTCATGTTTTATTTTCTAAGGACTTTGAAACATTCGTCCAGGTCGTCTATGTGCCCCCAGCCTTTCTGGATTTGAAGAACATATCATCCACATACACTTCCATATTTCTGCCGATCTGATCTTTAAACATTTTGTTGACCAGTCTTTGGTATGTAGCTCCGGCGTTTTTAAGACCAAATGGCATGACTTTGTAGCAGTAGAGACCCATATATGTCCAGAAACTTGTATGCGCTTCCATAGTTCGCCAAGGACCTCAATGCCCCCCAGTATCGCGGATAACTTTCCATCCTTGGTTACCCATGACACCTTGCTCGCTTCCGTCATGAATCTGCTGATGTATGCCCGGAGTGGCTCGCCTGGTCACTGTTTTACTTCGACCAAATCTCCCAGATGCAATGGGAGTTGGCGTGAGGAAGAGAATTGTGCATGGAATTTCGAAGAGAAGGTTTTCCATGAACTAAACTTTCGTGGAGCCAACTTGAAATACCATTGCTGTGCGGCCTCTGACAGGGTTGCGGGGAAGATTCTGCAACATACGTCTCCTCGCACCCCTTGTAAATCCATTTGCATCTCGAAATACTTGAGATGAGAGAGGGGATCTTCTCTCCCAGTGTACATCTTCCACGTTGGCATCTTGAACTTGTGAGGTAGTGGCAGGAGGTGGATTTTTGGCGAGAAGGGAGCTCCGTGGGCACGGTCTAACTCAAGATCATTGTTACGCTGCACGGCCATGCCATGAAACATATTCTTCAGTTCGTCAAGCTGAGCCTGTACGGCTAGGCTGACTTGATTGGCATTCTGGTCGGGTTAGGCCACGTCAGCGTCTTTCTGAGCGGAGATTGAGTATCGGCTCCAGACTGCACATTTGTTGCAGTATTCTGCTCATCTGTTCTCCATCTTCTATTTAGGTCGTCCCTTAGGTCATGGGTTGTTGCCAACCTATCGAACACAGAAGAACCTTGGTGTCTTAGCGATTAGTTTGCTTGGTTGGCAGGTGGAATGGCTCCATTATTTTGCGTGGATCCGTCAAACATGACTCCTCCTGATGAATTCCCAGACAAGGTCTGTCCGCCTACCTCTTGGCCTAGGAGTGGAACTCGTGACCGGGGATTGGACGGCTGACCGTTGATTGTCTGGGAAGCATTCACCGTTGGGTCATCCTTGGTTTCTCCAAGGGGAATGACGCTCAGCGCCTGCTGGCCTACAGTCTGATAGTGGCTTGCCGACTACGATCTTCAATCTCTGCATGGTGAGCCCTTAATGCCTCCATCTCTTTGTCCCTCCACTCGGCAAACATATGCCTCTGTTCGTCAAACGTGAGGTTTACTGCGGCACGTAATTCTTCCTGATCGTGATGCAGGGTATTGTTGTGACCCTGCATGAGTCCAAGCGCAGCGCGGAGGTTTTGCAATTTGGTTGCATCTCCGATGGTCGTCTGGGCGTTGACGCTTGGTGGAACAGTCGTGTTATGAACGCCCTCGCTGTGTGCGGAACTGTTGTTTCCGATCTCTTGCACACCAGGAGAAGTTTCAGTAACAGGAGTTGTTCCATCATTCACCATGCTTCCCGTCTGTCTAGGATCGACAACGGGTGGAACCCTCGAACTCCCTGAGTCCTGGAACGTCGGATTGACTTAAGAATAAGGAAGAAGATTCCTTTTCTTATAGCTCTTACAATAATATCTCTGAATATATAATTCTTAGATAGCCTTAGCTTATAGCGTTTCGGCATACAATTTCTCCGTCCCTTGCCCAGTGAACATTCCTCACTATTTATAGGGCAGGAAACTTGAGGAGGAAGAGTTTCCTCTCTCGTTACAATGCGCATAAACAGAAAGATCGTGTGATCAATGCTGAATGCTAGGATCGTGGGATTGAGGCTGAATACACTGATAGTGGGATCGTGTGTATGCCACATCCACGCAAGTTGATCCCTGAGTTATAGGGATTGAGCTGGTGACTCACGATGCGCTTGGTTGAATTTGCTAAGTATTGCTCATTTTGCACGGCTTGTTGAGTATTCCATTATGGACATGCCAGCGAGGCATCCTGCTCGGCATGTTGATCCAACCAGGTGCTCTAAGTAGATGCCACGTGTCACCATTCTCGTGATGCCACGTCAGAGTGCCAATTTTTGGATAACAAAACACTTGTGAAAGTGAAACTGTATTGTATTAAAAAAAATTATTTAGAATCTAAAATTTAAAGTCAAAGACTTAAATTTATACCAAATATAATGAGTAATTCTTCTTGGACCACCACTACTAATTTAACTCTAAGTCTGACTTGCCCATACAAGTAGGAAATTTCTAAGATTGAGGATTTATATCATTTTGGGATAGAATTTCGGGAATAATCATATGCGTCATTTAATTTCTTAAGAGAAAATATAATGACATGAAATGATTTATAGACCATTCATCCAATGATATGTTATTGAGCTAATTCGAAATGAATAAGCTATGAGGAATTAGGATAATTTCGTATTTAAATAAGAATCCAACGATGCTCTGATTAGCGAGAGTCAAAGTAATCTTATTTATACAATCTTCTTGTTTCATATTGTAAATACTAGTCTAATGTGTCATCAATTGATGAACAACTAGATGTTGCATCACAATATTTATCTTTCGAGATCTAACACTATTATGTTTGTCTAATGGTTGACATTCCATTAGGGATTTATCCCATTAGAACAACAAACCAAGTTAGACCAACAATGAAGATTCGAAATTAAACTACAATTTAATAACAGAAAATAACATGGTTCAATATAAATTCATACACAATTCAGAAATTATTAATCACATATCAAGTAGGAATGACAAATGAAAATACTAAAACATACAATCCTAAATAATTTCCACGGTCTTAAACAAACTGATATCAGTGTCCCGTTTAGGCAAGAGTCAGCGATATCATCCATTGAATAGAGTTGTGAGCTCATCTAAAATTATAAACATTCTAGCAACCTTTTATTCGATCAAGATTGGAATCCAGCGTTGTCCCGTTTAGGCGAGAGTCAAGGCTATTCTATCTTATGAGCTTCCACCATTGTTTCATACTTTTGTAAGTCAAATACAGTCGCCACCATTAGGGTGATCAATACTATATAAAATACTTACAAAATTACTTATCTTTCGAGATTAAACGGCTCTAACTTGCTAATGAACGTTCCTCCATTAGGGAGGATAACTCACTAAAAAAATAGCTATGTAAAACCAACAATGGAGATCGAATATCCTAAAAATAATAATGCTCATTATTTAAAGTGTATTTTCTTCTATTATTTATTTTAATCAATTTATTTTAAATATATATTTATTTAATTAAAATTTCCAATTTAGAATGAAAAATTCTAAATATAAATTTTAATTTAATATTTATAAATTATACTTAGATGGATATGAAAATAACATGAATTATTTCCATCTTAGTAATAATTTCCAATAAATATTTAGAAAAATATTCAATTTAAGTTGTTTCAAAATTAATTTAAATTAACTTACAACTCAAATTTAATTTTCTATAAATATATATTGCATTTCAAAAATTGAAGTATATGTAAGAATACAATTTTCAAAAAATCCTTGTTAAAATAAAATAAAAATAAATCCTGGAAAAAATTGTTCTAATTTTATGTTGGCCTAAAATTAATTAATAAAATTAATTTACAACAAAAATATAATTTTCCTATTTAATTAAATATTTAAGAAAAAATTTCAAATATTTAAGTATCATGATGAATATCAACTTAAATATTAATTTTCTATTTAATTAAATATCACTAGAAAAATACTTCAAGCAAAAATAATATCCATCTAGACTTTCATTGACTAATTAATTCATTTTCTAATTATAATATATTTTAGTTCATTTATTTTAATTAATCATTAAATGAAAAAATCATTGATTTAAGTTGGTCCAAAATTAATATAAATAATTTTAAACTTTAATCTATTTTTTAAATAAAATTCGAAATTTCTGCATCAAAATGATCCAATTTCAAAATTGTGGGAAAAAGATTAATAAAATAAAATAAAAAATATATTTTTGAAAATTATTCAAATTTAAGTTGTTATAAAAAAATTTCCAACTTAAAATAATTTTCTATTTAATTAAATGTCATGAAAATAACAATATTTACGTATCATGATTAAAATCAACTTAAATATTTAAATTTTCAATTTAATTAAATGTATTAAATTCAAGAAATATATAATTAAGTATAGAGGAGACTTAATTATTAATTCTAGTTTAATACTAGGAAAAATATACTTAACTTAAATTGTACCAAAATTAATTATTAAACAATTAATTTCACAATCAATGATATTTTCCTATTTTAATATTAGAAATAATAACTAGTATAGAAATAACTATCTAGAAAATATCTCAATTTAATTAAGTATCTTTTCAAGATTTGGAAAATATCTAATTTAAGTTGTTATAGAAAGAATCTAAAATAAGCAACTTAAAATTTTCTAAATAAAATTTAATTAAATATTAAAATTAAGTGGTAACTACCTAATTTAAGAATATTCCATTTTAAGTTTAAAACCAACTTCAAAAAATATCTTAAGAATCTTCAATAACCAATTCCTAGAACTCCTCAACTTAATTTTAAATTCAAAAGATATTCAAATTTAAGTTGATAAGAAAAATCAGTTAAAAATAACTAATTTATAACTGAAATAGGAATATTTAATGAAATAATTAAAGTAAGTTTCAGAAAGAATCTAGTTAGTTAAAGTTCTTCATTTAATTAAATACAAGAAAAATACAAATAGTTTATCCAAAAATAATATCTTAAACTAAGAGTGTTTTTCTTAAAATTTACTTTAAAATATTAAAATGAAAATAACTTTCATATATTTTAAAAGTAATTATGTTGCTAATCAATTTTATTAGGTTAAACTAATTTAATTAACCTAATACAGTTATTCAAATCAGGCAAATGGGCCTTCACAATTGGGGTAGTTCATGTGAGGGGGAGTTGGGTTCAGTATGTCGTACCCACTTCTATTGGCCCGCATCTCTCACACAAGGCCCAAAAAAGAGGAATTTAACCTTAAAATGAACAACTGTTATTAATTGAATAGGCCCAAAAAACTAAATGGGCCTAAATAAAATCTATCATGGTGTGACATTTTATTTAGCAACAACCTATATGCATCTAAACATAAAGTAAACATATAGGCTTACACAGGCACACAGATTTGGATGGATCCTATCATGTTACTAGGTCATACACAGATTAAAGATGAATGTAAAATTTACCTGTTACAAATTATTTACTTGACCTATTGACAATTGAGCCATGGGTTAAAATCAGATCATTGGATCTGTCAACAAGTTAACCATGGCAATTTAGATCAAGTAATAATAGGTTTTAGAAAACTTACAAACAAGCTAAAACACATAATCCTGTATCAAGTTGAATTAGGATAGTTGGATGTAGGATTTATTTAATTTTAAATTAATTAATAAAAAAATTGATAACAATATTTAAATAAAAAATATTTTCGGTTTTAAAATAAAATAAATTAAAATTTAAAATTAAACCTACAATTTTGAAAAATTAGGTTTCAACTAAACTAAATATCATTTCAAAAAAAAATTGCTAACCACCTTTTAAATATCATGTTATTTTATAAATTAAATATTCAATAAAATAAAATGATAAATACATACCCTTTTCCGATTTTATAATTTAATTTAAGTAAAAATAACAAAATTTAAAAGTTAGCAAATATATCTTATTTCTATTTAAAATACCATGATTATAGTAATGTTATTTTAAATCTAAATATAGAATATTGTATAAAAAGAATTTAATATCTCACCTTAGATTTAAAATTAAGATAAAATAATCAAATTTTTAGGAAAAGCAGAAAAGAGGTAAGCAAAAAGAATTTTTACCTATTTTCAAATTCCAATTACACTAATATCTAAAATTAATTTTAAAAATTCAAATTAGTTTATTTCTGATAATTAGATTTGAAATATGAAAAGTAAAAATCAAAATACAAAACTACACCAAAAATCGGAAGTTAATTCCATGAAATAGCATGAAAAATCGAAGAAAAACGAAAAAATTGTGAGATGTACGGACGGTATGCAAAGCACACCATCCATGTGCACATCCTTGGACGCAAGGGGCTGCTTGGGCGCACAAAGGGTGCTGCCAGCAGCCAGCCACGCGCACAAGGGTGTGTCACCAACCCCGATTTTTTCAAAACTTCAAAAAATCATAACTAATTCAAATAAAATCAAAATTGAGTTCTATAAAAAAGGAAATTGCTTAATTTGTTCCAAACTATCCAATAAAAATAATTACCGAAACGAAAATTTAATTATTTTTCATAAAATTTTACAAGAATCAATCAATCATCATATAACACACAGATCAACATGAAACCATCCAAATCAACACATATCATCGTTTTAATTCATATTTAATGAAAGTAAATCATTACCATGCCTCTGATGCCAGTTGTTGGAAATATTTTACCAGGATCTAGATTTACTACCATGTATGTTTCATTAACATCCTAATGTGAATTCTAAAACAATAAAATAAACACATATAAAGTTTAGGAAACCTTACATTGGGTGCAGCGGAATATAATGACTCCTTCCGTTCAGATCTCTAGCCCTTGATTCCTTTCTGTAGCAGAGCATCACCAAGATCTGAACCTGGATCTCTTTCTCTCCTTCTTGTTGGTTGGATTCTTCACAATCTTTCACACTATGATTGAGATACCACTTGATGTGTGTGGGCACTACTCTGAGAGAAGAAGAAAAGAGAAGAGAGGGTGGCAGCTTGGTTCAGGTTTTTCTCTAAGAGAAAATATACTTTTCAATATTAATCAATATACTAATTGTATTACGTATAACGTACTATGCAGTACAATATACTTTTCATACCTTTAATCCAGGTTCATACATTACTACCAACCGAAGTGAAAAGATATCCCCGATAATCTCGGCCCTATGTCACAGCAACCGTAAACCAATAATTGTTTATCCCAAAACATTGCTTAATATTCACATAAGACAATCTGGGGTTTTCTACCAAGCTCCACGATTTAAATACACTAATATAAAACTTATATTTTGTCTCTAAAACATACACCATATTGTAGAGCTCGTTGCAAGCTTCGAAATGGTATATAGAATGTCCAAAAAAGACACCCGAGTCAACAATTATGACAAAAATGCGATTTCTGATCTCCTAGAAATTTCTAAAAACTATTAAACACGAAGATCTCAATTTTCGCACTGATCTAACATACTATTAAAACTTATCCAAATCACCCCGAACTGCACAAGGCACATATATGCCATAAATATTACCATCCTTACGTAACAGAAATTAAAATCGAGCCCTTCAATTAAAAACGCCATTAATGTTCATACTAAGCTTTAAAAAGTTCCAAACTCGATTTCTAACTCAAAATCACCTCAAATTCCACCAGAAAACATCGAAACTAGTGTTATGACTACCCGAGAACAATTCTATATGGTCAGAACCTTCATAACTATTCTAATTAACAAAACCCCTATACGAAATCAATTGTTTTTAAACTTAAAACGAAATTAAACCATACCTTAAGCTTTTCCTCTTCAAGGATTTGCTATCCTGCTACTACCGGAGCTTAGATCGCTAAGTTTCAGGTTGAAAATCGAAGAGAATAGATATAGGGTAGAAGGTTTTTTTGAAGGAAGGAGAACAAGGGCTTCGTTCCTCATTTGTTTTCTAATGTTATATCTTAAAACTTAATATATATATCAAACGAAATGAAACTGGTAAGTTTCGTTTAATATATATATATCATAATAATAATAATATATTAATATATTAAAAATAATAATATAATATTAGTAAAAACCTTATTATTAATAGTTATCTTCTTATTTCTTAGCCACTAAGAAATCTCTATTTCTAGAGTATTTGGCCAATTCGAGTATACTAAAATACCCCGATATTTCTAAAATTAACTTACCCCAATAATTCCTTCAATATTTCTAACTAAAACTGTTGTGACATTTATGGCCACTAATCAGGTCTCTACGGTCGCCGAACTTGAAAATATTTTTATTTCACAAATAACTCATATTATATCTACGTATTTGAAATAAATCTCTGTAATTAACAAATTACGCTTATTTATCCACTTATTAGGTTTTTAGGGTCGCTGAACCTGAAAATATTTTTATTCATCATATAGTTCATATTACATTCACACATGCTATATAAATCTCCGTAATTTATAAATTATGCTTATTTACTCAATAACAAATTTATATTTTATACTGAAATAGTTTAGTAAGATCATAATCCCACTTATTACCTAATTAACCCATAGTATAAATATAAACCTTAATTATTTACCATTACGCTTATCGGGATATTACACACATATTCTTAAAATTATCACTATGCTACTTTTCCCAACATACTTTATAATAGCCTAGGCAGGTAATCTAATAGAAAATAATATAAATACTTATTATACCATGTGTTAACATGTCCTCCCAGCAAATGTACATATTTGACCAATCTTCAGGAGCTTTAAAACCATGGCTGCTCTGATACCAAGTTGTAATGCCCTAATCTATAGGGACGCCACAGATGTGATTTTATAAACTAGTTTGATACTAATAGACTAACTATTTATTAAAAACCATGATAATATTAAAAACTTGACTTAAAGAAAACACTAAAAACGGACATTATAACGGCATAAAAAGCGTGTTTAGGAATCCCTATTATAAAAAATTTTGCTAAATAAATATATATGAGAACAATTTAAACACAAAATCAAAATACGCAGCAGATACAACCGACCCAAAACAACTCCTGGCAACTTGGCTCGTAGGCTGGTGAGGTCAAATGTACATTGCTGGAGAAGACTGTCACCTCATGGTTAATGCAGCTTTTCTTTGGCTTTACCAGCACCACATAGCACCCATGAGTCATAAAGAATCAGCAAGAAAAGTAATAATAATTATCATATAGTTTATCATTCGAATACAATCATTTATACACAATCAGAATAAAACCGTCACACATTGTTCATAGGATGAAATCCAAATCACTACTGCATCTATCATAAATAAACATCAGTATACAAGTACTTGGTAATTGAAAACCATTATACCAATAATAGAATTCATATTCATTTAATCATATAAATTATATATATGTGTTACCTCATGAAGTAACCAAATTTATTACATCACATTGCCTAATCAGGTAAGTAGATGCTTTAATTTCATAATCCTGTATTGCATGGCCTAATCAGGGAAGCCTGTGCCATAGCCTGACACCCATATATCACATAACTACTTTACCTAATAAGGTGATGTTGGATTTTGTGCCCTAAATAAAAACTATTACAATCTGATAGTTATTAATTTAAGAGTTTTTGAAGTGATTATGTTTACATGTATTTTACATGCTTATGGTTTAATATATATATGCACAAAATCAGTTAAGTCCAGAACATATATTTATTCACAATTACAGTATTGTCAACACAGTGGAATGTGATTGTGATTATATGATTCACAAGACTAAGTCCCTGTTCATCAGTGTTTTGGATTTACACTGATATGATAATCAGCGATGAAGTATACTTACACTTGGAGTACGTGTTATGTTCTTTCCAAGACTTTGGTAAAGTATACTAGTTTCGAATGTATGGAGTATACATTGGACTGGACCGATATTGAACTTGCTCAAGATATTATAAACTTACCGTTGTATCTTGCCAAGTCAATATCAGTAGTTGATCTTAGATTAAAAGAATCTAAATCCTAATATGCTTAGGCTCAATCTCAGGAGTGCTATTCATGTTCTTTGATTTATTAGTTAAGCCTACTTTTGGGTCAGGGTGATACGTATATTTTGGGAACATGATAGTATAACTGAGTGGGAGCGCTGAACATAAATATGGAATCTATAGCTTCTACTGGTGTATAGAAGTCAAGTGATGATTCCCATCGAGCTTAGTTAAATAGAAGTAAATGGATGAGCTCTTGTTTTAGTGAATACATCTTAGATCACTAAAACATCATTTACAGGTAACTAAATGTTTTAAGGGGCCAAATACATTGAGGGGTGGAAACGGTAAATTTATCCCATCTTGATGTAAATCATCTATATAGAGGATCTTTGATCACATTAAGATTATAACAATGGTTAAATGACATAGCATATCTATATCGTGGAACATATACAATGCTCTATATAAGCCTGAGAGTGCAATGCCAAGTTCTAAGAGTGGATTCAACAAGGAATTAATAAGTTAGGGATTTACTTGGTAAATTCGGTTCAACTTGTTGGAAGCTCAGCAATATAGATCCATGGTCCCCATTCTAGTTGAGACCATACTGTTTGTAAGACTCAATAATTGACTTATGATTAATCAATTATAATTCTAAAAGTTAGACTATGTCTAATTTGTGAATTCTCACTAATAGGGATGAAATTGTAAAGAAAAAGGGATTCTAGGTTTATTTATTAATTAAGAGACTCTACATGTCTAATTAATAATTATATTAAATGACAATATTATTTAATAATCTATTTTAGTTATTAAATAATTAGTTTTGGCATTTAAATGGTTAGAATTGTAAAAATGCCATTTTTGGCAAAATCCATGTGAGGCCCAGTCACACCATGGCCGGCCAGATGATTGTGTGTTTCCCAATTATTATTTTAATTTTTTTAATGCCAAATTAATTACTAACCTAAGCCTAGCAGTTATCTATAAATGGAAAGTGGTGGATCACACCAAATAAGGCAGTTAATCAATTACTCTGTAATTAAGGAAACTGTATATTTTGGAAAGTTCAGCTCTCCTTTTCACTATATATAGCAGCCCACCTCTCTTCCTCTTGCATGCTACCATACATGAAATACACAGTGCAAGAGAGAGAATTTCGAAATCCCTTAGCTAGAGAGAAGTGCCCACACACAGCAAATAGTACCTCAATCATAGATTAGAAGACTGTGAAGGATCATATCCAACTGAAGGACATTCGAGCTCAGATCTTGATTATACTCTGCAACAGAAAGGAATCAAGGGTTAGACATCTGAGTGGAAGGAGACACATTATTCCGCTGCACCCACTGTAAGATTTTCTTAACTTTATATGTGTTTTATTTATTATCGTTTTAGAAGTTCATATTTAGGTTGTTAATCAACATACTTGTGAGTAGATCTAAGATCTTGGTAAAATAAATTCTAACAACTGGCGCCTGAGCCATAGTAATTGATTTGCTTGCAAGAAATTTGGACTTAAAACGATTTGTTTGTGATTTGGATGGTATCATGGTGTCTCATATTGATGTTTGGTTGATATTTGTGAATTCTGGGAAAAATAATAGATTTTCTGTTTCTGAAATTATTTTTATTGGATAGTTTGGAAAAATTTAAGCAATTTACTTTTTTACAGAACTTGATTTCGATTTTATTTGAATTAGTTATGAATTTTTGAAAATCAGGAAAAATCGGGGTGGTGAACACCCTTCTACGCGCGCAGAAATTATGCATGGGGACCCTGCGCCGAGTTTTCTCGGCAATGTCCCCTGTAACACCCTAACTAACTTAGGCGTATTACGTGATTTTTAAACGTACTGTGCAGCTCGTTGCTAATCAACGAGGTTTATGGAAAAACGTGATTAATTAAAAATTTTGCTTTTTAATTAAACTTATAAAACAGTATTACAAAAGACTCGGGATCCCGATTATAAAAATATTTACAAAAAGTTTAACCGTTTAACTGTTACATAAAAATAAAGGTCGTCTAACGACCAGTTACAAAAATTCAGCCTTGCTGTCCCAAGGATCGTACGCTCCAGGCCTAACCGCCCCGACATGTACAATCTCATAAGCTCGCTCACGGTCCATCAGCTATAGCCTTGCCTTTACCTACACATGAACGTAAAGCGTGAGCGGGTCGACGGACTCGCAAGAAAAGCATAATAATATCATACATAATTCTAGCTACGTGTCCAACACGATGCGAGTCCGCCTCTTGCCATGTCCAACATGGTGCCGAGCCCATCGCCATGTCCGACATGGTAATGAGTTTTGAACGTTCACGGGGACGGTACTATTGACAAGTATCCTCCTGATCGGTCGAGCCGGTCATACTCATTCTGGTCATACTCCGGCCCTGTCTGCAGACGGGATAGGTCAATAGCACGGAACCACCAACCAAATGTCGACGATCGGTCGAACTCGGTCATACTCCGTCTTGGTCATACTCCGGCACATGCGACGTGACGGGGTTGGATGGTTCGAAGCCTATATATATAACTAATGTAATCTAACAGGCTTCCTACATGTACGCTAAACATGTAATCTACATATGCATACTGTTATACTAATCTTACGGATTCCGATTTCGAGTGTGCGGATCAACTTTTGGGCCCCGGAACCGAGCGGCGGATTGCGGCTCTAAACCATAAAAATCACAATGCTATAAGTGACACGCTAAATCACTTCCCGGGGACTTAAACTAGGAACTAAAAGTTTCCCTATCGATAAAAAGCATGGCAATACCCCTAAAAACATAAAAACGAGAAAAACTAGGGTTTCAGAAAATTCCCCAACCGGTAGACCGGTTGCCCAACGGACTCCGGTTCACGGGAATCTTGGACACCCATCCGAAATTCGGTTGCACAACCGAATTAGGTCCCTCGCAGGAATTTTTCAAAAATCCCTAACTCAACCAAATCAAACCCAATTGGTTCCAAACCTTCCAGACCTGCTCTAAATACCCCAAAGAACAAATCTAAGGCAACAAACTAACCCAGAAATCACAGAAACAAAAATCACCATTAAAGCTCAAGCTTTGAGTTCTAAACTCAAGCTTGAGCAATTCCCACAATCAAGCATTCAAACAAGCTAGAATCTACTAAATCATGCATAATTAAGCCTCTGAAAACAACTAAGAATATCCAGCAACTTCACAGCAACAATTTGAACCATTTCTTTCAAAAATTCATAACTTTTTCACATAAACATCTAACCAACTAGAACAAGAACTTAAGCATGCAATTCAATCTCATCAAACCTACTGAATTCAACACTTTAAACACAGAAACAACAACAACAATAACCAGCAGCAACAACATCAAAACATCAAGCATGCATCACCATTTTCATCATTTTTTTCAAGAAATTACAACAAGAAAAGATTAGAAACTTTACCAAAGATTTGAAGAATACTTAGATTGGATGAAACTAGCTTGAAAATTGAAGAAAAATCAGCCCTTGAACCCCAAGCTTTCAGCCGAAATAGAGAGGAAAAAGAGAGAGAGAGTTGAAACTTCTATTTTTCTAAACTTAGTATTTTTTTGTTTAAGTGTTGAAATGAAAAAGGAAAAAGAATATAAGCCACATATCACATTTTATTTCAGCCATTAATTAAACAATTAAGCATTTATTTTCCATTACATAAAATCACAAAAGACAAAATACTAATGGGGCAAAAAGACCATTCTGCCCCTCCACCTTAAAACCACATAAATCATACTAAAGGGGTATTTTTGGGACATTCTAAATTCCCGGCCATTCCCGACATTCCCAATGTCTAAAACCCGTCCCCAAACTACTAACATACTAAGTTGTGATTTCTACTGAGCCAAACACCGAGTTCCAAAATACCGGACACCGGAAATGCAAAATATGCAAGCTACTGAATAACATAAATAACAGTATAATAAATTATTTAAATAGCTATAAATAATTTCATAATTAATCATAAACAACTGCTAATTTCCAAATTAACTAAGCGGGCATTACAACTATCCCCCCCTTTAAAAGGATTTCGTCCCCGAAATCTAACCTGAATAACTCTGGATATTGAGCTCTCATATCTGACTCTAGCTTCCAGGTGGCTTCTTCCACCTTACTTTTTCTCCAGAGAACCTTGACCAATGCTATGGTCTTATTCTGAAGAACTTTATCCTTTCTATCCAGGATCTGCACTGGTTGTTCCTCATAGGTCATATCTGGCTGAAGCTGAAGACTCTCATAACTGAGTATATGAGAGGGGTCTGAAACGTATTTTCTCAACATCGAGACATGGAATACGTTATGCACTGCTGATAAGGCTGGAGGCAATGCTAACCGATATGCCACTTGACCTATCCTCTCGAGAATCTCGATTGGTCCTGCAAATCTAGGGCATAACTTGCCTCTTTTCCCGAAACGTTTAATCCCCTTCATCGGAGATACTCGTAAAAACACATGGTCCCCTACTCGGAACTCAACATCTCTGCGTTTCGGATCTGCGTAACTCTTCTGTCTGCTCTGTGAGGCAAGCATTCTAGCTTTTATTTTCTCTATTGCCTCGTTGGTCCGCTGAACTGACTCTGGACCCAGGTATTTCCTCTCCCCTGTCTCATCCCAGTGGATAGGGGATCTACACTTTCTACCGTACAACTGTTCATAGGGAGCCATCCCTATAGTACTCTGATAACTGTTGTTGTACGAAAATTCTATCAACGGTAGATATTTACTCCATGAGCCTTCAAAGTCCATAACACAGGCTCTCAACATATCCTCCAATATCTGAATTGTCCTTTCGGACTGACCATCTGTCTGAGGATGGAATCTTGTCTTGAATTTTAGCCTTGTACCCATTGCCCGTTGCAAACTTTGCCAAAATTTGGAGGTGAATTTCGGATCACATTCCGAAACTATAGAACTTCTGGTACCACGTGAAGTCTCACTATCTCTCGACGTACGGTTCGCTAGCGGATCCACTTGAAAATGTTGTTCTGTAGGCGGAAAATGAGCGAGATTTCGTAAATCGATCCACCACTACCCAGATGGAATCAAATAAACCCGTGGTCCTAGGTAACCCGACCACAAAATCCATCGTAATATCCTCCCATTTCCATTCTGGTAGGGTTAGAGGCTGCAACAACCCTGCTGGTCTCTGATGTTCAGCCTTAATCTGCTGACACGTGAGGCATCTGGATACGAATTCTACCAAATTCTTCTTCATACCGCTCCACCAGAAGTACGGTTTCAGATCTTGGTACATCTTGGTGGTGCCGGGATGCAGAGAATATGGGGTAGAATGAGCCTCCTCAAAGATCTCATTTCTAAGTTCCACACTGTTCGGAACACAAACCCTGGCTTTATACAAAAGCATCCCACTATCTGACACTGAAAAGTCCTTCGCTTGACCAGCCAACACCTCATCTCGGATTTTCACTAACTCCGGATCTGTCATCTGAGCGACCTTTATTCTTTCCAACAGATCCGATTGCAGCGTCAAGTTGTGAAGCTGACCTACCACAAACTCAATGCTGGATCTAACCATATCCTGCGCTACCGGCGGGTGAGATCCGAACCATACTAGCTACTTGCCGGGACCCTTTCTTGCTCGGGGCATCGGCCTACTACATTGGCTTTTCGGGATGATAGAGGATCTCACAATCGTAATCCTTCACTAATTCCAACCAACGCCTTTGTCTCATGTTCAAATCTTTACGAGTAAAGAAATACTTGAGACTTTTATGGTCGTGATAGATCTCACACTTCTCCCCGTAAAGGTAATGCCGCCAAATCTTCAGTGCAAAAACCACTGCGGCCAATTCTAGATCATGAGTCGGGTATCGCTGTTCATAATCCTTTAACTGACGAGAGGCATAAGCGATAACCCGGTCGGCTTGCATCAACACAGACCCTAAACCCTATTTGGATGCGTCACAGTAGACTACGAACTTCTCCTTGTCCGAAGGCAAAGCTAGTACCGGAGCAGTAATAAATCTCTGCTTTAGTTCCTGAAAGCTAGTTTCGCACTTATCTGACCAAATAAATCTCTGATTTTTCTTTGTAAGCTCGGTTAGGGGCATTGAGATTTTGGAGAACCCCTCCACGAACCTACGGTAGTACCCAGCTAATCCCAAGAAGCTTCGATCTCATCACCGTCTTGTCTTGGCCAATCACGACCTGATTCAATCTTCCCGGGATCCACCTTGATTCCATCTTTACTCACAATGTGCCCTAGGAAGGACACCTGAGACAACCAGAACTCACATTTCTTGAACTTGGCATAAAGCCTATGTTCTCGAAGTCGTTGCAGTACCATCTGAAGATGTAACTCATGCTCCTCTTCTGATTGAGAGTACACGAGGATGTCGTCGATAAACACAATCAAACAGATATCGAGGAAATCCTTGAATACTCTATTCATCAGGTCCATGAATGTTGCAGGAGCATTGGTTAGTCCGAATGACATAACCAGAAACTCGTAATGTCCATACCTAGTGCGGAAAGCCGTCTTCGGAATGTCCTCCTCTCGGATTCTCAACTGATGATAACCCGAACGGAGATCAATCTTAGAAAAGACCGTCTTCCCCTGAAGCTGATCGAACAAGTCATCGATCCTAGGTAATGGATATTTATTCTTCACCGTCAGCTTGTTCAACTCCCTGTAGTCGATGCACATCCTCATAGATCCATCCTTCTTCTTGACGAACAAAACCGGCTCCCCGGGGTGATACAACGGCCGAATGAACCCTATGTCAAGCAACCCTTGGAGGCGAATCTTTAATTCCTTAAGTTCAGGCGGAGCCATTCTATATGGGGCTTTGGAAACCGGTTCCACCCCCGGTGCCAAGTCAATCACGAAATCAATCTCCCGCAGAGGTGGTAACCCTGGAAGTTCTTCGGGAAAAACGTCCAAAAATTCCGAACCACTCGATGTCCTCTCGGCCGAATGGTATGCGGCCGAGTGGTGTCCACCACCACGGCCGAAACCCTAAGCAACCGCTAGTGCAACAATTCTCTCGGCGACATGGCAGGATCACGGATCCGAGATCCCTGAATCGAACCCACAAATACAAACGGTTCTTCACTTTCCGGTTGGAAGACCACCATCTTCCTTTTACAATCAATGCTCGCCGAATATTTAGATAGGAAATCCATTCCTAAAATAATATCGAATTCGACCAAACTCATCTCTATCAGATCAGCGCTTAACTCTCTACCATCTATCCTGATCGGTATAGACCTAATCCACCTATTGGAGATAACCAATTCTCCGCCGAGTAACGGGGTTCCAAACCCCGATTCATATCCCCTATCATGTGGTCTACCCAATTTACTAAAGACTCGGCCGCCACATAAGAATGTGTAGCCCAGGAATCAAACAAAGACGCGAATATCGCGAGTTGTTAATAGAAAGGCGACTGTGACTACCGATGGCGGTCCGCATCGCACTCTCGCGTGATAGCGAACACCTGGGGAGTGGGTATCGCCGAGCTCGTGGTGCCTGCGGTCGGGCTGGGGACATTCCCTGCTTGGGGTGTCCGGCATGCCACAATGAAAGCATCCACGACCTTTGCACTCGCCCCGATGGTGCCTCTTGCGGCCTAGGGCACTCGGGATAGGAGAATCGGGTCTCGGTACCACCGGGACGACTCCTGCCGTTGCGGTTCCCCGGAACCTCTTGTTCGACTCGAGCCACGGAAGCGGTGGGTGCTTTCTCTTCCTCGGTCAATGGCCGAACCACTTTACTCTCCCCACGCTAAAGCACGATGCAGGAGGGGTAGGAGCTCCGCCACTCACCGGAGTACTGGTTGATTCTGACATGCACCCAACTGCGCCCTCAGCTCGCAGTGCCTTCTCCACCATCTGAGCATAGGTGGTGCTGTCGTCGGTGGTGATCATCAGGTCATGCCTGATCTTGGGATTCAGCCGTCCGAATACTTCTCCTTCTTGCTGAAGTCGGTCGGCACAATTCCGAGGCTAACCTCGCCAACCGATCAACCGGGTAGTATACTCGGTGACGCTCATGTTCTCCCCGGCCCGGGTCGGGTGAGCGAACTGCTTTCCTCTTGGCGCTTCGGCCGCCTCATTGTAGTACTTTGCGTTGAAGAGTTCCCTGGAACCTTTCCCGGAGTCATGGTGGTGACGTCATGGATGCGAGACACCATGTCCCACCGGATCAACGCGTCCTCCAGGCCCGACGTGGCGCACACCACTCTGTCGTTACCGGTGACACCCATGAAATTCAGAATCTTGGTGATCACCGTCAGCCACTGCTCGGCTTTCATTACATCCGGACCTCCCACGAATACTGGAGGTGCTTGCTTCCGGAACCGCTCATACAGAGGTTCCAATCTATGGGCCGCCACCACTATCTCGGCACAGGAAGCGAGGGGCAAAGGTGCCACCGGAACTATGGGCACGAGGCTGCAGAGCACCTGGCGTCTCGGCCTGCGAATCTCGAGGTCTTGTTCTTCGATCCCGGCTTGCATTTCCGCAACCCGCAACTCCCAGTTCGGGGCTCCTCGATCGAGGGGGGAGCTTCGGGCAGCTGTGGCGGGTTCTCATCACCCGGCCACGAGCCCGCCTCGGGGCCTCTACCTCGGCCCTGGCCGGGTGGGGAAGCGAGCTCCCCGTCCTTGGTTTTGCCCTGCGGAGTTGCCGACTCTGTAGTCCGCCCGGCGTCCATGCGATTAGAACCGCCTGCGAAACCAATAGTTGGCATATCAGGTCATATTCAAGGAGAGCTTACTAATGCCGCTTAATTTGGAAATTAAAAACGAAACATGCGCACTATTCTACTATCGAAGCTCTAACATGCTTCCTAACGGGCTTTTCTTTTTTCATAACCGAATAAAATAAACTACTAAAGCAATAAAGGCTTGCGAACCGTGAGCCGAGCTAGCTGGCGATGATGATTGTACATGTCGTGACGATCTTCGGAAGACAACCTGGCGGCTCTGATACCAAATTGTAACACCCTAACTAACTTAGGCATATTACGTGATTTTTAAACGTACTGTGCAGCTCGTTGCTAATCAACGAGGTTTATGGAAAAACGTGGTTAATTAAAAATTTTGCTTTTTAATTAAACTTATAAAACAGTATTACAAAAGACTCGGGATCCCGATTATAAAAATATTTACAAAAAGTTTAACCTTAGTTTAAGCGTTACATAAAAATAAAGGTCGTCTAACGACCGATTCTAAAAATTCAGCCTTTGCGTCCCAAGGATCGTACGCTCGGGCCTAACAACAGCCCCGACATGTACAATCTCATAAGCTCGCTCACGGTCCATCAACTATAGCCTTGCCTTTACCTACACATGAACGTAAGCGCGGGTCGACGGACTCGGTAAGAAAAGCATAATAATATCATACATAATTCTAAGCGTCGTGTCCAACACGATGCGAGTCCGCTACGCCATGTCCAACATGATGCCGAGCCCTTCTTGCCATGTCCAACATGGTGCGCGAGTTTTGAACGTTCACGGGGACGGTACTATTGACAAGTATCCTCCCTGATCGGTCGAGCCGGTCATACTCCGAGCTTCTTGGTCATACTCCCGGCTGTACCGACGGATAGGTCAATAGCACGGAACCACCAACCAAATGTCGGCTGATCGGTCGAGCCGGTCATACTCCCATTTCTTGGTCATACTCCGGCCCGTCACAGAACGTGACGGGGTTGGATGGTTCGAAGCCTATATATATAACTAATGTAATCTAACGGGCTTCCTACATGTACGCTAAACATGTAATCTACATATGCATCTTCATTATACTAATCTTACTCCGGATTCCGATTTTCAGTGTGCTTGGTCTTTGACCGGAACCGAAGGCGAGCGGCGGATTACTGGCTCCTAAACCATAAAAATCACAACGCTATAAGTGACACGCTAAATCACTTCCCGGGGACTTAAACTAGGAACTAAAAGTTTCCCTATCGATAAAAAGCATGGCAATACCCCTAAAAACATAAAAACGAGGAAAACTAGGGTTTCTGAAAATTCCCCAGCCGTGACCTTGCCCAACCGAATTAAAGCACGGGAATTCTTGGACACCCATCCGGAATTCCGGTTGCACAACCTGAATTAGGTTCGAAGAATTTTTCAAAAATTCCTAACTCAACCAAATCAAACCCAATTGGTTCCAAACCTTGAGACACTTTCTAAATACCCCAAAGAACAAATCTAAGGCAACAAACTAACCCAGAAATCACAGAAACAAAAATCACCATTAAAGCACAAGCTTTGAGTTCTAAACTCAAGCTTGAGCAATTCCCACAATCAAGCATTCAAACAAGCTAGAATCTACTAAATCATGCATAATTAAGCCTGCGAAAACAACTAAGAATATCCAAATGAACTTCACGGCAACAATTTGAACCATTTCTTTCAAAAATTCATAACTTTCACATAAACATCTAACCAACTAGAACAAGAACTTAAGCATGCAATTCAATCTCATCAAACCTACTGAATTCAACACTTTAAACACAGAAACAACAACAACAATAACCAGCAGCAACAACATCAAAACATCAAGCATGCATCACCATTTTCATCATTTTTTTCAAGAAATTACAACAAGAAAAGATTAGAAACTTTACCAAAGATTTGAAGAATACTTAGATTGGATGAAACTAGCTTGAAAATTGAAGAAAAATCAGCCCTTGAACCCCAAGCTTTCAGCCGAAATAGAGAGGAAAAAGAGAGAGAGAGAGTTGAAACTTCTATTTTTCTAAACTTAGTATTTTTTTGTTTAAGTGTTGAAATGAAAAAGGAAAAAGAATATAAGCCACATATCACATTTTATTTCAGCCATTAATTAAACAATTAAGCATTTATTTTCCATTACATAAAATCACAAAAGACAAAATACTAATGGGGCAAAAAGACCATTTTGCCCCTCCACCTTAAAACCACATAAATCATACTAAAGGGGTATTTTTGGGACATTCTAAATTCCCGGCCATTCCCGATATTCCCAATGTCTAAAACCCGTCCCCAAACTACTAACATACTAAGTTGTGATTTCTACTGAGCCAAACGCCGAGTTCCAAAATACCGGACACCGGAAATGCAAAATATGCAAGCTACTGAATAACATAAATAACAGTATAATAAATTATTTAAATAGCTATAAATAATTTCATAATTAATCATAAACAACTGCTAATTTCCAAATTAACTAAGCGGGCTTTACATCCCCCCTTCCACACGTGCGGACAGTATGCTTTGCATACTTTCCGTACCACCTACCATTTTTTTCGTTTTCTTCGATTTTTCATGCTATTTCATGGAATTAACTTCCGATTTTTTGTGTAGTTTTGTATTTGATTTTTGTTTTTCAATTTTCAAATCTAATTATCAGAAATAAATTAATTTGATTTTTCAAAATTAATGATATTAGTGTAATTTGAATTTGGATATAGGTAAAAATCAATTTTGCTTACATCTTTTCTTATTTTCTTTAAAATTTGATTATTTGATCTTATTTTTTTTAAAGGTCAGCTATATAATTTTTTTTTTATAAAACATTTCTTTTTAAGTAATTTGACCTTATTTAAAATAAGATTACTATAATCATGGTATTTTAAAAAGGGAAATAAGATAATTTTGTTAACTTTTAAATTTTGTTATTTTTATATATAATTAAATTATAAAATCAGAAAAGGGTATATATTTATCATTTTCTATTTTATTGAATATTTAATTTATTAAATAACATGAAGTTTAAAAGATAAGTTAGCAATTTTTTTTTAAATGATATTTAGGTTACTTGAAACCTAATTTTTCAAAATTGTAGGTTTAATTTTAAATATTATTTTATTTCATTTTAAAATCCGAAATATTTTTTTTTATTTAATTAGTTTCGAAATATATTTAATATTTTAAATTAAATAAATGCTACATCCAACTATCTAAATCTAACTTGTTGCAGGAGTATGTGTTTTAGATTGTTTGTAAGTTTTTTCTAAAACCTATTATTGCTTGATCTAAATTGCCATATTTAACTTGTTGACAGATCCAATGATCTGATTTTAAACCATGGTTCAATTGTCAATAGGTCAAGTAAATAATTTATAACAAGTATATTTTACATTCTTCTTTCATCTGTGTATGACCTAGTAATATGATAGGGTCCATCCAAATCTGTGTGCCTGTGTGAGCCTATATGTTTATTTTATTATAGATGCATATAGGTTGTTGCTAAATAAAATGTCACACCCTGATATATTTTATTTAGGTCCATTTAGTTTTTGGACCTATTCAATTAATAACAGTTATTTATTTTAAGGTTAAATTCCTCTCTTTTGGGCCTTGTGTGAGAGATGGGGGCCAATAGAAGTGTGTACGACATACTGAATCCAGCTCCCCCTCACATGAACTACCCCAATTGTCAAGGCCCATTTGCTTGATTTGGATAACTGTACTAGGTTAATTAAATTAGTTTAACCTAATAAAATTGATTAGCAACATAATTAACTTTTAAAATATATAAAATTTATTTTCATCTTTATATTTTAAAGTTAATTTTAAGAAAAACACTCTTAGTTTAAGATATTATTTCTAGATAAACTATTTGTATTTTTCTTGTATTTAATTAAATAAGGAATTTTAACTAACTAGATTCTTCTAAAACTTACTTTTATTATTTCATTAAATATTCTCATTTAAGTTATAAATTAGTTATTAGTGATTTTCCTTATTAACTTAAATTTGAATATCTTCTGAATTTAATATTATGTTGAGGAATTCTAGGAATTAGTTATTGAAAATTCTTAAGATATTCCTTTTAAGTTGATTTTAAATTTAAAATAGAATATTCTTAAATTAGGTAGTTACTACTTAATTTTGATATTTAATTAAATTTCATTTGGAATTTTTTTTTTTAAGTTCCTTATTTTAGATTCTTTCTATAAAAACTTAAATTAGATAGTTTCCAAATCTTGAAAAGATACTTAGTTAATTTTAGATATTTTCTAGGGAGTTATTTCTATACTAGTCATTCTTTCTAATATTAAAATAGGAAAATATCATTGATTGTGAAATTAATTATTTAATAATTAATTTTGGTACAATTCAAGTTAAGAATATTTTTCCTAGTATTAAACTAGAAATTAATAATCAAGCCTTCTCTATGCTTAATTATTTATTTCTTGAATTTAATACATCCAATTTAATTGAAAATTAAATATCTAAGTTGATTTTAAGAATGATACATAAATATTGTTATTTTCATGACATTTAATTAAATAGAAAATTATTTTAAGTTGGGTATTTTTATAACAACTTAATTTGAATAATTTTCAAAATATATTTTATTTATTTTATTAATGAATTTTCGAAATTGCATTTGATTATGCAAGATGATTTTGAATTTATCTTGAAAAATAGATTAAAGTTGTAAATTAATTATTTATTTAATTAATTTTTGAATCAACTTAAATCAATGATTTTTTTCATTTACTGATTAATAAAGGAACTAAAATATATTATTATTAGAAATTAAATTAATTAGTCAAAGAAAATCTAGATAGATAATATTCTTGCTTGAAGTATTTTTCCTAGTAAAGATTAATTTTTTTTTAATGTATTTCGAAAATTGTATAATTTTATATTTTTTTTCGAAATACAATATATATATTTATAGAAAATTTAAATTTGACTTACAAATTTATTTAAATTAATACAACGTAAATTAAGTAATTTTCTTAATATGTATTGAAAAATTAATACTAAGATGGAAATAATTCATTTTATTTTCTTAACCATCTATGTTTAATTTTGTAAATATTAAATTAAATTTTATTTTGAATTTTATTTTAAATTCACAATTTAATTAAATAGATATATATATATTTAGAATAAATAAAGTTTAGAAGAAAATACATTTTAAATAATGAGCTTTATTATTATTAAGATATTCGATCTCCATTGTTGGTTTTACATAGCTATTGTTTTAGTGAGTAATCCTCCCTAATGGAGGAACGTTCATTAGAAAGATAGCATTGTTTAATCTTGAAAGATAAGTATATTTGTAAGTTTTTTATATTAGTATTGATCACCCTAATGGTGGCGACTGTATAAGACTTACAAACTTATGAAACAATGGTGGAAGCTCATGAAATAGGAATGACCTTGACTCTCGCCTAAACGGGACAACGTCGGATTCTCTTTTCGATCGAATAAAAGGTTGCTTGAATATTTATTATTTTAGATGAGCTGACAACTCTATTTAATGGATGATAGCTTTGACTCTCGCCTAAACGGGACATTGATATCAGTTTGTTGAAAACCTTGGAGATTATTTAGGATTGTATTTTTTTTAGTATTTTCTCTAGTCATTCCTACTTGCTATGTGCTAATAATTTCTGAATAAGATTTTGTGTTAAACCATAATTGATTCATATTTATTATTTTGTAGTATCCTAAATTGCCATGTCAAATCCCATGTTGTCACTATTGACTGAAAATAAGCTAAATGGATCTAACTTCCCTAAATGGAGGGAGAACATTAATATTGCTCTCATAGGTGAAAGTGCCCTGTTTGTGTTGACTGAGCCGTCTCCTGAACAGCCGGGTGACAATGCAACCAAAGCTGTTAAAGAGAAGGTCGAGCGTTGGCAGAATGCTAACAACAAAGCTCAATACTTCATGCTTTCAAGCATGGTTGACACCTTGAAAACAAGGTTTGCTAACGCTGTCACGGCTGCAGAAATAATAACGCAGTTAACTGAGCTATTTGGTATGGCATCTATCCAGTCTCGCTTTGACGCGACTAAGAAATTCATCAACGCACGGATGGAACCCCATCAGAATGTGCGTGATCACCTTCTCCAAATGGCAGGTTATTTCCAGGAAGCCCACAATCATGGTGCTGAAATGGATCAGACTACTCAAGTGAGTCTTGTCTTAAATAGTCTGACTCCAGATTTTCTGCCCTAATACATCAAATTATGGCATGAACAAGAAGGAACAAGACTTTCACACGTTACTCAATGACCTTCAGACATATGAAAATTTGATTGGAGGACCCAAAAAGAAAGGGATTAAACCTCAGAATTCTAGAAATGGTAATAGGACGAATAATGCTGAGGCACATGTTGCCTCTACTTCAAAATCCAAGAATAAGAAGAAGTGGAAAAATGCCAAGAAGCGAGCTCAAGCTGTGAAAACAGCTAAGTACAAAAAGGCTGCAGCTTCTGGTGATACACAAAAAGAAAAATGTTTCTACTGCAATGAGAAAGGCCATTGGAAACCCCAATGTCCTAAGCTTCTTACAAAGAAACAAGGTATTTCTTTCTATAAACTGATGTGTTTTAGTGAATTATTATCCATTTGGATTATTAATTCTGGACTACTATCCTTGTTTATTTTTCTTCTTATAGCTCAAGCTTCTTAAACTCAGGTGTTGTCTTAGCGAGTTGGATCTGAAAGCTGGATAAAGAGATGGAGTTCGTCAAAGATAAAGAAGAAGCTCATTTATTTATTTATTTTTGAATTAATTGTTTCAATTTTAAAACAATTTGGATTTCAAGTTTGGGATTTTATTCCCTGTTCTTTTCTCATAATATTGCAAACAATTTTTTAATTTATAATAAAGTTTTTTTTAACAAATAAATTGCAACTTATGAGTTGAGCTTCATTACTTTATCTTATAAATCAATTACCAATTATTGTATTCATTATGTTTATATGTGTATGTGTTTTATTATTGATACAAATTCTATAGTTATTTAAACTCTTTACAGAGTTATTACTACATAAACACTAGAAATGATTTCTATGTTTATGAATAATTGTTAATTCTAAAACAATTATTAAGAATTTGTTTAATAAAAAGATCTTTTGATCTTATAGGGGTTGAGAAAAAGTTAAGAATAATATGCAGTTCAAGAATCTTTTATATCTAATGAACTCTGGATTATATTCAACTCCACATAAACTGTATTACACTTAGAGAATCATGATCTCTACAACCTTTAGGGGTGGATCATAATCTCTATATACTTAGGGGTGGACTTTATTCCACAACACTCTTTATGACACATAATTTTAATAATATAATAAATTAGCTATTATCAGAATAAATCCTTGATCTTGATTATATGTTCCAATTTAAATTTACTGTTGTAATAAATATTGATACCAATAAAGTTCTTTGATAATGTATCACACTACCTTAATTGAGTGGGAGAATATTAAAATTCTTTACCCATTCTCATTTGGTTGACACTTGTGATAGGAACTTAAGAACACCACTGATAAAACAAATCTAACCATTCACGTGGATAGAAATAACTTATCAGAATTATGAGAATAAGATAGAAGAATTCTTGCATAGTCTATTCGAATGACTTGAGTCAAGATTTCTAATCCTCATAACATTTTATGGTATCGAAATTTGATTGCTTAATCTCTAGCAAGTATTTTACACTTCAAATACTAGACTGCTATGCTGTTGATATAGTATTAAAGAAACTTACGAGTTTCAAACTAAGATAATAAGTCACAACTAGATATCCCTCAAAACAATAATAAGAGGTTAAAATTATTTTTTTAACGAGACATCTACTATTGAGTGGGAGCCATCTGAGATGTAATCAAATAAGGAATATTAAGGGACAATCAAGAAAGATTAATGAAAGTGACCTATATGTTAGATATTAAGGAGCTATACATTAGTAATCCTAATATCCACACCAACTCATTAAGAATTTGAGATGGTGGTTACTCCTTGGGTGGAGGAGTTATTGTAGAAGAGTGTAAAAACCCATCTATAATAATTCAAGCTCCATCAGAGAAGATATATATAACTTTGTAAATTCAAAATTACCAGAAAGTTATTTTACTAAAGAAAATTCTACACTGCATTATCTCATTTCCAAATTTTAAATAGGAGAGATATGTTTTCTGTTTCTTCAGATGTACTTAATAAGCAGTAAGGATTTCAGCATCCCTTGATGAGTAAAGCATATAGTTAAGGATGTTTCATAAGTTTTATGAACCTGGTTCCAGAAATATGGGTGGATTCAAATATACTACACTTGATCTGAAGATCAAGACAAAAGATTGATTGTAATGCACAACTTGTTTTATGTTAGTGCAAGTGGGAGTTTGTTGGGTTTCGTGCCCTCAATAAAACCCATTACAATCTGATAGTTATCAATTTAAGATTTTTTGCAGTGATTATGTTTACATGCTTATGGTTTAATATATTTATTCACAAAATCAGTTAAGTCCAGAACATATATTTATTCACAATTACAGTATTGTCAACACAGTGAAATGTGATTGTGATTATATCATTCAAAAGACTAAGTCCCTGTTCCTGAGTTTTTTGGATTTACACTGATGTGATAATCAGCGATGAAGTATACTTACACTTGGAGTAAGTGTTATGCTCTTTCCAAGACATTGGTAAAGTATACTAGTTTTGAATGTATGGAGTATACATTGGACTGGACCGATATTGAACTTGGTCAAGATATTATAAACTTACCGTTGTATCTTTCGAAGTGAATATCAGAGTTGATCTTAGATTAAAAGAATCTAAATCATGATATGCTTAGGCTCAATCTCAGGAGTGTTATTCATGTTCTTTGATTTATTAGTTAAGCCTACTTTTGGGTCAGGGTGATACGTATATTTTTGGAACATGATAGCATAACTGAGTGGGAGCACTGAACATAAATATGCAATCTATAGCTTTTACTGGTGTATAGAAGTCAAGTGATGATTCCCTTTGAGCTTAGTTAAATAGAAGTAAATGGATGAGCTCTTATTTCAGTGACTATATCTTAGATCACTAAAACATCATTTACAGGTAACTAAGTGTTTTAAGGGGCCAAATACATTGAGCGATGGAAACGGTAAATTTATCCTATCTCGATGTAAATCATCTATATAGAGGATTTTTTATCACATTAAGATTATAACAATGGTTAAATGAGATAGCATATCTATATCGTGGAACATATAGAATGCTCTATATAAGTCTGAGAGTGCAATTCCAAGTTCTAAGAGTGGATGCAACAAGGAATTAATAAGTTAGAGATTTACTTGGTAAATTCGGTTCAACTTATTGGAAGCTCAGCATTATAAATCCATGGTCCCCATTCTAGTTGAGACCATACTGTTTGTAAGACTCAATAACTGATTTATGATTAATCAATTATAATTCTATAAGTTAGACTATGTCTAATTTGTGAATTCTCACTAAGTATTGATGAAATTTTAAAGGAAAAGGGATTCTAGGTTTATTTATTAATTAAGAGACTCTACATGTCTAATTAATAATTACATTAAATGACAATATTATTTAATAATCTATTTTAGTTATTAAATAATTAGTTTAGGAATTTAAATGGTTAGAATTAGAAAAATGACATTTTTGGTAACATAGAAATAATATTGTGGAAACTGCAAAATCCATGTGAGACCCAGTCACACCATGGCCGACCACATGGTTGTGTGTTTCCCAATTATTATTTTTATTTTTTTCATGCCAAAATATTTACTAACCTAAACCTAGCAGTTATCTATAAATGGAAAGTGGTGGATCACACCAAATAAGGCAGTTAATCAATTACTCTGTAATTAAGGAAACTGTATATTTTGGAAAGTTGAGCTCTCCTTTTCACTATATATAGCATCCCACCTCTCTTCCTCTTCCATGTTACCATACACGAAATACACAGTGCAAGAGAGAGAGGATTTCGAAATCCCTTAGTGAGAGAGAAGTGCCCACACACAGCAAACAGTACCTCAATCATAGATTGGAAGACTGTGAAGGATCACATCCACCTGAAGGACATTCGGGCTCAGATCTTGATTATACTCTACAACAAAAAGGAATCAAGGGTTAGAGATCTGAGTGGAAGGAGACACATTATTCCGCTGCACCCACTGTAAGATTTTCTTTACTTTATATGTGTTTTATTGTTATCGTTTTAGAAGTTCATATTTAGGTTGTTAATCAGCATAGTTGTGAGTAGATCTAAGATCCTGGTAAAATAAATTCCAACAGGTGAGCCCATCCTAAAAGCATGCACTCATACATTACCTAATTACATCACCAAATCAGGTGAGCATGTGCCACAACATGACACAAATATATTGCATTGTCTAATCAAATGACCTCGTACCTACGCCCAGTACTTATCATATGTCATTGATGCCCGTAGCTACACCCGATATATCACCAAGAAATTGCATCACCTAATCAAGTGAGCCCGTACCTACGCTCGGTAATGATCATATATAACTAACCTCTGTACCTATGCCCTGTACGTCACTACGAAAATTTCATCACCTAATTAAGTGAGCCCGTACCTAAACATGGTACTGATCATATATCACTAACAACTATACCTATGCCCGGTATGTCGCTAGTAAAATCACATCAATTAAATCATGTGAGCCCGTACCTACGCTCGGTACTCATCATACATCATTGACGCCCGTACCTACGCCCGGTACATCACAAAGTATATTGCATCACCTAATCAGGTGAGCCCATATATCACATGCATAATATCATCACATTATCGATATTCAACCAATCAATATTTTCATTATATAACAATATTAACTACATCTCAATATTAACCAATTCATAACAATACTAATTATATTACATAGAACGTACTATGTAGTACAATATGCTTTTCTTACCTTTAATCTAGGTTCCTACATGTCAGCAATACAAGTGGAGAACTATACTCGATGATCTCGGCCCTATGTCACAATAATGGTAAACTAATAAGTGTTTATCCTAAAACACTACTTAATATTCATATAAGAAAATCTAGGGTTTTTTTACAAAACGCTGTGGTATAAATACACTAAAATAAAACTTATATTTTGGCTCTAAAACATACATCATATATTAGATCTCGTTGCAACCTTCAAAACAATATATAGAACGTCCAAACCAGACACCCGAGTCAAAAGTTATCATAAAAATATGATTTCTGATCTCCTAAGAATTTTCAAAAATTATAAAATACAAATATCTCAAATTTTGCACTCACCGAAAAACTACCAAAACTTATCCAAATCACTCCAAACTTCACATGACACATATATACCATAAATTTTACCATCCTTACGTAGCAAAAATTAAAATTTAGCCCTTAAATGAATATTGCTAGTAACATTCGGACTAAGCTTTAAAAAGTTTCAAACTCAATTCTAACCTAAAATCACCTCAGTTTCAACAAGAAAACATCGAAACTAGTCACATGACTACCCGAGAACAATCCTATAAAGTTAGAACCTTCATAACACTTCTAATTCACAAAACCCCTATACGAAAAAAATTGTTTTTACACTTAAAATGAAATTAAACCATACCTTAAGCGTTTTCTCTTCAAGGATTTACTATTCTGCTACTACTGGAGCTTAGATCGCTAGGTTTTGTGGTGAAAATCGAAGAAAATTGATATAAGGGGAGAAGGTTTTGTCGAAGGGGAGTTAACGAGGGTTGATTCGTTCATTCTTTACTGTTATATGTAAAAATTAATATATATACATATATATAATCAAACAAAACTGATATGTTTCGTTTATATAAATAATAATTACAATAATATAATAATATAATATTTGTTAACGCAAATTTTCATTAACCAAATTTGAGCCTAATAGTGACAATCTCACACTGAAAAAATAAAAGGTATAAAATAAACAACACAAGATTTTTTACGTGGTTTTGCAGTTAAAAATCTTGATAGTCCACGAGTCAATCTTATTCAAATTTCTGATAGTTATCTCAGGGCCTTTCTGGTATGATTTTTTGTCCCCTTTTTTATCTTACTTGCCACTATTTATAGTCACATAGTAGGCAGTTAATTACAAAGTTGATTGTAATCTTTACAATGATTATCCCCTTAAATCATTGGATCTGATTACATATCATGATAAGTAAAGGCAGGTTTTATTTAAATTTCACACAGCTGTGAATATCCCCCTTTTACTGGGCCAAAATGAACGCGTATTAAAGATATAGGGTAAGCCTTATCTTAGTGGAATGCCTCGCTGGGAATGGAGTACATTTAACCTTGATGGCGAGCTAGAGCTCGTCATATGTCTTCCCAAGGTTGATATTGCTTTTACTTTAATTCTGACAATTACAGTTTCTGGTGACGAGATGATCTTTTTTGCGTGCATGCCCTCTTACAGTGAGGTGGAAGTCTCGTTTATCTCTCACTTCTGTTCACCCATTTGTTGTACTTAGTTTGTATACCAAACTCTATACGCTAAGTATTTCCATTATCGTCATATCTCTTCCACGTAACGAGGTTAGTGCATCGTCTTGTACACCTAAAGTTACATGGTTTCTCATCGAAGCACAAGGCAACAATTTGTACATTTTTATCTCGCATAAGACTGTTTAGTCAGCCGAGTTGTAACCATACTATGTTAATTACTCCTTTAACGAGTTATTTCGTTGCAAGTGTAATTATGATTATGTGTTTGAGTTCTTTATTCTTCCCAGCTTGACACGTGTCTTTCTCTGATGTGCTCGTCGAATTTCGGGTATAACAATTTCCCCTTAAAAAGTTCTTTTTTTGATAAAAAGTTCTTTTTAATAATTACAAAGGGTATTTTTGTCATGATCCCTTTTGAAAAGACGCATGTCCTCTAATTTCGACGGTTGTGCGGTTTCTAGGTACATTAGTATTAAATGACCATCTGTTCCACTTCCACTTTCAATTCTACCTGTAGGATCAAATATTTTCCGGATTTGATGAAGCCAATATCATGAGTATAAAGTAAGAAATAAGGAACCACCTTTGCATTGTTTCCTCCATTTTAGAAAGTCTGAGAAACTCTTAAGATTTTTTGCTATGAATAACAATTCAGTTTGCCTGAGGATTTGCATGCCATCCCTGTCCTTGACATTTTTTCTACGAGTTTCTTCCAACTTCATCTTCTCGAAGCGATCCTTACGACATTCGAAGATTTACAGATTGAGTAATCATTCATTGTCCAAAGCCCTAACTTCAAAGAGTAAGTTGCTTTCTTCCTTTACATGGTTGCTACATTGTGTTAAATTGCTACATAATTTTTTTGTATCGCTGCCATCTCATTTGGTTTTGGTAGTTTTTAGGGTTAAATTGTATTTAGGTCCATACTAGGGTTCAGGCAATATGTAGGTTGTTTCTAAATCTTCAACTCATCACCTTCGGGTTTGATAAAATTCTCTCCAGGGATTGGGACTGCTTTTTTCTTCCAGCAATGTCCCACTCTGGTTCAGGAATTTATCGTCCAAAAGATTTAAAATTTGAGTTTCCTACAGAATCAACCATCTCGTATAAACTCAACCCTTCAAAAACCACCTCCAAATTAGAGTTGAAGATGCTAGGGTTAGGGAACACGTAGTGAGAACCCACCATGAAGATATTGCTAGTCGTTTCAGGCATTTCTTGCAAGAAATCTTCTAAGGAAAACGCTGATTCTTGCAAGAAGCAGCCTGGCCAGAACCTCCTAGCATGTCCTTTATTCCTTTAGCAAAAGCTTTGTTTTTACCCAAAGTCACGATTGCTTTTGAACCAGGTGACTTGGACTTTGAAATAATGCCTCCTAAGCCACGTACATCAAAGACTCCCTAGGACCCCAGAGTCACCTTTGAAGCTGAGTTGATAGAATCGAAGGTGGGATCTATCACAAGCTACACAGGTGATATACTGAAGACTTGTGGAATTGAACTTCGGCAATCATGCCAAGTTATGTCAGTATGAGAGGGTGAGTTCAATTGTTTCCCCCTATGCATATTTTAAGCAGTACCCCAGGGACCAGTTGTGAGAGCAGTACCAGTGGCTCGACTGGTATGGGCGCCTAGAGCCTGAGCATATTAGTTCAGGGGCCATACTTCCACTTCGAGAATACTTCAAGGACTACGTAAACAACCTTGGGGTTGCCCCATTCCAGTTGAATCCTATCTCTTATAGGATTCTCGCTTGTTTAAAGGTCTTGTATAAAATTCTGAACTGGGCATGCCCCACACCAATAGAAATTGGTTATCTCTTTTCGGTCATGGCTGTTCCAGCGAGAAAGAATGCCGCAGGGGGCTTCTATTATCTTGGTACTCATTCTAGCAAGCCTAAAATCATTGTTGACTTGCCCAACAAAGTGTCTTTCAAAGACAACTTCTTCTGGACATCTGGTCTTTCTCCAGTCAGCACAACCACCTTTCGTAGGCTTCGTAAGTGATTGTTTTCATCTTGCTCAGTTACATTAATCCTTGTCTTTTAGTTTTCTGACAAATGTTTTATTTTCTTTTTATAGCCCTCTTGACGAGGCCTACCACTACCCCCAAGATGGTCAGTCGGCATAGGCGCCTGATGACTCTTCCCTATGGCCTTAGGTCATGCGACTTTCTTCTGAACGAGGCCAATCTTGATCGGTGGGCCTTCTTTCGGACAAGGAGTGTACTTGTGATTATAAGTTTCCCAAGTATTCATCTTAGCAGCAAGTTACCATCCAAGACAAGGATAAGGCTTTGAATCACGTGGCTCGGGCATAATATCTTCAAAAAACTACCCCTCGGGAAGTCGGTGAAGGAGCATCCCGAGGTAATCAATGTGGTTGGTCCCCCACAGTACTTAGGGCTGAACGTAACACATTATTCACCTTCCAAGATACTCACTTTAATTTTTATATTTGGGATTCCCTTCTGTTGATAGAATTGCTCCTAAGTATGACAGCTGGTACAGAATATTCCACATTCAGATTAACTGTCATGAGTCGTATTATTGTATAGTTGAGCAGTATGGTACTATGGCAGATAGGGAAAGTCATATAGATGCGAGCTATAATTTAGAACCCATTGAGCCCTTTGACATATTCAAGATTACAGGCTGTAGAGATTTAGTGGTTATTACGGTCCTTCTACCCCTTCTTCCAGTGATAGCTCACCCTCTAGTGACCTTGGTAAATCCTTTAGGTGAAAAATTATATTCCTCCCCTTTTTCATCTGCCTTTTTAATAATTGTAACTCTTTACTTTGTTTTGCAGACATGGGTTGTTTTGAAGATATCATAGAGAGAAAAAGGGAAGAAGAGGGTATCCAACCCAGGGGTCCCTACGACTGCCGAGGTGGCACCCCCTAAAAGGCACAGGAAAACCACTACCCATAAAATGAAGTCCTGGTCTGAACCTATTGATCTCGAGGTCTCTAATACCGAGACTCAAGAAAAAGTCCCTCCTCTGGTTGTCCCTAACACCAATGCTCCCCCTCTTAAGACAGCTCGTGCTTCTGCCTCCTCGAGCTGGATCATTGAGCCCTTATCGGCCGCCACGGGGGAGGCTAGATTTGAATTTGCTCAGGCGTACGGGGTTGCTTGCTGGCGCAAAATTCTAGCTCTTCTCCCTCCTGGTTTGGATTTAATCCATCTCGGGAGTCGAGAAGATATGCTTTTGAAGAGATTGGACTACAACATCATGGTAAGTTGGCCTTATTATTATTATTTTTTTTCCCTCCTTTCTCATATTCATATGTTCATAATTCTCCAAGCTTCTCTCATCTCGTTTTCTTCTAATCGAAGACTCTCGGAGCGGCTCAAATACCTAAAGGGCGAGGTCCAGAAATTACTATCCCAGTGCGGGGTTGTGACTAAGCAACTAGATAATGCCTAGCAAGAAATCACCCACCTCAGACAAGAAGCCGAGAAGGCAAAAGAAGAAGCTAAGAATACCATCAAGGCCCAAGCTGACGAATTTGAGAAGCTTGCAGAGAAGGAGGTCAAGATGAGAGGACGATGCAAAAAAGTTGGCCTTCGTACTGTGTATCGAGCCTGGATGCTGAATCCTAATATGGACAAAAGCTTCTTGGAGGAGAAGGAAGAGGAAACTCTTGCTTTTTGCGAGAAGTCCAGGCCAAAGGAGGAAGAGGCCGATGTAGAGGAAGAAGAAGAAGATCCATCCAAGTCACCCACAATGTAGACTTGGTTTTTATTTATCTCTTTTTTTTTAAAAATGGCCTTTTGGCCGAGACAATGGTTTGCCCCTTGAGGCACTTTTTTGTAAAGACAAATTTGCGAAGTTGAATGGTCAACTTTGCTTTTTTAATGCCTCATACTTTTAAGTTTAAGCATCAACATGTGGATGTTTTCTTGCGTTTCATGCATAAAGTTTACTAGAGGTTTCCATTGCTCGTATTTCTTTCTGACGCTAAGTAGCTAATGACCTATTTTACTTGCAAGCATCTTATCTGCCCTACCCTCGATCTGCGAGCAATCATTGATTTTGCCTTGCGATGGTCTTATTTGAAGAAAACTCAAATATATTTTTAATGACTTTGTCACTTTGTATATATCTTTATTTTTCACATGGGTAGTTAGATCTTCTACCCACGTGTTAGGTTTAAGTATTTTTCAAGATACTTTGATGTCTCGTTTAATACTTTCCTTTAGCGCGAGCCGTTAGTATTCAGCTTTATGCGGGAGTTATGAGTTATATCTCATTTATGACTTTGATTTTCCTTTCTCGTCAGATAGGTTGTAAACCAAAAATTATAGTTGTTTGATCCCTTTCTCGTCAGAAAGGTTTGATCAAGGAGTTATAACAATTCGACCCCTCTTTGGTCAAAAAGGTTTGGTCGAGGACCTTTTAAAAAGTTTTCAAAATTTTTTTATGTTTGAAGTGATGGGTTTGCATTGTACTATGTATTTCCAGATTAATTCCAGTTGAACATACATATATGGCCCTCAAGTAATTTTAAAGGGTTTATGCTTTACAATTACATGTTGAAAGAAATATTTATTTTATTCACAACCGAAGTTCAAAATATTACATCAGCGAGGTGATTTACAATAATTAATCTCATCATAACTTTGCCAGTTCAATTGTTTATTTTATCAATCTTCTAGAAGCATCTGGTTTTGATAGACCGGGTTTTGATGTTCAGGGTCAATCCCTGACATACTCCCACAATTGTTCAAATATCTAGGGTCAATCCTTGTCATATCTCGGGGTTCCAAGTAATCTACCCCTAGTTTTATCAGTTTGTCTTTAAATGCTTCTGGTTCACGACCATAGCGAGCCAGTATTTACTTACTTTACAATACTTTTATGTAATTGCTTTACCGAATTAACTACCCCTTGTCTTCTTGTGAGACATTCCCTCTCCATATAACCGAGTTATCTCTTCCTCCTTCAAAGGAAGGTTATGATCCCTGATCACTTGAGTTACTAGGCATATCGGGCTGATCATGGGCATTGTTCTGCCCCTTTACATATTGTTGGACGTGTCCTCGCGCTATGAGACCTTCTATCTCATCTTTCAACTTACGACACTCTTCTGCGGTATGTCCAATATCTCCATGGTACTCACACCATTTTGTTGGGTCCCTTTTACTTCTCGCGTGTCTCATAAGTTTTGGCTCACTAAAAGCAACTTCCGCTATATGTGCAAGGTAGATATTTTCTCGAGTTTCATTAAGCTCGGTATATTCAGCATAAAGGGGTATATATATTTGTTGTGTTTCTTCTGTTTCTTATCCTTGGGCAGCCTTTCAGACTCATCTTTCCTCTTTGATCCTGAGGCTTCTGACTCCAATTCTTCAATAGAGTGATACCCTGTTTGTCTTCCGGGATCCCTGACTTGGTGCCTTCTGAACTCATTCTCCAACTCCTCCATTCACAAACGCAGTAAATCCCTTTATTTTTGACCAATTCGTTAACGAAGATTAGGTTTTCTCAAATTCAAATGTTCTCGTAGGTCACACCAGTCGTGACAGCTGTAGGACCTTGCTCCTCCTATATGCTGCATTATGCCTTTTTGATCATTGATGCAATGAGTGTTCTCTCCTCCTTGCATTGATCGATTATGAGATACTGTATGCCTCGTAATATTCCTTACCTCTTCTCATTCTACGCTTTTTCTTAAGGTTTGATTCACCTCGTTCTCCCTATAGGGGTTAGCGTGAGCTCCTTTCTTATGAACTTGGAGAGACGGCTGGCAATCTCCTACTGGCGTTCCACATGTCCGAGGTCGTTCCCCCATACTTTTCTCAATTTCCTCAGGTTGCTTCACCTCAAAGTTCTGGGAATGTCTTTGGGTAGTCTCCTGCCCCTTGGTTTCTGAGTTGCGAGGTTTGCCTCGTGAATCTCTGTTTCCAAGGTCAGGTTGATTTTGGAAACCATTCTCTTGTGTCGCCCTGATTGCGGCTATTTCACACTCTAGTTTGGCATTACGCCGATTTACTTCCTCTAATCGGCATCTAAGATGACAGTTTTCTAACTCAACGATAGGTATGTACCTGGTTTTGTAACGCCCTAAATAATTATGCACGCTACCCAAGATACTTAAGCAACCCTAATCCCCTAAACGAGATTACTAATAAAATTAGCACGGAAATTAAACTTTAAATAGAAATGGAATGAAAATAAACTTGTAATAATAATTTTAGCTTTACAAAGTAAGAGTTACAAAAGTTGGGATCCCAAAAATATTTTTACAAAACATTATTACAAGTCCAATCTACTGGTCGACCGAGCAGGAAAACATAGTCACAAAAAACATCACTTGTAGACTCCAACCCGCTTGGTCTAGTGTTGCCCGAACATGTACATTCGTCGTCCAGCTCCCATACTCATGGCTGATCAGAAACAGCTTTTCCCTTTCCTGCACAGTAGAGAACCCGCGAGACAAGTCCAGCAAGACAGTATCAATAACATGTTTATCACACTATAATAACATTAATGGTATTCTTATATGCCTATGTGACACAGACCTGCATGTTACGCTCACATGCCTATTTATGCCTGCGTAATGTAGGCCTACGTGTTGCGCTCACACGTCTAAATACAATAAGGCCTTTGAATGGTTCATCTCAGTTCTAGTTACCGAGTCCAACCTGGTTATGCCTTGGACGCATAACCCTAAATCTCAACATACTTATATATTCAGCATTGCATAACATTTATACAACATATATCATTAGGGTAATAAGCTTCGGCTATTAAACCGCTCATGTTCGGGTGATAACCCTAATCACAGTTACTAAATACTCACATAAATCATTTCCAACGTAAGTGCCATCGCACGTAACTCTACGTGCTAAATACTGTCTTACCTGATGTCCCGCAATAGCAGAGATTCCAAATCCCTTGGTGCTCTTGACCAGGTGCTAGTAATCCTAGTCATAATACTAGGATTTACACAAATAGGGTTAACCCCTAATTCAACATTCATAAAATATATTCATGGCATTTAAAATATAGATAACCACATAGAGCTAAGAGTGAGCTTTCCAACCATATATAGAACTCCCAAAACAAACTTCGGATCACAAAGTTACGAATTTCCAAAGTTGCACTCGAATCTGCCCAGACACTCTAGGGCGGGCCGCGGCATGCAAAAGCCCTGCCGCGACACCTAGAACCAATTCCCAGGTCTCATATCAGGGGCAGGCCGCGGCATGCCCAAGGCTATGCCGCGACACCTGGGTTTCAAACCAAGAAAACCAGCAAGCGTAAACTTGAAAATCAGCTCCCAAACCTATCCAATACGTCCCAAAACTTAACCGAATTTTCCAATACAACAACTAAACTTTAACCATCAAACTGGGAGTTCAAAACACCCTTCCAAATATTAAAATTTGACAAGAATAACCCCAAAATTTAGATTGCAAATCCATGAACATCAAACTCCATTCAAGAACATAATTCAAGACAACGTCTTATTTACAACCTTAAACTTCCAAGCATGATTCAACCTTATTTTTCCAGCAACCAAAACATTAAAAACACATGGATTCAAGCTAGAAAACACTCTAACAATCCCATCTAAAGCTTAAGAAAAATCCAAAACTACATACAATCATAAATCCAAGTATAAACATGCTTCACTCAACAAAAAACATCCACATGCAACATAAGCTCAACTACAATTAATTTCATGCTTTCAACCATTAAATTGAGTAAGAATTCTAAATTAAAATCAGTAGAAACACTACCTTAAATATAACAAGAACTTCTCTAAATTCCAAGCTTCAAACATAGCAACATTCAAGCAATTTCTCTCCATATTAAAGTTGAGAATGAAGAGGGTTAGAGAGAGAGAGGGGTTTGGGTTTTGCAGGAAAAATAGCCAGAAAAATAAATTTTTTCCTTGCCAAAATTCATTTTATTAAATCCATTAAATTATGGCCAAAAAACCAAAATGCCCCTCCCTAAGGCCATTTCACACTTATCCATACAAGGGAATTTATGACAATTCACACATAAATAAATGCGAATAATTATTAGTCATCAATAATTAAAATGCCAATATTTCTAATTCAAATTGCATTTCGGGCACGAACCCGGTTCGGCTCAAAATACCCGGTTGTGACTATACAGCGCCAACCTGTTAGAACACACCTAAAAAAGACCACACAGGTATACTGTATAATAATATAGTCCCATAAGCACGTTAGTAAATTAATTTCATTTTTTTACCCCTTCTCAGGTCAAAATTACTAAAATGTCCCTCGCTCCCCAACGGGGTCTTAACATATCATAATTCATATAAATTCACATATATTAAATTATATAATAATATAATTCCTCAATAATACATAATTATCTAATTAGGGTTTTGCTAATCTTTACATAATTCTAGGGAATTACAACTACCCCCTCCTTAGAGAAATTTTGTCTCAAAATTTACCTAAAGAACTCCGGATATTTCTACTGCATATCCGTCTCGAGTTCCCAGGTTGCCTCTTCCACTTTACTATTTCTCCACAATATTATTACCAGTGGAATCGTCTTGTTTCTCAAGACTTTTTCTATTCTATCAAGTATCTGCACCTGTTGTTCTTCATATGATAAATTCGGTTGGAGTTCCAATGCTCCATAACTCAGAATATGGGACAAATCTGAGACATACTTCCAAATCATTGAAACATGGAACGCATCATGTACAGCTGCCAGTGCTAAGGGCATAGCCAACCTGTACACTACTTGCCCTATTCTCTCGAGGATTTCAAAAGGTCCAATGAACCTCGGGCAAAGTTTCCTTTTCTTGCCAAAGCGTTTAATGCCTTTCTTCGGTGATATCGGAGAAATACCATGTCCCCGACCTGAAAATCTATATTTCGATGCTTTGGATAAACATAACTCTTCTGTCTACTCTGAACCGCGAGCATTCGCGCTTTGATTTTATCAACTGGTTTGCTCGTTCTCTGAACAGCCTCGGGACCCAAGAAATTTCTTTCACCCACTTCATCCCAGTGAATTTCTTCCATATAAAAGCTCACAAGGGGCCATTCCGATTATTGTCTGATAGCTGTTGTTATAAGAGAACTCGATCAGGGGAAGGTACTTTACCCATGATCCTTCAAAGTCAAGCACACATGCTCGTAGCATGTCTTCTAAGATCTGAATAGTCCTCTCAGATTACCCATTCGTTTAAGGTTGAAATATTGTGCTGAACTTTAATTGAGTACCCATAGCTCGATGTAGACTCTCCCAGAATCTTGATGTAAATTTCGGATCTCTATCCGAAACAATGGACTTTGGGACACCATGAAGATGAATAATTTCTCTGACATATAACTCAGCATACCGATCAATGGAGAAGTTCGTCCAAACAGGTAGGAAGTGCGCTAACTTTGTAAACCTATTCACTGTGACCCACATAGAGTCAAATTGTCCCGTGGTTCTAGGCAAACCTACCACGAAGTCCATAGCAATATCTTCCCATTTCCACTTTGGTATGTTCAATGGCTGCAGCAACCCTACAGGCGTCTGATGTTCAGCCTTTGCTTGCTGACAGGTAAGACACTTAGCAATATACTCAGCAATGTCATTGTTCATGCCTGGCCCCCAGAACATGGCCTTTAGATCTTGATACATCTTCGTTGACCTTTGATGAACTTAGTAAGGATTCGTATGAGACTCATCCATTATATCTCTTTTAATACCATCATCCATAGGCACACAAACACGATTCTCGAATTACAACATTCCTGTTTCATCTACTAAAAAGTCACTAGCCTTCCCAGTCGAAACCCTATCTCGAGTTTTCACCAACTCTGGATCTTGCATTTGCGCTTCTTTGATTCGCTAAAAAAGAGTAGATTTCAGGGTAATATTAGCCAACTGCCCCACAACCAACTCAATTTTAGATCGGGTCATCTCATTTGCTAGATGCTGGGAGATTCGTTTCACAGTATTCATCTGACTCTGTCCCTTTCTGCTGAAGGCATCAGCAACCACGTTGGCTTTACGAGGGTGATAAAGGATCTCGCAGTCATAATCCTTCACCAACTCTAGCCAACGTCTCTGTTCTTTACCCACCACTGTCACAGGTGCTGGTGGTAACACTTGATCAGCAGGGCCAGCCAGTGCCGGTTGCCTTAATCGTCGCAACTCTTCTTCTTGACGAAGTATAATACCTCGCATTTCTTGAAACATATGCTGCCAATCAGCAGGAGGATTAGCATGGCAAACCCCCTTATTATCCCTTATATTCTGCGAAGGTGGAGGCGGTGCCGATGGATTGGTTTGGTCAACCCTAGGCTCTACTTGCTCCCCCTATGGTCTAGATGATTGCGGAGGGTCCATTACTGGTACCCCAGCGAGTTAAGCACCAATACCACACTTACGCATTTATTGCCTTAAACCCTAACTTAACTATTTATTCCATATAAATAAACACTTAATCATATAGCCTTTAAATCATGGCATCACATAAAATGGAAAGCGGTAAACAAATGATCACATAAGCAGCAAAGTATTTACTCTTAACACTTACTGCACCATGAGTCGAGCTTGTCTCCGACGGTGAATGTACATGTTCGACCGGCCTACAGGAAGTTTAAAAACATTGCTCTGATACCAAATTGTAATGCCTTAAATAATTAGGCACAATACCCAAGATACTTAAGCAATCCTAATCCCCTAAACAGGATTACTAATAAAATTAGCGCGAAAATTAAACTTTAAATACAAATGGAATGAAAATAAACTTGTAATAATAATTTTAGCTATAAAGTAAAAGTTACAAAAGTGGGGATCCCAAAAATATTTTTACCAAATATTATTACAAGTCTAATCTATTGGCCGACCTAAGCGGCAAAACAGAGTCACAAAAAACATCACTGGTAGACCCCAACTGTAATATCCTCGAAAAGTAAATAATATTTAAATAGACATATTTTATTAAATATGTAATTATTTTGGTAACGAAGTAAGATTATGATCTTGTTTAGGCTAATTTTTGAGAATTTACGCAATAAAATAAATAGCGTAATTTATTAATTACGGAGATTATACTGGGATATGTGAGTACTGAGGATATCAATTTTGAAAATTAAATACTTTTCGGGTCCAGTAATTTTGGAAATTCAGCGATGTGGTTAGTAATGTCACGACTTTAATGGAAGAATTATTTTGAGAATATTTGGGGTTAGGTTAGAATTTTATTATGATGTCGGGTTGAGGGATTAGTGAAATTACCAAAATGCCCGTAGGTTATTTTAGAGATTTTTTTTTAGCTTTGAGGGTAATTTAATTATTCTTTAAATAATTATACTTTTATTTTTTTTTTTATTTATGGGCTGAGACTTTTTAAAAAATAAATAGAAATAGAAAAGAAAGAAAAAAGAGGAGAAAATTTTATTCTTTAAGTTACTTGGAGGCTAAGTAACTTCATCATCTTCAACTCCTCTTTTTCTCTCTCTCGCGCAAGCTTGAGCCCGCCATTAGAGGAGTAGTTTTCCTCAGAAAATCCACCATTTCAAAGTTGAACTCAACCCCCAAGCCAACCTAGAACCTTGAGGTAAGTTCCTCCTTATGTTCTTGGTGATTTCCTACGTTTTAAGCTAGGTTTTTATTAGTTCTTTATGGGTGTTCATGGCTGTAGGCTTAGATGAGTTCTGAGCATGATTTTTTAGTTGAATTAGGTTTGTTTGTGCATGTTTTATTTGATTTCATGGCTATTGAGATTGTTTTGTGTTTGAAGAAGCTAAAGGAATTCATTTTCTTTCACTTAAGCATATGAATTTGAGTTAGAGAATGAACTATTGTAATTTGAAACTTGGGATATGTTATATTTGTGTTATTATACTGTTCTGGAAAGTTTGGTTAGATTTGGTGGAGGTTGGATTGGGTTTTGGGGTGAAAAACTAGAAATTTTCATGCCTCCCAGGAAAAAACGACAGGCCGTTTTTCAAGCACCCAGAAAAACGGCCGACCGTTTTTCCCAGTAAGGGGAAATTTCAGGTTTTTCTTCTCAAGTCCGATCTCATTCGTGGTGTCCTTCGTAGTGAAATTCAGGGTGTTTTAGAGATGGTTAAGCTAGTTTGATCTGGGGGAAAGTAGGGTGTGCTCAATTGTGACAATTAGAGTCGATTATCAGAAATTTGATAAAGGTTTTTATTGAGTTTTGATTGTTGTGACATAGGACCGGGATCGCGTAGCTTGTTTTCCACTCGAGTCGGCCGGTACGTTTGAGTTTTGAACTAAGGTAAGAAAATTGGTAAGCACCATATATGGCTAATTATTAATGGTTGAATGGTTATGGCCTTGATTATCATCAAGACTTTGATTAGATATTTGTTGAGCCTAGGTTATGACCTAGGGTTGGAAACAGTCAATACCGTTACGAGTAATTACTCTTGAAACTGGGATTAGGTTTCTTATTTATTGTTTGCTTCATCGGGCAATGATAGTGACATATACAGCTCATAGTTAACGAGTGGTAAAAAGGGGTACTTTATAAAGTACCAAGATTGTGTTTTATGTTGTTATGTAAATGTGTAAGCATGCTGACATGAGATAGAATTGATTGTTATTATCAGTTATTGTTTATTTCACTTTTCTTGCTGAGTCTTTGTGACTCACAGGTCCTTTATGGTGCAGGTAAGGGGAAAGCAAAGGTTGAGCAGCCATTAGTTCGAGGTCGTAGGAGCAATGTACATATCAGCCGCAGTGTATCTGCCCAGTTAACAGGATGATTCGTTTTGATAGTATTTTGGGATTACAAAGTTTATATAGTAAAAGTACTAGTAAACTAGTTTGTACTATTTTCAAAACAGGTGTTCTCCATAGTCCTCATTACTTATCTTCTGCTATAAAGAAGTTTTTACATGCTTGATTTTAATTACAAAAAAATTTAATTACCCACACTTTTCGTATAATTATATAGTATATATATATATATGAATGTTTACAAAAGCACACACGTGGTGTCCATATTGGACAGGGCGTTACAACATGGTATCAGAGCGCCAAGGTTTTTAGATCCCGAAGACTTGTTTGATATGTACATTGGCTGCAAGGACTTGATCAACTCATGGTTAAGTAAGCTTTTAGTTAAAAGATAGTTTGTTAATTTTCTGATTGCCTGATTATCTGAATTGTGTTGATATCGGAATGGTGTGGGCATAACTATAATATATGGAAATACTTATCAGTATTGTTATTACCTGGATTGTGACCACAGGTGTATAGATTATGTACCTGAGGCAGACTGGTAGGGGTACCCGCGAGGTAGCTGGGCTCGCTCCTGGTGAGGGCGAGAACCCTCCACCACCACCAAATTGGGAAGAGTTATATGTTGCAATGCAAGAGACTATTTTGTAGCAGGGTGAGCAAATTAGAGAACTGAGAGAGCAGCGAGCTCAGAATGCTCTAAACCCTAACCCTGATCCTCTGACACCTCGGTAGTGCCACCAGATGCAGGGAACCGTTTGGAAACTTTGTATGAGCGGTTCCGGAAGTAGAACCCGCCAGTGTTTGAGGGTGGTGCTGATCCACTCAAGGTGGAGCAAAGGATGAGTATGATAACATCCATTTTTTATTTTATGCGGGTAGAAGATAATGACCGGGTCAGGTGTGCTACTTATATGCTGCGAGATGATGCCCGTATTTGGTGGGAGATTGTATCTCCGGGTCATGATCTGAATAACATGACCTGGGAAGCCTTCCGGGCCTTGTTTTATGAGACTTATTATAATGAGTCTATTCGGGCAGCAAAGGCAGAAGAGTTTATACGTTTGACTCAGGGCAGCATGACTGTGACAGAGTATGCCACTAAGTTTGATCGACTGGTAAAGTTTGCTTCAGATGAGGTGGCTACTGAAGCTGCTAGGAAAGTAAAGTTCATTCGAGGGTTGGATGAACATATAGCACGAGATGTGATTGTTGCTTCTAAACAACCAGGGGTTGCTCAAATAGTTGAACTGGCCCTAGTTCCTGAGGGTGCAAAAGCTCAGATACGAAAGAAAAATATTGCCAGAAGAGATTCATGGAAGCAAACATCAGGTGCTGGTTCAGGTAGGGGTACTGATCCCGGTGACCACAAGAAAAGACCACGTGAATTATCAGCTGCATGCCTAAATAAAAGTTTCCAGGGTAACTGAGGTTTCTGTCCTGGTGGGAACGAAAAACTGGCAAACTTTTCCTAAACGTTCGAGATGTGAAAGGCGCCCCCAGGGCGAGTGTCAAGCCAGGGCCTGTTTCCACTATGGGGTGGTGGGTCACATGAAGAGAAATTGTCCACAGCTGCTACGACTTGAGCAAAAGAAGAATGATACACCCGCTCCTGCTCGAGTGTTTACCCTGACTCAAGCTGAGGCTGATGTTGATCCTTCCACTATGACAGGTCAGCTTTTTGTTGCTGGTACTTTATTCACTGTTCTAAATGATTCTAGTGCAACGCATTCTTATATTTCAAGTAGAATAATTGAGAAGTTGAATAGACCTAGTGACGTGCTTTCTAGAGGTTTCAGAACTTTGTTGCCTACTGGGGAGTTGGTTATCTCCAGTAGGTGGGTTCGATCCCTTCCAGTATTTGTGGAAGGAAGAGAGTTATCAGTTGATCTGATAGAATTGAATTTGGAGGATTTTGATGTTATTTTGGGGATGGATTGGCTTGCTAAATACAAAACCACCATTGATTGTAAAAGAAAGATGGTAACTTTTCAGCCTGAGGGCGAGGATTTCTTTGTATTTGTAGGTAAGATGTAGGGATCTCGGATTCCCTCAATTTCAGCACTTAAGGCAAGAGATTTGTTGTGTGAGGGGTGCATTGGTTTCTTAGAAAATGTTGTGGATGTTACCAAGGAACCACTAGCGGGACAAGAGCATGTCCCAGTGGTTCGAGAATTTTTGGTTGGGTTTCCAGAGGAGTTACTGGGGTTACCACAAAAACGTGAAATATATTTTGAGATTGATCTAATACCAGGGGCAGAACCTGTATCGAAAGCTCCCTACAGGATGGCACCTGCAGAGTTGAAAGAGTTAAAAGTGCAATTACGGGGGATGATGGATTTAAAATTCACTAGACCTAGTACTTCACCTTGGGGTGCTCCAGTTTTGTTCGTGAAAAAGAAAGATGGAACTTTTCGAATGTGCATTGATTACCGGGAGTTGAACAAGTTGACAGTAAAGAATAAGTATCATTTGCCAAGGATAGATGACTTATTTGATCAGCTTCAGGGGAAGACCGTCTTCTCTAAGATCGATCTTCGGTCTGGTTATCACCAGCTGAGGATTCAGGAAGAGGATATTCCCAAAACAGCTTTCCGGACCCGGTATGGCCACTATGAATTTCTGGTGAAGTCCTTTGGATTAACAAATGCCCCAGCAGCGTTTATGGACCTGATGAACCGTGTATTCAAAAACTTTTGGGATGATTTTGTTATTGTCTTTATTGATGATATTCTAATCTTTTCAGACTCAGAAGAAACTCACGAAAGACATCTTCGAATTGTATTGCAACGTCTTGGGAGCATAAGTTGTATGCCAAGTTTAAGAAATGTGAATTTTAGTTACCTCAGGTGAGTTTTTTTGGGCACGTGGTAAGTAAAGATGGTATTTTAGTAGATCCAGTGAAGATTGAAGCGGTACGAGATTGGTCTCGACCTAAGTCGGCAACTGAAGTTAGAAGTTTCCTGGGATTGGCAGGGTATTATAGAATGTTTGTTGAGGGCTTTGCAAAGATTTCTACGCCCTTAACAGAGTTGACTTGAAAGAACTACAAGTTCGTTTGGACTGATAAGTGTGAAAGTAGTTTCCAGGTTCTAAAACAAAGGTTGATTACCGCTCTTGTGTTAAGCTTACTAAGAACTGAATAAAATTTTGTGATATACTGTGATGCATCCAAACAGGGGTTAGGTTGTGTTCTTATGCAGTCAGGGAAAGTGATTGCTTATGCATCCAGGCAATTGAAAGAGTATGAACAGCGGTATCCTACACATGATATTGAATTGGCAACAGTTGTTTTTGCATTGAAATTTTGGCGCCACTATCTTTATAGTGAGAAGTGTGAGATTTATACTGATCACAAAAGCCTCAAGTACTTTTTCACTCAGAAGGATTTAAATATGAGGGGCAACGACGATGGTTAGAACTGGTCAAACATTATGATTATGAAATTCTCTACCACCCTGGTAAAGCAAATGTGGTAGCGGATGCTCTAAGTCGGAAAGGACCAGGGCAAGTTTATGAGGTAAAGAAAATTTCAGCAGAATTAGCTGAGGATATGACTAGAGCGGCAATTGAATTTGTAATTGGAAAACTTGCCAACATTACCTGCTGTCTGATCTATTGGAAAGAATTGGAGTAGCTCAACAAAGTGATGTTGAGCTATAGGGGCGTAAGGAGAAGTTAGAGGCCCGTTTGGCAAAAGACTTTTCATATTTTTCTGATGGGTTGTTATGATACAAGAATAGAATTTGTCAAGGATATCAGACAGGAGATTCTTGATGAATCTCATACTACACCGTACTCCCTACACCCAGGGACAACCAAGATGTATCATGATGTGAAAGCCTTGTATTGGTGGCCGGGTATGAAAAGGGATATTGTTGAATATGTGTCAAGATGCATAACCTGTCAACAAATTAAAGCAAAACACCAGAGGTTTGCAGGTTTGCTTCAACCTCTAAAGATTCCTGAATGGAAATGGGAAGACATCACCATGGATTTTTTAGTGGGGTTGCCTAGAAGAGTAGGGTATTATGACTCAATTTGGGTGATAGTGGATCGATATACAAAGTCTGCACAGTTCTTACCAGTGAGAACAACGTATACAATGGATCAATATGCTGATTTGTATATCAAGGAAATCGTGCGGCTTCATGGTGCCCCAAAGTCGATAGTTTCAGATCGAGCTCCAAAATTAACATCCAAATTCTGGAGAAGCTTACAGCAAACAATGGGTACTAAATTAAAATTCAGTACAGCTTTTCATCCTCAAACCGATGGTCAATCTGAGAGGACTATCCAGATACTTGAGGATATGCTGAGATCATGTGTAATGGATTTTGAAGGTTCTTGGAACAAGTACCTACCTCTGATTGAATTTTCTTATAACAATAGTTATCAAAGTACCATTGGCATGGCTCCGTATTAGATGCTTTATGGAAGGAAATGTCGTTCACCTATTCACTGGGATGAAGCTGGGGAACGTAGGTATCTTGGACCTGAGGCTGTCCAAAGAACGAGTGAGGCCATTGAAAAGATTCGAGCTAATATGCTTGCTTCACAAAGTAGACAGAAAAGCTACGCAGATCCAAAGCGTAGAGATGTTGAATTCCAGATTCGGGATTTTGTTTTCCTTCATGTATCCCCAATGAAAGGAATTCGAAGGTTCGGGAAGAAAGGAAAATTGAGTCCCACGTTTATTGGTTCGTTTGAGATTCTTGAGAAAGTAGGTCAGGTAGCTTATCGGTTGGCTCTACCTCCTACTTTATTTGGGGTTCATAACGTATTCCATGTCTCGATGCTTCAGAAATATGTATCTAATACAACTCATGTCTTAAGTTATGAAGACATTGAGCTTCAAACTGACCTGTCATATGAAGAACAAGTGGTGTAGATTTTGGACAGGAAAGAAAAGGTGCTGCGGAATAAGATTATTCCGCTAGTTAAACTGTTGTGGCAGAATAGCAAGGTTGAAGAAGCGACTTGGGAGTTAGAGTCGCAGATGCGGGAGTTGTATCCTGAGCTTTTCAGGTAAATTTTGAGGATGAAATTCCTATAAGGGGGGATAGTTGTAATATCCCGGAAAAATAAATAATATTTAAAGAGACATATTTTTTTAAATATGTAATTATTTCGGTAATGAAGTAAGATTATGATCTTGCTTAGGGTAATTATTGAGAATTTACTCAATGAGATAAATAGCGTAATTTATTAATTACGGAGATTATATTGGGATATGTGAGTACCGAGGATATCAATTTCGAAATAAAATACTTTTCGGGTCCGTCAATTTTGGAAATTTTGCGATGTGGTTAGTAATGTCACGGCGTTAATGGAAGAATTATTTTGAGAATATTCCAGATTAGGTTAGAATTTCGTTAGAATGTCGGGTTGAGGAATCAGTGAAATTACCAAAATGCCCTTAGGTAATTTTAGAGATTTTTTTAGCTTTGAGGGTAATTTAATTATTCTTTAAATAATTATACTTTTATTCCTTCCTATTTTTTTATTTAGGGGCTGAGACTTTTTAAAAAATAAATAGAAATAGAAAAGAAAGAAAAAGAAGAGAAAATTTTATTATTTAAGTTACTTGGAGGCTAAGTAACTTCATCATCTTCAACTCCTCTCCTTCTCTCTCTCGAGCAAGCTTGAGCTAGCCATTAAGGGACTTGTTTTCCTCAGCAAATCAACCATTTCAGAGTTGAACTCAACCCCCAAGCCAACGTAAAACCTTGAGGTAAGTTCCTCCTTATGTTCTTGGTGATTTCCTAGGTTTTAAGCTAGGTTTTTATTAGTTCTTTATGGGTGTTCATGGCTATAGGCTCAGATAAGTTCTGAGCATGATTTCTTAGTTGAATTAGGTTTGTTTGTGCATGTTTTATTTGATCTCATGGCTATTGAGATTGTGTTGTGTTTGAAGAAGTTAAAGGAATTTATTTTCTTTCACTTGAGCATATGAATTTGAGTTAGAGAATGAACTATTGTAATTTGAAGCTTGGGATATGTTATATTTATGTTATTATACTGTTCTAGAAAGTTTGGTTAGGTTTGGCGGATGTTGGATTGGGTTTTGTGGTGAAAAACCAGAAATTTTCATGGCTGCCAGGAAAAAACGGCCGACCGTTTTTCCTAGTTAGGGGAAATTTCGGGTTTTTCTCCTCAAGTCTGATCTGATTCGAGGTGTCCTTTAGAGTGAAATTCAGGGTGTTTTAGAGATGGTTAAGCTTGTTTGATCCGGGGGAAATTAAGGTGTGTTCGATTGTGACAATTAGAGTCGATTATCAAAAATTTGATTAAGGTTTTTATTGAGTTTTGATTGTTGTGACATATGACTGGGATCGCCTAGCTTGTTTTCACTCGAGTCAGCCCGTACATTTGAGTTTTGAACTAAGGTAAGAAAAGTGGTAAGCACCGTATATGGCTAATTATTAATGGTTGAATGGTTATGGCCTTGATTATTATCAAAACTTTGATTACATATTTGTTGAGCCTAGGTTATGACCTAGGGTTTGAAACGGTTAATACCGTTATGAGTAATTACTCTTGAAACTGCGGTTAGGTTTCTTACTTATCGTTTGCTTCATCGGGCAACGATAATGACATATACAGCTCACAGTTAACGAGTGGTAAAAAGGGGTACTTTAGAAAGTACCAAGATTGTTCTTTTATGTTGTTATGTAAATTTGTAAGCATGCTGACATTGGATAGAATTGATGGTTATTATCTTGCTGAGTCTTTGTGACTCACGGGTGCTTTATGGTGCAGGTAATGGCAAAGCAAAGGTTTAGCAGCCATGAGTTCGAGGTCGTAGCAGCAATGTACATATCAGCCGCAGTGTATCGGCCCAGTGAACAGGATGATTCGTTTTGATAGTATTTTGGGATTACAAAATTTATATAGTAAAAGTACTAGTAAACTAGTTTGTACTATTTTCAAAACAGGGGGTCCCCATTGTTCTCATTACTTATCGTCTGCTATAAAGAATTTTTAACATGCTTGATTTTAATTACAAAAAAATTTAATTACCCACACTTTTGGTATAATTATATAGTATCTATATATGAATGTTTACAAAAGCACACACGTGGCATCCCTATTAGACAGGGCGTTACACCAACCCGCTTGGTCTAGTGTGGATCGAACATGTAGATTTGGCGTCCAACTCCCACACTCACGGCTAATTAGAAACAACTTTACCCTATCCTGCATAGTAGAGCACCCATGAGCCAAGCCAGCAAGATAGTATAATATATCAATAACTGTTGGAATATGTTTTAGTAGGATTTAGATTTACTACCATGTATGTTATTTAACATCCTAAATATGAATTTCTAAAACAATGCAAATAAACACATACAAAGTTTTAGAAACCTTATAGTTGGTGCAGCGGAATATTAATGGCTCCTTCCACTCAGATCTCTAAACCTTGTATCCTGTCTGTAGCAGGGTATCAGTGAGATCTGAGTCCGAATCTCCTTCTCTTGAAACTGGATTCTTCACAGCCCTACACACTATGATTGAGTACCACTCAATGTGTGTGGGCACTTACTCTATTTCTAAAGGGTATGAAAATATGAAGAGAGAAAGAGAGAGGAGTGGTTTGAAAATAGCAAGAGAGATGGCTCAAGAAATTAAGAAATTTTGACTGAACGCTTGAATTTCATCATCTTTTAGTGTGAGCCATCACGATCTATTTATAGGCAACCACCTAGCTTTTGGTTAGAATTTATTAGGCATTAAAATATTGAAAAAATTAAATGGAAATTCCCTCATAAGTGTTCGGCCATAGGATGTGCGCCCCACTTTAGAATTTTGCCATTTTTCAACAATTTTTCCTTACTTTCTCAAAAATGCCATTTTTCTAATTCAACCATTTAAATGCCAAAAACTATTTATTTAATAATTAAAATTAATCATCAAATAAAATTACCATTTAATATATTTATTAATTAGACTTAATAAAGTCTCTTAATTAATAAATAAACCATAGAATCTCTTTTCTTCACAATTAAGCCCTTGCTTAATGAAAAAATTCATGAACTAGACATAGTCTAATTTAAGAATTATAATCGACTAATTAAAATCAATTAAATGAGTCTTACAAGCAGTATGGTCTCAACTAGTATGGGGACTATGGGCCTATACAACCAAGCTTCCAATTAGCAGAACTAGAATTTACCAAGTAGATTCCCTAACTTATTAATTCCTTATTGCATCCACCATAGAAATTGGAATTGCACTCTCAGTCATATAGAACGCTCTATATTTTCCATGATATAGAAACGCTATAAACATTTAACCATCGTTCTAATCTCAATAATCTAAGATCCTCCATAGATTATTTACACCGAGTAGGGATAAATTTACCGTTTCACCCCTCAACGTATTTTATCCTTTAAATACTTAGCTTCCTATAAATGATATTTCAGTTAGCTAGTATACTCATTGAAACAAGAGCTCTTCCATTTATCTCTATTAAGCCAAGCTCGAAGGAAATCATCATTTCACTTCTATATCTAGATAGAAGCTATAGATTCCATATCTATGTTTAGCGCTCCCACTTAATTGTACTATCATGTTCTTAAAATATATATATCACCCTGACCAAAAAGTAGGCTTAATTAACAAATCAAAGAACATGAATAGCACTCCTGAGATTGAACCTAAGCATGTGAGGATTAAGATATTTGGATCTACGATCAACCAGTGATATTGACTTAGAAAGATAAAATAGTAAGATTATATATCTTTACCAAGTTCAATATTGGTCCCAGTCCAATGTATACTCCATACATCTGAAACTAGTACACTTTGCCAATGTTCTGGAAAGAAGATAACACTTATCCAAGGTATAAGTATACTTTATCGCTGATTATCACATTAGTGTAAATCCAGTACACTTATGAATCAGGGACATTGTCTTTTGAAGCATATAATCATAATCAGGTTCCACTGTGTTGACATTACTATAATTGTGAATAATTATATGTTCTGGACTTAACAGATTTTGTGCAAATTAAACCATGAACATGAAAACTACATGTAAACATAAATGATTTCGAATCTTCTATTGATAACAAATAAGATTAGATTGAAATGTGTTTTATTTAGGGCATAAAATCCCAACAATAACATGTTCATCACACTATAATAACATTAATGCCATTCTTATATGACTGTGCGACACAGACCTTCATGTTATGCTCACATGCCTATTTATGCCTACGTAATGTAGGCCTACGTGTTGCGCTCACACGTCTAAATATAATTAGGCCTTAGAATGGTTCATCTCGGTTCCAGTTATCGAGTCCAACCTTGTTATGCCTTGGACGCATAACCCTAAATCTCAACATACTTATATATTCAGCATGGCATAGCATTTATACAACATATATCACTAGGGTAATAACCCTAGGCTATTAAGTCGCTCATGTTAGGGTGATAACCCTAATCCTGGTTAATAAATACTCACATAAATCATTTCCAATATAAGCACCACCGTGCCTAACTCTACTTGCTAACTACTGTCTTACCTGATCTCCCGCAATAGCAGAGATTCCAAATCCCCGAGTGCTCCTGACAAGGTGCCGGTAATCCTAGTCACAATACCAGAATTTACACAAATAAGGTTAACCCCTTATTCCACATTCATAAAATATATTCATGGAATTTAATATATAGATAACCACATAGAGCTCGGAACGAGCTGTCCAACAAGATATAGAACTCCCAAATAAGAGTTCAGATCATAGAGTTATGACTTTTTAAAGTTGCACTTGAATCTGCCCAGAAACTCGAGGGCGCGCCGCTGCATGCAAAAGCCATGCCACGGCCTTAGAACCAATTCCCAGGTCTCACATCAGGGGCAGGCCGCAGCATGCTCAAAGTCATGCCACGACACCTGGGTTTCAAACCTAGAAAACTTGCAAGCATAAACACGAAAATCAGCTCCCAAACCTATCCAATACATCCCAAAACTTAACCAAATTTTCCAATTCAACAATTAAACTTTAACCATCAAACAGAGAGTTTAAAACACCCTTCCAAACATTAAAATTCAACATGAATATGTTGGAATATGTTTTACCAGGATCTAGATTTACTAACAAGTATGTTTCATTAACATCCTAATATAAATTTCTAAAACAATGAAATTAAACACATATAAAGTTTCAGAAAATCTTACATTGGATGCAGCGAAATATTATGTCTCCTTCCACTCTGATCTCTAACCCTTGTATCATGTCTGTCGCAGAGTATCACCATGATCTGAGCCCGAATGTCCTTCTCTTGATTCTGGATTCTTCACAGTCTTCCACACTATGATTGAGATGCCAATGATGTGTGTGGGCACTCACACTATCACTCAAGGGAATGAAAAAATTGAAGAAGAAAAGAGTGTTGGAAATTATTTTACCAGGATCTTAGATCTACTCACAAGTATGTTGATTAACACCCTAAATACGAACTTTCTAAAACGATGAAATAAACACATATAAAGTTTAGGAAACCTTACATTGGGTGCAGCGGAATTAAATGACTCCTTCCATTCAAACTCCAACCCTTGAATCCTTTCTGTCGCAGAGTATTATCAAGATCTGAACCTGGATCTCTTTCTCTAAATCTTTAATGCTGAAACTCCTTCTTGCTGAAAATCTTTCTTCACGATCTTCCTCACTATGATTAAGGTATTACTTCCTGTGTGTGGGCACTACTCTAATCACTAAGGGTTTCGAAATATTAAGGAAGAAGAGAGAGAGAGAGAGTGGCGACCAAAGGTAGAGAGAGAGGATCAGGTTTTTCTGAATGAAAAGTGTAATTTTCCTGAAGCCTTCACTATCTATTTATAAAATTCCACTAGGGTTAGGTTTGAATTATTTGGCATTAAAATAATAAAAATATCAGAGGATAATACCTAAAAAAGTGTCCGGCCATGGCTTATTGGATTTGGGCCTAACTTTTTGCAATTTTGCAGTTTTATCACTTTTGTATCTGATTTTCTCAAAAACGCCAATTTTCTAATTCAACCATTTAAATGCCAATTCTAACTATTTAATAACTATAAATAATTATTAAATAATATTGTCATTTATCATATTTATTAATTGAACAACACAAAGTCTCATAATTAACAAATATGCCCCTAATAACTCTTTCTTTACAATTTCGCCCTTACTTAGTGAAAATTTCACAAATAGACATAGTCTAATTTGAGAATTATAATTGATTAATCAAAACCAATTACATGAGTCTTACAAGCAATATTATCACAACTAGTGGGGGGACCATGGGTCTATATAACCGAGCTTCCAATAAGTAGATCAAGAATTTATTACTAAAATTCACTAGCTTATTAATTCTACATTGAATCCACGCATAGAACTTAGGATTGCACTCTCAGTATATAGAATGTTGTATATGTTCCACGATATAGACACATCATTAGTTATCCATTGTTATAATCCTAATTTGATCAATGATCCTCTATATGAATGATCTACACTGTAAAGGGATTAGATTACTGTTACACTCTACTATGTATTTTATCCTTAAAACACTAGACCCCATATAAATGATATTTTAGCTTATGTGAAATGAGTACTCCACCATTTATGTTCGTTTGGTCAAGCTCAAAGGAGATCATCCTTTGCTTACTATTCGCCAGATAGAAGCTATAGATTCCATGTTTATGTCAGCGCTCCCACTCAATTGCACTATCGTGTTCCCAAAATGTACGTATTACCCTGACCTAAAAGTAGGATTAACTAACAAATCAAAGAACACGAATAGCCTCCTCAGATTGAGCCTAATCATAACAGGATTAAGATCATTTGATCTACGATCAACTAGGCGATATTGACTTGAATAGATTTTACGATTAGTTTAATATATCTAAGTCAAAGTTCAATATCGGTCCCTTCCGATGCATACTCCATGCATCCAACCTGAGCTTTACTTTAACAAATTTTCTAGAAAGAACATAGCATTTCTCCAAATGCAAGTAAACTCTTGTTGTAGATTATCATATCAGTAAAACCCTATGTCTTATAAATCTAGGAAACTTTATTCACATAGTCATGTTTACTTTCCAAGGTGATGACAACACAATAAACAGGATCAAGTATGTGAAAAGGGTTTAAGATGAATTTATAAATCAGATAGACAAGCAATTGATAAAGTGAACCAAAACATACACAAATGAATGAAAAATACTTCGGTTTCTTTATTGATGTTAAATAAAATAGATTACATTGAAATGGAGTTTTGTTTAGGGCATAAAACCCAACAAACTCCCACTTGCACTAATATAAAACTAATCAGTACATATCAATTAATCCTAAATTCTGACGGTGCTTTTCAAATGCTGTCACGGCCAAGACTTTGGTAAATGGATCAGCTAGGTTGTCCTCTGTGTCAACTTTCTCAACTAGTACATCCCCTCTTGCCACGTAGTCTCTGATAATGTGATACTTCCTTTTCAATGTGTTTGCTTCTCTTCTGGCTTCGAGGTTCTTTACTGTTTGCTATTGCTTCATTGTTATCACAAAGTAGGACCAGAGGCTTTTCCGTTGCAGGAACGACACCTATATTGGTGAAGAACTTTCTTAGCCAGACAAGTTCTTTAGCAGCTTCGGCTGCAGCTATGTATTCAGCTTCCATAGTCGAGTCTGATATCGCGGTTTGTTTAGCACTTCTCTAAACCACTGCTCCACCCCCAAGAGTAAACACCATCCTAGATGTATATTTCTTGTCTTCAAGACTTGCCTGGAAATCTGAATCAGTGTAGCCTATGGGATTTAAAGCACCACCCTTGTAGACTAACACAAGATTCCTTGTACTCTTTAAGTATTTGAGACTATACTTAACTGCATTCCAATGTTCCTGTCCTGGATTAGACTGATACCTGCTCACGATTCCCACTGCATAGCAGATGTCCGGTCTAGTGTATAACATTGCATACATTAGGCTTCCAACTGCAGAAGCATAGGGAATTTTCGCCATGTCCTCTATCTCTTGAGGATCAGTCGGAGACTGTTCCTTAGATAGACGAATACCATATCTAGAAGGCATGTTTGGCCCATTGATGTTATTCATGGAGAATCTCTCTAAAACTTTGTCAATGTAGGTTGTTTGAGAGACAGCAAGAGATCTGTTCTTCCGGTTTCTGATAATCTGAATACCAAGAACATAGGCTGCTTCACCCAAATCTTTCATATCGAATTGAGTGTTGAGCCATTCCTTGATGTGAGTCATTTTCTTGACATTGTTTCCAATAATCAAAATGTCATCAACATAAAGTACCAGGAATACTACTACTTGGTCTTCCTTGAGTTGGTAAACACAAGGTTCATCTTCCTTCTGAAGAAAACAGTAGGTCTTCATGATTTCATCAGACCTTTTGTTCCATGAGCGAGAAGCTTGCTTAAGTCCATAGATAGACCTATTTAATTTCCAAACTTTCTTTTCCTGCCCAGGAAGAACATAGCCTTCTGGTTGCTCCATATAGATGGTTTCTTCAAGTACCCCATTAAGGAAGGCAGTCTTGACATCCATTTGCCAGATTTCATAATCGAAAGCAGCAGCTATGGAGAGAAGAATTCAGATGGATTTGAGCATGGCAATAGGTCTAAAAGTTTCCTCATAGTCCACGCATTCTCTTTGGGTATAACGCTTGGCTACAAGTCTAGCTTTAAAAGTTTCGACTTCGCCTCCAGCTCCTCTTTTCTTCTTGTAAACCCACTTGCATCCTATCGGATGATAGTCGTCAGGTACGTCTACATATTCCCAGACTTTGTTCTTTTTCATTGAATCCATTTCTGAATCCATGCCGGCCGACCATCGTTTCCGTTGCGGACTAGCCATTGCCTTTTTATAGGTTAATGGATCGTCTTCAATACCGTCACCTACGACCATATTGATTTCACCATCCAAGCCATAAAGAGCTGGTTTTGTTAAAACCCTCCCACTACGACGAGGTGTGGTGATCTTCTGAACAAAAACTTTAGTAGTAGATTTCTCTGTTGGTTCGACTGAGGGAGTGGGATTGTCCTCTTCACGAGTGCAGGAGGACGGAACATTGGAAGGACTTATATCTTAAAGCAATTCCTCTAGAACAACTTTACTTTTCGGTTTGTTGTCTTTAATATAGATCTCTTCAAGGAAAGTAGCATTTGTAGAAACAAACACTTTGTTATCCTTGTGACTATAAAATAGTCCACCCCTAGTCTGTTTAGAATTTCCGAAAAACATGCATACTTCAGTACGTGATTCAAGTTTGCCTTCTTTCTTTCTTAAGACATGAGCAGGGCACCCCCAAATTCTGTAGTGGTGTAAACTAGGTGTACGACCATTCCAAAGTTAGACGGGTGTCTTAGGGACTGCTTTAGATGGAACAACATTTAAAATGTCATTTGCCATCTGAATAGCATATCCCCAGAAGGACGTAGATAGAGTTGAATAACTCAGCATAGACGTAACCATTTCTAAAAGAGTGGGATTTCTTCTTTCTGCAACTCCATTTTGTTGTGGAGTGCCTGGGGCAGTGTATTGGGATTCAATTCCAAGTTCAATTTAATGATCTTTGAACTGCATATCCATATATTCTCCACCCCTATCAGTTCGCAAGATCTTTAATGATTTACCTAATTGGTTTTGAGCCAAAGCATGAAACTCCTGAAACTTTTCAAACGTTTCAGATTTCTTTTGCATTAGGTAAAGAAAACTATAAATAGAGTAATCGTCAATGAAAGTGACAAAATACTCATAACCACCTCGGGCTTTTACATTCAAAGGTCCGCAGACATCAGAATGCACTAACACTAGGGGGATTTTGGCATGCTCTCCCTTTGCAGAGAAAGAACATTTAGTCATCTCTCCTTCTAGGCAGGACTCGCATACTGGCAGTTCACCTAAGACGACATTTTTCAATGGACCGCCTTTGGTTAGCCGATTGAGTCTATCAAAGCCTATATGACCTAAACGTAAATGCCATAGATAAGTTTGATCATCATTATCAATCTCTTTTCTTTTGAGGTTTCTAGGTTTAGCTACATTGAAAAGTTCACTGTTTAGTGAGATTTGTGTATTTGGTCTTAAAACATAAAGCCCTTGTTCCATGGTAGCAACACATATTTGAAATCAATTACGAGAAATTGAACAATTTGTACTCGAAAAATTGAATATATAAGATTGTGTTTGCAAACATGAGACATTAATCAAGTTTCTACTAAAGTTTGGAATAAATAAAACATTTTCTAAAATTAAAAATCTTTGTTGAAACTTGATGCGGGCTTTTCCTCTATCTTTGACTGACACTAACTCGCCATTGCCAACTTTAAGCTTTAACTCTCCTGGAAGCAAATTTTCCCAACTTTCAAGCAACTGCAGTGAAGAACATACATGGTTAGTAGACCCAGAATCAACAATCCAGACGGATTTTTCGTTCTCTAAAACACATGATTCAAAGACAAAAGCATTACCTTCGTTTGAATTGCTTAGAAGCCTGGGACATCGTTCTTCTTCATGTCCCTTCTCATTACAATTCGAACATAGAAGATTATGTCTGATAATTGTACTTGAAGAAGCAGCTTTGCTAGAGCCTTCATGCTTAGAACTTTCCTCTGATTATGAATTGCAAACCCAGGGGGACCTATTGCAATCAGATTACGTTCATGGGCTCGTAATTCTACTTCGAGCTTGTCCATGTCAGAGGACTTGAAATTATTGATCATATAAGAAATAACAAATTCATTATACTCTAGAGGAAGACTATTAAGAATGAGTTGGACCCATTGTTCTCTTGATAAATCAATTCCTAGTAGATTTGCCATTCGGTACTTCAGATTCATCATCAACAGGTGCGAGTTTATGCAACTACCAGGATGCATTTTCACACTATAGAGTTCTTTTGTTAAGATATTAACTAGGAGAGGATCGGGGTGAGGGTTATTCATAATGACACTACAACACATCAATAAAACAGAAGTAAGGTTTTGGTTCATAAATTCATACACAAGTTCAAAAAATAACAAATAATCACATATGTTATAGAAATACTAAATCTAACATAGTTTATTTTCCAAGGTCTTTCAACAAACTAATACATTGTCCCGTTTAGGCGAGAGTCAAAGCATCATCCATTGAATAGAGTTGTCAACTCATCTAAAATGATAATCATTCTAGCAACCTTTTATTCGATCAAGATTGGAATTCAGCGTTGTCCCATTTAGGCGAGAGTCAAGGCAATTCTATCTTATGAGCTTCCACCATTATTTCATAATTTGCAAGTCAAATATGGTCACCACCATTAGGGTGATCCATACCATACAAAACACTTACAAACTACTTATCTTTCGAGATTAAACGGTGCGAAATTGCTAATGAACGTTCCTCCATTAGGGAGGATTACTCACTAAAACAAACGCGATGTAAAACCAACAATGGAGATCGAATGTCTCTTGATTAAAAGCTCATTATTTAAAAAAAATATGTATTTTGTATAATCATTTTATTCGATATTATAATAATGAAAAATTACAAATTAAAGTTGGTTTAAATAAAAAAAATCAACTTTAATTAATTTTCAATTATTATTTAATTCGAAAAATAAATTCGAATAAATATCGAACAAGTTCCATATTATAATAATAAAAAATCACAAATCAAAGTTGGTTTAAATAAAAAATCAACTTTAATTAAATTTCAATTATTATTTAAATTCGAAAAATAAATTCGAATAAAAAGGAACAAATTTGAAAATATCTTGTTTAAGTTGTTTTATAAGAATCTAAAAAATCAACATAAATATCTTTCAAATGAGATTTAATTAAATTAAAAGTAAGTTGTAACCACTTAATTTGAAAATATTCCATTTTAAGTTAATATTCGAAAAGATATTAACTTAAAAAATATCTAAAGAATTTTAATAACCAATTCCTAAAATTACTCAACTTAATTTTGAAATTTTAAGTCCAAAAGATATTCAGATTTAAGCTGGTTAGTTATAGATAACTAAATATCAACTTAAATAGGAATATTTAATGAAAAATTTAAATTAAGCTTCAGAAAGAATCTAGATGGTTATAATTCTATATTTAAATAAACACAAGAAAATACATATAGTTTAGCTTAGAATATAAAATTCTTTAAACTATGGTTTTCTTAAATTAATTTCAAAATAAATGAAATTAATTATGTTGCTAATCAATTTTATTAGGTTAAACTAATTTAATTAACCTAGTACAGTTATTCAAATCAGGCAAATGGGCCTTCACAATTGGGGTGGTTCATGTGAGGGGGTGCTGGGTTCAGTATGTCGTACCCACTTCTATGGCTCCCAACTCTCACACAAGGCCCAAAAGAGAGGAATTTAACCTTAAAATGAACAATTGTTATTAATTGAATAGGCCCAAAAAGTAAATGGGCCTAAATAAAATCTATCAAAAACTATGATATTTTATTTAGCAACAACAACCTATATGCATCTATAATGAAATTAAACACATAGGCTCACACAGGCACACTTTGGATGGGTCCTATCATGTTGCTAGGTCATACACAGATGAAAGAAGATTGTAAATATACCTGTTACAAATCATTTACTTGACCAAGGGAGCCATGAGTTAAAATCAGATCATTGGATCTGTCAACAAGTTAACCATGGCTATTTGCAATCAAGCAATAATAGGTTTTAAAAACTTACAAAAAAGCTAAAACACATACTCCTGCAACAAGGTTAGCTGGATAGTTGGATGTAGGATTTATTTAATTTTAAATAAATAATTTCGAAAAATAATTAATTAAATAAATAAAAAATTTATTTTCAAAAATTTAAAAAAAATCGAAATTTAAAAAAAATATTTAAAATTAAACCTACAATTTTGAAAAATTAGGTTTCAACCAACCTAAATATCATTTCAAAATTTGCTAACTACTTTTAAAATTTAATGTTATTTTATAAATAAAAATTAAATAAAAAATTAAAAAAGATAAATGAATATCTTTTTCAGATTTTAAATGTAATTTAAATAAATAAAATTAAAAAATTAAAAAGTTAGCAAAATATCTTACATCTGACCTTAAATTTAAAAATAAGATAAGATATAATCAAATTTAAAAATAAGATAGATAATTAAGAAAAAAGATAGATATGTACTATTTTTCAAATTTAAATTACACTAACATCATGAATTAAATTTAAAAAATATTAATTAAATTAATTATGATAATTAGAATTGAATTAGGAATAGTAAATGTATAAATACAGTACAACACAAGAAATCGGAAGTTAAATCCATGAAAAAGCATGAAAAATCAAAGAAAACCGAAAAAATTGCGAGGTGTACGGACGGGATGCTGTGCATACCCGTCCGCACACGCAGGAGGGTGATTTGGGCGAGGAACCTCGGCGGCATGGGGATTTGCATGAAATCCGAGCGCGCGTAAGCCCTGCTGCTCAACCCCGATTTTTTCGAAACTTCAAAAAATCATAACTAATTCATATTAAATCGAAATTGAGTTCTGTAAAAAAGTAACTTGCTTAATTTTTTCCATACTATCCAATAAAAATAATTCCAGAAACATATATTCAATTATGTTTTACGAAAATTCACAAACATCAATCAATCATCAAATAACACTCAATACAACATGATACCATCCAAAACATCAAACAATCGGTTTAAAGTCCCAATTTCTTGCAAGAAAATCAATTACCATGGCTCTGAGGCCAGTTTTTGGAAATTATTTTACCAGGATCTTAGATCTACTCACAAGTATGTTGATTAACACCCTAAATATAAACTTTCTAAAACGATGAAATAAACACATATAAAGTTTAGGAAACCTTACATTGGGTGCAGCAGAATTAAATGACTCCTTCTGTTCAGATCTCTAGCCCTTGTATCCTTTCTGTCGCAGAGTATTATCAAGATCTGAACCTGGATCTCTTTCTCTGAATCTTTAATGCTGAAACTCCTTCTTGCTGAAAATCCTTCTTCACGATCTTCCTCACTATGATTGAGGTATTACTTGCTGTGTGTGGGCACTACTCTAATCACTAAGGGTTTCGAAATATTAAGGAGAAAGAGAGAAAGAGAGAGTGGCGGCCAAAGGTAGAGAGAGAGACTCAGGTTTTTCTGAATGAAAAGTGTAATTTTCCTAAAGCCTTCACTACCTATTTATAGCATTCCACTAGGGTTAGGTTTGAATTATTTGGCATTAAAATAATGAAAATATCAAAGGATAATACCTAAAAAAGTGGTCGGCCATGGCTTATTGGATTTGGGCCTCACTTTTTTCAATTTTGCAGTTTTATCACTTTTGTATCTGATTTTCTCAAAAATGCCAATTTTCTAATTCAACCATTTAAATGCCAATTCTAACTATTTAATAACTATAAATAATTATTAAATAATATTGTCATTTATCGTATTTATTAATTGAACCATACAAAGTATCGTAATTAACAAATATGCCCCTAATAACTCTTTCTTTACAATTTCGCCCTTACTTAGTAAAAATTTCACAAATAGACATAGTCTAATTTGAGAATTATAATTGATTAATCAAAACCAATTACATGAGTCTTACAAGCAATATTATCTCAACTAGTGGGGGGACCATGGGTCTATATAACCGAGCTTCCAATAAGTAGATCAAGAATTTATTACTAAAATTCACTAGCTTATTAATTCTTCGTTGAATCCACGCATAGAACTTAGAATTGCACTCTCAGTATATAGAATGCTCTATATGTTCCACCATATAGACACATCATTAGTTATCCATTGTTATAATCCTAATTTGATCAATGATCCTCTATATGAATGATCTACACTGTAAAGGAATTAGACTACCGTTACACCCTACTATATATTTTATCCTTAAAACACTTGACCCTGTATAAATGATATTTCAGCTTATGTGAAATGAGTACTCCACCATTTATGTTCGTTTGGTCAAGCTCGAAGGAGATCATCCTTTGCTTACTATTCGCCAGATAGAAGCAATAGATTCCATGTTTATGTTAGCGCTCCCATTGAATTGCACTACCGTGTTCCCAAAATGTACGTATCACCCTAACCTAAAAGTAGGCTTAACTAACAAATCAAAGAACACGAATAGCCTCCTGAGATTGAGCCTAATCATAACAGGACTAAGATCATTTGATCTAGGATCAACTAGGCGATATTGACATGAATAGATTTTACTCCATGCATCCAACCTGAGCTTTACTTTAACCAATGTTCTGGAAAGAACATAGCATTTCTCCAAATGCAAGTAAACTCTTGTTGTAGGTTATCATATCAGTATAACCGTGTGTCTGATAAATCTAGGAAACTTTATTCACATAGTCATGTTTACTTTCAAAAGTGATGACAACACAATAAACAGGATCAAGTATGTGAAAAGGGTTTAAGATGAATTTATAAATCAAATAGACAAGCAATTGATAAAGTGAACCAAAACATACACAAATGAATGAAAAATACTTATGTTTCTTTATTGATGTTAAATAAAATAGATTACATTGAAATGGAGTTTTATTTAGGGCATAAAACCCAACAAAGAGAGGAAAGGTGGTTCAGCTATAGGTGTAGATAGGATGGCTCAATTTTTCCAGAAGGCAAGAAATTTCATCATCTTTTAAGTGTGAGCCATCAGTATCTATTTATAGGTAACCACTAGGTTTAGGTTAGGAATTATTAGGCATTAAAATAATAAAAATAATAAGTGGAAAAAACCAACCAAGTGGCCGGCCACACTAATGGGCCCCACTTTGGAATTTTTCCAATTTTGACAATTTTCCTTATTTTCTCAAAAACGCCACTTTTCCAATTCTAACCATTTGAATGCCAAAACTAACTATCTAATAACTAAAATTAATTATCAAATAAAATTTCCATTTAATATATTTATTAATTAGACCTAATAAAGTCTTACAATTAATAAATAAGACCTAGAATCTCTTTTCTTCACAATTTAGCCATTGCTTAGTGAAAATTCATAAACTAGACATAGTCTAATTTTAGAATGATAATTGATTAATTTAAATAATTATCTGAGTCTTACAAGCAATATGGTCTCAACTACTATGGGAACCATGTGTTGGGATTTGTGCCCTAAATAAAACTCATTCCAATATAATCAGATTTACTAGTTAATAAAGATCAGAAATAACATTTTATGTTGCATGGCTCACATGATTTATTTCATGATTATTGTTTAATGTATAAATTCTATTAAGTCCAGAACATATTTATTTATTTGTACATGATTATAGAGTTGTCAGCACAGTGGAATATAATCATGATTATATGTTCGAAAGTTTAATTCCCTAATTTGTCAGTTCACTTGATTTAGACTGTCATGGTAACCAGCGATAGGTATTCTTACACCTTGGATAAGTGTTATGTCCTTTCCAGGGCATTGGCAAAGTTTACCAGTATCAGATGTATGGAGTATACATTGGATGGGACCGATATTGAACTTTGATTAGATATGTTAAACTTACCGTAATATCTATTTAATTCAGTATCACCTAGTTGATCCTAGATCAAGTGATCTTAATCCTGACATGTTTAGGTTCGATCTCAAGAGTATTATTCATGTTCTTTGATTTGTTAGTTAAGCCTACTTTCGGGTCAGGATGATACGTACATTTTGGAACATGATAGTGCAATTGAGTGGGAGTGCTAATCATAGATATGGAATCTATAGCTTCTATAGGTATTTAAAAGTGAAACGATGATTTCCTTCGAGCTTGCTAAATAGAGATAAAATGGTTGAGATCTCATTTTAGTGATTATTTTATTTCACTAAAATAGCATTTATAGGTGTGCAAGTGTTTTAAGGATAAAATACATTGAAAGGTTGTAATGGTAATTTTATCCCTATGCAATGTAGGTAATCTATAGAGGATCATTGATTATTAGGACTATAACAATGGATAATTTATAGCGTATCTATATCGCGGAACATATAGAGTGTTCTATATGATTGAGAGTGCAATTCTAAGTTCCAAGAGTGGATGCGACAAGGAATTAATAAGTCAGTAAATTTACTCGGTAAATTCTTGATCTGCTTATTGGAAGCTCGATTATATAGGCCCATGGTCCCCGTACTAGTTGAGACCATACTGCTTGTAAGACTCAGTTAATTGATTTTAATTAATCAATTATAATTCTAAAATTAGACTATGTCTAGTTTATGAATTTTCACTAAGCAAGGGCAAAATTGTGAAGAAAAGAGATTCTAGGTTTTATTTGTTCATTAAGAGACTTTATATGTCTAATTAATAAATATATTAAATGACAATATTATTTAATAATTTATTTTTAGTTATTAAATAATTAGAATTGGCATTTAAATGGTTAAATTGGAAAATTTGCATTTTTTAGAAAATGGGATGGAAAAATAACAAAATGGTAAAATTACAAAGTGGGGTCCAATCCACATCCTATGGTCGGCCACTAAGTGTGATTTTAACATTTATTTTTCTATTATTTTAATGCCAATTAAATCTAACCTAAACCTAGTTGGTTACCTATAAATAGATAGTGATGGCTCACATCCACAAAAAAAAAAAAAGGAGAATCAGCATCAAGGAAGGAGAGAAAGAGATCCAGGTTCAGATCTTGATAATGCTCTGCTACAGAAAGGAATCAAGGGCTAGATATCTGAACGGAAGGAGTCATTATATTTCGCTGCACCCAATGTAAGGTTTCCTAAACTTTATATGTGTTTATTTTATTATTTTAGAAATTCATATTAGGATGTTAATGAAACATACTTCTTAGTAAATCTAGGACCTGGTAAAATATTTCCAATAACTGGCGTCAGAGCCATGGTAATGATTTACTTTCATGAAATATGAATTAAAACGATGTTATGTGATGATTTGGATAGTTTCATGTTGGTTTATGTGCTTATGTGATGAATGTATGAGTTGTACGAAATTTTTCCATTAAAAATATTTTTTCTATTTCTCAAAATATTTTATTTGGATTCCTTGTGAAAAATTAAGAAATTTTGTTTTTACGGAACTCAATTCCGATAAAATTTAAAAAGTTATCAATTTTTGAAAATTGGGTGCCATAGTTGTCGAGTGGGTGCATCGAGTGCACCAGGCACTCGAACAGCACCGCACACGCGCGTGGACAACACAAAAAACGGGGACAAACCCCTGTCTTCAGACACGGCTTGGGCATTCAGACACGCCCACATGCTGCAAGTCCTTCCCTTGGAGGTTGCAGCGCCGAGAAATCTCGACAGACACCCCTCCTTCCGCGCGCTCTGGGCTTAGTTTGCAGCCTGTTTTGGGCTGCATGTGCAGCCTTGCTGCCATGTAAAGACCGCTTGGTTAATTTGGAAATTAGCAGTTAATTATGTTTAATTATGAAAATTATTTATAGCTATTTAAATAATTTATTATACTGTTATTTATGGAATTCACAAATGCATTGCTATGTCATTCAGTAGTTTTCATATTTTGCATTTCGGGTGCCCGGTATTTTGGAACTCGGTGTTTGGCTCAGTAGAAATCACAACTTAGTATGTTAGTAGTTTGGGACGGTTTATTAGACATTGGGAATGTCGGGAATGGCCGGGAATTTAGAATTTCCCAAAAATACCCCTTTAGTGTTTATTATGTGGTTTTAGTGTGGAGGGGCAAATTGGTCTTTTTGCCCCAATAATGTCTCGTCTTTTAGTGAGTTTATTAAATGGAAAATAAATGTTTATTTTATTAATAATTGGCTGAAATGAATTAATATATTTGTGTAAAAGCTTTTTATTTCATTTTATCAAAAAATTACAAAGTTAAAGAAAAGAAGAAAATTTTCAAAAGCTCTCATTCTCTCTCTATTTTCGGCCAAGACTTGGAGCTGCTAGAGCTGGGTGTTTTTGCTCAACTCTTGTGATTTTCAACTCATCTTTGTGTAATCCAAGTCAAGGTTTGATCACTTGTATCTTCTCTTTGTTTTCTTGAAATTTTTTAATGGAAAAGTTGAGTATTGCATGATAATTTTGGTGATGTTGCTGCTGTCTATTGTTGTTGTTGTTTCCTTGATTAAAATGTTGAGTTAAGTAGGTTGAATTAGGTTGAATTGCATGCTTGAATTCCTTGTTCTAGTTGGTTATATTTTTATGTAAAAAGCTTGGCTTTTCAAAGAAAAATGGAGGTTTTGGTGGCTGTTGTGTTTGCATGAGTTTGATTCTAGTTTCTGAAGTTATTATTAGCTTGTTTATGAGTTTGAAGCATAGACTGAATGCATGTTAGGTGGTTTTACTCAAGTTTTGAGTTTAGAACTCAAAGCTTGAGCTTTAATGGCACTTTTTGCTTTGGTGCAATCTGGGTGGTTTTGGTGCCTTAGAAATGTTCTTTAGGTCATATGGAATAGGTCTGGAAGGTTTGAGTTGATTTGGAGTTGATTTGAGCAAGATATGAATTTTGATTGTTGCCTGCTCGCGAGGAACCTAATTCGGCCAGTGCATCCAGAATTCCGGATGAGGGTTCTGAATTTTCCCAGAACCGGAATTCCGGTTGGGCAACCGGTCTACCGGTTGGGGAAAATTCAAGGACCCTAGTTTTCCTCGTTTTTATGTTTTAGGGGGTATTGCCATGGTTTTTATCGATAGGGAAACTTTTAGTTCCTAGTTTAAGTCCCCGGGAAGTGATTTAGTGTGTCACTTATAGTGTTGTGATTTTTATGGTTTAGGAGCCTGTAATCCGCCGCACTGTTAAAGTTCCAGTCAGGTTGACCGGCACACCTGAATTCGGAATCCAGGTAAGATTAGTATAACAGTATGCATATGTAGATTACATGTTTAGCGAGCATGTAGGAAGCCTGTTAGATTACATTAGTTATGTATGTTGGCTTCGAACCATCCAACCCTGTCACGTCGGTACAGGCTGGAGTATGACCAGCAGCCGGAGTATGACAGGTTCGACCGATCAGGCAAACACTTGGTTGGTGGTTCCGTACTATTGACGTATCCCGTCGGTACAGGCTGGAGTATGACCAGCAGCCGAAGTATGACCGGTTCGACCGATCAGGCGGATATAGTAACACGTCGCAGACAGCCGGAGTATGACCAAGAATGGAGTATGACCGGTTCGACCGATCAGGCTGTTACGTGTCAATAGTACCGTCCCTATGAACGTTCAGAACTCAGTACCATGTTCGACATGGCAGTAGTGGCTCAGTACCGTGTTGGACACGGCAGTAGCGGGACTCGATATCGTGTTGGACACGACAGTTAGGGTTGTGATCAGGGGTATGGGCGTCTGATCATGACCGTGATTTATGTATGAGTATTATTATGCTTTTCTTACTGAGTATGTCGACTCACAGTTCTACGTTTATGTGTAGGTAAAGGCAAGGCTAGAGCTGATGGACCGTGAGCGAGCTTGTGAAGATTGTACATGTCGGGGCGGTTAGGCCTGGAGCGTACGATCCTCGGAACAGCAAGGCTGATTTATGTAACTAGTCGCTAGGCGACAATTATTTTGTATGAACAGTAAACTTTTGTAAATGTTTTTTGTAATCGGGATCCCGAGTCTTTTGTAATTATATTTTGCAAGTTTAATTAAAAAGCAAAAATTTTAATTAATCACGTTTTCCATAAACCTCGTTGATTAGCAACGAGCTGCACAGCATGTTTAAAAATCACGTAATACGCCTATGTTAGTTAGGGTGTTATAATTTGGTATCAGAGCCGCCAGGTTGTCTTCCGAAGATCGTCACGACATGTACAATCATCATCAGCAGTTAGCTCGTTTCACGGTTCAGTAAGCCTTTATTGCTTTAGTAGTTTATTTATTCAGTTATGAAAAAGAAAGGCATGTTAGGAAGCATGTTAGTAGCCTGATAGTAGAATAGGCGCATGTTTCATTTTAATTTCCAAATTAAGCGGCATTAGTGCGCTCTCGTTGATCGTGACCTGAAGTGCCAACTCGGGATTTCGAGGCTGTTCAGACTAGATGGACGCCAGACAAAATATTAGGAGTCAGGGCATCTCAGTCGGGTCAGATCAAGGTCGAGGAGCTCAGTTCCCCTCAAGTGTTATGGGCCGAGGTAGAGGACCCAGGGGCAGGGCTCGCGGTCGGGGTGATGTTAACTCGCCGCAGGCTGCCCAAATCAATCAGGAAGCCCAGAATTGGGAAGTTAGGATTGCTGAAATGCAAGGCAGAATAGAGGAGCAAGATAATGAGATTCAGAGATCGCGGCAGCAGGGTGCTCTTGCAGTGCCGGTGCCAGAAGTTCCAGTGGCACCCACCCCTGCTGCTCAGGCCGAATTAGTTGTGGCGGCCAACAGATTGGAACCTTTGTATGAACGGTTCCGGAAGCAAGTACCTCCGGTCTTTCTGGGAGGTCCAGATGTGGCGAAGGCCGAACAGTGGCTAACGGTGATCACCAAAATTTTGAGTTTTATGGGTGTCACCGGGAACGACAGAGTGGTGAGTGCCACTTTCCAGTTTCAAGAAGACGCTCTGGTCTGGTGGGACATGGTGTCTCAGATCCATGACGTCATCACTATGACCTGGGAAAGGTTCCAGGAACTCTTCAGCGCTAAATATTATAACGAGGCGGTCAGAAGCGCCAAGAGGAAAGAGTTCGCCCACCTGACCCAGCGAGAGAATATGAGCATGACGGAATATACTACTCAGTTCGATCGGTTGGCGAGGTTGGCCTCGGGATTTATGTCAACCGATTTCAGTAAGAAAGAAAAATGTCTTGATGGACTTAATGTGAAGATCAAGTATGACCTTATGGTTACTACCGACGACAAGACCACCTATGCTGTAATGGTGGAGGAGGCAGTGCAAGCTGAGAGCGCAGTTAGATGTACGTTGGAATCAGTTAGGACTCCGGAATGTGGCGGGGCTCCTACCCCTCCTGCGTCAGGTTTCAGCAGGGGAGGTAGTGGTTCGGCCATGGACTGGAGGAGGAAATCATCCACTGCATCTGGTGGCTTGAGGCAGAACAAGAGGTTCTGAGGGAACCAGAATCAAGATGGTCGTCAGGGTAGTGTTGAGACCCGTTATTCCTAATGGAGTGTCTCATTAGTAAGAGGCATCCTCCGGGTGAGTGTTTAGGTCAAGGATGTCTTATGTGGCAGCCAGAGTCTTTAGAAAATTGGAAAGACTGTATGATAGATATGAATCAGGGTTTGGAACCCTTTTACCTGGCGGAGAATTGGTTATCTCCAACAGATGGATTAGGTCTATGCCGATCAGGATAGATGGTAGAGAGTTAAGTGCTGACTTGATAGAGATGAGTTTAGTAGAGTTCGATATTATTTTAGGAATGGATTTCCTATCTAAATATTCGGCGAGCATTGATTGTAAAAGGAAGATGGTGATCTTCCAATCAGAAAGTGAAGAACCATTTGTGTTTGTTGGTTCAGTTCAGGGATCCCGGATCTCGGTGATTTTGGCCATGTCAGCTAGAGATTTATTGCATGGCGGTTGTTTAGGGTTTCTGGCCGTGGTGGTGGACACCACTCGGCCAGATACCATTCGGCCAGAGGACATCAAGGTGGTTCGGGAATTTTGGATGTTTTTCCCGAAGAACTTCCAGGGTTACCACCTCAGCGGGAGATTGACTTTGTGATAGACTTGGCACCAGGGGTGGAACCGGTTTCTAAAGCCCCGTATAGAATGGCTCCAGCTGAACTTAAGGAATTAAAGATTTAGCTCCAAGGGTTGCTTGACATAGGGTTTATTCGGCCCAGTGTGTCACCCTAGGGAGCCCCGGTTTTATTCGTCAAGAAGAAGGATGGATCTATGAGGATGTGCATCGACTACAGGGAATTGAACAAGCTGACAGTGAAGAATAAATATCCATTACCTAGGATCGATGATTTGTTCGATCGGCTTCAGGGGAAGACGGTCTTTTCTCAGATTGATCTCCGTTCGGGTTATCATCAGCTGAGAATCCGAGAGGAGGACATTCCGAAGACGGCTTTCCGCACTAGGTATGGACATTATGAATTTCTGGTTATGTCATTCGGACTAACCAATGCTCCTGCAGCATTTATGGACTTGATGAATAGAGTATTCAAGGATTTCCTCGATATCTGTGTAATTGTGTTTATGGACGACATCCTCGTGTACTCTCAATCAGAAGAGGAGCATGAGTTACATCTTTAGATGGTACTGCAACGGCTTCGAGAACATAAGCTTTATGCCAAGTTCAAGAAATGTGAGTTCTGGCTATCTCAGGTGTCCTTCCTAGGGCACATTGTGTGCAAAGATGGGATCAAGGTGGATCCCGGGAAGATCGAATCCGTCAGGGATTGGCCGAGACCGAAGACGGTGACAGAGATCAGAAGCTTCTTAGGTTTAGCTGGGTACTACCGTAGGTTCGTCGAAGGGTTCTCTAAAATTTCAATGCCCCTAACCGAACTTACAAAGAAAAATCAGCGATTTATTTGGTCAGACAAGTGCGAAGCTAGTTTTCAGGAGTTAAAGCGGAGGTTAATTACCGCTCCAGTGTTAGCTTTGCCTTTAGACAAGGAGAAGTTCGTAGTTTATTGTGACGCATCCATACAGGGTTTGGGGTGTGTATTAATGCAAGTCGATCGGGTTATCGCTTTTGCCTCCCGTCAGTTAAAGGATTATGAGCAGCGATACCCGACTCGTGACCTAGAGTTGGCCGCGGTGGTTTTCGCATTGAAGATTTGGCGGCATTACCTTTACGGGGAAAAGTGTGAAATCTATACCGACCATAAAAGTCTCAAGTATTCTTTACTCAGAAGGATTTGAACATGAGATAGAGACGTTGGTTGGAATTAGTGAAGGATTACGACTGTGAGATCCTCTATCACCCTGGGAAGGCCAATGTAGTGGCCGATGCCCTGAGCAGAAAGGGTCCCGGGCAAGTAGCTAGTATGGTTCTGATCTCACCTCAGTTAGCAGAGGATATGGTTAGATCCAACATTGAGTTTGTGGTAGGTCAGCTTCACAACTTAACGCTGCAATCTGATCTGTTGGAAAGAATAAAAGTCGCTCAGATGACGGATCCAGAGTTAGTGAAGATCAGAGATGATGTGTTGGCTGGTCAAGCCAAAGACTTTTCAGTGTCAGACAGCGGGATGCTTTTGTATAAAGCTAGGGTTTGTGTTTCGAATAGTGTGGAACATAGGAATGAGATCTTTGAGGAGGCTCATTCTACCCCGTATTCTCTGCATCCCGACACCACTAAGATGTACCGAGATTTGAAACTGTACTTCTGGTGGAGCGATATGAAGAAGAATTTGGTAGAATTCATATCGAGATGCCTCACTTGTCAGCAGATTAAGGCTGAACATCAGAGACCAGCAGGGTTGTTACAGCCTCTAACCCTACCAGAATGGAAATGGGAAGATATCACGATGGATTTTGTGGTCGGGTTACCCAGGACCACGGGTTTATTTGATTCCATCTGGGTAGTGGTGGATCGATTTACGAAATCTGCTCATTTTCTGCCGGTTAGAACAACATTTACAGTGGATCAGTTGGCAGAGTTGTATGTCAGAGAGATAGTAAGACTTCACGGGATACCGAAGTCTATAGTTTCGGACAGGGATCCGAAGTTCACCTCCAAATTTTGGCAGAGTTTGCAGCGAGCAATGGGTACAAAGCTGAAATTCAGTACAGCATTCCATCCTCAGACAGATGGTCAGTCCGAAAGGACAATTCAGATATTGGAGGACATGTTGCGAGCCTGTGTTATGGATTTTGAAGGCTCATGGAATAAGTATCTACCGTTACCAGAGTACGATAGGGATGGCTCCTTATGAACTGCTATACGGTAGAAAATGTAGATCTCCCATCCACTGGGATGAGACAGGGGAGAGGAAATACCTAGGTCCAGAGTTAGTGAAGCGGACCAATGAGGCAATAGAGAAGATAAAAGCTAGAATGCTTGCCTCACAGAGTAGACAGAAGAGTTACGCAGATCCGAAACGCAGAGATGTTGAGTTCCAAGTAGGGGATCATGTGTTTTTACGGGTATCTCCGATGAAGGGGATTAGACGTTTCGGGAAAAGAGGCAAGTTATGCCCTAGATTTACAGGACCTTTCGAGATTCTCGAGAAGATAGGTCAAGTGGCATACCGGTTAGCATTGCCTCCAGCTTTATCAGCAGTTCACAACGTATTCCATGTCTCGATGTTGAGAAAATACGTTTCAGATCCCTCTCATATACTCAGTTATGAGAGCCTAGAACTGCAGCCAGACATGACTTATGAGGAACAGCCAGTGCAGATCCTGGATAGAAAGGATAAAGTCCTTCGGAATAAGACCATAGCATTTATTAAGGTTCTCTGGAGCAACAGCAAGGTGGAGGAAGCCACCTTGGAGCTAGAGTCAGATATGAGAGCTCAATATCTAGAGTTATTCAGGTTAGATTTCGGGGAGGAAATACTTTTAAGGGGGGGATAGTTGTAAAGACCGCTTGGTTAATTTGGAAATTAGCAGTTAATTATGTTTAATTATGAAAATTATTTATAGCTATTTAAATAATTTATTATACTGTTATTTATGGAATTCAGAAATGCATTGCTATGTCATTCAGTAGTTTTCATATTTTGCATTTCCGGTGCCCGGTATTTTGGAACTCGGTGTTTGGCTCAGTAGAAATCACAACTTAGTATGTTAGTAGTTTGGGACGGTTTATTAGACATTGGGAATGTCGGGAATGGCCGGGAATTTAGAATTTCCCAAAAATACCCCTTTAGTGTTTATTATGTGGTTTTAGTGTGGGGAGGCAAATTGGTCTTTTTGCCCCAATGATGTTTTGTCTTTTAGTGAGTTTATTAAATGGAAAATAAATGTTTATTTTATTAATAATTGGCTGAAATGAATTAATATATGTGTGTAAATGCTTTTTATTTCATTTTATCAAAAAATTACAAAGTTAAAGAAAAGAAGAAAATTTTCAAAAGCTCTCATTCTCTCTCTATTTTCGGCCAAGACTTGGAGCTGCTAGGGCTGGGTGTTTTTGCTCAACTCTTGTGATTTTCAACTCATCTTTGTGTAATCCAAGTCAAGGTTTGATCACTTGTATCTTCTCTTTGTTTTCTTGAAATTTTTTAATGGAAAAGTTGAGTATTGCATGATAATTTTGGTGATGTTGCTGCTGTCTATTGTTGTTGTTGTTTCCTTGATTAAAATATTGAGTTAAGTAGGTTGAATTAGGTTGAATTGCATGCTTGAATTCCTTGTTCTAGTTGGTTAGATTTTTATGTAAAAAGCTTGGGTTTTCAAAGAAAAATGGAGGTTTTGGTGGCTGTTGTGTTTGCATGAGTTTGATTCTAGTTTCTGAAGTTATTATTAGCTTGTTTATGAGTTTGAAGCATTGAATGAATGCATGTTAGGTGGTTTTACTCAAGTTTGAGTTTAGAACTCAAAGCTTGAGCTTTAATGGCACTTTTTGCTTTGGTGCAATCTGGGTGGTTTTGGTGCCTTAGAAATGTTCTTTGGGTCATATGGAATAGGTCTGGAAGGTTTGAGTTGATTTGGAGTTGATTTGAACAAGATATGAATTTTGATTGTTGCTGCCTGCGAGGAACCGGAATTCCGGTCGTGCATCCGGAATTCTGGATGAGGGTTCTGAATTTTCCCAGAACCGGAATTCCGGTTGGGGAAAATTCAGGGACCCTAGTTTTCCTCGTTTTTATGTTTTAGGGGGTATTGCCATGCTTTTTATCGATAGGGAAACTTTTAGTTCCTAGTTTAAGTCCCCGGGAAGTGATTTAGCGTGTCACTTATAGTGTTGTGATTTTTATGGTTTAGGAGCCTGTAATCCGCCGCACAGTTAAAGTTCCAGTCAGGTTGACCGGCACACCTGAATTCGGAATCCAGGTAAGATTAGTATAACAGTATGCATATGTAGGTTACATGTTTAGCGAGCATGTAGGAAGCCTGTTAGATTACATTAGTTATGTATGTTGGCTTCGAACCATCCAACCGTGTCACGTCGGTACAGGCTGGAGTATGACCAGCAGCCGGAGTATGACCGGTTCGACCGATCAGGCTGACACTTCGTTGGTGGTTCCGTACTATTGACGTATCCCGTCGGTACAGGCTGGAGTATGACCAGCAGCCGGAGTATGACCGCTTCGACCGATCAGGCGGATATAGTAACACGTCTGAGCCGGAGTATGACCGGAGTATGACCGGTTCGACCGTTCAGGCTGTTACGTGTCAATAGTACCGTCCCTATGAACGTTCAGAACTCAGTACCATGTTGGACATGGCAGTAGTGGCTTAGTACCTTGTTGGACACGGCAGTAGCGGGACTCAGTATCGTGTTGGACACGGCAGTTAGGGTTGTGATCAGGGGTATGGGTGTCTGATCATGACCGGGATTTATGTATGAGTATTATTATGCTTTTCTTACTGAGTCTGTCGACTCACAGTTCTACGTTTATGTGTAGGTAAAGGCAAGGCTAGAGCTGATGGACCGTGAGCGAGCTTGTGAAGATTGTACATGTCGGGGCACTTAGGCCTGGAGCGTACGATCCTCCGGACAGCAAGGCTGATTTATGTAACTAGTCGCTAGGCGACAATTATTTTGTATGAACAGTAAACTTTTGTAAATGTTTTTTGTAATCTGGATCCCGAGTATTTTGTAATTATATTTTGCAAGTTTAATTAAAAAGCAAAAATTTTAATTAATCACGTTTTCCATAAACCTCGTTGATTAGCAACGAGCTGCACAGCATGTTTAAAAATCACGTAATACGCCTATGTTAGTTAGGGTGTTACATGCCAGCAGTCCCAAAACCCAATTTTTGTGGGATTTTTCCCTAAAAATCTTATTTTTTAAGGGATTTTTTCCCGAAATTTGATTTTTCCAATTTTCAAACCCTAAATTTAAAATAAAATATTATTTTTAAATATATTTGAACTTAAATATCATATTTTAAATTAATAATATTTATTTTTCAATAAATTATTTGTAATCATGATATTTTGATGTTTAAATTTAAAAATTGATTATTTTATTTTTAAATTATGATTAGATTTAAAAATTAGTTAATTTCTTTAATATTTATATATTATTTAATTATAAGATCATATATTTTCATATTTTACATATTTTAAATTAAAAAGATAACTTTATCTTTTTTATTTGAAATATTATATTAAAATTATCTTATATGACAAATTAAATAATTAATACATTTGAAATTAACCTAGATATTTTTATAGATATTCTAACCATAATATTTTCAAATTCAAAAGTTTGTTATTTTGTTAAATATTTAATTATTTATAAATTTATAAATCATATTTTAAATATTTAAATAACTTAAATATTTTTGTAGAAATTTGAATAATGCTTAATTTAAGTAGTTTTGACATATAATAAGGATAATTATTATTTATTTATTATTTTATTCTTAAAATAATAATTATCTAACCATATCTATTTTAAAATTGGTTTATTCTTTTATTTTAATTTTATTAAATTATAAGATTTGAAAATGATATTGAAGATATTTATTTTTCAAATCATTGATGTTATTTGATATTTAATTTAATTTGATAAAAATAATTGAAATAAACCTAGATATTTTAAATTATTTTTTCATTTTTGAATTTTAAATTTTGAGATTTTTAAGGTTGGTTTTAACAACCCTAAATTTTCAAAATTTTAAATTGGTTAGTTTAAAAATAATAATTTAATTATATTAATATCTTATTTCACAACTGTTACATGGACAATGTTGGTTTATTTAATTATATTCTTTATTGAAAACTTATTTTTAACAAAGCTATTATTTATTTAATCTAAATTGCTATGATTAACTTGTTGACAGATCCAATGATCTGATTTTAATCATAGTCCAATTGTCAATAGATCTTATAAATAATATGTAACAAGTAAATTTTGTACTTCTTTCATCTGTGTAAACCTAGTAACATGATAGGGCCCATCCAAATTTTTTGACCTGTGTGAGCCTATATGTTTGCTATTGGGCTTAGATGCTTATAGGAAGCCCATTTAAGTTCTACTAAGTAAATGAACTAGGTTGCTAAACTAAATTCTGATATAAGTAAATTTATTTAGGCCCAATTAGATTTCGGCTTATTCAATGAATAACAATTGTTTATTTAAAGGTTAAATTCCTCTCTTTTGGGCCTTGTGTGAGAGTTAGGGGGGCAATAGCAGTGGGTACGACATACTGAACCCAGCTCTCCCTCAAATGAACTACCCTAATTGTGAAGGCCCATTTGCCTTATTTAAATAATTGTATTAGGTTAATTATATAAGTCTAACCTAATTAAAATTGAATTAGCAACATAATTAACTTTTAAAATATATGAACTTTATTTTTCATTTAATATTTTAAAGTTAATTTTAGAAAAACACTTAGTTAATGATATATATTCTATATAGCTATTTCTAGTACTAATTATATTTTATAAAATTCAGTTAGGATCATATTTTAAGTTGAAAATTAATTATTTATTTTAATTAATTTTGGGCCAACTTAATTATAGAATATTTTTCCTAGGATTAAATTAGAATTAATAATTAAGTTTTATTACAAACTTGATTATTTAATTCTTGTATTTAATAAATTTAATTAAATTGAAAATTAAATATTTAAGTTGATAAATTCTTGATACTTAAATATTATTATTATCATGATATTTAATTAAATAGAAAATTATTTTAAGTTGGAAATCTTAATTTCAGAACAACCTAAATTTGAATAATTTTTAAATTATATATTTTTTTATTTTATTAATCATTTTTTTTTATAAATTCGAAATTACATTTCTTAAATGCAAAAAATTTTGAATTTTTCTTGAAAAATAGATTAAAGTTGAAAATTATTTATTTTAATTTTAGATCATTTTAAATGAATGATTTTTTCATTTAAATGATTGATTAAAATAAATGAACTAAAATATATTATAATTAGAATATGGATTAATTAGTCAATGAATGTCTAGATAGATATTATTTATTTTTCTTGAAGTATTTATCTAATGATATTTAATTAAATACAAAATTAATATTTAAGTTGATTTTCGTCATGATACTTAAATATTTGAAATTTTTCTTTATATTTAATTAAATAGGAAAATTACATTTATGTTAAAAAATAATTTTTATTAATTAAGTTTGGACCAACATAAAATTAAAATAATTTTTCAGGTTTATTTTATTTTATTTTCTGTAGCATTTTCAAAAATTGTATTCTTTAATACTTTAATTTTTCGAAATGCAATATATATTTATAGAAAATGAAATTTGAGTTGTAAATTAATTTTGGAACAACTTAAATTGAATAATTTTCAAAATATTTATTGAAAAATTATTACTAAGATGGAAAATAATTCATGTTATTTTTCATATCCAGCTAAGTATAGTTTATAAATATTAAATTAAAATTTATATTTAGAATTTTATTCTAAATTCGAAATTTTAATTAAATAAATATATATATATATTTAAAATAAATTGATTAAAATAAATATTAGAAGAAAAGACACTTTAAATAATGAGCTTTATTATTATTAGGATATTCGATCTCCATTGTTGGTTTTACATAGTTATTGTTTTACTGAGTAATCCTCCCTAATGGAGGAACGTTCATTAGCGAATAACGCCGTAGAATCTCGAAAGATAAGTATTTTTTGTAAGCGTTTATTTTAGTATGAGTCACCCTAATGGTGGCAACTTTAATAGGGCTTACAAAAGATATGAAACAATGGTGGAAGCTCATAAGATAGAATGGCCTTGACTCCCGCCTAAACAGGACAATGTGTTTGTTTTTGTGCCCTAAATAAAACCTTTTACAATCTGATTAGTTATCAATATAAGAAATTTGAAGTGATTTATGTTTGCATGAATTTTACATGCTAATGGTTTAATATGTTTATTACATTTATACACAAAATCAGTTAAGTCCAGATCATATGTTTATTCACAATTGCAGTATCGTCAACACAGTGGAATGTGATTGTGATCATATGAATCAAAAGACTAAGTTCCTGTTTCATCAGTGTTTTGGATTTACATTGATGTGATAATCAGCGACGATGTGTACTTACACTTGGAGTAAGTGTTATGTTCTTTCCAGGACATTAGTAAAGTATACTAGTTTTGAATGTATGGAGTATACATTGGACTGGACCGATATTGCAACTTAGTTTAGATATTATAAACTTACCGTTATATCTTTCCAAGTCAATATCAGTAGTTGATCTTAAGATTAAAAGAATCTAAATCCTGATATGCTTAAGCTCAACTCAGGAGTACTATTCATGTTCTTTGATTTATTAGTTAAGCCTACTTTTGGGTCAGGGTGATACGTATATTTTGGGAACATGATAGTATGATTGAGTGGGAGTGCTGAACATAAATATGGAATCTATAGCTTTTACTGGTGTATAGAAGTCAAGTGATGATTCCCTTCGAGCTTAGCTAAATAGAAGTAAATGGATGAGCTCTTGTTTATGTGACTAATTCTTAGATCACTAAACATCATTTACAGGTAGCTAAGTGTTTTAAGGGGCAAAATACGTTGAGGGGTGAGAACGGTAAAATTATCCCATCTTGATGTAAATCATCTATATAGAGGATCTTTGATCACAATAAGATTATAACAATGGTTAAATGAGATAGCATATCTATATCGTGGAACATATAATATGCTCTATATAAGTCTGAGAGTGCAATTCTAAGTTCTAAGAGTGGATTCAACGAAGAATTAATAAGTAGGGATTTACTTAGTAAATTCGGTTCACTTATTGGAAGCTCAGCATATAGATCCATGGTCCCCATTCTAGTTGATACTATACTGCTTGTAAGACTCAATAATTGATTTGTGATTAATCAATTATAATTCTAAAGTTAGACTATGTCTAATTTGTGAATTTTCACTAAGCAGGGGCGAAATTGTAAGGAAAAGAGATTCTAGGTTTATTTATTTATTAATAGACTTTATATGTCTAATTAATAATTAAATTAAATGACAATATTATTTAATAATCTATTTTAGTTATTAAATAATTAGTTTTGGCATTTAAATGGTTAGAATTGGAAAATTGGTGTTTTTGAGAAAATAGAAATAAAATTTCTGAAAACTGCAAAATCCAAGTAAGTGTTATGTTTTGGATTTACATTGATGTGATAATCAGCGACGATGTGTACTTACACTTGGAGTAAGTGTTATGTTCTTTCCAGGACATTAGTAAAGTATACTAGTTTTGAATGTATGGAGTATACATTGGACTGGACCGATATTGCAACTTAGTTTAGATATTATAAACTTACCGTTATATCTTTCCAAGTCAATATCAGTAGTTGATCTTAAGATTAAAAGAATCTAAATCCTGATATGCTTAAGCTCAACTCAGGAGTACTATTCATGTTCTTTGATTTATTAGTTAAGCCTACTTTTGGGTCAGGGTGATACGTATATTTTGGGAACATGATAGTATGATTGAGTGGGAGTGCTGAACATAAATATGGAATCTATAGCTTTTACTGGTGTATAGAAGTCAAGTGATGATTCCCTTCGAGCTTAGCTAAATAGAAGTAAATGGATGAGCTCTTGTTTATGTGACTAATTCTTAGATCACTAAACATCATTTACAGGTAGCTAAGTGTTTTAAGGGGCAAAATACGTTGAGGGGTGAGAACGGTAAAATTATCCCATCTTGATGTAAATCATCTATATAGAGGATCTTTGATCACAATAAGATTATAACAATGGTTAAATGAGATAGCATATCTATATCGTGGAACATATAATATGCTCTATATAAGTCTGAGAGTGCAATTCTAAGTTCTAAGAGTGGATGCAACGAAGAATTAATAAGTAGGGATTTACTTAGTAAATTCGGTTCACTTATTGGAAGCTCAGCATATAGATCCATGGTCCCCATTCTAGTTGATACTATACTGCTTGTAAGACTCAATAATTGATTTGTGATTAATCAATTATAATTCTAAAGTTAGACTATGTCTAATTTGTGAATTTTCACTAAGCAGGGGCGAAATTGTAAAGAAAAGAGATTCTAGGTTTATTTATTTATTAATAGACTTTATATGTCTAATTAATAATTAAATTAAATGACAATATTATTTAATAATCTATTTTAGTTATTAAATAATTAGTTTTGGCATTTAAATGGTTAGAATTGGAAAATTGGTGTTTTTGAGAAAATAGAAATAAAATTTCTGAAAACTGCAAAATCCAAGTAAGGCCCATTAACACCTATGGCCGGCCACTTGGGATGGTTTTTCAAATTGATATTTTCATTATTTTAATGCCAAATAATTACTAACCTAAACCTAGTAGTTGCCTATAAATAGAAAGTGATGGCTCAGTCAAATAATAAGTTTTCATAAGTTTTCAATAACCTTTTCTGTCAGAAAATTCTTTCTTCAGAAAACTGAGCCTTCCCTTTCTCTTCTATAGCCGAACCTACCCTCTCTCTTTTCTTCTTCATAAATTTCGAACCTTAGTGTTAGAGTAAGTGCCCACACACAGCAAGTGGTACCTCAATCATAGATTGGAAGACTGTGAAGGATCACACACAAAGAGAAGGACATTCGGGCTCAGATCTTGATAATACTCTGCGACAGAAAGGATACAAGGGTTAGAGATCTGAGTGGAAGGAGACATTAATTCTGCTGCCATCAAGGTAAGGTTTTCTTAACTTTATATGTGTTTATTTATCATTTTAGAAAGTTCATTTTTAGGGTGCTAAACAACATACTTGTGAGTAGATCTAAGATCCTGGTAAAATAAATTCCAACACAATGCTAGATTCTGATCTTGATCGAATAAAAGGGTTCTAGAATGTTTATCATTTTAGATGAGCTGACAACTCTATTCAATGGATGGTATCTTTGACTCTCGCCTAAACGGGACACTGTATCAGTTTGTCGAAAACCTTGGAAATTAATTAGGATTGTATGCTTTAGTATTTTTGCTTGTCATTCCTACTTGCTATGTGTTAATAATTTCTATATTGTGTGTGAATTTATATTGAACCATGTTCTTTCTATTATTAATGTAGCTTAATTTCGAATCTTCATTGTTTGTCTAACTAGGATTGTTGTTTTAATGGAATAAATCCCTAATGGAATGTCATCTATTAAACCAACATACTAGTGTTAGATCTCAATAGATAAATATTGTAAATGCAACATCTAGCTGTTCATCAATTGATGACACTTTAGACTAGTATTTACAATATGAAATAAGAAGATTGTATAAATAAGAATAACTTTGACTCTTGCTAATCGGAGCATCGTTGGAGTCTTATTTAAATTCGAAATTATCCTTATTCCTCTTAGCTTACTCATTTCGAATTAGCTCAATAATATATCATTGGATAAATGGTTTATAAATCATACAATGTCATTCTATATTTTCTCTTAAGAAAGAATGACGCATATGATTATATTCCCATATTCTATCCCGCAATGATATATATCCTCAATCTTAGAATCTCTTACTTGTATATATATATGCTTACTTTAGACAAATTATACTTAGAGTTAGATTAGTAGTAGTGGTCCAAGATAGAAAAATACTCATATATATTTGGTATAAATTTAAGTTTTTGACTTTAAATTTCTGATTCCAAAAAGATATTTTCTAATATTTCTATTTCCAGAGTACATAACAGTTACACTTTCACAAGTGTTTAATATCCACTTTCTATCAGTGGATTCAAACTATATGTTAAGTATGGAATATGAGTTTAGTATTCTGTGACCACGATACACTTGGAATCTTCTAAGAACTCTTTATTGTAACTATACCTAAGTCATCAAGAAACCACAACCACATATTTTATAAATCTATGGCATTTGTATCTTGTTCATAGTGGTTTTGACAAGATCATTCTCTGCAAAGAGTCTATATACCTATATCCACTGAAAGTATAATCATCTCATTCGTAGATAGATGTACATTCAGGGGTGGATATGAGTTTTTCGTTATATTCTTAAAATGATCACTCTAGATTTTACCTTATGCAAGGAAATTTTAAATCTTTGAAAACTTTCATGAATTTCTAGCAAATATGAAAAACCATTAAGAAAAGTCGTTAAAGATCTTGCGAACTGATAGGGGTGGAGAAATATTTGGTAGATATGCAGTTCAAAGATCATTAAGTTGATTTTTGAATTATATCCAAACTTACCTTCCCAGAAATTCGATTTGCATATTGATGATTAGTTACTAGTCGTTGCCTAAGTCCTTCTAGGGATATACCCTAGTGATAGGAAAATTTCAGAATGATAAAATGGTTGGGTACTTAGTGTAAACCATTACAAGATTCATGGATGACCTAATCGTATTCTCAAGAAAAGCTAGAACTGTTAACCAAGGTTTGCATGTTTGTTAGCTATTCTAAGTGATTAGGGGTGGACCATCCCATAGTCATTAGATAAGAAAGTGTTTCTTTAAACAAATACTACCTTTCTAAGAAAATGACTAAGTCTGAAAACAAAGTAGCAAATAGAGGAGATATTTTTTTCTTGATTCCATAAGTGTTCTATCATCCTATTCTACATAAGATGATCCCACTGCCTCTGTTGTTTTGAAAAAACTGAAGAGGACAATACCATTTAGATTCTTAGACAAAACTCACAGTACTTTGTCGTAGTGGGAGGGTTTCAAGGAACTCACCATGTTATGATTTGGAAGACACTAGTGATCAAAATCTATTGTGAGTTTAAACAAGTAATGGATTGTCAGAATAAGAGACTAAGAAGTTAAGCCAAGAGAACTATTGTTAAATCCATTCATATGGAACAACCATAAGTTCTCTATTACAAGGACATGAAAGGAAATTTTTGTTAATAAGTCTATTCAATGGACTAAAAAAAACTTCCTGTTCCTAGTATTATAGTTTTTGAGTTTATCTAAACCTATGGCTTGTGGTATACCTGTTGGAAATATTTTACCAGGATCTAGATTTACTACCATGTATGTTTCATTAACATCCTAATATGAATTCTAAAACAATGAAATAAACACATATAATGTTTAGGAAACCTTACATTGGGTGCAGCGGAATATAATGACTGCTTCCGTTCAGATCTCTAGCCCTTGCTTCCTTTCTGTAGCAGAGCATCACCAAGATCTTAACCTGGATCTCTTTCTCTCCTTCTTGTTTGTTGGATTCTACACAATCTTCCACACTATGATTGAGATACCACTTGATGTGTGTGGGCACTACTCTATCACTAGGGTATTTCGAAATTTAAGAGAAGAGAGGGTGGCGGCTTGGAGGCTCATATTTTCTCTGAGAGAAAATAAGATGCATGTCATAGTTTCCTGAAGCCAACACTTTCTATTTATAGAATGCCATCTAGGTTTAGGTTAGAATTGTATGGCATTAAAATAATGAAAAATCTAAATGGTAAACCCTATACAAAGTGGCCGGCCATATTAGTGGATAATGGGCCTCACTTTGCAATTTTGCCATTTTGTCATTTCTCAATCCCATTTTCTCAAAAATGCCAATTTTCAAATTTAACCATTTAAATGTCAATTCTAATTATTTAATAACTAAAAATTAATTATTAAATTATATTGTCATTTAATATATTTATTAATTAGACATATAAAGTCTCTTAATTAATAAATAAACCTAGAATCTCTTTTCTTCACAAATTTCGCCCTTGCTTAGTGAAAATTCATAAAGTAGACATAGTCTAATTTTAGAATTATAATTGATTAATTAAAATCAATTAACGGAGTCTTACAAGCAGTATGATCTCAACTAGTATGGGGACCATGGGCCAATATAACCGAGCTTCCAATAAGTCGAACCGAATTTACCAAGTAAATTCCCTAACTTATTAATTCCTTATTGAATCCACACTTAGAACATGGAATTGCACTCTCAGTCATATAGAACGCTCTATATGTTCCATGATATAGATACGCTATTAGTTATCCATTGTTATAATCCTAATTTGATCAATGACCCTCTAATAGATGATCTACATTGAATAGGAACTAAATTACTGTTACACCTTCAATGTATTTTATCCTTAAAACACTTAGCTCCGTATAAATGATATTTCAGCGAAGTGAAATGAGATCTCCACCATTTATCTCTGTTTAGCCAGGCTCGAAGGATATCATTGTTTCACTTCTAAATTCCTATAGAAGTTATAGACTCCATATTTATGTTAGCGCTCCCACTCAATTATACTATCATGTTCCCAAAATGTACGTATCACCCTGACCCAAAAGTAGGCTTAACTAACAAATCAATGAACATGTATAATACTCTTGCGATTGAACCTAACCATATCAGGATTAAGATCATTTGATCTAGGATCAACAGGTGATATTGAATTGAATAGAGATTACAGTAAATTTTAATATATCTAATCAAAGTTCAATATCGGTCCCTTCTGATGTATACTCCATACATCCGATACTGGTAAACTTTGACAATGCCCTAGAAAGGATATAACACTTATCCAAGGTGTAAGAATACCTATCGCTGATTATCATGTCAGTTTAAATCTAGTGAACTGACAAATCAGGGAATAAACTTTCGAACATATAATTAAGATTATATTCCACTTGGCTGACAACACTATAATCATTAACAAATTCATATGTTCTGGACTTAAATAGAATTTATACATTATATATATAATCATGAAATAAATCATGTGAACCATCTAACATAAAATGTTATTTTTGATCTTTATTAATAAGTAAATCTGATTATATTGAAATAGGTTTTATTTAGGGCACAAAACCCAACAAACTCCCACTTGCACTAATATAAAACAAAATGTGCATTTCAGATAATCTCAACACCTTGATATACAAATCAAGTGTAGTAGTAGGATACTCCTCGTAATAGGATCTGACAGGTTGAATTAACCACAACCTTTGCTCCACTATTACTCTTCCTTAATCACAAAATCCTTGATAATGTGAAATTCCTCTCTATATGTCTACTCTCTTGGGATACTGGATTCTATACTTTTGGCATCTACTTTTTGGTTAATCAGGAAATAACACTAGTAGTTAAGACAAGTTGGAATGGTTCCACAAATTTATAGAACTTTCCTTAGACTGAGTAAGTACCTTTCCTGCAACTTTAACATTTAGTCTCTCTCTGGTAGACCTAGAGACTTCAGATTGGTTTTTACACTTCTCCAAAATCACTACTCCACCCCTAGAGTAATCAACATCTTATCAGCAGACTTTCTAGCACAAAGGCAAGCCTCGAAATCTTATGTGGTGTAGTCTAAGAGTTTTAAACACACCCTTATCGACTAACATATAGTTCCTCTTCTTAATCTTAAGATTTATTTGATTGTCTTCCAATGTTCATCTCCTGGATTAATCTGATACCTACTCCCACTCAACAGCAGGTGTCTGGTCTAAGGCATACTAAAGCACATCTGAGACCTCTCACTGTTGATTTAAGAAATTCCTTCATGGCTTTATCTTTTCTGGAATAGCTGAGACTTTTCCTTAGATAAATAAAATCTATGTCTAGAAGTCGAGAAGCTTCTATAGATTGCCATTAGAAAATGCTTCAGCATGTTACTAAAGTAAGTTGCTTGCATTAGAGTAAGTAATTACCAGGTGTACCACAAGCCATAGGTTTAGATAAACTCAAACCTATAATACTAGGAACAGGAAGTTTTGTTAAGTCCATTGAATAGACTTATTAACGAAAATTTCCTTTTATGTCCTTGTAATAGAAAACTTTAGGTTACTCCATGTGAATGGATCAAACCATAGTTCTCTTGGCTTTTCTTCTTAGTTTTTTATCTTGACAATCCATTAATTGTTTAAACTCACAATAAATTTTAATCACTAGTGTCTTCCAAGTCATAAGAAGGTGAGTTCCTAGAAACCCTCCCACTACGACAAGGTACCGTGAATTATGTCTAAGAAAACTAAATGGTATTGACCTCTTTAGTTGTGTCAAGACAACAGAGGCAGTGGGATAATCACATGTTGAATAAGATGATAGAACACTTTTGGAATCCAGAAAAAAAAATATCTCCTTTATTTGCTACTTTATTTTCAGACTTAGTCATTTTCTTAGAAAAGTAGTATTTGTTTAAACAAACACTTTCTTATCTAATGACTATGGGATGATCCACCACTAATCACTTTGAATAGCTAACAATCATGCAAACCATGGTTAACAGTTCTAGTTTTTTTCTTAAGATTTCGATTAGGTCATCCATGAATCTAGTAATGGTTTACACTAAGTACCCAACTATTGCATCATTCTGAAATTGTATTACCATAGAAGGACTTAGGCAACAACTACTAACTAATCATCAATATGCAAATTGAATTTTCAAGGAGGTAAGTTAGGATATAATTCAAAAATCAACTTAATGATCTTTGAACTGCATATCTACTAACTATTATTTCTCCACCGCTATCAGTTCGCAAGATCTTTAACCACTTACCTTAATGGTTTATCACCATTGCTAGAAAATAGAAATTTTTCAAACATTTCAAATTTCTTTTGCATAAGGTACAATCTAGAGTGATCGTTTCAACAATACAATGAAAACTCATATCGACCCCTGAATGTACATCCATCTGCGAATGAGATGAACTTATTTCAGTGGATATTAGGCATATTAACTCTTTGCAGATAATGATATTGTCAAAACCACTATGAACAAGATAAAAATGCCATACATTTTAAAAAATGTTGTTGTAGTCTTTTGATGACTTAGGTTTAGTTAGATTAAAGAGTTCTTAGAATAGTGCAAGTGGATCCTGGTCACAGAATACTAAACTCATATTCCATAATAACATACAGTTTGAATCCATTGATAGAAAATGGTTATTAAACACTTGCGTAAGTGTAACTGTATAATGAGTAATTCTTTCATGGACCACCACTACTAATTTAACTCTAAGTTAATTTGCCCGTACAAGTAGGAGATTTCTAAGATTGAGGATTTATATCATTTTGGGATAGAATTTAGGGAATATATTCATATGCGTCATTTAATTTCTTAAGAGAAAATATAGAATGACATGAAATGATTTATTTACCATTCATCCAATGATATGTATTGAGCCAATTCGAAATGAATAAGCTAAGAGGAATTAGGATAATTTCGTTTTTAAATAAGAATCCAACGATGCTTCGATTAGCGAGAGTCAAAGTAATCTTATTTATACAATCTTCTTGTTTCATATTGTAAATACTAGTCTAAGGTGTCATCAATTGATGAACAGCTAGATGTTGCATTTACAATATTTATCTTTCGAGATCTAACCCTATTATGTTTGTCTAATGTTGACAATCCATTAGGGATTTATCCCATTAGAACAACAAACCAAGTTAGACCAACAATGAAGATTCGAATTAAACTACAATTTAATAACAGAAAATAACATGGTTCAATATAAATTCATACACAATTCAGAAATTATTAATCACATAGCAAGTAGGAATGACAAGTGAAAATACTAAAACATACAATCCTAAATAATTTCCAAGGTCTTCAACAAACTGATATCAGTGTCCCGTTTAGGCGAGAGTCAGTGATACCATCCATTGAATAGAGTTGTCAGCTCATCTAAAATGATAAACATTCTAGCAACCTTTTATTCGATCAAGATTGGAATCTAGCGTTGTCCCGTTTAGGCGAGAGTCAAGGCTATTCTATCTTATGAGCTTCCACCATTGTTTCATACTTTTGTAAGTCAAATACAGTCGCCACCATTAGGGTGATCAATACTAATATAAAACACTTACAAAATTACTTATCTTTCGAGATTAAACGGTGCTAACTTGCTAATGAACGTTCCTCCATTAGGGAGGATCACTCACTAAAACAATAGCTATGTAAAACCAACAATGGAGATCGAATATTCTAATAATAAAGCTCATTATTTAAAGTGTATTTTCTTCTAATGGATATGCAAATAACATGAATTATTTCCATCTTAGTAATAATTTCCAATAAATATTTAGAAAAATATTCAATTTAAGTTTTTTCAAAATTAATTTAAATTAATTTGCAACTCAAATTTAATTTTCTATAAATATATATTGCATATCGAAAATTGAAGTATTTAAGAATACAATTTTATAAATTGCTTGTTAAAATAAAATAAAAATAAATCCTCAAAAAAATTATCTTAATTTTATGTTGGCCCAAAATTAATTAAAAAAAATTAATTTTCAACAAAAAATATAATTTTCCTATTTAATTAAATATTTAAAGAAAAATTTCAAATATTTAAATATCATGGTGAAAATCAACTTAAATATTAATTTTCTATTTAATTAAATACACTAGAAAAATATTTCAAGCAAAAATAATATCCATCTAGACTTTCATTGACTAATTAATTTATTTTCTAATTATAATATATTTTAGTTCATTTATTTTAACTAATCATTAAATGTAAAAATTATTGATTTAAGTTGGTCCAAAATTAAAATAAATAATTTTCAACTTTAATCTATTTTTCAAATAAAATTTGAAATTTCTGCATCAAAGTGATGCAATTTCGAAATTGTGGGAAAAAGATTAATAAAATAAAATAAAATATATTTTGAAAATTATTCAAATTTAAGTTGTTAAAAAAAATTCAATTTAAAATAATTTTCTATTTACTTAAATGTCATGAAAATAACAATATTTAAGTATCATGATGAAAATCAACTTAGATATTTAATTTTCAATTTAATTAAATGTATTAAATTCAAGAAATAAATAATTAAGTATAGAGAAGGCTTAATTATTAATTTCTAGTTTAATACTAGGAAAAATATTCTTAATTTGAATTGTACCAAAATTAATTATTAAACAATTAATTTTACAACCAATGATATTTTCCTATTTTAATATTAGAAATAATAACTAGTATAGAAATAACTATCTAGAAAATATCTCAATTTAATTAAGTATCTTTTCAAAATTTGGAAAATATCTAATTTAAGTTGTTATAGAAAGAATCTAAAAAAAAACTTAAAAATTTTCCAAATAAAATTTAATTAAATATCAAAATTAAGTGGTAACTACCTAATTTAAGAATATTCCATTTTAAGTTTAACAACTTAAAAAAATCTCTAGAATCTTCAATAACCGACTAATAGAATTCCTCGGCTTAATTTTAAATTCAAAAGACATTCAAATTTAAGTTGATAAGAAAAAAAATAAGATATAACTTAAATAGGAATATTTAATGACATAATTAAAATAAGCTCCAGAAAGAATCTAGTTAGTTAAAATTCCTTATTTAATTAAATACAAGAAAAATACAAATAGTTTATCTAGAAATAATATCTTAAACTAAGAGTGTTTTTCTTAAAATTAACTTTAAAATATTAAAATGAAAATAAATTTCATATATTTTAAAAGTTAATTATGTTGCTAATCAATTTTATTAGGTTAAACTAATTTAATTAACCTAGCACAGTTATCCAAATCAGGCAAATGGGCCTTCACAATTGGGGTAGTTCATGTGAGGGGGAACTGGGTTCAGTATGTCGTACCCACTTCTATTGGCCCCCAACTCTCACACAAGGCCCAAAAGAGAGGAATTTAACCTTAAACTGAACAACTGTTATTCGTTGAATAGGCCCAAAAACTAAATGGGCCTAAATAAAATCTATCATGCTGTGACATTTTATTTAGCAACAACCTATATGCATCTAAACATACAGTAAACATATAGGCTCACACAGGCATACAGATTTGGATGGATCCTATCATGTTACTAGGTCATACAAAGATGAAAGAAGAATGTAAAATTTAACTGTCACAAATTATTTACTTGACCTACTGACAATTGAACCATGGGTTAAAATCAGATCATTTGATCTGTCAACAAGTTAACCATGGCAATTTAGATCAAGCAATAATAGGTTTTAGAAAACTTACAAACAAGCTAAAACACATACTCCTGCAACAAGTTGACTTTTGATAGTTGGATGTAGGATTTATTTAATTTTAAATTAATTAATAAAAAAAATTTCAGAAAATAATATTTAAATAAAAAAATATTTTCGGTTTTAAAATAAAATAAATTAAAATTTAAAATTAAACCTACAATTTTGAAAAATTAGGTTTCAACTAACCTAAATATCATTTCGAAAATTTTGCTAACCACCTTTTAAATTTCATGTTATTTTATAAAATAAATATTCAATAAAATAAAATGATAAATACATACCCTTTTCTGATTCTATAATTTAATTTAAGTAAAAAATAACAAAATTTAAAAGTTAGCAAAAATATCTTATTTCTATTTCAAATACGATGATTATAGTAATCTTATTTTAAATTTAAATAAGGTCAAATTACTTAAAATAGAATATTTTATAAAAAATTTAATATCTGACCTTAGATTTAAAAATAAGATAAAATAATCAAATTTTAAAAAAATAAGAAAAAAAAGGTAAGCAAAAATAGATTTTTACCTATTTTTAAATTCAAATTACACTAATATCTAAAATTAATTTTAAAAATTCAAATTAATTTATTTCTGATAATTAGATTTGAAATATGAAAAGTAAAAATTAAAATGCAAAACTACACAAAAAATCGGAAGTTAATTCCATGAAATAGCATGAAAAATCGAAGAAAGACGAAAAAATTGTGAGTTGTACGGATGGTGCACATTCTTTGGCGCAAGGGGCTGCTTGGGCGCACAAAGGGTGCTGCCAGCAACCAGCCGCACGCACAAGGGTGTATCACCGCCCACGATTTTTTCAAAACTTCAAAAAATCATAACTAATTCAAATAAAATCGAAATTGAGTTCTGTAAAAAAGGAAATTGCTTAATTTTTTTTCCAAACTATCGAATAAAAATAATTCCAGAGACGAAAATTCAATTATTTTTCATAAAATTTCACAAGAATCAATCAATCATTATATAACACACAGATAACATGAAACCATCCAAATCAATACATATCATCGTTTTAATTCATATTTCATGAAAGTAAATCATTACAATGGCTCTGATACGAGTTGTTGGAAATATTTTACCAGGATCTAGATTTACTACCATGTATGTTTCATTAACATCCTAATATGAATTCTAAAACAATGAAATAAACACATATAAAGTTTAGGAAACCTTACATTCGGTGCAGCGGAATATATTGACTCCTTCCGTTCAGATCTCTAGCCCTTGATTCCTTTCTGTAGCAGAGCATCACCAAGATCTGAACCTGGATCTCTTTCTTTCCTTCTTGTTGGTTGGATTCTACACAATCTTCCACACTATAATTGAGATACCACTTGATGTGTGTGGGCACTACTCTATCACTAGGGTATTTCAAAATTGAAGAGAAGAAAAAAGAAGAGACGGTGGCGACTTGGAGGCTTAGGTTTTCTCTGAGAGAAAATAAGTTGCATGTCATAGTTTCCTAAAGCCAACACTTTCTATATATAGAATACCATCTAGGATTAGGTTAGAATTGTATGCCTTTAAAATAATGAAAAATATAAATGGTAAACCCTATACAAAGTGGCAAGCCATATTAGTGGATAATGGGCCTCACTTTTCAATTTTGCCATTTTGTCATTTCTCAATCCCTTTTTCTCAAAAATGCAAATGTTCCTATTTAACCATTTAAATGTCAATTCTAATTATTTAATAATAAAAAATTAATTATTAAAAAATATTGTCATTTAATATAATTATTAATTAGACATATAAAGTCTCTTAATTAATAAATAAGCCTAGAATCTCTTTTCTTTACAATTTCGCCCTTGCGTAGTGAAAATTCATAAACAAGACATAGTCTAACTTTAGAATTATAATTGATTAATCAAAATCAATTAACTGAGTCTTACAAGCAGTATGGTCTCAACTAGTATGAGGACCATGGGCCTATATAACCGAGCTTCCAATAAGTCGAACCGAATTTACCAAGTAAATTCCATAACTTATTAATTCCTTATTGAATCCACACTTAGAACTTGGAATTGCACTCTCAGCCATATAGAACGCTCTATATGTTCCACGATATAGATACGCTATTAGTTATCCATTGTTATATTCCTAATTTGATCAATGACCCTCTAATAGATGATCTACATTGAATAGGAACTAAATTACCGTTACACCTTCAATGTATTTTATCCTTAAAACACTTAGCTCCGTATAAATGATATTTCAGTGAAATGAGATCTCCACCATTTATCTTTGTTTAGCCAAGCTCAAAGGATATCATCGTTTCACTTCTAAATTCCTATAGAAGTTATAGACTCCATATTTATGTTAGCGCTCCAACTCAATTATACTATCATGTTCCCAAAATGTATGTATCATTAACTAACAAATCAAAGAACATGTATAATACTCTTGAGATTGAACCTAACCATATCAAGATTAAGATCATTTGATCTAGGATCAACAGGTGATATTGAATTGAATAGATATTATGGTAAATTTTAATATATCTAATCAAAGTTCAATTGCACTACCGTGTTCCCAAAATGTACGTATCACCCTGACCTAAAAGTAGGCTTAACTAACAAATCAAAGAACACGAATAACCTCTTGAGATTGAGCCTAATCATAACAGGATTAAGATCATTTGATCTAGGATCAACTAGGCGATATTGACTTGAATAGATATTACGGTAAGTTTAATAAATCTAAGTCAAAGTTCAATATCGATCCCTTCCGATGCATACTCCATGCATCCAACCTGAGCTTTACTTTAACCAATGCTCTGGAAAGAACATAGCATTTCTCCAAATGCAAGTAAACTCTGTTGTAGATTGTCATATCAGTAAAAACCCTATGTCTGATAAATCTAGGAAACTTTATTCACATAGTCATGTTTACTTTTCAATGTGTTGACAACACAATAAACAGGATCAAGTATGTGAAAAGGGTTTCAGATGAATTTATACATTATGTACATATAATCATGAAATAAATCATGTGAACCATGCAACATTAAATGTTATTTCTTATCTATATTAATAGGTAAATCTGATTATATTAAAATGAGTTTTATTTAGGGCATAAAACCCAACAGCAACTTAAGGTTGGTAATGGCGAAATGGTTTCGGTTAGAGCTAGAGGAAAAGCCAAACTCAAGTTTCAAAACAGAATTTTGGAATTAGACAATGTCTTATACATTCCAAATTTCAGTAGAAACTTGGTTTCTGTTTCATACTTACAATTGCAACAATACAAATTAGATTTTTCGAGTTTTGGTTCTACCATTTCTCGAAATGACATTCATATTTGTGTTGCACCCATGGAACAGGGGCTTTATGTTCTTAGACCGGAAACACCATTTGCCCTACATAACGAATTTTTTAAAGTAGCTAAACCTAGAAACCACAAAAATCAAAAGATCGATGATGATAATGAAACATATCTATGGCATTTGCATTTAGGTCACATAGGCTATGACAGACTAAATAGGCTAACCAAAGACGGTCCATTCAAAAATGTCGTCTTAGGTGAATTACCTGTTTGCGAGTCTTTCCTAGAAGGAAAGATGACCAAACGTTCTTTCTCTGCAAAGGGAGAGCGTGCCAAACAACCCCTAGGGTTAGTGCATTCAAATGTTTGCGGACCTTTGAATGTAAAAGCCCGAGGGGGTTATGAGTACTTTGTCACTTTCATTGACGATTACTCTAGATATGGACATATTTACCTTATGCATAAGAAATCTGAAACGTTTAAAAAGTTTCAGGAATTTCAAGCGTTGGCTCAAAACCAATTGGGTAAAACGTTAAAGATCTTGCGAACTGATAGGGGTGGAGAATATATGGATATGCAGTTCAAAGATCATTTAATTGAACTTAGAATTGAATCCCAATTAACCGCCCCTAGCACTCCACAGCAAAATGGAGTAGCAGAAAGATGGAATCGCACGCTTTTGGAAATGGTTAGGTCCATGCTTATTTATTCAACTCTACCTACGTCCTTCTAGGGATATGCAATTCAGATGGAAACCAACATTCTAAATGTTGTTCCATCGAAATCAATTCCTAAGACACCTTTAGAACTATGGAATGGTCGTACACCTAGCTTACGCCATTACAGAATCTGGGGGTGCCCTGCTCATGTCTTAAGAAAGAAAGACGGGAAACTTGAAAAGCGAACTGAAGTTTGCATGTTTGTCGGGAATTCTAAAGAGACTAGGGGTGGACTATTTTATAGTCGCAAGGATGATAAAGTGTTTGTTTCCACAAACGCCACTTTCCTTGAAGATGACTATATTAAGAATTTCAAACCACAAAGTAAGGTAGTGTTGGAGGAAATGCTTTCAGATATAAGTCCTTCCAATGTTCCGTCCTCTTCCATTCGAGAAGAGGACAATCCCACTCCCTCAGTCGAACCAACTGAGAAAACTACTACCAAAATTCCTGTTTAGAAAATCACCGCTCCTCGTCGTAGTGGGAAGGTTTCAACAAAACCAGCTCGTTATGGCTTGGATGGTGAAATCAATATGGTCGTTGGTGACGCTATTGATGACGACCCATTAACCTATAAACAGACAATGTCTAGTCCGCAACGGAAACGATGGTCAGTCGGCATGGATTCAAAAATGGATTCCATGAAAAAGAACAAAGTCTGGGAATATGTAGACGCACCTGATGACTATCATCCAATCGGATGTAAGTGGGTTTACAAGAAGAAAAGAGGCGCTGGAGGCGAAGTCGAAACTTTTAAAGCTAGACTTGTAGCCAAGGGTTATACCCAAAGAGAAGGTGTGGACTATGAGGAAACTTTTAGTCCTGTTGCCATGCTCAAATCCATCCGAATTCTTCTCTCCATAGCTGCTGCTTTCAATTATGAAATCTGGCAAATGGATGTCAAGACTGCCTTCCTTAATGGGGTACTTGAAGAAACCATCTCTATGGAGCAACCAGAAGGGTATGTTCTTCCAGGGCAGGAAAAGAAAGTTTGCAAATTAAATAAGTCTATCTATGGACTAAAGCAAGCTTCTCGCTCATGGAAAAAAAGGTTGGGTGAAATCATCAAGACCTACGGCTTTCTTCAGAATGAAGATGAACCTTGTGTTTACCAACTCAAGGAAGAGCAAGTAGTAGTATTCCTGGTCCTTTATGTTGACGACATTTTGATTATTGGAAACAATATCAAGAAAATGACTAACATCAAGGAATGACTTAACACTCAATTCGATATGAAAGATTTGGGTGAGGCAGCCTATGTTGTTGGTATTCAGATTATCAGAAACCGGAAGAACAGATCCCTTGCTCTCTCTCAAACAACCTATATTGACAAAGTTTTAGAGAGATTCTCCATGAACAACACCAATGGGGCAAACATGCCTTCTAGATATGGTATCCGTCTATCTAAGGAACAGTCTCCTACTGATCTTCAAGAGATAGAGGACATGGCAAAAATTCCTTATGCTTCTGCAGTTGGAAGTCTAATGTATGCAATGTTATGCACTAGACCTGACATCTGCTATGCAGTTGGAATCGTGAGCATGTATCAGTCAAATCCAGGACAACAACATTGGAATGCAGTTAAGTATATTCTGAAATACTTAAATAGTACAGGAAATCTTGTATTAGCCTATAAGGGTGGTGCTTTAAATCCCATAGGCTATACTGATTCAGATTTCCAGGCATGTCTTGAAGACAGGAAATCTACATCTGGGATGGTGTTTACTCTTGGGGTGGAGCAGTGGTTTGGAGAAGTTCTAAACAAACCGCGATATCGAACTCGACGATGGAAGCAGAATACATAGCTGCAACAGAAGCTGCTAAAGAGCTTGTCTGGCTAAGAAAGTTCTTCACCAGTATCGGTGTCGTGCCTGTTGGGTTTTATGCCCTAAATAAAACTCTTTACAATCTGATTAGTTATCAATATAAGAAATTTGAAGTGATTTATGTTTGCATGAATTTTACGTGCTAATGGTTTAATATGTTTATTATATTTACACACAAAATCAGTTAAATCCAGATCATATGTTTATTCACAATTACAGTATCGTCAACACAGTGGAATGTGGTTGTGATCATATGAATCAAAAGACTAAGTCCATGTTTCATCAGTGTTTTGGATTTACACTAATGTGATAATCAGCGATGATGTGTACTTACACTTGGAGTAAGTGTTATGTTCTTTCCAGGACATTAGTAAAGTATACTAGTTTCGAATGTATGCAGTATACATTGGACTGGACCGATATTGCAACTTAGTTAAGATATTATAAACTTACTGTTATATCTTTCCAAGTCAATATCAGTAGTTGATCTTAAGATTAAAAGAATCTAAATCCTGATATGCTTAGGCTCAACTCAGGAGTACTATTCATGTTCTTTGATTTATTAGTTAAGCCTACTTTTGGGTCAGGGTGATACGTATATTTTGGGAACATGATAGTATGATTGAGTGGGAGTGCTGAACATAAATATGGAATCTATAGCTTCTACTGGTGTATAGAAGTCAAGTGATGATTCCCTTCGAGCTTAGCAAATAGAATTAAATGGATGAGCTCTTGTTTAAGTGACTAATTCTTAGATCACTAAACATCATTTACAGGTAGCTAAGTGTTTTAAGGGGCAAAATACATTGAGGGTTGAGAACGGTAAAATTATCCCATCTCGATGTAAATCATCTATATAGAGGATCTTTGATCACAATAAGTTTATAACAATGGTTAAATGAGATAGCATATCTATATCGTGGAACATATAATATGCTCTATATAAGTCTGAGAGTACAATTCTAAGTTCTAAGAGTGGATTCAACGAAGAATTAATAAGTAGGAATTTACTATTAGTAAATTCGGTTCACTTATTGGAAGCTCAGCATATAGATCCATGGTCCCCATTCTAGTTGAGAACATACTACTTGTAAAACTCGATAATTTATTTGTGCTTAATCAATTATAATTCTAAAGTTAGACTATGTCTGATTTGTGAATTTTCACTAAGCAGGGGCGAAATTGTAAAGAAAAGAGATTCTAGGTTTATTTATTTATTAATAGACTTTATATGTCTAATTAATAATTAAATTAAATGACAATATTATTTAATAATCTATTTTAGTTATTAAATAATTAGTTTTGGCATTTAAATGGTTAGAATTAGAAAATTTGTGTTTTTGAGAAAATAGAAATAAAATTTGTGAAAACTGCAAAACCAAGTGGGGCCCATTACACACACCATGGCCGACCACTTATAATGGTTTTTCAAATTGATATTTTCATTATTTTAATGCCAAATAATTCCTAACCTAAACCTAGTAGTTGCCTATAAATAGAAAGTGATGGCTCAGTCAAATCACATACTTTTATTAGTTTTTTGTCAGAAAATTTTCTCTTCAGAAAACTGAGCCTTCCCATTCTCTTCTATTGGCCGAAATCATTCTCTCTCTTTTCTTCTTCATAAATTTCAAACCTTAGTGATAGAGTAAGTGCCCACACACAGCAAGTGGTAACTCAATCATAGATTGGAAGACTGTGAAGGATCACATACAAAGAGAAGGACATTCGGGCTCAGATCTTGATAATACTCTGCGACAGAAAGGATACAAGGGTTAGAGAACTGAGTGGAAGGAGACATTAATTTCGCTGCATCAATGTAAGGTTTTCTGAACTTTATATGTGTTTATTTTATCGTTTTAGAAAGTTCATATTTAGGGTGTTAAACAACATACTTCTGAGTAGATCTAAGATCCTGGTAAAATATATTCCAACAGTGCCTGGAATGGAAAAGCCTCTGGTCTTACTTTGTGATAATAATGGAGCAATAGCCAACAGTAAGGAACCTCGAAGCCACAAGAGAAGCAAACACATAGAAAGGAAGTATCACATCATCAGAGAATATGTGGCAAGAGGGGATGTACTGGTTGAGAAAGTGGACACAGAAGACAACTTAGCTGATCCATTCACCAAAGTCTTGGTAGTAACTGCATTTGAAAAGCACCGTCAGAATTTAGGATTAATTGATATGTACTGATTAGTTTTATATTAGTGCAAGTTGGAGTTTGTTGGGTTTTATGCCCTAAATAAAACTCCAATTCAATGTAATCCATTTTATTCAACATCAATAAAGAAACAGAAGTATTTTTCATTCATTTGTGTATGTTTTGGTTCATGTTATCAATTGCTTGTCTATTTGATTTATAAATTCATCTGAAACCCTTCTCACATACTTGATCCTGTTTATTGTGTTGTCAACACATTGGAAAGTAAACATGACTATGTGAATAAAGATTCCTAGATTTATCAAACACAGGGTTTTACTGATATGATAATCTACAACAGAGTTTACTTGCATTTGGTATAATGATATGTTCTTTCCAGAGCATTGGTTAAAGTAAAGCTCAGGTTGGGTGCATGGAGTATGCATCGGAAGGGACCAATATTGAACTTTGACATAGATTTATCAAACTTACCGTAATATATATTCAAGTCAATATCGCCTAGTTGATCCTAGATCAAATGATCTTAATCCTGATATGATTAGGTTCAATCTCAAGAGTGTTATTTGTGTTCTTTGATTTGTTAGTTAAGCCTACTTTTGGGTCAGGGTGATACGTACATTTTGGGAACACGATAGTGCAATTGAGTGGGAGCGCTAACATAAATATGGAATCTATAGCTTCTATCTGGCGAATAGTAAGTAAAGGATGATTTCCTTCAAGCTTGACCAAACGAAAATAAATGGTGGAGTACTCATTTCACATAGCTGAAATATCATTTATACGGGGTTAAGTGTTTTAAGGATAAAATACATTGTAGGGTGTCAAGGTAATCTAATCCCTTTACAGTGTAGATCATTCATATAGAGGATCATTGATCAAATTAGGATTATAACAATGGATAACTAATGAAGTGTCTATATGGTGGAACATATAGAGCGTTCTATATACTGAGAGTGCAATTCTAAGTTCTATGCGTGGATTCAACAAAGAATTAATAAGTTAGTGAATTTAGGTTATAAATTCTTGATCTGCTTATTGGAAGCTCGGTTATATAGACCCATGGTCCCCCCACTAGTTGAGATAATATTACTTGTACAACTCATTTAATTTGTTTTGATTAATCAATTATAATTCTCAAATTAGACTATGTCTATTTGTGAATTTTTCAATAAGTAAGGGCGAAATTGTAAAGAAAGTGTTGTTAGGGCTTATTTGTTAATTAAGATACTTTGTATGGTTCAATAAATAATTATGATAAATGACAATATTATTTAATAATTATTTATAGTTATTAAATAGTTAGAATTGGCATTTAAATTGTTGAATTTGAAAATTGGCGTTTTTGGGAAAATGAGATGTAGAAATGATAAAACTGCAAAATTGCAAAAAGTGAGGCCCAAATCCACATAGCCATGGCCGACCACTTTTATAGGAATTATCATCTGATATTTTCATTATTTTAATGCCAAATAATTCAAACCTAACCCTATGTGGAAGGCTTCAGGAAATTTACACTTTCACTTCTGGTTTTCTTCAGAGAAAAACCTGAGCCTTCTCTTTCTAAATCCTAGCCGCCACCCTCATACTCTTCTTCTTCCTTGAATAATTTTGAACCTCTTAGTGATAGAGTAGTGCCCACACACAGCAAGTGATACCGCAATCATAGTGAGGAAGATCGTGAAGAAAGACATTCAACAAGAAGGAGTTTCAGCACTAAAGAAAGGAGAGAAAGAGATCCAGGTTCAGATCTTGATAATACTCTGCGACAGAAAGGATACAAGGGTTAGAGATCTGAACGGAAGGAGACAATTTATTCCGCTGCACCCAATGTAAGGTTTCTCATACTTTATATGTGTTTATTTTATAATCATTTTAGAAGTTCATATTTAGTGTGTTAATCAACATACTTGTGAGTAGATCTAAGATTCTGGTAAAATAATTTCCAACAAATGCAACCGTGGAATGAGTAATTATAAGGTTCCCCTCTTGCATATAAAGCTACTTCTTCCCGGATAATGAAGTTGTTATGTTCCCTAAAGCCCAATAAGAACATAGTAAGTAAAGGACCCACTTTAGTGACATTCGAGAAGAATTCTTAGTTATTTAGGTGCCTAACTAGTCATCTACTCTATTGAGATAATCCTTCAGTTGATACCTACGCGGATCCAAACTCAAGAAATAATTGTCAAATGCCCCTTGGTCTATCCGTGACATTCACAATAGGCTAGGGGTATGAATTACGCGAAAGGGAATTTTACCTCTTCCTGAAGTGCTTGTTTCGAAAGTGCTTGCATCGAGATATGGTGCAAAAAATCTAGATTAAATCTCCTCCTCCTCAGGGAGGGGATCTGGATGATGACTAGCCCATGCTAAAGAGAGAAGCTCCTCATCCTCGGATGCCTTAGTTATCATAATAGACAATTCCAAAGGAGCCTGCTCCTTAAGATCATTGGGAATCTAAGGTTGAACTCTGCCACTGACGTCGTGAATGCTTTGGAAATTGGCTATCAAGCCATAGTAGTGCAACAACTCAGTATTCACTAAGTTCTCCACTTTTAGTTCCTCCTCTAAAAAAGCTTCGTATAAAGTTATCATTACCTCAATTTATCTGTTAGCACAGTTGTCAAGACAAATTCTTCTAGAGAAAGAGTTGGAACTCGCTTCATGGGGAAGCCTATCGTAAAGAACCAGTACTCAAGATGGTCTGGGTAGTGGGAGGAGGTATTTGTTGGACATCAAGTGCGCTTCTACTACTGAAGGTAATAAAATCCAATTTTTGTAAGATACCCTCGCATGGGCTGCGACTTCATCTCATAGAAGTATAATATTTCTTTTGGGTTCGGGCGGCCTGGCCCCAACATTTACATAATACAAAAAACTCGGAGAGCATTCTATACGAAAATTGAAGGAGATGGAATTGAGAAATTCTGACTTTGGTAAAAAATTGGGCGAAGTAGGTCGTGAGTGGAAGGTGAGTCCCGCATGAGAAGTGAGCCTAGCTCTAAGCTCTGAAGCCTTCTACACTTTGGGATGGCATTTTCCCAAGGACAGCCATCTGGTGCCACATGAGTCTTGGAATGTTCCATACAAAACCATTAGTGGAATACGCCTCCAGCAGGCCATAATTCCTAGCGCATTTTCGCTCTAATTTATTTCCAAAATATAATTGTTCAGTACAAGAGGTGACAAAAACATGGCCTGGGCTTTTCCTTTTCCCTTGTCTTTTCATCCCTGTCTGATCTAGAAAATTTTAGAAGGCCCCTCTTCTGCAGCTGGGTCTATAGGATCAAAAAGGACATTGGATGCATCCATAGAAGACACTCTAGGAACCTCTTCGAGATTCACGAGTGCCAACTGGAAGTCATTATCTTCACTAGACACTGTAAAAATGGAAAGAAAACCCAAGCAGTCAATATCCCATATCCAAATGACAAATAGGGTATCGAGCAAGGCCTCCCCCAAATACTTCTTGGAGAGGTCCCCTCCGGACTCATCATCTATGAGGTCATCTTCACGAAGAAACCTATTATGCTGATGAATCGAGAATCGAAAAACACGACAGTGGCAAAGAAGTCCAAACATTCCCTTTAAAAAAATTAACATAAAATATATATGTAGAGAGGCAGAGGGAAATTGTCCCAAAAGCTAGTTTCAACCCAGAAATGTTCGACCTAAACACCCGAACAAGAATATTTCAAATAACACACATTCTTCTCTACTCAACCTGAAGGGAGAATACCTTAGCAAAGCCCTAGCTCTAGAGATATTTACCCCAAAATTTATGCAAACCAATTTCACATATAGTAACCCTAATTATTTAACCTCAATCCTATGCATGCACAACAACAAATTCATACAATCAAAAAACTACATTCACAATTGAATCAAGAAATAACCGTTTGAGTGGGATAAATGCTTACTTGTAGAAAGATTCAAGGGAAAAAAGCTAGTTGCTAGTTGACGTTCAAAGTTCCACAGGTTGCGTAATGATCTGGTCACGCTGTGCTCCTAGAAAAAACAAGCACATCTAGACTTGTACTGTGTGCTAGAAAATATCGGTTTCTTTGGAGAAGGAGAGGAAGAATCTAGTTCAGAAGAGTATGTGAGGGAAAAGGTTTTTTGTAGGTTGAAGGTTTCGTCTAAAGAAGTTCTCTGGGTAAAGGATCGTTGCTTAAGGAGAGGAAGAAAAGTGAGCACATTTACTGAGTTCCCCATTTATATGAGTGGCAACAGTTCAGAGCATTTTGAAATAGACAAATCCAATTACATCGATGAAAAAAGATGCTTCATTCGACGGCTGGGGACTTGAAGGGTTTTAAATTTAATGCATCTAAAGATAGACAATAAGGCATTCGTTACTCATCATTTTGTGGTAGCATCAGCAACCATGCCATAAACCTTGTATCTTTTGAAGTCCAGCTGTCATTCCCTTCCCACGAGAAACACGCTTAAGCTCAAAGCCTAAGATCCATAGCTCCACTAAACAAGCATCATGTTTTAGCAAAACGACAAGCATACCAACCCCTCAGTTACATGAGGTAATACTGAAGACTTCTTCCAAATCCCAACACATCTGAAAAATCAAGATATTAAGTTAAGCATCTGGAAGTAAGCTACAATCTCCCAACACTCACAAGTCCTGGGAGCTTGGGGCTAAATGTTATTCGTAATCTTGGATGCATGATACGTGGCAATCACAGAAAGGTGCTACCTCAGACTATGTGAAATTAGCATGTACCTTTTGCCCTTTTTGCATCACGAAAGAAGTTATGATTTTAGGAGTGGGTTAAAGGATTTCCCTGTCAGCAAATATTGAAAGGACCATGGGGCTCCCACTATTAATTCGCTATTAAGAAGGATAAAAGACCCCCAGAAGCTACAAATATTGTAGGAGGATAGCAGGTTAGTCTAATTTGGGAAAGTTTTGACCAGATGGTCTTGGAACCTATTTGGTTGTATCTTATTCGGAGCTCGTGGCAACAGTGTCATATCTCCTGACACCAAATCAGATCTTGTCTCTTGTGCCAGACCTTGGTAGTGTGTGTACATGCCACTAAAGCCCCTTATTGTCCAGCAGCTGGTCTAGACAACAATTTTGCAAGGTAAAACCTTTGAGGAACACGTGTCCTTATTCCCGCAAAATGCCTTGGAACAATTGTACACCTCACGATGGCAAAGCCTCCTACCAACGGACAGTCAAATCATCATGTTGTAGTTTCGGCCCCTATGGCATGTTGAGTAAGAAACCCTAGGTGGGTAAAAGGGTATGCCCTTATCCACACGTGTGACTATAAATGCCTTTATTTTTCATGTGCAAAGGATGAAAAATTTTATACATACAAAACCTCTGAAAAAATTCCTACTAGCTTTCTTCTTCATCAATTGAAACAACAGGAATACAGAGCTAGGGTTGATTTAATGAACACTTGTAATATTCAAACAAACGCCTACAAGGCTAATTCTACGGACTCGTGGACTAGGGATTATTAATTCATGAACAACATAAAAATTACTTGTCTATTATTTATTATTATATATTTTTCTTAAGCTCTAATTAATTAGTTCCTAAAAATCTCGATAAACACTTACAAATTCAGCATCTTCTCATAGTTCACCTTTTGAAGGGAGTGCATAAATCTTGCACATGAGTGCTTCCTCCAAGGAATTTAGAAGAAAAACTAGAGATCTTTGACATATCTAAGTATGTAAGAGATAATCTATCTCAACAAACATGCACAAGCTAAACTTGTACACGTCTTCTAGATACTGACACTTTGAGAGCCGCTTCGAGAGTGCTTCTATCTTCACACTATCAGACAAGTTGAAATATTTGTTGATCAACCGGTTTGACCCCAAGTAGGCAGCCTGCACAGCCTTCTCCTCTTCTAATACCCCTGAGGTGAAGTTCAGGCCTGTAATGAGTGCAAACTCAACCACTCCAAATCTGATCTCCTTCCAGGCAAAGAAAGAAGGAATCTCTTCCGTCTTTTCAACATCAACCTTCATCTTCTGCAACAATACTTGGTGAAATAACACCGAAGAAAAGGTGAAAGGTACGACATTCTAAAATTTATCTAAACTACTTGCTTTCGTCGTCTCATTCAAATTGTATTCCTCAAACCGCATCTTCATTTTCACAAAAGTACTGATACCTCTGTATGTCACACAACCAGTATAAAATGGTCAGATGCTTGAACTATGAGTCGTGAAGCCATTTGAAAAAAGATATAACAAAAGCATGCAGTAAGCACACCATCAAAAAATCATCGATAAAACATACATAAACCATTAACAAATTAAAATTCTTGAAAAAATCAAAGATACACAATTCAAAATATTCTTAAACTATCTCCAAATTATCGACATCCTTTAAGAATTATCTAAATTAACAAAATAACATAACACATGAAAATTGTCGAAATCCTATTGACATTATCTCAATTAAATAATAAGAGAAGGAGGAAAAATTATCGACAAAATAACGTCGACATTATTTCAATTAAAAAAATAACTTTTTACAAGAAAATTGTTGATATCCTGTTGACAAAATACTGACAGTATCACAATTATAATAAATCAAGAATGCAATAAAATTATCAACAAAATATTGATATTTTACAGACATACTCAAGATATTCTAAAAATATATAGCCTAACTAAAATTTTTCAGAAACCATTGATAAAATATTGATAGCCTATCGATACACATTAAAAAAATGGAAAAAAAAATAGTTATGCTCAAATAATTCACTACCCATTTGATTTTTCGTCTATAACCTATCGATATGCTATCGATATTTTATTATAACACTGTAAATTAAAATACACACACAACTGAAATATATCCAAAACTTCAACCTATCATTTGAAAGATCACAAAATCTATAAAAATTGAACTAATCTCAAGAAAATATACAAATTCACATCTAAATCTATTGAAAATCTAATTTTTTTATTTAAAAAACATATCTTTTGATTCAGCTTGGCGGTGGTGGCGGCGAAGGTTTGAATCTTAAGTTGTGGGTACTACTCTCGTTGGTGGCCTGCGGTGGTTTCGAGCTAGCTCGTGGTCATTGTCGTGATGGTGGTAACCCGGTTCATGGTCGTGGTCGTGGTCGATATTTGGGTCGCATGAGGAAAATGGAGAGAGAGAGAGAGAGAGAGAGAGAGAGAGAGAGAGAGAGAGAGAGAGAGAGAGAGAGAGAGAGAGAGAGAGAGAGAGAGAGAATAAGTGAAAATAGATTGAAAATGGTCGTTTGAGTTTTCGGCAGTGGTTGGGGTTTTCCAAGACAAACAGAGCGCGAGGGAGATTGAATAACAATTGTATTTTGGGTAGTATGGAAAATACTAATATTTTTGATACAAATTAAGCATGAATTATAAAATTTTCCATTATAAATAAAAGCATTATTGCATGGTCAATAGGGAATGAATGTTTAAATGAGAACTGAGAAATATGACAATATCCATATTCTGACTCACCCTGTCACCCATAATACTATTAATTCCTTTCAAAAAAAAAAAATAAATAAGAATAGTATTTGGTTTTTCAAAGAATAATAATAGTATTTATTACGTATGTATATGTACAAAAGAGTAACAGATCTGAAATGATAATATCATCCTGTCAAAGAATGGGTCATGCAACCACAGCTGGGCTCCATCACTTTATTTTAAACGTCTAATCCAATCATTCAACAACCTTATAATTATTCTTTTCCATTGTTTTATGGCTACAAATTAATAACTTCAATTTCATATAATATATATTTATATATTGGCATCCCTCATGATACACAACTGCATGCCGACATTTTCGCCTTCAATTATAATCACATTCATAATTGCTACATTATGCCCTCAATATTACAATCATATATATATAATAAAGATATATATACATGATAAATTCAGTCTAGTTTTGTTTTTTATTCTAATATATAAAACCATTGTTTTGGATTGTCATACATATATATATTTCGATGATCCTTATGGAGACAAATTAATCATGAGATCTTGTTGTTCAATTTTGTTTTTCTAGGTTCCAGACATTCAAATCCTATTTCATTCTTATTCTTTGAATATACAACAGAGGAAGAGTATTTGAACTTGTACTTAATGTAGTCATTACTATTTTCGTGTTAAAAGCCTAAGTCTGAAGACGTAAGAAACTATCATATGTAATTAAATTAACTTCACTACAGTGAGTATAGCACAGTTACCTCTAGTCAAAAGAAAAGGGTTTAATGCAGTTAGTTTATTTGTCTCTTTGGTCACAAAATTTCGTTTGCACACACACACAGACATATATATATATATATATATATAATATTGATGGAGGAAAATGAAGCAAAGGCGAAATAACACGTTGATAATTTACTCCTCTCACATTAGTCAGATTAAAGTCACTTTACTTTATACGAAGCACACTAAATAAGCTGACAGTGAGTATGTAATAGAGAAGTCAACCAACCATACGTTTGCCACGTGTTTCCATTTGAACTTTGCAGGTTGCAGTACCATACTAATCTAGGCCAAATTATTGAAGCAATGATGGTAGTGAGAGTCAAAATAAATACATTTAAGAATTAAAAACTGTTTGGATTATATGATCTTATGAGAGTGAGAGAAGAAATGAACATGTTTGAACATAAACATGTAATGACGAAAAGTAGTAGTGCTTAGAACGAATAAAGTGTGTGGTTTATAATGTATATATACAAAATAATATAATTGAATTAAAAAATATTATTAATAAAACGGAAATAATTGATCAAGGGATAAAACAAACCTTACATTTTTATGGAAATTTTGATTGGGAATGAAGATTAGCTGAGAAGCTAAATTCTCGGTTTGTGTTCACACATGATTACAACTATACTATATTCATTGTTTTTTTTTTAATTAATAGGTCATGTATATATATGATAGACTGAGGTCCAAAACCAAATCATACAATGCTGTTTTAGTTTCTTTATGTGATGGATTTGTTTTCAAGTGCAGAGTTTGCTGAAGGAATATATTGGGGAATGAAAGTCTCCGTTGATTCTGCCCCACATTTTGACTATGAATATCCAATCTTTCTTTCTCATTATCAACATTCTTGCGGGACCCATTTCCACATTTGTTAAAACGTAGCAAACAATGGCCAATAGATGAACTCCAACAGCTGTCCATCTCAATTATAATATTTTAAAACTAAACTTTTTCAGTACAAAGACATAACTCTATGTCTTTATGCTTGGACCCACATGGTTAGTGTATCCTAATACTGCAAAGGAAAGAAAATTGTGGCACAGAATTCTCACATCGCAAATTCACACTTGACAGAGAGAAAGAAAGAGAAGAGTGAATCACCTTTCCTCATTCCCCAAACCCTTTTGGCAAAAATTGAAATAAACTCCCCAAAGGCAAAAAAAAAAAAAAAAAAAAAAAAAAAAAAAAAAACTTTACAGAAAAGATCGATCTTCCACTCACATCTTTTATGAAAATTTTTGGGAATTAAATAAAAATAAATGTGGTTAGTAATATATGGAAAACTAGTTTTTGGTTTTAACTTTTTATTCTTGGAAGTCGGTTAGAAAATTAGTTAAGGTTGTTAATTAGTTGTTCTAGGTGTTAGTTAGCTTGGGTTGTGAGCTTTGCTAACCTATGTAAACACTACTTATTATTGTTGGAGGAATTTTGACAACACCAAATAACAAAGAAGAATATAAATAATTAATGAAAATGTGCGATTACTGCACATAGAATGGCAAGTATTTAAAGAATAAACGCACAGACGTTTTGGAAAATATAATGAACACAAGAGAATTATAGTTGTTCAGCCAAATCACGGTCTGCTTAGTCCACTGTTGCAAGAATTTTCTATCTTGTCCATTTCATATTGGATCACTCCTTTATATACAAAGCAAGTGTCCTTTGATTATACAAAACTTGATTAATTATCAAACTTTTTTTACATCGAATATCAATATTAAATCAATAAAAACGTAAATAGAATAAATGAAGAACAGTTTCAACTCAACTCACTAACTACAACAACCTATGCGACCTTATTGGTATGAGTTGTCTGTTCATATTCTCGCATAAGCTCGCGGGCCTAAGATGCGTACGAGACTAATCTAGTCTATGTGTTAAGATATCTGTGTTCTATCCGAGTCCCGTATACGGATATCCTGTAGAAGTCGATGACTTGGATGTGCGAGTCCTTCAATTGTCATCGAATGTGTTAGGTCTTCCAGACCAACTCGCTAAGTAAAGAATAGATTTTTACTGATTCACAGGAGAAAGCTTTATAGACATCGCATATACCTGGGTATATGCGAGCCTTAAACTTGACCTTCTTGGACCTGCACTATGCGAGGCGTAATAATGCGACTAGACTCTGTCAGGGTCACATCATCTCGCTGAATCTGGTTCAAGCGAGGTTTATACTCTAGTGGTCTCCTTCAGACAGCTCAGCACTCCTTGAGGGGAATGAGTCCACGTGTCATCTTTATAGGAGCCTGATCTCAAATTTCTAGCTGAAAAATTCACACTATAACACATGCCTCTAGATTCGCGATTGACACCTATGTCATGAGGGAAACTATGAGAGAGAGGTAGGCGAAAGGTTGCCACGAGGTGGTGACCATTGATTGTCTAGTCGAAAGTTTCGAAAAGACGGTTGTAATCATTAGTTTTAATCCTTTGAGGTGCCACATCATCAAAATTCTTCGGGGTTTGTGCAGGCGTGATTATTGATAACTGTTGGATTGAGAGACCTTAGGCATTCCTTCCCATGTATCCCCATCCCAATAAATGAGGGATATTAGTATTTAAACTTTCTGATCCGAAATGATCTTTAATTCATTTCCCTCTCATTTTCATTTTCCCCTCCTTCTCTTCTCTTAACTTCGAACCTTCAAAACTTCTTTGCATTTTTTTGAATTTTCTTCATCTGAAAAGAATTTTGAACTTCGTGATAACACCAAGAATCATTCGAAGAGAGACCGCACTTCAAGGTTAGTAGATTACCATTATGTTACTATTTTCCTTTCTTTGAGAATATGTATACACTCTGTGCTTTTAGAGGTAGAAAATGTGTGAAATGATAGGATTTGTTATTTGTCTTTTGATTAAATTCCCTATTTTTTTAAGAAATATACTCTTGAAACTTGAGTAATCATGGGTTTCAGGGAGAACACTTCGAGTGTTCCCAAAATTATTGATGAGAACTTCCAGTACTCACAAGTCTTTGATGAGTATTTTGAATGTTCTCAAGTTTCTTTGAATGTTTGAATGCCCAAAAATAACTTTACTAGACCAATTACTAAGCCTTTCGTCCCTCTTTTTGCCAAAATGTATTAATTACTAAGACCTTTTAGCTTTTTGCTCGTATGTATTTTTGTTATGAAAACAATATGAGTTCTCGAAATTGTCGGTGTGTCACAGTAACTTAATGTTCATGCAGTCATAGCATGCCCCTTGGGTCACTATGAAACACCCAGCCATTTCTTGAGACATGCGGTTAGTTTTCATTTTTCTTGTCTTGTAGTTGCTATTGCAACTAACTAGGTTCTTCGAAATGGTGGGTGTGTGCCATTAACTCAATGTTTATGCGATAATCGCATGCCCCTTGGGATACTGGGACACTCCCAGCCATTTCTTGAGCTACATAGTTAGTTTTTACTTCGCGAATTACTTACTACTAGAATCAACCATATTCTCGAAATGGTGGGTATATCTCAATAACTTAATTTTCATGTAGCGACATGAACCTTGTGTTACTGAGATACTCCCAGCTATTTCTTGAGATGTTTGGTCAGTTCTTTTATTTTTATTTTCTCTGAATTTTATACGGGTGAGGGCACTTTGTTCAATTTTCACTTTCACCACACTGAAAAGATCTTCTATCTTTCTGATGAGCAATCTGTTGGATAGCCAGAGACTCGATTCTGTAGGAGGGGCCTTCACTGATGAAATAGAAAGAAGGGACAACTTCATACCGACCTCGATATCTAAGGATGAAGCCCCTACACCCAGGATCCCTCAGGGCTTGCTATCTACTAATGAGATAGATAAGATGGTTCGAGAACTTGCTGAAAGAGTAATGATCGAAATACACGACAGTGAGTCCACGGTGTCAGCTCGGGATTATCTTACTCATTCGAGACACGCCTTTGACACCGAAGTTGAAGAAATAGGTGAAAATTTTTAGGTACTAGATCGCGATTCTGAGGAAGAGAGGGAAGTTGAAGGAAGTGAGACGGACTCAGTCGGTAACACTCAACTATATGAACCATTTTCATGCGAGGATCTTGTCTCGCGAGTCAAGAAATCAGAGTTGAATACTTTTACACGGCTAAAATTAGTTCATACAGCCACTTCAACACGTTTAGCATCCAAGCGACCTAATCTTCCCTTCACGAATCTCGCTATCATCCCTACGCAAAATGTAGTGGTCTCAATTCCTATTCTCTGATGTGGAGTGACGCTGCCTTTTCATCCCTTTGTGAAGGCCATCCTCAAATGTTACGATGTTTCTCCCTTCCAATTAACTCTGAATAGCTATCGCATAATATTGGGATTTCATGCGGTGTGCATGGAGTATGCTCGAGGGGAACCAACGATGGAAGACTTAGCTACTTTTATGATATAAAGAGCGTCGGCCATGACAACGGCTTTCACTATTTCAGTAAATGGGCTAATTCTGAAATTAACGGGGTAGAAGGCACGGTTTCTAATATGGGAGATTGGAAATCCAAATGGTTCTACGCATTTAAAATTCTAGGGATTAGAGTTGACTTCAATCGTTGATCTAGTATGTCTCATGTCTTAACACTTAGCATATTTTGTCATTATCTTTTATAATTGCTAATGTCTATTTTCACTGACCATAGATAGACCGGTTCGATCTATATTGGACCCTACTCGTCGGGAGATCATTGAAGTTTTAAGTGGCCTTCATGTAGAAGATCGCGACTGGCGATTACTACGTACTACTACAAAATTGCGAGAACATAAGCTGATCTCAGAGAACTCCAAACTTCAGTGAGAACTAGTATACAAGGAACCTTCTGAGAAGCAAAAGGAAATAATAGACCAGCGCCTATCTAAACAGACTTCGAGACCAAGCTCAGGTAATATACTATGGCATATAAAACACTTTTCCATTTTGACAAGAAGTACTTACTTATGATCTTATGGCAGAAACGACTTTCCTTAAGCAAGCTGTAACTTTTAGCCGAAAGCCCAAAGTTGGTACTGCGACGATGTCTCTAATAGTCCTACAAACAAGGAAGAGCGATGTTGTTCCTACACAGGCGGCTGACTCATCGAAGAAGGAGCACAAAGCTCACCAAGATAAGGGGAAGAAGGTTATGATAGATCATACTGTTAGGGCCCGCGATGCCATGGCTCTTCAAGAAAAGTTTGTAAGTGATGAGTCTGTTTCTAAGATTGATTGGATTCCTATTGAAGACCTGATGACTCGCTCAGCTGAACTAGCATCGCAATTTCTGGCGATGTTCTAACGGCATTTTATTGTATGCTCAAAAGATCTCAATCTCCTGAAGAAGCAGAATATAATTCTTCAAGAAAGTGTGAAGAAAATGAACTGGAAGCGGCTATGAAGGACAAAGAAATCGAGGATCTTGGAAAAAGCTAAAGAGCAGGCAGAGTTAAAATCCAAGGTTTTGGAATCATGAGTCACTGAACTCGGTCACGATCTTGAGAATGAAAAGGAAATCGGGAATAAGCAATATGACCAGGCTGTTTGTGATTATATCTATACTACCCTGACCAAGCTACCTTATTTTGACTTCGCAATTCTCAAAGCAGAGGGGTTGAAATGGCTGATGCATTTTGCGCTATGTCGCCTACTGAGACCCAGGGACTTAGGGGAAATATTTTCTCTGAGGATGCCGAAAATGCGAATACAGATGAAGTCGCAGATGGTGTTGTTAGCAAGGTCGTGGATGATCCCAACACTCTAGTTGCTTATTTTTTAATTTCTTTTGTATTGCCGAACTTACTTTTCAAGCGGTACATGGGCACTCGAATCTTGTATTTTGAATGTCTTATTTAGCTATGTTATTCGATTAACGTATCCTTTCGAGGATACTTTTTTTTTTATAATTTTTTCCTTTTATTGCTTCATTAACATGTGATTTCAATTAAAACTAATTTTATCTTCGCAAAAGTTCTTCTTGATCTAATCACAACTTGGTGTGATGATTTTCCCTAAGTATAAAATTTTAAATAATGCAGATAATTCAAAATTTCAAAAATTTGAAAAATTTCATTAATTAGTCAATAGTACAGTATTGATGGTTACACCCGCTATACTTATTACATTTTACAAAATAAATTGACTAAGTATAAATGCATGCAAGTACCATTGGTAGTAATACATTAAAATTTCTCCATTCCAAGCTATTTTAAGGACTGTGCTGTCGAGATCGGACAATCGATAAGTCGCGCTGCCAATTTTTTCAGCGATTAGATATGGCCTTTCCCACTTATTGCCGAATACTCCTTGTGCTGAATTATGCGTATTAGGCATAACTTTGCATAGCACTAAATCTCGTACTCGCAGGTTCCTTTCCTTAACATTTGAGTTAAAATAGCGAGCTATTCATTGTTGATAGGCTACACTTTTCAAATGAGCCTGATCTCGCTTTTCTTCTAGGAAATCGAGTGGTATCAACTGATTTTCTGTATTGCTGTCAATATTAAAGATGTCTATTCTCAAAGATCCAGCTGTAATCTCGACTGGTACCATGGCTTCGCATCCATACGAAAGTGAGAATGGGGTTTCACCAGTCGTTGAGCGAGGAGTTGTATTATATGACCATACAACTTGTGGAAGTTATTTTTGCCATGTACCTTTATTTTCTTCGAGCATACCATTTATAATATGTTTGATAATTTTGTTGACTCCTTCAGTTTGCCAATTACTTTGAGGATATGCGACTGTCGAAAAAGCTTTTTGAATCCCTAGGTCATCACATAGTTGGCGCATCTCCTTGCAATCAAATTGCTTACCATTGTCAGAAATTAGTTTTGTAAGGGACGCGAAACCTGCAAATGATAACACTATAGACAAACTCATGTAATTTTGAAGTCGTTATGGTTACAAGAGCCTTAGACTCGACCCATTTCGTGAAGTAGTCCACAATGACTACGTCATACTTTACTCCTCCTTTTCCTTTTGACAATTCACCAATTGAATCTATGCCCCATACCGAAAATGGCCCAGGGCTAGTGTTAAAGTTTAATTGACTTGGTGGCCTATTTACTGTTATACCCAAAATTCGGCTGGCACTTCAGAGGAGGACACGTGTCAAATTAGGAGAATACAAATAAACTATTATAGTGATCATTATATTAGAAAATATTAAAATGAAATAACTCATTAAATGCTAAACTGGTAGAGTATATCTATAACGCGTTGACTGTAAAGTCTTGAGCGAGACATGGATGTACAAACTATTAATTCACATATTGACGAGAAACCCTTCTACGTCAGAAGTACAAAGCGATGCATCAACCTCATTACGTATGAAGAGAAGTAGACGAGACATGTTGGCTATTAAAATGCTTAGCGCATAATATACATTATACAAACTAAGCATAACAGTTGAACGAACTTGAACAACGAATAGCGAGGTAACCATCTCGTTATAGGAAGGCGTACTCATGGTACTTTCACTAATCAGCTCCAAACATCTTTCAATGATACCCATTGCTCCGTCGAGTCAGCTCTCTCAGAAAGAAGGTAACATTTAAATGATGTTGACTGCTGAAGATCACCTAGTCACCAAGAACTACGATTGTCAGATGGAGCATTATGTCTTCAATCGCCGAAACAACGAGATTTGAATTATCAACCTCGAAAAGACATGGGAAAAGCTCCAGCTCACTACAAGGGTTATTGTTGCTCTGTTCCCAGCGAGATGTCCCAACACGATACACTTTGCACCGTATTTAAATCACGTGCGCATTGACCCGGTAAGAGCGAATAAATCACAACTGTGTGATTTTTAAAATATAACCGCATTTATTTTACGTGGGACAGAATCAAATCCCACAATTTTAGGGGACTATTATCAATAGATATCAATTTGATTGTAATTTCTTACCCTCCTATATAACTATAAATCGGAGCAAGATACACTGAAAAAAGGACGAAAAATCCTTTAGAGAAAAAGCCCTAGTTTTGTATCAGAAATCTAATAAGATAGACTCGTGGACTATGCAGAATTTTAACTGGAAAACCACGTAAAAGAACTTTGTGTTATTTTTTTTCCTTTTATTATTATTGTTTCTACCCAAATCCATCACAAAATAGGCTTTAATTTAGTTAATGAAAATATGCGTTAACAATTTGGTGCTTTCAGTGAGAGCCTTCTTGAAAAAAAGCTCATAAAAAACCCTCCTGGTATATATATATAAAAAAACTTTCTCCATGGTTGACAATGGAGAAAATGTGGATACTCATCCTGAAGAAACCATCCAACGTCATGCTGGAAAAGAGCCAATGGGCTCCTGGAGGCCTCCCAACTCGCGATCTACGAGGACCACTCGTTCCAGGAGAACTCAACCTAAATGTGGCCCAAGTACACGATCCACTCGTTCTAGGAGGACCCAACTTGAAGGTGCCCCAGTACACTGTCCACACGTTCGGGAAGAACTCAGCATGAGAACGGCCAGAACCCAGGAGCAGGGGATGAAGAACCTGATCTTTGAGGCCCTCAACCTACTGAACATGATAATGATGGCGCTTATGATCCTACAAGATACGTGCCAATCGTTGAGTTGGAAAATTATCGTCTCAGGCGCCGCCTAGAGGAGGTAAACAGACGAAACGCTGAGTTGTAATGGGAGGCTGTTGCGGCCAGGGCGTCACATGAGAATAACACGCGAAATCAACCTGACCCTGGGGTGAGAAGACCACGAGGCAGACCTCGTGGCTCACGAGCTAGAAGGCAGGAGACGGCTCAGGAGAATCCTTAGACCGCTCAAGACGAACAACCAAGGGAAACTAAGTGTCCCCCTGAGAACGAACAACCAAATGATCAACCAAAGCCTTCTCACAAAAATGATAGCAGAAGGCGACCAAATACTAGGGAACAGGAAATCCTTTGTGGAAACGAGGGAAATCCTAGGTGTAGGTACTGGAGTCAGCCATAAGAAATTTCCTGGTTATGGCATAGATTGAAACTATTGTTGGGTTTCTTCCTGGCGATGTATCAAGCGTAGGTACAGGCGTCAGTGACATATGATAAGTACTAGGCGTACGTATGGGCTCATATGATTAGACGATGTAATATATTTGTGCCAAGTTGTGGCACGGGCTCACCTACTTAGGTGGTGCAATGATACTATATATGATATTGCATTATGACACGGGCTATCCTTATTAGGCAATGAAAATATATGAGCATATATATTTCTATGTATATATGGATGGCTATGTTGCTTATTGTTGAATGTTATGGTGTAATCGGGCTCACCTGATTCGGTGGTACAATGATATTATATATGATATTGCATTATGACACGGGCTTGCCTGATTAGGCAATACAAATATATGAGCATATCTGTTTCTATGCATATGGTTGGTTATATTACCTATTGTTAAATGTTATGGTGTAATTGGGCCCACCTGATTAAGTTGTGCAATGAAATTATATATGATATTACATTATGACACAAGCTTGCCTAATTAGGCAATGCAATTGTATGAGCATATTTATTTCTATGAATATGGCTTGAATGTTATGGTATAATCAGTTTATGATAATGAAATGTATAATTAGTTATTTAATGTACCCTGGTCTATTACTTTTCTTGCTGAGTTTATGTGACTCACAGGTGCTCTATGGTGCAAGTTAGGGCAAGAGAAAGTTACAGCAGCAGTGAGATGACGGTCTCTTCCAGCAATGTACATATTGACCCGACCAGCCTGCGTGTCAAGTTTCCAGGAGTTGTTTGGGGTTGTATCTATCATGTGTTTTGGTTTTATGTTTTTGAGGTGTCATCATATCATGTTCTTTTATAAAACTTTTATAACAAGGATGCCTAGAAACATATTTTTACTGTCGTTATGATGTTTGTTTTTAATATTTTGTTTTAGTCAAGTTTTTAGTATTATCACAGTTTATAATAATTAATTATTTTATTAGTATTAAACTAGCTTGTTAACCTCGCTTTTGGTCAACGACAGTGAGTCTAGATTGTAAGCGACAAGTAGTATGATGTATATGTAATATAATGAAATAAATGAAGACATGAGAATTTTATAGAGGTTCAGCCCCGAGCAGTTCGGTAATAGCCTAATCTTCTTGGTTTGTATTAACTTAAGAACAAGGAAAATAATCCCTTTCCTTAGAGCTCTTATAATAGTATCTCTGAATATGAATTCTTAGACAACTTTTTCTACCCTTTGCCAAGTGAGTATAAATCACTATTTATAGGGCTATAAGCTTGGGACGGAAGAATTTCCCTTCTGATTACAATTGATGTAATTTGAAAGATTGCATATTAAATACAGAATACACTAATGAAGGGATTCGGACACCTTGCCATATCTTTGTGATCTGATCCCAAAATTATAGGGATTTCTTCGGTGACTCACGATGCGAAAGTTGAAATTGCTAAGTGTTGGCGTGCTGTGCGGATTGCTCACTGCCCGGTGAAAAGGGCTTCGTCCAAGCGAATATATGTGGTGCTTTGTTCGGCATATCTCTTGCGAGCAGGTAGATAAAGTTGATTCCTCGTGTCACCATTATGTGATGCCACGTCAGAGTGCGAAAATTGAGATAACATTTGCCCCCCAAGTCTGCACAGGACTTTCAAAGTTTCGTGTAGACTTCATCCGAGTTGTCCTTGTGTTTGAATGGGTGACACATGTTAGGTGCGTTTGCTCGCGATTCGATGTGAGGCTAACCAGGCGTCCCTTCAGTTTTTGTCTAATTAATGCTCTGACTCAATTAATGCCTCAAAACCCAGCTTTCTCGTACCACGTTTGACGGTTACACTTGATTATATTTTATTACCAATATTAGCTTTTGGGGGGAACCGATGCGTCTAAGGCATTTTAAATGATTTCCTTTTTTCACTCTTCTGCCTATAAATAGGGTTAAGCATCCTCCACAAATTCACTTTTACCAATTTCTCCATTAAGCAAACTTAGAGCAAAGAAGGTTTTCACTTCAAGTCTGTCGTGAGATTTCTACCAAAAGCATCCGAGCAGCTTTGTTTGGACTGAACTCAGATGTCGAACAGTGAGTTATTTTTCAATCTCTTCCTCTTTTACTTTGCATGTTTAATTTCTGGTTTTCATACATGCGTTCTTGACGTTGCTGTAGAACATAGGTAGAAAATCTAGGTTTGAAACTTTGTGATTTTCTTTGTCATAGTCTGTAATACTTCAGAGTTCATGACGTCGGCCTTTGATCTCACATTGTCTTTCTTTCACCATGCTTATTCAAAGCTTCGTGAAATTTAGCCCTAAACCCAAAAATTTGAAACTTCTATGTTTTGACTTATTATTGAATATTTTCATTCCTTCAATCTATTAAGTACGCCAGGTTGTCATATTTTCCTGTTTATTATTCGATAACCCGACCAAACACTCATCTCGCGTGTTGTCTTTTATAGATGAACCCTGGTGAGTTTTGGGAAAGCAAACACCAAATGAACCAAGACCTGCTTCAACTTTTGTACGAGGATCATCCTCGTCTTCGTGCCAGTCCATCATCTTCAAGTGACGGGCTTTCCAATTCAAGCTGTGAAGACTGGGAGGTGAGTAGTGAATGCTATTCTACTCCAGAACCCGAAGTGTAACATAACTATTACTCCGAGCAGATCACTGGAGAGGGGTACGATTGCTTCATTTGGTAGTTGAAGAAGGGTTGGAGGTGCTATCTGTCTTCCAACTGGACATACGCTGTCTAGCCAGGTGTTGTTGATACTCTGCATGTTGGCCGTCCAAGTTCGGGGAACTTTGGTATTCCCATTTCTATTCCGGTTGTCACGGTAGCTCAGCATTCACCCCAGTATCCATCTAGCAGTAGGATGATGGCTCGAACAAAGCAAACAATGCGAAGAGTAAACACATCTGACCCTGACGTGGCCTAGCTCGCCACACTACCCAGCGCCGAGCAGGATCTACCCATCGAGGAGGAGGGGGATCCCGAAGGGGACATTCAGGTCTAGGAAATTTAGGAACAGGACGATGTCCGTCCGGGCAGTCCTTCCGAGGCTGAGGAAGAGGAGCAGGCTGAACCTCAAAATGTTGGGGGATACAACGAGGCCGGGGAGCAAGTGTCTGCAGAGGGCGAAGTCTTAGTCAAAGGGGTAGACTACGTCACCGAGGAGCTTACTACTGCAGTTCCTCACGGGCGGCAAGGTGCCTTAGGTGCTAGATGGATGAGTCCTCCATCCAAAATCACTGAGGCACGCCAAAGGGATTTGGACCAGTCTGGCTATCTGAGCGAACTTGAATGTTATGTCCCTGCCTCAAATCACCGACGCACAAACCCGAAGAAGGGGGTGTGTGCCTGGTCAGGTGCCCACACCAAGCAACGGGCAATGGTGCCTTTCCACCGGTACTTCAGGAAGGTGGAAGAGTACTTCCGCCTCTATCCGACCCAGTTTACTCCAAAGGGCATTAAATATCTTTCCACCTTGTTCGTCCTCTAAACCACCAAAAAGTGAGTTGTGCCTTCTCCGCATGAGGTCAGTTGATTTTTTGACCTCAAGTGTACCCCCAAGCAAGGAAGGTCGGGGTACTTCTACTTCTCTTAGCTAGATTTCAAGTTTTTGACAGACACTGTGGACAAGGACGTGAGCAAAATTGGGAATTTTGTTGACGAGTATTACTTTGTGGAAGGCATGGGGACAACTTATACTCAGTTTCAGCAGATCCCTATATGTATTACCGTCCACCCCTCACACTGGCTCTAAGGGATAGAGCTTAAGGGATTGTTCAATCGTTGGATGATGCCCAGAATATCACTTTGTTGACTTCGGAGGCCAACTTTGTTGAGTACGGGCTTCATCCAACAGATTTTATACCTCAGCCTGTGAAGGAGGGGAAGAGGAAGTCCAGTGTTGGCCAGGCTAAGGGACCTGAGCAAGAGAAGGAGCTCATTCAACTCAAGCGTGAGGCTAAGTTGAAGGGAGGTGCAGGAGCCAAGAAGTATGCTCAGGAGCATTTTGAGCAGTAGAAGGAGCTTATTCAACTTAATCGTGAGGCTAAGTTGAAGGGAGGAGCTGGGGCCGAATAACATGCTCAAGAATATTCTGAGCAGGAGGCTGAGTGTGAGGAAGAGCAGGAAAGACCTCTCAAAAGGAAGAAGAAACTTCTGGTCGGGCACAGGCCCATCGAACATACGATCTAGATCAGGGAGCCCGGTGTACATGCTCGGCCATCCACCCCTGTAGAAGGAAAGGGGAAAGCCGTCCTGGAGGAGCAAGAAGACTCGTCGGATGATGATGCCCCATCAGTACTTGTTCGGGTAGATGCCCCTGCCAAAGTGTAGGGTACTCCATCTTGTTTTTAGCTGTATTGTTTATCATGCCTTCATATTTCCTATTCTTTTTTCTGATTATATTACATTTATTTCGTGCAGACATGTCTCGGAAAAAGCTTGAGGCCCTGAAGAAGAGAGTGGGAGGAAGCTCGGGCTTACCTCCTCCGACCAAGAAGTCCAAGGGTGGTGAGAGAACTGTTGGGTTTTGTGCCCTAAATAAAACCCATTTCAATATAATCAGATTTACTAATTAATAAAGATCAGAAATTGTATTTTATGTTGCATAGTACACATGATTTATTTCATGATTATATTTAATGTATAAATTCTATTAAGTCCAGAACATATGTATTTGTTCATGATTATAGTGTTGTTAGTATAGTAATATATAATCATGATTATATGTTCAAAAGTTTAATTCCCTAATTTGTCAGTTCACTAGATTTAGACCTGCATGATAATCAGCGATAGTTATACTTACACCTTGGATAAGTGTTATGTCCTTTCTACGGCATTGGCAAAGTTTACCAGTATGAGATGTATGGAGTATACGTTGGACTGGGACCGATATTGATCTTGGTAAGGATATTATAATCTTATCGTTGTATTTCTAAGTCAATAGCATTGGTTGATCTTAGATCAAAAGATCTTAATCCTGACATGCTTAGGTTCATTCTCAGGAGTGTTATTCATGTTGTTTGATATGTTAGTTAAGCCTAATTTTTGGTCAGGGTCATACGTACATTTTGGGAACTTGATAGTACAATTGAGTGGGAGCGCTAAACATAGATATGGAATCTATAGCTTCTATCTGGACATAGAAGTGAAACGATGATTTCTTTCGAGCTTGGCTTAATAGAGAGAAATGGAGTAGCTCTTGTTTCAGTGATTATATTCGCTCACTGAAATATCAATTATAGGAAGCTAAGTGTTTCAAGGATAAAATACATTGAGGGGTGAAACGGTAAATTTATCCCCACTTGGTGTAAATAATCTATAGAGGATCTTTGGCTATTGAAATTAGAACGATGGTTAAATGTTTATAGCGTATCTATATCGTGGAACATATAAAGCATCCTATATGATTGAGAGTGCAATTCAAAGTTCTATGGTGGATGCAATAAGGAATTAATAATTCAGGAAATTTACTAGGCAAGTTCTAGTTTTGCTTATTGGATGCTCGGTTGTATAGGCCCATTGTTGGATTATTTTTTACCAGGATCTAGATTTACTACTATGTATGTTGTTTAACATCCTAAATATGAATCTCTAAAACAATGTAAAAAAACACATATAAAGTTTGAGAAACCTTACAGTGGGTGCAGCGTAATTATACGACTCCTTCCACTCAGATCTCTAACCCTTGTATCATTTTTGTACCAGAGTATCACCAAGATCTGAGCCCGAAACTCCTTCCTTGTGTTTGGATTCTTCATAGTCTTACACACTATGATTGAGAACCAACTTGATGTGTGTGGGCACTTACTCAATCACTAAAGGCTGAATATATTTTGTGAAGAAAGGCTTAGGTATTTCAAAAATTCGAAAGGAAGAAGCAGAAGGAAGAGGTCTCATTAGAAAGCTAGGTTTTTAGCTTTGGACGCATTAGGTGGATGATGAGACCATAGCCTTCCTTTTATAGTATGTTCAATAGGGTTAGGGTTGAATTATTAGGAATAGAAAAATGATAAAATAGGGTAAAAATTACACTTGATGGCCGGCCACTTAATAGGCCCCACTCAAGTTTGGGTTTTGTTATTTTTTCCAACTTTTTTTTACCTATTTTTCATAAATATCACTTTTTGCACTTCCAACCCTATAAATGCCAAAACTATATTTTTAATAATTAAAATAATCATCAAATAAAATTGTCATTTATAATATTTATTAATTAGATTCCATAAAGTCTCTTAATTAACAAATAAACCCCGAAACACTATTTCTTCACAATCAAGCCACATCTTAGTTTAAAATTCATAAACTAGACATAGTCTAATTTTAGAATTATAATTGATTAACTAAAATCAATTAACTGAGTCTTACAAGTAGTTTGTCTCAACTAGTATGGGGACCATGGGCCTATATAACCGAGCTTCCAATAAGCAGCTCTAGAATTTACCAAGTAAATTAACTAACTTATTAATTCCTCATTGCATCCACCATAGAACTAGGAATTGTACTCTCAGTTACATAGAATGCTCTCTATGTTCCACGATATAGTTACACTATTAATTATCCATTGTTATAATCCTAATAATATTTGATCCTCTATAGATGATCTACATTGCATAGGGACAAAATTACCTTTACACCCTTTCAATGTATTTTATCCTTAAAACACTTGGCCACTTATAAATGATATTTTAGTGAACTAATATAATCACTAAAATGATCGCTCTATCATTATCTCTATTTAGCAAGCTCGAAGGAAATCATCGTTTCAGTTCTATGTCTGAATAGAAGCTATAAATTCCATACCTATGATTAACGCTCCCAGTCAATTGTACTATTATTTTCCCAAAATGTACGTATCATCCTGACCAAAAAGTAGGCTTAACTAACAAATCAAAGAACACAAAAACACTCTTGCGATCGAACCTAATCATGTCAGGATTAAGATTGTTTGATCTATGATCAACTAGGTGATATTGAATTGAATGGATATTACGGTAAATTTATAATATCTAATCCAAGTTCAATATCGGTCCCTTCCAATGTATACTCCATACATCAGATACTGGTAAACTTTGCCAATGCCCTGGAAAGGACATAACACTTATCCAAGGTGTAAGTATACATATCTCTGATTATCATGCCAGTCTAAATCTAGTGAACTGACAAATCAGGGAATTAAACTTTTGAACATATAATCATGATTATATTCCACTGTGTTGAGAACACTATAATCACGAACACATACATATATTCTAGGCTTAATAGAATTTATACATATAATCATGAAATAAATTATGTGAACCATGCAGCATAAAATGATTTCTGATCTTTATTAATTAGTAAATCTGATTATATTGAATTAGGTTTTATTTAGGGCACAAAACCCAACAAACTCCCACTTGCACTAATATAAAACAAAAAGTGCATTTCCAATAATCTCAACACCTTGATATTCAGATCAAGTGTAGTTTGTAGTATACTATCTGTAATAGGATCTGACAAGTTGTATTCAATACAAACTTTCCTCCACAATTGCATTTCCTTAATCACAAAATCCTTGATATTGTGAAATTCATCTCTATATGTCTACGCCTGTAGGGATACTGGATTCTTTAATTTTTGGCCACTACTTCTGTGTTAGTCAGGCAGTAACACTAGTAGTTAATAAATGTTGGAACAATATACCAACAATATTGAACTCTCCTTAGACTGAATAAGTATGTTTCCTACAACTTTAACATTCAGTCTCTCTTGTAGACTTAGAGACTTCAGATAGGTTTTTACACTTCACCAAAATCACTACTCCACCAACAGAGTAATCACCATCTTATCAGCAGACTTTCTAGCACTAAGGCAAGTCTAGAAATCTGATTTGGTGTAGTCTAAGAGTATTAAATACACCCTTATAGACTAACATATAGTTCCTCTTTTTGATCTTAAGATTCACTTGATTGTCTACCAATGTTCCTTTCCTAGATTAAGCTGATACCTACTCATTACTCCCACTCAACAGCAGGTGTCTGGTTTAATGCATGGCAAAAGCATATCTGAGACCTCTCACTGTTGATTCTAATGAATTCTTTCATTGGCCTTTATCTTTTCAAGAATAGTTGAAACTTTTCCTTAGATAAATGAAATTTATATCTAGAAGTCGGAAAGCTTATATAGATTTAGCCACTAGAAAAAAAATGCCTCGGCATCTTACTAAAGTAAGTTGCTTGCACTAAAGTAAATTACCAGGCATACCACAAGCCATAGGTTTAGATAAACTCAAACCTTTAATACTAGGAACAAGGAGTTTTGTTAAGTCCATTGAATAGACTTACGAATTAAATTTCCTTTCTTGTCCTTGTAATAGAAAACTTTTGGTTGTTCCATATGAATTGTTTTAACCATAGTTCTCTTGGCTGTGCTTTTTAGTTTCTTATTCTGACAATCCATTACTTGTTTAAACTAACAATAGATTTTCATCACAAGTGTCTTTCATGTCATAACAGGGTGAGTTCCTTTAAACTCTCCCACTACGACAAACAACTGTGACTTTCTGTCTAAGAACATAAGTGGAATTATCCTCCTCGGTTGTGTCAAGACAATAGAGGCAGTGGGACCGTCTTACACAGAATAAGATGATAGAACACTTTCGGAATCAAAAAAAAATATCTCCTCTATTTTGATACTTTGTTTTCAGACTTAGTTATTTTATTAGAAAAGCAGTATTTGTTAAAACAAACAGTTTCTTATCTAATGACTGTGGGAAGGTCCACCCCTAATCACTTAGAATAGCTAACTAACATGCAATCCTTGGTTAACAGTTCTAGCTTTTCTTAAGATCACGATTAGGTCATCCATGAATGTAGTAATTGTTTACACTAAGTACACAACCATTCCATCATTCTCAAATTTTCCTATCACTAGGTATTTCCCTAGAAGGACTTAGGAAACTGCTAGTGACAAATCAAAGACCTTATACTATCATCAATACGCAAATCAAATTTTTGGGAAGGTAAGTTTGGATATAATTCAAAAAATCAACTTAATGATCGTTGAACTGCATATCTGTTGGGTTTTATGCCCTAAATAAAACTCATTTCAATATAATCAGATTTACTTATTAATATAGATCAGAAATAACATTTAATGTTGCATGGTTCACATGATTTATTTCATGATTACATGTACATAACGTATAAATTCATCTGAAACCCTTTTCACATACTTGATCCTGTTTATTGTGCCGTCAACACATTGGAAAGTAAACATGAGTATGTGAATAAAGTTTCCTAGATCTATCAGACACAGGGTTTTACTAATATGATAATCTACAACAAGAGTTTACTTGTATTTGGAGAAATACTATGTTCTTTCCAGAACATTGGTTAAAGTAAAGCTTAGGTTGGATGCATGGAGTATGCATCGGAAGGGACCGATATTGAACTTTGACTTAGATTTATTAAACTTACCGTAAAATCTATTCAAGTAGATATCACCTAGTTTATCCTAGATCAAATGATCTTAATCATGTTATGATTAGGCTCAATCTTGAAAGGCTATTCGTGTTCTTTGATTTTTTAGTTAAGCCTACTTTTAGGTCAGGGTGATACGTACATTTTGGGAACACGGTAATGCAATTGAGTGGGAGCGCTAGCATAAACATGGAATCTCTAGCTTCTATCTGGCGAATAATAAGCAAAGGATGATCTCCTTCGAGCTTGACCAAACGAAAATAAATGGTGGAGATCTCATTTCACATAAGCTGAAATATCATTTATACGGGGTCAAGTGTTTTAAGGATAAAATACATAGTAGGGTGTTACGGTAATTTAATCCCTTTACTGTGTAGATCATTCATATAGAGGATAATTGATCAAATTAGGATTATAACAATGGATAACTAATGATGTGTCTATATGGTGGAACATATAGAGCATTCTATATACTGAGAGTGCAATTCTAAGTTCTATGCATGGATTCAACGAAGAATTAATAAGTTAGTGAATTTTAGTGCTAAATTCTTGATCTACTTATTGGAAGCTCGGCTATGTAGACCCATGGTCCCCCCACTAGTTGAGATAATATTGCTTGTAAGACTCATGTAATTGGTTTTGATTAATCAATTATAATTCTCAAGTTAGACTATGTCTATTTGTGAATTTTTCACTAAGTAAGGGCGAAATTGTAAAGAAAGAGTTTATAGGGTCATATTTGTTAATTATGATACTTTGTATGGTTCAATTAATAAATATGATAAATGACAATATTATTTAATAATTATTTATAGTTATTAAATAGTTAGAATTGGCATTTAAATGGTTGAATTAGGAAATTGGTATTTTTGAGAAAATCAGATACAAAAGGTGTTAAAATTGCAAGATTGCAAAAAGCAAGGCCCAATCCACTAAGTGCATGGTCGGCCACCTTTGTAGGTATTTTAAGTTGATTTTTCATTATTTTAATGTCATATAATTCAAATCTAACCCTAGTGGAATGCTATAAATAGATAGTGAAGGCTTCAGGAAAATAAGACTTTTCTTCTGACACTTTCTGATCAGAAAACCTGAGCCTTCTCTCTCCCTATCTTTGGCTGACCCTTCTCTTTCTACTTTCCTCTTCAATTTCGAAAATCTTAGTGTGAGAGTAGTGCCCACACACATCAAGTGATACCTCAATCATAGTGAGGAAGATCGTGAAGAAAGATCATCAGCAAAGGAGATTCAGCATCAAAGATTCAGAGAAAGAGATCCAGGTTCAGATATTGATAATGCTCTGCTACAGAAAGGAATCAAGGGCTAGATATCTGAACGGAAGGAGTCATATTATATTCCGCTGCACCCAATGTAAGGTTTCTTAAACTTTATATGTGTTTAATTTATCGTTTTAGAAAGTTCTTATTTAGGATGTTAATAAACATACTTGTGAGTAGATCTAAGATCCTGGTAAAATAATTTCTAATAACTGGCCTCAGAGCCATGGTAATTGATTTACTTGCAAGAAATTTGGACTTTAAAACGATTGTTTGTATGTTCTTTGGATGGTATCATGTTGTATTGAGTGTTATTTGATGATTGATTGATGTTTGTAAAATTTTCGTGAACAATAATTGCGATTTTATCTCTGGAATTATTTTTATTGGATAGTATGGAAAAAATTAAACAAGTTAGCCCTTTACAGAACTTAATTTGGATTTTATTTGAATTAGTTATGATTTTTTGAAGATTTGAAAAAATCGGGGCTGTGCTGAAATTTTTCCTGCGATCGCAAATCTATCCGTACAGTTCACAATTTTTTTGTTTTTCTTCGACTTTTCATGGAATTAACTTCCAATTTTTTGTATAGTTTTGTATTTATACTATTACTATTCCTAATTCAATTCTAATTATCATTTTGAATTAATTTAATATTTTTTAAATTTAATTCAAGATATTAGTGTAATTTGAATTTGAATAGAATTAGTATCTATCTTCTTGCTTAAAAATCCATCTTATTTTAAAATTTGATTATATCTTATCTTATTTTAAATTTAAAATAAGATATTTATAATCATGTAATTTTTAAATGATATAAGATATTTTGGTAATGTTGACCGAGGTTTTCGGCAACTAGTAAAATATGATTATAATAATGAGCTGTAAGAAAGCGAGATGAAGACTTTTTACGTGGTTGGGGCGTTAATGAGCCTTAGTCCACGAGTCACTGCTATTAATGGATATCTTTAATACAGATTCTACACTTGGGAGAATGTTTCTCTCTTTAATACGGAGAATGTTCTTGGTGAGTTTTTTCTCTTCTTGCTCTTGAGCAACCAAGATTCTCCGACCCCATTAAATGAGCTTTGAGGGGGTATTTATAGTGTTTTGGTGGGGTAATCCCTAGAATTGTTCTTACACATGTGTCTGTAAGTATCCATAAAGTTGGGCATTTCCGATGAATATACCATGGGTGATGCATGGTCAAATCCCTAGGTCTTTGTGGGGTTTTTATGGAGAATGTCCTTTTTGTCTTATGATTGACGTGACTCTTCGCGAGTAGCGTCGCTAGACTTAAATGATCATTCTCTTGTCGCCCAGTCTTTGTTTGGGGGTTGTGCGAGTCGGACTTTATTGCGTGTTACGGTCCCGACACGCTTCCTCCATGCGGCATTAAATGCGACTTGATTTCTCGGGAGAGACGACACATCCCGGAGTGCCTTCAAGCTATGCTCGCTTCAGGGAGTACCTTGTACTCCGGGTATATCCTCCGGGACCCATGCGAATAACGCTTCCTGGTGTCATAAAAAGACTTAGCAGTTCTTCCCAAGTAATTTGATCCACGTGTCCCCTCTTGACTGGTCCACGTATATTGGGCGATTTTAGGAGCAACATTTACCCCCCAAGCCTTGTTTACTTAGTAAAAAATAAACCAAGGCTTGTTTGAGTGTCTCCTGTTGACTCCTCATTTCCCTATCTCGAGCTTCGAGCGCGTAGGGGCACATTTAATGATGTTATTTAATGCAGCAATATGCTCGTTCGCAGGAATGTTTCCGAGTAGCCTCCTCGGTCTTATGATACGCCTTGGGGGCGCGTGAAGGTGTGTCTAATAATGGCATTAAATGCGGTGATTCACTTTGCGAGAAGTCGATTCGTTTCACGCCCCCTGATTGATGCGGCGCATTGATGGTGTCAGACGGATACTCAAACGTTTGCACCGCCTTGATGGTAGATTGATCTAGTCCGTTGATTCATTGGGAATTCGAATCGCGCGTTCCCCCACCGTACGATTGGTATGTAAAGACGCTTGTTCCTCATGCACTTTTGCCTATAAAAGCCACCACCTTTCCTTCATTTCGGTTACTTTCCATTCCTTACCATTTTTGCTCGAATTTCTCAGAGAGAAAATTCCTCAAAGTAGCACAAACCGCCTTAACACTTAAACACTTCCTTTAATTTTCCAGTGTTCGGTTTTGCCAGTGCTTCTCAACTCCCGCTCAACCATACCCAGTACCCCCAGCTCAACAATCAACTGTAAGTTTTTTTGCATCTTTAGATAGTAACATGCTTACATTTATTTTGTTTGTTTTCTGGGTTCGCACTTAGAGATTTCTGGAGTGTGAGTGTTTGAGTTCTTCGAGTTACCTTTACGTTTTCTTTGTATTAGTTGTAGAGTCGCCATTGTCATGCCTCTGTCGTAGGCGTACAGTTTTGTTTGGAGAAGGCCATGTATCCTTCGTTTAGCAATTGCTTAGGGCATAGGAAGACTTTTCTCTTTTCTTTTCCTTTTTGCAAAACCACTTTTCTTTGCGATTTTCTTTTAGACACTTGTTCAGGGATTCTCTTTTGAGTTTCCCAGGTGACACGTGTCCGGAGGGGGCCTCTTTCCAGCGGTTAGGGGACCCCCACTCCCTTTTTTCTGGTTTAGAGTTTGGTATGGGGCCTGCTATTTGGGTTTTTTTTTTTATTTATTTTTGTTTTTCTCGAGCATAACATGTACGCCGGCTCGAAGTCTTCGAAGAAGAAAGGGAAAAACATTGCCACCACCACGGAGGAGGTTTCTGCGGGACACATGTTGCCCCGGGAAGGGTACAAGTCCGCGCCCTTTGGTTGGGAAGCGGCGGAGCTTCGATCGACACGACACCGCCTGCATGGTGGAGAACATCATTAATGTGGGCGGAATCAAACCCTCTACCTCGGGGACCTTCCACCGGCCTCCTCGTGACTCGGAGACGCCCAACCTCAACTATGATGGCTTCGGGGCTTGGAGTCGGACCCATCGATGGCGGTGCAATGCTCCGCTCCGGGATTATTTTGTTAATTTTCTTGTATTTGTCGGCCTTGCGCCATACCAACTTATTCCTCGAAGCTTCTGCTTTGCTCTCGGGCTTATTTATTTTTTACACGCGCGCGCTGAGGGGTCTCCCGGCCGGCGGAGGCCCTATATTTTTACGAACTTGTATCGAGTCCCCAAGAAAGGGGACAAACTTAAGGATGGTTTTTACGGGTTCGGATCCACCACACTAACGAAGGGGTGGTTCGTATAATAAGCAGACTCATGTTAAGGAGTACGCCACCGATTTTTCTTCTCCTCGGGTTTAGCGCCATGGACCATCGGAGCTTCTCACGGAGTGGGTGCGGATCCCACCTTATCGGCGGACGCTCCCCACTCGAGCTTTCCTTCGAAGGGCCCAAGCCTTCGCCTCCTGACCATGCGATCTTGATGTCGGGGGCACGGTCACCACGGAGAATTGCGAGAAGGCTAAACTTATCCTTTCTCACCAATCGTGGATGACTCCAACCTCTCCCAAGGTCATCTGCCCTAACGTGAGGGCGCGGTTGCGGAGAAGGCCTTCGGGATGAGCTCATTGCTACGGCGAGAGAAGAAGTACCAAGATTATCTCTGCGGAAGGCCCGGGAGAAGGCGTATTCTAAGGCCGAGAGGCTGCCTGCGGGAGAGGGGCTTCGCGTGGGGAGTCGGTGGTGCGAAGGAGCCAAGCCATTGGCGGGAAGTCCGAGAGCAAAATTTTTTGACAAGATTCTTCGAAGAGATTGGAGGTCCTTGCATTTGCGGGGCCCGCTTCGTCTTGAAGGTTCTTCGAGAACCCGAGACTTCCGGCCTCGGCCTTCGGTCCCGGGAACCAAACTCGGGTGCTCCGGAGCTAGCACTTCACAGTGCGGTGGTAAGTCTCCTTTGATAATTCGGTATGTCCCTTCCGTTGATGAATATACCGGTCGTAGGCCCATAGGGTTCGACGAGCGTCTCCGTAGGTTTAAGATGCCGTCGACCCGGTGGGGGGATCATTTGAAGGAATTTTATTTTACAAACTTAGGAGATTACCTAGGTCGGTCCGGATGGGCCCGGCCCCTCGGAACCTATTCCCTTAGGTCCGTCGGCTTACATAGCGTCCGAGCTGGTTTCGGCCCTCGGACGGTTATCTTGGAGATGATCTTGCCGGCATTAAAGTTCGGGACTTTGCTAGAGGCCGGGTTAGGGAGTCGGGTAGGAGTAGTTTATTTGCGCACCTTTTTGTAAGCGGTTTCTCACGGACTTCTAACACTTGCTTATTTTATTGGAACGGGTGCCTCCATGGACGCCATCTTGGAACGGCTTGCGGGGTCCATACTCCGGTGGCTCCTCGGCTTTCACGCCTCTCCCCAGGGCTCCTTCCTTGAAGGTTTCTTCGGCGCTCCTCCGAAACCATTGACTTAGTGGATGACGAGGAGGTGCTTCGGGGGAGAGGCCGGGGGAAAGGGTGGGACTTCTCGGAGAGCGCGGGGGGTCTTGGAGAGCCTCGAGCCCCTCCGGTGGTAGCGAGAGGAGGACGAGGAGGAGCTGAAGCGGCTCGATTCGCAAGCGTAAGGGCGAGATGATTGCCCGGGACGGCGAAGAGGCCTCGGAGGGCGGCACTCCCGCTCATGGCCTAGACGGCGGGGTTTCTCCGATGGAGGAAAATCCTGCTCCTCCTCACATTGATCTTACCCCGTCCGGGGACGAGGTGAGGCGGGGAGCTTCGCATGCTTAAACACAACTATGCTATGGATGAGTACTCCGGGGGTATGCTTGAGGTGGAGGCCCTCGGGAGGATTACGCGGCCGAGGTTGAGGCGAGTATCGGCCATCCGGACTATCATGATCCATGGAACCTCAACTTTGGACCCTCTAACGGGCTGGTTCGAGTCCCCTCCTAGGGCCCGCTTTGGCTCCCTTTGCGCGGAAATGGCCAGGTGAGTTCGCTTCGGCTTACACGGCTTGTGCGCCAAACGGTTCGCCACTTGCGCTTCCCTGAACTCCATTTTCCAGGTCCAGGACCTCAGCCATTCCCTCACAGTGGTAAGTACTTTGCAATTTCTTGCGTTTCCTTTTTGTTGTTTGCCTTTTGTTTTCTTCCTTTGAGAAATTTTTTCTTATACCCCGTTATGGTTCGACTTGGCTGTGAAGTAAGTCGCCTCTCCGGGAATATCATAAACCACGGCTTCGCTGCTGTCCAGGCTTTGGGGACATGAACGATGTCGGAAGGTCCTCCGGGACCTCACGGCGGAGAGGCGGATCTATCGAGAGGCTGCAGAGGCGCCGGAAGCGACGGCCGAGGCCAAGGAAGAGAAAGCCAAGGCCGGGGAGGAGGAGGCCATCGGAGGAGGCTCGGGCGGAGGACATGATCCGGCCGAGGCCCGGCGGAGAGGCGGGGATGGAGGCCCATCATCGGGAGGAACTAAGGGCTCAAACGGGGCTGAGAGAGGCCGGGGGCGGGATCTTCGGGGAGGCCGGGGAGGCTTTGGATGAAATGGCGCCCGGTGAAGTCTCTGAGGAGACTCACCGGTCGGATATCGAATCCAAGGCCGCTCTGGCTGCGGAGTTGAAGGAGCTTCGGGACTACAAAGATCAGTCAATCAGGAAGGCCAAGAGGGCCGAGCTCCTTTCTCCGTATCCCTGCGCCGGTGCCGAGCGCTTTGATGATGGTGTACATGGCTTGGGCCACCAATGATCGAGTATCGAAGCTTTCTTTTTATCCCCAAAGCAGAGGACATGATTGCCAAATTTCGGGAAGAAGAAGAAGAGGCTTGATGATCTTGAGCTTGAGGCACGGATCGGACCTCGTCTTCGCGCGCGGTGAGGCGAGGCTGCCATATTATTGACCCAGTTGTACCGTTCTCTTTATAACTCCTTTTTTTTTCTTTGTACATACTTCTTTGCTTGCCTTAGAACAATTTTCATACGGGCGGCGGCTTTTATTTGAAGGGAGACAATTTTAAGGCTGTCCCCGGGCCATTTATATGTGTATGACCTACCCTTCGGGCTAGGATATATTTTTTTTTTATTTATATATATGTGCGATCTTTTTTCACACTTTATATATTTCAACCTGTCCTTTGGCTCAGGGTTTTCATACTTACGCTCTTTACTTTGCGCGTATATTTTTTGACCTGCCCTTTGGGTCAGGATATTTTACTTAGCTTGACCTGCCCTTTGGGTCAGGATATTTTACTTAGCTTGACCTGCCCTTTGGGTCAGGATATTTTACTTAGCTTGACCTGCCCTTTGGGTCAGGATTTTTACTTAAGCTTGCTTTTTGCTTGTCAAGTGCGGTATACCCTAGTACCCCCATTTTGAGTGGCATAGAAACTTTGTTTTTTAAGGCACTCGGTTTTATTTAATATAGAGCAGGCATACATTTGGACGGTACAAACCCTTTGAACAAAAGCTAAGTTTAATTCGCTACTGGTAATATTTTCTGAGGTGATCGGCATTCCAGGCTCTTGGGACAGTAGTTCCGTCCATTCTTTTTAGTTTGTAAGTGCCAGAACCAATTTCGTCCTCGATTTCATATGGTCCTTCCCAATTTGGTCCAAGTACCCCCACTCCGGGTTCTTGGGTGGCTGGGAAGACCCTTCTTAGGACCATATCCCCAATAGCGAATTTTCTGTTTTTAACCTTGGAGTTAAAATACTTGGTCACCTTCTTTTGATAAGCGGCCATCCGTATTTGGGACTCATCCCGGAGTTCTTCGACTTGATCCGGAAGCTTCTTGGAGCGGGGCACGATTAGTGGCCGGATCGTAGGTCGTTCTCTGTGGGATGGGAATAATGTTTCCACCAAGGGACCATTCTTCACAACCGTATGCCATTGAACGACGAGTGACGGTTGTGGTTACGGGGGTCGTCGGTAGGCCCACAATACCCTTGGCAATTCTTCGGGCCGGTTATTTTTACAAGCCGGCGGCTTCTTTTTCAAGGTGACCTTTAGGATTTTATTATTTGCCTACTGCTGGCCGTTTGTTTGAGGCGGGCTACGCGGAGAAGCTTTTCACTACTGCGTGTTGGTTGCGAAATCGGTAAATTCCTCGCAATCAAATTGCTTTCCATTGTCAGAGACTATTTTGTGAGGTAAGCGTATCGACACACTATGTTTTTGATAACAAAGTCCAACGCCTTTTTAGCGGTTATTGTCTTCATAGGCTCGGCCTGCTGTCCACTTGAGTGAAGTAGTCTCTTGCTACTATTGCATACTTTACTCCTCCTTTTCCGTAGGTAGAGACTAGATGAGATCTATGCCCCCGGACGCGAAGGGCCAGGGGCTTGTCATCAGCGTGATCTCATTTGGAGGAGCTCTCGGTATGTTCGCGTACCTTTGGCACGAGTCACACTTTTGGACATAGTCTATACAATCTTTTTTCATTGTTGGCCAGAAGTATCCATTGCCTCAATATTTTCTTTGAGAAATTTGGGTCCTCCCGTATGATCTCCACGGAACCCTTCGTGGACCTCCGGACATGATTTGTACGGCTTCGAGTCCGATACACACCTTAAATAAGGCATGCGAGTCTCTCGGTAGAGAATTTGATCCATCATTACATAACGATGAGCTTGATGTTTGAATCTTTCGAGACGGTGCCCTCTCTTGGGGCAACTCACGTGGTTATGTATTTTATGATGGGGACCATCCGGTAGGTTCTTGCCCAGCCGTTTGTGTGGTCTCTTTTATTTTGATGCTTGGCTGCGCAAGCGTTCCCCTTGAGTACTACCCCCGGCTCTTCGATCTCCTTTGTCAGGAGGCTAACTTGGCCGGACGGTCGCGTGATGACGTTCTTTTCTCGGGGGATTCTTTCTATTTTATAGTCTGTGAACTCGTGGAGCGAGTTCTCGGACTATTGTTACGTACGCGGCCATCCTTTCGCCGCGGGTTTGGTATTCTCCGGATACTTGGTTTACGACCGGTGGGAATCGGCTGTAGACTTCCACCCTCTTGGCTCCTACGGCTTTAGCCAATTTTAGCCACTGCTATTAGGGCCTCATATTCGGCTTCATTGTTCGAAGGTTTGTGAAGTTGAATCGGAGTCTTTACTGGGCCGCAACCGGTAGGCGATATCATGGCCACTCCGGCTCTGAAGCCGTTTTCATTTGAAGCTCCATCCACAAATACTCTCCAAGTGGGGATGGGTGGCTCGGAGTATTAGGCTGTTGCCTCGGCTTCATTACATTCGGTGATGAAGTCCCGCCAAGGCTTGGCCTTTTACGGAAATCGGGGCACGTAATGCAAGTCGGGCGGCTCGGTTCCATTGCCCATTTGAGGAGTCTTCGGAGGCTTCGGGTTTACGGAGAACTTGCTAGGAGTGGATGATTGGTCAAAATTCGATCGGATGGGCTTGGAAGTATGGTCTCAACTTCGTGATGCCATCGGGGAGGCGGAATACTAGCTTTTCAATGACGGATACCTTGTCTCGGCCCACATCATGCGTTTACTAACATAGTACACGGGGTGCTGAATCTTTTCTTCCTCCTGGGACCAATGCGGCGACCGCATGCTCGGAGACGGCCAAGTAAAGGAACAAGTCTTCTCCGGACGGGCTTTGATAGGATAGGAGGTTTGGCCATATGGTCTTTTAACCTTTTGAATGCCTCCTCGCATTCATCCGTCCATTCGAACTTTTGGCATTTCTTCAGTATGTTGAAGAAGGGTATGCACTTGTCCGTAGATCGTGAGATAAAACGGCTCAGCGCGGCTACCTTTCCGGTCAAACTTTGCACGTCCTTATGTTTTTTGGGGGATGGCATGTCCAGGTGAGATTGGATTTTCTCCGGGTTCGCCTCGATCCCCCTTTGGCTGACTATGAAGCCCGGGAATTTTCCGACTTGACCCCGAAGGTACATTTTTCGGATTGAGCTTCATGCCGTATCTCGGACGACTTCGAAACATTCTTCTAAGTCGTTTGCATGGCTATTGCATGCTTTGGATTTGACGAGCATGTCGTCTACATATACTTCCATGTTTCGTCCCGGGAGGCTTTTAAACATGCGGTTAACCATTCTTTGATAGGTTGCTCGGCGTTTTTCGATCAGAAAGGCATGACTAGGTAACGGTATACCCCCTTATCGGTCACGAAGCTAGTGCACTCTGACAGTCTGCCAGTATGCATTTTTATTTGATTGTACCCGACGCATAGGCATCCATGAAAGATAGCCGGTTTAAATCCGGAGGTGGCGTCCACCATGCGGTCGATCTGAGCGGTGGAAAGCGGTCCTTTGGGCGAGGCTTTGTTTAGATGCAGTGAAATCTATGCAAACCCGCCAAGTCCCAGTTTGGCTTGGGCACCGGGCCAGGATTGGCCGGCCATTCGGATAGTATACGTCGCGGATCATGCTATTGGACAAAAGTTTATCCACCTCTTTCTCTAAGGCCTCGGCTTTCACCGAGTCGAGCGGGCGTCTCTTTTGCGTATAGGAGGCATGTCGGGTTGACGTTGAGGACATGGGTGATGACATGAGGGGCGATGCGGTCATGTCCTCTTGGCGCCATGCAAAAATGTCAATGGCGCCCTTCGGTGTTTTTATTATTTTATCCTTTTCCTCACGGATCTAGGCCTCTCCCCCATCCAGGAGTACTTTGGTGGAGTCGTCGTCGCACCTTGGTATCTCTTCGACGTCCTCCATTGGTTCTACGACCCTTTCGGATCCTATGCGAGGATCCAACTCGTCTTCTTCGGCCTTCTGCAACTTCGGGGGCCCGGACCATGAGCAACGGCAAGTGGGTGGCAACGTTGTAACATTGCACGGCCTGCTCCTTGATTTCCCCTCACGCCGTTCCGACCTCAGGCTTCTTGGGTAGGAAATTTTAGGCATAGGTGTCGGATAGAAGTTATTGCACCAAAGTCGACGAGGGGCGGTCGGCCTAAGATTGCGTTGTAGGCGTTGGACGGTCTACTACCACGAGTGCAATACTTGAACGTGCTGCGGGAGTATCGGGCACGGGGTATTTGGGAGCCGACTTTTCCCATCGGGATTAGAGTTGTCCGTTAAACCCACGAGGCTGCGTCCAGCTAGGAGAGAGGGTCCCGGTCGGTCGGCCTATCGCGGTGAAGGCCTCTTTGAAGAGAGCAAGTTCACGGAACTTCCATTATCAATCGGGACCACAGCCACTACTTTATTTGCAATGGGGGTCTACATGACCGGCGGGTCGTGATGAGGAAAACGCCGTCTTGGCGTCTTCTTCGAGTGAACGTTATGGGGCTGGTCCATTAGCGAGGCCTTTGGTGGGAGTTGAGTGACCTCCCACACCTCGCTGTGCCTTGCGGCCTCACGCATATCTCTTCGCTCCTTTCGAGTGTTTCCTCGATATGGGGACCTCAGGAGATCATGGCTACCCGTCCATTAGGCGGGGCGGTAGTCCGGGTATATCTTGGGCGTCACTGCGGGAGCGATTTGGAGCAATGCTCTGCTTGTACCCACAGTGTTCCGAAGGCATGCCTGCCACCTTGCCGGGTTAAGGTGGGGTAACCTATTCTTGATCCACTCATAGAGGTGGCCCAAACGGATCAGATTCTCAATCTCATCTTTGAGATTTTTACACTCGTTGGTGCTGTGGCCAATGTCGTTGTGATATTCGCACCTTTTACTCGGATCTCTTCGGGAGCTGTCACAATGTACAATGGGCTGGGGTCTCCCGTGTAATGCGTATTGCAGCCTTGTGGCAAAATAGACACGTTCTGAGAGTCCGTGAGCTACGTATGCTTGCAGGTGTATTAAAGTGTGTACCCCTTCTTTTGGCGCTTCTCTCCCGTTCGGGTGCTTTGCCACTTTGAAGACCTCTTGCTTCAGACCCTTGGGTAGGGCACATTAAGCTAGCGGTTGGGGCAACTGTGAAGGAGCCCGTCCATTCACCCGGACGGATTGCGCGTAATGGGAAGATGCGGGGGCGAGCTTGGCCTTGGGCGTATCCCAGGAGTAGCGAGAAGCGCGTATGCCCTTAATCGGAGGGTTCGCGGTCGGGACGATTGCCGAGGCGATACTCTGGCATGTATCTGCTATCCGGTGGGATAATAGCCTCGTAAGCCACGATGCGGAAGCTTCTTCGAGGTTAATATATTTTTGGACTCGCTTGGAAGTCTTGAAGGCTAGCGGCGCCTTCTTGCGCCAATGGTCGTTCCGGAAAGGGAGTCCCGGTGCGGATTCCCTTGCTTGGAGAAGCGCAAGGCATTGTCCGTCGTCGACCTTCTTGGTCTTCGAGGCTTCCTCTCGGAACCTCTTGATGTAATTCTTCAAGGTCTCGGTGGGTAGTTGCTTGATGTTGGTCAAGGCACTAACCTCCAAATTGACAACTTCTGGCGGCGACAAATTGTCTCGGAAGTTGGTTTGGAGTTTGTTCCAACATCCCCGCCGTCCTGGTTCCGGTTCTTGAACCATTCCTCTGCAGAACCGCTCGGAGTGAGGGGGAAGCATAGGCATTTGGCGTCATTGCTTGACCCGCATGACTGTCATGACTCGGTTGAATCGTGACAAGTGATCGGCGGGGTCGGAGTTCCCGGTATATGCGCCATTTCGGGCATCTTGAAGTTCTTAGGGAGCTCGCCTCCGGGGATATGCTTGGCACAGGCTCCGGTCCTCAGCATCGAGTCGGAGTCGTCTCATACCGCCTCGGGGAGACTCGGGCAATATCTTTCCGAAGTATGGCAAGCTACGCCATAATCCCTTCGTTTACTGATGCAGGAGACTACGGGTTTGTATCTTCTTTGGTCGAGATGATCCGGAGGTCACCTTGATTCCCATTGATTTGATTTCTCGGATCAATGGGTGGACATCTCTGTCCTCCTCTTCCTCTACCCCACAGTTCTGGTGCACGGAAACGCTTTTCGGTCCCCTCGATACTGAGGGCCAAGACTCCCTCTTTGGGGCTTGCCCCTGCGGACCTTTCCCGCAGGAAATGCGAGCGGACCTTTCGCGGATCCTGCGCCTTTTTCTTTCGACCGGGGGGCGAAGTAGGGTTTTTGCTTGGTTTTCCTCGGCGGGGTGCCTTATAGGGCTAGGTTCCCTGGGCCTTTCTTTGTAGAATTAGGCGAAGACGTGGGCGGCTCCCCCGTCGAGTCCGGCGGCCATTGCCTTGGGATGCACGTGAATGCCGAGCTGCCTCCCATGGCTTTACGCATGGCTAGCATCACCTCGTATGCATCTTTTGATTTTGCACTTTCGAGCTTCGATCTCGGCTTCGTGATCGATAGCTTTTTGTACGAGGAGCACCGGCTCTTGGTAGCTTCCATCATCGTAAGCGTACTCGTCGAGGTGCTCCTCGTGGTTTTCATGCGGAACTTCTTCCTCGGACTCCTCTGCGCCGCAGAGGCTACATCCTCTTCATTGGGATCTTGAGCGTCTTCTAGAGGGCGAGGGTGACGTGTAGCTCTTGTCTCCACCATTATCGTGAAGTTAAATGCTCGTTGTGAAGCAGCTTTCCTCAGCTCTCAATGAAAGCACCAAAATGTTGACCGAGGTTTTCGGCAACTAGTAAAATATGATTATAATAATGAGCTGTAAGAAAGCGAGATGAAGACTTTTTACGTGGTTGGGGCGTTAATGAGCCTTAGTCCACGAGTCACTGCTATTAATGGATATCTTTAATACAGATTCTACACTTGGGAGAATGTTTCTCTCTTTAATACGGAGAATGTTCTTGGTGAGTTTTTTCTCTTCTTGCTCTTGAGCAACCAAGATTCTCGGAGGCCCATTAAATGAGCTTTGAGGGGTATTTATAGTGTTTTGGTGGGGTAATCCTAGAATTGTTCTTACACATGTGTACGTAAGTATCCATAAAGTTGGGCATTTCGATGAATATACCATGGGTGATGCATGGTCAAATCCTAGGTCTTTGTAGGGTTTTTATGGAGAATGTCCTTTTTGTCTTATGATTGACGTGACTCTTCGCGAGTGGCAGTCGGCCCTAGACTTAAATGATCATTCTTGTGGCGCCTTCTTTGTTTGGGGGTTGTCTTGCGTCGGACTTTATTGCGTGTTACAGTCCCAACACGCTTCCTCCCATGCAGCATTAAATGCGACTTGATTTCTCGGGAGAGACCTGACACATCCCGGAGTGCCTTCAAGCTATGCTCGCTTCCGGGAGTACCTTGTACTCCGGGTATATCCTCCGGGACCCATGCGAATAACGCTTCCTGGTGTCATAAAAAGACTTAGCAGTTCTTCCCAAGTAATTTGATCCACGTGTCCCCTCTTGACTGGTCCACGTATATTGGGCGATTTTAGGAGCAACAGGTAATTTTTTAAATTTTGTTATCTTATTTATTTAAATTACATTTAAAATTTGAAAAAGATATTTATTTATCTTTTCTAATTTTTTATTTAATTTTTATTTATAAAATAACATTTAAAATTTAAAAGTCGTTAGCAAATTTTTTGAAATGATATTTAGGTTGGTTAAAACCTAATTTTTCAAAAATTGTAGGTTTAATTTTAAATTTAATTTTTTTTTAATTTTCGAATTTTTCAAATTTTTTTTAAAAATTTTCAAAATTTTTTTTATTTTCGAAATTAAATATTTAATTTAAAATTAAATAAATCCTACATCCAACTATCCAACTAACCTTGTTGCAAGAGTATGTGTTTTAGCTTGTTTGTAAGTTTTTCAAAACCTATTATTACTTGATTGCAAATAGCCATGGTTACTTTTTGTCAGATCTAATGATCTGATGGCTCCCTTGGTCAAGATAATAATTTGTAACAGGTATATTTACAATCTTCTTTCATCTGTGTATGACCTAGCAACATGATAGGACCCATCCAAAGTGAGCCTGTGTGAGCCTATGTGTTTAATTTTATTATAGATGCATATAGGTTGTTGTTGCTAAAATAAATTATCATAGTTTTTGATAGAATTTATTTAGGCCCATTTAGTTTTTGGGCCTATTCAATTAATAACAGTTGTTCTTATTAAGGTTAAATTCCTCTCTTTTGGGCCTTGTGTGAGAGTTGGGAGCCATAGAAGTGGGTACGACATACTGAACCCAGCACCCCCTCACATGAACCACCCCAATTGTGAAGGCCATTTGCCTGATTTGAATAACTGTACTAGGTTAATTAAACTTGTTTAACCTAATAAAATTGATTAGCAACATAATTAATTTCATTTATTTTGAAATTAATTTAAGAAAAATTATAGTTTAAAGAATTCTTTATTCTAAGCTAAACTATATGTATTTTCTTGTATTTAATTAAATATAGAATTATAACCATCTAGATTCTTTCTGGAACTTAATTTAAATTTTTCATTAAATATCCTTATTTAAGTTGATATTTAGTTATCTACAACTAACACACTTAATCTGAATATCTTTTGAATTTCAAATTTCAAAATTAAGCTGAGGAATTTTAGGCATTGGTTATTAAGATTCTTTAGATATTTTTTAAGTTAATATCTTTTCGAATATTAACTTAAAATAGAATATTTTCAAATTAAGTGGTTACAACTTAATTTTTGATATTTAATTAAATTTAAATTTGAAAATATTTAAGTTCTAGATTTTTTCTAATACAACTTAAATTAGATTTTTTTTCAAATTTTGTGGAAAAGATACTTAGTCAAATAAGATATTTTCTAGGTAGTTATTTCTAGACTACTTATTATTTCTAATATTACAATAGGAAAATATTATAAATTGTGAAATTAATTATTTAAATAATTAATTTTGGTACAATTTATTTTAAGTATATTTTTTCCTAGTATTAAACTAGAGATTAATAATTAAGCCTTCTCTACACTTAATTATTTATTTCTTGAATTTAATACATTTAATTAATTTGAAAAATTAAATATCTAAGTTGATTTTCATCATGATACTTAAATATTTCTTTTTCATGACACTTAATTAAATAGAAAATTATTTTTAGTTGAAATTTATTTTTTCAACTAAATTTAAATAATTTTCAAAATATATTTTTTCTTTATTTTATTAATCAATTTTTCGAAATTGCATTTCTTAAATGCTAGAATTTCGAATTTTATCTTGAAAAATAGATTAAGTTGTAAATTAATTATTTATTCTAATTAATTCTTGGATCAACTTAAATCAATGATTTTTTCATTTATTGATTAATTTAAAATAAATTGAATTAAAGTATATTATTAGAAATTGAATTAATTAGTCAAAGGAAAATCTAGATAGGTGATATTTTTGCTTGAAGTATTTTTCTAGTGTATTTAATTAAATAGAAAATTAATATTTAAGTTGATTTTCATCATCATACTTAAATATTTGAAATTTTTCTTATATATTTAATTAAATAGGAAAATTATATTTTTTGTTGTAAATTAATTTTATTAATTAATTTTGGGCCAACATTAAATTAGAATAATTTTTCAAGGATTTAATTTTTATTTTAATATGCATTTTTCGAAAATTGTATTCTTATATACTTTAATTTTTCGAAATGCAATATATATTTATCGAGAATTAAATTTGAGTTGTAAATTAATTTAAATTAATTTTGTAACAACTTAAATTGAATATTTTTCTAAATATTTATTGGAAATTATTACTAAGATGGAAATAATTCATGTTATTTTCATATCCATCTAATTAAAATTTATAAATATTAAATTAAAATTTATATTTAGAATTTTTCATTCTAAATTGGAAATTTTAATTAAATAAATATATATTTAAAATAAATAGAATAAATAAAGAGAATCAAAGAAAATACAACTCACTTAAAATAATGAGCTTGATTATTATTAAGATATTCGATCTCCATTGTGGGTTTTACATCGCGTTTGTTTTAGTGAGTAATCCTCCCTAATGGAGGAACGTTCATTAGCAATTTCGCACCGTTTAACCTCGCATGATAAGTAGTTTGTAAGTGTTTTGTATGGTATGGATCACCCTAATGGTGGCGACCATACTTGACTTGCAAATTATGAAACAATGGTGGAAGCTCATAAGATAGATTGCCTTGACTCTCGCCTAAACGGGACAACGCTGAATTCCAATCTTGATCGAATAAAAGGTTGCTAGAATGTTTAACATTTTAGACGAGCTGACAACTCTATTCAATGAATGGTAGCTTCGACTCTCGCCTAAACGGGACACTGATATCAGTTTGTTGAAAACCTTGGAAATTAATTAGGATTGTAAGTTTTAGTATTTTCACTTGTCATTCCCACTTGCTATATGTTTATAATTTCTAAATTGTGTATGAATTTATATTGAACCATGTTATTTTCTGTTATTAAGTTGTAGTTTAATTTCGAATCTTCATTGTTGGTCTAACTTGGCTTGTTTATCTAATGAGATAAATCCCTAGTGGATTTTCACCATTAGACATTCATAATAGTGTTAGATCTCGAAAGATAAATATTGTATATGCGACATCTAGTTGTTCATCAATTGATGACACCTTAGACTAGTATTTTTAAGATATGAAACAAGAAGATTGTATAAATAAGATTACTTTGTCTTTCGCTAATCGAAGCATCGTTGGATTCTTATTTATAAACGAAATTATCCTAATTCCTCTTAGCTTATTCATTTCGAATTAGCTCCATAATATATCATTGGATGAATGGTCTATAAATCATTTCATGTCATTATATTTTCTCTTAAGAAATTAAATGACGCATATGATTATAATCCCGAAATTCTATTGCCAATTGATATAAATCCTCAATCTTAGAAATCTCCTACTTGTATGGGCAAATCTGACTTAGAGTTTGTATTAGTAGTGGTGGTCCAAGATAGAATTACTCATTATATTTGGTATAAATTTAAGTCTTTGACTTTAATTTTAGATTCCAAACAGAAATTTTATTATATTTCTAATTCCATAATACAATACAGTTACACTTTCTTAAGTGTTCAACATCCATCTTCTATTAATGGATTAAAACTGTATGGAATATGAGTTAGGTATTTTGTGACCAGGATCCACTTGCAGTATTCTAAAAACTCTTTGATGTAACTAAACCTATGTCATCAAAATACACTACCACTTTTTTTTTTATCTATGGCATTTGTATCTTGTTCATAGTAAATTTGACAAGATCAATCTCTGCAAAGAGTTAATATGCCTATATCCACTGAAAGTAGTTCATCTCATTCGCAGATGGATGTACATTCACGGGTGGATATGAGTTTTTTCGTTGTATTCTTAAAACGATAACTCTAGATTATACCTTATGCAAAGAAATTTGAAATGTTTGAAAAATTTCTTAAATTTATAGCAATGGTTAAAACAATTAAGGTAAGTGGTTAAAGATCTTGCGAACTGATAGGGGTGGAGAAATAGTTAGTAGATATGCAGTTCAAAGATCATTAAATTGATTTTTGAATTATATCCAAACTTACCTCCATAGAAATTTCGAGTTGCATGTTGATGATTAGTTACTAGTCGTTGCCTAAATCCTTCTATGGTAATACAATTTCAGAATGATGTAATGGTTGTATACTTAATGTAAATCATTACTAGATTCATGGATGACCTAATCAAAATCTTAAGAAAAGCTAGAACTGTTAACCATGGTTTGTTAGCTATTCTACGTGATTAGGGGTGGACCATCCCATTGTCAATAGATAAGAAAGTGTTTGTTCAAACAAATACTACTTTTCTAAGAAAATGACTAAGTCTGAAAAACAAGTAGCAAATAAAGGAGATATTTATTCTTGATTCCAAAAGTGTTCTATCATCTTATATAACATATGATGATCCCACTGCCTCTGTTGTCTTGTCACAACCGAAGAGATAAATACCATTCAGTTTTCTTCGACATAATTCACGGTACCTTGTCGTAGTGGGAGAGTTTCTAGGAACTCACCTTCTTATGACTTGGGAGACAATAGTGATTAATATCCATTGTGAGTTTAAACAAGTAATGGATTGTTAAGATAAGAAACTAAGAAGAAAGCCAATAGAACTATGGTTTAATCCATTCACATGGAGTAACCTAAAGTTTTCTATTACAAGGACATAAAAGGAAGTTTTCGTTTATAAGTCCATTCAATGGACTTAACAAAACTTCCTCTTCCTAGTATTATAGGTTTGAGGTTATTCAAACCTATGGCTTGTGGTATACCTGGGAATTACTTACTCTAATGCAAGCAACTTACTTTAGTAAGATGCTGAAGCATTTTCTTTCTAATGGCAATCTATAGAAGCTTCACAACTTCTTCGGCATAGATTTTATCTAAGGAAAAGTCTCAACTATTCCAGAAAAGATAAAGCCATGAAAGAATTTCTTATATCAACAGTGAGAGGTCTTGGATATGCTTTTGTATGCCTTAGACCAGACACCTGCTGTTGAGTGGTAGTAATGAGTAGGTATAAGATTAATCCAGGAGAAGAACATTGGAAGACAATTAAGTAATTTTTAAGATTAAGAAGAGGAACTATATGTTAGTCTATAACGGTGTGTTTAAAACTCTTAGACTACACCATATCAGATTTCGAAATTTGCCTTTGTGCTAGAAAATCTTTCTGATAAGATGGTGATTACTCTGGGGGTGGAATAGTGATTTTGGAGAAGTGTAAAAACCTATCTGAAGTCTCTAGGTCTACCAGAGAGAGACTGAATGTTAAAGCTGCAGGAAAGGTACTTATTCAGTCTAAGGAAAGTTCTATACTTTTTGGCATCATTCCAAATTTCCTTAAACTACTAGTGTTAATTTCTTGATTAACCAAAAGTAGTTGCCAAAGATATAGAATCCAGTATCCCAAGAGAGTAGACATATAGAGAGGAATTTCACATTATCAATGATTTTGTGATTAAAGGAAGAGTAATAGTGGAGGAAAGGTTGTGGTTAATTCAACCTTTCAGATCCTATTACGAGGAGTTTACTACTACTACACTTGATTTGTATATCAAGGTGTTGAGATTATTTGAAACGCACTTTTTGTTTTATATTAGTGCAAGTGGGAGTTTGTTGGATTTTATGCCCTAAATAAAACTCATTTCAATATAATCAGATTTACTTATTAATATAGATCAGAAATAACATTTAATGTTGCATGGTTCACATGATTTATTTCATGATTATATGTACATAATGTATAAATTCATCTAAAACCCTTTTCACATACTTGATCCTGTTTATTGTGCCGTCAACACATTGGAAAGTAAACATGACTATGTGAATAAAGTTTCCTAGATTTATCAGACACAGGGTTTTACTGATATGATAATCTACAACAAGAGTTTACTTGTATTTGGAGAAATACTATGTTCTTTCCAGAACATTGGTTAAAGTAAAGCTCAGGTTGGATGCATGGAGTATGCATCGGAAGGGACCGATATTGAACTTTGACTTAGATTTATTAAACTTACAGTAAAATCTATTCAAGTCAATATCGCCTAGTTGATCCTAGATCAAATGATCTTAATCCTGTTATGATTAGGCTCAATCTTGAAAGGCTATTCGTGTTCTTTGATTTGTTAGTTAAGCCTACTTTTAGGTCAGGGTGATACGTACATTTTGGGAACACGGTAGTGCAATTGAGTGGGAGCGCTAGCATAAACATGGAATCTATAGCTTCTATCTGGCGAATAGTAAGCAAAGGATGATCTTCTTCGAGCTTGACCAAACGAAAATAAATGGTGGAGATCTCATTTCACATAAGCTGAAATATCATTTATACGGGGTCAAGTGTTTTAAGGATAAAATACATAGTAGGGTGTTACGGTAATTTAATCACTTTACTGTGTAGATCATTCATATAGAGGATAATTGATCAAATTAGGATTATAACAATGGATAACTAATGATGTGTCTATATGGTGGAACATATAGAGCATTCTATATACTGAGAGTGCAATTCTAAGTTCTATGCGTTGATTCAACGAAGAATTAATAAGTTAGTGAATTTTAGTGCTAAATTCTTGATCTACTTATTGGAAGCTCGGTTATATACACCCATGGTCCCCCCACTAGTTGAGATAATATTGCTTGTAAGACTCATGTAATTGGTTTTGATTAATCAATTATAATTCTCAAGTTAGATTATGTCTTTTTGTGAATTTTTCACTAAGTAAGGGCGAAATTGTAAAGAAAGAGTTTATAGGGGCATATTTGTTAATTATGATACTTTGTATGGTTCAATCAATAAATATGATAAATGACAATATTATTTAATAATTATTTATAGTTATTAAATAGTTAGAATTGACATTTAAATGGTTGAATTAGGAAATTGGCATTTTTGAGAAAATCAGATACAAAAGGTGTTAAAATTGCAAAATTGCAAAAAGCAAGGCCCAATCCACTAAGTGCATGGCCGGCCACCTTTGTAGGTATTTTAAGTTGATTTTTTCATTATTTTAATGTCATATAATTCAAATCTAACCCTAGTGGAATGCTATAAATAGATAGTGAAGGCTTCAGGAAAATAAGACTTTTCTTCTGACACTTTCTGATCAGAAAACCTGAGCCTTCTCTCTCCCTATCTTTGGCTGACCCTTCTCTTTCTACTTCCCTCTTCAATTTCGAAAATCTTAGTGTGAGAGTAGTGCCCACACACATCAAGTGATACCTAAATCATAGTGAGGAAGATCGTGAAGAAAGATCATCAGCAAAGGAGATTCAGCATCAAAGATTCAGAGAAAGAGATCCAGGTTCAGATATTGATAATGCTCTGCTACAGAAAGGAATCAAGGGCTAGATATATGAACGGAAAGAGTCATATTATATTCCGCTGCACCCAATGTAAGGTTTCTTAAACTTTATATGTGTTTAATTTATCGTTTTAGAAAGTTCTTATTTAGGATGTTAATAAACATACTTGTGAGTAGATCTAAGATCCTGATGAAATAAATTCCAATAACTGGCCTCAGAGCCATGGTAATTGATTTACTTGCAAGAAATTTGGACTTTAAAACGATTGTTTGTATGTTCTTTGGATGATATCATGTTGTATTGAGTGTTATTTGATGATTGATTGATCTATTTACTTTAACATATATTTATTTAACAAAAATTACTAATTTAGATAACTCTAAATATAAATTTTAATTTAACTTTTAAAAAATTATACATTAGGAAGATCTGAAAAATAAATAAATATTTTCCATTCTTAGTATTACTTTTCTTATAAATACTATGAAAATTACTTAATTTAAGTTAGTCCAAAATTAATTATAAAAATTAATTTTTAACTGAAATTTAATTTTCTATAAATATATAATTGAATTCGAAATCCAATGTATAAAGATACATTTTTCAAAATTCATATAAAATGAAATAAAATAAAACTGGAAAAATTATTAGAATTTATGTTCGTCTAAAATTAAATAAATTAATTTTCAACATAATTATAATTTTCCTATTTAATTTAATATCTTAAGAAAAATATAAAATATTTAAGTGTCTAGAACATAATCAACTTAAATATTAATTTTCTTATTTAATTAAATATATCTAGAAAAATACCATAAAGTCTACCTTAAAAATATCTATCTAGATAATTCATAAATTAGTTAACAAATTAATTTTCAACTTAAAGATATTTTTCTACTTAATTAAATATTACAAAATATAAATTAGTTACTAAAAATCACTATCCAGAATATTTCATTAAACTAAGTTTATTTATCTATATTAATTTTAAAATAATCCAATGAAAAATTAATTCTATTTATTTCAAAATTAATTATGTTGCTAATTCAATTTTAATTAGGTTGAACTAGTATAATTAGCCTAATACAATTATTTAAATAAGGAAATGGGCCTTCACAATTAGGGTTGTTCATGTGAGGGAAGGCTTGGTTTAGTATATCGTACCCACTACTAATGGCCCCCTAACTCTCACAAAAGCCCCAAAGAAGAGGAATTTAACCTTTCATTAAATAATTGTTATCCATTGAATAAGCCCAATACAAATTGGGCCTAAATAAAACTATCAATGGTGATATTTTATTTTACCAACCTAGTCCATTTACATATCTAGAAATAAATGGGCTTCCTGTATGCATCTAAGCCCAAAAGCAAACATATAGGCTCACACATATCAAATTGATTTGGATGGGCCCTATCATGTTACTAGGTTTACACAGATGAAAAAATTACAAAATTTACCCATTACAAATTATTTATAGGATCTATTGACAATTGGACTATGATTAAAATCAGATCATTGGATCTGTCAACAACTTAATCATAACAATTTAGATCATGTAAATAATAACTTTGTTAAAAAAAGTTTTGATTAAACAATTTAAATACTTATCAAACAATGTCTACGTAACAAATGTGAAATAAGATATTAATATAATTAAAATATTATTTTAAACTAACCAACTAATTTTGAAAATTTAGGGTTGTTAAAAACAACCTTAAATATCTCATAAAAATTTATAATTTAAAAAAATGAAACTAATTTAAAATATCTAGGTCTATTTGAATTATTTTATCAAATTAAATTAAATATCTAATAAGATAAAAGATTTGAAAATAATAAAAAAAAATTATTTTCAATATCATAAAAACGCTTCTGTCCTAGGTTCTCTCGTTCCTCCATGGCGAGGAAGAAAAAACCAGGTCGTCGGCCTGGAACGAAGGTGGCAATTGATGCAGGTTCACCGGAGCAACGTCGGGGTCTGGAGAGGGAGAGCGTTGCAGGTTCTATCAATAGCCAGCACCCTCTACTGGTTCATTTACATCCAGACCAGAACACAGTTCGGGAAGAAGAGGATTCGCTGTAATCATCAAGGAAAAGCTGGGCTGATGAGGTTGATAATCTACAATCAGCATTGCAGAACCATTGGCAACAATTCTCAGGAGGTAAGGTTCTAAACTCTGATACAAAATTATCTTTTACTGAACCAGTGATTAAGGAGGGTAGAAAAATAGCCCACATAGATTTAGAAGAGGTGAAATTGGAAGAGGAAAGCTGGAAATCAGCAGTTATTTGTATGGTGTTGGGAGCAAATATCCCAGCTGTGGTCTTTGAAGGTTTATTCGTAGAATTTGGGGGCACTTAGGCATTGTTCAAGTTGCTAGAATGACTAAGGGGCTCACTACGGTTAAGTTCAATGATGAAGCAACTAGAGATGAGGTTCTTGAGAATGGAATGATTCAATTTGATAGGAAGCCAGTTATTGTTAGACCTTGGTCTGCGGATTTGAATGTGATTAGGTTGGTGAAATCGATTCCGCTTTGGATTAGGTTACCTAACCTTGGTCTCCAATATTGGGGGAAAAAAACTTTGAGTGCTATTGTTAGCACTTTGGGGAAGCCGATAATGGTAGATAAGCACACCAAGGATCGATCACGTGTTCAATTTTCTCGGGTTCTTGTTGAAATGGACATATTCGATAACCCAAATCGCACTTGCTGGTTTGTTAATGAATATGGGCAGTTGGTTGAGCAAGAAATAGAATATGAGTGGCTTCCGGTTAAATGTAAACATTGTGGTGGATTTGGTCATATAATGGCTGAATGCAGGAAGGTTGAGAAACTGAAAGAGGAAGTTAAAGTGAAAGAAACTAAGCAAGCAATAGAGGGGGCTGCTACTGGGGTTGTAACTGCAGCAGATCAAGTTACTAATGTTGCTGCTACAGTTGATAATGATATTGCAGACGCTGTTCAAGGTGTTAGTACTACAACTGAAACTGAAAGTAAAGTCTCTAATGGTCAGGATAATATGGTTACAAGAAAAAATGTTAACGGGGATTGGATTGCTCCGAAAAACCGAGTGTCCAAGGGTTCAGGGTCAACAAGAAAAGGCAATGAGAAAGGCGAGAAAGTTCTAAGGAATTCCTTTGCGCTTTTAATAGGGGGACAAAATGAAGAAGCAGGGGGAGATAGTTACTTTAGCTTAAGTTATTGATGGATTTTTGTAATATAAGTTGCTGCAATGTTAGGGGTTTGAATAAAAAGGAGAAACAAGAGAAAGTTGCAGAAGTTTGGAGGTCTAATAAAGTAGGCATCAGGGCTTTAGTCAAGACAAAGATCAAAGGGGAGAAGTTACATACTATGATGGCTAACAATTTTGCTTGTTGGGAATTCTATTCTAGTAATAAAATGGAAGGTCGGATTCTCTTGCTTTGGAGAAAGAAGTTTGTTAATATAGATGTTATAGAGGATTCCAGGCAACATGTTCATTGTCATGTCAAAATGATAGGGCAGAAAAAAGATTACTTTGCTACCTTTATCTATGGAGCTAATACCATAGAAGGAAGAAGTGATCTTTGGTCTGCTCTATCAATGATAAATGTAACAAAGGCTTGGATTGTTCTTGGTGATTTTAATGCGGTCTTTCATCATGATGATAGACAAGGGGGGATGCTATTAGTTCTTCAGAGCTAGTGAATTCTAATAACTAGGAAGCTCAGTCTTCTGTTGGGCCTATGAAACGTACAGGGTCGAATTTCACTTGGACCAATAACTAGGACAGTAGGATTTTTTCCCGAATTGATCATGTTTTCCACAATGAGGATTGGATTTATGATTTTCCGAATACGTCTGCCCACTTCTCTTGGGAGACTTGCTCGGATCATTTTCTTTGTGTGGTGCAATCGGTTGCTACTGAAAATATTGGTAGCAAACCTTTTCGCTCTTACAATTTCTGTTTTGAACACCCGGATTACAAGAGAACGGTTTTGGATAGTTGGGGCAAGCCTTTGAGATGTTGTGGTATGAAGGGGATTTTTCTAAAAACTAAGAGACTCAAACACAAATTGAAGGCCTTTAACAGACAGCCAATTGGAAACTTTGGAGAGGCTTATGAGAAAGCCAAAGACACTTACATTAAAGCTAAAATACAATGCCAAGCTAATCCTAACAACAATCTCCTCCTTGATTTGGAGATTGTGGCTGCTAATCAGTTTCAAATTCAGGAAAAAATGTATCTGAGCTTTCTTCACCAAAGAAGCAAAGTTAACCAGATTCAAAAAGGGGATAGTAACACAGCCTACTTTCATGCCATGTTGAAGAAGAGGAAGGAAGAGAACAGGATTGTTTCTTTTTTGACTGAGCCAGGAGACTTAAATGATCACTTTCTTGATGTGGTTCAGTATTTCCTTGACCACTTTCGAGGCATAATGGGGAATGCTAAACCCACCTTCTTGGAGTTACAGCCTGAGATCATAGCTATGGGGCCCAAACTCAATCTCGATCAGCAGGTTCATCTTCTAAAACCCTTTTTCTCTCAAAGAAGTTAGAGCTGCGATGTTTAGTATCCCGAAGACTAAATCTCCTGGCCCTGATGGATTTGGCTTAGGGTTCTTTTAGCCAGTTTGGCCTCAGGTGGGAAAAGATATTCACATGGCTATAGCTCTTTTTTTGATACCAACCAATTCCCGACAGAGCTACATAGCACAACACTCTCTCTTATTCCTAAGACCTAGAGTCCTTCTAAGGCTATTGAGTACCGACCTATGGCTTGTTGCACAACCTTATACAAGTGTCTTTCAAAACTGATCCGTTCTCGGCTTGCTAATTTTCTTCCTTGCTTAGTGAGTCAGAACCAGGGTGCGTTTGTCAAGGGCCATTCTATTGCTTACAATATCCTTATCCTTCAAGATATCTTGAAGAATTACAAAAGGAAGAACTGCTCCCCAAGATGCACAATAAAAATTGATATAAGTAAAGCTTATGACATGGTTAACTGGGATTTTCTTGAGAAGCTTTTGGTGGCCTATTTCATCCCTGAAAAGTTTATTAAGTGGATCATGAACTGGATATGAAACACATCGTACTCGTTACTTATGAATGGAATAATTCAGGGGATGTTTAAAGGTGAACAGGGGCTTAGACAAGGGGATCCTATCTCCCCAATCCTCTTTGTTCTTGTCATGCAGTATTTGTCCCAAAGCATTCAAAAAGCGGCCAGAGATAAGAAATTCAGGTACCATCCTTTATGCAAAAAAATGAAACTCACTAATCTTTGTTTTGCGGATGATTTAGTGATATTTTGTAAAGGGAATGAGGGTTCTCTCAATGCTATCAGAGTATTGCTTGGCGAGTTTAGCAAAACCTCGGGTCTATCCATCAACTTTGCTAAGTCTCAGGTTTATTATAGTGGAATATCTAACTCGATTCCTCTTGCACAAAAAATAAACCTCTCTATTGGAGAGTTCCCTCTTAAGTACCTCGGGCTTCCCCAAAGACCATTTAAAGAGACTTGATGATTGTGGGTCGATATTGAAGAAAATGAAACTAAAACTCCATTCTTAAGCTAATAAACACTTGTCCTATGCTGGTAGAATCCAATTAATTCAATCTACTTTGATTGGATTAAGGAATTATTGGATGAGAGTCTTTCTTCTTCCTCAAAGTGTGATAAAAGAGATTGAGAAACTTTGCCGGGGCTTCCTTTGGGGATTGAAGGATAATCGGTCTAGAGTTCAGTTTGTTCGTCGGGAGAGGGTGTGGCTTCCAAAAGCCTATAGAGGTCTTGGGTTTAAGGATGGAACTAAATGGAACAAAGCTTCTTTAGCTAGGTTCATTTGGGGCTTGATGAATAAAAAAGACTTACTTTGAGTTAAGTGGATCAACTCAATTTATCTCAAAGGGAATGATTTTTGATCCTATAAGATGACCATGGATACAAGCTGGTATTGGAGAAAGCTTTGTAGGCTGCGAACAACCTAAACCAAAGCAGATATCATTGCAGCAAGGGGAGGGAAATTCAAATTCAGTAAGATTTATTGTAGCATGCTTCACCAGGTTGTGTTCCCGGCAGCAAGGGCGATCTGGAACGATATTAATGTGCCAAAACATGCTTTCCAACTTTGGCAAGCAGTTCAGTCCAAGTTGTTAACTAGGGATCAATTATGCAGTTTGAACATCTCTATTCCTAACAAGAACTGTGTGGTTTGTGACATAGAACCCGAGAGCCACAACCATATATTTTTCAAATGTAACTTGTCTCAAGAGGTGTTGTCCCACATATTTCTCTGGCTGGGCTTTGAAGGATGGTCTAAGAGTTTTGATAGTTGGACGGTTTGGCTGGGCAACACAAGACCGGGCTTGAAGGATAAAATAAGAGTCCTAACTCTTGCAGCCGCTCTACATCACTTATGGAGCAACCGAAATACTTGCTTATTTTCTCATTATTCTAACTCTGTTGGTTGTATAGTGAACAAAATTAAAAGTGATGTAAAATATAGACTCTTGTTGATTAAAGATAGGAAAGGCTCTGGGGAGGAGAAGAAATTACTTCATAGTTTGATGTGTAATTAGTTGTCTTTGTGTTTTTTTGTTGCTTCTCTTGGAGAAGTGTAGTTGCTTGTATTTGGTGAGTAGATTAATGAAGTTTCCTTCTTCTTGATAAAAAAAATTAAAATAATAAAATTAACAAATTTTAAAATAGATATGGTTAGGCTATTATTATTTTAAGAATAAAATAATAAAAAAATATTAATTATCCTAATTATATGTCAAAATATCTCAAATTTAGCATTATTCAAATTTCTACAAAAATATCTAGGTTATTTAAGTATTTAAAATACAGTTTATAAATTTCGAATAAGTAAAATAATATAAAAATAGCATAAATATCATTTTTTTAACTTACAATTTATAAATAATTAAATATTTCAAAAAATAACAAATTTTTAAATTTGAAAATATTATGGTTAGAATGTCTATAAAAATATCTAGGTTAATTTCAAATTTATTAATTATTTAATTCTATCTTATAAGATAATTTTAATATAATATTTCAAATTAAAAGGATAAAGTTATCTTTTAATTTAAAATATAGCTAATATTAAAATATCTGATCTTATAATTGAATAATATATAAATATTAAAGAAATTAACAAATTTTTAAAATCTGACCATAATTTAAAAATGAAATAATCAATTTTTAAATTTAAACCTCAAAATTTCATTAAATTAATAATAATCTATTAAAAATTAAATATCATTAATTTAAAATTGATATTTAAGTTTAAATATATTAAAAATAATATTTTATTTTGAAATTTGGGTTTTGAAAATTGGAAAATTCGAAAAAAAAAATGGAAAAAATCCCTCAAATTTCAAAAATTGGGTGTGCTGCCAGGAGGGCTGGACATGCAGCCCTCGAGAGGCTGCAAACAGCCCATATGCGCGAGCGGGGAAGCAACTTGTAGGGTCTCACGCCATGATTTCTTGGCACATGCAACTTGGGCGGGATGCAGCATTCGTGTCTGAACGCTGGGGCGTGCACGTGGGCGGACACGGGCTTCAGACAGGGTTTTATCTCCTGTCCGCGGGTGCACAAGCACCTTGTTCGAGTGCTCATGTGCGTGCGATTGAGCCTATGCATCCCGAATTTTCAAAACTCCATGACTTTTTGAATATTTATCGGAATCGACATCCGTAAAAACAAAAAATGCTTAATTTTTCCCAAGGAATCCAAATAAAATATTTTCATATTGAAAATAAAATTATTTTCATGGAAAAATTTCGTAAATCACATTCAATCATCAAATAATCACATAAACCAACATGAACACATCCAAATCAATATACAAACAATTTTCATCTTTTTAAATCCATATTTCATGAAAGTAATTGTTGAATTAACAAGTATGTTGAATTAACATCCTAAATATGAATTCTCTAAAACAATGAATAAATAGAAAAGGGTTTAAGAAAACCTTACATTGATTGCAGTAGAATAATATGACTCTTTCTGTTCAAGATCTCTAGCCCTTGATTCCTTTCTGTAGATGAGTATAAGCAAGATCTGAACCTAGACTCTTTCTCTCCTTCGGGTTTGGTTACCACCGTCTTACTCACTATGATTGAGTACATGACTTGCTATGTGTGGGCATGACCCTCATCACTAAGGGTTCGAATAAGTGAAGAACAATGAAGGAGGTTTGAAATCTCTATAGAAGGAACTCTCTCATCTAGGTTTGGTTGAATAGTCAAGATGACAAAAATTTGACAAAGTGTCAAGTTGATGAGATGAGAGCATCATGTTCCTTTTATAATGTTTCAACTAGGGCTTACGGTTGAATTATGGATTAAAAAATTATATAATATTGGGCAAAAAATACCTCTTGGTCATACATAATAAGGGACCAATTTCTAGTTAAATTTTTGCCACTTTATTTCAAGCACTGATTCTTCTTTTCAATAATACCATATTTTCCAATTCAATCTAATAAATGCCAAAACTATTTATTTAATAATTATAATTAATTACTAAATAAAATTGTCATTTATGTAATTTATTAATTAGACCATACAAAGTCTCAATTAACAAATTGACCCCAAAATCTATTTTCTTCACAATTAAGCCCTTGCTTAGTGAAAATTCAGAAATAACACATATTCTAATTTTGGAAATATAATTGATTAATAAAAATCAATTGACTGAGTCTGCAAGCAGTATTATGTCAACTAGTGAGGGGACCATGGGCCGGTTTAATCGAGCTTTCAATAAGTAGATCTAGAATTCACTAAGTAAATTCCCTATCTTATTAATTCCTCATTGAACCACTATAGAACTTGGAATTGAATACACTCTCAGTGTAAATATGCAGTTACAAATAATCTAGCCAAAGTATGATTCTTTGATAGAAAGAAATCCCTCAAAATGGTATGTTGCTGCTATTCGAACCTCCGAAGACGGCGTCCCTAATGCCCGAGGGCGGGTTCTTGGCGGCAGTAGTGCTATCAATGCCCGGGCGTATCAAGTAAATTCCCTAACTTATTAATTCCTTATTGAATCCACACTTAGAAATTGGAATTGCACTCTCAGTCATATAGAACGCTCTATATGTTCTACGATATAGATACGCGATTAGTTATCCATTGTTATAATCCTAATTTGATCAATGACCCTCTAATAGATGATCTACATTGAATAGGCACTAAGTTACCGTTACACCTTCAATGTATTTTATGGTTAAAACACTTAGCTACGTATAAATGATATTTCGGCGAAGTGAAATGAGATCTCCACCATTTATCTGTGTTTAGCCAAGCTCGAAGGATATCATCGTTACACTTATAAATTCCTATAGAAGTTATAGATTCCATATTTATGTTAGCGCTCCCACTTAATTATAGTATCATGTTCCCAAAATGTACGTATCACCCTGACCCAAAAGTAGGCTTAACTAACAAATTAAAGAACATGTATAGTACACTTGAGATCGAACCTAACCATATCAGGATTAAGATCATTTGATCTAGGATCCACGGGGGATATTGAATTGAATAGATACTACACAAAGTCTGCCCGCGTACCACTTGGCCCACAGGTGGAACCTGTGACCGGGGATTGGACGGCTGACCATTTATACTCAGAGAGGTGTTCATCGCTAGATCTTCATCTGCCTTGCCCAGGGGAATGACGGTTACAGGTTGTTGTCTGGTAGCCTAATAGGCTTTTCGTATTAACACAGTGGCCTACCGGGTTCGGTCGTCAATGGCTGCTTGCTGAGCCCTCAATGTTTCCATTTCTTCATCCCTCCAATCAGCAAACATGTGCCTCTTCTCTTCAAATGTAAGATTTATCGTGGCACGGAGTTCCTCCTGATCATGATGCAGGGTGTTGGTATGACCTCGCATAACTCAAGGAGCAGCACGGAGGTTTTGGATTTCGGTGTCATCTCCAATGGTTGTTTGAACATTGGTTACAGGCAGGACGACAGTGTTAGGAATGCCCTGATTAGCTGCTGAACTGGTATTCCAAGTCTCTTGCACACCAGGCGCGATTTCACTCACAGGAGTCCTCACATTGTGACCTACAATTGATGGTTGTTCGAGAATCGTGGTTGGTTGAACCCTTGTGTTCCTTGGGTTCTGCAGTGCAGGATCCACTGTCTATGGATTCGCCAAATCAACCCCGCATCTACGAGTCTGTACAACCATTGTATTTGCGATTCGATTTGAGAACGATATTAAGTTCAACTCTCAATGAAAGCATCAAAATGCTGACCTCGCTTTTGGCAAACGACAGTGAGTCTAGATTGTAAGCGACAAGTAGTATGATGTATATGTAATATAATGAAATAAATCAAGACACGAGAATTTTATAGAGGTTCAGCCCAAAGCAGTTCAGTAATAGCCTAATCCTCTTGGTTTGTATTGACGCAAGAACAGGGAAAATAATCCATTTTCTTAGAGCTCTTACAATAATATCTCTGAATATGAATTCTTAGACAAGTTTTTTGAACCGTTGCCCAGTGAGTATGAATCACTATTTATAGGGCTATAAGCTTTGGAGTGAAGAATTTCCCTTCTGATTACAATTGATATAATTAGAAAGATTGCATATAAAATACAGAGTACACAAATCAAGGGATTCGGACAGCTTGCCATATCTCTGTGATCTGATCCCAAAATTATTGGGATTTCTTCGGTGACTCACGATGTGAAAGCTGGAATTGCTAAGTGTTGGCGTGTTGTGCAGATTGCTCACTGCCCGGTTAAAAGGGCTTCGTCTAAGCGAATATATATGCTTCTATGTTCGGCATATCTCCTGCGAGCAGGTACATAAAGTTGATTCCACGTGTCACCATCGTGTGATGCTACATCGGAGTGCAAAAATTGAGATAACATAGTTTATAAAATCACACACGTGGCGTCCTTATAGATTAGAGCGTTATAGATCAGATCTGTATAGTCTTAAAAATATTAGATGTGGTCCAATATACAATCCTACTCTTATTTCACGCCTGAAGAATGAAATGTATTAGTAAAGTATCTAAGATTATAAAATACAAGTTATGTTATACAAAGTTTGAATTCCTCCTAAAAGGAGTGCACCAGTGCACCCCTATCTGTTTCGACATCTGGGATAAGTTTTTTAGTCCAATTGTTTTTCATGGTCGTGTACGTTGCAGTTGTCTAAGATATCTTGAAAAATTTTGACAAATTTCACATGACGAAAATAGGGTTCAAACAATCTGTTGCAAGTGTGACTCTTTTATATTATACGTGTGTGAAATAGATTGGTCACTATTTTTCATATGTAAATTATTTCGATTTTTTTAAATTTTTTTCGAAAGATGTCTTAAATAACATTAACGTACTCGATCATGAAAAAAAATAGACTAGAAGCCAAAAAAGTAGGGGATGCTTCTACAATGCACTCCCTAAAAAAGGGTGCATGCATTTCGCCATCGAGAAAAATTGGTAGTCAAATTTTTATGGTCTTGTATGTTATTGTCATTTAAGAAATCTTGTAAAAAATTGAGAAATTTAAAATAATTTAAATTCACAATATAGAAAATAATGTTTAAATAGTCTATCTCACATGCGTATCAATTAAAATAATCACGATTGTAATATACTTTTTGAACCTTGTTTTGAGTTGATTAGTTTTTTCTAATTTTCTTATAACTTTTAGAGAATGTCTTAAATAACTTCAATGTGCATGATTATAAAAAAAAATTAGGTTTAAATTCTCCAATTTATCGAAAGAGAACATGAGTAAATTGATGTACCATTTTTAAGTGGGACTATAACATTTTCTAATATTTTAAATTGTATATTTTAGTAATTTTACATATGAATAAATATATAATTATTTGATTAAAAGTATAATTATAATTTTTGAATGTGCAAATATAACTTCTCGAACTATAAACATACAAAAATAATAAACTGATAACTTTTAGACATTATATAACAAACTAATATATAAATAAGAAAAATACTTAAAAATACCTATCCTCTAAATGTTTTGGTGATTTTCTAATAGATTCCCTAAAAGAGGTGCACCAATGTATCTTGTATCTATTTTAACATCTAGAAAAAAATTAGTGTTATACTCGAAATTCAGCTACACTTTAGAGTGTAACACGTGCCAATTAAGTTTAATATGAACCACCAGATATAATAACAATTATATCATTAAATGAAAAAAGGAATAACTCATTAAATATAGAATTAATAGAGTATACTCATAACTCGCTAACTGTATAGTCTTAGGCGAGACAAGGATACAAGACTATTAATGTCTGTATTGATGAGACATCAACCTACTTTGGAATACGCAATCCTAAGAACAAGACTTGTTTATCAGTAAAGTTTTTTGAATCAACCACGGATAGTGTATAGCGAGACGTTCACCTTGCTACACATAAGGAAATATTAATGAGGCGAGTCAGTTGTTGAAACAGTTAGCGCATATTCTACATTATAATAACTAAGTGTATTGACATGGAAATATGCAGGACATGATTGTCTAGTCTGCGAGGTCATATGATTAGCCAACTCATCATTGGTCATCTATAGGCAAAGCGAGATACCACTGTCCAAGTCAGCGTCTACCGCCTTGAAGATAAGAATGATAAGCAGCGATATGCGGTTATCAATTGTTATCTACACGTGTTTTAGTGAAACCTGATCAACTCCCACGTTTCACTAAACAGTTATGTGATTCAAATTTAAATGTAAATAATTACCAATCTATATTCCTATAAATAGGGGCAGATTCTACAAAAAAGGAACGAAAAAACTTAGAGAAAAAGATCACTAATTGTAATATTGTATCAAATACTCAGAAATATCTTGAATAAGATAGACTTTTAGAGTGTGGAGATTTAACTGTAAAATCGGAGCCAAATCTTCTATCCCTTCCTCTGTCCTAGCCAATACTCTTTTTGCATAGGGAAATTTGAATTTCCATGCTTAAAATACCATATTATTTTTCCGCTAAATGCAAACTTATTAAAATTGGTAATATATGACCAATTTACCAATTTTCCAAATCTAACCCTCTCATTTGAAACCATCAACCTCTCTCTCTTCCTCACTCTTCTCTCAGCCGCACTAAAAAACCCAAAACCCCAACTCAGCCACAGCCGTCGAACCACAACCCCGATCACTCCGGCGTGGAACCTGAACCCCAACGAACGCTGTACCCCGAGCAACTCGCAACCTAGTCCGAGCAACTCGCAACCCCGACCCCCACTCCGAAAATGTCAAAGGTAAGTGGTTTTTTTTTTGTTTTTTTTTCTTAGAAATGGTTTATAGATTTATTTAGTTTGAGTTGTGAAATATTATTGGTAAGATTTAAGAAATTTATTGTGAAAATGGGATTCGGATCCGTAAAAATTGGATTTTGACTGTAAAAAATGGTGAATATGGCGTTCGGATTTGGGGGAAGAAGGCGTCCCGATAGTGGAGGTGGTCCGATGGTCCGATTACGGGCTCGAGTATGGGTCCGATGGTCCATTTGGTATGGGTCCGATGGTCCGATTAAATGGGTCCGATTGGGGGTTCGGCTGTGTTCTGTATGGGCAGATCGATGGGTCCGATTGGCACGATAGGGTACCAATCGGACCCATCGGTCCAATTGGACCCAATTTTTTTTTCGTTTTTTTAAATATTAATGGGGCCGATGCTTAGTAATTGTTTTGTATGGGTCCGATGGCTACCAATCGGACCTCACAGTGGGTCCTATTGTAGCCATCGGACCCGTGGGTTGATTTTTTTTTTTTTTGGTTTTATTAATTAGTAATTATTATTTATTGAATATTGTTTTTTTTATTAATTATTGTTTTAGTATTAATTATTGTTTTAGTATTAATAATTGTTTTATTATTAATTATTGATTATTGTTTTTCTATTAATAATATTTTTATATTATTTACTAGGTATTGTTTTTATATTAATAGTTGTTTTATATTAATTATTAATTATTTTTTATTATTAATTATTAATAATTGTTTTACATTAATTATGAATAATTGTTATATTAATAATTTATTTATTAATAATTGTTTTATATTAATGATTGATAATTATTTTATTAATAATTTTTTTTATTATTAGTGATTAATTATTGTTTTGTTATTAATTATGAATTAGTGTTTTTTTTCTATTAATAATTATTTTATATTATTTACTAGGTATGGTTTTATATTAATAATTGTTTTATATTATTAATAATTGTTTTATATTATTAATAATTATTTTTTATTATTAATTATTAATAATTGTTTTACATTAATCATTAATAATTGTTATATTAATAATTTGTTTATTAATAATTTTTTTATATTAATGATTGATAATTATTTTATTAATAATTTTTTTTATTATTAATCATTAATTATTGTTTTGTTATTAATTATGAATTAGTGTTTTTTTTCTATTAATAATTATTTTATATTATTTACTAGGTGTGGTTTTATATTAATAATTGTTTTATATTATTAATAATTATTTTTTATTATCAATTATTAATAATTGTTTTACATTAATCATTAATAATTGTTATATTAATAATTTGTTTATTAATAATTGTTTTATATTAATGATTGATAATTATTTTATTAATAATTTTTTTTATTATTAATCATTAATTATTGTTTTGTTATTAATTATGAATTAGTGTTTTTTTTCTATTAATAATTATTTTATATTATTTACTAGGTGTGGTTTTATATTAATAATTTTTTTATATTATTAATAATTATTTTATATTATTTACTAGGTATTGGTAAAATGAGAGGGGTATTTCAAATTGGTAAATTTTTTTTTTATTATGAAAGAAACAATAATTGTTGTATTTTTGTATTATTAATTATTAATTATCGTTGTTGGTTTTTTTTTTTTCAGGGAAGTGCACATCTTATAATTCCAGTGTCGGACAATTACACTGGCCGTGTCACATGGCGCGGGGGTAGTTACTACTACCCGAAGATTAAGGCTAAATTTGAAGAATTTAACCTATTGGACAGGGTGAGGGAATCCCCTTTCAAACAGTTTTTTGAGAGAGCGCCCATACAATTTTCTGGAGCATTTTTTCATTAGTTGATTCTTCACAAAATAAAATCTGACAAGCCGGACGAGGTGCATGTCTATGTGGGAAGGAAGAGATGTAGATTTGGGAAGGTGGAGTTCGGCTTGGTCACCGGGTTAAACTTATTGCCCGGCCCTACTGAGGAAGACATCAAACAAAATGGAAGCTCTGACCGGTTGATTCAGGAATATTTCAACGGTAGTGCTTCGATCACCTTCGGCCAACTGCGCAGAGTTTTTGAGAGCTGCACAGAAGCTGATGATGTTTACAAGTTGGGGATGGCCTTGTTTGTTATGGACGTCCTCACTGGTAAGGAGGAGAAGACTGCCGTTCCTCCTTTTGTGATAAGAATGGTTGATAACCTTCCATTCTTCTACGAGTATCCCTGGGGAAAGATTTCTTACACCAAGCTGATGGAAAGTTGTAACAAGGATTACTTGGATGTGAAGAATAAGATGTTGAAAAAGATTGAGAAGGGAGTAACTCAGAAGGAGGCAAAATACTCAGCCTACGACTATGCTGCAGCATTGCAGTATTGGGCATACGAGGCCATATTACAGCTGGGCAACGAGTATGCAGTGAGGAGGTCGCATGGCTTTCCGAGAATGGTCAACTGGGAGAGTAAGCCGAAAACTACACTCGGGAAGGATGAAGTCACCAGATTATTTGCTAAAAATGTAAGTTTGTTACGCTTTATTTTGAATTCATGTTAATTTCCATATATTATATTAATATATTTGTTATATTTTTCAGTTGACAGTGTACTCCGTGTTATGTCCTCGGCCGAACGAGATTGAGTTTGTGAGTTACATAACCGGGGTCGACCTCCGTTATTTGTTGACTTGGAGGAACTTGTGTTGGGTGAGGATGGGCAACCAACACAGGATGCTTTGCGAAGCCAGGCCGAAAAGCTTGCCTCCACATTGGAAGAACGAGCGGAGGCAGCCCGAATATTTAAAGACTCTACACCACCTCCACCGTCTCCTCCACGTGCACCGCCCGCAGTTCCAGATGGGTCTGGTGTTGACCCATCTCCAGCTTCAGTTCCTGATGGGTCTGGTGTTGACCCATCTGCAGCTTCTGATGGGTCTGGTGTTGACCCACTTGCAGCGTCACAGGGTCCTCCTGTTCCCCCGTCAGCTTCCATTCCCAGCACCTCGGAGGCTCGCGATCCAGTATACCCTGCCATTTTGGCAAGGTTGGAGACTGTGGAGAGGGGGCAGGCCGCTCTGCTAAGAGGACAAACAGCGATTATGGATCAGTTGAAGACCATAATGACGCTCCTGCAAGATCCTGGAAGGCCGGCAGCAGATTCACAGCCACAGCCACAGCCACAGCCACAACCGGAAGAGGAGGCTCGGACACCAGAAGATGACTTCATTCTCTCAAATGATTACCAACCGGATGATGATGACATGTTCTGTACACCTGAGAAGACGAATATCACCAGCATCGGGGATACTCAGGATTCGGAGGTGCAGGTGTTAGAGACAGCTCCAGAAGTCATGGAGAACCGGAGGAAGAGAAGGCAGCCTAGGTGGTTCGCTGAGTACACTGAAATGAAGAAGAAGGCTAGGGCTACTTCGACACTCGTGAATGCGGACCCACTTAGAGTGGTTGATCGGAAGCTGCTCAAGACTTTTCACAATTGGGTACTCGGCCAGATTGGGAACAATTACCCGAGAGAGTGCTTCACCGGTCGATACCATTCGTCTTGGTTCCTCGAACTGCATACTCCGAAATTTTGGCTTGGGAACGATGTAAGTTTTTAAGACTTTTTTACTGCTTTTGCTTTTAAAGACTTTATCTAACTCTTTTTTATTTAACTCTGACATATTTAATTTTCATGTTTTAGCATTTGGATGCGGCATTCCATTTGATGAGGAGGCGGCAACACTTTTATCCCGAGTCCTACCCGAATAGATGTGTCATAATGCCGTGTATTTTCCCAGCAGGAGTTATTGCTCGGTGGGAAGCTGCGGGTGATGACCAGGCTAACTATCAGTGGGACGAGGGCATATTAGATTTGATTCGAGGGGATGAAAGTCAATTCTTGGCCAGTTGGAAGAACAAGGAGAGAATATATATGGCCCTCTACTTCGATGGAGCAAAGCATTGGGTGGCATTAGAGATAGATCTGGATCATTGGTTGTTGAACATATTTGACTCCAGCCTCGGATCGATTTCCCCGAACGAATTGAACCGTCACCTGGCAATGTGGGAAAAATTACTACCAAATTTGTTGCTGCAGGCTGGCCTATTCTAGAGTCATGACATGATCCTCTTGCCTCAACTTACCGCCTCAGAGAGCCAGGTCAGAAATTTCACTGCAAAAGTCATGGATCGGGCCGTTGTTCCACAGACAAAGACAAGGTAACTTAATTACAATTGATTTTTTTGTTATTTAACTTGAATTTAATTTGCACACTTTTATTCATTTACTTTTTATTGTCTCATACAGCGGTAACTGCGGGATGTACGTGATAGAGCACATCGAGCATAGTATGCTGGAGACTACGTTTGATAATGTGCACGATGAGAATATGAAGAAATTTAGAGAGCGGTGGTGTGTAGATTTGTTTTACCAGAATTTAGCATGAACAAATGTTTTTTTTATTTGGTATTTATTAAGATAACAATGTAAATGGTTTTTTTTATTGGTATGTTTATGTTTTTTCAAGAGTTCATACAAATTTTACGCCTTTCTTTCGTGCAACGAATTATAATAATTATGTAAACATAAAATATCACAAATTCTAATGTTTAAAATAGTCCAACATTAATTCAATAACAATACATAATAGTCCAACCCATCACGATACAAATAAACTAAAATAACATTTTTAACCTGGGTAGTTGCAAGTGCTTCTGTTGTGCCCCTTGGCACCGCACATGCTACAATTTCGCGATTTGATAATCCTTTCACCGTTACAAGCAGTTCGGTTGTTCTTAATTCTTCCAACCTTTTGCTTCTTGGGTCGCCCTACTGGTTGCTTCTCAACAGGCACTCCAACTCTCATGTTCTTGATGTCATCAGGCAATTCCCAATCATCCTCATCACCAACTGGCATAATTGTTCCTTCATATGTCCTCCTCCAATATTCAGTTGTGTAATATGGCGAGCATAGTGTGTACGCGCTAATACTTCGCTCCTGAGATGCAGCACATGCATGAGGACAAGGAAACTTCATGCACTGGAACAAGCCGCAAGTGCAAGTATGTTCCTGCAAGTCCACTACGCCACCGGTCATAACTGTTCCTCTAGGGTGAACCTCCAACGTGTAAGGCCCGCATGAGTCAACGTTCAAATACCGACCTTTTTCAAAATGCAGTGTCAAGTCCTCCTCCATTTCTGGTGCTAGGGGTTTCGTCCACTTGTCAGCTTTTTCTTTTCGTGAAGCAAACCACTTCTGGACTTTGGACCTCAGGAATGCTACAGCAGCAGTGATCGGGAAGCCTCTTGCATCCTTAGTTGTGTTGTTGAAGCTCTCAGCCCAGTTGCTCGTCATTACATTGTAACGTACCCCTGGAAAGTACGACCGGACCCATTTTTCAAATCCGATTTCCTCAAGATATTTTGCAACCGCTGGATTCATGGCCCGAATGTTCTCAAATTCTCTGTGAAACTCTGATCTTGAATACGTGTACGCACACGTGTAAATGTGATTCGTGAAGACGTCAGTCTTGAACTTGTGGTTGACGTTCATAATAATGTGGTGGTAGCATGCACCGTGGTGTGCATCAGGGAACACGATATCCAAAGCACGAACAATGCTTTGATGCCTATCCGAAACAAAAGCTAAGTTCTCAACATCACCAATCGTTTCTTTCAATTTTCTCATAAAATAGGTCCAGGAATTGTGGTTTTCACTGTCAACAATAGCAAAAGCTATCAGAAAGATATGACTCCCTGCATCCAAAGCCACTGCACACAACATTTGCCCACCATACCTAGTCTTCAAGAAAGACCCATCAACGCATATAACAGGTCGACAAAACATAAACCCCCGAATAGAAGGACCCAGAGAGAAGAAATAATACTTGAAGCGACCATCTTCTACCACAAAATCCGTGATGGTACCTGGATTCCGCAACTGTAGCATGTGCAAGTAACTAGGTAATAAAGAGTACGAATCTTCAGGTGTACCCCGAGACAGGTGTATTGCCTTCTCTCTGCACCTCCATGCCTTTTCGTAACTCATTTGGATCCCGTAAGCCTTGTGCATACTTTTTCTTATATGAGAGGGCAACTGATCCGAGCCGTCAGTTGTGAACTTATCCTTAATTAGATGGGCAACTATTACAGGTGATCCTTGACGGTTATCTTTTCCTCGAAGATCAAGGGAACATGTATGTACATTATGAAATGTACTCACCTCAAACATGTTAGAAAGTACGTTCTTCTTCGCTCTTAATCTCCACCCACAATCTGTATCCTTACATGTGACGTACCAAATATCAGTACCGGACTTCCTAACGTAGTAGTCAAACCCTTTCTTCATTGCATACAGGCCAACAACCATCTTTAAATGCTCTTTGTCTCTAAAAAACTTTCCCACATGTAACTTCCCGCCTGGTGTGCCACCCGTAGATATATAATGACTATGATCCTCGATGTCTTCTCTTGTATACATTTTCTCCTTGAATTTACCGTAACTTGTCGAAGAAGAAAATGGATCGCTCCATCCAGTCACATTGGTACCTCGAGCATCAGTAGGACCACTAATATCATTGGTCTCTCTACCATTATTTGGACCTGTACTGTCAGTAGTTCCTCTAGCATGACTGGTTTCGCCTGGACAACTACTACTAGTACCAGGTGTTTGACAATTTTCTCTACGGGGCATTCTTTTCCGTGTCGGTGGCCTCAGTGGTATTTGGTACGATAGTGGAGTCAAGTTCAAAGGTACAGCAGCAGGGGCCTCTGCACCTTGGTCATCTCTTACGCCATCATTTCCCTCAACATAACATTCAGGGTCTGGACCATTAAAAAAACCATCGATGAACGGCATTTGTGCTACAATATCAGCACTCGGCATCATATTGTTTAATTCAGGTAATACATCTGCAACCAACACCTCTGGATTTGTTTCTGGACCAACAAAACTCCCAACCTCGCTACGATTATCCTTAACAAAACTTGGTGTGGGACTAGGATCGACGCAAACATTCTTCTTTAACAAAGTCACAAACAAAGGAATAAATTCATCTGGCTTCTTCGCAAGTGTAGATAAAAAGTACCTTGCACGCTTATCATTTCGAATAACTTCAGGAGGATACTCATAGCCTTTCCTGTACTTGTAATTTACTTCCAATTTCAAGTCATACTCCGCTTTGTCAACATCCAGTTCTTCGTACAAAACATCAACCAAACCTGAGTAGCTTAGGTTCGGATCAATGTCAATTGTCAAAGCGGCACTCCCTTTATAAATCCAATCTCTACCATCAAGCTCCCAAACACCATTATACATAACACACGCATTAACAGTTGAATCTGTCACAAACATTTAAAAAAACACAGTTATAATTTACAACAAAAATCTCACCGAAAAAAATCTTAATTAATCATTAATAACAAAACAATAATACTTAATGGATAGTAAAATAATAATTCATAATAAAACAATAATTAATAATTCATAATAAAAAAAATTTAATAATAAAAAAATAATTATTAATTGATAGTAAAATATAATTAATAATTATTACTCAAACCATAAAAAATAAACAATAATTCATAATTTATAGTTAATAAAATAACTAAACAAAATAATTCTTAAAACATTAACTAAAATAATAATTAATAACTAATAATGATTAATAAAAAAATAACTAATAACACAAATAATAAATCAATATAAAATAAATTAATAATAATAAATAAAAAATAATAATAGATTACAAAAATAAACAATAATTAATAATAATTCATAATATATTAAAAAAATAATAATTAATAATAATTAATAATAATAAATAAAAAATAATAATAGATTAAAAAAAAACAATAATTAATAATAATTCATAATTTATAGTTAATAAAATAACTAAAAAAAAAATAATTCTTAAAACATTAACTAAAATAATAATTAATAACTAATAATGATTAATAAAAAAATAACTAATAACACAAATAATAAATCAATATAAAATAAATTAATAATAATAAATAAAAAATAATAATAGATTAAAAAAATAAAAAAAATCCTGTAGGGTCCGATTGGTCCGACCATCGGACCCCACAAGGATTGGACCGTATATTAAAAAATTAAAAAAAAAAAAATTCATAAAAAAATAAATTGGGCCGATGGGTCCGATGGTCGGACCATCGGACCCCACAAGGATGGATCGGACCTTATATTAAAAAATTAAAAAAAAAAAAATTAAAAAAAAAATTATTTGGGCCGATGGACCATCGGACCCTTGTTCCAAAAAATAAAAAAAAATTAAGAAAAACACATCGGACCCGAGGAGGGTCCGACCATCGGACCCAGTGATGGACCATCGGACCCATCGGGTCTTCACCACTGTCAACAAATTTTTTCCCTCGTCGGGCCACCCATCGGGCCAGCATCGGGCCCCATCGGACCCGACGAAAAAAAATGCAGAAAAACAGCAAAATCCCAGTTTTCACATGCAGCAAAAATTATAACAGAAAAAATAACAAAATAACAGTAACAATCCACAGATCAATCATCAAACACAACATTCTTAATTAAATATGACAACAACAAACAAGATTTAGAAAAAAAAAAAAATTAATTACTTACCCATTGATGGAGCTTGTATGTGTTCTTGCTTCTAATGTGGTGGATTAGTGTGGTAGCTTGTAGTGTGGAAGGTTGTAGCTTTTAGTGATGAGTGAAGAGAAGAAAAATTTTTTGGTGGTTGTGGAAGCTTTCGGGTGGGGATTTTGTTTGTTGAATTGATGAGAAAAAGGTTGGAGTGGGTAGATGTAGGTGGGGAGGGTATTATGGGAAAAATACAAAAAGTGTCATATAAAATTAATTATATATAGTATTAGTTTAGGGGAATAATATATGGGTTATTTAAGCATGGAAATTCAAATTTCCCTTTGCATATCATTTACATTGTCACGTATATAATTAACGGAATTTACACTGAACTCACTCCATTTATGTATTTATTTTTTTTTTAAAAGAAAAAACATCTCCCTTGACAGTAACCATTAACATTTTGGTCATTTTCTCTTTACTTTCTTCAAGATTTTTAACTAGGTACTCTCTCTACAACTCTTTCTATCAATATTTTTTAAGAAACGAAACTACCTTCAATTAAAAATTAATTCACATTTTCAATAGACGAGATTTAGTTGAAATATATTCCTTCAATTTTTATATATAATCAAAAAGAAAATAATATATACAGTTTGATTTAATATTTTATGCAATGGTGGTTGTTATTGACTGTTATCATAAGTTTTGCAGTAATTGTTGATCAGATTAGTAATAGGGGATTAGTGTTAATTTTGAGAATATCAATCAACTACGAGAATATTCTTGCAGTATTTTTGGTCCAACACCATTTACAAAGATAAGGCAAAACTAAAATACATCAAGGATAGGAAAAAGAAAACAAAATGGGTTGTACATGTACTTGTACAGCTTTATTTAAATCTTTTCGGTTCATCGAGTATAAATAGATAAAAAAAAAATCTACATCCTTTTTGCTAAAACTTTTCGAAAAATTGTTAGAGAATTAGAAAAGAATTTTTTTTAAAGAGAAAAAAAAAACAGAAATAAAGAATGGACAAAATTATGAACAAGAGGTAGTGTAATTTAGAAAGAGAAACTAACACGGTTAAAATGCATTGCTATCATTTTAGATGAGGTGTTAAAATTTGAGTGGAGGGACAGGAATTGGGACAGAGTAAAGGGACAGACAATTTGGCTCCACGTAAAATACCTGATGTTATTATTATATTTATTAAACTTTATTAATATTTATAATATCTTTATTAAATTTATTACGAAAATGGCTCATTATTAGTTAACGAAAATTTGCTCGCGTTAACAACTAATCATTTATTTTCATAGTCTTGTACGTTATAATCGTTTAAACCTGTAAAATTTTGAGAAATTTGTTATAATTTACAATATAGAAAATAGTGTTCAAACAGTTTATTTCACACATGTATAAATAAAAGAGTCACGAGTGTAACAGACTGTTTGAACCTTGTTTTGCCTATTAGTTCTTTTTTCCAATTTCTCAAACATTAAAAAAAACTAGACTAAAATATTCTATTGAATGTCAAAAGTATATCGGTACCCCTATTTTAAATGATGCATTGTAAAATTTTCTAAATATTTTTATTTAATAAACATTGTAAAATAAATTGAATAATAAATTGTATAGGAAAAATACAATAACACAAGTATCTCAAAAATAATAAAGAACATAATTTCACAAATTTACAAATATATGAGAAAAAAATATCATCACCCAATAATGGCATTAATAAATTTACTTATAACACTTTTTTTTTTTCTTCTTTTCCCTTAAACTAAAATTCACAACATATAATCTTAAACAAAAGATAAATAATAAATGAAAAATTTAGTAGACCGAAAATTTGAAAATATTTGCTGGCGTTTCGTAATAATATTCTAATAAGTTTTCAATTTTTTAAAATTAAAAAGTTAAAAATATTTTTCAAAACCCTGTTTTAGAAAACTATTTTCACTTTCTAAATTTTTAATAAAGAATCAAAATTTTAAAAACAAAAAAAGCTACTTTTAATACTTTTTTAAACAGATTTTTTTTCCATTAATATTTTAGACTATGACCATACTTGGACTGGGAACCAAACCTAGCCCTGGTCGTGGCGCCGAACCCGACTCCTGAATCAAACTCAGACTCTACATCAAGACCTAGACCCGACTTAAGTAAAATTAAAAAATAAAAATAAAAACAAACTTTATAGAACACACTTTTATTTTTTATTTTTAAAATTGAAAAATAAAAATAGTTATAGAACACATTTTTATTTTGCAAGAATAAAACTTTAAAAAACAATTTACTTTCATTTATATGATTAAAAAATTAGAAAATAAAAGTGTTATCAAATGGCATCTTTACAAATATACATCAACACATAACATTTTTCATTTTTACTCTTTAAACTTTTTTATTTACAAAAACACATCTTCAGTAAAAATAATGAACTGTTTTTTAGTTGTTTTATAGTTTATTTACAGTTGTCATGAGATTTTTTTTAGTTATTTTATAGTCGATTTATAGTTATCGTGGGGGTTAATTTCACGTTATCTTTTAGTTGTTTTTCTTTTATATATTTTGCTGAACAAAGTGTATTTTTATAATTTTAAAACATTACAAGAGTATTTTTATAATTAAAAAATTTAGGCCGTAAAATTATAAATAAAACATAAAAGAAGAATTTTTAAAATTCATCATAATAAATTCCAATATAGATGTCTCGAATCATCTTGGACCACAGCTGACTACTACTACACACAATATATATACTAAGCGTGGTAGATGTGACACAGGCACATAACCCTGTTAAAACATGTGGATTATAATCATATATCTTACTTTTATCAATTATATTTATACAATTGTTAAAAAAAATTATGTTTAAACAAGAAGATATAGGTTCGCTTATGGAAACTAAGATCATCAGTCGTCTTGTCTAAATGTAAGTACATGTGATTTTCTCTACTATTATATACTAATTAAGCAATGTTTTGAAGAAAAATAAAATAATTATTAAGAAAAATTTATGAGAAAAAGTAAAATAACAACACAAAAAAGATTAATAGCATATGTATACTTGTATAGTCTTCTAAACTATTATATATTTACTTATAAACAAATTAGAATAAAATTTAAAAAAAAAATAGCAAATAAAAAAAAGGAAAAAACAGATGGTAAAAAAAATATAGAAAATACTTAAAAAAAATATTTTAAAAGAGAAAATTGAACAAAAAAAATGAGAGAGACTTTTTGAAAAAAATTAGAAAAAAAAGAAGGTGAGGTTTAAGAAAAAAGAGAAAAGTGACAAAAGCATTAATAATAAGTATAAATAAAATAAAACAAACAACTCCAAACATGATAAAAAAAGACACAAACAATAAAGACCGTCTAATTTTTCGCTACAGAGAGAGAGAGAGAGAGAGAGAGAGAGAGAGAGAGAGAGAGAGAGAGAGAGAGAGAGAGAGAGAGAGAGAGAGAGAGAGAGAGAGAGAGAGAGAGAGAGAGAGAGAGAGAGTATGTCTTCTACTATTCTCTCTCAGAGTCCAACCTTTCTTCTTTTCCTACTTTTTGTTTCTTTGTGTCCTTCGCTGGTCCCCTTGTTTTTGACTTGTGAGATCCTGTCGGTCTAGTTTGTCTCTCGTTGTTTTGAGTTGGGGGGGTTTGTCATTTGACTTTTGTTTCCTTGGTGGTTTTTCCTGTCTGTTCTTGTTTTGGAAAGGGTCAATGGCTTTTTGGGTTGTTGGGAGGTTGTTTGTTGGTGGGTTTCATGGGGGTGTTTTGAGTATTTATGACTATGGAAGAGGTAGTTGGTTCGGCTAGTAGTAAGCAGGGTAGGTGCCTCTCTTTAAATGAGGTTTCCATTTCTCTTGCCCCTAGTGTGGTAACTACAAAAGTGCTTTCTAAGCTTTTCCTCTTTGGAAAAATTCTCTCCTCAAGAGCCTTTGCAAAGTAGGTTGAGCACACTTGCTCACACCTGTGGAAATCACGGGTTAAGGTGCAACCAACTGATGGTGCCCATTCTGGGTCCAACATGTTTCGTTTTTTCTTTGATAATGGCTCGGCTAGTAAATGGGTTTTGGAGCAAGGTCCTTGGTGCGTCAAAGGTGATATGCTAGTCCTCCTACCGTGGTTGTCTGGGTTCGGAGTCAAGGAACTGTCCTTTAACTCGATCCGCTTTTGGGTCCATATCCACTTTCTGTCTCAAGATTACGAGCAAGACTTAATGCTAATGCTTTGGGAGCCTTTGTTGGGTTTTGTGCCCTAAATAAAATCCATTTCAATATAATCAGATTTACTTAATAATAAAGATCAGAAATAATATTTTTATGTTGCATGGTTCACATGATTTATTTCATAATTATATGCATATAATGTATGAATTCTATTTAAGTCTAGAACATATGAATTTGTTAATGATGATAGTGTTGTCAGCAGAGTGGAATATAATCTTAATTATATGTTCGAAAGTTTATTCCCTGATTTGTCAGTTCACTGGATTTAGACTGGCATGATATAATCAGCGATAGGTATTCTTACACCTTGGATAAGTGTTATGTCCTTTCCAGGGCATTGGCAAAGTTTACCAGTATCGGATGTATGGAGTATACATCGGAAGGGACCGATATTGAACTTTGATTAGATATATTAAAACTTACCATAATATCTATTCAATTCAATATCACCAGTTGATCATAGATCAAATGATCTTAATCCTGATATGGTTAAGTTCGATCTTAAGTGTACTATACATGTTCTTTGATTTGTTAGTTAAGCCTACTTTTGGGTTAGGGTGATACGTACATTTTGGGAACATGATAGTATAATTGAGTGGGAGCGCTAACATAAATATGGAATCTATAACTTCTATAGGAATTTAGAAGTGAAACGATGATATCCTTCGAGCTTGGCTAAACATAGATAAATGGTGGAGATCTCATTTCACTTCGCTGAAATATCATTTATACGGAGCTAAGTGTTTTAAGGATAAAATACACTGAAGGTGTAACGGTAACTTAGTGCCTATTCAATGTAGATCATCTATTACAGTGTCATTGATCAAATTAGGATTATAACAATGGATAACTAATAGCGTATCTATATTGTGGAACATATAGAGCATTCTATATGACTGAGAGTGTAATTCCAAGTGCTAAGTGTGGATTCAATCAGGAATTAATAAGTTAGGGAATTTACTTGGTAAATTCGGTTTGACTTATTGGAAGCTCGGGAATATAGGCCCATGGGCCTCATACTAGTTGAGACCATACTGCTTGTAAGAGTCAGTTAATTGATTTTGATTAAGCAATTATAATTCTAAAGTTAGACTATGTCTAGTTTATGAATTTTCACTAAGCAAGGGCAAAATTGTAAAGAAAAGAGATTCAAGGTTTATTTATTAATTAAGAGACTTTATATGTCTAAATTAATATATATATATATATTAAATGACAATATAATTTAATAATTAATTTTTTTAGTTATTAAATAATTGGAATTGACATTTAAATGGTTAAATTGGAAAATTGGCATTTTTGAGAAAATGAGATGTAGAAATGTCAAAATGGCAAAATTACAAAGTGAGGTCCATTTACCTTGTCATGGCCGGCCACTATGTAAGTTGTCGACTTAGCTTTTAGCCAACGACAATGAGTCTTTTTGATAAGCGATAAACAATATGTCGTAATGTGAATATACAATAAAGCAATAACAAGACACAAGAATTTTATAGAGGTTCAGCCTCGAGCAGTTCGGTAATAGCCTAATTCTCGTTATTTGTATTGACTTAAGAATAAAGAAGAAGATTCCTTTTCTTATAGCTATTACAATAGTATCTCTGAATATATAATTCTTATATAGCCTTAGCTTACAACGTTTCGGCTTATAATTTCTCCGGTCCTTTGCCCATTGAACATTCGTCACTATTTATAGGGTTGGAAACTTGAGGAGGAAGAGTTTCCTCTCTCGTTACAATGCGCATAAACAGAAAGATCGTCTGATCAATGCTGAATGCAAGGATCGTGGGATTGAGGCTAAATACACTGATAATGGGATCGTGTGTATGCCACATCCACGTAGGTTGATCCCTGAGTTGTAGGGATTGAGCTGGTGACTCATGATGTGTTAAGCTGAATTCGCTAAGTGTTGATCATTCTGCACGGCTCGTTAAGTATTCCATTCTGGATATGGCAGCGAGGTATCCTGCTCGGCATATTGCTCCGAAGAGATGCTCTAAGTAGATTCCACGTGTCACCACTCTCATAATGCCACGTCAGAGTGCCAAATTTGGGATAACATTTGCCCCGCAAGTCTGTACGGGACCTCCGAGGTGGCGTGTGGAGTTATTCCGAGCTGGCTATGCCTTTGGATGGGGACACGTGTCGAGCATGACCATTCGAGACTCGATGTGAAGCTGACTCGGCGTCCCTTCGGTTTTCGGCTAATTAATGCTCTGACAATGAATATTTTGAAAATCTAAATTTCTCTCTCCACGGCTGACGGTTGCACTCGATTACTTTTGATTTCCCATATTCGCTTTTGAGGCGGGAAGCCGAGGCGTCTAAGGTTCCTTTATGTACAGTTACCCTTTTGCCTATAAATACTCGGAGTACTGGCACATTACTCACTTTTATCACCCTTCATTGCTAAGTAAACTCCAGAGCAAAAAGAGAGAGTTTTTTGGCTTCAGAGTTGCCGAAGTGCCTACAGACGATTGCTGGCTTGCTTGAACTCGGACATTTGAATCTTTGAGTAAGTTTCTGATTCCTTTTATGCTTTCCTTTGCATGTTTACGCTTTGAATGTAACTATGCTGTAGAAAGAATGCTTAGGAAAGCCTAGGGTTAGAAAACTTCTGCGATTCTTCTTTTCCATGTCCTTATGTTGGCTTTCAGCCGTAGAGCTTATTTTACAACTGCATTGCGTCTGTTTTCCATCTTGCTTATTCCAAGCTTCATGAACTTTTTTGCCCTAACTCAAGAAAACTTTCTGACTTCTTCAGTTTTGACTTTCCTTCGAACATGGTTGTTCTTTAATATGTTGAGTAGTCCTGGTCGGCATATTTGCTTGTTTTCCGTTTGATACTCCATCCAACACTCATCTTGTGTGTTGTCTTTTGTAGATGAACCCATGTGAGTCTTAGGAAATTGAGAATAAAATCGACCAGGATTTGCTTCAACTTCTGCACGAAGTTCACCCTCATCTTCGTGCTAACCCTCCTTCTAGCGAAGAAAATTCTTCCGACCCCGTACTCAACCATAGGATAATGGCTCGTACAAAGAAAACCATGCGTCTGGCCGACGCTTCTGATCCTCAAGTGGCTTGGCTCACCACTCTGCCCGACGCCGAACAAGATTTGGTGGTCCCGATGGAGGAGGACCGTGAGTGGGACGCGGAGGTCCACGAGGTTGAGGAGCTAGACGAGGCGCGTCCGGGCAGTCCTCCCGCTGCGGAGGGACAGGAAGAGGTTGGACCCCCTGACTTCGGGGATTACAACGAGGCTGGGCAGCCAGTCGATGCTGATAGAGACGTCCTTGTTGAGGGCGTGGACTACGTCAGTGAGAAGCTTGCTGAGGTAGTTCCTCACAGGAGGCAGGGTGCCTTGGGCGCCAGGTGGGTAAGTCCTCTGTCCAAGATTTCGGAGGCACGCCTCTGCACTCTCGACCAGGACGGGTACCTGGGCAAACTGGACTGCTACATTCCCGCCCACGACAATCGCGCCACAAACCCTGATAAGGGAATGTGCGCCTGGTCGGTGGCTCACGACCAACAAGGGGCGCTGATGCCCTTGCATAAGTACTTCAGGGATGTGGCAGACTTCTTCGGCCTCTCCCGGCTCAGATTACTCCAAAGGGCATCAAGTATTTGTCCACTCTCTTCATCCTCTACGCTTTCCTTGGATGGGATGCTCCTTCCCCCCACGAGGTCGCCTGGTTCTTCCACCTGAAGTCTACCCTCAAGCAAGGCAGGTCGGGGTATTTTTACTTCTCTGAGCCAGGCTTCAAGTGGTTGAGCGGTACGGACGACAAGGCCATAAGCAAAATAGGGCATTTTGTTGATGAGTACTTCATGGTGAAGGATCTGAGCATCACCAGGACTCGGTTTCAGCAGATCATGACATATCACTGTCCTCCCCTCACTCTTGCTCTTACGGATAGAGCTCAAAAACTTGCCCGATTGCCGGAGGAAGACAGGAATACCATCCAGTTGACCTCTGATGATAATCTGGTGAAGTATGGGATTTACCCAGAGGACTTTTCTCCTAAGTCCGTGGCGGGGAAGAAGGTGAAGTCTGATGCTGCCCGGCCCGAACGAACTCATCCGGAGAATGAGTTGATTCAACTAAAGCCAGAGGCTAAGTTAAAGGGAGGTCCCAGGGCCAAGCAGTATGCTCAGGAGCCTATGAATCATGAAGATTAAGCCAAGGCTGAGGCTGAGGCTGAGCAGGTGACCCCATTAAAGAGGAAGAAGAAACTCCCGGCCATGCCCGGGCCTGTTGAACATGCAACTCGCATAAGGGAACCCATTTCACCTCTTCGGCCATCTTATCCCTTTACTGGAAAAGGGAAGGCTGTCATGTCTGAGATAAACTCGATGTCAGGTGATGATGGACTTCTGACTTTCTGGGCGGGAGTCACTCTGCGTTTTACTTCTTTGTAAGCTTCTTGACTTTCATGCTTTGTATTTTCTGCTGATTTTTTCCTAACCACGCTGTTTTTGTTCTGTGTACACATGTCTCGGCAAATGGTTGATGCCATAAGGAAGAGGATGGGCAGAAGCTCTAGCGCCTCCCCTCTGGCGAAGAAGCTTAAGGGCGGAGAGCAGTCCTCGGAGAAGAGACCTTCTAGAGAGGTTATTGACCTTTCCAGGGAGCTGGCTGCTGCAAATCCTTCTACTCCCAAATCTTCCAAGTCTAAGGAGTCTGGACCACCAACAACTGAGTCTGAACTGGTCAGGAGGATCCATGAGCGGGTGCAGGCACCAACTCCACCCGTGCCCGTGCTGCCAGAGGCCAAGAAGGGCAAGGAGATGTTGGCCCACTACATGAACCGACTGGTTCCTGAGGTTAGTGACTGGTGCTGATAACGACTCATCTCTGGATGTGTTGGTGGGTGGTGTCTTGAAGGAGCTCACCAGGGTTAGTATTTTTTGATACTTCCCTTTTAACTTTTCACACTTAGCTCCATATGCTGACTTTTTTCTTTGTGCATGCCGCTTTGAAGTTGGCTTACACTTACTCCCGGGCTAAATCTACTACTTCCAAGAGTGCGGCTCTATCCGACACTTTGAGGGCGGAGGCGGACTTGGCCAAGAAGGAAGCTGAGGAGGCCAGGGTAGAAACTGAAGCTGTCCGGCATGAACAGGGTGAAGCCAACAGGAAGCTGTTTGCTGCCGAGAAGAAGATCTCCGTGCTGACAAAGGACATCGAGGCTGCTGATCGCTTTGAGGAGACCATCGAGATCTTATCTACTAAAGTTCACAATCTTTAGGATGAGAGGAGTTCTCTGCGGCAAGTTCTTCTTCGGCTAAAGGAGGAGAGGGATGCCAAGGTGACCGAGGCAGACCAATTGAAGGAGAAGGTCAATGCTTTGGAGACTGCTGGTCTCGAGCTCTTCTTTGATTTCTGGAAGGCTAATCCCCAGGCCAATTTCGACTATTTGGGCGACGCTAAGGACATGTACCTCGAGTATTGCTCGGCCCAAGTTGCCTATGGTGGGAAAGAGGTGGCTGCTTCAACTTCCGGCCAAGCTTCTGACCAGGCTGCTGATGCTTCTCTTGCTCGAACAACAGATCCTCCTGCTCCAGTTGGCTCAGAAGAACCGAACCAAGACCCTGGGACTCCAGTTGTTTAAACACTTCTCTTTTTATCTCCTGTTTATATATATATATATTATATGTGGCCTCAAGGCCTTTCAGACATCGTGACCGACCAAGCGGTCTTTAAACTTGGCATTATTTTTCATTTTTTGGACAACGGGGTAACCGGGCAGCTTTTAATCCCGGTACTATATGCTTTTTTCATCGTTAATGAACTTCATTCTCTGTTTATAATTGTCGTGCAATTGTGATTGTTTTATGTTTACCCAATGCTTTGTACAGGTATAGGTGCCCCCCATGTGACCGAGCAGACGTATGACTCTTGGTCACTTGTCTTTCGCAAATATATTGCTTTTCTGTTCGGTGTTTTGGGTTTGACTAAACCTTTTGTACGCACTTTAGGTAAGTTATAATCATGCTGATTTTTTCGACTCAATAGAATTGGAAATACTATCTTTATTCTTTTATTGATCGAAAATGTATTTGTTACCGTAGTAACTTACATCAGAGCTAGTGATCTAATCTGATATTTTACCTTAACATGACATAAAACAAATAAGAAACTGTACTTTAAAGTGGTCTACCCGACCTGAGTACTTTGTTTCTAAAGCCTTTGCGCGTAGTCCGCCCAAGAGGCAATTCACTTAGAAGCGAATGTTCAATAGTACTTTAATGTGGTCTACCCGACGTGAGTACTTTGAAGTGGTCTATCCGACCTGAGTACTTTGAAGTGGTCTACCCGACCTGAGTACTCTATTGGTAGTATTTCTTTAAATGTTCTACATTCCAGTACCGTGGTACTAGAATGAGTTGTATTTTTTCGTCATACTTACCTAGTTTGTATGCTTTGGAGTCGAGAACTTCGACCACCTGGTATGGTCCTTCCCAGTTGGGTCCTAGTCCACCTGACGTGCTGTCTTTGGTGTTTAGGAATACCCTTCTTAGCACCATATCTCCCACGAAGAATTTTCGAGCTTTGACTTGTTTGTTGAAATACCGAGCTACTTTTTGTTGATGATCTACCAACTTTAAGTTTGCAGTTGCTCGTTTTTCTTTGATTTCATCAAGTGATTCTACAAGGAGTATGTGATTGGTACCTTGATCGTACGTCAACCTTCTGTGGGGCGGTTGTTCGAGTTCGACGGGCAGCATAGCTTCATAACCGTACGTCATTGCAAATGGTGTCTGACCGGTTGCTGTTTTTTTTGTTGTACGGTATGACCATAGAACTTCGGGGAGTTCTTCTGGCCAATTTCCTTTGGCATCTTCAAGTTTCTTCTTTAGTGTATCCTTCAAGGTCTTGTTGACTGCTTCAACTTGACCGTTTGCTTGGGGATGTGCCACTGCGTAGAAGCTTTTAATGATACCATGGTTCGCACAGAAATCAGTGAAAGATTGACTGTCGAACTGTTTTCCGCTGTCCGAAACTATTTTGTACAGTAGTCTGAACCGGCATATGATGTTCTTCACTATAAAGTCTTGAACCTTTTTTGATGTGATAGTTACGAGTGGTTCGACTTCAGTCCACTTAGTAAAGTAGTCGACTGCTACCACTGCGTACTGCACTCCGCCTTTAGCTTTAGGTAACTGTCCGATTAGGTCAATTCCCCAAATGGCAAAGGGCGACGGACTTTGCATTTGTGTCAGCTCGTTGGGCGGAGCTCTTGGTATCTTTGAAAATCTCTGACATTTGTCGCACTTCTTGGCATAAGCTTTCGAATCTTTAATCATCGTCTGCCAGAAGTAGCCTTGCCTTAGAATTTTCTTTGATAAGCTCTGTCCGGCTGCATGATTTCCACAAAATCTGTAGTGAACCTCATATAGAAGTCGTGCAACTTCATTTGGTATGACGCATCTGAATAATGGCAATGAGAATCCTCTTCTGTACATGATCCCTTCTACGATGATGTACCGTGCTGCCCTTCTTCTCATTTTTCGAGCTTCATTTCGGTAATCTAGGAGTTCCCCAGAGTTGAGATAGGCTGCTATTGGCGTCATCCAGTTCAAAGATGTGTCGATCATTTCGATTTCTTTTGTGCCGGTTATGCTAGGCTCTTCAAGAAACTGGATGGCGACCAGGTTTGCCTTGTCACTTATATTGCTGCTCGTCAATCGGGCTAACGCATCTGCAATTGTATTTTCTTCTCTTGGAATTTGTCTGAGGCTGTAGCTTTTGAATTGTGCGAGCAGATCATGTGCTTTGCTCAGATATGCTATCATTTTTTATCCCTGAGCATCGTATTCGCCAGATACATGATTTACCACTAGCTGTGAATCACTGCAGATCTCAATGCGCTCAGCCTTCATCTCCTTTGCTAGTTTGAGTCCAGCGATTAGGGTTTCGTATTCGCCCTCGTTGTTACAGGCTTTGAATCCGAATTTGACTGCTGCATGCAGGTGTTGCCCCCAGGTGTGACAAGGGCAATTCCAGCACCGGATAATTGATCTGTTGCCGACCCATCCACATGTAGCTTCCAGGTCAGTTTTTTTTTAGTATTACTCGCTGTGGTATTGGCTCAAGATCGCTTTCTGTTATGATTTCAATTTTTTCGGTTCATTGCACCACAAAGTTGGCCAAGGCTTGGCCTTTGATAGTTGTTCGGGGTTGGAAGTTGATTTCGTACTGCCCCAATTCTACCGCCCACTTGAGTAACCATCCAGAGGCATCTGGCTTTTGCAGTATTTGTCATACAGGTTGGACGGTGTACACCCGAACAGGATAAGCCTGAAAGTAAGGTCTCAGCTTTCTTGTTGCTAGAATGAGGCAGTAGACAAGCTTTTCTATCAACGGATATCGGCCTTCGGCCTCGACGAGTCTTTTATTGATGTAATAGACTGGATGTTGCACGCCGTCTTCTTCTCTGATCAGTACGGCACTCATGGCATGCTCCGTTACTGCTAGGTATATCCCCAGTTCCTCACCGTCCAGAGGTTTAGAAAGGACGGGAGGTTTTGCAAGCTGTGTTTTTAGATCTTGAAAAGCTCTTTCACATTCTTCTTTCCATTCAAACTTTTTGTTTCCTCACAGGATGTTGAAGAATGGGACACATTTATCCATTGATTTTGCCAGTTAGGCTTTGCACCTCTTTGTTTTTTGTTGGCGAGTTCATATCCAGGAGGGCTTGGATTTTTTTTCGGATTGGCTTCAATTCCTCTAGCATTGACGATGAAGCCTAGAAACTTTCTCGAGCTTACTCCAAAGGAGCATTTTAAGGGATTTAGTTTCATGTTGTATTTCTTGAGGACTTTGAAACATTCATCCATGTCGTCTATGTGCCCTCCAACCTTTCTGGATTTGACGAGCATATCATCTACGGACACTTCCATATTTCTACCGATATGGTCTTTTAACATCTTGTTGACCAATCTTTGGTATGTAGCTCCGGCATCTTTAAGACCAAACGACATGACTTTGTAGTAGTAGAGACCCATATCTGTCTGGAATCTTGTATGTTCTATGTCTGGTGGATGCATTTTGATTTGATTGTAGCCCGAATAAGCATCCATGAAGCTTAATATTTCGTGCCTGGCTGTTGCATCGACGAGCTGATCGATTCTTGGAAGTGGGAAACAGTCTTTAGGGCATGCTTTGTTGAGGTCTGTAAAGTCAATACAGACTCGCCATTTCTTGTTCGGCTTAGGCACGAGTACTGGGTTCACGACCCAAGCCGAGTAAAAGGCTTCAGGGCTACTACTCGTTCTTTATCCAACAATCTTCGTTTTTGCTAAACTAGCCGGATGTTAGGATCGATATTCAGGACGTGCGAAATAATAGAAGGGTCGATTCCGACCATATCCGCATGGGACCAGGCAAAACATCCAGGTTTGCTCTCAAGAATTTTATTAATTCTGATTTTACTTTGAGCAACAAACCTTTTCCAATTTTTAGCTTTCTAGCCAGGATAGCTGGATCGATTTCCATCTCTTCTAATTCTTCCACAGGTCCAACATTGCTGCTTGGGTCCCCAAATTGAGGATCCACATCTTCATCCTCGCCTTGGGAAGTTTCCTACTTGGGAATATTTATTCCCTTGTCTGGGCTCTGGCTAGAGGATATTTCCTTCTTAGCCTTGGCCACTGCAAGGTTGTAACATTCCCGAGCAGATTGCTTATTCCCTCTAAGACACCCTACCCCGTTTTTGGTTGGGAACTTCAGGCACGAGTGAAATATTGATGTGACAGCTTTTAAGTCATACAAGGCTAGTCGGCCTAGCATTACGTTAAAGGCTGAAGGAACATCCAATATCAGGAATTGTGCCATGATAGTTATGCTCATCGGAGCTTGTCCAATTGTGAGGGGTAGCCAGATTTGTCCTAGAGGTGCAACTCCTTGACCGGAGAAACCATAGACGGGCTGAAGGCATGGAGTTTAATCCTTGAGTTAGAGCCCCATCTTCTCGTAAGCAGTCTTAAACAAAATGTTTGAAGAAGCCCCATTATCGATCATGGTTCTGGCCACCATTTTGTTTGCTATCTGGACTTCCACGACTAGCGGGTCGTTGTGCAGAAAACGTATCTGGACAACATCTTCATCGTTGAACGTTATGGTTGGCTCTCCTGCGCGTGGAACTTTGGGCTTCCTCTCTTCCACGGCCAGGATGACATCTTCTTGCTCGTATTGAGCTGTTCGGGCATATCTCTCTCGAGCTTTGCCCGTGTCTCCAGCGATGTGCGGGCCTCCAATAATGACTTGCAAGTGTCCATCTATTGGCGGAGGCATGAGATCCTGGTTATTCTGACCTTGGTTGGCCTTGACATATTTCTGTAAGAGCGGGTTGTTTTTCTTGATCAGAAGTTCTATTTTCCACTTCAAGTTGTAACATTCGTTGGTGTCGTGGCCATAGTCTCCATGGAATCGACAAAATTTTGTCATGTCCCTTTTGCTGGTATCTATTTTCATGGGCCCGGGCTTCTTGTACGGAGTTAAGGACTGAGTTGCTATGTACACACTTTCTATATCTTTAGTTAAGATAGTGAATGCAGTGTGTTTGGCATGATCACGGGGAGTCTATTTGGGCTTTTTGGTGAACTTTCCCTTCTTCCTGTTTCCTTGCTTGTGGTTGTTGCCTGAACGCTTGCCACTTGAATTGCTGGAATAATGGGGAAGTTGGGCAGACGTTCCAGTGGAAGGAACCTTCGTTTTGCTGGACTTTTTCTCACCTTCTGCTCGCTAAATGGCTTTCTCGAGCATGGTGAAACCTTCGGCCCGGTTAAGGAAATCACTCATTGAGTCGATCGGTCCATTTTTCCATATATCCTTCCACAGTTCGCCAAGGACTTCAATGCCCCCAGTATCGCGGATAACTTTGCATCCTCGGTTACCCGTGACACCTTGGTCGCTTCCGTCATGAATCTGCTGATGTATGCCCGGAGTGGCTCCCCTGGTCGTTGTTTTACTTCGACCAAATCTCCCAGATGCAATGGGAGCTGGCGTGAGGAAGAGAATTGTGCTTGGAATTCCGATGAGAAGGTTTTCCATGAACTAAACTTTCCAGGAGCCAACCTGAAATACCATTGTTGTGCGGCTTCCGACAGAGTGGCGAGGAAGATTCTACAACATACATCTCCTCGCACCCCTTGTAAATCCATTTGCATCTCAAAATACTTGAGATGGGAGAGAGGATCTTCTCTCCAAGTGTACATCTTGCACGTTGGCATCTTGAACTTGTGGGGTAGTGGCAGGAGATTGATCTCTGGTGAGAAGGGAGTTCCGCGTGCACGGTCTAACTCAAGATCATTGTTACACTGCCCGGCCATGCCATGAAACATATTCTTCAGTTCGTCGAGCTGGGCCTGTACGGCTAGGCTAACTTGGTTGGCATTTTAGTCGGGTTGGATTACGTCAACGTCTTTCTGAGCGGGGATTTGAGTATGGGCTCCGGGCTGCACGTTCGTTGTAGTATTCTGCTCGTCTATTCCCCTTCTTCTATTTAGATCATCCCTTAGGTCATGGGTTGTTCCCAACCTATCGAACAAAGAAGAACCTGGCTGTCTTAGCGATTGGTTTGCTTGGTTGACAGGTGGAATGGCTCCATTAGTCTGCGTGGATCCGCCGAGCATGGCTCATCCTGATGAATTCCCAGACAAGGTTTGTCCGCCTACCCCTTGGCCCGCGAGTGGAACTTGTGACCGGGGATTGGACGGCTGAGCGTTGGTTGTCTGGGAGGCATTCATCGTCGGGTCATCCTCTATTTCCCCTAAGGGAATGACGCTCGGCATTTACTGGCCTACAGTCTGATACGCTCTTTGTATGAGCACAGTAGCTTGCCGACTACGATCTTCGATTTCTGCATGGTGAGTCCTTAATGCCTCCATCTCTTTGTCCCTCCACTCGGCGAACATACGCCTATGTTCGTCAAATGCGAGGTTTATTGCGGCACGTAATTCCTCCTGATCGTGATGCAGGGTATTTTTGTGACCCTGCATGAGTCCGAGCACAGCGCGGAGGTTTTGCAATTCAGTTGCGTCTTTGATGGTTGTCTGGGCGTTGATGCCTCGTGGAATAGTCGTGTTATGAACGCCCTGGCTGTGTGCGGAACCGATATTCCCAGTCTCTTGCACACTAGGCACAATTTCAGTAACAGTAGTTGTCCCCCCATTCACCACGCTTCCCGTGTGTCCAAGATTGACAGCGGGTGGAACCCTTGAACTCCCTAGGTCCTGCAATGTCTTATTCAGCGTCTGTGAGCTCGCTGGGTCAGACAGGCCTCTACGAGTTTGTACCATCGTGTCGAATATTGAAAAGAGTGATCTGTGATTCTGCTCTCAATGAGAGCACCAAAATGTTGACTTCGCTTTTAGCCAACGACAATGAGTCTTTTTGATAAGCGATAAACGATATGTCGTAATGTGAATATATAATAAAGCAATAACAAGACACAAGAATTTTATAGAGGTTCAGCCCTAGTTCGATAATAGCCTAATCCTCGTTATTTGTATTGACTTAAGAATAAGGAAGAAGATTCCTTTCCTTATAGCTCTTACAATAGTATCTCTGAATATATAATTCTTAGATAGCCTTAGCTTACAGCGTTCCGGCTTATAATTTTTCCGGTCCTTTGCCCACTGAACATTCGTCACTATTTATAGGGCTGGAAACTTGAGGAGGAAGAGTTTCCTCTCTCGTTACAATGCGCATAAACAGAAAGATCGTGTGATCAATGCTGAATGCAAGGATCGTGGGATTGAGGCTGAATACACTGATAATGGGATCGTGTGTATGCCACATCCATATAGGTTGATCCCTGAGTTGTAGGGATTGAGCTGGTGACTCATGATGTGTTAAGCTGAATTCGCTAAGTGTTGATCATTCTGCACGACTCGTTAAGTATTCCATTCTTGATATGCCAGGGAGGCATCCTACTCTGCATATTGCTCCGAACAGATGCTCTAAGTAGAGTCCACATGTCACCATTCTCGTGATGCCACGTTAGAGTGCCAAATTTGGGATAACACAAGTATTTTACCATTTATATTTTCATTATTTTAATGCCATATCATTCTAACCTAAACCTAGATGGCTTACTATAAATGGATAGTGATGGCTTAAGAAATTATGGACATGCATCTTATTCTTTTTCGGACACAAACCTGAGCCATAGCCGCCACCCTCTTCTTCTCTTTTCTTCTCTTCAATTTCAAAATACCCTAGTGATAGAGTAGTGCCCACACAGATCAAGTGGTATCTCAATCATAGTGTGGAAGATTGTGTAGAATACAAAGGAGAATCAGCATCAAGGAATGAGAGAAAGAAATCCAGGTTCAGATCTTGGTGATGCTCTGCTACAGAAAGGAATCAAGGGCTAGAGATCTGAACGGAAGGAGTCATTATATTCCGATGCACCTAATGTAAGGTTTCCTAAACTTTATATGTGTTTATTTCATTGTTTTATAATTCATATTAGGATGTTAATGAAACATACATGGTAGTAAATCTAGATCCTGGTAAAATATTTCCAACAACTGGTATCAGAGCCATGGTAATGATTTACTTTCATGAAATATGAATTAAAACGATGATATGTGTTGATTTGGATCGTTTCATGTTGATCTGTGTTATATGATGATTGATTGATGCTTGTGAAATTTTATGAACAATAATTGAATTTTCGTTTCTGGAATTATTTTTATTGGATATTTTGGAAAAAATTAAGCAATTCATTTTCTTACAGAACTTAAATTTTATTTTATTTGAATTAGTTATGATTTTTTGATGTTTTGAAAAAATCGGGGTGATGACACACCCTTGTGCTCGCGGCTGGCTGCTGGCAGCACCCTTTGTGCGCCCAAGCAGCCCCTTGCACCCAAGAATGTGCTTTGCATACCGTCCGTACAACTCAAATTTTTTTCATTTTTCTTCGATTTTTCATGCTATTTCATGGAATTAACTTTCGGTTTTTTGTGTAGTTTTGTATTTAGATATTTACTATTCCTATTTCAATTCTAATTATCAAAATTAAATTAATTGGATTTTTTAAAATTAATTTATGATATTAGTGTCATTTGAACTTGAAATAGGTAAATATCTATTTTTTTTGCTTAATTATCTATCTTATTTTTAAATTTGATTATTTTATCTTAATTTTAAATTTAAGGTCAGATTTTCCTTTTTTAAATTATTCTATTTTTAAATTATTTGACCTTATTTAAATTTAAAATAAGATTACTATAATCATGATATTTTAAATAGAAATAAGATATTTTAAATTTTGTTATTTTTTTTATTTCAATTAAATTATAAAATCAAAAAAGATATTTATTATCATTCTATTTTATTGAATATTTAATTTATAAAATTACATGAAAATTTGAAACATGGTTAGCAAATTTTTGAAATGATATTTAGGTTAGTTGAAACCTAATTTTTCAAAATTGTAGGTTTAATTTGAAATTTTTATTTTTTTTATAAAACAATTTTTTTTATTTATTTAAATATTATTTTCGAAATATTTTTTTTATTAATTAATTTAAAATTAAATAAATCCTACATCCAACTATCCAAATTCAACTTTTTGCAGGAGTATGTGTTTTAGCTTGTTTGTAAGTTTTCAAAAATCTATTATTGCTTGATCTAAAATATTGACATGGTTAACTTGTTGACAAATCCAATGATCTGATTTTAACCCATGGTTCAATTGTCAATAGGTCAAGTAAATAATTTGTAACAGGTAAATTTTATATTCTTCTTTCATATGTGTATGACCTAGTAACAAGATAGGATCCATCCAAATTTGTGTGCCTGTGTGAGGCTATATGTTTACGTTATGTTTAGATGCATATAGGTTGTTGCTAAATAAAATGTCACACCATGATATATTTTATTTAGGCCCATTTAGTTTTTGGGCCTATTCAATTAATAACAGTTATTTATTTTAAGGTTAAATTCCTCTCTTTTGGGCCTTGTGTGAGAGATGGGGGCCAATAGAAGTGGGTACGACATACTGAACCCAGCTCCCACTCACATGAACTACCCCAATTGTGAAAGACTCATTTGCTTGATTTGAATAACTGTATTAGGTTAATTAAATTAGTTTAACCTAATAAAATTGATTAGAAACATAATTAACTTTTAAAATATATAAAATTTATTTTCATTTTAATATTTTAAAGTTAATTTTAAGAAAAACACTCTTAGTTTAAGATATTATTTCTAGATAAACTATTTGTTTTTTCTTGTATTTAATTAAATAAAGAATTTTAACTAACTAGATTCTTTCTGATGCTTATTTTAATTATTTCATTAAATATTCATATTTAAGTTATAAATTAGTTATTACTAACTAATTTTTCTTATCAACTTAAATTTGAATATCTTTTGAATTTAAAATTAAGTTGAGGAATTCTAGGAGTTGGTTATTGAAGATTCTACAGATATTTTTTTTAAGTTGTTAAACTTAAAATGGAATATTCTTAAATTAGGTAGTTACAACTTAATTTTGATATTTAATTAAATTTTATTTTGAAATTTTTACGTTGGTTGTTTTAGATTCTTTCTATAACAACTTAAATTAGTTATTTTTCAAATTTCGAAAAGATACTTAGTTAAATTGAGATATATTCTAGATAGTTATTTCTAGTACTAATTATATTTTCTAATATTTAATTAGGAAAATATCATAGATTGTGAAATTAATTAATTAATAATTAATTTTGGTACAATCTAAGTTAAGTATATTTTTTCTAGTATTAAACTAGAATTAATAATTAAGTCTCCTCTATACTTAATTATTTATTTCTCGAATTTAATACATTTAATTAAATTGAAAATTTTAATATCTAAGTTGATTTTCATCATGATACTTAACTATTGTTATTTTCATGATATTTAATTAAATATTAAATTATTTTAAGTTGAAAATTTTTTCTTTAAAATTTCAGAATAACTTAAGTTTGAATAATTTTCCAAATATATTTTATTTTATTTTATTAATTTTTTTTATTATTTTTGAAATTGCATTTTTTTTTAATGCAAAAATTTCGAATTTTATTTGAAAAATAGATTAAAGTTGAAAATTATTTATTTTAATTTTGGACCAACTTAAATCAATGATTTTTTTCATTTAATGATTAATTAAAATAAATGATCTAAAATACATTATTATTAGAAAATGAATTAATTAGTCAATAAAAGTCTAGATAGTTATTATCTGTTATGCTTGAAGTATTTTTCTAGTGATATTTAATTAAATAGAAAATTAATATTTAAGTTGATTCTTAATCATGATACGTAAATATTTGAAATTTTTCTTAAATAGGAAAATTATATTTTTGTTGAAAATTAATTTTTATTAATTAATTTTGGGCCAACATAAAATTAGAATAATTTTTCCAGGATTTATTTTTATTTTATTTTAAGGCATTTTTTCGAAAATAGTATTCTTATATACTTCAATTTTTCGAAATGCAATATATATTTATAGAAAATTAAATTTGAGTTGTAAATTAATTTAAATTAATTTTGAAACAACTTAAATTGAATATTTTTCTAAATATTTATTGGAAATTATTACTAAGATGGAAATAATTCATGTTATTTTCATATCCATCTAAGTATAATTTTATAAAGATTAAATTAAAATTTATATTTAGAATTTTTTATTCTAAATTGGAAATTTTTATTAAATAAATATATATTTAAAATAAATTGATTAAAATAAATATTAGAAGAAAATATACTTTGAATAATGAGCTCTATTATTAGGACATCGATCTCCATTGTTTGCTCTACATAGTTCTTGTTTTAGTGAGTAATCCTCCCTAATGGAGGAACTTTCATTAGCAATTTAATGCCGTGGAATCTCGAAAGGCAATATTATTTGTAAGTGTTTTATATTAGTATTGATCACCCTAATAATTGCGACTATATTTGACTTACAAAAGTATGAAACAATGGTGGAAGCTCATAAGATAGAATAGCCTTGACTCTCGCCTAAACGGGACAACGCTCTATTCCAATCTTGATCGAATAAAAGGTTGCTAGAATGTTTATCATTTTAGATGAGCTGACAACTCTATTCAATGGATGGTATCACCGACTCTCGCCTAAACGGGACACTGATATCAGTTTGTTGAAGACCTTGGAAATTATTTAGGATCGTATGTTTTAGTATTTTCACTTGTCATTCCTACTTGCTATATGTTTAATAATTTCTGAATTGTGTATGAATTTATATTGAACCATGTTATTTTCTGTTATTAAATTGTAGTTTAATTTGAAATCTTCATTGTTGGTCTAACTTGGTTTGTTGTTCTAATGTGACAAATCCCTAATGGATTGTCAACATTAGACAAACATAATAGTGTTAGATCTCGAAAGATAAATATTGTAAATGCAACATCTAGCTGTTCATCAATTGATGACACCTTAGACTAGTATTTACAATATGAAACAAGAAGATTGTATAAATAAGATTACTTTGACTCTCGCTATTTGAAGCATCGTTGGATTCTTATTTAAAAACAAAATTATCCTAATTCCTCTTAGCTTATTCATTTCGAATTAGCTCAATAACATATCATTGGATGAATGGTCTGTAAATCATTTCATGTCATTCTATATTTTCTCTTAAGAAATTAAAGGTCGCATATGATTATATTCCCGAAATTCTATCCCAAAATGATATAAATCCTCAATCTTAGAAATCTCCTACTTGTATGGGCAAATCAAACTTAGAGTTAAATTAGTAGTGGTTGTCCAAGAAAGAATTACTCATTATTTTTGGTATAAATTTAAGTCTTTGACTTTAAATTTTAGATTCCAAAATTTTTTTTTTAATACAATACAGTTTCACTTTCACAAGTGTTTTAATAACAATTTTCTATCAATGGATTCAAACTGTATGGAATATGAGTTTAGTATTCTATGACCAGGATCCACTTGCACTATTCTAAGAACTCTTTAATGTAACTAAACCTAAGTCATCAAAAGACTACAACCACATTATTTTAAATCTATGGCATTTGTATCTTGTTCATAGTGGTTTTGACAAGATCAATCTCTGCAAAGAGTTAATATGCCTATATCCACTGAAAGTAAGTTCATCTCATTCGCAGATGGATGTACATTCAGGGGTGGATATGAGTTTTTTGTTGTATTCTTAAAACGATCACTCTAGATTTTACCTTATGCAAAAGAAATTTGAAATGTTTGAAAAATTTCATGAATTTCTAGCAATGGTGAAAACCATTAAGGTAAGTGGTGAAAGATCTTACGAACTGATAGGGGTGGAGAAATAGTTAGTAGATATGCAGTTCAAAGATCATTAAGTTGATTTTGAATTATATCCAAACTTACCTCCCCAGAAATTCGAGTTGCATATTGATTAGTTACTAGTCGTTGCCTAAGTCCTTCTATGGTAATACAATTTCAGAATGATGCAATGGTTGGGTAGTTAGTGTAAACCATTACTAGCTTGATGGATGACCTAATCAAAATCTTAAGAAAAGCTAGAACTGTTAACCATGGTTTGCATGTTTGTCAGCTATTCTAAGTGATTAGGGGTGGAACATCCCATAGTCAATAGATAAGAAAGTATTTCTTTAAACAAATACTACTTTACTAAGAAAATGACTAAGTCTGAAAATAAAGTAGCAAATAAATGAGATATTTTTTTTTCTTGATTCCAAAAGTGTTCTATCATCTTATTCTTTACAAGATGATCCTACTGCCTCTGTTGTTTTGACACAACCGAAGAGGTTAATACCATGTAGTTTTCTTAGACATAATTCACGGTACCTTGTCGTAGTGGGAGGTTTTCAAGGAACTCACTCTTCTTATGACTTGGAAGATACTAGTGATTAAAATCCATTGTGAGTTTAAACAAGTAATGGATTGTCAAAATAAGAAACTAAGAAGAAAGCCAAGAGAACTATGGTTAAAACCATTCATGTGGAATAACCTAAAGTTTTATTTTACAAGGACATGAAAGGAAATTTACGTTTATAAGTCTATTCAATGGACTTAACAAAACTTCCTGTTCCTAGTATTATAGGTTTGAGTTTATCTAAACCTATGGCTCATGGTATACCTGGTTAATTACTTACTCTAGTGCAAGCAGCTTACTTAGGTAAGATGATGAAGCATCTTCTTTTTTCAATGGCAATCTATAGAAGCTTCTCAACTTCTAGACACAAATTTTATTTATTTATGGAAAAGTCTCAACTATTCCAGAAATGATAAAGCCATGAAAGAATTTCTTAAATCAACAGTGAGAGGTCTCAAATATGCTTTAGTATGCCTTAGACCAAACACCTGCTGTTGAGTGGGAGTAATGAGTAGGTATCAGATTAATCCAGGAAAGGAACATTGGAAGATGATCAAGTAAATCTTAAGATTAAGAAGAGGAACTATATGTTAGTCGATAAGGTTGTGTTTAAAACTCTTAGACTACACCACATCAGATTTCGAGACTTGCCTTTGTGCTAGAAAGTCTGTTGATAAGATGGTGATTACTCTGGGGGTGGAGTAGTGATTTTGGAGAAGTGTAAAAACCTATCTGAAGTCTCTAGGTCTACCAAAGAGAGACTGAATGTTAAAGTTGCAGGAAAGGTACTTATTCAGTCTAAGGAAAGTTCTATACATTTTTAGTACCGTTCCAATATTTCTAAACTACTAGTGTCACTTCCTAATTAACCAAAAAGAAGTTGTCCAAAGTATAGAATCTAGTATCCCAAGAGAGTGGACATATAGAGAGGAATTTCACATTATCAAAGATTTTATGATTAAGGAAGAGTAATTGTGGAGAGAAGGTTGTGTTTAATTCAACCTGTCAGATCCTATTATGAGGACTATACTACTACAGTTGATTTGTATATCAAGGTGTTGAGATTATCTGAAATGCACATTTGTTTTATATTAGTGCAAGTGGGATTTTGTTGGGTTTTGTGCCCTAAATAAAACCCATTTCAATATAATCCGATTTACTTAATAATAAATATCAGAAATAACATTTTTATGTTGCATGGTTCACATGATTTATTTCATGATTATATGCATATAATATATGAATTCTATTTAAGTCCAGAACATATGAATTTGTTAATGATTATAGTTTTGTCAGCATAGTGGAATATACTCTTAAATATATGTTCGAAAGTTTATTCCCTGATTTGTCAGTTCACTGGAGTTAGACTTGCATGATATAATCAGCGATAGGTATTCTTACACCTTGGATAAGTGTTAGGTCCTTTCCAGGGAATTGGCAAAGTTTACCAGTGTCGGATGTATGGAGTATACATCGGAAGGGACCGATATTGAACTTTGATTAGATTTGTTAAAATTTACCGTAATATCTATTCAATTCAATATCACCTGTTGATCCTAGATCAAATGATCTTAATCCTAATATGGTTAGGTTCGATCTCAAGAGTATTATACATGTTCTTTGATTTGTTAGTTAAGCCTATTTTTGGGTCAGGGTGATACGTACATTTTGGGAACATGATAGTATAATTGAGTGGGAGCGCTAACATAAATATGGAGTCTATAACTTCTATAAGAATTTAGAAGTGAAAAACGATGATATCCTTCGAGATTGGCTAAACAGAGATAAATGGTTGAGATCTCATTTCACTTCGCTGAAATATCATTTATACGGAGCTAAGTGTTTTAAGGATAAAATACATTGAAGGTGTAACGGTAATTTAGTCCCTATTCAATGTAGATCATCTATTAGAGTGTCATTGATCAAATTAGGATTATAACAATGGATAACTAATAGCGTATCTATATCGTGGAACATATAGAGCGTTCTATATGACTGAGAGTGCAATTCCAAGTTCTAAGTGTGGATTCAATAAGGAATTAATAAGTTAGGGAATTTACTTGGTAAATTCGGTTCGACTTATTGGAAGACTGGTTATATAGGCCCATGCTCCCCATACTAGTTGAGACCATACTGCTTGTAAGACTCAGTTAATTGATTATAATTCTAAAGTTAGACTATGTCTCGTTTATGAATTTTCACTAAGCAAGGGCGAAATATTAAAGAAAAGAGATTCTAGGTTTATTTATTAATTAAGAGACTTTATATGTCTAAATTAATATATATATCAAATGATAAAATTATTTAATAATTAATTTTTTTTAGTTATTAAATAATTTGAATTGACATTTAAATGGTTAAATTGGAAAATTGGCATTTTTGAGAAAATGAGATGCAGAAATGACAAAATGGCAAAATTGCAAATGAGGCCCATTAACCTTGTCATGGCCGGCCACTATGCAACTATTTTACCATTTATATTTTCATTATTTTAATGCCATATAATTCTAACCTAAACCTAGATGGCTTACTATAAATAGATATTGATGGCTTAGGAAATTATGGACGTGCATCTTATTCTTTTTCAGAGAAAAACCTGAGCCATAGCTGCCACCCTCTTCTTCTCTTTTCTTCTCTTCAATTTTGAAATACCCTAGTGATAGAGTAGTGCCCGCACACATCAAGTGGTATCTCAATCATAGTGTGGAAGATTGTCTAGAATACAAAGGAGAATCAGCATCAAGGAAGGATAGAAAGAAATCCAGGTTCAGATCTTGGTGATGTTGTGCTATAGAAAGGAATCAAGGGCTAGAGATCTGAACGGAAGGAGTCATTATATTCCGCTGCACCCATTGTAAAGTTTCCTAAACTTTATATGTGTTTATTTCATTATTTTAGAATTCATATTAGGATGTTAATGAAACATACACGGTAGTAAATTTAGATCCTGATAAAATATTTCCAACAGCCTTGGCGGGTAGAGTTTTATACATTGATTTGGTTGAAGCCAAGCCTCTCACTTGGAAACAATGGATTCGGGTTCAGGTTGAGATGGACGTAAACAGACCCCTCTGTAGTGGGTGTTTCTTCAATACTACAAATGGTGAGTATCAGTGGATATAACTCAAATATGAGAAGCTGGATATATTCTATTACTTGTGTTGGATGTTGGGTCACGGTAATCAACGACAAAGGCAGACTGTATCCTCTGTTCGGACCGTGGCTTACTACACGTTTGAACTATGCCTCTTGCTTTTCTAGCAAGGGTGGTAGTTCTTCTTGGGTGGCAAAGAAACCTGTAGACGTTTCTGAGATTGGTGAGGGAGTGGTTGGAGGAGAGATGCTACTAGTTGGTGAGAGTTCGGTGCCGGAGAAGGAATTCACCGCTCCCCCTGTTGACGATGCCACGACGACTCGCGAACATGCCTCGATATCTATACGTGGTCAGTTTTCGAGGGGTAGGGGCAGAGGTCAGGTACGGAAGTCGTGGTGTCCAAGATCTCTGGGTGTAGTTGACGGTGATATTGTCGTTTTCAATGCTAATCCCCTTTTCGTCACTCTAAATATTGGAAAGAATACTGAAAATTTACCCTCTTCAGAAGATAATTTGAATTTTGTTAAAGAGAGAGGTACGGTTTGTAGTCCGTTGACCTCTTTTAGGGGCTAGCTGGGTTATGGGGCTCTTAAATCGAAGAGGACGGGTAAGCTGAGTGGGCTGTGGCCAAGGTTGTGTGGGCCTATCCCTAAGGCACGTGTTGGTGCTATTGGGCCGTGTAGTGGGTCGTCAATTGTGAATAATAAACATTTACCTGGGATTTATGAGGAGGAATGTGGGACCGGGATGGGTGTTAGTTAATTGCTTGGTGAGCCGAAGACAAATGGGCCTTTTTCTGGTAATGATGGCAATATGGAGGTGCATGGGATGATTCCGAGTACGGTTTACAAGGAGCAGGTCCCTCTTGCACACACTTGTGTTAATTCTGTGGTTAATGATGGCCATTCTTCCAATGGGGAAGGTGGATCTAAGCTGTCAATTGCTGGACAGGATCTCTCTGATCATCTTGATGAAAGGAGAGCTCTCTCCAAGTTTTTTCAAGCACAAGAAGGATATCTCCATGAGTTGGCCGTTTTTGCTTCACAAGGGCCAATCAAAAGAAAAGCGTGCCAAGTTGATATAGGCGTGCACCCGACCTCCGAAACCAATGTAAGAACCACTCCAGTGAAGAAGAGGAGAATCGATGTTGAGTCTGTTTGGTTTTACGCCCTAAATAAAATTCCATTTCAATGTAATCTATTTTATTCAACATCAATAAAGAAACAGAAGTATTTTTTCATTCATTTGTGTATGTTTTGGTTCACCTTATCAATTGCTTGTCTATTTGATTTATAAATTCATCTGAAATCCTTTTCACATACTGGATCCTGTTTATTGTGTTGTCAACACTTTGGAAAGTAAACATGACTATGTGAATAAAGTTTCCTAGATTTATCAGACACACGATTTTACTGATATGATAATCTACAACAAGAGGTTACTTGCATTTGGAGAAATGCTATGTTCTTTCCAGAACATTGGTTAAAGAAAAGCTCAGGTTGGATGCATGGAGTATGCATCGGAAGGGACCGATATTGAACTTTGACTTAGATTTAATTAACTTACCGTAAAATCCATTCAAGTCAATATCGCCTAGTTGATCCTAGATCAAATGATCTTAATCCTGTTATGATTCGGCTCAATCTCAGGAGGCTATTCGTGTTCTTTGATTTGTTAGTTAAGCCTACTTTTAGGTCAGGGTGATACGTACATTTTGGGAACACGGTAGTGCAATTGAGTGGGAGCGCTAACATAAACATGGAATCTATAGCTTCAATCTGGCGAATAGTAAGCAAAGGATGATCTATAGCTTCTAGGAGCATATTTGTTAATTATGATCCTTTGTATGGTTCAATTAATAAATATAATAAATGACAATATTATTTAATAATTATTTATAGTTATTAAATAGTTAGAATTGGCATTAAAATGGTTGAATTAGAAAATTGGCGTTTTTTAGAAAATCAGATGCAAAAGTGATAAAACTGCAAAATTGCAAAAAGTGAGGCCCAAATCCCTACTGCCATGGTCGGCCACTTTTATAGGAATTATCCTCCGATATTTTTATTATTTTAATGCCAAATAATTCAAACCTAACCCTAGTGGAATCCTATAAATATATAGTGAAGGCTTCAGGAAAAACACACTTTTCATTCAGAAAAAACCTGAGCCTCTCTCTCTACCTTGGCCGCCCACTCTCTCTCTCTCTCTCTCTCTCTTCTTCCCTAAGATTTCAAAATACTTAGCGATTAGAGTAGTGCCCACACACAGCAAGTAACACCTCAATCATAGTGAGAAAGATCGTGAAGAAAGACTTTCAGCAAGAAGGAGTTTTCAGCACCAAAGAATCAGATAAAGAGATTCAGGTTCAGATCTTGATAATACTCTGCGACAAAAAGGATACAAGGGTTAGATATCTGAACGAAAGGAGTCATATTATTCCGCTGCAACCAATGTAAGGTTTACTAAACTTTATATGTGTTTATTTCATCGTTTTAGAAAGTTCATATTTAGGGTGTTAATCAACATACTTTTGAGTAGATCTAAGATCCTGGTAAAATAATTTCCAACAACTGGCCTCAGAGCCATGGTAATTGATTTGCTTGCAAGAAATTTGGACTTTAAAATGATTGTTTGATGTTTTGGCTGGTATCATGTTGTATTGAGTGTTATATGATGATTGATTGATGTTTGTGAATTTTCGTGAAAAATAATTGAATATCTGTTTCTGGAATTATTTTTATTGGATAGTATGGAAAAAATTAAGCAAGTTACTTTTTTACAGAACTCAATTTCGATTTAATTTGAATTAGTTATGATTTTTTGAAGTTTCAAAAAATATCGGGAGTGAGCAACAGGGCTTACGCGCGCGGATTTCATGCTAATCCCCCCTGCACCGTGTCCTCTCGCCCATATCCCCATTGCGCGCGTGGACAGGTATGCACAACATACCGTCCGTACAGCTCGCAATTTTTTCGTTTTTCTTCGATTTTTCATGCTATTTCATGGATTGAACTTCCGATTTTTTGTGTAGTTCTGTATTTATACATTTACTATTCCTAATTCAATTCTAATTATCATAATTATATTAATTAATATTTTTTTAAATTTAATTCATGATATTAGTGTAATTTTAATTTGAAAAATAGTAAATATCTATCTTTTTTGCTTAATTATCTATCTTATTTTTAAATTTAATTATATCTTATCTTATTTTTAAATTTAAGGTGAGATATTAAATTTTTTAAATTAATTTTTTTTAAAAAATAATTTGACCTTATTTAAATTTAAAATAAGATAACTATAATCATGTAATTTTAAATAGATGTAAGATATTTTGCTAACTTTTAAATTTTGCTATTTTATTTATTTCAATTAAATCATAAAATCTGAAAAATTTATATTTATTTATCTTTTTTTAATTTTTATTTAATTTTTATTTATAAAATAACATTAAATTTTAAAATGTAGTTAGCAAATTTTGAAATGATATTTAGGTTGGTTGAAACCTAATTTTTCAAAATTGTAGGTTTAATTTTAAATATTATTTTATTAATTTCAAAAATATTTAAATTTTATTTTATTTTATTTCAAATTTTTTTTATTATTTAATTAATTTTTCGAAATTATTTATTTAAATTAAATAAATCCTACATCCAACTATCAAGCTAACCTTGTTGCAGGAGTATATGTTTTAGCTTGTTTGTAAGTTTTTTAAAACCTATTATTGCTTGATTGCAAATAGTCATGGTTAACTTGTTGACAGATCCAATGATCAGATTTTAACTCATGGCTCCCTTGGTCAAGTAAATAATTTGTAACAGGTATATTTACAATCTTCTTTCATCTGTGTATAACCTAGCAACATGATAGGATCCATCCAAATTGTGCGCCTGTGTGAGCCTATGTGTTTAATTTTATTATAGATGCATATAGGTTGTTGCTAAATAAAATATCATAGTTCTTGATAGATTTTATTTAGGCCCATTTAGTTTTTGGCCCTATTCAATTAATAACAGTTGTTTATTTTAAGGTTAAATTCCTCTCTTTTGGGCTTTGTGTGAGAGTTGGGAGCCATAGAAGTGGGTACGACATACTGAATCCAGCAGCCCCTCACATGAACCACCCAATTTTGAAGGCCCATTTGCCTGATTTGAATAACTGTACTAGGTTAATTAAATTAGTGTAACCTAATAAAATTGATTAGCAACATAATTAATTTAAGAAAATCATAGTTTAAAGAATTTTATATTCTAAGCTAAACTATATGTATTTTCTTGTATTTAAGTAAATATAGAATTATAACTATCTAGATTCTTTCTGAAGCTTAATTTAAATTTTTCATTAAATATTTCTATTTATGTTGATATTTAGTTATCTATAACTAACTAGCTTAAATCTGAATATATTTTGGATTTAAAATTTCAAAATTAAGTTGAGGAATTTTAGGCATTGGTTATTAAGATTCTTTAGATAATTTTTAAGCTGATATTTTTTTTTTCAAATATCAACTTAAAATGGAATATTTTTAAATTAAGTGGTTACAACTTAATTTTCATTTAATTAAGTCTAATTTGAAAGATATTTAAGTTGATTTTTTAGATTCTTCTAAAACAATTTAAACAAGATATTTTCAAATTTGTTCGATATTTATTCGAATTTATTTTTCGAATTTAAATAATAATTGAAAATTCATTAAAGTTGATTTTTTATTTAAACCAACTTTAATTTGTAATTTTTCATTATTATAATATGGAATAAATTATTATACAAAATATATATTTTAAAAGAATGAGCTTTTAATCAAGAAACATTCGATCTCCATTGTTGGTTTTACATCACGTTTGTTTTAGTGAGTAATCCTCCCTAATGGAGCGACGTTCATTAGCAATTTTGCACCGTTTCATCTCGAAAGATAAGTAGTTTGTAAGTGTTTTATATGGTATGGATCACCCTAATGGTGGCGACCATATTTGACTTGCAAATTATGAAAGAATGGTGGAAGCTCATAACATAGAATTGCCTTGGCTCTCGCCTAAACGGGACAATGCTGAATTCCAATCTTGATCGAATAAAAGGTTGCTAGAATGATTATCATTTTAGATGAGTTGACAACTCTATTCAATGGATGATGCTTTGACTCTCGCCTAAACGGGACACTGTATCAGTTTGTTGAAAAACCTTGGAAAATAAACTATGTTAGATTTAGTATTTTTGTAACATATGTGATTATTTGTTATTTTCTGAACATGTGTGTGAATTTATGAACCAAAACCTTACATCTGTTTTATTTATGTGTTGTAGTGCCAATATGAATAACCCTCACCCCGATCCTCTCCTAGTTAATATCTTAGCAAAAGAACTCTATAGTGTGAAAATGCATCCTGGTAGTTGCATAAACTTCCACGTGTTGATGATGAATCTGAAGTTCCAAAAGGCAAATCTGCTAGGAATTGATTTATCAAGAGAACAATGGGTCCAACTCATTCTTAGTAGTCTTCCTCCGGAGTATACTGAACTTGTTATTTCTTACATGATCAACAATTTCAACTCCTCCGACATGGACAAGCTCGAAGCAGAATTACGAGCCCATGAACGGAATCTGATTGCAATGGGTCCCCCTGGGTTTGCAATTCATAATCAGAGGAAAAGGATTAAGCATGAAGGCTCTAGCAATGCTGCTTCTTCAAGTACAATTATCAGACATAATCTTCTATGTTCGAATTGTAATGAAAAGGGACATCAAGAAGAACGATGTCTGCGGCTTCTAAACAATTCAAACGAAGGTAATGCTTTTGTCTTTGAATCATGTGTTTTAGAGAACGACAAATCCGTTTGGATTGTTGATTCTGGGTCTACTAACCATGTATGTTCTTCACTGCAGCTGCTTGAAACTTGGGAAAATCTGCTTCCATGAGAGTTAAAGCTTAAAGTTGGAAATGGCGAGTTAGTGTCGTTCAAAGCTAGAGGAAAAGCCCGCATCAAGTTTCAACAATTAAAGATTTTTAATTTTTGAAAATGTTTTATTTATTCCAAACTTTAGTAGAAACTTCATTAGTGTCTCATGTTTGCAAACACAATCTTATATATTGAATTTTTCGAGTACTAATTGTTCAATTTCTCATAATGGATTTTAAATATGTGTTGCTACCATGGAACAAGTGTTGGGTTTTATGCCCTAAATAAAACTCATTTCATATAATCAGATTTACTTATTAATAAAGATCAGAAATAACATTTTATGTTGCATGGTTCACATGATTTATTTCATGATTATAGGTATATAATGTATGAATTTTTTTTAAGTCCAAAACAAATGAGTTGGTTAAAGATTATAGTGTTGTCAGCACAGTGGAATATAATCTTTATTATATGTTCAAAAGTTGATTCCCTGATTTGTCAGAACACTGGATTTAGACTGACATGGTATAATCAGCGATAGGTATTCTTACACCTTGGAAAAGTGTTATGTCCTTTCCAGGACATTGGCAAAGTTTACCAAAGACGGATGCATGGAGTATGCATTGGAATGGACCGATATTGAACTTTGAATTAGATTTTGAAACTTACCGTAAACATCTATTCAATTCAATATCATAAGTTGATCCTAGATCACATGATCGAAATCCTGATATGGTTAGGCTCAATTTCAAGAGTATTATTCGTGTTCTTTGATTTGTTAGTTAAGCCTAATCTTTAGTCTGGGCAATACGTACATTTTGGGAACACGGTAGTGCAATTGAGTGGGGGAGCGCTAACATAAATATGGAATCTATAGCTTCTATTTGGCAAATAGAAGTAAAGGATGATTTCCTTCGAGCTTAACCAAACGAAGATAAATGGTGGAGATCTCATTTCACTTAGGTGAAATATCATTTATACAGGGTTAAGTGTTTTAAGGATAAAATACATTGAATGGTGTTATGGTAATTTAATTTCGTATTACTTAAATCATCTATATAGAGGATCATTGATCACATTAGGGTTATAACAATGGATAACTAATGACGTGTCTATATCGTGGAACATATAGAGCGTTTCTATATGACTGAGAGTGCAATTCCAAGTTCTAAGTGTGGATTCAATGAGGAATTAATAAGTTAGGGAATTTACTTGGTAAATTCGGTTCGACTTATTGGAAGCTCGGTTATATAGACCCATGGTCCCCATACTAGTTGAGGCCATACTGCTTGTAAGACTCAGTTAATTGATTTTAATTAATCAATTAAAATTCTAAAAGTTAGACTATGTCTACTTTATGAATTTTCACTAAGCAAGAGCGAAATTGTAAAGAAAAGAGATTTTAGGTTTATTTATTAATTAAGATATTTTATATGTCTAAATTAATAAATATATTAAATGGCAATATTATTTGATAATTATTTCCAAGTTATTAAATAATTAGAATTGGCATTTAAAAGGTAAAATTGGAAAATTGGCATTTTTGAGAAAATGGGAAAGTTGCAAAGTGAGGCCCAATACCCTTTGTATGGCCGGCCCTTGCATAGGAAATTCCATTTGTAGTTTCCATTATTTTAATGCCATGCAATTCTAACCTAAACCTAGAGGGTTTTCTATAAATAGAAAGTGTTGGCTTGAGGAAACTAAGACACACATCTTTGATCATTTTGTTTCTCTCAGAAAAGCCTCACACGCCACCTTCTCTCTCTCTTTTCTTCTTTGTAATTTCGAAATGCTTGAGTGATGAGTAATGCCCACACACATCAAGTGGTATCTCAATCATAGTATGGAAGACTATGGAATTTCTGCATCAAAGAAGGAGAAAAGAAGATCCAGGTTCGATCTTGGTGATGCTCGCGCGTAAAGGAATCAAGGGCTAGAGATCTGAACGGAAGGAGTCATATTATTTCGCTGCACCCACTGTAAGGTTTTCTAACTTTATATGTGTTTATTTTCATTGTTTTAGAATTCATATTAGGTTGTTAATCCAACATACTTGGTTTATGTGTTGTTTGATGAATGTTGATGTTGTACAGTTTTGTTTTCCATGAAAAATATTTTTTCAATTTTTTAAAATATTTTATTTGGATTCCTTGTGAAAAATTGAGCAATTTTCGTTGGTACGGAACTCGATTCCGATTAAAAACGAGAAAGTTATGAATTTTGGAAAAATAGGGATTTCGGGTATGCAGGGTGCTCAATCGCAGGCGCGTGACACGTCCGAGTGCACCCTGCATCCGCCCGTGAGCCTCGCCCATGTGCACCCTGCCAGCGTCCACGTTTGCCGCACATGCACCCTGCTGGGTGCCCTTGTCCGCGCGTATGGGCCGCCAGCCCCTCCCGGGCTGCGCTGTACCATCGGCAGCCTTTGTGGCAGTTTCCCAAAAAGTTGTGATTTTTGGGATTTTTTTCCCAAAAATCCAATTTTTTCATGGGATTGTTTCCCAAAATTTATTTTTCCAATTTTAAATATTTCTAAATTGAAATGTTTCCAATTTTAAATATTTTCAATTTGGAATTTTTCCAATTTTAAATATTTCTATTTTGGATTGTTTCCAATTTTTAAATATTTCCTATTATGGTCAGATTTAAAAAATTTGTTAACTTCTTTAATATTTATTTATTATTTAATTATAAGATTAGATATTTTGATATATTTTAAATTAAAAGATAACTTTGTCTTTTTATTTAAAATATTATATTAAAATTATCTTATATGTCAAATTAAATAATTAATAAATTTGAAATTAACATAGATATTTTTATAGATATACTTACCAGAATGTTTTTCAAATTCAAAAATTTGTTATTTTGTTAAATATTTAATTATTTATAAATTATAAGTATAAAAATGATATTTTTTCTATAGATATCATTTTTTCCTTATTAGAAATTTATAAATCATATCTTAAATATTTAAATAACATAGATATTTTTGGAGAGATTTGAATATTGCTTAATTTGAGATATTTTGACATATAATTATGGTAATTATTATTCATTTATTATTTTATTCCTAAAATAATAATTATCTAACCAAATCTATTTTAGAATTGGTTTATTTTATTAAATTATAAGATCTGAAAGTGGTATTGTAGATTCTTTCCTTTCAAATCATTGATCTTATTAGATATTTAATTTGTTTCAAATAAACCTAGATATTTTAAAATTAGTTTCCTTTATTTGGTTAGTTTAAGAATAATAATTTAATTATATTAATATCTTGATTCACATCTGTTACATGGACAATGTTTGTTTGTTTATATTGTTTATGGAAAAATTTTTAACAAACCTATTATTTATCTGATCTAAATTGCTATGATTAACTTGTTGACAGATCAGATTCTATGATCTGATTTTAATCATAGTCCAACTGACGATAGATCTTATAAATAATTTGTAACAGGTAAATTTTGTACTTCTTTCATCTGTGTAAACCTAGTAACATCATAGGGTCCATCCAAATCATTTGACCTGTGTGAGCCTATATGTTTGCTTTTGGGCTTAGATGCATATAGGGAGCCCATTTAAGTTTTTACTAAGTAAATGGACTAGGTTGCTAAAATAAATTTTGACATAAGGAAATTTATTTAGGCCCAATTAGATTTGGGCTTATTCAATGAATAACAATTGTTTATTTTAAGGTTAAATTCCTCTCTTTTGGGCCTTGTGTGAGAGTTGGGGGCCATAGAAGTGGGTACGACATACTGAACCCAGCTCCCCCTCACATGAACTACGCCAATTGTGAAGGCCCATTTGCCTTATTTAAATAATTGTGTTAGGTTAATTATATTAATCTAACCTAATTAAAATTGAATTAGCAACATAATTAACTTTTAAAATATATGAAATTTATTTTTCATTGTAATATTTTAAAGTTAATTTTAGAAAAACACTTAGTCAATGATATATTCTAGATAGTTATTTCTAGTACTAGTTATTATTTCTAATATTAAATAGGAAAATGTCATAGATTGTGAAATTAATTGTTTCCTAATTAATTTTGGTACAATCTAAGTTTAGAATATTTTTCTAGTATTAAACTAGAATTAATAATTAAGTTTCCTCTTTACTTAATTATTTATTTCTTGAATTTAATGCATTTAATTAAATTGAAAATTTCAATATCTAAGTTGATTTTTATCATGATACTTTAATATTGTTATTTTCATATTATTTAATTAAAGTTGAAAATTATTTTAAGTTTGGAATCTTATTTCAGAATAACTTAAGTTTGAATAATTTTCAAAAAATATTTTATTTTATTTTATTAATCATTTCCCAAAATTTCGAAATTGCATTTCTTTAATGCAGAAATTTCGAATTTTATTTGAAAAATAGATTAAAGTTGAAAATTATTTATTTAATTTTGGATCAACTTAAATCAGTGACTTTTTCATTTAATGGTTAACAAAAATAAATGAACTAAAATATATTATAATTAGAAATTGGATTAATTAGTCTATGAAAGTCTAGATAGATATTATCTGTTTTGCTTGAAGTATTTTTCTAGTGATATTTAATTAAATAGAAAATTAATATTTAAGTTGATTTTTTAATCATGATACTTAAATATTTGAAATTTTTCTTAGATATTTAATTAAATAGGGAAATTATATTTTTTGTTGAAAATTAATTTTTATTAATTTTGGGCCAACATAAAATTAGAGTAATTTTCCAGGATTTATTTTATTTTATTTTAAAGCATTTTCGAAAAATGCAATATATATTTATAGAAAATTAAATTTGAGTTGTAAATTAATTCAAATTAATTTTGAAACAACTTAAATTGAATAATTTTCTAAATATTTGTGGAAATTATGACTAAGATGGAAATAATTCACGTTATTTTCGTATCCATCTAAGTATAATTTATAAATATTAAATTAAAATTTATAATTGGAATTTTTCATTCTAAATTGGAAATTTTAATTGAATAAATATATATTTAAAATAAATGGATTAAAATAAATATTAGAAGAAAATACAACCCTTCGTTAAATAATGAGCTTTATTATTATGAGGATATTCGATCTCCATTGTTGGTTTTACATAGCTATTGTTTTAGTGAGTAATCCTCCCTAATGGAGGAACGTTCATTAGCAAGTTAGCACCGTTTAATCTCGAAAGATAAGTAATCTTGTAAGTTTTCTTTTTTTATATAGTTTATGACCACCCTAATGGTGGCGACTGTATAAGACTTCCAAGAATATGAAACAATGGTGGAAGCTCATAAGATAGAATAGCCTTGACTCTCGCCTAAACGGGACAACGCGGATTCAAATCTTGATCGAATAAAAGGTTGCTAGAATGTTTGACATTTTACATGAGCTGACAACTCTATTCAATGGATGATAGCTTTGACTCTCGCCTAAACGGGGCACTGATATCAGTTTGTTGAAAACCTTAGAAATTATTTAGGATTGTATGTTTTAGTATTTTCACTTGTCATTCCTACTTGCTATGTGCTTCATAATTTCTGAATTGTGTATGAATTTGTATTGAACCATGTTATTTTCTGTTATTAAATTTTAGTTTAATTTCGAATCTTCATTGTTGGTCTAACATGATTTGTTTTTCTAATGAGATAAATCCCTAATGGATTTTCACCATTAGACTAATATAATAGTGTTAGATCTCGAAAGATAAATATTGTATATGCAACATCTAGCTGTTCATCAATTGATGACACCTTAGACTAGTGTTTTACAATATAAAACAAGAAGATTGTATAAATAAGATTACTTTGACTCTCGCTAATCGGAGCATCGTTGGATTCTTATTTAAAATGAAATTATCCTAATTCCTCTTAGCTTATTCATTTCGAATCAGCTTAATGACATATCATTGGATGAATGGTCTATAAATCATATAAAGTCTTATTTTCTCTTAAGAAATTAGATGACGCATATGATTATATTCCCGAAATTCTATCCCTAAATGATATAAATCCTCAATCTTAGATATCTCCTACTTGTGTAGGCAAATCATAGAGTTAGATTAGTAGTGGTGGTCCAAGAAAGAATTACTAATTATACAGTTACACTTTCACAAGTGTTTCATAACCATTTTCTATCAATGGATTCAAACTGTATGAGTTTAGTATTCTGTGACCAGAATTCACTTGCACTATTGTAAGAACTCTTTGATGTAACTAACCTAAGTCATCAAAAGATACAACCACATATTTTATAAATCTATGGTATTTGTATCTTGTTCATAGTGGTTTTGACAAGATCATTCTTTGCAAAGAGTTAATATGCCTATATCCAATGAAATTAAGTTCATCTCATTCGCAGATGGATGTACATTCAGGGGTGGATATGAGTCCTCGTTGTATTCTTAAAACGACTACTCTAGATTTTACCTTATGCAAAAGAAATTTGAAATGTTTGAAAAATTTCATGAATTTCTAGCAATGGTAAGTGGTTAAAGATCTTGCGAACTGATAGGGGTGGAGAAAAAGTTAGTAGATATGCAGTTCAAAGATCATTAATTTAATTTTGAATAATATCCAAACTTACCTCCCCAGAGATTCGAGTTGCATATTGATGATTAGTTACTACTCGTTGCCTAAATCCTTCTATGGTAATAAAATTTCAGAATGATGTAATGGTTGTATACTTAATGTAAATCATTACTAGATTCATGGATGACCTAATCGAAATCTTAAGAAAAGCTGGAACTGCTAACCTTGGTTTGCATGTTTGTTAGCTATTCTAAGTGATTAGGGGTGGAGCATCCCGTAGTCATTAGATAAGAAAGTGTTTGTTTAAACAAATACTATTTTTCTAAGAAAATGACTAAGTCTGAAAATAAAGTAGCAAATAAAGGAGATATTTTTGTCTTGATTCCAAAAGTGTTCTATCATCTTATTTTACAAGATGATCCCACTGCCTCTGTTGTCTTAATACAACTTAAGAGGTCTATACCATTTAGTTTTCTTTGACATAGTTCACAGTACCTTGTTGTAGTGGGAGAGTTTCTAGGAACTCACCTTGTTATAACTTGGAAGACACTAGTGATAAAAATCCATTGTGAGTTCAAACAAGTAATGGATTGTCAAGATAAGAAACTAAGAAGAAAGCCAATAGAACTATGGTTTGATCCATTCACATGGATTAACCTAAAGTTTTCTATTACAAGGACATGAAAGGAAATTTTCGTTCATAAGTCTATTCAATGGACTTAACAAAACTTCCTGTTCCTAGTATTATAGGTTTGAGTTTATATAATCCTATGGCTTGTGGTATACCTGGAAATTACTTACTCTAATGCAAGCAACTTACTTTAGTAAGATGCTGGAGCATTTTTCTTTCTAATGGAAATCTATAGAAGCTTCACAACTTCTAAGCATAGATTTTATTTATCTAAGGAAAAGTCTCAACTATTCCAGAGAAGATAAAGCCATGAAAGAATTTCTTAAATCAACAGTGAGAGGTCTCAGATATGCTTTAGTATGCCTTAGACCAGACACCTGCTGTTGAGTGGGAGTAATGAGTAAGTATTAGATAAATCCAGGAGAAGAACAATGGAAGAAAATCAAGTAAATTTTAAGATTAAGAAGAGGAACTATATGTTAGTCAATAAGGGTGTTTGTTTAAAACTCTTAGACTACACCACATCAGATTTCAAGACTTGCCTTTGTGCTAGAAAGTCTGCTGATGAGATGGTGATTACCTTGGGGGTGGAGTAGCGGTTTTGGAGAAGTGTAAAAACCTATCTGAAATCTCTTGGTCTACCAGAGAGAGACAGAATGTTAAAAGTTGCAGGAAAGATACTTTTTCAGTCTAAGGAAAGTTCTATACATTTGTGGCAGTGTTCCAACTTGCCTTAACTACTAAGGTTATTTCCTGTATAACAAAAGAGTACTTGCCCAAAAGTATAGAATCCAGTATCCCAAAAGAGTAGACATATAGAGAGGAATTTCACATTATCAAGCATTTTGTGATTAAGGAAGAGTAATGGTGGAGAAGAGGTTGTGTTTAATTCAACCTATCAGATCCTATTACGAGGAGTTTACTACTATTACACTTGATTGGTATATGAAGGTGTTAATGATTATTTGAAATGCACTTTTTGTTTTATATTAGTGCAAGTGGGAGTTTGTTGGGTTTTATGCCCTAAATAAAACTCATTTCATATAATCAGATTTACTTATTAATAAAGATCAATAATAACATTTTATGTTGCATGGTTCACATGATTTATTTCATGATTATAGGTATATAATGTATGAATTTTTTTTAAGTCCAGAACATATGAGTTGGTTAAAGATTATAGTGTTGTCAGCACAGTGGAATATAATCTTTATTATATGTTCAAAAGTTGATTCCCTGATTTGTCATAACACTGGATTTAGACTGACATGGTATAATCAGCGATAGGTATTCTTACACCTTGGAAAAGTGTTATGTCCTTTCCAGGACATTGGCAAAGTTTACCAGTATCGGATGCATGGAGTATGCATTGGAATGGACCGATATTGAACTTTGAATTAGATTTTGAAACTTACCGTAAACATCTATTCAATTCAATATCATAAGTTGATCCTAGATCAATCCTGATATGGTTAGGCTCAATTTCAAGAGTATTATTCGTGTTCTTTGATTTGTTAGTTAAGCCTAATCTTTAGTCTGGGCAATACGTACATTTTGGGAACACGGTAGTGCAATTGAGTGGGGGAGCGCTAACATAAATATGGAATCTATAGCTTCTATTTGGCAAATAGAAGTAAAGGATGATTTCCTTCGAGCTTAACCAAACGAAGATAAATGGTGGAGATCTCATTTCACTTATGTGAAATATCATTTATACAGGGTTAAGTGTTTTAAGGATAAAATACATTGTAGGGTGTTACGGTAATTTAATTCCTGTACAATGTAAATCATCTATATAGAGGATCATTGATCACATTAGGGTTATAACAATGGATAACTAATGACGTGTCTATATCGTGGAACATATAGAGCGTTTCTATATGACTGAGAGTGAAATTCCAAGTTCTAAGTGTGGATTCAATGAGGAATTAATAAGTTAGGGAATTTACTTGGTAAATTCGGTTCGACTTATTGGAAGCTCGGTTATATAGACCCATGGTCCCCATACTAGTTGAGGCCATACTGCTTGTAAGACTCAGTTAATTGATTTTAATTAATCAATTAAAATTCTAAAAGTTAGACTATGTCTACTTTATGAATTTTCACTAAGCAAGAGCGAAATTGTAAAGAAAAGAGATTTTAGGTTTATTTATTAATTAAGATATTTTATATGTCTAAATTAATAAATATATTAAATGGCAATATTATTTCATAATTATTTCCAAGTTATTAAATAATTAGAATTGGCATTTAAAAGGTGAAATTGGAAAATTGGCATTTTTGAGAAAATGGGAAAGTTGCAAAGTGAGGCCCAATACCCTTTGTATGGCCGGCCCTTGCATAGGAAATTCCATTTGTAGTTTCCATTATTTTAATGCCATGCAATTCGAACCTAAACCTAGAGGGTTTTCTATAAATAGAAATTGTTGGCTTGAGGAAACTAAGACACACATCTTTGATCATTTTGTTTCTCTCAGAAAAGCCTCACACGCCACCTTCACTCTCTCTTTTCTTCTTTGTAATTTCGAAATGCTTGAGTGATGAGTAATGCCCACACACATCAAGTGGTATCTCAATCATAGTATGGAAGACTATGGAATTTCTGCATCAAAGAAGGAGAAAAGAAGATCCAGGTTCAGATCTTGGTGATGCTCTGCTACAAAAAGGAATCATGGCTGTAGATCCGAATCCAAGTAGTCATATTATTCCGCTGCACCCACTGTAAGGTTTTCTAACTTTATATGTGTTTATTTTCATTGTTTTAGAATTCATATTAGGTTGTTAATCCAACATACTTGTTAGTAAATCTAGATCCTGGTAAAATAATTTCCAACAACAAGGGCTTTATGTTTTAAGACCGAATACACAAATCTCACTAAACAGTGAACTTTTCAATGTAGCTAAACCTAGAAACCTCAATAGAAAAGAGATTGATAATGATGATCAAACTTATCTATGGCATTTACGTTTAGGTCATATAGGCTTTAAGGACTCAATAGGCTAACCAAAGGCGGTCCATCGAAAAATGTCGTGTTAGGTAAACTGCCAGTATGCGAGTCCTGCCTAGAAGGAAAAATGACTAAACGTTCTTTCTCTGCAAAGGTAGAGCGTGCCAAAATCCCCCTAGGGTTAGTGCATTCCAATGTCTGCAGACATTTGAATGTAAAAGCCCGAGGTGGTTATGAGGATTTTGTCACTTTCATTGACGATTACTCTAGATATAGTTTTCTTTACCTAATGCAAAAGAAATCTGAAACGTTTGAAAAGTTTCAGGAGTTTCATGCTTTGGCTCAAAACCAATTACGTAAATCATTAAAGATCTTGCGAACTGATAGGGGTGGAGAATATATGGATATGCAGTTCAAAGATCATTTAATTGAACTTGGAATTGAATCCCAATACACTGCCCCAGGCACTCCACAACCAAATGGAGTTGTAGAAAGAAGAAATCGCACTCTTCTGGAAATGGTTATTCAACTCTGTCTACGTCCTTCTGGGGATATGCTATACAGATGGCAAATGACATTTTAAATGTTGTTCCATCTAAAGCAGTCCCTAAGACACCCGTCGAACTTTGGAATGGTCGTACACCTAGTTTACGCCACAACAGAATTTGAATCACGTACCGAAGTATGCATGTTTGTCGGAAATTCTAAAGAGACTAGGGGTGGACTATTTTATAGTCACAAGGATAATAAAGTGTTTGTTTCTACAAATGCTACTTTTCTTGAAGAGAACTATATTAAAGACAAAAAACCGAAAAGTAAAGTTGTTCTAGAGGAATTGCTTTCAGATATACCTCCTTCCAATGTTCCGTCCTCTTCCACTTAAGAAGAGGACAATCCCACTCCCTCAGTCGAACAACCTGAGAAATCTACTACCAAAGTTTCTGTTCAGAAGATCACCGCTCCTCGTCGTAGTGGGAGGGTTTCAACAAAACCAGCTCGTTATGGCTTGGATGGTGAAATCAATATGGTCGTTGGTGACGGTATTGAAGACGATCCATTAACCTATAAACAGGCAATGGCTAGTTCGCAACAGAAACGATGGTCGGCCGGCATGGATTTATAAATGGAGTCCATGAAAAAGAACAAAGTCTGGGAATATGTAGACGCACCTGACGACTATCATCTGATAGGATGCAAGTGGGTTTACAAGAAGAAAAAAGGAGCTAGAGGCGAAGTCGAAACTTTTAAAGCTAGACTTGTAGCCAAGGGTTATACCCAAAGAGAAGGCGTGGACTATGAGGAAAAATTTAGTCCTGTTGCCATGCTCAAATCCATCTGAATTCTTCTCTCCATAGCTGCTGCTTTCGATTATAAAATCTGGCAAATGGATGTCAAGACTGCCTTCCTTAATGGGGTACTTGAAGAAACCATCTATATGGAGCAACTAGAAGGCTATGTTCTTCCAGGGCAGGAAAAGAAAGTTTGCAAATTAAATAGGTCTATCTATGGACTTAAGCAAGCTTCTCGCTCATGGAACAAAAGGTTTGATGAAATCATGAAGACCTACAGCTTTCTTCAGAATGAAGATGAACCTTCTGTTTACCAACTCAAGGAAGACCAAGTAGTAGTATTCCTGGTCCTTTATGTTGATGACATTTTGATTATTGGAAACAATATCAAGAAAATGACTCACATCAAGGAATGACTCAATACTCAATTAGATATGAAAGATTTGGGTGAAGCAGCCTATGTTCTTGGTATTCAGATTATCAGAAACCGGAAGAACAGATCTCTTGCTATCTCTGAAACAACCTACATTGACAAAGTTTTACAGAGATTCACCATGAACAACACCAATGGGGCAAACATGCCTTCTAGACATGGTATTCGTCTATCCATGGAACAGTCTCCTACTGATCCTCAAGAGATAGAGGACATGGCGAAAATTTCCTATGCTTCTGTAGTTGGAAGTCTTATGTATGCAATGTTATGCACTAGACCTGACATCTGCTACGCAGTAGGAATCGTGAGCAGGTATCAGTCTAATCCAGGACAGGAACATTGGAATGCAGTTAAGTTTATTCTGAAATACTTAAAGAGTACAAGGAATCTTGTGTTAGTCTACAATGGTGGTGCTTTAAATCCCGTAGGCTACACTGATTCAGATTTCTAGGCAAGTCTTGAAGAGAGGAAATCTACATCTGGAATGGTGTTTACTCTTGGTGGTGGAGCAGTGGTTTGGAGAAGTGGAAAACAAACCGCGATATCGGACTCGACTATGGAAGCTGAATACATAGCTGCAGCCAAAGCTGCTAAAGAACTTGTCTGGCTAAGAAAGTTCTTCACCAGCCTCGGTGTCGTGCCTGGAATGGAAAAGCCTCTAGTCCTACTTTGTGATAATAATGGAGCGATAGCTAACAGTAAGGAACCTCGAAGCCACAAGAGAAGCAACCACATTGAAAGGAAGTATCACATTATCAGAGAATACGTAGCAACAGGGGATGTACTAGTTGAGAAAGTGGACACAGAGGACAACCTTGCTGATCCATTCACCAAAGTCTTGGCCGTGACTGCATTTGAAAAGCACCGTCAGAATTTAGGATTAATTGATATGTATTGATTAGTTTTATATTACTGCCAGTGGGAGTTTGTTGGGTTTTATGGCCTAAATAAAACTCCATTTCAATGTAATCTATTTTATTCAACATCAATAAAGAAACAGAAGTACTTTTCATTTATTTTTGTATGTTTTGGTTCACCTTATCAATTGCTTGCCTATTTGATTTATAAATTCATCTGAAACCCTTTTCACATACTTGATCCTGTTTATTGTGTTGTCAACACTTTGGAAAGTAAACATGACTATGTGAATAAAGTTTCCTAGATTTATCAGACATAAGGTTTTACTGATATGATAATCTACAACAGAGTTTACTTGCATTTGGAGAAGTGCTATGTTCTTTCCAGAGCATTGGTTAAAGTAAAGCTCAGGTTGGATGCATGGAGTATGCATCGGAAGGGACCGATATTGAACTTTGACTTAGATTTATTAAACTTACTGTAATATCTATTCAAGTCAATATCGCCTAGTTGATCCTAGATCAAATGATCTTAATCTTGATATGATTAGGCTCAATCTTGAAAGGCTATTCGTGTTATTTGATTTGTTAGTTAAGCCTACTTTTAGGTCAGGGTGAAACGTACATTTTGGGAACACGGTAGTGCTATTGAGTGGGAGCGCTAACAGAAACATGGAATCTATAGCTTCTATCTGGCGAATAGTAAGCAAAGGATGATCTCCTTCGAGCTTGACCAAATGAAAAAAAATGGTGGAGTACTCATTTCACATAAGCTGAAATATCATTTATATGGGGTCAAGTGTTTTAAGGATAAAATACATAGTAGGGTGTAACGGTAATCTAATCCCTTTACAGTGTGGATCATTCATATAGAGGATCATTGATCAAATTAGGATTATAACAATGGATAACTAATGATGTGCCTATATGGTGGAACATATAGAGCATTCTATATACTGAGAGTGCAATTCTAAGTTCTATGCGTGGATTCAACGAAGAAATAATAAGTTAGTGAATTTAAGTAATAAATTCTTGATCTACTTATTGGAAGCTCGGTTATATAGACCCATGGTCCCCCCACTAGTTGAGATAATATTCCTTGTAAGACTCATATAATTGGTTTTGATTAATCAATTATAATTCTCAAATTAGACTATGTCTATTTGTGAATTTTTCACTAAGTAAGGGCGAAATTATAAAGAAAGAGTTTTAGGGGCATATTTGTTAATTATGATACTTTGTATGGTTCAATTAATAAATATGATCAATGACAATATTATTTAATAATTATTTATAGTTATTAAATAGTTAGAATTGACATTTAAATGGTTGAATTAGAAAATTGACATTGTTGAGAAAATCAGATGCAAAAGTGATAAAACTGCAAAATTGCAAAAAGTGAGGCACAAATCCATACTGCCATGGCCGGCCACTTTTATAGGAATTATCCTCTGATATTTTTATTAATGCCAAATAATTCAAACCTAACCCTAGTGGAATGCTATAAATAGATAGTGAAGGCTTCAGGAAAAACACACTTTTCATTCAGAAAAAACCTGAGCCTGTCTCTCTACCTTGGCCGCCCACTCTCTCTCTCTCTTCTTCCTTAAGATTTCGAAATACTTAGTGATTAGAGTAGTGCCCACACACAGCAAGTAATACCTCAATCATAATGTGGAAGATCGTGAAGAAAGACTTTCAGCAAGAAGGAGTTTTCAGCACCAAAGAATCAGAGAAAGAGATCTAGGTTCAGATCTTGATAATACTCTGCGACAGAAAAGATACAAGGGTTAGAGATCAGAACGGAAGGAGTCATATTATTCCGCTGCAACCAATGTAAGGTTTACTAAACTTTATATGTGTTTATTTCATCGTTTTAGAAAGTTCATATTTAGGGTGTTAATCAACATACTTGTGAGTAGATCTAAGATCCTGGTAAAATAATTTCCAACAGAGTCTCATTCGTTGAAGATTGTGCCTACATGGAATATGAGAAGAGTAAAATGTGTTGTTAGGGACTTCCCTCGTGGGGATCACCCAAAAGAGGTGGAGCCGAGATTGTCTCATGGTCATGATGGATCGGGTGACTCAGATGAGTCGTCTTTTGATGATGAAAGTACACCTTTGTCCTCTAACAATTATGCCGATGGAGGATCCCAACACGTGGACAAACCTATCTCGGCTGGCCAATCCAAGCGTCTAACGGCCTGGAAGGCGAGGGCTGGGTTAGCCGATATTATTATGCCAAAGAAGAGTGTCGGCCTGGTGGAGGATGTAGGCTCTGCTGTGGGTATTTCTGTGAACTTGGTTACCCCTGTGGAAGAGGTGAACAGCCCTCCTCCACAGGCATCATGAGAGGCAATTCTTGGAAGTGTAGAGGGTTGGGGCAGATCACTACAGTTCTTGAAGTTAAAGCCCTAAATCGGTCTGCTCGCCTGATTTCATTTTCATCTCCGAACTCAAAAGATATCCTGCTCAATTGGTACGTTCTCTGAGGGTTGGTAGTGCAGGTGGCCTGCTATTGGCCTAGAAATCAGTGTTTACTTTTGAGACTATCTATATCGCAAAGAATTAAATTTTTGGTATTGTGTACTCCGACCTTGACCATCATCCCTGGCTATTATCTTGCATCTAAGGACCCCCGTACTTTCATGAAAAGAAAAGCTTCTTGTCGAAGTTGATGGATCTAGGTCTCAAATTTGGGGGTCCTTGGTTGATTCTCGAAGATGTGAATTTTGTTCTGAGTAACTCTGAGAGAAGCGGCTCGAAGGGGAGAGACCAATTCTTGCCGTTTATTTCGAATTTGATCAATGGATTTGGTTTGATTGATCTTCATGTTAAAGGTGATCGCCTTACGTGGGATAACCATCGGGATGGCGACGCTCATGTAAAATCGGCCCTTGACAAAGCCTTGGCTAATGGGGAGTGGCCAAGTCTTTTCCCGAAGGCGATGGTGATCTCTTACCATACGTGCAACTTAAACCACCGGCCCCTTAGTATCCATACAGTGAACCGAGACGCTAAACCTTCTAGGCCGTTCCAGTTTGAGGCCTGCTGGACTAGGGACCCACGTAGTAATCTGATTGTGGAGAATTCTTGGAGCTCAGTGTTTCATAGTTGGGCCCCGGTGAGGATTTTCAAGAGAGTGGGCGCTACTCGCCATGCTCTCAGTAAATGGAATAGATGTCAGTTTGGCAAGTTGGACAACCGTATTGCTAGGCTGGAAAGCCACCTGAATTCCATCCAGAGCCTCCCTTCTGGTTCAAGAGTGTGGGCTGAGGAATCAGAAAGCAGAAAGTCTCTTCACGATGCCCTAAGATGTAGGGCCCTTTACTGGCAACAAAGATTTCAGGTTTCCTGGATCAAGGACGGGGACAAATGTTCAAAGTTCTTCTTCACTACTGCCATCATAAAAAATAGAAGAAATGAGATTGAGGCAATCATGATCAAAGATGGGGTGTGGCTGAGTAATAGAATGGACATTGGAAAGGAATTCTCGGATTTCTTGGGAAGTATCTTCAAAGGCACGATGTATGGGCCGTTGGAATGCTTTGACCACCTGATCTCAGACCAATTCTCCCTCCAGGAGAAAAGGGATTTGGTTACCATTCCAAACTCTGAAGAGATAAGACATACTCTCTTCTCAATGGGTAGTCTAAAGGCCCCGGGACATGATGGTATGTCAGTGTTTTTCTAGAAGCACTATTGGAATTCGGTTGGTTCTGATTTTTGTTAGGCGGTGGAAGATTTTTTCATATCTAGCTACATGCACAGAGGAGTTAATGCTACTAATATCATCCTCATTTCGAAAGTAGCTAACCCAAAGAAAGTCCCTCAGTTTAGGCCTATTTCTCTTTGTAATGTGGTTTACAAGGTCATTTCTAAGATCATTGCAAATAGAATTCGTTCGGTGCTTCCTAGATTAATTTGCCCTACACAGGCGGCTTTTGTTCCTGTTCGAAGTATCAACGACAATAATGTCTTAGTCCAGGAGATTATCAACTATTTTTAACGTAAAAAGGGTAAGGAAGGACTTTTCGCCATCAAAATTGATCTGGTGAAGGCTTATGATAAATTGAGTTGGAGTTTTATCGATCACGTGCTCAGCAGCGTCAAGGTCGCCGACATTTTTCAGAAATGGGTTAGCCAACGTATTACTACTACGTCCTTCAACATTCACCTTAATGGGGGAAAGGTTAGCAGTCTTCTCCCGGAGTGTGGTTTAAGGCAAGGGGACCCTCTGCCTCCGTATCTCTTCATTTGGGCTGCTAACATTCTCTCGCGAATTCTAGAGAAGGCCATTTCCGATGGCGTTATCAAAGGGATCAGGCTGAGTAGAGATGGCCCTAGATTATCCCATCTCTTCTTTGCTTATGATCTTATCCTTGTGGGTAAAGCAAATCTTGGGGAGGCGAGAGGCTTCTGGAACTGCCTCGAGAAATTTTGCGATTGGTCTGGCCAAAGTGTGAACAAGCTCAAAACTTCTATTTTCTTCAGTAATAACACCAGTGAGGGGATAAAAAGGGGGATAAAAAGGGGGATCTTACACGAACTGGGGCTGAACTTGGCGGCTACAAACATTAATTACTTGAGCCTCCCGCTCTTTAGATCTAAGAATAAAGTTGTGGATTTCAATTTCATCCTTGATAACCTTGTTTCGAAGTTACATGGTTTGACGATAAGGACGCTATCGAAAGCTAGTCCGGCCACCCTTATTAAATCTGTGGGGCTGGCTCTGTCTGTGTATACTATGTAAACTACCAAGCTCTCAAAGAAGCTTGCTTCGAAAATTGATGGTATGGTTATGGATTTTTGGTGGGGTTGTGAGCAAGGAAACCGAGGGTTATATCTGAAGGTCTGGGACCAACTTTTCCTTCCCAAATCTAGAGGGGGCTTGGGGTTTCAAAAATCTATGGAATTTAACCAGGCTCTTCTAGCTAAGTGGGGTTGGGCCCTCCTTACTGAGGATCAATCACTCTGCTGTAGGGTATTGAGAGCCAAGTATCTGAAAAGCAAACCGTTGTTTGATGTAACCTATAAAGATTTAGACTCTTGGTTTTGGAAAAATGTGGTAAAATTGATAGATATTCTCAGGAAAGGGGCTTGTAAGGTGATAACAAATCGGGAAGAAACAAATGTTTGGAAGGACCCGTGGGTTTTTCATGGGAAAGAGTACTACTCGAAACCCATCACTTCTTGCCCTAAGAGGGTGACTAAGGTGGCGAATCTTCTTATTAGTGATGGGAATTGGGATATCCCTAAGCTCGAGACCCTCTTTGACTCTGAAACAATCAATGATATCCTGAAAGTGGGCAGGCCTTCCGATCAAGGGAGAGACAGGTGGATCTGGACCAAAGAAGGAAACGGGAAATTCCCCACGAAGTTTGCTTATTTGATTCAAGCTTTGGAAAGAGCCCCTGCCTGTGTGGTGGCTCCAACACAATTGAATAGACTATGGAATTCCAAAATTTTGGAAAGACATAAAATCCTTTGGTGGGGTATCCTTTCGAATGCTTTGCCGGCCCGTGGTATCTTGGCCAAGAGAATCAAAATTGAAGATGTGACTTGCCCTTTGCGTGGGGAGGCTGAGGAATCAATGGAACACCTGTTCCTCTACTGCAACTTTGCTTACCATCTCTGGAGGTCTTCTCCCTTAGAGGTGTTCACAATCCATGACTCTGGTGGTCGGGCTTTGGATTGGGTTAAGTTTCTTTGGAACCTAAAAGCTTTTGGTGTGGACTCTGATAAGTTATTCCTATATCCTTCAGTCATCGTGGACACTATTTAGAGAACCTGAAATGACAAGGTACATCACTTGATATCGAATAACATTGTAACGACAATTGACTCTATCTCTCATTGCTATACAGATTATGTGGCTTTCTTATTTTGTCCGATCTTATCTGTGGCTCCTCCTGCTTGGACACTGCCGCCTGAGGACTGGATCAAAATCAACGATGATCCTAGGGTTGGTGGAAATTCTATGTGCATTGCAGCCCTGGCTAGAAATCACTCAGGGAAAGTTCTGTGGGCTGTTGTTTCCATGCTCGGCTTTAGGGACCCGTTGATAGGAGAAGCGGCTGCATGTTGCCTTGCCCTTGACTCGATGAGACTCAGGGGCCACAATTTTGTCTTGGTGGAGAGTGATTCAGAAATTATTATCAAAGCGCTAAAAGGTCTTAATCAGTTATGGAATATTGATAATTATGTCTCTTTATGTAATCAACTCTCTAAAAACTTTTTATCGTGTAATTTTTCGTTTGTTTCGCGGTGTTGTAATTTTGCTGCCCATAATGTGGCTAGATGGGCTTTCGATCGGAACATTACAGGTTTTGTGGAACCTTCCTTGATACATGTTTCTATCCTTTGTAATAACCATGAGGTCCAATTTTCCCTATCTATATAATGCTATATTTTCAAAAAAAAAAGAAAAAGACAGACACACAGAGATTAAATTACTAATATAATCTTATTAGCTTGAGAAAATACAAAAAAGTAAAAACTATAAGATCACTTTACCTACACAATTAAAAAAAAAGGTTACAAAGTTATACATAATTGAATAAAAAGTTAAATTTTAATTAAAGTGAATAAAGATATGTACATATTAATAGGTAAAATACTAAGAAAGATGTTAAACATCATAAATGATGACATATTGTCATTAGAGCATTTTAATATCGACTCTCATAGATTTTGATTTAGTAAATAATATGAGAAACTATTAACCAATTATAAATTACCATATCTGTAAGTATTAGGCATCTTAAGGTGGAACATAATAATATTCTATTAGTAATAATAAATAAATAAGCAAAAACTAATTGTACAAAATATTATTTATAAAAAAATCATTCATAAAAAAAAAAGGAAAAATAAGATCATAAAAAAAACACAAAATGACATATTGTCAAATCTATTTCTATATAAAAAAATTAATATATTATTTGTTAGGATACAAAATTCATATCATCATAAATCTAAAATTTTATTATTTACTTTTATGTCACTTTTATTATTTTATTAGTATATTTAGTTATAGCATTTATTATGAAATATTTATATTCTACTTTTATTATTTTACATTAAAAAATTAATGATAAAATTATTATTTTTTATAGTTGTAATAAAAATATTAAATTTTGCATCAAGTTTTGCTGTTTACTGAAATTTTCAAAAACTAATTAATTAGAGCTTAAGTATGATATAAAATAATAAATAATACACACATAAGTTTTTACGTGGTTCAGTCTGTTGTATTAGTCTTACAAGCGTGTGTTGAATTTCACAAGTGTTTACAGTATGAACATAAACTCTCTATTCCTTTCATTCCTCTTGAAGAAGAAGAAGAAGCTCATGGGAATTTTAACAGAGGTTCTCTAGGTTAAAACATTATCCTCCCCTGTACATGAAAAGAAGGGACATTTATAGGCTTCTTGATTAACATCCCCTCAGGGCGAACCCTACTACAGGATATCTGACTGTCGATTTGGTAGGTGGCCACTCTATCGTGCGGTGTATAGAGGTAATGACTAGTATTATCTGGACTTACAATACATATCATCCAAAGGTCTTTCCTTTAAGAATCACCCTCTTGAATGATTGTTGGGCAATAGACAGGTAGTGGTAGGCATGCATCGTGCTATGGCCTGACAAGGGGGACAAAAACTGGCATTGTACAAGAAAAAGTATCGTCGTCACTTTAGTGTCTGACAAGTGTAGGAGATGACCTTCTGTGACACTGCATGGGAGTAAAACCCATTTTTAGTCTTTCCGCTACTTACATGGACATAAATGAAGAAGCACTTTCTGGAAGTCTCTTCTGAGTCTAGAAGGAACACCTTTCCTTCCGCGCCCAGGAGGAAGAGGTGGCATGCGTAACAAAGCTTCCACGTAGCCTTGCTTTGTGAAGGATGTAACTTTTGGGGAGGCCTTTTACAGAAGCCTGGGCAGAAGGCTCTAATCAGTTGAGGATCAATTTGACTTTCTTTATTGGATTCCACGTGCCATGTCCTGTAGAAATTCATATAATATTTACCCCCTAAACTTCTAGCACGCTCTACTGTCTAGGGGCTTGTAGTGTTCCCTTATTTTTTTCATGATTTATTCTTGACACATGATGGCAGTTGAGATCACTTTGCTTGACGTGAATTGTCATCAACCAATCTGTCACTGATTGTATCATTAGCATGGTAAATTGGTTGCGTTCTAAATGTAGTTTCTAACAATACGTGCGTGCAGGGCCCGTTCCATGAAGGAAGCTAATGTGATGGTAGAGTGATTGAGCTTACCCTTCATTTAATAAGCACTTTTCATGAGACATGCCCTAATGGATGTTACACGTTTTGCCTGATACAGTCTTCTTGACTCCCCATTCGTCAAATCAACAAATGCTATTCTGGTGAATGATCTGGGCTGTTTGCTTTGCGTAGAAGGGACTCCAAACTTTTGGGTTTTGTGCCCTAAATTAAACACATTTTAATATAATCAAATTTTACGAATTAATAAAGATCAGAATCGCATTTTATGTTGCATGGTTAACATGACTTATTTCATGATTATACTTAATGTATAAATTCTATTAAGTCTAGAGCATATATAAATATGTACATATTTTCTCATCATTATAGTGTCGTCAGCACAGTGGAATATAATCATGATTACATGTTCAAAATTTTAATTCTCATGATTTGTGAGTTCACTAGATTTAGACTAACGTGATAATCAGCGATAAGGTATACTTACACCTTGGATAAGTGTTATGTCCTTTCCTGGGTATTAGCAAAGTTTACCAGTATTGCATGTATGGAGTATACATTGGAAGGGACCGGAATTGATCTTAGATAGGATATCATAAACTTACAGTTACATCTTTCTAAGTCAATATCAATGGTTGATCTTAGGTCTATGGATCTTAATTCTGATATGGTTAGGTTCAACTTAGTTGTATTATTTATGTTCTTAGAGTTGTTAGGGGAAGCTAAGTTTTGGTTCTCGCGAATACTTACATCTTGGAAACATGGTAGTTCAATTGGGTGGGAGCGCTGATCATAGATATGAAATCTATAGCTTCTATAAGTATTTAAAAGTGAAACAATGATTTTCTTTGAGCTTGGCTGAATAGAGATAAATGATTGAGATCCCATTTCTGTAATTATATTAGTTTACTTAAATATCATTTATAGGTTGCTAAGTGTTTTAATGATAAAATACATTGAATGGTAGGACGGTAAGTTTGTCCCTATTCAGTGTAGATCATCTATAGAGGTTTCGTGAGTATTAGGATTGTAACGATGGATAATCGTAACGTATCTACATCGTTGTACATATAGAGCGTTATATATAACTGAGAGTGCTATTAAATTCCAAATCTATAGTGGGGCAAGGAGGAATTAATAAGTTGAGAATTTACTTAGTGAATTCTAGATCTACTTACTGAAAGCTCAGTTATATAGGCCCATGGTGCCCTCACTAGTTGTGATAATACTGCTTGCAAACTTAGTTAATTGATTTTAATTAATCAATTATAATTCTAAAATTAGACTATGTCTTATTTAAGAATTTTCACTAAGCAAGGGCTTAATTATGAATAAAAAAGATTTTGGGGTCAATTTGTTAATTAAGAGACTTTGTATGGTCTAATTAATAAATGACATAAATGACAATTTTATTTGATAATTAATTATAATTATTAAATAAATAGTTTTGGCATTTATACGATTGAATTGGAAAATACGGTATTATTGGAAAGAAGAATAAGAGATTGAAATAAAGTGGCGAAAATCTAACTAGAAATTGACTTTAAAGTGTACGGCCAAGAAGTGATTTTTTCCCAATACTTTATTCTTTTTTAATCAAAATAATTCAACCCTAAGCCCTAGTTGAAACACTATAAAAGCAACATGATACTCTCACTCATCAAACTAATGTCAACTTGACTATTCAACCAACCTTGATTTGAGAGTTCCTTCTATAGAGATTTCACCTCCCTCATTGTTCTTCACTTTCGAAACCTATAGTGAATGAGTACCGTGCCCACACATAGCAAGTCAAGTACTCAATCATAGTGAGTAAGATGGTGGTAACCAAACCCGAAGGAGAGAAAGAGATCCAGGTTAAGATCTTGATAATCCTCTGCTACAGAAAGGAATCAAGGGCTTGAGATCTTGAACGGAAGGAGTCATTATATTCCACAGCAATCAATGTAAGGTTTTCTTAAACCCTTGTGTGTTTATTTTTTATTATTTTAGAGAATTCATATTTAGGATGTTAATTCAACATACTTGTTAGTAAATCTTGACCCTAGTAAAATATTCCCAACAGCTGGCCTCAGAGCCATGGTAATAGTTTACTTTCGTGAAATATGGATTTAAAACGATGAATATTGTTTGTGTGTTGATTTGGATGTGTTCATGTTGATTTATGTGTTATATGATGAATGTATATGAATTATGACATTGTTTTATGAAAATAATTTTATTTTCGTTCTGAAAATAATTTATCTGGATTCCTTATGAAAAATTAAGTAATTTAGGTTTTTACAGAACTCAATTCTGATAAAAATTGAAAAAGTTATGAAAGTTTGAAAATCGGGGTTCAATGGTGTCGAAATTTGGTGCACCGCACGCACAGACCTTCAGACAAGATGAGGTTGTGCACGCAGATCTCAGACATTTTTTTGTCTAAATGTGTCCGTTCTTCAAACACGGAGCAGTGCGCATACACCTTGCAGCTGACCGAGATTTCTCAGTTAAGGAGGCTGCAACTGCTCCTTCCCGCGCACAAAGGGCCTACTAGCAGCCTCTCGAGGGTTGCACGTGCAGCCTCGGCAGCCAACATCCCTTGTGCAATTTTTGTGGGATTTTTCCCAAAATTTCATTTTTTTTTTAATTTTGAAACCCTAAATTTCAAAATAAAATATTATATTTAATATATTTAAACATAAATATCAATTTTAAATTAATAAAATTTAATTTTTAATAGATTATTATTAATTCTTTGATATTTTGATGTTTAAATTTAAAAATTGATTATTAAATTTTTAAATTATGGTGAGATTTTAAAAATTTGTCGATTTCTTTACTATTTATATATTTTTCAATTATATTAAAATTATCTTATATGATAAATTAAATAATTAATAAATTTGAAATTAACCTAGATATTTTTATAAATATTCTAACAATAATATTTTAAAATTCAAAATTAGTTATTTTGATAAATATTTAAATCTTTATTAATTGTAAGTTAGAAAAATGATATTTTATATCATTTTACTTATGAGAAATTTATAAATAGTATTATAATATTTAAACAACCTAGATATTTTTGTGAAATTTTAAAAATGCTTAATTTGATATACTTTGACATATAATAAGGATAATTATTGTTTGTTTATTATTTTATTCTTAAAATAATAGTTTCCTAACCATATTTATTTTAAAATTTGTTTATTTTGTTATTTTAATTTTATTAAATTATAAGATTAGAAAATGATATTGAAAATATCTATTTGGTTATTTTCAAATCATTTATCTTATTAGATATTTAATTCAATTTGTTAAAATATTTTAAATAAACTTAGATATTTTAAAATTAGTTTAACCTTAAATTTTGAAGAGATATTTAACTTTGTTTTTAACAACCCTAAATTTTCAAAATTTAGTTGGTTAGTTAAATAATAATCTAATTATATTAATATCTTATTTCACATTTGTTACATGGACATTGTTGGTTATGTATTTAATTATTTATTAATTTTTTTTAACAAACCTATTATTTATTTGATCTAAATTACTATGATTAACTTGTTGACAGATCCAATGATCTAATTTTAGTCATAGTCCAATTGTCAATTGATCTTATAAATAATTTGTAACACCCTAACTATCTTAGGCGTATTACGTGAATTTTTAAACGTACTGTGCAGCTCGTTGCTAATCAACGAGGTTTATGGAAAAACGTGATTAATTAAAATTTTGCTTTTTCATTAAACTTATAAACCATTTTACAAAAGTCTCGGGATCCCGATTTATAAAATCATTTACAAACGTTTTTACTGTTTAACTATTACATCAAAATAAAAGTCGTCTAACGACAGTTACCAAAAATCTCAGCCTTGCTGTCCCGAGGATCGTACGCTCCAGGCCTAACCGCCCCGACATGTACAATCTCATAAGCTCGCTCACGGTCCATCGGGCATGCCTTGCCTTTACCTACACATGAACATAAACTGTGAGTCGACAGACTCAGTAAGAAAAGCATAATAATATCATACATAACTAACTGCCGTGTCCAACACGATACTGAGTCCCGCTACTGCCATGTCCAACATGGTACTGAGCTACTACTGCCATGTCCAACATGGTACTGAGCTACTACTGCCATGTCCAACACGATACTGAGTCCCGCTACTGCCATGTCCAACATGGTACTGAGCTACTACTGCCATGTCCAACATGGTACTGAGCTACTACTGCCATGTCCAACATGGTGCGAGTTTTGAACGTTCGTGACGGCATCATTGACAAGTATCCTCCCTGACGGCCGAACCGGTCATACTCCATTCGGTCATACTCCAGCCCGTACCGACGGATAGGTCAATAAGATCGAACCACCAACCAAGTGTCGACTGATCGGTCGAATCCGGTCATACTCCGAACCGGTCATACTCAGCCTCGTACCGACGTGACAGGTTGGATGGTTCGAAGCCTAAATACATATCTAATGTAATCTAGCGTGCTTCCTACATGCACGCTAAACATGTAATCTACATATGCATACTCGTTATACTAATCTTACCTCGGATTCCGATTTCGTGTGTGCTTGGCAACTAACCCGACCGGAATCGAAGCCGAATATGGACACGGCTCCTAAACCATAAAAATCACAACGCTATAAGTGACACGCTAAATCACTTCCCGGACTAAAACTAGGAACTAAAAGTTTCCCTATCGATAAAAAGCATGGCAATACCCCCTAAAAACCTAAAAACGAGGAAAACTAAAAGGGTTCGAAAAATCCCCCAACCGATTCCTGTTCGGGAAATTCAGACCCCCATCCGGAATTCGATACACAACCGAATTCCGTCTCCGCAGCAGCCAACTAAAAATCCCATAACTCGACCAATTCAACCCCAATTGGTCCCAAACTTTCCAAACCTGTTCTAAACTATCCCTAGAACAAATCCAAGGCATCAAAACCACCCAGAAACCACATACACAAAAATCACCATTGAAGCTCAAGCTTTGAGTTCCAAACTCAAGCTTGAGCAAAACCACCTAACATGCATCCAAACCTATTTAATTCTACTCAAATAAGCATAATATCACCTCTGAAAACTAACAGAAACTACAGCAACAACACAGAAACATAATCACACTATTTTCCTCCAAAAACCACATTTTTTTTCAAAGAAAACTCAAACTTTGAACAACCTAGCTACTCATGCTTCAAACAATTCAATTAACATCAAATAATCATGCTTTGAACTTCAGAAAATAAGAACCAAACACAGCAACAAGAACAGCCACAAAAGCATGCATGCATCATCACTTTCATCTATTTTTTTCCAATAATTTAAAGAGAGGAAGTTAGAGACCACATACCACAACAAGAGTTCACAATTATAAGATGAATCAAGCTTGAATTTTGAAGAAAATCCCAACCTTTGCACCCCAAGTTCCCAGCCGAAAAGAGAGAAAGAAAAGAGAGTGTTTTTGCTTTGGAAAAATTCTATTTTCAACACTTAGCCTAATTTTGTGAAAATGAAAGAATTAAACATATTTACCCACTTATCCCACTTTATTTCAGCCAACAAATAATTAAAATAAACAATTAATTTTCAAATAAAAAGTCACTAAAAGACAAAATATCATTGGGGCAAAAAGACCATTTTGCCCCTCCATACTAAAACCACATAATAACCACTAAAGGGGTATTTTTGGGAAATTCTACATTCCCGGCCATTCCCGACATTCCCAATGTCTAAAACCCGTCCCCAAAAATACTAACATACTAAGTTGTGATTTCTACTGAGCCAAACGCCGAGTTCCAAAATACCGGACACCGGAAATGCGAAATATAAAAACTACTGATGACATAATCATGCATATCTGAATTCCATAAATAACCGTAATAAATTATTTAAATAGCTATAAATAATTTCATAATTAACATAAACAACTGCTAATTTCCAAATTAACTAAGCGGGCTTTACAACTATCCCCCCCTTAAAAGGATTTCGTCCCCGAAATCTAACCTGCATAACTCTGGAAATTGAGCTCTCATATCTGACTCTAGCTCCCAGGTGGCTTCCTCCACCTTGCTGTTTCTCCAGAGAACCTTGACCAATGCTATGGTCTTATTCCGAAGGACTTTATCCTTTCTATCCAGGATCTGCCGTCGTTCCTCATATGACATGTCCGGCCGAGTCAAGACTCTCATAACCGAGTATATGAGTAGGGGTCCGAAACGTATTTTCTCAACATTGAGACATGGAATACGTTGTGCACCGCCGATAAGGCTCATGAGGCAATGCTAACCGATATGCCACTTGACCTATCTTCTCGAGAATCTCGAAAGGTCCTGTAAACCTAGGGCATAACTTGCCTCTTTTCCCGAAACGTTTAATCCCCTTCATCGGAGATACTCGCAAAAACACATGGTCCCCTACTCGGAACTCAACATCTTTACGTTTCGGATCTGCGTAACTCTTCATTCCGCTCTCGTGAGGCAAGCATTCTAGCTTTTATTTTCTCTATTGCCTCATTGGTCCGCCGAACTGACTCGGACCTAAATACTTCCTCTCCCCTGTCTCATCCCAAGTGGATGGGGATCCGCACTTCCCTACCGTACAACACCATAGGGAGCCATCCACTATCGTACTGATAACCGTTGTTGTAAGAGAACTCTATCAACTAGATATTTGCTCCATGAACCCTCAAAGTCCATAACACGCTCTCAACATATCCTCCAATATCGCGAATTGTCCTTTCGGACCGACCATCCGTCCGAGGATGGAATGTCAACGTACCGAATTTCGCCTTCGTACCCATTGCCCGTTGCAAACTTTGCCAAAATTTGGAGGTGAATTTCGGATCCTCGTCCGAAACTATAGACTTCGGTACCCCCGTGAAGTCTCACTATCTCCCCGACATATAACTCGCCAACTCGATCCACTCGTAAACGTTGTTCTAACCGGGCAAAATGAGCAAGATTTCGTAAATCGGTCCACCACTACTACCCGGATGGAATCATGCAAACCCGTGGTCCTAGGTAACCCGACCACAAAATCCATCGTAACATCCTCCCATTTCCATTCTCGGTAGGGTTGGGAGGCTGCAACAACCCCGCCGGTCTCTCGATGTTCGGCCTTGATCTCGGACGACAAGTGAGGCATCTCGATACGAATTCTACCAAATTCTTCTTCATACCCCTCCACCAGAAGTACGGTTTCAAATCTTGGTACATCTTGGTGGTGCCGGGATGCAGAGAATATGGAGTAGAATGAGCCTCCTCAAAGATCTCGTTTCTCAACTCCACACTGCTCGGAACACAAACCCTGGCTTTATGCAAAAGCATCCCACTATCTGACACTGAAAAGTCTTTGGCTTGACCAGCCAATACCTCATCTCGGATTTTCACTAACTCCGGATCTGTCATCTGAGCGACTTTTATTCTTTCTAATAGATCGGATTGCACACAAGTCAGTGAATGACCTACCACAAACTCACGTCGGATCTAACCATATCCTCTCGCTAGCCGAGATGAGATCTCGAACCATGCTAGCTACTTGCCCGGGACCCTTTTCTCGCTCGTGCATCGCCACTACATTGGCTTTTCCGGGATGATAGAGGATCTCACAATCATAATCCTTCACTAATTCCAACCAACGCCTTTGTCTCATGTTCAAATCTTTCTGAGTAAAGAAATACTTGAGACTTTTATGGTCGGTATAGATCTCGCACTTCTCCCCATAAAGGTAATGCCGCCAAATCTTCAAAGGTAAAAACCACTGCGGCCAATTCTAAATCATGAGTCGGGTATCGCTGTTCATAATCCTTTAACTGACGGGAGGCATAAGCGATAACCCGATCGGCTTGCATCAATACGCACCCCAAACCCTGTTTGGATGCGTCACAGTAGACTACGAACTTCTCCTTGTCCGAAGGCAAAGCTAGCACCGCAAGCACCGCCTTCGGCTCTCCCGAAAGCTAGCTTCACATTTATCTGACCAGATGAATCGCTGATTCTTCTTTGTAAGCTCGGTTAGGGGCATTGAAATTTTGGAGAACCCTCCACGAACCTACGGTAGTACCTGGCCCCAATCCCAAGAAGCTTCGATCTCGTCACCGTCTTCTGCCTCGCCAACTTCCCCGACGGATTCAATCTTCCCGGATCCACCTCGATCCCATCTTTACTCACAATGTGCCCTAGGAAGGACACCTGAGACAACCAGAACTCACATTTCTTGAACTTGGCGTAGAGCTTATGTCCTCGAAGTCGTTGCAGTACCATCTGAAGATGTAACTCATGCTCCTCTTCTGATTGAGAGTACACGAGGATGTCGTCGATAAAAACAATCACGCAGATATCGAGGAAATCCTTGAATACTCTATTCATCAGGTCCATGAATGCTGCAGGAGCATTGGTTAGTCCGAATGACATAACCGAAACTCGTAAAGTGTCCATACCTAGTGCGGAAAGCCGTCTTTGGAATGTCCTCCTCCTCTGATTCTCAATCGATGATAACCCGAACGGAGATCAATCTTAGAAAAGACCGTCTTCCCCGAAGCCGATCGAACAAGTCATCGATCCTAGGTAATGGATATTTATTCTTCACCGTCGCCTTGTTCAACTCTCCGTAGTCGATGCACATCCTCATAGATCCATCCTTCTTCTTCACGAACAAACCGGGCTCCCAAGGTGACACACCGGGCCGAATGAACCCTATGTCAAGCAACCCTTGGAGCCGAATCTTTAATTCCTTAAGTTCACGGGAGCCATCCTATACGGGGCTTTGGAAACCGATCCACCCTCGGTGCCAAGTCAATCACGAAGTCAATCTCCCGCCGAGGTGGTAACCCCGGAAGTTCTTCGGGAAAAACGTCCAAAAATTCCCCGAACCACTCGATGTCCTCTCGGCCGATGGTCCGGCCGAGTGGTGTCCACCACCACGGCCAGAAACCCTAAGCACCCGCCGTGCAATAATTCTCTCGGCCGACATAGCCGAGATCACCGGATACGAGATCCCCGAACCGAACCCACAAATACAAACGGTTCACTTTCACTTTCGGTTGGAAGACCACCATCTTCCTCTTACAACAATGCTCGCCGAATATTTAGATAGGAAATCCATTCCTAAAATAATATCAAATTCGACTAAGCTCATCTCTATCGATCGCCGCTTAACTCTCTACCATCTATCCCGATCGCATAGACCTAATCCACCTATTGGAGATAACCAATTCTCCGCCGTAACAGGTTCCAAACCCCGATTCATATCTATCATAGGGTCTACCCAACTTACTAAAGACTCGGCCGCCACATAAGAGTGTGTAGCCCCCGTAATCAAACAAAGATCAATAAAGCGAGTTGTTAATAAAAATCCGACATGTAACAACTCATGGGCCGGCAGCATCCGCATCACTTGCGTGATAGCCGAACACCCCAGTGAGTGGGTATCGCCGGGAGCTCTCTGGGTGCCTCCGGCCGGGCCGGGGACATTCCCTCTCGAAGTGTCCGGCATGCCACAATGAAAGCATCCCTGCCCTGCACTCACCCGATGATGCCTCTGCGCCTAGGGCACTCGGGATAGGAGAATCGGGTCTCATTACCACCCGGGACGACTCCCTCCGTTCGGTTCCCCGAACCTCTTGTTCGACTCGAGCCGCCGGCGGTGGGTGCCCTCTTCCTCCGATCAATGGCCGAACCACTACTCCCCCGCTATAGCCCGATGCGGGAGGGGTAGAGCTCCGCCACTAATCGGAGTACTAGCCGACTCTACGACATGCACCCCACCGCGCCCCCGCCCGCAGCGTGCCTTCTCCACCATCCGAGCATGTGGTGCCGTCGTCCGTGGTAATCATCGTGTCATGCCCGATCTTGGGATTCAACCCGTCCGAGATACTTCTCCTTCCCCGCTGAAGCCTGGTCGGTACAATTCCCGAGGCTAACCTCGCCAACCGGCCAACCGAGTAGTATACCCGCGGACGCTCATGTTCTCCCGCCGGGTCGGGTGAACGAACTCTTCCTCTTCGGCGCTTCTAACCGCCTCATTGTAATATTTCGCGTTGAAGAGTTCACGAAACCTTTCCCGTGTCATGGTGGTGACGTCATGGATCCGAGACACCATGTCCCACCATACCGGGCGTCCTCCCGGAACCGAAATGTGGCGCACACCACTCGTCATTACCGGGTGACACCCATGAAATTCGTTCGGTAATCACCGTCGCCCACGCTCGGCTTTCGATACATCCTGACCTCCCTGGGAATACCGAGGTGCTTGCTTCGGAACCGCTCATACAATGGTTCCAATCTGTGGCCGCCACCACTATCTCGGCCGGCGCAGGGGTGTGCCACCGGTACAATAGGCACCGGAACTGCCCGGAGCACCCCGCCGTCTCAACCTCTCGAATCTCGAGGTCTTGCTCTTCGATCCCGGCTTGCATCTCCGCAAACCGTAACTCCCGAGTTCGGGGCTCCTCGATCGGCTGGGAGCACAGGCAGCCCGTGGCGGGTTCTCATCACCCCGGCCACGAGCCCCGCCTCGGGGACCTCTACCCCGCCCGGCGGTGGGGGAAACTAAGCTCCCTGTCCCCGATTCGACCCTACGAGCCGCCCCCGACTCCCGTAGTCCGCCTAGCGTCCATCTAGTTAGAACCGCCCGCGAAACCAAGAGTTGGCATATCGTGTCGTATTCAAGGCGAGCTTACTAATGCCGCTTAATTTGGAAATTAGAAATGAAACATGCGCCTATTCTACTATCAGCTACTAACATGCTTCCTAACGTGTTTTCTTTTTCATAACCGAATAAAATAAACTACTAAAGCAATAAAGGCTTACCGAACCGTGAACCGAGCTAACTCGCCGATGATGATTGTACATGTCGTGACGATCTTCGGAAGACAACTGCGTCTCGATACCAAATTGTAACACCCTAACTATCTTAGGCGTATTACGTGAATTTTTAAACGTACTGTGCAGCTCGTTGCTAATCAACGAGGTTTATGGAAAAACGTGATTAATTAAAATTTTGCTTTTTCATTAAACTTATAAACCATTTTACAAAAGTCTCGGGATCCCGATTTATAAAATCATTTACAAACGTTTTTACTGTTTAACTATTACATCAAAATAAAAGTCGTCTAACGACAGTTACCAAAAATCTCAGCCTTGCTGTCCCGAGGATCGTACGCTCCAGGCCTAACCGCCCCGACATGTACAATCTCATAAGCTCGCTCACGGTCCATCAGCTACAGCCTTGCCTTTACCTACACATGAACATAAACTGTGAGTCGACGTACTCGCAAGAAAAGCATAATAATATCATACATAACTAACTGCCGTGTCCAACACGATACTGAGTCCCGCTACTGCCATGTCCAACATGGTACTGAGCTACTACTGCCATGTCCAACATGGTACTGAGCTACTACTGCCATGTCCAACACGATACTGAGTCCCGCTACTGCCATGTCCAACATGGTACTGAGCTACTACTGCCATGTCCAACATGGTACTGAGCTACTACTGCCATGTCCAACATGGTACTGAGTTTTGAACGTTCAGGGGACGGTACTATTGACAAGTATCCTCCTGATCGGTCAAACCGGTCATACTCCGCCGTGTCATACTCCACTGTACCGACGGATAGGTCAATAGCACCGAACCACCAACCAAGTGTCGGCTGATCGGCCGAACCGGTCATACTCCACGCCCGTACCGACGTGACAGTGGTTGGATGGTTCGAAGCCTAAATACATATCTAATGTAATCTAGCAGCTTCCTACATGCACGCTAAACATGTAATCTACATATGCATGTACTCGTTATACTAATCTTACTCGGATTCCGATTTCGTGTGCTTCAACCCGACTCGGAATCGAAGCTGAACGGCGGATTACTGGCTCCTAAACCATAAAAATCACAACGCTATAAGTGACACGCTAAATCACTTCCCGGGGACTAAAACTAGGAACTAAAAGTTTCCCTATCGATAAAAAGCATGGCAATACCCCTAAAAACCTAAAAACGAGGAAAACTAGGGTTCTGAAAAATCCCCCAACCGGAAGACCGGTTGCCAACGAATCTTCCGGGAAATTAGGACTCCCATCCGACCCTGGCACAACCTAATCTGCCTCGCAGTAGCAGCCAACTAAAAATCCCATAACTCGACCAATTCAACCCCAATTGGTCCCAAACTTTCCAGACCTGTTCTAAACTATCCCTAGAACAAATCCAAGGCATCAAAACCACCCAGAAACCACATACACAAAAATCACCATTGGAGCTCAAGCTTTGAGTTCCAAACTCAAGCTTGAGCAAAACCACCTAACATGCATCCAAACCTATTTAATTCTACTCAAATAAGCATAATATCACCTCTGAAAACTAACAGAAACTACAGCAACAACACAGAAACATAATCACACTATTTTCCTCCAAAAACCACATTTTTTTTCAAAGAAAACTCAAACTTTGAACAACCTAGCTACTCATGCTTCAAACAATTCAATTTACATCAAATAATCATGCTTTGAACTTCAGAAAATAAGAACCAAACACAGCAACAAGAACAGCCACAAAAGCATGCATGCATCATCACTTTCATCTATTTTTTTCCAATAATTTAAAGAGAGGAAGTTAGAGACCACATACCACAACAAGAGTTCACAATTATAAGATGAATCAAGCTTGAATTTTGAAGAAAATCCCAACCTTTTCACCCCAAGTTCCCAGCCGAAAAGAGAGAAAGAAAAGAGAGTGTTTTTGCTTTGGAAAAATTCTATTTTCAACACTTAGCCTAATTTTGTGAAAATGAAAGAATTAAACATATTTCCCCACTTATCCCACTTTATTTCAGCCAACAAATAATTAAAATAAACAATTAATTTTCAAATAAAAAGTCACTAAAAGAGAAAATATCATTGGGGCAAAAAGACCATTTTGCCCCTCCATACTAAAACCACATAATAATCACTAAAGGGGTATTTTTGGGAAATTCTAAATTCCCAGCCATTCCCGACATTCCCAATGTCTAAAACCCGTCCCCAAAATACTAACATACTAAGTTGTGATTTCTACTGAGCCAAACGCCGAGTTCCAAAATACCGGACACCGGAAATGCGAAATATAAAAACTACTGATGACATAATCATGCATATCTGAATTCCATAAATAACAGTAATAAATTATTTAAATAGCTATAAATAATTTCATAATTAACATAAACAACTGCTAATTTCCAAATTAACTAAGCGGGCTTTACATAATTTGTAATATGTAAATGTTTTATTTCTTTCATTTATGTAAACCTAGAAGTATGATAGGGCCCATCCAAATCAATTTGACATGTGTGAGTTTATATGTTTGCTTTTGGGCTTAGATGCATATCAAAGACCATTTATTTCTAGATTCTTAAATGAACTAGGTTGCTAAAATAAAATGTCACTATATGATAGTTTTATTTAGGCCCAATTAGTATTGAACTTATTCAATGAATAACATTTATTTAATGAAATGTTACATTCCTCACCTTTTGGCCTTGTGTGAGAGTTAGGGGGCCATTAGTAGTGGGTGCGACATACTGAACCTAGCCCTCCCTTCATATGAACAATCCGAACTGTGAATGCCCATTTGCCTTATTTAAATAATTGTATTAGGCTAATTATACTAGTTTAACATAATTAAAATTTAATTAGTAACATAATTAATTTTGAAATAAATGGAATTAATTTTTCATTGGATTATTTTAAAATTAATTGAGAAAAACACACTTAGTTTAATGAAATATTCTAAATAATGAATTCTATAGTAACTAATATATATTTTCTAATATTTAATTAAGTAGAAAAATATATTTAAGTTGAAAATTAATTTTTTATTTAATTTTAGGCCAACTTAAATTAGGATTTTTTCTTAGAACTTAGAATTAGAATTAATAATTAAGGTTATTTTATTCAAGATACTTAATTATTTGTTTCTATTTCATGAAATTTAATTAAATATGAAAATATATTTAAGTTGAAAATTAATTTGTTAATTAATTTTGGACCAACTTAAATAAGAATATTTTCTTAGATATTAAATTAGAATTAATAATTAAGTTGAATTTATTCTAGATACTTAATTATTTTCATTTTAATAAATTTAATTAAGTAGAAAATTATATTTAATTGGAAATTTTTCAATTTCAGATCAACCTAAATTAGAATAATTTTCAGAATACATTTTATTTTATTTTATTAATCATTCCCTTAAAAATTTCGAAATACATTTTCTTAATGTAGATATTTCAAAAAATTTCAATTTTGAAAATTAGATTAAAGTTGAAAATTAATTTTTCATTAATTTTAGATCAACTTAATGTTGGTCTTTGTGCCCTAAATAAAATACTATTGAATGTAATCTTTTCTTTTCAATTATCAATAACGAAACGGATTTAATTTCATTACTTGTTTAACGTGTTATTAGGTTCATGTGATCATTTATTTAGTTATATGATTTATAAATTCATCCAAATCCTTATCACATTGATATTCTTGTTTGTGTTGTCAACACAGTTGAAAGTAATCAAGATTGTGTGATTAAATGTATTCCTATGATTTATCAGTACACAAGCTTTAACTAATATGATAATCTACAATGTAGTTTACTTGTACCTTGAATAAGCTCTCTGTCCATTCTAGGGTATTGGTTAAAGTAAGCTTGGGTTGGATGTATGGAGAATCCATCAGAAGGGACCGATATTGAACTTGAATTAGATATGATAAACTTACCGTAATATCTACTCAATTCAATATAACCTAGCTGATCTTAGATCAAATGATCTCAATCCTGAGATGGTTTGGTTCTGTTTCAGTTATATTAGTTGTGTTCTTCAATCTATTCGTTAAAGTCGACCAATGGATCTTGTTGTGACATATAGATTAAGGACATGGTAGTTCAATTGAGTGGGAACGCTAATCATAGATACGGAATCCATAGTTTCTAATCGAACATAAAAGTGAAACAAATGATTTCCTTTGAGCTTGGCTAAATAGAGATAAATGATAGAACGCTCATTTTAGTGATTATATTAGTTCACTAAAATATCATTTATAGGTTGCTAAGTGTTTTAAGGATAAAATACATTGAAGGATATAACCGTAATTTTGTTGATTATTAGGATTGTAACAATGGATAACTAATAGCGTATCTATACCGTGGAATATATAGACCGTTCTATATAATTTAGAGTGCAATTCCAAATTCTATAGTGGAGCAAGGAGGAATTAATAAGTTAGAGAATTTACTTGGTAAATTCTAGATCTGCTTATTGGAAGCTCGGTTATATAGGCCCATAGTCCCCATACTAGTTGAGACAAACTGCTTGTAAGACTCAGTTAATTAATTTTAGTTAATCAATTTTAATTCTAAAATTAGACTATGTCTAGTTTGTGAATTTTCACTATGTTATGGCTTGATTGTGAAGAAATAAGATTTTAGCGTTTATACCCGAAATTCTGCTGGAGGACATGTGTCAAGATAAAGGGAATGTGAAACGATTCAATTGCTTCTTATGGAATAACTCATTAATTACATAAGTATCAGAGTGTATTTGTAACCCGCTGAATGTAAGGTCTTAGGCAAGGAATCAACATACAAACTGGCACTTAGTATATTAGAGAGAAACCATATGTCTCTTAATGCGAATAGCGAGGCACCAAAGAAAGCGACACGTATCAATCGTAAAAGTCCTTAGTGTACAAGGAACAAACTAACTGTAGAAGTCGGATCGGCTCAAGAACAAGTAAGCGAGGTGGCCGTCTCACTATGGGAAGACTTTCTAAAGCTTCATCCAGCTAACGGTAACCCTCGCTAGTCAGAATGACTCTTTGTAAATAAGACCCGCGATCAGCACCTGACATACATTGTCGACTTTGGAAAGAAGAATAGCCCCAGCTGGCTATTGGGATCACTGTAACAAAGTTTCTGTCGAGACATCTCTAGATACAATAATTAAAGACGTGTTTAATACACGATTGTAATTATAAATAGTGACAAACAAGATCAAAAAAGAGACAAAAAAACTCATACGAGAGAGTTCCTAATCAAAAATCTGAATAAGATTCACTCATGGACTATGCAGAATTTTAACTGCAGAACCACGTAAAGACCCATGTGATCATACTTTCATTTTTATTGATTTTATTTTTTCTGTGTGAAATCAATATGTGAGGCTCAAATTTAGTTAACGAAAATCTGCGTTAATAGTTTAGTGCTTTCATTGAGAGCCTCTGTGAAAAAGCTCAGAGAAAACCCTCCCTTCTTTTGAAGAAAAACCACCTCCTTCATGGCTGAAAATCCAGAAAATGTTAACACCTCGCATGAGAAAACTAATCATCGTTTCGGAAAAGAGCCCATGGACTCCAGAAGATCTACCAACCCGTAGTCCTGAAGGACCACCCGTTCCAAGAGGGCTCAACCTGAGGGTGGCGTTAGTGCGCGGACCACACGTTCTCAGAGAACTCGACCTGACATTGGTCCTAGTACGCGAACAACACGCTTGAGGAGAGCCTGCATGGGAATGTTCAGAACCCCTGGTCAAGGGATGAAGAGCTCAATCGTAGAGGTGCCAATCTATGGGAGAAGGAACTTATGAAATAAAAAGCCACCGCCTGAGACGCCGTCTGAAAGAGGCGCAGCATCGAAACACTAAGTTAGAGCGTGAGGTAGCCTCGGCCAAGGCAGCACATGGGACGAATACTCAAAATCAACCTTAACCTGCAGTGAGAAGACAACAAGGTAGACCTCGTGGCTCAAGAACCAGGAGACAGGTGAAGACCCGGGAAGAACAACCTAGGGAGAATGAGACACCCCCTAAAAATCAGGACGAGTAGCTAGATGGGAGACAACTGGAAACTGATGAACGACAAATCCCTCATGAAAATGAGGAGGATCTTGGGACTCAATCGGGAGAACGGAAATCACTTACTAGAAGTCACCAACGTTCTTCCCAAACCCATAGAGCGAGGACTCGTACAGACCCTAATGGGGGAAATATAGCAAACTGCTCTCGGGAGGAAAGAACAGAGCGTGAAGAAGCAAGTGTGACTTCGAGGCGATCCAGAACCCATAGTCGATCAACTTGAAGAGGAGAAAGTACTCAACGAGCTAATGATCGAGTAATTATGGGAACTAGTAAATCTGCGAGCCACTCAAAGACAGAGTCTATGAGTAGGACGTGATCTGTGAGTAAGACAAGATCTCCTAGAAAATACTCCCCACCGGATCTGCGAGAGCACCTGAATCGGAAGAAACCTTACCTTTGCCAGTAGCTTGATCAAAAGCAAGAGGATCCAATCCAATTGCGAATAAACGAGCTCGAAGACAAGTTCAAGAAATATCAAGTGGGGGAATTAGGGAAACTATCTGGATACGACTTTGACGAGGAGCATGAGCTGTATCACCCAATATTATGAATACCCCGTTTTCGTTCGGGATTCAAAAACCCGCATGTCTCGTCTTATGACGGAACCAATGATCCGATCTCGCATTTGAATAAATTTAACACAATAATGCGAGCGAGTAATGTGACGAACAATTTTGTAGTATTTTGTTCCCCACCTCGCTTGTTGGTGCAGCAAGTAGCTAGTTTAACAAGTTTACTCATCATTCAATAACTTCCTGGGAGCAGTTCTCCAGGGATTTCAAGAAGCAATTTTAGGCTCCTAGGAATAGGCGACTCGAAGTGGCCTTGCTAACCAATATAATGCAGCAGCCTAGAGAGACACATAATACATACTTAAGTCCTTCTAGCACGGCTGCAGCTAGGGTTAAAAATTTGGATGACAGCACGCTACTTACAGCCCTTCAGGCTGGACTCTCTAGTGAACCATTGACCGCAGGGGGCGAGTTGTGGGATAACTTACAAGGACGTCTAGTGAGAAGCATCACTGAGTTCAACGAAAGGGCTCAGGTGTTAGTTTGGAAGGAAAAAGCCCGAAAGGAAATGAATCTGTTGAAAATAAGCTCGGGAGGCAAACCCAGGAATACTTCAAGAGGAACTGTTATCACGAGAATTAATAACTCAGGGGCTTCTTGTTCGAAGAGAAAGGACAGAGTTAAGGAACCGTCGAAGGATAAAAAGAAACAGAAGAAGCATGATAAATATGTGCTAGTGTATACTATTTATACCAAACTTAATGAAACTCGAGAGAATATTTACCTCGAACATGAGCAAAAGGTGGCCTTTGGCAAGCTCGAGCTTATGAGGAATTCAAGAAACAAAAGAGATCCTAACAAATATTGTAAATTCCATAAGGATATTGGGCATACGACCGATGAATGTCGCCAATGGAAAGATGAGATAGAAAGTCTCATCACTCGAGGCCATTTTAAACAGTACGTGAAGAGCCAGGGCCAAGGATACAAGCAGCCCAGTCTGCCCAATAACCCAAACAACCAAGGGTTACAACCTATTTCTGTGGAAGGAGAGGACATCCTAGTTATTTCGGGAGGGCCACATATCGCAGGGGAAAGAAATAATGCCCAAAAAAGATATGTGAAAGAAATAAAGAACAAGCAGTCGGCCATTGCCCTAGAACCTTCTAAGAAGGTGAAAACCGAGGAGCCTTCCGTTACATTCACGGAGGAGATGAGAAAAATGTGAGATATCCTCACGTCGATCCATTGGTGATAACCATTCAAATTTCTAATAAAAGGATCAAGAGAGTATTAATAAACAATGGGAGCCCGTTAAATATCCTTTATAACGAGACTCTAAAGAAAATGGGGCTCGAAAAAGCCAAATTAAGGCCTTGTATGGTGAACCTTTGCGGATTCACTAGAGACAGCATTGCTAGCCTTGTCATATCAAGCTCGAATTAACTTTAGGCGAGGTACCTTTATATGCAGTTGTTATGCAAGACTTCTTAGTCATCGACCTGCCCTCGGCTTACAACATATTGTTGGGTCGTCCAGCACTGATCGGACTAGGGGCAGTCAGTTCGATCAAGCACCTATCCTTGAAATTCTAAATGCCAGATCGCATGGGAGTGGTGCGTAGCGACCAGATACTGGCTCGCCATTGCTATCGCGTAGAGCTGCAGCATAGAAAATCTGATCATCAGTTGATGGTGATCTTGGTAGAAGAAACTAAACAGAAAGACGAAGATCTCAACCCCCGAGTTCCAGATGAGAGAATCCTACTAAAACTAATTAAGTAATTGGAAGAGGTAATTCTCGACCAAAGAAATCCCACAAAGTATGTATACATTAGGAAGAATTTGGACGAGCAGCTCAAATAGCAGCTAATAAGATTTTTGAAGGCAAACCAGGATCGATTCGCCTGGAGCCATGGAGATATGATGGGGATCGACCATAATATTATCTGCCATCATTTAAATGTTGATCCAAGTTACCAAGCGAAGAGACAAAAAAGAACCCCTTGGATATCGAGAGGAAAAGGGCACTAAAACAGGAAGTGGACAAGTTGTTAGTCAACGACTCTATACTTGAGGTGTTTTATCCCTCGCGAATAGCCAATCCTGTTCTCGTCCCGAAGCCTAACAGAACTTGGAGAACTTGTAGTGACTTCTTCGATCTGAATAAGGTGTACCCAAAAGACTGTTATCACTTCCCAGGATCAACTAGTCAGTGGATGCAACTGCTGGGCACGAGCTTATGTCATTTATGGACGCATATTCTGGATATAACCAGATAAAAATGTATGTCCCAGATCAGGAACATACAAGCTTCGTAACCAATATGGGACTCTACTATTATAAAGTCATGCCCTTCGGACTAAAGAACGATCTGACAACGTATCAACGATTGGTAAAAAAAATGTTCGCAAACCAAATAGGGCAGAATATGGAAGTTTACGTCGATGATATGCTGGTAAAATCAATAAAAAGTAAGGATCATACCTCAAACATCGCAGAATGCTTTAAGATATTAAAGAAGTATAACATGAAGCTAAACCCGAAAAAAAGTTCCTTCAGAGTTTCCTTAGAAATTTTTTTGGGATTCATAGTTAGCATGAGGGGTATTGAAGAAAATCCTTAAAAAATGAAGGCATTAATAGACATGCCGTCACCAACAAAGCCTAGGGAAGTACAAGCCCAGACAAGAAGAATGGTTGCACTTAACAGATTCATTTCTAAGTCAACTAATAAGTGTGTGCCGTTCTTCAACATATTGCGAGTCAACAAAAAGTTGGAGTGGACAAAAGAGTGTGATGAGGCCTTTTAGAACATAAAAAGGCATCTAGCAACGCCTCTAGTTTTGGCAAAACTGATTACTGGAGAGACGATGTTTCTTTATTTAGCCATCTCGGAAGATGCGATTAGTGTAGCTATAGTGGAGAAGAGTGCAAGCACCAGCAACCTATTTACTATGTAAGTAAAAGGTTACTAGGGGAAGAATTCAGATATCCCCCTCTAGAAAAACTCGCATTATGCCTAGTCCATGCCTCTCGCAAACTATGACCGTACTTCTAGGCTTACACCATAAAGGTGTTAACGGATCAGCCCTCGAGACAAGTTTTATCAAAACCAGATGCTTCTAGAAGATTGATAAAATGGTCGATTGAACTTGGGCAGTTCGACATAACATACCATCCTCGAACATCTATCAAGGGCCAAGCTTTAGTTGACTTCTTGAAAGAAAGTATAACTCTAGAAGAAATTCAACTTGTTCAGTGAAATTTGAAAACCTGGAAATTATATGTGGATGGTGCATCCAACGAACAAGGTTCGGGTGCAGCGGTAATATTAATATCGCCAGAAGGCTTTAAGTTTTATTATGCTCTGAGGTTCCAATTTGACGCATCTAATAACGAGACTGAATATGAAGCCTTGACCGTCAGCTTAAAAATATCAGAGGCATCGAAAGTCAAAAATCTCATTTTCATAGTGATTCACAGGTGATCGTGAACCAGATCCTCGAGGAATACCAGGCCAAAGGCTTGAAAATGGCGAAGTATTTAGAGAAAGTTTGGAAGAACTTGGAAAGATTCGATTACTTTAAAATCGAACAAATTTTGAGACAACGAAAATTCAACACCGATGCCTTAGCAAAGCTAGCCTCGTAGAATGACCTGGATGAACTAAATCTGGTTCCTGTACAAATGTTGAGCGAGCCAAGTATATGTGAAACCGAAGACGTCGAGATGATAGATAGCTCTCCAAAATGGATGACACCTATTATCAACTATTTACTTGACGGGCAACTTCCCAATGAAAAAAACGAGGCGCAAAAATTTATTGTATACAGTGCCTCGCTACACAATGATCGAAGGGAAACTATATAGAAGAGGGTATTGAATAACCCTACTTCGGTGTGTTCCTCCCGCAAAGGCTTCTATCGAGAGCATGCGGGTTGGCAAAGTCTATCTAAAAAGATCATTAGGCAAGGATATAACTGGCCAACGATCAATAAGGACAAACATGAGTTTGTCAAGAAATGTGATAAGTACTAGAGATTTTCACATATACCTCGCGTACCACCAACAGAATTAGAGTGATGACCTCGCCCTACCCATTTGCTATATGGGGGATCGTCCTAATTGGGGCATTACCCACTGGGCGAGGAGGAGCTAAGTATGTGGTGGTAGCAGTCGACTTCACAAAATGAACGGAGGTCGAGCCCCTCGTCTCCATAACCTGCAAGAAAGTCCTTGACTTTTTTGTCAAGAACATTATTTGTAGGTTTGGAATTCCCATGAAGATAGTATCCAATAATGGAACCAAACTTGATGGCAACTTGTTCACTGAATTCTGCAAGAGGAATAAAATTATCAAAAGCTTCTCGTCAGTATCCAGGCCTCAGGCAAATGGACAAGTGAAAGCCTTTAATAAAACCCTAAAGGATACTATCAAGAAGAAGTTAGATGTTGCCAAAGGCAGATGGGTTGACGAGCTACCTCGCGTGCTCTGGGCCCACAGTATTACTAAGAAAACAGCCACGGGACACGCTCCTTTCTCTCTAGCATTTGGCTGCCTGTTGAAGTAAACATATCGACTAACAAAAGAGAGTTTTATAATCAAGAAGAATACCAGGAACTTTTAAAATTGTCGTTGGATCTACTTGTGGAAAAACGAACTGAGTTGCAAATCACCAACGCTGGATACCAACACAGAGTTACAAGATACTTCAACAAAAAAAGTCAAGAAAAGACTATTCAATGTTGGAGATTTGGTGTTAAGACGAGTCTTTTGCAAATACGAGAGATGCATTAGCATGAGTGTTCAACCCGAATTGGGAGGGTCTATATGTCATCGAAGCAGTAGTTCGACTCAGAGTTTCTAAATTGGCTCGACTCCATGGCTCGCTAATAAAGAACGACTGGAATGTAGAACATTTGTGACCCTACTACCAATAAACAAATGATGTAATGTAGAACATTTTTTCTTTAAAAATTACTTAAGGGGCATTTATGTATGATTAACCGGAATAAATCTGGAAATACATTGTATAATGAAAACCAGTCATTTCAATTTTTTTTTTTGAAATTCAAAGGTCTCGACTAAACCTCTTTGACGAAAGTGGAGTCAAACCGTTATAACTCCCTGACCAAACCTTTTTTTTTGAGAGAGGGGTTGAATCGTTATAACACCTTGATCAAACCTTTTGACAAAGAAGGGATCAAAAAACTATAATTTTTGATTTAAAACCTATCCGATGGGAAAGGAAAATCAAAAGTTATAACTCGCGTATAAAACTGAATACTAATGGTTCCCGCGAGCTAGGAAAGTACTAAACGAGGCATCACGATGTCTTGATAAAAGTACTTGAACCTAGAAAATGGATAGATAAGATAACTATTCATACAAGCAAATTAAGAATATCCAAAGTGATAAAATCATTAAAGTATATTTAAGTTTGCTTAAGGCAGATTATAACTGCTATAACAAGGCAGAATTGACAACTGCTCGAAAATTAAAAAGTTTTGTAAATCACTAAGTACTTAAACAGGAAGATTACGAGCAATGGAAAAACCCAAAAGTACTGTACATTTGATCAAAATATAGTTGTTTACATTATGAATAAAAATTCAAGCAAACACAAATGTATTAAGTGCAAATGAAAATAGTACAACGCATTTAAGATGAGAAAATAAAAAATCTAAATCGGGTTACAAACTTGTCTTTACAAAAATGCCACTAGAGAAAACCATTAAGTCATCTTCCTAAATAAAGGATGAGAGGGGAAGCCGATAAACTCGAGAAAGACTGTTTGCACATAGCCTGAGAAAGACCGTCTACACGTAGCTCGAAAAATGGTTAACTTCACATAGCTTGAGAAAGACCGGCTACAGGTAGAGAGCCTTGGTCTCTGCACAGACCTCATTCCCCTCATCATCAGAAAATCCCACTTCCTGAACCTGAGATCTCTTTCCGAGCCTTAGGAAATTCCTTGATACTAGAAAGAGGTTGGCGCAAAGGTATTCTGGCGCAGGTTTGGGTCTCGGGTTGGCTGGATTCTCTGATAGAAACCACGCCAAATTCCTTCCCAAATTCATCAGAAACCATGCCAAATTTTGTCTAGAATTCCTTATCAGCCTTAGGAGGACCTTTAAGATCGCTCACAAGATCTATGCCCTCAAGGATCACTTGTGAGGATTGCCCATGGCGAGCTACGGGGTTCCCGTGGTTTGGATTGGTCGGAAGCTCCTCAGCCTTGAAATCCATCGTTTCTAGCTCCAATTAAGGCTTGAAGTCTTTGGGAACAAATGGAAAATTATTGGTGTATCTTGGTATTATGAGTTTGGAAGGATGAATTTCAGAACTCAGAAGGGACATTCTAGCAGGAAAGAGATGATCCATTCTGAAAATGGATCTCACTAAAAAGCTAGAGGTTTGTGAAAAATGACAAGCTTGAGCAGCCCTTTTATACACAAAGTCCAGTGACAAGAAAGCTAAAGATTGGAAGATCTAACAGTTGAGAGTCAGACATAATATGAAGAGACGATTCATAATGATCCTCGAAACCGTACAACCGCCAGAATCAAAGGATGTGTTTTTTCCAAGAAGGGTTTTGACAAAAATGGCCTCTGTAATTATCGAAAAGCTCTTTTTAATAAAAAAAAATAACTTTTTAAGGGGCAATTATTATACTCGAAATTTGGCTAGAGGACACGTGTCAAGATAAAAGGAATGTGAATCGATGCAATTGCTTCTTATTGAATAACTCATTAATTACATAAGTATTAGAGTATATTTGTAGCACACTGACTGTAAGGTCTTAGGCGAGGAATCAATATACAAATTGACACTTAGTATATTAGCGAGAAACCATATGTCTCTAAATGCGAATAGAAAGTGACACGTATTAATCGTGAAAGTCCTTAGCGTACAACGAACAAACAATGTGTAAAAGTTGGATCAGCTTAAGAACAAGTAAGCGAGGTGACCGTCTCGCTATGGGAAGACTTCCTACAGCTTCATCCAGCTAACGGTGACGAGGCTTACAACCCTGGCAAGTAAGAATGACTCTTTGTAAATAAGAATCGCGATCAACACCAGACATACATTGTCGACCTTGGAAAGAAGAATGGCCCCAACTCGCTATTGGGATCACTGTAACAACAATTAAAGACGTGTTTAATACACAAATATTTTGACCCAGTAAAACTGGGAAAAATACAGCTGTACAATTTTCCAATCATAAACCGCATTTACACTGCATGATGTGTAATCAAATCCCTTTATTTTAGGGATGATTGCTGTAAACATATTACAGTCAACTTTGTAATTTACTGTCCACTGTGTAATTGTAAATAGTGACAAACAAGATCAAAAAAGAGACGAAAAAACTCATACGAGAGAGTTCCTAAAAAACAATCAGAAATCTGAATAAGATTGACTCGTGGACTATGCAGAATTTTAACTACAAAGCCACGTAAAAAACCCTGTCAACATACTTTCATTTTTATAGATTTTATTTTTTTGTGTGAAATCAATATTGTGAGGCTCTAATTTAGTTAACTGAAATCTGCGTGAACATTATTAATTAAGTGACTTTGTAGAGTCTAATTAATAAATATTATAAATCATAATTTTATTTGATTATTATTTTAATTATTAAATAAATAATTTTTGCATTTAAAGGATTGAAATTGCAAAAAGTGGTATTTGTGAAAAAATAGATAAATGGTTGAGAAAAATGGACACGAGTGTTCATTTTAATTTTATTTGAGTTAGTTATGATTTTTTGAAAATTCTAAAAAAAAACAGGAATCGGGTGCCCACGTGCACGCGCGAACACGAGTGTTCACTCCGTGTGCATGCACATTAGGACAACGCTGCGTCCGCGGAAAAAGCTCGGCTGTCCCCTATCTGAGCAGCCTTGCGCGCGCAGAAATCCTGCAATGCAGGATGCGTGTGCGTGAAATCCTGGCGGTGTATCCCTCCTGCGTGCGCGGATGGTATGCACTGCATACCATCTACACAAAATGCAATTTTTTTTTTCGATTTTTTCATTTTTTTCATGCTTTTTATGGAATTAATTTCGAATTTTTTTGTGTAATTTTGTATTTTGACTTTTATCTTTCAAATCTAAAATATAGTAATTAGAATAAAATTAATTAATTTTTTTAATTAATTTTTGATATTAGTAGATTTTGAACTTGAAAAGGATAAAATCTGATATTTTTCTCAATCGGTTATCTTTATTTTAAAATTTGATTATTTTATCTTATTTTTTTTATTTAAGGTAAGATATTTTATAGTTTATATTGTTTAACTAATTTTATAAAATGACCTTATTTGAAATTTAAAATAAGATTATTTTAATCTAGAAAATTTTAAAAATCCAACAAATATTTTGTCAACTCTCAAAATTTTGTTATTTTATTTAAATCAACTTATAAAATTAGATAAATAATATTTATTTATCATTTTATTTTGTTTGATATTTTATTTTATTTTCTATTTAAAATAACTTTAATTTTGAAAAGTTCGCTGGCATCTTTTGAGTAGATATTTAGCTTTGTTGAAAACCTAATTTTTCTAATTTATAGGTTTAATTTTGCTATTAATTATTTAATATAATTTTTTTATTTTTGAAAATATTAATTTAGATTTTTTGAAAATAATTTAATTATTTAATGAATTTAAATTAAATAAATCCTATATCTAACTATCCAATTTGTTGCATTTGTGTGTTTTATATATTGTTTAACTATTAAAACATGTTTGTATAAAACCTATTATTGTTTGATCTAAATTGCCATGGTTAACTTGTTGACAGATCCAGTAATATGATTTTAACCAATGGTTCAATTGTCAATAGGTCAAATGAATAATGTGTAACAGGTAAATTTTGCAATCTTGTTTCTTCAGTGTATAAACCTAGTAACATGATAGGATCTATCCAAATCAGTGTGCCTGTGTGAGTCTATATGTTTGCTTTGGGCTTAGATGCATATAGGCAGCCCATTTAATTTTTGTAATTAAAATGTATTAGGTTGCTAAATAAAATTATCACATATGAAAGATTTTATTTAGGCCCAATTAGTATTGGGCCTATTCAATTGATAACAGTTGTTTAAATTAAGGTTAAATTTCTCTCCTTTGGGCCTTGTGTGAGAGTTAGGGGCCATTAGTAGTGGGTACGACATACTGAACCCAACCCTCCCTCACATGAACAACCCCAAATGTGAAGGCCCATTTTCTTGATTTGAATAACTGTAATAGGTTAATTAAACTATTTTAACCTAATAAAATTGATTAGCAACATAATTAATTTCGAAATATATGAAATTAATTTTTCATCAGATTGAAATTAATTTAAGAAAAACATACTTAGTTCAATGAAATATTTTGAAGACAAAGTAGATGTATTTTTTTGTATTTAATTAAATAAAAGAAATTATAACTAATTAGATTCTTTTGGATGCTTAATTGTTTGAATTTTCATAAAAATTTATCTAAGTTGAAAATTAGTTTTTCAAACTAATTTTGGATCAAATTAAATTAGTATATTTTGAAATTAATAATTAAGTAGAATTTTCTAGGAAATTAGTTATTCAAACATTCATTAAAAATATTTTTAAGTTGATTTTTTTTTTCAAATTAAGATGATTAGTTCAAGATACTTAATTTGATATTTAATTACATTTTAGAAAATTGCTTAAGTTGAAAATTTTCTTAATTTAGACCAACTTAAATTAGATATTTTTCAGGAATTTATTTTATTATATTTTAATATAATTTCAAAATTTTATATTCAATTGTAAATGGATTTTTGAAATTATTGTTTGAAAATTAAATTAAAGATAAATATTAATTTTTTAATTAGTTTTGGATAAACTTAAATTAAGTAATTAAACTATATAGATTAAACTAAATGATTAATTAAAATTACATTATTTTAAATAGTGATCTTTAATCAAAGAGATATTCGATCTCCATTGTTAGTCTGATAATTGTTAGTTCTTTTCAATATAACCTCGAGACGCTAGATTTCGTCCCCCTTATGGATGGTTATTCGTCGAAAGTACTTAACACCGTAAGATATCATATGATAAGTATTTTGTAAGTTTTCATTTCTATTAGACTCTCCCCTACGGTGACTACTTAGAAATAAAATTACAGAATATGAAACAATGGTGGAAGCTCATAAAATGAGAATAACTTTGATTCTCGCTTACCGGGACAACGTTGGATTCTTATTTTGATCGAATAAAAGGTTGCTAAAATGATGTACATTTTACATAAGCTGACTACTGTATTCAACTAATGTTATCTTTGACTCTCACCTATTGGGACATTGTATTTCATTATGTTGAAAACCTTGAAAAATAATTAATATATTTATTTTTGGTATTTTTGCAAACATATTTCCTTTACCTGTTATTTTCTGAACTTATGTACGAATTTATTGAGCCAATAATTTATATCTGTTTATTGATATTTTTATTGTCAAAATGTACAACAAAAACCCCAATCCTTATCTAGAATATGTCTTTCTGAATGAACTTAAAAGTGTGAAGAAGACTCCTGGTTAGAGTATCACTTCACACTTGCTCATGATGAACATGAAATTCCAGAAAGCAGCTATGTTGTGAAGTGTTTTATCTAGAGAACAAAGAGTTCATTTTGTTCTCAACAGCTTCTCACCTGAGTTTAACCAATTCGCTGTTAACAATTGGAACTCGTCCGACAGAAACAAGTTTGATGCTGAATTGCGTGCTTATGAACGGACATTGTCACTTGCATGGGGATCCTTCCCCAGTAATGCAAAAAAGGACAAAAAGAAAGCTGAAGATATTGAGAATAATTCCTCCGAAAATCCTACTACTTAGGCTCAATTGAAAAGGATAGAGAAAGTGATTCCACTTACTCAGATTATCTTTCACAACAGATTGACCCAGCAATAAGAACAATCCTAAAATAAGTAGTCATATTATTCAATGTTCTAATTGTGAAGAGAAGGGACATTTTGAATCAAATTGTCCCAGACTTCTCAATGCTAAGAACAATAATAATGCTTTAGTTTTTGAATCATGTGTTTTAGAGAATGACAAATCCATCTAGATTATTGATTCTGGATCTACTAACCATATCTTTTTGTTCATTGCAATTGCTTGAAAACTGAAATTATTTAAAATTCGGAGAGTTGAAACTTAAAGTTTGTAATGGCCAAATGGTATTGGTTAGAGATAGAGGAAAAGCAAAATTCGAGTTTCAGAACAGGATTTTGGATTTAGACAATGTCTTATTTATTCCAAATTTTAGTAGAAACTTGATTTCTGTTTCATGTTTACAGTTGCAAGAATACAAATTGAATTTTTTGAGTTCTTCTTTTATGGTTTCTCGAAATGACATTCAAATTTGTGTTGCATCTATGGAACAAGGGCTTCATGTTCTAAGACCAGATGAACCATTTGCGCTTAATAAGGAATGTTTATGGTAGCTAAACCTAAAAACCACAAAAAGCAAAAGATCGATAATGAAGACAAAACATATCTATGGCACTTACGTCTTGGTCATATAGGCTATGATAGACTTCACAGGTTAACCAAAGGTAGTCCATGGAAAAATGTCACCTTAGGTTAATTACCAGTTTGTGAATCTTGCTTAAAAGGAAAAATGACTAAACGTTCTTTCTCTGCAATGGGAGAGCGTGCCAAAGAACCACTTGGAATAATGCATTTAGATCTTTGTGCACCACTGAATGTCAAAGCTAGAGGTGGTTATGAGTACTTTGTCACTTTCTTCGACGATTACTCTAGATATAGTCATATTTACCTTATGCATTGAAATCTGAAACATTTGAGAAGTTTCAAAATTTCTAGCATTGACTACCAATTGGGTAAAACTTTAAAGATCTTGCAAACTGACAGGGGTGGAAAATATATGATATGCAGTTCAAAGATCATTTAATTGAACTTGGAATTGAATCCCAATTGACTGCCCCTAGCACTCCACAAAAAAATGGAGTTGCAGAAAGAAGAAATCGCACGCTTTTGGAAATGGTTAGGTCCATGCATAGCTACTGAACACTACCAACATCCTTCTGGGGATATGTTATTCAGATGGCAACTGACATTTTAAATGTTGTTCCATCTAAATCAGTCCCTAAGACACCTTTAGAATTATGGAATAATCGTACACCTAGTTTACGCCATTACATAATCTGGGGGTGCCTTGCTCATGTCTTAAGAAAGAAAGATGGCAAACTAGAAAAGCAAACTGAGGTTTGCATGTTTTTTGGAAATTCTATGGAGACTAGGGGTGGACTATGTTACAGTCACAAGGATGATAAAGTATTCGTTTCCACAAATGCCATTTTCCTTGAAGATGACCATATTAAGAACTTAAAGCCGCAAAGAAAAGTAGTATTGGAGGAAATGCTTTCAGATATAACTCCTTCTAATGTTCAATCGTCTTCTACTCGTAGTGGGAGGGTTTCCACAAAACCATCTCGTGATGGCTTTGATGTTGAAATCAATAGGGTCGTTGGTGACTGTATTGATGACGATCCATTAACCTATAAACAGGCAATGGCAAGTCTAGAACAGAAACAATGGTCAGCCGACATGGATTCAAAAATGGATTCCATGAAAAAGAACAAAGTCTGGGAATATGTAGTCATACCTGATGATTATCATCCAATTGGATGTAAGTGGGTCTACAAGAAGAAAAGAGGTGTTGGTGGCGAAGTCAAAACTTTTAAAGCTAGACTGGTCGATAAGGGTTATACCCAAAGTGAAGGTGTGGACTATGAGGAAACTTTTAGTCTGGTCGCCATGCTCAAATCCATCAGAATTCTTCTCTCCATAGCAGCCACTATTCATTATGAAATTTGGCAATTGGATGTCAAGACAGCTTTCCTTAACAGAATTCTTGAAGAAACCATCTATATGGAGCAACCAGAAGGCTATGTTCTTCGAGGGCAAGAAAAGAAAGTTTAATGAAATAACCAAGACCTACGGTTTTCACCAAAATAAAGATGAACCTTGTGTTTACCAACTCAAGGATAATCAAGTGGTAGTATTCCTGGTCCTTCATGTTGATGACAGTTTGATTATTTGTAACAATATCAAGAAAATGACTGACATCAAGGAAGCTTGGCACTCAATTTGAAATGAAAGATATGGGTGACGCTGCTTATGTTCTTGGTATTCAGATTATTTAAAACCGAAAGAACAGATCCCTTGCTCTCTCACTAAAATCTTACATTTATAAGGTGTTAGAGAGATTATCAATGACAAATACCAAAGGGGCATAGATGCCTTCTGTTGGGTTTTATGCCCTAAATAAAACTCATTTCAATATAATCAGATTTGTTTATTAATATAGATCAGAAATAACATTTAATGTTGCATGGTTCACATGATTTATTTCATGATTATATGTACATAATGTATAAATTCATCTGAAACCCTTTTCACATACTTGATCCTGTTTATTGTGCCGTCAACACATTGGAAAGTAAACATGACTATGTGAATAAAGTTTCCTAGATTTATCAGACATAGGGTTTTACTGATATGATAATCTACAACAAGAGTTTACTTGTATTTGGAGAAATACTATGTTCTTTCCAGAGCATTGGTTAAAGTAAAGCTCAGGTTGGATGCATGGAGTATGCATCGGAAGGGACCGATATTGAACTTTGACTTAGATTTAATTAAACTTACCGTAAAATCTATTCAAGTCAATATCGCCTAGTTGATCCTAGATCAAATGATCTTAATCCTGATATGATTAGGCTCAATCTTGAAAGGCTATTCGTGTTCTTTGATTTGTTAGTTAAGCCTACTTTTAGGTCAGGGTGATACGTACATTTTGGGAACACGGTAGTGCAATTGAGTGGGAGCGCTATCATAAACATGGAATCTATAGCTTCTATCTGGCGAATAGTAAGCAAAGGATGATCTCCTTCGAGCTTGACCAAACGAACATAAATGGTGGAGTACTCATTTCACATTAGCTGAAATATCATTTATACGGGGTCAAGTGTTTTAAGGAATAAATACATTGTGGTGTAACAAATAATTTAATCCCTTTACAAAGGTAGATCATTCATATAGAGGATAATTGATCACATTAGGATTATAACAATGGATAACTAATGATGTGTCTATATGGTGGAACATATAGAGCATTCTATATACTGAGAGTGCAATTCTAAGTTCTATGCGTGGATTCAACGAAGAATTAATAAGTTAGTGAATTTTAGTGTTAAATTCTTGATCTACTTATTGAAGCTCTCATATATAGACCCATGGTCCCCCCACTAGTTGAGATAATGTTGCTTGTAAGACTCATGTAATTGATTTTGATTAATCAATTATAATTCACAAATTAGACTATGTCTATTTGTGAAATTTTCACTAAGTAAGGGCGAAATTGTAAAGAAAGAGTTTATAGGGCATATTTGTTAATTATGATACTTTGTATGGTTCAATTAATAAATATGATAAATGACAATATTATTTAATAATTATTTATAGTTATTAAATAGTTAGAATTGGCATTTAAATGATTGAATTAGGAAATTGGCATTTTTGAGAAAATCAGATACAAAAGTGGTAAAATTGCAAAATTGCAAAAATAAGGCCCAGTCCACCTAGCCTAGGGCCGGCCACTTATGTCATTTTTTTTTAAATGATTTTTTTTATTATTTTAATGCCATATAATTCAAATCAAGCCCTAGAGGAATGCTATAAATAGATAGTGAAGGCTTCAGGAAAATTACACTTTCTGAATCAGAAAAACCTGAGCCTCCACTCTCTTCTCTAGCCGCCACTCTCTCTCTCTCTTTTCTTCCTCAATATTTCGAATCTCTATTAGTGATTAGAGTAGTGCCCACACACATCAAGTGATACCTCAATCATAGTGAGGAAGATCGTGAAGAAAGATCATCAGCAAAGGAGTTTCAGCATCAAAGATTCAGAGAAAGAGATCCAGGTTCAGATATTGATAATGCTCGCTGCGTAAAGGAATCAAGGGCTAGATATCCGAACGGAAGGAGTCATATTATTCCGCCTGCACCCAATGTAAGGTTTCTTAAACTTTATATGTGTTTATTTTATCGTTTTAGAAAGTTCATATTTAGGATGTTAATAAACATACTTCGTGAGTAGATCTAAGATCCCGGTAAAATAAATTCCAACAACCGGCCTCGCAGCCATGGTAATTGATTTACTTACATGTAATTTGGACTTTAAAACGATTGTTTGTATGTTCTTTGGATGGTATCATGTTGTATTGAGTGTTATTTGATGATTGATTGATGATTGTGAAATTTTCGTGAAAAATAATTGTTATTTCGGTTCTGGAATTATTTTTATTGGATAGTATGGAAAAAATTAAGCAAGTTAGCCTTTTACAGAACTCAATTTGGATTTTATTTGAATTAGTTATGATTTTTTGAAGATTTAACAAAATCGTGCCGACAGTTTCCATGATCGCAGAACTGTCCGTACAGTTTCGGATTTTTTCCTTTTTCTTCAATTTTTCATACTTTTTCATTGGAATTAACTTCCAATTTTTGTATTTTTGTATATATACTATTACTATTCCTAATTCAATTTAATTATCATTTTGAATTAATTTAAATGTTTTTTAATTTAATTCAAGATATTAGTGTAATTTGAATTTGAATAGAATTAGTATTTATCTTTTTGCTTAAAAAATCTATCTTATTTTAAAATTTGATTATATCTTATCTTATTTTAAATTTAAAAATAAGATATTAATAATCATGTAATTTTTAAATGATATAAGATATTTTGCTATTTTTTTAAATTTTGTTATTTTATTTATTTAAATTACATTTAAAATTTGAAAAAGATATTTATTTATCCTTTCTAATTTTTTATTTAATTTTTATTTATAAAATAACATTTAAAATTTAAAAGTAGTTAGCAATTTTTTTGAAATGATATTTAGGTTGGTTGAAACCTAATTTTTCAAAAATTGTAGGTTTAATTTTAAATTTAGATTTTTTTTAAAAATTTCGAATTTTTCAAATTTTTTTTAAATTTTTCGAAAAATTTAATAAATATTTAATAATTATTTTTTCAATAATTATTTTTTTTATTTAATTAATTATTTTCGAAATTAAATATTTAATTTAAAATTAAATAAATCCTACATCCAACTATCCAACTAACCTCATGTTGCAGAAGTATGTGTTTTAGCTTATGTGTAAGTTTTTAAAACCTATTATTACTTGATCGCAAATAGCCATGGTTACTTTTCGCTGCATCTAATGATCTCGATGGCTCCTCTTGGTCAAGATAATAATTTTGTAACAGGTATATTTACAATCTTCTTTCATCTGTGTATGACCTAGCAACATGATAGGACCCATCCAAAGTGTGCCTGTGTGAGCCTATGTGTTTAATTTTATTATAGATGCATATAGGTTAATGTTGCTAAATAAAATATCATAGTTCTTGATAGGATTTATTTAGGCCCATTTAGTTTTTGGGCCTATTCAATTAATAACAGTTGTTCTTATTAAGGTTAAATTCTCTCTTTTGGGCCTCAGTGTGAGAGTTGGGAGCCATAGTGGCTGGGTACGACATACCGAACTCCAAGACCCCTCACACAAACTACCCCAATTGTGAAGGCCCATTTGCCTGATTTGAATGACTGTACTAGGTTAATTAAACTAGTTTAACCTAATAAAATTGATTAGCAACATAATTAATTTCATTTATTTTGAAATTAATTTAAGAAAAATATAGTTTAAGGAATTTTATATTCTAAGCTAAACTATATGTATTTTCTTGCATTTAATTAAATATAGAATTATAACCATCTAGATTCTTTCTGGAACTTAATTTAAATTTTTCATTAAATATTCCTATTTAAGTTGATATTTAGTTATCTTCAACTAACCAACTTAAATCTGAATATCTTTTGAATTTTCAAATTTCAAAATTAAGTTGAGGAATTTTAGGCATTGGTTATTAAGATTCTTTAGATATTTTTCAAGTTAATATCTTTTCGAATATTAACTTAAAATGGAATATTTTCAAATTAAGTGGTTACAACTTAATTTTTGATATTTAATTAAATTTAAATTTGAAAATATTTAAGTTCTAGATTTTTCTAGTACAACTTAAATTAGATATTTTTTCAAATTTTGTGGAAAAGATACTTAGTCAAATAAGATATTTTCTAGATAGTTATTTCTAGACTACTTATTATTTCTAATATTAAATAGGAAATATTATACATTGTGAAATTAATTATTTATTAATTAATTTTGGTACAATTTATTTTAAGTATATTTTTCCTAGTATTAAACTAGAGATTAATGATTAAGCCTTCTCTACACTTAATTATTTATCTCTTAAATTTAATACATTTAATTAATTTGAAAATTAAATATCTAAGTTGATTTTTATCATCATACTTAAATATTTCTTTTTCATGACATTTAATTAAATAGAAAATTATTTTTAGTTGAAATTTAATTTTTCAACTAAATTTAAATAATTTTCAAAATATATTTTTTCTTTATTTTATTAATCAATTTTCGAAATTGTATTTCTTAAATGCTAGAATTTCGAATTTTATCTTGAAAAATAGATTAAGTTGTAAATTAATTATTTTAATTAATTCTTGGATCAACTTAAATCAATGATTTTTTCATTTATTGATTAATTTAAAATAAATTGAATTAAAGTATATTATTAGAAATAGAATTAATTAGTCAAAGGAAAATCTAGATAGGTGATATTTTTGCTTGAAGTATTTTTCTAGTGTATTTAATTAAATAGAAAATTAATATTTGAGTTGATTTTCATCATCATACTTAAATATTTGTAATTTTTCTTATATATTTAATTAAATAGGAAAATTATATTTTTTGTTGTAAATTAATTTTATTAATTAATTTTGGGCCAACATTAAATTAGAATAATTTTTCCAGGATTTATTTTTTATTTTAATATGCATTTTTCGAAAATTGTATTCTTATATACTTTAATTTTTCGAAATGCAATATATATTTATAGAAAATTAAATTTGAGTTGTAAATTAATTTAAATTAATTTTGTAACAACTTAAATATTTTTTTCTAAATATTTATTGGAAATTATTACTAAGATGGAAATAATTCATGTTATTTTCATATCCATCTAAGTAAAATTTATAAATATTAAATTAAAATTTATATTTAGAATTTTTCATTCTAAATTGGAAATTTTAAATAAATAAATATATATTTAAAATAAATAGAATAAATAAAGAGAATAAAAGAAAATACAACTCTTTTTAAATAATGAGCTTTATTATCAAGAGACATTCGATCTCCATTGTGGGTTTTACACCGCGTTTGTTTTAGTGAGTAATCCTCCCTAATGGAGGAACGTTCATTAGCAATTTCGCACCGTTTAACCTCGCATGATAAGTAGTTTGTAAGTGTTTTGTATGGTATGGATCACCCTAATGGTGGCGACCATACTTGACTTGCAAATTATGAAACAATGGTGGAAGCTCATAAGATAGAATTGCCTTGACTCTCGCCTAAACGGGACAACGCTGAATTCCAATCTTGATCGAATAAAAGGTTGCTAGAGTGGTTATCATTTTAGATGAGCTGACAACTCTATTCAATGGATGATGCTTTGACTCTCGCCTAAACGGACATCGTATCGGCTTGTTGAAAACCTTGGAAATTATTTAGGATTGTAAGTTTTAGTATTTTCTCTTGTCATTCCTACTTGCTATATGCTTATAATTTCTGAATTGCGTATGAATTTATATTGAACCATGTTATTTTCTGTTATTAAGTTGTAGTTTAATTTCGAATCTTCATTGTTGGTCTAACTTGGCTTGTTTATCTAATGAGATAAATCCCTAGTGGATTTTCACCATTAGACATACATAATAGTGTTAGATCTCGAAAGATAAATATTGTATATGCGACATCTAGCTGTTCATCAATTGATGACACCTTAGACTAGTATTTTTACGATATGAAACAAGAAGATTGTATAAATAAGATTACTTTGACTTTCGCTAATCGAAGCATCGTTGGATTCTTATTTTAAACGAAATTATCCTAATTCCTCTTAGCTTATTCATTTCGAATTAGCTTTCAAATATATCATTGGATGAATGGTCTATGAATCATTTCATGTCATTATATTTTCTCTTAAGAAATTAAATGACGCATATGATTATAACCCCGAAATTCTATTCCCAATTGATATAAATCCTCAATCTTAGAAATCTCCTACTTGTATGGGCAAATCTGACTTAGAGTTTGTATTAGTAGTGGTGGTCCAAGAAAGAATTACTCATTATATTTGGTTGAATTTAAGTCTTTGACTTTAATTTTAGAATCCAAATAGAAATTTTCTTATATTTCTAATTCCCGTATACAATACAGCTTACACTTTCTCAAGTGTTTAATATCCATCTTTTATTAATGGATTCAAACCGTATGAAATATGAGTTAGGTATTCTCAGACCAGATCCACTTGCACTATTCTAAGAACTCTTTGATGTAACTAAACCTATGTCATCAATAGACACTACCACATTTTTTTTAATCTATGGCATTTGTATCTTGTTCATAATGGATTTGACAAGATCAATCTCTGCAAAGAGTTAATATGCCTATATCCACTGAAAGTAGTTCATCTCATTCGCAGATGGATGTACATTCAGGGGTGGATATGAGTTTTTCGTTGTATTCTTAAAACGATAACTTTAGATTATACCTTACGCAAAGAAATTTGAAATGTTTGAAAAATTTCATTAATTTCTAGCAATGGTTAAACACCATTAAGGTAAGTGGTTAAAGATCTTGCGAACCGATGTGGTGGAGAAATAGTTAGTAGATATGCAAATTCAAAGATCATTAAATTGATTTTTGAATTATATCCAAACTTACCTCCCCGTAAATTTCGAGTTGCATATTGATTATTAGTTACTAGTCGTTGCCTAAATCCTTCTATGGTAATACAATTTCATAATGATGTAATGGTTGTATACTTAATGTAAATCATTACTAGATTCATGGATGACCTAATCAAAATCTTAAGAAAAGCTAGAACTGTTAACCATGGTTTCTTAGCTATTCTAAGTGATTAGGGGTGGACCATCCCATTGTCAATAGATAAGAAAGTGTTTGTTCAAACAAATACTACTTTTCTAAGAAAATGACTAAGTCTGGAAAACAAGTAGCAAATAAAGGAGATATTTAATTCTTGATTCCAAAAGTGTTCTATCATCTTATATGACATATGATGATCCCACTCGCTCTCGTTGTCTTGTCACAACCAAAGAGGTTAATACCATTTAGTTTTCTTCGACATAATTCGCGGTACCTTGTCGTAGTGGGAGAGTTTCTAGGAACTCACCTTCTTATGACTTGGGAGACACTAGTGATTAAAATCCATTGTGAGTTTAAACAAGTAATGGATTGTCAAGATAAGAAACTAAGAAGAAAGCCAATAGAACTATGGTTTAATCCATTCACATGGAATGACCTAAAATTTTCTATTACAAGGACATAAAAGGAAATTTTCGTTAATAAGTCTATTCTATGGACTTAACAAAACTTCCTGTTCCTAGTATTATAGGTTTGAGTTTATCTAAACCTATGGCTTATGGTATACCTGGTAATTACTTACTCTAATGCAAGCAACTTACTTTAGTAAGATGTCAGCATTTTCTTTCTAATGGCAATCTATAGAAGCTTCACAACTTCTTAGGTATAGATTTTATTTATCTAAGGAAAAGTCTTAACTATTCCAAAAGATAAAGCCATGAAAGAATTTCTTACATCAACAAAGTGAGAGGTCTTAGATATGCTTTTGTATGCCTTAGACCGTACACCTGGCCGTTGAGTGGGAGTAATGAGTAGGTATCAGATTAATCCAGGAGAAGAACATTGGAAGACAATCAAGTAAATCCTAAGATTAAGAAGAGGAACTATATGTTAGTCTATAAGGGTGTGTTTAAAACTCTTAGACTACACCATATCAGATTTCGAAATTTGCCTATGAGGAAACTTTTAGTCTGGTCGCCATGCTCAAATCCATCAGAATTCTTCTCTCCATAGCAGCCACTATTCATTATGAAATTTGGCAATTGGATGTCAAGACAGCTTTCCTTAACAGAATTCTTGAAGAAACCATCTATATGGAGCAACCAGAAGGCTATGTTCTTCGAGGGCAAGAAAAGAAAGTTTAATGAAATAACCAAGACCTACGGTTTTCACCAAAATAAAGATGAACCTTGTGTTTACCAACTCAAGGATAATCAAGTGGTAGTATTCCTGGTCCTTCATGTTGATGACAGTTTGATTATTTGTAACAATATCAAGAAAATGACTGACATCAAGGAAGCTTGGCACTCAATTTGAAATGAAAGATATGGGTGAAGCTGCTTATGTTCTTGGTATTCAGATTATTTAAAACCGGAAGAACAAATCCCTTGCTCTCTCACTAAAATCTTACATTTATAAGGTGTTAGAGAGATTATCAATGACAAATACCAAAGGGGCATAGATGCCTTCTGTTGGGTTTTATGCCCTAAATAAAACTCATTTCAATATAATCAGATTTGTTTATTAATATAGATCAGAAATAACATTTAATGTTGCATGGTTCACATGATTTATTTCATGATTATATGTACATAATGTATAAATTCATCTGAAACCCTTTTCACATACTTGATCCTGTTTATTGTGCCGTGAACACATTGGAAAGTAAACATGACTATGTGAATAAAGTTTCCTAGATTTATCAGACATAGGGTTTTACTGATATGATAATCTACAACAAGAGTTTACTTGTATTTGGAGAAATACTATGTTCTTTCCAGAGCATTGGTTAAAGTAAAGCTCAGGTTGGATGCATGGAGTATGCATCGGAAGGGACCGATATTGAACTTTGACTTAGATTTAATTAAACTTACCGTAAAATCTATTCAAGTCAATATCGCCTAGTTGATCCTAGATCAAATGATCTTAATCCTGATATGATTAGGCTCAATCTTGAAAGGCTATTCGTGTTCTTTGATTTGTTAGTTAAGCCTACTTTTAGGTCAGGGTGATACGTACATTTTGGGAACACGGTAGTGCAATTGAGTGGGAGCGCTATCATAAACATGGAATCTATAGCTTCTATCTGGCGAATAGTAAGCAAAGGATGATCTCCTTCGAGCTTGACCAAACGAACATAAATGGTGGAGTACTCATTTCACATTAGCTGAAATATCATTTATACGGGGTCAAGTGTTTTAAGGAATAAATACATTGTAGGGTGTAACAGTAATTTAATCCCTTTACAGTGTAGATCATTCATATAGAGGATAATTGATCACATTAGGATTATAACAATGGATAACTAATGATGTGTCTATATGGTGGAACATATAGAGCATTCTATATACTGAGAGTGCAATTCTAAGTTCTATGCGTGGATTCAACGAAGAATTAATAAGTTAGTGAATTTTAGTGTTAAATTCTTGATCTACTTATTGGAAGCTCGGTTATATAGACCCATGGTCCCCCCACTAGTTGAGATAATGTTGCTTGTAAGACTCATGTAATTGATTTTGATTAATCAATTATAATTCACAAATTAGACTATGTCTATTTGTGAAATTTTCACTAAGTAAGGGCGAAATTGTAAAGAAAGAGTTTATAGGGGCATATTTGTTAATTATGATACTTTGTATGGTTCAATTAATAAATATGATAAATGACAATATTATTTAATAATTATTTATAGTTATTAAATAGTTAGAATTGGCATTTAAATGATTGAATTAGGAAATTGGCATTTTTGAGAAAATCAGATACAAAAGTGGTAAAATTGCAAAATTGCAAAAATAAGGCCCAGTCCACCTAGCCTAGGGCCGGCCACTTATGTCATCTTTTTTAAATGATTTTTTTTCATTATTTTAATGCCATATAATTCAAATCAAGCCCTGTGAGAATGCTATAAATAGATAGTGAAGGCTTCAGGAAAATTACACTTTCTGAATCAGAAAAACCTGAGCCTCCACTCTCTTCTCTAGCCGCCACTCTCTCTCTCTCTTTTCTTCCTCAATATTTCGAATCTCTATTAGTGATTAGAGTAGTGCCCACACACATCAAGTGATACCTCAATCATAGTGAGGAAGATCGTGAAGAAAGATCATCAGCAAAGGAGTTTCAGCATCAAAGATTCAGAGAAAGAGATCCAGGTTCAGATATTGATAATGCTCGCTACGTAAAAGGAATCAAGGGCTAGATATCTGAACGGAAGGAGTCATATTATTCCGCTGCACCCAATGTAAGGTTTCTTAAACTTTATATGTGTTTATTTTATCGTTTTAGAAAGTTCATATTTAGGATGTTAATAAACATACTTGTGAGTAGATCTAAGATCCTGGTAAAATAAATTCCAACACCTTCTAGATTTGGTATCCGTCTATCTAAGGAATAGTGTCCCACTGAGCCTCAAGAGATAGAGGACATGAGAAGGGTTCCTTATGCTTCAGAAGTTGGGAGTCTAGCGATTATGTGTTAGTCTACAAGGGTGGTACTTTAAATCCTGTAGGCTATACCGACACAGATTTCCAGGCTTGTCTTGATGACAAAAAGTGTACATCTGGGATGGTTTTTACTCTTGGGGTGGAGCAGTTGTTTTGAGTAGCGCTAAGCAACCCGCAATATCAGACTCTACCATGGAGGCTGAGTACATAGCTACCGTTGAGGCTCCTAAGTAACTTGTTTGGATAAGAAAGTTCTTCTCAAGACTTGGTGTTGTTCATGGAATGGAAAAACCACTGATTTTACTTTGTGACAACACTGGTGATATAGCCAACATTAAAGAGCCTCGAAGCCACAAGAGAAGCAAACACATAGAGAGGAAATACCACATCATCAGAGAATATGTGGCAAGAGGGGACGTATTTGTGGAAAATGTGGACACTGAAGATAACTTAGCTGATCCAATCACCAATGTTTTGACTGTAACTATATTTGAAAAGAACAGACTAAGATTAATTGAAATGTACTGATTGTTTTATGTTAGTGCAAGTGGGAGTTTGGTGGGCTTTGTGCCCTAAATAAAACTCTATTTCAATGTAATCTTTTCTATTCAATTATCAATAAAGAAATAGATTTAAGTTCTTTACTTGTTTAATGTGTTATTTGGTTCATGTGATCATTTATTTACTTATTTGATTTATAAATTCATCCAAATCATTATCACACTGATATTCTTGTTTATTGTGTTGTCAACATAGTGGAAAGTAATCAAGATTATGTGATTAAATGTATTCCTATGATTTATTAGTACACAGGGTTTAACTGATATGATAATCTACAACGTAGTTTACTTGCACCTTTGATAAGTGATATGTACTTTCCAGGGTATTGGATAAAGTAAGCTTGGGTTGGATGTATGGAGTATGCATCGGAAGGGACCGATATTGTACTTGAACTAGATATGATAAACTTACCGTAATATCTATTGAATTCAATATCACCTAGTTGATCTTAGATCAAATTATCTTAATCCTGTGATGGTTCGGTTCTAGTTCAGTTGTATTATAATTTGTGTTCTTTATTCTATTCGTTAAAGTCGAACAATGGATCTTCTCGTGACATATAGATTTAGGACATGGTAGTTCAATTGAGTCGGAGCGCTGATCATAGATACAAAATCTATAGCTTCTATCCTGACATAGAAATGAAACGATGATTTCCTTCGAGCTTGGCTAAATAGAGATAAATGATTGAGCGCTCATTTTACTAATTATATTAGTTCACTGAAATGTCATTTATAGGTTGGTAAGTGTTTTAAGGATAAAATACACTGAAGGGTGTAATGGTAATTTTGTCCCTACTCAATGTAAATCATCTATAGAGGATCATTGATTATTATGACTATAACAATAAATAACAAATAGCGTGTCTATATCGTGGAACATATAGAGCGCTCTAAATAATTAAGAGTGCAATTCAAAATTCTATAGTGGTGCAAGGAGGACTTAATAAGTTAGAGAATTTACTTGGTCAATTCTAGATCTGCTTATTGGAAGCTCGATTATATAGGCCCATGGTCCCCATACTAGTTGAGACAAGCTGCTTGTAAGACTCAGTTAATTGATTTTATTTAATCAATTTTAATTCTAAAATTAGACTATGTCTAGTTTGTGAATTTTCACTATGTTATGGCGTGATTGTAAAGAAATAAGATTTTAGGGTTCATTTATTAATTAAGAGACTTTGTGGAGTCTAATTAATAAATATTATAAATGAAAATTTTATTTGATAATTATTTTAATTATCAAATAAATAGTTTTGGCATTTATAGGATTGAAATTTCAAAAAGTTGTATTTGTGAAAAAATAGATAAATGGTTGAGAAAAATAGCAAATATCTAACTAGTGTTGGGCCCACTAATGGCCGCCCAATATTAGTTATTTTTGCTCTATTTTTATCATTTTTTTATTCCAAATAAATCAATCCTAACCCTAAGTTAATTAGTATAAAAAGAAAAGAAAGGTCTCATTATCCAACTAATGCAAACATTAACTCTTGACCTAGTTTTCTTCTTGAGAAACAACTAGTGAGTTTGAGACTTCTTCTTCTTCTTTTCTTCTCTAATTTTTGAAATCCTTAATGTTCTTCATAAAATGAAATTCAACCTTTAGTGATTGAGTGCATGCTCACCCATAGCAAGTTAGTCCTCAATCATAGTGTGTAAGACTGTGAAGAATCCAAACAACTGAAGGAATATCAGGCTCAGATCTTGGTGATACTCTGCGACAGAAAGGATACAAGGGTTAGAGATCTGAGCGGAAGGAGTTATTTAATTCCGCTGCGACCAATGTAATGTTTCTCATACCTTTTTTGTGTTTATTTTATATCGTTTTAGAAGTTAATGTTTAGGATGTTAAAAATATACTTGCTAGTAAATCTAGATCCTGGTAAAATATAATCCAACACTTAAATTAAGTAATTTTCATTAATGATTTGATTAAAAAAAATAGACTAAAATATATTATATTTTAATTAGAAAATTACTATTTAGTTTATGAATAATCTAGATATATACTTTCTACATAGACTTTTTGGTATTTTTCTACATATATTTAATTAAATTAGAACATTAATATTTACATTGATTTGCTCTAGACACATAAATATTCGATATTTTTCTCAAGAGATTTATTTAAATATGAAAATTATATTTATGTATGAAATTGATTTATTTAATTTTAGACCAACATAAATTAGAATAATTTTTCTAATTTTATTTTATTTAATTTTTCATGAATTTCGAAAAATGCTTTTTTCTAGTACTTTGTTCTCGAATTTTGTCATATATATATTTATAGAAAATTAAATTTGAGTTAAAAATTAATTATTTTAATTAATTTTGGACCAACATAAATTAAGTAATTTTTATAATATTTATTGGAAATTAATACTAAGGATGGAAAATAAATTTTTATTTTTCAGATCTTCCTAGGGTATAATTTTATAAATATTAAATTAAAATTTATATTTAGAGCTATCTAAATTAGTAATTTTAATTAAATAAATATATATTAAAATAAATAGATTAAAATAAGTATCTAATGACAATACAATCTTTAAAATAATGAGCTTTAATTATAAGCATCTTTGATCTCCATTGTTGGTCCTACATAGTAAATTTCTTTTCAATATATCCTCGAGACGGTAGACTTCGTCCCCCTAATGGATGTTTATTCGTTGAAGCATTTAACACCGTAACGATCTTTTATGATAAGTATTTTGTAAGTTTTCGTCTCTATTAGACTCTCCCCTCCAGTGACTACTTAGAGATAAATTTACAAAGTATGAAACAATAGTAGAAGCTCATAAAATAAGAATAACCTTGACTCTTGCCTACCTGGACAACGTTGGATTCTTATTTTGATCGAGTAAAAGGTTGCTAGAATGGTGTCCATTTTAGATGAGCTGACAACTCTATTCACTGAATAATTACATTGACTCTTGCCTATTGGGACATTGTATCAGTTTGCTGGAAATCTTGGAAATTATTTAAGATATGATAGTTTTGTATTTTCACATGTCTTTGTTACTTGCTAAATGCTTAATTATGTCTGAATTTTGTGTGAGTTTATATTGAACCATGTTGTTTTCTGTTATTAATTGTAGTTGTAAATTTCATGTAAAATAAGAAAAACTTTGACTCTCGTCTACCGGGGCATTGTTGGATTCTTATTTTAATAGAAATTATCCTAATTTTTCCTCTTAGCTTATTCATTTCGAATTTTCTTACACTGTATATCATTGGATGAATGGTTTATAAATCATCTGCTTATGATGTCATTCTATTTTCTTTTATAAAATTGAATGGCGCAGATGACTATATTCCCGACATTTTATCCTGAAATGATATAAATCCTTGATCTTAGAAATCTCCTACTTGTATATGCTTATTATAGACAATTTAAACTTAGAGTTAGATTAGTAGTGGTGGTCCAAGCTAGAATAATTACTCATGTATATTTGGTATACATTTAAGTCTTTGACTTGAAATTTTAGATTCCAAATAGAATTTTTTTCCTAGAATACGTTGGACAATACAGTATGACTTTCACAAGTTATTAATATCAATTTTCTATCAATGGATAAGAACTGTATATTTATATATGGAATATGAGTTTTGTATTCTGTGACCAAGATTCGCTTGGACTATTCTAAGAACTTTTTATTGTAACTAGACCTAAGTCATCAAAAGATTACAACAAAATTTTAGTATCTATGGAATTTGTATCTTGTTCATAGCTGTTTTGACAGGATCATTCTCTGCAAAGAGTAAATATGCCAATATCCACTTGAAAGTAAGATCATCTATAATCAAAATATTGATGTACATTCACAGGTGGATATAAGTTATCGTTATGTTCTTTAGACGATTACTCTAGATTTTACCTTATGCAAATAAATTTGAAATATTTGAGAAATTTCATGAATTTCTAGTAATGTTGGAAAACATTAAGGTAAGTGTATAACGATCTTGCGAACTGATAGGGGTGGAGAAATATTTGGTGGATATACAGTTCAAAGATAATTAAGTTGAACTTTAAATTGTATTCAAACTTACCTCCCCGAAAGTAAAAGGCTATAATTAGTTACTAGCAGTTGCCTAAGTCCTTCTAGGGAAATACCCTAGTGACAGGAAAATTTCAGAATGATGGAATGGTTGTGTACTTAGTGTAAACAATTACTAGAATCATAGATGTCTTGATCGTGACGTTAAGAAAAGCTAAAACTGTTAACCAAGGTTTGCATGTTTGATAGCTATTCTAAGTGATTAGGGGTGGACCATCCTATTGTCCTTAAGATAAGAAAGTGTTTGTTTCAACAAATACTACTTTTCTAAGAATATGACTAACTCTGAAAAATAAAGTAGTAAAGTAGAGGAGATATTTTTTTTTTCTTGATTTCAAAAGTGTTCTATCGTCTTATTTTGTATAAGATGGTCCCACCGCCTCTATTGTCTTGACACAACCGAAGAGGACATTACAACTTATGTTCTTAGACAGAAAGTCACGGTACCTTGTTGTAGTGGGAGGGTTCCAAGGAACTCACCCTGTTATGACATGGAAGACACTTGTGATTAAAGTTCATTGTTAGTTTAAACATGTAATGGATTGTCACAATAATGAACTACGAAGTAAAGCCAAGAAAACTATCGATTCATATGGAGTAATCAAAAGTTTTCTATTACAAGGACAAGAAAGGAACTTTTGAAATTAAGTCTATTCAATAGACTTAACAAAAGTTCATGTTCCTAGTATTATAGATTTGAGTTTATCTAAACCTGTTGTTTGTGGTATGCCTGGTGATTTACTTACTCTAGTGCAAGCAACATACTGTAGTAAGATGCGGATGCATTTTTTTAATGGCATTCGATAGAAGCTTCTCGACCTCTAGACGTAAATTTTATTTATCTAAGGAAAAGTTTCAACTATTCCAGAGAAGATAAATGCCAAAGAAAGGAATTCTTTAGCATCAATACTGAGAAGTCTTAGTTATTCTTTAGTATGCATTAGACCAGACACCTGCTGTTGAGTGGGAGTAATGAGTTGGTATCAGATTATCCAGGAAATAAACATTGGAAGAAAATCAAGTAAGGCTTATGATCAAGAAGATGAACTATATGTTAGTCGATAAGGGTGGTATTTTAATACTCTTAAACTACACCAAATCAGGTTTCTAGGCTTGTTTAGTGCTAGAAAGTCTACTGATGAGATGGTGATTACTCTGGGATGGAGCAGTGATTTTGGAGATGTGTAAAAACTGATCTGAGTCTCTAACTCTACCAGTGAGACTGAATGTTAAAGGTGCAGGAAAGATACTTATTCAGTCTATGGAAAGTTCTATACAGTTTTTGGCATTGTACCAACAATTTATTAACTACTAGTGTTACTTCCTGACTAACAAAGAAGTAGTTGCCAAAAAGTAAAGAATCCAGTATCCCTAGAGGAGTAGACATATAGAGAGGAATTTCACAACATTAAGGATTTTGTGATTAAGGAAATGTAATGGTGCAGAAAGGTTGTATTGATTGCAACCTATCAGATCCTATTAGGGAGAGAATACTACATACTACACTTGATCTGGATATCAAGGTGTTGAGATTATTTGAAATACACCTTTTGTTTTATATTAGTGCAAGTGGGAGTGTGTTTGGTTTTGTGCCCTAAATAAAACCCAATTCAGTATAATCAGATTTACTAATTAATAAAGATCAGAAATCGCATTTTATGTTGCATGGTTCACATGATTTATTACATGATTATACTTAATGTATAAATTCTATAAAGTCCAAAAAATATATAAATATGTACATATTTGTTCATGATTATAGTGTTGTCAGCACAGTGGAATATAATCATGATTATATGTTCAAAAGTTTAATTCCTATGATTTGTCAGTTCACTGGATTTAGACTGGCATGATAATCAGTGATAAGGTATACTTACACCTTGGATATGTGTTATGTCCTTTCCAGGGCATTAGCAAAGATTACCAGTATTGGATGTATGGAGTATACATTGGAAGGGACCGATATTGATCTTAGATAAGATATCATAAACTTACCGTTATATCTTTCTAAGTCAATATCAATGGTTGATCTTAAGTCTATGGATCTTAATCCTGATATGATTAGGTTTAGCTTAGTTGTATTACTTATGTTCTTAGACTTATTCTTGGAAGCTAACTTTTGGTTCTGGCAAATACTTACCTCTAAGGAACATGGTAGTTCAATTGAGTGGGAGCGCTGATCATAGATATGGAATCTACAGCTTCTATAAGTATTTAGAAGTGAAACAGTGATTTCCTTTGAGCTTGGCTAAATAGAGATAAATGATTGAGATCTCATTTTAGTAATTATATTAGTTTACTGAAATATCATTAATAGGTTGCTAAGTGTTTTAATGATAAAATACATTGAAGGGTAGAACTGTAAATTTGTCCCTATTCAGTGTAGATCATTTATAGAGGATCCTTGACGATTAGGATTGTAACAATGGATAATCATAACGTATCTATATCGTGGTACATACAGAACATTCTATATAACTGAGAGTGCTATTTAATTCCAAATCTATAGTGGCGCAAGGAGGAATTAATAAGTTGAGAATTTACTTGGTGAATTCTAGATCTACTTATTGAAAGCTCGGTTATATAGGCCCATGGTCCCCTCAATAGTTGAGATAATACTGCTTGCAGACTCAGTTAATTGATTTTAATTAATCAATTATAATTCTAAAATTAGACTATTTCTTATTTAAGAATTTTCACTAAGCAAGGGCTTAATTGTGAAGAAAAGAGGTTTTGGGGTCAATCTGTTAATTAAGAGACTTTGTGTGGTCTAATTAATAAATTACATAAATGACAATTTGATTTGACAATTAATTATAATTATTAAATAAATAGTCTTCCATTTCAATTAAACTTACTCTCTGTTAAATGAAACTCCGTTAGTCACACTGGTCTCGATCGCGTATGTGACCAGACACGGCACCGTCGAGTCATCTCGCACAATGTCCTTATTTATCACTCGTCACCACTCAGTAAGTACCTTACTGCCCTTGTTAGTTGTATGCAACCTCATGTTTAAGGTAGAAATACTGAGTTTGAGCTTGGTCTAGTGCATATTTTATGTTGGATCGACAATGTTTTTCGTAGAAGTAAATCGTTAATGTTGACCCATGCCCAAGTCTTTGCACTCTTTAGCGTTGATTTTATCAGAACAAACTAATGAGAACTGTTTTGCCCATTCGAAGCATTTGTGCACACTGACACAACTCTGAGCTTCTAGTTAAGCTTGGTCGAGTGAAACCTCGACTGGTCATCAAGCTGGTTCAACTTTCCTACTATTGTGAAAAGAGAAATGTGGCGGTTTGACTGGGTGATGGTGCATCGTGGGGCCGCTCATCTGAGTGGAGAGACTGACCTGTCCCCTCGCACACTCTTGAGTGTCGACTGTTGCGTGCTTGACAATTTACTTTTATTACTTAATTATTCTAACTTGTCTCACTTAGCCCGCACTAACTATTATTGCAAGTAGTTCGTGGTCTAAAATGTTGAGCTTAGGTAAGGAAGCCGGTTCCTCAAAACTCGGTAGTTGAAGTAGTCCCAAATTGAAGACGAAGAGAGAAGACAACATTTTCCACAGTGGGTCTCCCAATGCATCATCATCTGCCCAATAATCTCGCAAACAATACCCCCAACAACACCATCAATTTCAACTGCAAAGTCAGCCCCTTCAAAGCAAACCCTTTTCTTCTCTTCCGAAAATTCCTTCTTTGGGTTTCACATTTTCCATGAAGACCGTTCCCCTCGACCTTACTGCTATGTAGAGAGCGAGGGAAATAGAAAGTGCCTTGAAAGAATACCTTGACGAAGAAAGGTAGTTTCTGTGCAGGAGGGCCAATGTGCTTTCGGCCGTGAAGAGGGCTGACTTCGCAGGGCCTCTTTAACTCAATCCTAGTTGGGCCAATGGTTGACGTTGAGGCTTTAGAAAAGCGTCTGGCACCCAGAGTAGGGAGGGAAGCTACACCTTTTGCGGAGAAACTTTTGGACCAAGTGGGTAGTAGTGCGTCCAAGCTGCCCTTGGACACATGGGGAACTTGAAGTAGTGTTGACGCCTTTTCTTTATCCCATGGCGCCAAAAAATAAGCGGTTGAGGTAAGTTTCTATATTTTCCATCTTTGTTCCCACCATTGTACGTGGGCTTCTCATTTTTCTTTATTACAACCCGTAGCTTTGCTGGCAAAAAGAGCCGTTGAGAAAGTAGGCACTTTTGTCGTGGAGCTTGAGCAAACCAATGCTGAGAATTGTGAGCTACATGTTGCCAATAGGGCCCTTCTTGCCAAACCTTCAGAAGCAAAAGCTTAGCTCAAATGCCTAAAGAAAGAAAAGAAGCTGCTAGAAGATAACTACTCCTAATAAACTCGTCTCGTGGAAGGTATAAGAATAATCAGTGGTCTTCATAGGGAGACCACTGAGAGGATGTAGAGAGAAAACTCCTCGCAATAATCAAATAGTACAAAGAAACTTGGAGATTGATCAGTTGGTTGAGGCAATGAACCTTTCTGGGACCACAACCTATAGTTTCTTCCTCCTTTTTACTTTCCTTAACTTGTAGAAATAATTTAATTATGCCCTAACCACGGGGCCATTTAGAATAACTTTATGCCATTATATTTTTCCTATGAGCTTTGCTTCCGCTTCGTTAGCTTGCTAGACCATTTTAAGGGTTGTCACCTTAGGTTGTTTTGAAGTTTGTGGTTCCAATGGCCAACACTTCAAACCTTAGACTTTACTCAGTTTTTAATTCCACTGCTGATTTACGAAGTATTCAAAGACTCTTATCTCCTATTTTTAGGTGGGATTGTAGTTGTTATAACCCTTCTTAGTCATTACAAACTTTGATTAATTAAATATTCTTACATTAGAAACTGGCGTTCGAACTATTTCTGAACCATCAAATAGTTGCGGAACCTTAGCCCTTTTTGAATGTCTAGGATAGTTAATTACTCTTTCATTCCATTGCTCATGGAGTGCTAGTCATGGATGGCTTTCTTTGTAGAAGGGTGAGCTTTCATATTCCAAGCGTTCCCTGACTCTTGCGCTTTGTTAAGTAGGATTCTGGAAGAAATGGTTAAAAATGTTATAGATTCTAGGTGTAATTCCTTGTCCAAGAATTGGGTTAAAACTATGACAACACTCAAGCAGATTTTCTTACTCTAGCCCTTATCAACAAAAGTATTTAGCCCGTAGGGCCACATATATAATTGGAGGTAACCATTATGGATTTTAGGTAGTATCTTGTGGTCAATACAAGACTAAAAACGCATAGGGGTTCAGACACCGCCTTCTCGTTCTCACTTTGAAAAATACCAAGAAATTAAACCTTAGGAAACCCACCAAAATTATCGAGAATGAATTTAGGTGAAGTTTTCCTTCCTAGGAAATTTGGCCGAAAACGCATCTCATTTCAACCCTTATGCTAATTTTTAATTTTTTAACCTCGAGAAAGAATTCAAGCGCATCTTTTCATTGGGAAGTTTTGTTGAAAACACATCTCGTTTTTTGGTTTAATATGAAAAGTGTAATAAAAGTCCTGATGAAGTAAGCAAACATAATGCACTGCATGTTTTTCGAGCCACACACGACTAGGTATAGTACCCCCCAAGTGAGTTGAGAAGTTTGGATGTTTTCAAATTCTCGTTCACTTGTTTAAAATATAGCTTGTGGTAAATCTATGTTACTTTAATCAATGAGGGGGACATTAATCGTGGGACAAAGCACTAGCCGGGCTCCTTTCAAGGAGGCAAGGTTGGGTTTCCACTGATACCACAATAATGCCCTCTCTACCCAGAGTCATTAGTAATAGGATTTTCCCAAATTTGTGGCCAAAGAGCTGCTGAAAACCTAGAAAGCTTCCAGGCATGCTTCTTTTGTTCACTCCTTGTGAGAAATGGTCAACGGACCTATGTGACAGCAATAGTTGTTCAAACAATGTTCCTTTTCCAAGCACAAATTTTAAAATGTATTGGTTGTGCTTTTTGTGAGAACCAGGTTAAATTGTGTATTTTAGCTTTCATGGAGGAAGGTTGAAGCCATGCTAAGATTTACGCAATAGTTCCACTTTTAAGAATAAAGGTGAAAACCAAGTTGGGCATTCGATATACTTTTTCGAAATTCTTCTTTTGGGAAGGAGGATTGAGGAGGTATCTGTTGGAAATTATTTTTACCAGGATCTTAGATCTACTCACAAGTATGTTGATTAACACCCTAAATATGAACTTTCTAAAACGATGAAATAAACACATATAAAGTTTAGTAAACCTTACATTGGGTGCAGCAGAATAATATGACTCCTTCCGTTCAGATCTCTAACCCTTGTATCCTTTCTGTCGCAGAGTATTATAAAGATCTGAACCTGGATCTCTTTCTCTGATTCTTTAGTGCTGAAACTCCTTTTTGCTGAAAGTCTTTCTTCACGATCTTCCTCACTATCATTGAGGTATCACTTGCTGTGTGTGGGCACTACTCTAATCACTAAGTATTTCGAAATCTTAACGAAGAAGAGAGAGAGAGAGTGGAGGGCTAGGTATAGAGAGAGGGGCTCAGTTTTTTCTGAATGAAAAGTGTAATTTTCCTGAAGCCTTCACTATCAATTTTGAAAAAATATTTAAGTTGAAAAAATAAATTTCAACTAAAAGTAATTTTCTAGTGCGGAACCATGGGTCTATATAACCGAGCTTCCAATAAGCAGATCAAGAATTTATAACCTAAATTCACTGACTTATTAATTCTTCGTTGAATCCACGCATAAAACTTAGAATTTCAATCTCAGTATATAGAATGCTCTATATGTTCCACCATATAGACACATCATGAGTTATCCATTATTATAATCCTAATTTGATCAATGATCCTCTATATGAATGATCTACACTGTAAAGGGATTAGATTACCGTTACACCCTACAATGTAATTTATCGTTAAAACACTTAACCCCGTATAAATGATATTTAAGCTTATGTGAAATGAGTACTCCACCATTTATTTTCGTTTGGTCAAGCTCGAAGGAGATCATCCTTTACTTACTATTCGCCAGATAGAAGCTATAGATTCCATGTTTATGTTAGCGCTCCCACTCAATTGCACTACCGTGTTCCCAAAATGTACGTATCACCCTGACCTAAAAGTAGGCTTAACTAACATATCAAAGAACACGAATAGCCTTTCGAGATTGAGCCTAATCATAACAGGATTAAGATCATTTGATCTAGGATCAATTAGGCGATATTGACTTGAATAGATATTACGGTAAGTTTAATAAATCTAAGTCAAAATTCAATATCGGTCCCTTCTGATGCATATTCCATGCATCCAACCTGAGCTTTACTTTAACTAATGCTCTGGAAAGAACATAACATTTCTCCAAATGCAAGTAAACTCTGTTGTAGATTATCATATCAGTAAAACCCTGTGTCTGATATATCTAGGAAACTTTATTCACATAGTCATGTTTACTTTCCAAAGTGTTGACAACACAATAAACTGGATCAAGTATGTGAAAAGGGTTTCAAATGAATTCATACATTATGTACATATAATCATGAAATAAATCATGTGAACCATGCAACATTAAATGTTATTTCTGATCTATATTAATAAGTAAATCTGATTATTTGGAAATGAGTTTTATTTAGGGCATAAAACCCAACAGTATCAAACCTTAAGCGATATCTTCACCCGGAAGCGTGAAAAAATAAGAAAAAAATCAATGCATGGTATAAGTACACGTGCTTGTGACAACAATGTGGAATTATGTGGTGGACTTTGGGTTTCGTGAAGGAAGGATGAAGTCATGCTAAAATTCAAGCGATGATTTCACTTTCAACACTAGAGGTGAAAACCAAGTTGGGTGTTCAATAGACTTCAAGTAGTTCCTCCTTCAGGGAGGGAGGGTTGGAGATGTATTGAACCCCAAGTGGTGTTTTCAGCCAAAATCTTGGAAAAACAGGAAAAATTTAACACACAGTAAAAGTACATGCACTTGTAAGAACCATGTTGAATTATGCGGTGGACTTTGGCTTCTGTGAAGGAAGGCTGAAGTCACGCTAAAATTCAAGCGATGGTTTCACTTTCAAGACTAGAAGTGAAAACCATGTTAGGCATTCAATAGACTTCAAGCATTTCTTCCTTTTGGGAGGGAGGGTTGGAGACGTATCGAACCCCAAGTGGTGTTTTTAACCAAAACCTTGGAAAAATAGGAAAAATTCAACGCGTGGTAAAAGTACACGCACTTGTGAGAACCATATGGAATTATGCAGCAGACTTTGGCTTCCGTCAGGAAGGCTAAAGTCACGCTAAAATTCAAGCAATGGTTTCACTTTCAAGACTATAGGTGAAAACCAAGTTGTGCGTTCAATAGACGTCAAGTAGTTCCTTTTCAGGGAGGGAGGGTTGAAGACGTATCGAACCCCAAGCAGTGTTTTCAGCCAAAAGCTTGGAAATTTTCCACTGGCGAGATAAAAACAATAAGCTAGGCGCTCGAGCATTTTTCGGGGCATACACAGCTAGGTATACTACCGCACAAGTGAGCTAAGAAGTTCGGACGTCTCTAAATTCTCAGTCACTTGTTTAAAACATTACTTGTGCCGGCAACAAAAGGTTTGAACTCTTTGAGTTAACTCCTTTTGTTTTAATTTCTTTGTATTCGAAGATTTGCATTAAGAGAGACACTTTACCAAGAATTACACACAACTTTGAGAAATGTTATGATTTAGACACCCCCAGCCTGTTGATAGTACCAGAAAAGGTCTGTATTCCAGGTGTGAGGGATCTCTATTTCGCTCATCACCCTGAGCTAAGATACTCCATTTCTTGCTTTATGCTTTATTTTGTAGGATCTTTCCCTCTTAAGTCCTAAGACCCCCATTCCCAGTTCTTGCAAAGCTGGGGAGACTCTACTTTGAACAAAACTTCCAACTTCAAATATACGGCTTTCGACTTTAGGACTAAAATGTTTGACAATATTTTGTGGGTATATCTTCAGTTGGATTTATAACTGTTCCCAGAACTCTTTAACTAAATCTAACGATTCCCAGAATTTCTGGGGAATCGTAGACAAGTCAGTGATGGCCTTTACCCCCTGTGCACAAGTTCTCATAATTTCCAAGCGATCTTTAGATGCTACACCATGTTGAATGACTTTGGTCGAGGGGGACCAAATGGATATATAGTTTACTGCCACTAAAGGTCATACCCTTTGTTGACGTAACTGTTAAAGCTTTTGTTCATGGATGTTGAATTGGTGGACATTTCATTTTGTCCATGAAATTTTCTTTACTATCTCTTCCGATAATTTTTTAGTTTTTTCAGTTGTGTGTACCCTTCTTGAAGGTTGTGGCCACGTGGCCATCTATAGGTGGCAATGTTAGTCCTAGAGGACAGACGACTCCGGGTCTATCCTGTGCCAGCAGAATAGGGAGTGTCGGGAGATGTATTTAGGGAGCTCAAGGGTGCCTTAATCCTGACAAAGGTCTGATGGTACCCTATTGTTCGGGAGTAGGCATCATTCTGACAGAAATCCCTTGTCTATTGTATAGGAACGTAGACTCACTGTCTTAAATGTCCTGCTTTGACTAATGCCCTGATCCTGTCTATCAAATGACTACACTTTGGACAAACGTCGAACTCTACATAGTATTCGTATCGTTTCTTTGAGTCTCTTTGGGGATATTTCCACTACAACATCTTTCGTCTATTTGGTCTTTTGGATCTTTCTAAAGCTTTTTTTCAACTCTAGCTCATCTCTCCTCCTATCTCCTTTTAGTTTCTCAAGTTCTGCTCCTGAACCTCCTCTTTGAACCACCCGAGAAGCATCTTTTATGTGGATCATACCACATCGTACCAAAAAAAAGGGTTTTGCGTAGGTGCACGTACCGATACAGAATGTCCACAAATAGTCAGAATGTTATTGGAATATATTTTACAAGGACCTAGATTTACTAACAAGTACATTTTTTTTACCATACTAAACATGAACTTCTCAGACGATGAAAATTAAACACATATAAAGTATGAGAAACCTTACATTGGTTGCAGCAAAATTAAATGACTCATTCTGCTCAGATCTCTAACCCTTGTATCCTTTCTATCGTAGAGTATAATCAAGATTTGAGCCTGACACTCCTTCAGTTGTCTGGATTTTTTACAGTCTTACACACTATGATTGAGGACTAACTCGCTATGGGTGAATATGCACTCAATCACTAAAGCTTGAATTTTAATGGTGAAGAAGACTATAGGATTTCAAATTAGAAGAGACAAGAGAAGAAGAAGAAGTCTCAAACTCTCTAGTTGTCTGACAAAGAAGAAAACTAGGTCAAGAGTCATTAGTTGGATTATGAGACCATTCTTTTCTTTTTGTACTAATTCACTTATGGTTAGGATTGATTTATTTGGAAAAAATGATAAAATAATGGCAAAAAATAGACTTAGTGACCTGCCGCTATGTGGGTCCATCACTAGTTAGATTTTTACCACTTTTCTAGGTCATTTATCTATTTACCACTTATTCAACTTCAATCCTATAAATGCCAAAACTATTTAATTAATAATGAAATTAATTATCAAATAAAATTGTCATTTATATTATTTATTAATTAGACTCCACAAAGTCTCTTAATTAACAAATAAACCCTAAAATCCTATTTCTTCACAATCAAGCCATAACTTAATGAAAATTCATAAACTAGATATAGTCTAATTCTAGAATTATAAATTATTAATTAAAATCAAATTGAGTCTTACAAGAAGTTTGTCTCAACTAGTACGGGGACCATAGGACTATGTAATCGAGCTTCCAATAAGTAGATCTAGAATTTACCAAGTAAATTCCCTAACTTATTAATTCCTCCTTGCACCACTATAGATTTGGAATTGCACGCTCACTTATATACAATGCTTTATATGCTCTACGATATAGATGCGCTATGAGTTATCCATTTGTTATAATCCTAATAATCAATGATCGTTTATAGATGATTTACATTGAGTAGGGAAAAATTTACCGCTACACCCTTCAATGTATTTTATCCTTAAAACACTTAGCTACCTATAAATGATATTTATGTGAAGTAACATAATTAGTAAAATGAGTGCTCTATCATTTATCGCTATTAAGCCAAGCTCGAAAGAAATCATCGTTTCACTTCTATGTCCACATATAAGCTGTAGATTTTGTATTTATGATTAGTACTCCCACTCAATTGAACTACCGTGTCCTTAATCTATATGTCACGAGAAGATCCATTGGTCGACTTTAATACAATTGCTGTAAAACCTAACCATCTCAGCATTGAGATCATTCAATCTAAGATGATCTAGATGATATTGAATTGAATAGATATTATCGTAAGTTTATTATATCTTATCCAAGTTCAATATCAGTCCCATCTGATGCATACTGCATACATCCAACCCAAGCTTTCGTTAACCAATGCCTCGGAAAGGATATAGCACTTATCCAAGGTGCAAGTAAACTACATTGTAGATTATCCTATCAGTTAAACCCTGTGTACTGATAAGTCATAGGAATACATTTAATCACACAATCTTGATTACCTTCCACTGTGTTGACAACACAATAAACAAGAATATCAGTCTGATAATGATTTTGATGAATTTATAAATCAAATAAACAAATAAATGATCACATGAACCAAATAACACATAAAATAAGTAATGAAATTAAATCTGTTTCTTTATCGATAATTGAATAGAAAAGACTACATTGAAATAAGTTTTCTTTAAGGCACAAAGCCCAACAAACTCCCACTTGCACTAACATAAAACAATCAGTACATTTTACTTAATTCTAAATTTAGTCTGTGCTTTTCAAATGTAGTTAGAGTCAAAACTTTGGTGAATGAATAAGCTAAGTTATCTTCAGTATCAACTTTTTCCACCAATACGTCCCCTCTTGCCACATAGTCCCTGATGATGTGGTATTTCCTCTCTATGTGTTTGCTTCTCTTGTGGCTTCGAGGCTCTTTACTGTTGCTTATTGCACCAGTGTTGTCACAAAGTGAAACCAATGTTTTTCCATGCGAGGAACAACACCAAGTCCTGAGAAGAACTTTCTTAGCCAGACCAGTTCCTTAGCAACCTCAGCGGCAGCTATATACTCGACATCCATGGTAGAGTCTGATATTGGGGTTTTCTTATCACTTCTCCAAACAACAGCTCCACCCCCTAGAGTAAAAACCATCCCAGATGTAGACTTTCTGTCATCAACACAAGCCTGGAAATCTGAGTCGGTATAGCCTACGGGATTTAAAGCACCACCCTTGTAGACTTACACATAATGCCTAGTACTCAAATATTTCAGAATATGCTTAACTGTAGTCCAATGTTCCTCTCCTGGGTTTGTCTGATACCTACTCACAATTCCTACTGCATAGCAAATGTCAGGTCTAGTGCATAACATTGCATACATTAGACTTCCAACTGCTAAAGCATAAGGGACCCTTCTCATGTTTTATATCTCTTGAGGATCAGTGGGGCACTGTTCCTTAGATAGACGGATACCATGTCTAGAAGGCATCACTGCCTCTTTGGTATTAGTCATTGAGAATCTCTCTAGCATCTTATCAATGTAAGTTGTTTGAGAGAGATCAAGTGATCTGTTCTTCCATTTTCTGATGATATGAATACCAAGAACATAAGCAGCTTCACCCAAATCATTCATTTCAAATTGAGTGGCAACCCATTCCTTGATGTCAATGATTTTCTTGATATTATTGCCAATAATCAGAATACCATCAACATAAAGGACTAGGAATACTACCACTTGATTATCCTTGAGTTGGTAAACACAAGGTTCATCATCGTTTTGGTGAATGCTGTAGGTTTTGATTATTTTATGAAACCTTTTGTTCCATGAACGAGAAGCTTGGTTATGTACATAAATGGCCATATTAAGTTTGCAAACTTTCTCTTCCTATCCTAGAAGCACATAACCTTCTGGTTGCTCCATATAGATGGTTTCTTCAAGAATTACGTTAAGGAAATCTGTCTATACATCCATTTTCCAAATTTGATAATCAAAAGCGGTACCTTCACTAAAAGTATCCTCATAGTCCACACCTTCTCTTTAGGTATAACCCTTAGCGACCAGTCTAGCTTTAAAAGTGTCGACTTCGCCACTAGCACCTCTTTTCTTCTTATAGACCCAGTTACATACAATTTGATGATAATCATCAGGTGCGTCTACATATTCCCAAACCTTGTTCTTTTTTGTGGAATCCATTTTTGAATCCATGTCGGCTGACCATTATTTTTGTTCGGGACTTGCTATTGCCTGTTTATAGGTTAATGGATCGTCATCAATACCGTCACCAATGACCGTATTGATTTTACCATCCAAGCCATAACGAGCTGGTTTTGTAAAAATCCTCCGACTACGACAAGGAGCCGTTATCTTCTGAACATGAACAATTGTGGTAGATTTCTCAGTTGTATCAACTTGCAAAAGGTTTAACCGAGGGAGTGGGATTATCCTCTACTTGAGTAGAAGACTATGGAACATTGGTTGGAGTTATATCTGAAAGCCTTTCCTCCAATACTACTTTACTTTGCAGCTTAAAGTTCTTAATATAGTCATCTTCAAGGAAAGTGGTGTTTGTAGAAACGACCACTTTATCATTCTTGCGACTATAAAATAGTCCACCCCTAGTCTCCTTAGAAATTCCAACAAACATGCAAACTTCAGTTCGCTTTTCTAGTCTGTCATATTTCTTTCTTAAGACATGAGCAGGGCAGCCCCAGATTCTGTAATGGCGTAAACTGGGTATACGACCATTCCATAATTCTAAAGGTGTTAGGGACTGATTTAGATGGAACAACATTTAAAATATCAGTTTCCATCTAAATAGCATATCCCCAGAAGGACGTAGGTAGAGGTTAATAACTACGCATGGACCTAACCATTTCAAAAAGCGTGCGATTTCTTCTTGCTGCAACTCCATATCAGTCTGTTGGGATTCAATTCCAAGTTTAGTTAAATGATCTTTGAACCGCCTATCCATATACTCTCCACCCCTATTAGTTTGCAAGATCTTTAATGTTTTACCCAATTGGTTTTGACCCAAACGTTTCAGATTTATTATGCATAAGGTAAATATGACCATATCTAGAGTAATCGTCGATGAAAGTGACGAAGTACTCATAACCACCTCTAGCTTTGACATTCATTAGTCCACAAAGATCTAAATGCACTATACCTAGTGGTTCTTCGGCACACTTTCCCTTTGCAAAGAAAGAACGTTTTGTCATTTTGCCTTCTAGGTAAGATTCACAAACTAGTAATTCACCTAAGGTGACATTTTTCAATGGACCACCTTTAATTAACCTGTGAAGTCTATCATAGCCTATATGACCAAGATGTAAGTGCCATATATATGTTCCGTCTTCATTATCGATCTTTTGCTTTTTATGGTTCTGAGGTTTAGCTACCTTAAATAGTTCATTATTAAGCGCAAATGATTCATCTAGTCTAAGAACAAAATGCCCTTGTTCCATAGATGCAACACAAATTTGAATGTCATTTCGAGAAATGATGGAACCAAAACTCAAAAAATTCAAATTGTATTGTTGCAACTGTAAACATGAAATATAAATAAAGTTTCTACTGAAATTCAGAATAAACAAAACCTTGTCAAAACTCAAAATTGTATTTTAAAACTTGAGTTTTGCTTTTCCTCTAGCTCTAACCGATACCATTTCGCTATTACCAACCTTAAGTTTCAACTCTCTGGATTTTAAATAATTCCAGTTTTCAAGCAATTGCAATGAACAACTGATATGGTTAGTAGATCCAGAATAAACAATCCAGATGGATTTGTCATTCTCTAAAACACATGATTCAAAAACTACAGCATTACCATTGTTCTTAGTGTTCAAAAGTGTGGGAAAAATTGATTTAAAATGTCCCTTCTGTTCACAATCAGAACATTAAATAATATGTATGCTAAACTATTCTTGAATTGTTCTTATTGCAGGTTCAATCTGTTGTAAAAGATAATCTGAGAAAGTGGAATCACTTTCTCTATTCTTCTCTATTGAGCCTGAAGTAGTTGGATTGTCGGAGGAATCATTCTCAATATCTTCATCTTTCTTTTCACCCTTATCTGCATTACTTGAGAAGGACCTCTATGCAAGTGACAATGTCCATTCATAAGCACGCAATTCAGCGTCTAGCTTGTCTATGTCGAACGAGTTCCAATTCTTAACAACTAATTGATTAAACTCAAGCGATAAGCTATTGAGAACAAAATGATTCTTTTCTGTCCAGATAAAATAATTACCAGCATAGTTGCTTTCTGGAATTTCATGTTCATCATGGGCAAGTGTGAAGTGATACTTTGACAAGAAGTCATCTTCACACTTTGGAGTTCATTCCTAAAGGCAGATTCTAGATGAGGATTGGGGTGTGGGTTGTACATTTTGACACTACAAATATCAATAAGCAGACATAAATTATTGGTTCAATTAAATTCATACACAAGTTCAGAAAATAACAAGTAAAGCAAATATGTTTGCAAAAATACCAAAAATTTAAACATATAAATTATTTTCCAAGGTCTCCAACATAATGAAATACAATGACCTGGTAGGCGAGAGTCAAAGATAACATTAGTTGAATACAGTAGTCAGCTCACATAAAATGGACACCATTTTAGAAACTGTTTATTCGATCAAAATAAGAATCCAATGTTGTCCCGGTAGGCGAGAGTCAAGGTTATTCATTCTCATTTTATGAGCTTCCACCATTGTTTCATACTCTGTAAGTTTATTTCTAAGTAGTCACCGTAGGGGATGAGTCTAATAGAAACGAAAACTTACAAAATACTTATCATGCGAGATCTTACAGTGTTAAGTGCTTTCAACGAATAACCTGTTGGAAGTTATTTTACCAGGAACTTAGATCTACTCACAAGTATGTTGATTTAACAACCTAAATATGAACTTCTAAAACGATATGAAATTAAACACATAAGAGTATGAGAAATCTTACAGTGATTGCAGCGGAATATATGTCTCCTCCCACTCAGATCTCTAACCCTTTATTCCTTTCTGTAGCAGAGTATAATCAAGATCTCAGCCCGAAAGTCCTTCTTTGTTGTTTCTGAATTCTACACAGCCTTCCTCACTATGATTGAGGTATTACTTGATGTGTGTGGGCACTACTCTAGCACTCATACATTTCTAAACAGTGAAGGTATAGAGAGAGAGAGGGTGGCGGCTCAGAGAGAATTTTCTGAGAGAAAATTCTTTCAGAATAATGCTGAAGCCTTTGCCTTCTATTTATAGAAGACCACCAAGGGCTATGATTGACATTTTGAACTGAGAAAATCAAAGGGAAAAGGAAGGTAAAGGGCCGGCCTAGGCAATGTGGAAACAAGGCTTGCCTCTTTTCCAACTTTCCTTTTCCTACACTTGATAGTTTCCCTTTTTGTGAAAAAATGCCAATTCCATTGTTCAACCATATTAATGATAAATCTAATTATTTAATAATTAAAAATAATTATCAAATAATATATTATCATTTATTTTATTAATAATGAAAATAATTAAAGTTTCCTAATTAATAAATATGCCCTTCAAAATCTCTATTTACTGTTTTGCCCTTAATAAGTGCTAAATTCTCAAACTGACAAGTCTATCTTGAGAATTTTTAATTGATTAATTAAAATCAATTAAATGAGTCCTACAAGTAATATCATCTCAACTAGTGAGGGGACCATGGGTCTATATATCCGAGCTTCCAATAAGCAGATCTAGAATTTACCACTTAAATTCACTGACTTATTAATTCTTCGTTGAATCCACACATAGAACTCAGAATTGCACTCTCAGTATATAGAATGCTCTATATGTTCCACCATATAGACACATTATTAGTTATCCATTGTTATAATCCTAATGTGATCAATGATCCTCTATATGGATGATCTACACTGTAAAGGGACTTAAATTACCGTAACACCCTACAATGTATTTTATCCTTAAAACACTTAACCATGTATAAATGATATTTCAACTAAGTGAAATGAGTACTCAATCATTTATCTCGTTTGGTTAAGCTCGAAGGAAATCACCCTTTGCTTACTATTCGCCAGATAGAAGCTATAGATTCCATATTTATGTTAGCGCTCCCACTCAATCGCACTACCGTGTTCCCAAAATGTATGTATTGCCCAGACTAAAGTTTTAGGCTTAACTAACAAATCAAAGAACACGAATAACACTCTTGAAATTAAGCCTAACCATATCAGGATTTAGATCATGTGATCTAGGATCAACTTATGATATTGAATTGAATAGATGTTTACGGTAAGTTTCAAAATCTAATTCAAAGTTCAATATCGGTCCATTCCAATGCATACTCCATGCATCCAACCTGAGCTTTACTTTAACCTATGCTCTGGAAAGAACATAACATTTCTCCAAATGTAAGTAAACTCTGTTGTAGATTGTCATATCAGTGAAACCCAGTGTTCTGATAAATCTAGGAATACTTTATTCACATAGTCATGTTTATTTTCCACTGTGTTGACAACACAATAAACATGTTCAAGTATGTGAAAAGGGTTTGGATGAATTTATAAATCAAATAGACAAGCAATTGATTAAGTGAACCAAAACATACACAAGTGAATGAAAAATTACTTCTGTTACTTTATTGATATAGAATAATCTGGATTACATTGAAACAGAGTTTTATTTAGGGCATAAAACCCAACATAACCATCCATAAGGGGGATGGAGTCTAGCATCTCGAGGTTATATTGAAAACAATTAACCATTGTAAGACCAACACTGGAGATCGAATATCTCTTTGATTAAAGCTCATTATTTAAATAATATATTTTTAAATAATCACTTATTTTAATCTATACATTTTAATAATAGAAATTACTTAATTTAAGTTGGTCCAAAGTTAATTAAAAATTAATTTTCAACTTTAATTTACTTTTGAAAATCTAAATATATATATAATATATAATTTCGAAAATATATAAAATATAATAAAATAAATTCCTGAAAAATATCTAATTTAAGTTGTTCTAAAATAACAAAAATTTCAACTTAAATAATTTTCCAAAATTTAATTAAATAAAAAATTAAGTATCTTGAACTAATCACCTTAATTTGAAAAAATATCCCTATTTGAGTTGATCTAAAATTAACAAAATTCCAACTTAAAAATATTTTTAAAGAATAACTAAATAACTAATTCCCTAGAAAATTCTACTTAATTATTAATTTTAAAATATTCTAATTTAAGTTGATCCAAAATTAGTTTGAAAAACTGATATTGAACTTAAATATTTATTCTATGAAAATCCAAATAATTAAATATCTAGAAAAATTTAATTAGTTATAACTTCTTTATTTAATTAAATACAAAAAAATACATATAATTTATCTTGAATATGTTTCCTTAAACTAAGTGTATTTTTCTTAAATTCATTTCAGAATCATCTGATGAAAAATTAATTTCATATATTTCAAAATTAATTATGCTGCTAACCAATTTTACTAGGTTAAACTAGTTTAATAAACTTATTACTGTTATTCAAATAAGGCAAATAGGCCTTCACAATTTGGGTTGTTCATGTGAGGGAAGGTTGGGTTCAGTATGTCGTACCCACTACTAATGGCCCCTAACTCTTACACAATGCCCAAAGGAAAGGAATTTAACCTTAATTAAACAACTGTTATTCATTGAATGAGCCCAATATTAATTTGACCTAAATAAAACCTATCATAAGTGACAATTTTATTTTAGCAACCTAGTCCATTTTAATTACAAAAATTAAATGGGCTCCCTACATGCATCTAGGCCTAAAGCAAACATATAGGCACAAGCACACACTGATTTGGATGGATCCTATCATGTTACTAGGTTTATACACAGATGAAAGAAGATTGTAAAATTTACATGTTACAAATTATTTATTTGACCTATTCACAATTGAACTATTGGTTAAAATCAAATCATTGGATCTGTCAACAAGTTAACCATAGCAATTTAGATCAAACAATAATAGGTTTTACGAAAACAAGTTTTAATAATAAAACAATATATAAAACACACACAAGCAACAAAGTCGATAGTTGGATATAGGATTTATTTTATTTAAATTAATTAAATTATTTTCAAAAAATCTAATTAACAAATTATTATTTTCGAAAATCATAAAATTAAATTAAATAATTAATTTGAAAATTAAACCTTTAAATTTGAAAAATTAGGTTTTTAACAAACCTAAATATCTGTCCAAAAATTGCAAACTAAGTTTTCAAACCTTATGTTATTGTTAAAAGAAAATAAAATTAAATGTCTAATAAAATAAAATAATTAATAAATATCATTTATCTATTTTTATAATTTAATTTAAATAAAATAACAAAAATTTGAAAGTTGACAAAATATCTAGTTAGGCTTTTAAAATTTTCTAGATTAAAACATATCTTATTTTAAATTTCAAATAAGGTCTTTTTATAACATTAATTAAATAAAGTGAAATAGATAAAATATCTGACCTTAAATTTAAAAATAAGATAAAATAATAAAAAAAATTTTAAAAAAATGGTAACCAATTAAGCAAAATATCAGATTTTATCCATTTTCAGGTTTAAAATCTACTAATATCTAAAATTAAATAAAATAAAATTAATTAGTTTTATTCTGATAATTAGATTTGAGACTTGACAAATAAAAATTTAAATACAAAATTACACAAAAAATTCGAAATTAATTCCATGAAGAATTAAAAAAAACGAAAAAAAAATTACATTTGGTGCGGATGGTATGCATTGGATACCATTCGCGCGCGCATGCATAGTGGCTGACCAAGGTTTGCCCCGCAGGGGAGGCTGCAAGCAGCATTCCCGCGCACGGATGGGGCTTCAGACACGGCAATGAGCGTGTTTCTTTGGACGAAATGTGTCCAAACACGCGTGCTGATCGAGTAAAACTCCGTTCCGCGCGCGCACGTGGGTGAATCCCACCCTGATATTTTTTTATTTTTCAAAAAATCATAACTAATTCAAATACTATTGAAATCAAGTTCTGTAAAAAAAGTGAATTTCTTAATGTTTTTCATACTATCCAAGAAAAATAATTTCAGAATGAAATTCAAATTATTTTACGTAAAAATTTTGTAAACATCAAACAATCATTAATAAACACTTAGATCAACATGAACCACATCCAAATCCCACATACATCGTTTTAAATCCATAATTCTTGAAAGTAAATCAATTACCATGTCTCTGAGTCCAGTTGTTGGAATTTATTTTACTAGGACCTAGATTTACTAACAAGTATGTTTTTTTTAATATCCTAAATATGAACTTCTACAACGATGAAAATTAAACACAGATAAAGTATGAGAAACCTTACATTGGTTGTAGCAGAATTAAATGACTCCTTCTACTCAGATCTTTAAATCTTGTATCCCAACTGTCATAGAGGATAATTAAGATCTGTGCTCGACACTACTTCAGTTGTTTGGATTCTTCATAGTCTTACACACTATGATTGAGGATTAACTTGCTATGGGTGGGCATGCACTCAATCACTAAAGCTTGAATTTTAATGGGGAAGAAGACTATAGGATTTTGAATTAGAAGAAAGAAAAGAAGAAGAAGTCTCAAATTCTCTAGTTGTCTGACAAGAAGAAAACTAGGTCAAGAGTCATTAATTGGATTATGAGACCATTCTTTTCTTTTTATAATAATTCACTTAGGGTTAGGATTGATTTATTTAGAATAAAAAATGATAAAATAATGGCAAAAAATAGACTTAATGGCCGACCCCTATGTGGGTCCATCACTAGTTAGATTTTTACCACTTTTCTCAATCATTTTTCTATTTACCACTTTTGCAATTTCAATCCTATAAATGTCAAAACTATTTATTTAATAATTAAATTAATTATCAAATAAAATTGTCATTTATATTATTTATTAATTATACTCCACAAAGTCTCTTAATTAACAAATAAACCCTAAAATCCTATTTCTTCACAATCAAGCCATAACTTAGTGAAAATTCACAAACTAGACATAGTCTACTTCTAGAATTATAATTGATTAATTAAAATCAAATTGAGTCTTACAAGAAGTTTGTCTCAACTATTATGGGGACCATGGGCTATGAGTTATCCATTTGTTATAATCCTAATAATCAATTATCCTCTATATATGATTTACATTGAGTAGGGACAAATTTACCGTTACACTCCTCAATGTATTTTGTCCTTAAAACACTTAGCTGCATATAAATGATATTTTAGTGAACTAACATAATTACTAAAATGAGTGCTCTATCATTTATCTCTATTAAGCCAAGCTCGAAGGAAATCATCGTTTCACTTCTATGTCTAGATAGAAGCTATAGATTCTGTATCTATGTTTAGCGCTCCCACTCAATTGAAGTACCTTGTCCTTAATCTATCTGTCACGAGAAGATCTATTGGTCGACTTTAGCGAATAGATTGAAGCACACAAGTAATAGAATTGAACTAGAACCTAACCATTTCAAGATTGAGATCACTTGATCTAAGATCAACTAGGTGATATTGAATTGAATAGATATTACGGTAATTTTATTATATCTAATCCAAGTTCAATATCGATCCTTTACGATGCATACTCCATATATCAAACCCAAGCTTATTGTTATACCTGAAATTCGACTGGCACTTCAGAAGAGGGCACATGGCAACCTTGGAGAATATGAATCAACGAATATAATGACAATTATATTAGAAGATATTAAAATTGAATAACTCATTAAATGCAGAACTGATAGAGTATATCTATAAGTCATTGACTGTAAAGTCTTAAGCGAGACATGAATGTACAAACTATTAATTCACATATTGACAAGAAACCATTTCGTATATGAAGACACGATCATAACGACGACATTAGTAATACAAAGCGAGGCACCAACCTCTCTATGTATGAAGAAATGTAGACGAGACATGTTAACTATTAAAACACTTAGTGTATAATATACATTATACAAACTAAGCATAACAGTTGAATGAATCTGAACAACAAATAGCAAGGCATCCATCTCGCTATAAGAAGACATACACATGGTACCTTCACTAATCAGCTTCAGACAACTTTCATTGAGATTCACTGCTCCGTCGAGTCAGCTATTTCAGATAGAAGCTGACATTCAAATAATGTTGACTGCTGAAGTTCACCTTGTCACCAAGAACTACAATTTTCAGATGGAGCATTATGCCTTCAATTGCATAAACGATAGTTTTTACATTATCAACCTCAGAAAGACATGGGAAAAGCTCCAGCTCGCTGTCAGGGTTATTGTTGCTATCCCAACGAGGTGACCCAGCGAGATACACTTTGCAACGTATCTAAACCCACATCAGCATTGACCTAGTAAAAGCGGATAAATCACAGCTGTGTGATTTCCAAATAATAACAACATTTATTTTACGTGGGACGTAATCAAATCCCATAATTTTAGGGGAATATTTTTCTGGGATATTAATCTGATTGTAATTAAATGCCTCCCTATGTAACTATAAATAGGGGCAGGATACACTAAAAAAGGGACAAAAAATCTTTGAGAGGGAAATCCTAGTTTTGTATCAAAAAAATCTAATAAGATAGACTCATGGACTATGCAGAATTTTAAGTGTAAAACCACGTAAAAAACTTGGTGTGATCTTTGCATTATTCTTCTTAATTTTTATCTATTATTATTTCTATGCAAATTAATCAGGAAATATGCTTTAATATAGTTAACGAAAATCTGCGTTAATAGTTTGGTGCTTTCATTGAGAGCCCACGTGAAAAAAGCTCAAAAAAACCCTCCTGACCAAAAGAAAAACCTTTCTCCATGGCTGATAACGGAGAAAATGTTAATACCTATACGGACAACTCACCGTCTTGGAAAAGAGCCAATAGGCTCACGGAGGCCTCCTAACTCATGAGCTACATAGACCACTCATTCCAGAAGGACCCAACCTGAAGGGGGCCAAAATAAACGGTCCACACGTTCAAGGAGGACTCAACATGAAATTTGCCAAAACCCTGAAGCAGGGAATGAAGAACCCAATCTTGGGAGTTCTCAACCTATGGAATATGAAAAGGATGGTGCCTATGATCCCACAATATATGTGCCAATTGTTGAGTTGGAAAATTTCCGTATCAGGCACTGCCAGGAAGAGGCAAACCGAGAAAATGCTGTGTTGGAACGAGAGGCAGTCACAGCCAGGGCGGCATAGGAGAACAATACATAAGACCACGAGGCAGACCTCGCGACTCACGAACCAGGAGGCAGGAGACGGCTGAGCAGAATCCTTAGAACGCTAAGAAGGAAGAACTTGGGGAAACTAAGAGTCCCCCTGAGAATGAACAACCAAATGATCAATCAGAGCCTTTTCACAGAAATGAGAACAAAAGGAGACCAAGAACCAGGGAATAGGAAATCCCTCCTGAGAACGAGGGAAATCATGACTCAAACTTGGATAGGTGGGTTTCCATCGAGACATCTCCAACGTCCTTCTCGAACCAACAGGGAAGGTGCACGTACAAACCCCAGCAGCGGGCATGCAATGACCCACACCCAAGGGAGAAAGACGGGACGTGACGAGGAGAGTTTTAGCTAGGGACACACAAGAACCCATTGTCAATCAACGCAAGGAGGGGAAAGAACTCATCACAATACTGATCGAGAGAGTACAGGCACAAGTAAAACTAAAAGTTACTCAAGGATGAGGTCCATGACCAGGACAAAGTCCATGAGTAGGACGAGGTCCGTTATTGTTGGAAATATTTTACCAGGATCTAGATTTACTACCAAGTATGTTTTATTAACATTCTAATATGAATTCTAAAATAATGAAATAAACACATAAGAGTTTAAGAAAACCTTACATTGGGTGCAGCGGAATATAATGACTCCTTCCATTCAGATCTCTAGCCCTTGATTCCTTTCTGTAGCAGAGCATTATAAAGATCTGAATCTGGATCTCTTTCTCTCCTTCTTTGATGCTAATTTTCCACAGTCTTACATACTATGATTGAGGTACCACTTGATGTGTGTGGGTACAATTTCGCCCTTGCTTAGTGAAAATTCATAAAGTAGACATAGTCTAACTTTAGAATTATAATTGATTAATTAAAATCAATTACCTAAGTCTTACAAGCAGTATTGTCTCAACTAGTATGGGGACCATGGGTCTATATAACCGAGCTTCCAATAAGTCGAACCGAATTTACCAAGTAAATTCCCTAACTTATTAATTCCTTATTGAATCCAGTCATAGAACTTGGAATTGCACTCTCAGTTATATAGAACACTCTATATGTTCCACGATATAGATACGTCATTAGTTATCCATTTTTATAATCCTAATTTGATCAATGATTCTCTATATAGATGATTTATACTGTAAAGGGATTAAATTACTATTACACCCTACAATGTATTTTATCCTTAAAACACTTAACCCTGTATAAATGATATTTCAGCTAAGTGAAATGAGTACTCCACAATTTATTTTCGTTTGGTTAAGCTCGAAGGAAATCATCCTTTACTTTCTATTCACCACATAGAAGCTATAGATTCCATATTTATGTTAGCGCTCCCACTCAATTGCACTACAGTGTTCCCAAAATGTATGTATCACCCTGACCCAAAAGTATGCTTAACTAACAAATCAAAGAACACGAATAACACTCTTGAGATTGAACCTAATCATATTGGGATTAAGATCATTTGATCTAGGATCAACAGGTGATATTGAATTGAATTGATATTACTGTAAATTATAATATATCTAATCAAAGTTCAATATCGGTCCCTTCCGATGTATACTCCATACATCCAATACTGGTAAACTTTGCCAATGCCCTGGAAAGGACATAACACTTTTCCAAGGTGTAAGAATACCTATCGCTGATTATCATGTCAGTCTAAATCTAGTGAACTGACAAATTAGGGAATAAACTTTCGAACATATAATTAAGATTATATTCCACTGTGCTGACAACACTATAATCATTAACAAATTCATATGTTCTGGACTTAAATGGAATTCATACATTATATATATAATCATGAAATAAATCATCTGAACCATGCAACATAAAATGTTATTTCTGATCTTTATTAATAGGTAAATCTGATTATATTGAAATGGGTTTTATTTAGGGCACAAAACCCAACAGTTATCAACTATATCAAACAACAACCGAATCTTTGTAATCACTTGAACTAGAAAAAGCTTGATCTTTGCCAACAACTCGGTCAAAAGAGGATCCTATCCAATTTCAAATTGATGAGTTGGAGGATAAATTTAGGAGGTATCATGTCGAAAAATAGGGGAAGCAGTCTAGATCGGACTCGAATGAGGAGCTCGAGCCTTTCCATCCAGACATCATGAATACTGGATTCCCTAAGGATTCAAGAACCCTCACGTCTCGTCGAATGATGGGACCACACATCTGGTCTTGCATTTAAATAATTTCAGTACTATAATGCGAGCCAGCAATGTTACGAACAATCTACGCTATATTTTGTTCCCCACTTAACTAGTTGGAGTAGCGAGCAGCTGGTTCAAAAAATTTACTCGTCATTCAATCACCTCATGGGAACAACTGTCTATGGACTTCAAAAAACAGTTCCAGGCCGCAAGGGATAGGCAACCAGAGGCATCTTCACTCACTAACATAAAGCAACAGCCGAGCAAGATGCTGAAGGCCTACTTAAGTCATTTTAGCATAGCTGATGCGAGGGTGAGAAACCTGGACGATAGTACCTAGTACATTACTCTTCAGGCACGATCACTACTGATCTCTCCACTACTGGAGGCGAGCTATGGGGTGATATACAGGGTCATCCAGTGAAAAACATTATTGAGTTCAATGAAAGAGCTCAAGTATTTGTTCAAGAAGAGGAAGCCAAAAAAGAGATGAAGTTGTTAAAGACTAGTTCAGGAAATAAACCCAGCACTGTCTCAACAAGTACCGTCTCGACCAAGGCTGATAATCCAGGAGCCTCTAGTTAAAGAGGAAAGATAACTCTAAAGAGTTAGCTAAGGACAAGAAAAAAAAAGAAGCACGACAAGTATGTGCCAATCTACACCATTCATACCTATCTTAATGAATCTCGGGAAAACATCTATCTCGCACATGAGCACAGAGTCGCATTTCGTAAACCTGAGCCCATGAGGCATGCAAGACATAAGAGAGATGCAACCAAATTTTGTAAGTATCACAAAGACATTGGGCATACAACAGATGAGTGTCGTTAGCTGAAAGATGAGATAGAGAGTTTCATCGCACGAGGCCACTTTGGGCAATATGTGAAAAGGCAAGGCAATGGACAAAACAAGCCAAATCCGCCCAATAACCTAGGTAACCAGGGATTACAACCTCCTCCTCTTGAACAAGAGGATATCCTGGTTATCTCGGGAGGACCACATATTGCGAGAGAAAGAAACAATGCCCAAAAGAGATATGTGAAGGAAGTGAAGAACGAGTAGTCTGCCTTTGCTTCGGAACCTTCCAAGAAAGCTAAGACCGAAGAACCTCTGATTGTATTTTCGGAGGAAGATGAAAAATATGTGAGACATCCTCACGTTGACCCATTGGTAATTACCATCCAGCTCTCCAACAAAAGGATAAAAAGGGTGCTGGTGGACAAGGGAAGTTCAGTGAACATCCTTTATAGGGATACACTAAAGAAAATGGGACTTGAAAAAGCTAAGTTAAAACCTTGCACGGTAAATCTGTGTGGATTTACAGGTGACAATGTCGCCAATCAAGGAATAATTGAGCTTCCATTAACATTGGGTGAAGCACCTTGATCCACCACGATAACGCAAGACTTTTCTGTTGTCGACCTGCCATAAGGTTACAACATACTGCTGGGTCGACCAGCGTTAATTGGACTAGGGGCAGTTAGTTCAATTAAGCACTTATCCCTGATTTTTCAGACACCAATGGGTGTGGGAGTAGTGCAAGGTGCCAAATGTTAGCTCACGAATGTTATCGCATAGAGCTACAAAATAAAAAGGCCAGTTACCAGCTAATGGCAGTCTTGACTGAGGAAGGTGAGAAGAAGGGGGAAGATCTTGATCCTCAGATTCAAGATGAAAGAAATTTATCAAAACCAATTGAGTAGTTGGAGAGGTTGTTCTAAACCCAAGAAGTGTTGGGTTTTGTGCCTTAAATAAAACCCATTTCAATATAATCAGATTTACTTATTAATAAAGATCAGAAATAACATTTTATGTTGCATGGTTCACAAGATTTATTAAATGATTATATATATATAATGTATGAATTCTATTTAAGTCCAGAACATATGAATTTGTTAATGATTATAGTGTTGTCAGCACAGTGGAATATAATCTTAATTATATGTTCGAAAGTTTATTCCTTGATTTGTCAGTACAATGGATTTAGACTGACATGGTACTATCAGTGATAGGTATTCTTACACCTTGGAAAAGTGTTATGTCCTTTCCAGGACATTTGCAAAGTTTACCAGTATCAGATGTATGGAGTATGCATCGGAAGGGACCGATATTGAACTTTGATTAGATATATTAAAATTTACCGTAATATCTAGTCAGTTCAATATCACCCGTTGATCCTAGATCAAATGATCTTAATCCTGATATGGTTAGGTTCGATCTCAAGAGTACTATACATGTTCTTTGATTTGTTAGTTAAGCCTACTTTTGGGTCAGGGTGATACGTACATTTTGGGAACATGATAGAATAATTAAGTGGGAGCGCTGACATAAATATGGAGTCTATAACTTCTTTAGGAATTTAGAAGTGAAACGATGATATCCTTCAAGCTTGGCTAAACAGAGATAAATGGTGGAGATCTCATTTCACTTCGCTGAAATATCAGTTATACGGAGCTAAGTGTTTTAAGGATAAAATACATTGAAGGTGTAACGGTAACTTAGTGCCTATTCAATGTAGATCATCTATTAGAGGGTCATTGATCAAATTAGGATTATAACAATGGATAACTAATGACGTATCTATATCTTGGAACATATAGAGCGTTCTATATGACTGAGAGTGAAATTCCAAGTTCTAAGTGTGGATTCAATAAGGAATTAATAAGTTAGGGAATTTACTTGGTAAATTCGGTTCGACTTATTGGAAGCTCGGTTATATAGACCCATGGTCCCCATACTAGTTGAGACCATACTGCTTGTAAGACTCAATTAATTGATTTTGATTAATCAATTATAATTCTAAAGTTAGACTATGTCTACTTTATGAATTTTCACTAAGCAAGGGCGAAATTGTAAAGAAAAGAGATTCTAGGTTTATTTATTAATTAAGAGACTTTATATGTATAAATTAATAAATATGTTAAATGGCAATATTATTTAATAATTAATCTTTAGTTGTTAAATAATTAGAATTGGCATTTAAATGGTTAAATTAAAAAATTGGCATTTTTGAGAAAATAGGAATGAAAAATAACAAAATGTGAAAGTTGCAAAGTGAGGCCCAATTTCCTTATATGGTCGCCCACTATCCAATGCCTTTACCATTTATTTTTCATTATTTTAATGCCATACAATTCTAACCTAAACCTAGAAGACATTTTATAAATAGAAAGTATTGGCTTCAGGAAACTCATGACTTTGCATATTGTTCCTTTCAGAAAAGCCATCTGCCACCCTCTCTCTCTTTTCCTCTCTTCAATTTCGAAATCCTTGAGTGATAGAGTAGTGCCCACACACATCAAGTGGTATCTCAATCATAGTGTGTAAGACTATAGGAGAATCCAAACAACAAGAAGGAGAATCAGCATCAAAGGAAGGAGAGAAAGAGATCCAGATTTAGCTCTTTATAATGCTCTGCTACAAAAAGGAATCAAGGGCTAGAGATCTAAATGGAAGGAGTCATTATATTCCGCTGCACCCAATGTAAGGTTTTCTTAAACTCTTATGTGTTTATTACATTGTTTTAGAATTCATATTGGGATGTTAACGAAACATACTTGGTAGTAAATCTAGATCCTGGTAAAATATTTCCAACAGGAAGTCCCACAAAGTATGTATAAATTGGGAAGAACCTGGATCAACAAATGAAATAGCAGCTAATAAGCTTTTTGAGAGCGAACCAGGATCAGTTCACCTGGAGCCATGGAGATATGATAGGGATCGACCCTAAAATTATCTACCGCAACTTAAATGTCGATCTGAATTACCCAGCCAAAAGACAAAAGAGGCAACCCTTGGATTCCGAGAGACGAGGGGCACTCAAGTAGGAAGTGGATAAGTTATCGGTTAACGACTTTATCTGCGAGGCATTTTATCCCTCGTGGATATCCAATCTTGTTCTCTTCCCAAAATCAAAAGGAACTTGGAGAACTTGTATTAACTTTTCTAATTTGAATAAGGCGTGTCCAAGAGATTGTTTTCCACTACCAAGGATTGACTAGTTGGTGGATGCAACTGCTGGACACGGGCTTATGTTGTTCATGGATGCATACTCTGGATATAACTAGACAAGAATGTGTGTGCCTCAGGAACATACAAGCTTCGTAACCAACATGGGACTTTATTGTTATAAAGTCATGCTGTTTGGTTTGAAAAATGTTGGGGCAACATATCAACAACTTGTGAATGAAATGTTTGCGAGAAAAATTGGAAGAAACATGGAAGTCTATGTCAATGATATGTTGGTAAATTTGGTAAAGAGTTGAAATCATACTACAGACATCTCGGAGTTCTTTGAAATATTAAGAAAGTATAATATGAAGCTTAACCTGAAAAAGTGTTCCTTTGGTGTTTCCTCAGGAAAGTTTTTGGGATTCATAGTCAACGCGAGGGGCATTGAAGCAAACCCTGAGAAAACCAAGGCTTTGCTAAATATGCCATCACCAACCAAACCAAATGAAGTTCTGACCTTAACAGGAAGAATGACAGCACTTAACAAATTCATTTCAAGTAAACAGATAAGTGTCTACCATTTTTCAATGTATTGCGAGGCGACAACAAAATTTGAATGGATAGACGAGTGCGAGGAGGCCTTTAAGAACATAAAAAGGCATTTGTCGACACCTTCAATTTTGGGGAAACCAGTAAATGGAGAGACACTACTCCTCTACTTGGATGTCTCGGAAAATTCGATTAGTGCAGCAATAGTGCAAGAAGGGGTAAGGCACCAACAACCTGTTTACTATGTTAGTAAAAGGCTACTGGTGGCAGAATCGAGGTATCGCCCTCTTGAAAAACTTGCCTTATGCCTAATCCACGCCTCTCGCAAGTTACGTCTTTACTTCCAGGCACATCCGATTAAGGTGTTAACTGAGCAAACCCTGAGACAAGTTTTACAAAACCAGATGCTTCTGGATGATTGATAAAATGGTCAATTGAACGGGGCGGTTTGACATAACTTATCACCCATGAACATCCATCAAGGGCCAACCTTGGCAGATTTCTTGATAGAAGGAATAAATCCAAAGAAAAATCTGCTTGTTCAGCGAGACGCGGATACTTGGAAATTATACATGGATGGTGCATCCAATGAGCATGGCTCGGGTGCAAGGGTGATGTTAATTTTGCTAGAAGGCTTTAGGTTTCACTAGGCCTTGAGATTTCAATTCAACGCGTCAAACAATGAGGCTGAGTATGAAGCCTTGATCGCTGGTTTGAGGATAGCTAAAGTATTGAAAGTAAAAAATCTCATATGTCATAGTGACTCACAGCTGATAGTAAATCAAGTTCACGGGGAATACCAGGCTAAGGGCTTAAAAATGGCCAAGTATTTAGAGAAAGTTCAGATGTACTTGGAAAAGTTTGATTATTTCAAAATCAAGAAAATTCTAAGAGAACAAAACTCTAACGTCGATGCCTTAGCAAAACAAGCCTCGCAGAATGATTTGGATGAACTAAACTTGCTTCCAGTGGAAATGCTAAATGCACCAAGTATATGTGAAAAGGAAGATGTCGAGATGATAGATAGCTCGCCCATGTGAATGATGCCTATAGTTAACTATCTTCTCAATGAAAAACTCCCAACTGACAAAAAACGAGGCACAAAAAGTCTTGTATTCAAAGCCTCGCTACACGATAGTAGAAGGAAAATTGTATAGAATGGGCTATTCAATGCCTCTCTTACTGTATATTCTTCCCGCGAAAGCAAACGAGATCATCAAGGAAATCCATGAAGGCTTTTGTGGGGATCATGCAGGTTGGCAAAGTCTATCAAAAAAGATTATTCGACAAGGATAATACTGGCCAACCCTAAATGAGGACACCCATAAATTTCTCAAAAAGTGTGATAAGTGTCAGAGATTTTTGCATATACCTCGCGTACCACCAACGGAACTGAGAATGATGACCTCACCTTACCCATTTGTAATATGGGGGATTGACTTGATTGGGGCACTTCCCAAGGGCGAGGAGGAGCCAAGTACGTAGTTGTGGCTATCGATTTCCTTACAAAATGGACGGAGGCTGAACCTCTGGTTTACATAACCTGCAAAAAAGTTTTTCACTTTGTTCTCAAAAACATCATTTAAAGGTTTGGAGTACCCATTAAGATAGTGTAAGACAACGGGACTCAGTTTGATGGTGAATTATTCACTGAGTTGTGTGAAAGGAACAAGATAATTAAAAGCTTCTCATCAGTATCCAGGCATCACGCGAATGGACAAGAGGAAGCTGTTAACAAAACCTTGAAGGATACTATCAAGAATCAACTAGACGCTACCAAGGGTAGATGGGTTGATGAACTACCTCAAGTACTTTGGGCGCATAGGACGACTGTGAAGGCAGCAATGGGACATACTCCATTCTCGCTAGCATTTGGCTCGAAGGCAATGCTGTCAATAGAAGTAAATATCTCAACTCACATACGAGAGTTTTATAATCAAGAAGAAAACTAAGAACTTTTAAAATTGTCCTTGGATTTACTTGATGAAACACGTACTCAGTCGCAGATTACTAATGCAGCATACCAACATCGAGTGACAAGATACTTCAACAAGAAAGTTAAGAAGAGGCTCTTTAACGTTGGAGACTTGGTCCTAAGGCGAGTATTTGTAAATACGAGAGACGCATCTGCAGGAGTATTCAACCCAAACTGGGAGGGTCCTTATGTGATCGAAGCGATAGTAGGAATCGGGGTTTACAAGCTGGCTCGGCTGAATGGCTCGATGATAAAGAACTACTGGAACGTGGAACATTTGTGACCCTACTACTATTAAAGTGATGCTATAACTCTTGTTTCTGATGTAATATTTTAAACTTCAGTTATTAATAAATTTAATCATTTTTCAAGATATTACAAAGTGCTATTCTTTAAAATTACTTGAGGGGCATATGTGTATGATTAACCAGAATTTATCTAGAAATACATGATATATTACTTGTATAGGCAAATCATAGAGTTAGATTAGTAGTGGTGGTCCAAGAAAGAATTACTAATTATACAGTTACACTTTCACAAGTGTTTCATAACCATTTTCTTTCAATGGATTTAAACTGTATGAGTTTAGTATTCTGTGACCAGAATCCACTTGAACTATTCTATGAACTCTTTGATGTAACTTAAGTCATCAAAAGATTCAACTACATATTTTATAAATCTATGACATTTGTATCTTGTTCATAGTGGTTTTGACAAGATCATTCTCTGCAAAGAGTTAATATGCCTATATCCACTGAAAGTAATTTCATCTCATTCGCAATGGATGTACATTCAGGGGTGGATATGAGTTTTCGTTGTATTCTTAAAACGATCACTCTAGATTTTACCTTGTGCAAAAGAAATTTGAAATGTTTGAAAAATTTCATGAATTTCTAGCAATGGTAAGTGGTTAAAGATCTTGCGAACTGATAGGGGTGGAGAAAAAGTTAGTAGATATGCAGTTCAAAGATTATTAATTTGATTTTGAATTATATCCAAACTTACCTTCCCAGAAGTTCGTGTTGCATATTGATGATTGGTTACTAGTCATTGCCTAAATCCTTCTATTGTAATAAAATTTCAGAATGATGTAATGGTTGTATACTTAATGTAAATCATTACTAGATTCATGGATAACCTAATCGATATCTTAAGAAAAGCTAGAACTGCTAACCTTGGTTTGCATGTTTGTTAGCTATTCTAAGTGATTAGGGGTGGAGCATCCCATAGTCATTAGATAAGAAAGTGTTTGTTTAAACAAATACCACTTTTTCTAAGAAAATGACTAAGTCTGAAAATAAAGTAGCAAATAAAGGAGATATTTTTTTCTTGATTCCAGAAGTGTTCTATCATCTTATTTTACAGGATGATCCCACTGCCTCTGTTGTCTTAACACAACTGAAGAGGTCTATACCATTTAGTTTTCTTTGACATAGTTCACGGTACCTTGTTGTAGTGGGAGAGTTTCTAGGAACTCATCTTCTTATAACTTGGAAGACACTAGTGATTAAAATCCATTGTGAGTTTAAACAAGTAATGGATTGTCAAGATAAGAAACTAAGAAGAAAGCCAACAGAACTATGGTTTGATCCATTCACATGGAGTAACCTAAAGTTTTCTATTACAAGGACATAAAAGGAAATTTTCGTTAATGAGTCTATTCAATGGACTTAACAAAGCTTCCTGTTCCTAGTATTATAGGTTTGAGTTTATCTGAACCTATGGCTTGTGGTATACCTGGAAATTACTTACTCTAATGCAAGCAACTTACTTTAGTAAGATGCTGATGCATTTTCTTTCCAATGGAAATCTATAGAAGCTTCACAACTTCTTAGATATAGATTATATTTATCTAAGGAAGAGTTTCAACTATTCCAGAAAAGATAAAGCCATGAAAGAATTCTTAAATCAACAGTGAGAGGTCTCAGATATGCTTTTGTATGCCTTAGACCAGACACCTGCTGTTGAGTGGGAGTAATGAGTAAGTATCAGATTAATCCAGGAGAGGAACATTGGAAGACAATCAAGTAAATCTTAAGATTAAGAAGAGGAACTATATGTTAGTCAATAAGGGTGTTTGTTTAAAACTCTTAGACTACACCACATCAGATTTCAAGACTTGCCTTTGTGCTAGAAAGTCTGCTGATGAGATGGTGATTACTTTGGGGGTGGAGTAGCGATTTTGGAGAAGTGCAAAAACCTATCTGAAATCTCTTTGTCTACCAGAAAGAGACTGAATGTTAAAAGTTGCAGGAAAGATACTTTTTCAGTCTAAGGAAAGTTCTATACATTTGTGGCAGTGTTCCAACTTGCCTTAACTACTAGGGTTACTTCCTGAATAACGAAAGAGTAGTTTCCCAAAAGTATAGAATCCAGTATCCCAAAAGAGTAGACATATAGAGAGGAATTTCACATTATCAAGGATTTTGTGATTAAGGAAGAGTAATGGTGGAGAAGAGGTTGTGTTTAATTCAACCTGTTAGATCCCATTACGAGGAGTTTACTACTATTACACTTGATTGGTATATCAAGGTGTTAATGATTATTTGAAATGCACTTTTTGTTTTATATTAGTGCAAGTAGGAGTTTGTTGGGTTTTATGCCCTAAATAAAACTCATTTCATATAATCAGATTTACTTATTAATAAAGATCAGAAATAACATTTTATGTTGCATGGTTCACATGATTTATTTCATGATTATATGTATATAATGTATGAATTCTTTTTAGGTCCAGAACATATGAGTTGGTTAAAGATTATTGTGTTCTCAGCACAGTGGAATATAATCTTTATTATATGTTCAAAAGTAGATTCCCTGATTTTTCAGAACACTGGATTTAGACTGACATGGTATAATCAGCGATAGGTATTCTTACACCTTGGAAAAGTGTTATGTCCTTTCCAGGACATTGGCAAAGTTTACCAGTATCGGATGCATGGAGTATGCATTGGAATGGACCGATATTGAACTTTGAATTAGATTTTGAAACTTACCGTAAACATCTATTCAATTCAATATCATAAGTTGATCCTAGATCACATGATCGAAATCCTGATATGGTTAGGCTCAATTTCAAGAGTGTTATTCGTGTTCTTTGATTTGTTAGTTAAGCCTTCTTCTGTATCAGGGTGATACGTACATTTTGGGAACACGGTAATACAATTGAGTGGGGGAGCGCTAACATAAATATGGAATCTATAGCTTCTATTTGGCAAATAGAAGTAAAGGATGATTTCCTTCGAGCTTAACCAAACGAAGATAAATGGTGGAGATCTCATTTCACTTAGGTGAAATATCATTTATACAGGGTTAAGTGTTTTAAGGATAAAATACATTGTAGGGTGTTACGGTAATTTAATCCCTGTACAGTGTAAATCATCTATATAGAGGATCATTGATCACATTAGGGTTATAACAATGGATAACTAATGACGTGTCTATATCGTGGAACATATAGAGCGTTTCTATATGACTGAGAGTGCAATTCCAAGTTCTAAGTGTGGATTCAATGAGGAATTAATAAGTTAGGGAATTTACTTGGTAAATTCGGTTCGACTTATTGGAAGCTCGGTTATATCGACCCATGGTCCCCATACTAGTTGAGGCCATACTGCTTGTAAGACTCAGTTAATTGATTTTAATTAGTCAATTATAATTCTAAAAGTTAGACTATGTCTACTTTATGAATTCTCACAGTTTAAGGATGAAATCGTAAATAAAAGGGTTTCTAGGTTTAATTATTAATTAAGAGACTTTGTATGTCTAATTAATAATTATTTTAAATGATAATATTATTTAATAATCTATTTTAGTTATTAAATAATTAGTTTTGGCATTTAAATGATTAGAATTGGAAAAATGGCATTTTTGGAGAAATTGAAATAAAATTGAGGAAACTGCAAAATCCAAGTGAGGCCCATATTCCCTCTATGGCCGAGCACTCCCTTTGTGTTTCCCAATTATTATTTTTATTTTTTAATTGTCATGTAATTGCTAATCAAAGCCTAGCTATAATAGGAAAGTGGTGAATCACACTAAATAAGGCAGTTAATCAATTACACAGTAAAAGAGGAAACTGTTTTATTTGGAAAGTTGTGCTCTCTCTTCTCCCTATATAAAGCAACCTTTGTGTCTCTTCTCTTGCATGCTATCAGCCACGAAATTAAGAGAGAAAAGAGAGAGAATTTTCGAAATCCTTGTGAGATGAGTAGTGCCCACACACATCAAGTGGTATCTCAATCATAGTATGGAAGACTATGGAATTTCTGTATCAAAGAAGGAGAAAAGAAGATCCAGTTCAGATCTTGGTGATGTTCTGCTACAGAAAGGAATCAAGGGCTAGAGATCTGAACGGAAGGAGTCATATTATTTCGCTGCACCCACTGTAAGGTTTTCTAACTTTATATGTGTTTATTTTCATTGTTTTGGAATTCATATTAGGTTGTTAATCCAACATACCTGTTAGTAAATCTAGATCCTGGTAAAATAATTTCCAACACACTCCTGCTTCAACCAATTTTTCTGGTAACAAATTAGACTTTCCATATAATTTCTGGATTATCGATAGTGGGGCAACCCACCATGTATGTTTTGATTATAGATGTTTTAATTCTTTCCAATCAAAACCACATGCTAATTGTGTCACCCTACCCGATGGCACCTCAATTAAAATAGCAAAGGTTGGCACGGTTATTATTAATCCAGAAATAACTCTTACTAATGCCTTATATGTCCCTCAATTTTGTTTTAACTTCTTATCAGTAAGCTCCTTGTTGCAGCATTGTTCTAACAAACTGATATTCACATCTGATTCTTGTTTCATTCAGGGGTCTTCTCAGACATTGAGGACTGGGATTGCTAAGAAGTTTGGCAAACTCTACTACATTCAACAAGAGACAGCTGCCACTAATCCTTTTCTTTGCAATGTCTCTTGTAATAAAAACCAATGGCATTCCCGCCTTGGTCACCCTTCTGTATTGATTACCAATAAAATCAATAAAATGTTTCACTTGTCACCAAGTACTTCTTCTCATTTTCATTGCAAAACATGTCATTATGCAAAGCAAAAAAAATTGCCCTTTATTTCACATAATAACATTGCACCTACTGTTTTTGATCTCATACATATGGACATTTGGGGTCCATACCATATAGAATCCATTGAAGGATACAAATATTTTTTGACCATCGTTGATGATCACTCACGATATACATGGACCTATCTATTACATGCTAAATTTGATGCCCCTGCTATCATCAAAATTTTTTTTACCCTTGTTAATACTCAATACAAATCCCACATAAAGTCTGTAAGAATAGACAATGCCAAGGAACTATCCGTGTCAAGTTTCTTTGCTAGCAAAGGGGTCATCCATTACAATTCCTGTGTTTTCCGTCCACAACAAAATTATATTGTCGAACGAAAATACCACCACATTCTAAATGTTGCACGGGCCCTTGCTATTCAATCTAATGTACCTCTGATATACTGGAGCTATATGGTGTGTACTGCAATTTATTTGATAAATAGAACACCTTCCATTTTGTTACAAGACAAAACTTCTTATGAAATTCTTCACCGAAAATCCCCTATGTATGACCATTTGAGGAACTTTGGTTGTTTGGCCTATGCTTCCAACATGGTCCACTCCCATAAGTTCTCTCCAAGATCAAAAGCATGTGTGTTTATTGGCTATCCTAAACATATGAAAGCTTATACTTTACTTGACATTGCTACTAATCATATTTTTCAATGCAGAGATGTAATTTTCTATGAAAACACCTATCCTATGACCAACAGATCTCACACAGATGATTTCGACAAGATCTTCTCATCAACTGTTACTCCCCAGCATTTTTCTAGACAACCACCCAACAACAATGCTGAAACCAGCAAAAACGCAACATCGGGTGACATTTTTCGACTCAACAGAAGCACCAATGCAAACAATGTTGACAAACAGCAACTCAACACCAGCAATATTAAAAAGATAGCTGATGTTCACCACACAAAATCTGGCAGACCCACACAAAAGCCTAAACATTTAGAGCAATACATGTGTGATTTAATCCAAGTCTCTACCTCAACATCTCATCCTCTCACAAATACTCTGGCTTATACCAGGTTTTCAAATAACTTTAGAGCAGCCATCCTTACTTCACATAAACTGGTTGAACCCAAGTCCTATTCCCAAGCTTGAAAATACAAAATCTGGAATAATGCAATGGGAATTGAAATCAAGGCCCTTGAGGACAACCACACATGGATAATTGTCACCTTACCCGATGGCCAACATGCTATCGACAACAAATGGGTTTATAAAATCAAATATAACATCGATGGCAGTGTGGAAAGATGCAAGGCACGTCTCGTTTCCAAAGGGTATACACAACAGCCTGGTATTGATTATTTTGATACCTATGCTCATGTTGCAAAATTCAATACCCTTAAAATCCTTTTTTCCCTTGCTGCCATCAATAATTGGCATTTACACCACATGGACATTAACAATGCTTTCCTCCATGGTGATCTAAATGAGGATGTTTATATGAAACTACCTCAAGGATACACTCCCAAAGGAGTGATTCCCACAAATGCAGTTTGCAAATTACAAAAAAGCTTATATGGTTTAAAACAGGCATCAAGATAATGGTATACCAAACTCAGCAATCATCTTATTCAGCAAGGATTCCACCACTCCAAATCTGATCATTCTTTATTTTTTTGAAATACATCAGGTGTTTTCTTTTCCTTACTCATTTATGTTGATGATATTGTTGTTGCCACTAACAATCTTGATGAACTAACGAAGTTCAAAAGATGTCTCGATGCACAGTTTAAATTTAAAGATCTTGGCAGCCTTCGTTTCTTCCTTGGTCTGGAAGTGGCTCGTTGTTCCAAAGGCATCTTCGTGTCTCATAGGCCCTTCACTCTGCAACTTCTCAAAGAAACAGGCTGCTTAGGCTCTAAACCTGCCTCTACACCAATGGAACCGAACACCAAACTGCATAAAGACTCAGGAACTCTGCTGCAAAATGCATCACAATATAGAAGCCTCATTGGAAAATTGACCTATCTCACAATCACTCGACCAGACATTACCTTTGTTGTAAACAAACTCAGTCAATACACTCAATCACCTCGACAACCTCACTTAGATGCTGCATACAGAATACTTCACTACCTGAAGAACTCTCCTGGTCAAGGCCTTTTTTTCCATGCTTCAGCACCATCAAAACTCACCCTCCAAGCATTTGCTGACGCTGACTGGGGAGCTTGTCTCGACACCAGAAGATCTATCTTTGGATACTGTGTTTTCCAAGGAGACTCCCTCATTTCCTGGAAGTCAAAAAAAAGCAAATAATATCCCGTTCATCAGCTGAAGCAGAATATCGGTCTATGGCTAATGTCACTTGTGATCTCCAATGGATCATCTCCTTACTCAAAGATTTTCAAGTCGACATCTCACTCCCTGCTCTTCTATTTTGTGACAACAATGCAACAATCCACATTTCAGAGAATCCAGTGTTCCATGAACGAACTAAACATGTGGAAATTGATTGCCACATCGTCCGAGAGAAACTGACCAATGGCATCATCAAACTCAATCATGTTCCCTCCAAAATGAACCTAGCTGATATATTCACTAAACCCCTTTTCCCTGCTCATTTCAATGAGATAATTTCCAAGATGGATGTAAAAAAATTTTACACTACATCTTGACGGGGGCTGTTAAGATAGTTAGTTAATTAGTTAGGTAATTCTGTTATATTAGTTCATTCAGTTATTGGACACTTTCTTTGTTTTTCTACCTATATAAGGCTTTCCTCTTTCACTTTGTAAATCATCCAATTCATAATAAAGGAATTGTCTTTCTTTCTTTCTCTCTCTCTCTCTCTCTCTCTATATATATATATATATATATATATATATATTTCTCTAATATATTATTGAGGAGTGCTAAGGAAACTCTCTATCCCACTCTCTTTTGCACTATCTTTGATGTAATGACAAATGTCAAATTTTGAGTAAGGTTTGTTTTCTTTAATATTTAGTTATGATATTCTAATGTTATTATAATTATGCTATTCTAACTAAATTATTGTCTAATAACTAGTTATTTATTATAATCTAATTACTTTATAAACTTTTTATTTTTACTTAATTATAAGAAAATATATATATATTTGGAAGAAAAAAATAACACATCAAAAAATAAAAAAAACAAGAAGTACAATACGGATATTTAAATTATACATAGATTAATCTGAAGTTTTTATTTTAAAAAAATAATAAAAAAATAAAAACTATAATAAGTTTAATGTATACAAAAGTTAATACAATTAAAATAAATCAATGACTTAAAACTATTGCTATTAATCTTTTGTACTATTTATATTTTATTAGTTTTATATTATACAGTACTAGTTTTTTTTTTCGAATTGATCACTTTGTTTTTAAGTTGTTTTTTATTTTTCTTATACAAGTGAAAATTCACTCTACTTCTAATACAATATTTTTTAATTATTTTCTTTATTTAATATAGCATAAAATGAGGTTCAATAAATTAATATACTAAGTCAACGATGTATTTTTTCTTAGAAAAAAAAGGTCAATGATAGAAAAAAAAAAAAAAAATGAAGCATTATAGTGGCTCAATTTTTTTTTTAATTTGCTATACTTTTTACTATAGAATATATAGATAAATGTTTGAACTATTATTTATCTTATATACATACCTATTTTACTATATATTAAATTATAATAAGAAAATATTAATATTAGGATGAGTACACCATATGGTATGTGTCTATTCAACTAGTATATATATACAATACTTTATATCAAAAGAAAAATACATGTAAATATCACAAAGAAAATAAATAAAAGTATTTAATTACATATGTAAATATATTAGATGGTTTAATGGTGTATTTATATTGATAAATAATATATTATAATAATCATAAAAAAATATTACTTTTTCAGAAAGAAAAAAAGATTTAAGTTGTATTAGTTTTTATTCTGCATAATTTCTTAAAAAGAAAAAAAAAACTTACAATTTTTATATAAATATTAATTGTTACTTTGTTTTATTTTAAAATATATATATTATTATTTTTATTTTTAATGTGGTTAATTCTTTTATAAACAAAAAATTAATAAAATAAGTATAATAGAAGTAGCAATGGCACAATTATAATAACATTAGAATATTATAACTAATTATTAAGTAAAACTAACTGTTACTAAAAATATGACATTTGTCATCACATTAAAGAGAGAGAGCAAAAGAGAGTTTCTTTAGCACACTTCTATATTATTAAATTCAAAATTGTGAAGTGCAATCATACTACTACAGATTTTGAGATGCATTTTTATGTAGAGTGATATGGTGTGGACGATTTGTATGGTGTAAGCAGTAAACCATCTAATGAAAATATCAAAGAAAAATAAATAAATAAATAATAATAAAAAAAATAAAGAAAGGAGAAGAATAAAAAGTATAACAGTGACACAAGGAACAAATATGAAGTTGACAGATGTATGAGAAAAAGAAAGGAAAGGAGAAAAGTCCGTAACGCTGTATTGTTGTATTGTTGTATTGTTATATAGACTGAGGCCCATCCTCGGAATGCGAGTAATAAATGCAAAGAGAGGCAGAATGGTACAGCACTTTTCTTTGTCAGAAATAATCAGAAAAGAGGGTGTGATGTGAGAGGTCAGAAAATCATTTTGTAATCGATTGCTTTATGATTGGCGATCAATTATTTATGACTTTGAATTAAAAAACCAGTAAAATAATTTTACAAATAAATAAATGTCCGTGTTCGAGGAAGAGAGAAAAGAAAAGTCCTCCCTTCTTTTCTTTTTTTTTTTTTATCTTTTTCAGATGCCCTTTTCAACTTTTGGTTTTCCCATTGATCTGACAACACTACGTAAATTGTCAAAATTCATGTATATTAAGCCTATGTATGATGACTGACCATGGCATGCTTATGGTAAACTTCTTTTACATTCTCTCATTATTATTTTTTGTTTATATAATACATATACACATATAGAGAAATTTATTCTCTTGTTCATCATAATATTTCTTTTCCTAAAAAAAAATTAAATAAATAAATACAACTTAATTTTGTTACCTATTCATGGAACACCACTACATAGAAGCTAATAATCTATATATAAAGGAGAAATAGAAGGTATCGCACTCTAATTTTTTTTTAATTAACATTATTAGTTTTTTTATTTTTAAATTTTTTATTAGTTTCATAAATATTAATTGATATAAAATAAACATTTTTATTTATCTTTTCCATAATTTTCATTTTTTTTTCAAAAATAATAACTCATTTTTATTTCTTCATCACCTTTTTCAAAAAATATTTCTCTCTTTTTTTTAGTTTATCTTCATCACATAATTAAAAAAATTAAAAAATAATATTTTTTTAAAAAAAATTACAATTCACCTCATTATTAATTTATATAATCGTAAATTATATATATATATAATTTTTTAAAAAAGGTGAATTTTTTTTTTGCCAACTATAAGACTTTTGATAAATAATTAATAATTATTGGTAATTCAGATTTTCGTTAACGATAATAACCTTATTTTCGTGATAAGTTTTGCACAAAAAATATAGAAAGTAAAAGAAGAAAATATAACACATAGCTTTTTATGTAGTCTTCCAATTAAAATTCTGCATAGTCCACGAGTCAATCTTATTCAGATTATTCAGATACAAACTAGGTTTCTTTTCTCTTAAGGATTTTTTTTTTTCAGTACATTCTACCCCTATTTAGAGTAACATAGGGTGGCAGTTAATTATAATCAGATTCAAATCTCACAATCATATTTCCCTAAAATTGTGGGCCTTAATTACGCACCACGTAAATAAATAAAGTTATTATTTGAAAATCATACAGCTGTGATTTATCCGCTTTTACTGGATCAACGCTGACGTGGATTTAAATACGCTGCAAAGTGTATCTTGCTAGGCCATCTCGCTGAGAACTTGAATAGCAACAATAATCCTGGCTGCGAGCTGGAGGTTTTCCCATGTCTTTCTGAGGTTGATAACGTAAATCCCGTTGTTTCTGCGATTGAAGACATAACGCTCCATCTGACAATCGTAGTTATTGGTGACAAGGTGAACTTCAGTAGTCAACATCATTTGAATGCCAGCTTCCATCTGAGAGAGATGACTTGAAGGAGCAATGGATCTCATTGAAAGATGTCTGCAGCTGATTAGTGAAGGTACCATGAGTATGCCTTCCTATAGCGAGATGGATGCCTCGCTATCCGTCACTTAGGTTCTTCCAGCTGTGATACTTAGTTAGTACAATGTAGATTATATGCTAAGTGTTCTACCAGTAAACATGTCTCGTCATCACCTTTTTATACGTAGCGAGGTTGGTGCCTCGATATGCATTATTGATGTCATCCTTATCATTGTGTCTTCTAAAAGAAATAGTTTCTCGTCAATGCGTGAATCAATAGTTCGTACATTCTTGTCTCGCTTAAGACTATACAGTCAGCGAGTTATAGATATGCTCTATTAACTCTAAATTTAATGAGTTATTCCATTTTAATATCCTTCAATGTAATTGCTATTATATTTGTTGATTCGTATTCTCCAAGGTTGACACATATCATCCTCTGAAGTGCCAACTGAATTTCGGGTATAACAATTGCCCATTAAAAAGTCATTTTCAGAGAAAAGTGCTTTTTAAATGATTACAGAGTGTATTTTTGTCACGATCCATTTTGAAAAAATGCATGTCCTCTGATTTTGGCAGTTTTGTGGCTTCGAGGCACATCAGCATTTAATAACCATCTTTTTCACTTCCTTTTAAATTTTACCCGTTGGATCAATTGTCTCCTTAATCTGACAGAGATCAACCTAATTGTATAAAATGAAAAAAGGAACCACCTTTCAATGTCTTTGCCATTTCAAAAATTCTTGAAATTTTTTGAGCTTTTCTGTAAAAAAAAAAACATACCCATATATTTTTGAAACTTTGCATGCCATCTCTGTCTTTGACATTCTTCTTGCGAGTTTCATCCGATTTGATTTTTGACCTCAAGCATTCAGAGAGATCACCACACCGTTCGTCGTACTGTCGATTGCATTCACCGCACAAGAAACTGACTTCAAACAGTAAGTGATTCCTCTTTCTTTCTTTTTCTTACATGTTGTTTATTTCTTATTTCTGGGTTTGATCACTGCTTTCTTAGTTTGCACCTTTATCTCCTTATCTGGTTTTAGCGATTTAAGGTTGAGTTGTTTCTGGATAAATTTTAAGGTTTAGGCAGACCGTAGACTTTTGGGTTTCTCAAATTTACTAGCTTCCAGTTTGATAAATTTTATCCAGGAATTGGGATTGCTTTCTTTTTGCAACAATGTCCCAATCTAGTTCAGAAGTTTATCGTCCAGAATATTTAGAAACAAATTGCCCTAGTGAACTTGCCATAAATCCAAAATTTCAGAACCCAAATCCAAATTAGAGATAAATGATGCAAAAATTAGGGAACACTTGGTGAAAACCCGTCAAGATGACATTTCTAGTCACCACAGACGCTTCTTGCAAGAAATTACAGAAGGTAAACGTCGTTTCTTACGAGATGTTGCTTGGCCTGAACCCCCCAATTATCATCAATTCCTTTGGCTAGGCCTTTATTTTTACCCAGAGTCACTATTTCTTTTGAATCAGGTGACCTGGACTTTAAAATTATGACTTTCAAGCCTCGAAAATCAAAGACTCCCCGAGACCCTAACGTCAACTTCGAGGCTGAACTAATAGAGTCGAAGGTGCAAGCCATCGGAGACTACGTAGGAACTTTTTTAAGGACTTGTGGCATCGAATACAAGAGAACTTGTCGGGTTAGATCAGTAGCTGCTGGTGAGTTTAGTTGTTACCTGCCTAAATGACTTACTCGCGAAGCATTTGAGGGGACTAGTGGCAAGGCCAGTACGAGTGGCTCGATAGGGATAGGCACTTGCAGCCTCAAACACATCAGTGCTGGAGCAATTCTCCCTCTGCGAGACTACTTTATGGACTTCCTCAACCATCTCGGAATTGCTCCCTTCCAGTTAGTTCCTATTTCCTACAAAATCCTTGCAAGTCTTAAGGTTCTGCACAAAATTTTGAATTGGGAATGCCCACTCTCCTGGAAATAGAGTATCTTTACACGGTGAAGGCAGTTCCTGCGAGGAAGAATGGTGTAGGAGGTTTTTATTATCTCGGGACCCACACATGCAATCGTAAGATCATTATTGGGTTGCCAAATAAGACTCCCTTCAAAGAGGACTTTTTTTGGACAACTGGTCATTCCCCAATCAACACAACCACCTTCTGCATAATTCCTAAGTGATTGCTTGCTTAAGACTTGGTTAAATTATTCCATGTCTTTAATTCTGATTTTGCTGACTTTAGTTTTGCTTTTGTTTTTGACAACTATCTCAAAAGACCAATGCCTACTCTCGAGATGGCTGAGCGATGCAGACTCCTACTAGGTCTTCCATTTAGTCTTTGATCAATTAAGTTCCTTTTGAGCGAGGTCAACCTGAGGTCTGTGGGTCTCCTTATTGAAAAGGAGTTTACTTGTGATTACAAATATCCCAAGTATTCTTCTTGGCAGTAGGTTCTGGTCCCAGCGAGGAATCTCAGGATTATGTGACTCAAATACACTACCTATAGAATGCAGTCCCTCGAGAAGCTGAAGAAGGAGCATCCCGAGGTAATCAATGTGGTTGGTCACCCACAGTGCTTAGGGCTGAGCATACTACTTTAGTGTCTTTTCGAGATAGCCATTATAATTTCTACACCTGGAATCCCCTTCTCATTGATCGCATTGCACATAGGTTTGATAGTTGGTACCCAAACTTCTACGTCCAAATTAGTTGTACTGACTCGTATTATGGGATAGCCGAGTAGTATGGGACCATGCTGGATATGGCAGGTCATATAGATGCGAGCTGGGATTTAGAACCAATTAACTCCTATGATATATTCAGGATCACAGGATGTAGAGACTTTAGTGGATATTATAGTCCTCCTACCTCGTCTTCTTATGATTATGGTAAATCCCTTAGGCGGGATATTATGTCGCAACTTCCCCTTTTTCTTGCCTTCAAACATATGCTAACATATTGTTTTGTCTCACTGAAATGAATCTTGAAGACCTCTTTCAATCTTCAGGCAAGAAGGGAAAGAAAAGGTTGACTGCCTCGGAGACTTCATTAGATGTCAACATGGAGTCCGTCAAAAGGCCCATGAAAGCAACTCCCAACAAGAAGCGAGCCTCCCAGGTTGTTGATCTCAAGGTCCCCGAGATTGAGACTCAGGCTACCACCCATCCTCTGGCCCCCACACATACTAATGAACCTATTCCCAAAGTGAATCAAGCTTCTACCAATTCAAGCCAAGAACTCGAGACTCTGCTTGTGGAGCCTGGGAGTACTGGCTTAAAGTACACTGGGGAATTTGGTGCGGCTTGTTGGCATCACTTCAAGTCCTTCCTTCCCAATGAATGGGACTTCATCAACAATGGGAGCCTTTAAGAGATGCTTGAAAGGAGTGTCGCCCATGGCCTCCCGATAAACTCCTATATCCTTCTCCTCGTACTTCCCTTTTTAACATCCTTTAGACTTGATTACACATTCTTTATTTACTTTCAGCAAACCTTCCTATCCTTTGTCGCCAAACATCAAGGTATGGAAAGAACGAAGTAAATGGAGAGTGAGATCCAGAATTTAATAGGTCATCACGAGGATGTAACCAAGGAATGGAATGACTCCAAGGCTGAGGTCACTCGCTTAACCAAAGAAGTTGAGGAAGTGAAGAGGACCCACAAGGCCGAGCTTGAAGCTTCTAAGGAGGAGGTGAGGCATAAGATCGAGGCATGCCAGAAACTCTAGGAAGAATACCAGAAACTCCAAGAGGAACTTAATGCAGCAAAAGTAACGCTCGATGTGAAAGAAGCTGAGACCATTGAGCAATGTAATGTTGTTGGACTACGTTCAATCTACCCAGCCTGGATGGCAAATCAAGGATGGATATGAGTTTTATGGGAAAATCCACGGGGGAAATCCTTGCCTACTTCGAGGAGGCCAAGAAGGTAGACGAGGAAGTTAAGGCAGCAGCAACTGCAGAAGAAGAAGAAGAAGAAGAAGAAGAAGAAGAAGAAGAAGAAGAACCATCCAAGTCTCCTACCATGTAGGCTTGGTTTTTATGTATTCGTTTTTTTATCTAGGAAAGTGGCCCTAAGGCCGAGACAATAGTTTGCCCCTTGTGGCACTTTTGTAAAGATAAATTTGCAAGGTTAGATGGCAAACTTTGCTTTTGAATGCTTCTTACTTTTATATTTTAACTTAATTTATCTGCTTGTTTGCATTTTCATTCACAACTCAAACAATTATATTTTGATCAAAAATACTTTAAGCATTTCCATTGCTCGTATTTTCCTATGATATTATTTAAGTAGTTAGTGATCTATTATGTGCGCGAGTAGTTATTATCTGCTATGCTTTTGATTTGTGAGCAGTTATCGATTCTGCTTCGCATAAACAGTTGTAACCTATTTTAAGCAAACTTAAATACACTTTTAATGATTCATCACTTTGTATATTTTTGATTCCTCATATGAATAGTTAGGCCTTCTATTCATATATTAGGTTTAAGTAGTTTTTCAAAGCATCTTGGTGTCTCGTGTAACACTTTCCTATAAAATGCGAGTCGTTAGTGTTTAGCTTTGCATGTAGCTTAATGTTGTTCTTATGAGTTATTTTTCATTTACAACTGTTACTTTTGATTTTCCTTTCTCGTGGGAAAGGTTCTTTAATCAAAAACATTAAAAAATTTTAAAATTTTTTAAAAAATTCTAAAGTAGTGGGTTTGCAATATATCACGTACTTCTAGATAGATTCCGGTTTATCATACACATATGCCCCTCAACTACTTTTAAAGGATGACACTTTATAATTACTTGAAAAATGATTCAACTTTATTAATACCTGAAGTTCAAAATATTACATCAGAAATAGAAGTTACAACATCAGTTTACTGGTAGTAGGGTCGTAAATACTACACGTTCCAATAGTTCTTTATTAGCAACCTGTCAAGTCGAGTTAATTTGTAAACCCTGATTCCAACTTCGATTACATAAGGACCCTCCCAGTTTGGATTAAACACTCCTTCAGAAGAGTCTCTCGTATTCGCAAATACTCGTCTTAGCACCAAGTCTCCAATGTTAAATAGCCTCTTCTTCACTTTCTTGTAGAAGTACCTCGTAACTCGGTGTTGATATGTTGTATTAGTAATTTGCGAATCAACATGTTTTTCATCAAGTAGATCCAAGGACAATTTTAAGAGCTCTTGATTATAGAAATTTTGTCTGTGTGTCGTGATATTTACTTCTACCGGCAGCATTTCCTTCGAGCCAAATGCTAATGAGAATGGAGTATGCCCTGTTACTGTCTTCTTAGTTGTTCTATGAGCCCAAAGTACTTGAGGTAATTCACCAACCCCTCTACCTTTGGCAGTGCCTAACTTCTTTTCGATAGTATCCTTTAAGGTTTTATTAACTGCTTCTACTTGCCCTTTCGCAGAATTCATTGAATAAGTCACCGTCGAACTAAGTTCTGTTATCAAATACAATCTTAATGGGTATTCCAAACCTACAAACTATGTTTTTTACAACAAAGTCGAGGACTTTTTGTAGGTTATGGATACCAGAGGTTCAGCCTCTGTCCACATTGTAAAGAAGTCGACAGGCACCACTGCATACTTTGCTCCTCCTCGCCCTGTGGGAAGTGCCCCAATTAAATTGATCCCCCATATTGCAAATGGGTAAGTCAAGGTCATCATCCTCAGTTCCAATGGTGGTACGTGAGGTATATGCGAGAATCTCTGATATTTATCACACTTGCCAAATTCATGGGTGTCCTTGTTTGTGGTTGGCCAGGAATATCCTTGTCGAATAATATTTTTTGACAAGCTTTGCCAATCTGCATGGTCCCCAGAAAAGCCTTCATGAATTTCTCTGATGATCTCATTTGCTTCTGTGGGAATAACACAGCGTAGGAGAGGCATTGAAGAGTCCCTTCTATATAATTTGCCCTCTACTATCGTGTAGCGAGGCACTAAATATAGGAGTTTTCGTGCCTCGTTTTTGTCAATTGGAAGTTATCCGTTGAGAAGATAGTTAACTATAGGTATCATCCAGGTAGGTGAGCTATCTATCATCTCAACTTCTTCTTTGTCACATATACTTGGCTCATTTAACATCTCCACAAGAACCAAGTTCAATTCATCCAATTCATTTTGCGAGGCCGTTTTTTCTAAGGCATCGACATTTAGAGTTTTTCTCTCTTGGTATTTGTTTGATTTTGAAATAATCAAACTTTTTCAAGTTCTTCCGAACCTTCTCTAGGTACTTTGCCATTTTTAAGCCCTTAGCCTGGTATTCTCATAGTACTTGATTTACAATTAATTGCGAATCACTATGGCATATAAGATTCTTAACCTTCAACACTTCAACTGTCTTCAAACCAGCGATCAAGCCTTCCTACTCACCCTCGTTGTTTGATGTGTCAATTTGAAATCTTAAGGCATAGTGAAAGTAAAAGCCTTCTGGCAAAATTAGTATCACCCCTGCACCCGAGCCATTGTCATTGGATGCACCATCCACGTATAATTTCCAAGTATCCACGTCTTGCTGAATAAGTAGATTTTCCTCTAGAGTTATTCATTCTATCAAGAAATCTGCCAAGGCTTGGCCCTTGATGGACGTTAGTGGGTGATAAGTTATGTCAAACTGCCCCAGTTCAATTGACCATTTTATCAATCTTCCAAAAGCATCTAGTTTTGATAAAACTTGTCTCAAGGGTTGATCAGTTAACACCTTAATCGGATGTGCCTAGAAGTAAGGCCGTAACTTGCGAGATGCATGGATTAGGCATAAGGCAAGTTTTTCAAGAAGGGGATACCTCGATTCTGCCCCCAGTAACCTCTTACTAACATAGTAAATAAGTTGTTGGTGCTTTCCCTCTTCTCTAACTATTGCAGCACTAATTGCATTTTCCGAGACTGCCAAGTAGAGGAGTAATGTCTCTCCAGTTATGGGTTTTGCTAGAACTAGAGGTGTCAACAAATGCCTCTTTATGCTCTTAAAGCCCTCCACACACTCTTTTTTCCACTCAAATTTTTTGTTGCCTTGCAATACATTAAAAAATGGTAGACACTTATCAGTTGACTTTGAAATGAATTTGTTAAGTGCTGCCATTCTTCCTGTTAATGCTTGAACTTCCTTGGGTTTAGTTGGTGATGGCATATCTATCAAAGCCTTGATTTTCTTAGGATTTGCTTCAATGCCCCTTGCGTTGACTATGAATCCCAGAAACTTTCCTGAGGAAACTCCAAAGGAACACTTTTTTGGTTAAGTTTGACTTTTTCAATATTTCAAAGCACTCCACTAGGTCTGTTGTATGATCTCCACTCTTTATCGATTTCACCAACATATCATCAATGTAGACTTCCATGTTTCTTCCTATTTGTCTCGCAAACATTTCATTCACAAGTCGCTGATATGTTGCCCTAGCATTTTTCAATCTAAATAGCATGACTTTATAACAATAAAGTCCTATGTTGGTTACGAAGCTTGTATGCTCTTGGTCAAGGACATGCATTTTTATCTGGTTATATCCAGAGTATGCGTCCATGAACGACATAAGCTGGTGCCCAGCAGTTGCATCCACTAACTGGTGAATCCTTGGTAGTGGAAAGCAATCTTTTGGACATGCCTTATTCAAGTATAAAAAGTCAATACAAGTCCTCCAAGTACCATTTGGTTTTGGGACTAGAATAGGATTGGATATCCACGAGGGATAAAATGCCTCTTGTATAAAGTCGTTACTCAACAATTTCTCCACTTCCTGCTTGAGTGCCCCTTTTCTCTAAGAATCCAAGGGTCGTCTCTTCTGTCTCTTGGCTGGGTAATGTGGATCAACATTCAAATGGTGGCAGATAATCTTAGGGTCAATCCCTACCATGTCTGCTTGGCTCTAGGGGAACTGATCCTGGTTCGCCTTCAAAAAACTTATTAGTTGCTATTTTAATTGTTCATCCATGTTATTCGCAATGAATACACACTTTGTGGGATTTCCTGTGTCTAGAACAACCTCTTCCGATTCGTCAATTGGTTTCAATAGATCTGCTCGTCTTGAATCCGAGGATCAAGATCCTCATCCTTCTTCTCGCCCTCTTCAGTCATGTCTGTCATTTGCTGGTGGCCAACTTTTCTATCCTACAGCTCTATGCGGTAGCATTCACGAGCTAGAATTTGGCCACGTCAGACCACTCCCACACCTGACCTGTCACTGTCTGAAACTTCAGAGATAAGTGCTTAATTTAACTAATTGCCCTTAGTCCAATTAATACTAGTCGACCCAGCAGTATATTGTAAGCTGATGGCAGGTCGACAACTAAAAATTCTTGCATTATTGTGGTGGATAAAGGCGCTTCACCGATGGTTCATGGAAGCTTGATTATTCCTTGACTGGCAATAATGTCGCCTGTAAATCCACACAGATTTACCATGCAAGGTTTTAAGTTGGCTTTTTCAAGTCCCATTTTCTTTAGTGTATCCTTATAAAGGATGTTCACTGAACTTCAGTTGTCCACTAGCACCTTTTTTATCCTTTTCTTGGCAAGCTAGATGGTGATTACCAGTGGGTCAATGTGAGGTACCTCACGTGTTTTGCATCTTCCTCCACGAACATAATCGGAGGTTCCTCAGTCTTAGCCTTTTTAGAAGGTTCCAGAGCAAAAGCAGACTGCCTGTTCTTAATTTCCTTTACATATCTCTTTTGGGCATTGTTACTTTCCCCAGTAATTTGTGGCCCTTCTGCGATAACCATAATATCATCTCCTTCAAGAGGAGGAGGTTTTAATCCTTGGTTGCCGGGGTTATTGGGCAGATTTGGCTGAAAGTGACCTCGCACAACGAGACTCTCTATCTCGTCTTCAGCTGACGACATTCCTCTATCGTATGCTCAATGTCCTTGTGATACTTACAAAATTTGGTTGCATCTCTCTTATGTCTCACATGCCTCATGGGCTCAGGTTTATGGAATGTAACCCTGTGCTCATGTGCGAGATAGATGTTTTCACGAGTTTCATTACGCTAGGTGTAAATGGTTTATATTGGCACTTATTTGTCGTGGTTCTTTTGATTTTTCTTGTCCTTGGCTGACTCCTTAGAGTTATCCTTCCTCTTTGAATTAGAGGCCCCTGGATTGTCAGCCTTGGTCAAGATGGTGCTTGCTGACACAATGTTAGGATTACCTCCCAAGCCAGTCTTTAACAACTTCATCTCTTTTCTTGCTTCCTCTTTTTGAACAAACACTTGAGCTCTTTCATTGAACTTGCTGCTGTTTTTCACTGAGCGACCCTGTAGGTCATCCCATAGCTTGCCTCCAGAAGTGGTAAGATCAGTCGTGATCCCTACTTGAAGAGCAGTAAGTTGGGTACTATCGTCCAAATTTCTAACCGTCACAGTAGCTGTGCTAAAACGACTTAAGTAGGACTTAAGCATCTTGCTCGGCTGTTGCTTTATGTTATTGAGGGAGGAAGCCGCAAGTCATCTATCCCTTGCTGCTTGGAATTGTTTCTTGATGTCCCTACACAACTGTTCCAAAAAGGTCATTGAATGATGGGTAAATTTGTTGAATCAGCTTCTCGCTGCTCCAACTAGCGAAGTGGCGAATAAAATATAGTGTAAATTATTCGTAACATTGCTGGCTCGCATGATAGTATTAAAATTATTAAAGTGTGAGACTGGATCTGTAGTCCCATCATATGATGAGACATGATGGTTCTTGAATCCATGCGGGAATTCAGTACTCTTAATGTCTGGATGGAAAGGCTCGAGTTCCTCATCTGAGTTGTATCTAGAATGTTTTCCATATTCCCCAACTTGATACCTCCTGAATATGTCCTCTAACTTATCAATTCGCAATTGTATATGATCCTCTTGCTCTTAACTGAGTTTTTGGCGAACGTCAAGTTTTTTCTGGTTCAAGTGATTACGAAGATCCGGTTGTTGCTGGTCATAATTACTCACGTACCTCGTCCTACTCATGGACCTCATTCTACTCATGGATCTCGTCCTGGAGTAACTTTCAGTTCTACTTGTGCCTGTACTCTCTCGATCCGTACTGCGACGAGTTCCGTCCCCTCCTCTTGTTGATCGACTACTGGTTCTTGTGCGTACCGAGCTGGCACTCGCCTCGTCACGTACCGGCCTTCTCCCTTGGGTATGGGTTGTTGCATGCCCCCTGCTGGGGTTTGTATGTGCCCCTTCCATGTTGGTTCAAGAAGGACGTTAACAATGCCTTGGTGGCAACCCACCTGTCCTAGGTTGAGTCCCAGTATTTCCATTGTTCTCATGAGGGATTTCCTGCTCCCTAGTCCCAGGTCACCTTCTGTTCTCATTTCTGTGAGAAGGCTCCGATTAATCATTTGGTTGCTCATTTTTAAGGGCATCCTCAGTTTTCCGAGTTTGTTCTTCATGAGCTTTCAGAGGGTCCTCCTGAGTCGTCTCCTGCCACTTAATTCGTCAGCCGCGAGGTTTGCCTCATGGTCTCCTCACTCCAGGCTCAGGTTGGTTTTGTGCATTGTTTTTATATGCCACCCTGGCTGCAGCTGCCTCCCGTTCCAACTCAGTGTTTCGTTGGTTTGCCTCCTTCAGGCGGCGCTTAAGATGACAATTTTCCAATTCGACAATCGGTACGTATCTTGTGGGATAATAGGCACCATCATCCATGGGTTGAGCACCACCAACACCTGTGTTGGGTACCTCATTCCATGTTTTTGGTTTTAGGCCACTTTCAAGTTGGGTCCTTCTTGAACGTGTGGACCGTGTAGATTCTAGGTTTTGGCCACCTTCATGTTGAGTCCTTCTTGAACGCGTGGACTGCGTAGATCGTGTTGTCCGTGAATTGGGAGGCCTCCGTGAGCCCATTAGCTCTTTTCTAGGATAGTGAGTAGTCTTTTCCGGATGAGTATCAACATTTTCTCCGTTATCATCTATGGAAAAAAGATTTTCCTTTTGGTTAGGAGGGTTTTTTCTAAGCTTTTTCCACGTAGGCTCTAAATGAAAGCACCAAATTGTTAACACAGATTTTTGTTAATGATAATAAGCCTATTTTCGTGATAAGTTTTGAAAAGAAATTATAGAAAGTAAAAGAAGAAAATATAACACAGAGCTTTTTACGTTGTTTTGAAGTTAAAATTCTGCATAGTCCACGAGTCAATCTTATTCAAATTATTTAGATACAAACTAGCGTTCTTTTCTTTTAAGGATTTTTTTTTTCAGTACATTTTGCCCCTATTTATAGTAACATAGGGTGGCAATTAATTACAATCAGATTAAAATCCCACAATCAAATTTCCATGAAATTTTGGGCCTTAATTACGCACCACATAAATAAATGCAGTTATTATTTGAAAATCATACAACTGTGATTTATCCGCTTTTATTGGGTTAATTGCTGATGCGGATTTAGATACGCTGCAAAGTCTATCTCGCTGAGAACTTGAATAGAACAATAATCCTGGCAGCGAGCTAGAGCTTTTCCTATGTTTTTTCGATTTTGGTAACGTAAATCCCGTCGTTTCTGTGATTGAAGACATAACGCTCCATCGGACAATCACAGTTATTGGTGACAAGGTGAACTTCAGTAGTTAACATCATTTGAATGTCAGCTTCCATCTGAGAGAGCTTACTTGAAGGAGCAATGGATCTCATTGAAAGATGTCTGTAGCTGATTAATGAAGGTACCATGAGTATGCCTTCCTGTAGCCAGATGGATGCCTCACTATCTGTCAGTTAGGTTGTTCCAGCTGTGATACTTAGTACAATGTATATTATATGCTAAGTGTTCTACCAGACAACATGTCTGGTCAACACCTTTTTATATGTAGCGAGGTTGGTGCCTCGCTATGCATTATAGATGTTATCCTTATGATTGTTTTTTCTAATGCGAAATGGTTTCTCGTCAATGCTTGAATCAATAGTTTGTACATCCTTGTCTCGCTTAAGACTATACAGTCAGCGAATTATAGATATGCTCTATGAACTCTGCATTTATTGAGTTATTCTATTTTAATATCCTTTAATGTAATTGTCATTATATTCGTTGATTCGTATTCTCCAAGGTTGACATGTGTCATCCTCTGAAGTTCCAACCGAATTTCAGGTATAACATTTATTTATTTATGTATTAGTAATTCAGGGCATAAATACCTAAGTTTAACTTCTAGTTACAAATAAATACCTAAGTTTAATGTTTGGCGGTAATAATACCTAAGTTATAATTTTGGAACTTCTGTAGGTACCTACTATTAAGTGTTATATAAATTGCTATGTGACAATTCTTGATTAGTCCAAGTCCTTAAAAATTAGTTTAAATATACCAATAAAAATTACACGTGGATAATCACTTAACATTTAACAGTTAGGTACCTACAGAGTTCTAGAAATATAACTTAGGTATTATTACCGCCAAAAATTAAACTTAGTTATTTATTTATAACTGGAAGTTACTCTTAGGTATTTATGTTGCAACTTACTCTTTACGTACATATATATACATATCTAACCCTAGATGTGGACATCATAACTTTTCTCTAAAGCATAAAAAAAAAAAGAATAATATATTTATATATATAATATCCATATATGCAAACAATGGCAACCCAAAAAACATGTTTTCATAAAATTTCATCAACTTCATGAATTCCAATCTGAGAGGTGACATCCTTTGTCACTCCATTTCAAATTGGTGCATCTTTAGCTGAAAATAAGTATTTCCCAAAGCTTGTGGGATTTTGGCCTAGAAATAAAGGTATTTTTATAGATATTTATATATTTGTAATTTTTTTATTCATTATTAAAGAGGATGTACAAAATTTTTTTGTGGGACACCCCGACATGTGGAGGATCACTAGCAAACCCTACAACCTATATAATGGAAGTAATAGGCTGAAGTGAAGGGACCTTCTTTTTTACTGACTTAACAGCTACCAAGAAGACCATATCCATTGCTTCATCTTTTTCCTTGAGTCCACCATACGTTTTTGACACTCAAACCTAAAACACGATTAATATACATCTATTTTTTCTACTTTATTGGATTATTGTCCATAAGAACCTTAAAACCACCAACTTTGATCAGATTTATGAATATTGAATCTCCCATGAGTCTGGTGTTCATAAGCCTCGATTAAGATTTCACCTAGAAATCCTTTGTTGTATTTTTATCCACACACTCTTGAGATCATAACTCTGGTGTGTCAGATCTAATCAATAAAAACAGAAGTAGACGTAGCCTCATTACAATTACGACATGGGGTTGAACTACTATAAATCTCTAGTGTCCACTTTATCTATTACAGTTTTGTTTAGTCAAATTAATTCATTGCAGTCCTCTTTCTTTTTACTGTCGTGTTATATCAATTAACTAAAACTGCATCAACAGTTTGGAGCTTTCATTGAGAGGATTAAAAAGCGCTCTCAATGTAGTTTGGTGCTTTCATTAAGAGCGTTGAGGTGAAAGTTTGGCTGTTTTCCCTTTGGAAAACTCATTAATTTACCTTTCTCACAATAATGGTGTTGAGTACTAGGATGACCAATTTTGAAGAAGGTGTCGAAGTCCTAAGGAGAGAAGTTAATCAGTCTCTTGATGAAGGAACCTTTGTCGTTCCACAACCACATGGATAGGAGACTTTTCGACAATAAAAAAACTGTTCCATGCCACCTATGTCAGATGATGAGGGGAAAGTTTAAGATTGTGAAATTTCTTCACCATAATCTAGAGAGCACCCACCAATCAGATCCATGACTATGCATGAGAAGAAAATGAGGCCCTATGTGCAGTTGGCCGAAAGCTTACTCCACAACAAAGAACTCCAAGAGCAAGTTCGAAGGCATGGGGACCAACCTCTTCCATCAAGAGAGCCTTCTTTCCCTAGGAGAAGGAGAGGCTGCCCATCAAAAAAGCATGCCACCATGGCACACCAAGGGATCCAACTCCATGGTGTCCCAATTCACCAAGGAGAGGGGACCACCAGACCTGCCAAACATTGGAGTACATGCTACACATGGACATACAACCCATGCGCCATTTCATGGAGACGACCATGGTGCTCTATCCCACCATGGAGGTACCCATAACAAAGCAAACCAAGCCAATGATGCTCTTTGCAATACAAATTTGTCAATACCCACCATTGGAGTACGTACCCGACACACTCATGCACCATTGAATGGAGATGGCCCACATGGTAAACAAAATTTGTCTCCAACTCCACCCCTTAGAGACTTGGGCATGGGCAGAGAAGAAAGAAGATAACCCTCTAATTCAAAGAGAAACAGAGGATGTCCCATGGGTAGTTGTGCCATATATGATCCCATATCAAGGAGGACCAAATCAACATAATTTTCCTCCTCTGCGTGAATCCTAAGGAAATATGGAATATAAAAACCTCCTCTTAGGTGACATGGGAGTTCGTGCCAACAATGATGCAAATTATGCATTAAGTAATCAAAATTGTGCAACACATAGTGGTCATGACCCACCTTCGCGACCATCTCACATTGTAAGGAATATAGGGCTCGACGTCAAGGAAAAAGGGGAAAACCCTCACCGAGAAAGGCGACAATATACTCAAGAGGTGAGTTACCGTTCAAGGTCACAAGCTACCACCACATATTCCCAACTGGGGGCACACAAATATCTTCAACAAACCTTCCTCGAAGATAGTGACGGTATCGACTCGCTAAATTGCTCCATAAGTATTTAGGACAACATTCAACCTTAGTCCTATCAAGCACATCACACTGATCCTCAATACCATGGGGAAAGATCAAGTGAAAATTTATAAAGGGGGCATCCCTAAAGACAAGATCCCCAATTAATACATCCCAATGTTGGTAACTACACCAACATCCCTCCTTTTCAAGGAGCCAATCCTCATGTTGGTAACTGCACCAACATCCCTCCTTTCCAAGGAGCCAATCCTCATGTTGGTAACTGTGCCAACCTTCCTCATTTTCAAGGAGCCAATCCACATTTTCGGAACCATTCCAACAATCCTCCTGTCCATGTAAGAGTTGATTGTGGTAGACCAAATGGAAATCCATGCATAACATTGCTTAAAAGACAACTCCAACAAATTTTGAATAACAATAAAATGAAGGAGTATGAATCTGATGAAAAAATAAAGCCCTTCATACCTTGTATCTTGGCATTACCTTATAATCTATAGTTTGAAATGCAAACTACAATATCAAGTATGATGCGACCACTGACCATGGCTTCTACATAAGTGATTTCAATACTCTCATGTAAGCACATCAAGTGGTTGGGGATTTGAAATGTGTGTTATCCCCTGCTACCTTATCTGAAGCTGCATCCTCGTGGTTCAAAAAGTTTAAAAGACACTCCATAGTGTCATGGGTCCAACTTTCAGATGATTTATGTATATCTCGGGATTAGTAAATAGATTAGCAACCCTAAATAAATTGGATTAATGGAAATTGAGTAATTATATTATTATATAACTAATAACGTGAAAATTATATAAGACTTATTCACATTTAAGACTCTGTTTATAAGTTTGGGGTATTTTTGTAATTTTTGCCCAAGGATAGTAAAATCGTAATTTTGATTTATATTGTGCTAATAGACTATATTATTGTATAGTATATTCATATTGTCTTATTGTAGGTAATTTTTGACAAGTTAGCGCGGTACAGTCACAATCAGGTATTTTTGGTCAAACCAAGTTTGGGATCCAAAATTTGTGAGTTACGTGCTTAAGGCAATAACATGATATATATATATATGGAATTATATATTATATGTGTGATATGAAATGACAAAACTACCCTTGGTAATTATTTATGTTATTTATAGGCCCTATGGGCAAAGTGATCATTTGACCAAACAAATTGTAAAATGGTATATATTTGCACTTTTGAAAAAAAATAATAAAGAATGAAATCTCTTTTATGATTGAAACCTTTTCCAACCGACCCCCTTCTCACTCTCTTTCTATAATCTTATGGTTTTAATTTAATGTTAGTGATTTTGGTGTTTTTGAAGAGGGATTTTGTGTTGGGTTTAGTGCCTTAAATAAAACTCATTTCAATATAATCAGATTTACTGATTAATAAAGACCAGAAACTACATTTTATGTTGCATGGTTCACATGATTTATTTCATGATTGTTTAATGTATAAATTCTATTAAGTCCAGAACATATATAAATATGTATATATTTGTTCATGATTATAGTGCCGTCAGCAAAGTGGAATATAATCATGATTATATGTTCAAAAGTTTAATTCCCATGATTTATCAGTTCACTAAATTTAGACTGGCATGATAATCAGCGATAAGGTATACTTACACCATGGATAAGTGTTATGTCCTTTTCCAGGGCATTGGCAAAGTTTACTAGTATTGGATGTATCGAGTAAACATTGGAAGGGACCGATATTGATCTTACGTTAGATATCATAAACTCACCGTTATATCTTTCTAAGTCAATGTCAATGGTTGATCTTAGGTCTGTGGATGTTAATCCTGATATGGTTAGGTTCAAGTTAGTTGTATTGTTTATGTTCTTTGACTTGTTCGTGGAAGCTAACTTTTGGTTCTAGTGGATACTTACATCTTGGGAACATGGTAGTTCAATTGTGCGAACGCTAAACATAGATATGGAATCTATTGCTGTTATAAGTTTTTAGAAGTAAAACGATGATTTCCTTCGAGCTTGGCTGAATAAAGGTTACTGAAGTATCATTTATAGGTTGCTAAGTGTTTTAAGGATAAAATACATTGAAGGGTAGAACGGTAAATTTGTCCCTGTTTAGTGTAGATCATCTATAGAGGATGCTTGCCTATTAGGATTGTAAAATTGAATAATCATAACGTATCTATATCGTAGTACATATAAAGCATTCTATATAACTGGGAGTGTATTCAATTCCAAATCTATAGTGGAACTAGGCGGAATTAGTAAGTTGAGAATTTACTTGGTGAGTTCTAGATCTACTTATTGAAAGCTTAGTTATATAGGCCCATGGTCCCCTCACTAGTTAAGATAATACTGCTCGCAGACTCAGTTAATTGATTTTAATTAATCAATTATAATTCCAAAATTAGACTATGTCTTATTTATGAATTTTCACTGAGCAAGAGCTTAATTGTGAAGAAAAGAGGTTTGGGGGTCAGTTTGTCAATTAAGAGACTTTGTATGGTCTAATTAATAAATTACATAAATGATAATTTTATTTATTAATTAATTTTAGTTATTAAATAAATAGTTTTAGCATTTATAGGATTGAATTGGAAAATATAGTATTATTGAAAAGAAGAATAAGTGGTTGAAATAAAGTGGCAAAATTGTAACTAGAGATTAGCCCATCTAAAGTGTACAACCATAGTTGAATTTTGCCGATTATTTAGTTCTTTTTTAATCCATATAATTCAACCCTAGGCCCTAGTTTAAACACTATAAAAGGAACATGACACTCTCACTCATCCACTTGATGCCTTCAACCAAATCAAACCTAGTTTTCTATGTGAGACAACTAGTTGATGAGAGAGTTCATTCCTTAGTGATTTCAGCCTCATTCATTGTTCTTCACCATATTCAAAACCTTGAGTGAATGAGTAACGTGCCCACACATAGCAAGTCAAGTACTCAATCATAGTGAGTAAGATGGTGGTAACCGAATCCGAATGAGAGAAAGAGATCCAGGTTCAGATCTTGATAATGCTATGCTACAAAAAGGAATTAAGGGCTAGAGATCTTGAATGGAAGGAGTCATTATCTTTCGCTGCAATCAATGTAAGGTTTTTTTAAACCCTTATGTGTTTATTTCATTGTTTTAGACAATTCATATTTAGGATGTTAATTCAACTTACTTGTTAGTAAATCTAGGTCATGGTAAATTATTCACAACATTTCTGGGGAAAGCATTTAAGGTAGTAGTTATCCTTTATTATTCTAAATTTATGAATTAATTTCTGAAATATAATTATGGTTTTGAATTGCATGTATTCTTGATTTGTGAACTTGAAATTAGTATTTGTGTGTTGAACTGTTGTGTGTTTGAGAACTCTAAATTAATTTTGAATTAATCTGAATATTGGGTCAAGTTTATTGTGTTAAATTTGCTGCCAATTCTTTGAGTTTGGGCAAGAAAGTTTACTTGGTTCTTTTTTAAAATTATAACATAAGTTAAGTGATTTTTAGCTCCATTAGTGTTTGTATGCTTAACTTGAGTATTTTAATGTAGTTGGTACCTACTATGCTCTATAATAGACTTGTGAACTAATTTGATGACTTAGGTGAAGTTTGGTTTGAGTTGGGGAATTTTTGAACATTTAAAATTGGAATTCTGGCTTTTTTGAACCCAGTGGACGCGACCAAATTTATGGTCGCCACGGCCAAGACTTGTAGAGAGCATTCTCGATTTTCCTGATTTTTTTGGCCACAACTTTTGACTGCAAACTCTGATTTGGACATTCTTTATATCGTTGGAAAGCTCAGTTTGAGCTCTATTATTTGGTCCAGTGTTGGAGTCTTAAATATGAATATTATTAAATGTGATTTTTGGGATTAACTTATTGTGTGAAACCCAAGGATTGTGATGTTGGAATTTATTTTACCAGGATCTTAGATTTACTAACAAGTATGTTATTTAACATCCTAAATATGAACTTCTAAAACGATATGAAATAAACACATATAAAGTATAAGAAACCTTACAGTGGTTACATCGGAATATAATGTCTCCTTCCACTCAGATCTCTAACCCTTGTATCCTTTCTGTCGCAGAGTATCACCAAGATCTGAGCCCGAACGTCCTTCTCTTCAATCTGGATTCTTCACAATCTTCCACACTATGATTGAGATACCACTTGATGTGTGTGGGCATTCACTCACTCACTATATCGTTTGGTTTTCAGAAGAGAGGAAGAGAGAGAGAAGGTGGCAGCTAGTTATAGGAAGAAGGCTTTGAGTTTTTCTCTGAAGGAATGAGATGCATCATCTTTTTCCTGAAAGCCGTCACTACCTATTTATAGGAAACCACCTAGGGTTAGGTTAGATTTATTTGGCATTAAAATAATGAAAAAATAAATGACAAATAGGCTACATAAGTGGCCGGCCATGTATAGGATAATGGGCCCCACTGTGCAATTTTGCCATTTTATCATTTCTACATCTCATTTTCTCAAAAACGCCAATTTTCCAATTTAACTACTTAATGCCAATTCTAATTATTTAATAACTAACAATTAATTATTAAATAATATTGTCATTTAATATATTTATTAATTAGACTAACCAAAGTCACTTAATTAAAAAATGAACCCTAGAATTTCTTTCTTCACAATTTTTCCCTTTCTTAGGGAAAATTCATAAACTAAACATACTCTAATTTTAGAATTATAATTGATTAATCTGTTATCCCAATTTTTGCACTCTGACGTGGCATCGCATTATGGTGACACGTGGAATCCACTTGGAGGATCTGCTCAAAGGGAATAGTCCGAGTAAGATGCCTTGTTGGCCTGCCCAGAGCAAAGCAATCAGCAATCCGCACAGAGCAACCAACACTTAGCGAATTTAGCTTTCGTATTGTGAGTCATCAAGCAAATCCCTATAACTTGGGGATCAAATTACAGGGATACGGCATACACACGATCCCACCATCAGTGTATTCAGCATCAATCCCACGATCTTTGTACTCAGCATGGATCCCACGATCTTTCTGTTTATACACATTGTAACGAGAGGGGAAAGACTTCCTCTCCAAGATTACTAGCCCTATAAATAGTGATGCATGTTGACTGGGCAAAGGGTCGAAAACAGTTCAGTTGAGACTATACCATAAATATATTATCTAAGAATTATATATTCAGAGATACTGTTCTAAGGGCTATAAGAAAAGGAACCTTTCTCCTTGTTCTTAAGTCAATACAAGTAACGAGGATTAGGCTATTACCAAACTGCTTGGGGGTGAACCTCTATAAAATCTATGTCTTTACATTGCTTTATTATATATCGATTGTTATAAATCACTTATTGCTTACTAAATTTGACTCGTTGTCGTTGGCTAAAAGCGAGGTCAACATTTTGGTGCTTTCATTGAGAGCAGGATCACGAATCTCTCTTTATTCAATATCTAACCACAAAAACGATGGTGCAAACTCATGGAGGCCTGACTGATCCAGAAAAATCACACACGGTGGATCCTGCATTGCAGAGCCCAGGAAACACAAGGGTTCTGCCAGCTGTTAATCCTGGACAGCCGGCGAACGTGGGGAATGGTGTAACAACACATGTAGATGAAATCATGCCTGGTGTGCAAGAGACTGGGAATAACAGTTCTGCACCCAACCAGGGCATTCATAACATAGCTGTTTTGCTTGGAACCAACACCCAGAAGAACATCGGAGAGGCCACAGAGTTACAAAATCTCCGCGATGCTCTTGGACTCATGCAGGGTCACAACAATACCCTACATCATGATCAGGAAGAATTCCGCATTACGGTAAATCTCGCATTCGAAGAACAAAGACATATGTTTACCGAGTGGAGGGATAGAGAGATGGAGGCATTAAGGGCTCACCATGTAGAGATTGAAAATCGTAGTCTGCAGGCTACCGTGCAGATACAAAAAGCCTACCAAACTGTAGGTCAGCAACCTCCAAATGTCGTTCCCTTGGGTGAGACGGACGAAGATCCAGCGATGAATACTTCTGAGACTTCAAAGGTCAGCCGCCCAATCCCCGGTCAGGAGTTCCACTCGTGGGCCTAGCGGTAGGCAGGCAAACCTTGTCTAGTAATTCATCAGGAGAAGTCATACCTGATGATTCCAACCAGATCAATGGTGCCATTGCACCCGTCAACCAAGCAAATCAATCGCTAAGGCAGCCAGGCACTTCTGTATTCGAAAGGTTAGGGGCGACCCATGACCTAAGGAATGATCTAAACTGAAGGAGGGGAGTAGACGATTAGAATGTTACGACAATCTTGTAGCCCAAAACCCGTACTCAAATTCCCGCTCTGAAAGATGCTGATGTTATTCAAATTGACCAGAATACCGAGCAGGTTAGCCCAGCCGTACAGGCACAGCTAGACGAACTAAAAAATATGTTTCATGGCATGGCTGGACAAAGAAACAATGATCTTGAGCTGGATCGAGCATGCGGAACTCCTTTCTCGCTGGAGATCTATCTCCTGCCGTTGCCCCACAAGTTTAAAATGCCAACGTGGAAGATGTACACCGGGAGAGAAGATCCCCTTTCCCATCTCAAGTACTTCGAAATGCAAATGGATTTACAAGGGGTATGAGGATATGTATGCTGCAGAACCTTCCCTGCTACTCTGTCAGAAGCCGCTCAGCAATGGTATTTCAAGTTGGCTCCTGGAAAGTTTAGTTCATGGAAAAGCTTCTCTTCAGAACTCCATGCACAATTCTCCTCCTCACGCCAACTTCCATTGCATTTGGGAGACTTTGATGAAGTGAAGCAACGACCAGGCAAACCTCTCTGGGCATACATCAATAAATTCATGACGGAGGCGACCAAAGTTTCACGAGTAACTAAAGATGGAAAGTTATCTGCGATACTGGGGGGCATCGAAGTCCTCGGAAAAATCTAGAAGGATATAAGGAAGAACGGGCCGGTAGACTCAATGAGTAATTTTCTTGATCGAGCTAAAGGCTTCATCAAGCTCGAAGAATACATTCAACAACCGGAAGGTGAGCAAAAGCCTGGAAAGTCAAAGGCTCTTTCTACTAGAGCATCCACCCAACTTCCCCACTACCCAAGTAATTCAAGCTGAAGAGGTAAATGTTCCAAAAACAACCACAAGCAAGGGAATGGGAAAAAAGGAAAGTTCACTGGCAAATCTGAACAAGCTCCCCAGGAGAATCATGCCGAATACACTGCATTCATTATTCTGACTGAAGATATAGAAAGTGTGTACATGGCAACTCAGTCTCTGGCCCCATATAAGAAGCCCGGGCCCATGAAGAAAGATGCCAGAAAGAGGGACATGACAAAGTTTTGTCAGTTCCACGGAGACTACGACCATGACACTAACGAATGCAACAACTTGAAGCAGGAAATTAAATTCCTGATAAGGAAAAACAATCCACACCTGCAGAAGTATGTTAAGACCAATCAGGATCAAAGAGACGACAATAAACAAGATTTGCTACCTCCACCGGTAGATGGGCATCTACAAGTTATTGTTGGAGGCCCATACATTGCTAGAGATTCGGGCAAAGCCCGGGAGAGGTATGCCCAAACAGCGCAGCAAAAGCAAGAAGAGGTTCTCCTGGCCGTGGAAGAAAGGAGGCCCAAAGTTCCACGAGCAGGAGAGCCGACCATAACCTTCAACGATGAAGATGCTGTCAAAATTAAATTTCCGCACAACGACACGCTGGTCGTGGAAGTCCAGATAGCCAATAAAATGGTGGCCAGAACCATGATCGATAATGGAGCCTCTTCCAACATCTTGTTCATAACCGCTTATTAAATATGGGACTCCAACTCAAGGTTCTAACCCCATGTCTCCAGCCTGCCTATGGTTCCTTCGGTCAAGGAGTCGCACCTCTAGGTCAAATTCGTCTACCACTCATTGTTGGACAAGCTCCGACGAGCATGACTATCATGGCACGGTTCCTGATACTAAATGTTCATTTAGCATTTAACGTAATGATAGGCCGACCGACTTTGTATGACTTAAAAGCTATCACATCAATATTTCACTCGTGCCTGAAGTTTCCAACAAAGAATTGGGTAGGGTGCCTAAGAGGAAACCAGCAGTCTGCTCGGGAATGTTACAACCTTGCAGTGGCCAAGGCTAAGAAGGAAGTATCCTCCAGCCAGAGCACAGACAAGGGAAAAAGCATTTCCAAGTAGGGAACTTCCCAAGGCTGCGATGAAGATGTGGATCCCCGACTTGGGGACCCAAGCAACAATGTTAGATTTATAGAAGAATTAGAAGAGATCGAGATCGATCCAAATATCCCGACTAGAAAGCTAAAAATCGAACAAGGTTTGTTGCTCGAAGTAAAATCAGAATTGATAAAATTTTTGAGAGCAAACCTAGACGTTTTGGCCTTGTCACATGCGGATATGGTTGGAATTGATCCTTCTATTACTTCACATGTTCTGAATATCGATCCAAACTTCCATCCAATTCAACGAAAACGAAGGCTTTTGGACAAAGAACGAGCAGTAGCCTTGAAGGAAAAAGTTGAAAAGCTACGCAACAACAACTTCATAATTGAAGCTTTTTACCCGGCTTGGGTCGCAAATCCTGTATTAGTGCCCAAGCCGAACAAGAAATGGTGAGTATGTATTGATTTCGCAGACCTCAACAAGGTATGCCCTAAAGACTGTTTTCCACTTCCAAGAATCGATCAGCTCGTAGATGCAACAACAAGGCACAAAATATTATGCTTCATGGACGCTTACTCAGGCTAAAATCAAATCAAAATGCATCCACAAGACCAAAAACATACAAGTTTTCGAACAAATATGGGTCTATATTGCTACAAAATAATGTCGTTTGGTCTAAAAAATGCTGGAGCTACGTACCAAAGATTGGTAAACAAAATGTTTAAAGACCAGATCTGGCAAAATATGGAAGTGTACGTGGATGATATGCTCATCAAATCTAGAAAGGCTGGGGGGCACATACACGACCTGGACGAATGCTTCAAAGTCCTCAGAAAGTATAATATGAAACTAAATCCCTTAAAGTGTTCCTTTGGAGTCAGCTCGAGAAAGTTTCTAGGTGTAATATCCCGAAAATTTTATTGATATTTATTTGGCCATATTTTATTAAATATGTAGTTATGTGGATATTAGAGTAAGATTATAATCTTACTTAAACTAATTACGAGTTAATTAGTGGAATTTGAGTAAATGAATAAATAAAGCGTAATTTATTAATTACGGAGATTGTATTGAAATATATGGGTATCGTAGATACCATAATTCGAATAAAATATTTTATCGGGCCCGGCTACTGTGGAAATTTAGCATTATGGTGAGAAATGTCACGACATTAATGGAAGAATTATTTTGAGGGTATTCCGGACTAGGTTAGAATTTTTAGAACGTCGGTTTAATGGATTAGTAAAATTACCAAAATGCCCCTAGGTTATTTTTTTTAGAATTTAAGTTTCTTTGGAGGGTAAATTAGTCATTTTTTTAAATGGGAATTTTGAATTTTAATTTTATCGGCTGATTGTATATTTTTTTTTTATAAAAAAAAAGAAGAAAGAAAAGAAAACCATTACTATATATTACTTAGAAACCAAGTAACCATCAAAACACAACATCTTCTCCTTCTCTCTCTCGTGCAAGCTTGAACCAGCCAACTCTAGGGGATTTTCTTCAACAAGCTTTCTTTTTCCAAGCAGAATTTCTATTCCAAGCCAGCCTAGAAGTGAATTGAGGTAGGTTTCCTACTTTTTGGGTTGAGAACACTAGTTTTTGAGTTGGTTTTGAGGTAGGGTTTTGCTTTTCTATTGCTGTAGGAATCAAACTGAGTTTGGGGTGTGTTTAAGGTAGGTTTTCGAGTATGTTCGGAGTGGTGTTAAGTGGTCTTTATGGCTGTTTGAATTGAGTTTGGTTTGCTGAAGCCAAAGTTGAATTTCTTCACTTGAACATGTGATTTTCAGTTAGGGATTGAATTTTTGTGTTTTGAAGCTTGAGATATGTTATATTTATGTTATTATACTGTTCTGTAAAGTTTGGGAACAATTGGTTAGGTTTGGAGCAAGTTTTGGGACTTTGAAGAGCTGAAATTTTCGAGTTTCTGCTGTTGTGAACCGGAATTCCGGATGGAACAGAGCTGCACCAACCGGAATTCCGGATGGTCAATTTTCAAGAATCTCCAATTTTTGTATTTTAGCCATAACTTTTTACTCGGGTGTCCGTTTTAGACATTCTATATACCGATTCGAAGCTTATGACGAGCTCTACAGTATGAGACATAGAATAGAGCCAAAAGATATATTTTATTTTAGGGTGTGTTTACCATAAGATTTGGTAGAAAATCCTAGGTTATTTTATGCGGGGTTTAGACAGTGCTTTGGAATAGACCCTTATTGATTTACCTTTGTCGTGACATAGGACTCGAAAGTGTCGGGCATCGTTCCACTCAGGTCGGCCCACATACTTGACTTCTGGACTGAGGTAAGAAAAGTATTAAATACTGTATAAGGTTAATGTTATGATTGTTGCAGTTTCGATTAAGATCGAAATCTTGTTATACATTGTTGTGACTTAATCCTAATCGAGGTTAACGATATGTATTGGATGTGACTCGATTATGATCAAGGGAAGTATTATGAAACGATTATTATCGTTTGACTCGATTATGATCGAGGGAAGTATTATGAAACGATTATTATCGTTTGACTCGATTATGATCGAGGGAAGTATTATGAAACGATTATTATCATTTGACTCGATTATGATCGAGGGAAGTATTATGAAACGATTATTATCGTTGTGGCTCGATTATGATCGAGTAAAAGAAACGGTTATTACCGTTATGAGTAATTACTCCTGAAACCGCGGATAGGTTTCTTACTTATCGTTTGCTGTATCGGGCAACGATAGTGACATAAGCAGCTCGTGGTTAACGAGTGGTAAGGGTACTTTATAAAGTACTAGGATTATGTGATTACGAAATTATGAAATGACTTAAGCATGTTATTATATGATGAGCTGTAACTAGATATATCTGCGTTATAATGTGAATGAATGGATTTTATATTGCTTAAGAAATTAGTTTCTTTTCTTGCAGAATCTTAGTGACTCACGAAATGTAAGAATTCGTGTTTATAGAGATGTAAGATTGGAGTGCTTTATGAAGCACTGAGATTATGGGGTTATGGTAATGTGTGAATTAGAGTGTTTTATGAAGCACTAAAGGTGAGTATTTATAATGATGTATGTTTAGGGTGTTGTATGAAACACAGAGATTGTGAATTATGAATAGTTATAAATATACTTGATTATGTAATAAGTGTGCTCTCGTAGACGTTATGTTATTTATGCACCTTGAATGTGTATGACCTATTGGTGTATATATTACATTGTAATGAAGTTTGCTAGCACTTTCTATGATTTTATTTAGTAGCTTTTCTTGCTGAGTCCCTGTGACTCACGGGTGCTTCATGGTGCAGGTGAGAAGATTAGCAGTTCTGTTCGGCCATGAGTCAGAGGTCTCCCAGCAATGTACATATCAGCCGTGGGGTCTCGGCTTCTGGGAAGCAGGATCGAATTCCCTTCTATGTTTAAAAATGTAACCTACTGCAAAAGATTTTTGTTTTATAAACAGGGGATCCCTATATTACGACAGTATTTAAAATGAAAGTCGTTATTTTGAATTTAATTAAAGATTTAAATTAAACCACACTTTTCAAAAATTTATAGATTAGTGATAATAAGTTTATAAAAGCACACACGTGGCGTCCCTAAGGGTCAGGGTGTTACACTAGGCTTCATCGTCAATGCCCGAGGAATTGAAGCTAATCCAGAGAAGATTCAAGCTCTCCTGGATATGAACTCGCCAACAAAAACCAAAGAAGTAAGTGTGTCCCATTCTTCAACATCCTGCGAGGAAACAAGCAGTTCGAGTGGACAGAGGAGTGTGAAAATGCTTTCCAAGACCTAAAAGCACAACTTTCAAAACCTCCCGTACTCTCAAAACCTCTAGATGGAGAGGAACTGGGAATATACTTAGCTGTCACGGAACATGCCATGAGTGCCGTACTGATCAGAGAAGAGAATAGCATACAACACCCAGTCTATTACTTCAGTAAAAGACTCATTGAGGCCGAGAGCCGATACCCATTGATAGAAAAACTCGCTGACTGCCTTATTCTAGCAATAAGGAAGTGGAGGCCTTATTTTCAAGCTCATCCTGTTCGGGTATACACCGACCAGCCACTACGCCAAATACTACAAAAACCAGATGCTTCTAGACGGCTACTCAAGTGGGCGGTAGAGTTGGGCCACTATGAAATCACTTTTCAACCTCGAACAGCAATCAAAGGCCAAGCCTTAGCAGACTTTGTTGTAGAATGCATAGGCAAGAAAGAAAGCATACCAGAAAGCAACCACGAGTCGGTACAAAAACCTCAGCCAAGTAACAATGAAGATAAGCCGACCTGGAAACTACATGTAGATGGGTGGGCTACAGATCGACTATCTGGTGCAGATATTGCCCTTGTCACACCTGGGGCAACACCTGTACGATGCAGTCAAGTTCGGATTCAAATCATCTAACTACAAAACCGAGTATGAAGCTGTAATTGTTGGGCTAAGACTGGCCCAGGAGATGAAGGCCGAACATATAAAAATCTGCAATGATTCACAGTTGGTGGTAAATCATGTATCCGGAGAATACGAGGCTCGGGGAGAAAACATGTTAACATATCTGAGAAAAGTAGATGATCTGCTCGCACAATTCAAAAGCTACAGTCTCAAACAAATTCCAAGAGAAGAAAATACAACTGCAGATGCGTTAGCTCGATTGGCAAGCAGCAACGTAAGTGACAAGGCAAACTTGGTTCCTATCCAGTTCCTTGAAGAGCCTAGCATCATTGGCACGGAAGAAATCGAAATGATTGATACATCCCCAAACTGGATGACACCAATAGCAGCCTACCTCGACTCTGGGAAACTCCCAGATAACTGAAATGAAGCTCAGAAAAATGAGAAGGAAAGTTGCACGGTATATCATAGTAGAGGGAATTATGTACAAAAGAGGATTCTCAATGCCATTGCTCAGACGTGTAACTCAAGAAGAAACTGCACGGCTCCTATCTGAGGTTTAGGATAGATTCTGTGGAAATCATGCCGCCAGGCAAAGCTTATCCAAGAAAATTCTAAGGTAAGGTTACTTCTGGCCAACGATGATTGAAGATTCAAAATCCTATGTTAAGAAGTGTGACAAGTGCTAGAGATTTTTAAAGATAATACGAGCTCCACCCTACGAGTTAACACAGATGCAAAGTCCGTGGCCCTTTGCCATTTGGGGAATTGACCTGATCGGACAATTACCCAAGGGCAAAGGAGGAGTGTAGTACGCAGTGGTAGCGGTTGACTAATTCACCAAGTGGACAGAAGACGAACAACTCGCAACCATTACATCAAAGAAAGTTCAAGACTTTATTGTGAAGAACATAATCTGCCAGTTCAAATTGCCGTAAAAAATAGTCTCAGGCAATGGAAAGCAATTCGACAGCCAATCCTTCACTAATTTTTGTACGAACCATGGTATCATCAAAAGTTTCTCCGCAGTAGCGCATCCTCAAGCAAATGGTCAAGTTGAAGCAGTCAACAAGACCTTGAAGGATACACTGAAGAAAAAACTCGAAGATGCCAAAAGAAACTGGCCAGAAGAACTTCGTGAAGTTCTATGGTCATATCGCACAACTGAGTAATCAGAAACCGAACAGACACCATTCGTAATGGCGTATGGTTATGAAGCTATGCTGCCTGTAGAACTCGAGCCACCTTCCCACAGAAGATTGATGTACAATAAAGATACCAATCACGTACTCCTAGCTGAATCACTTGATGAAATCAAAGAAAGACGAGCCACTGCAAACTTAAAGTTGATGGCCCATCAACAAAAAGTAGCTCGATATTTCAACAAACAAGTGAGGGCTCAGAAATTCTTTGTGGGAGATATGGTCTTGAGAAGGGTATTCCTAAACATCAAAGATAGTATGGCAGGTGTACTCAGACCTAACTGGGAAGGACCATATCAAGTGGTCGAAGTTCTCGACTCCAGAGCATACAAATCAGGTACCCCGGTACTGGAATGCGGAACATTTAAGAAAATACTACCAATAAAGTACCAGGTTGGATGACCACTTTAAGTACTGAATGAACATTTACTTTTAAGTGAATGGCCTGCTGGGCGGACTACGATCAAAGGTTTCGATAAAAGAAACAAAGTACTCAGGTCAAGTGACCATTTTAAAGTACAGTTTCTTATTTTTGGAATTTGTTTTATTTAATGTTAAGCTAAAAGATCAGATTGGATCAAGTAGCTCTGATGTAAGTTACTACGGTAACAAATACACTTTTCGATCAATAAATCAATAAGATAGTTATTTCAAAATTCAGATTGAGTCAAAATTATCAGCATGTTTCTAATTTACCATACAGTGCGTACAAAAGATTTGGTCAAACCCAAAATACCGAACAGATAAACAATATACTTGTAAAAGAGAAGTGACCAAGAGTCATACGTCAGCTCGGTCACTTGGGGGGCACCTATACCTGTACAAAGCATTTGGTAAAAATAAAACAATCACAATTGCACGATGATTATAAACAAACAGTGAAATTCATTAAGGATAACGAAAGCATGTAGTACCAGGATTAAAAGCTGCCCGGTAAGCCTGTTGTCTAAAAAATGAAAAATAATTCCAAGTTTAAAGACCGCTTGGCCAGTCATGATGTCTTAGAAAAGTCCCTGAGGCCGAATAAGATATATAAAAATAAAAGGATAAAAGAAGGAGTGTTTAATCAGCTGGAGTCCCAGGCTCTTGGTTCGGGTCTTTTAGGCCAGCGAGAGCTGGAGGATCTGTTGTTTGAACGGGAGGTATATCAACAGTCTTGCCTGAGGTAGAAGCGGTCGCCTTAGTTTCACCACAGGCAGCTTGGGAGGCGGAGAACTCGAGATACATGTCCTTAGCATCACCCAAGTAGTCAAAGTTGGCCTGAGGATTAGCCTTCCAAAAGTCAAAGAAGAGCTCAAGACCGGCTGTCTCCAAGGCATTGACCTTCTCTTTCAGCTTCGTCACCTCGGCCGTAAGCTCCTCCTTCTTAGCTTCCTTCTCCTCCTTCACCCGATGAAGAACTGCTCGAAGAGAAGTCCTCTCATCCTGAAGACTGTTCACTTCAGCAGATAAGGTGTCGATGGTCTCTTCAAGACGGTCAGAAACCTCGAGATCCTTAGTCAGCTCAGTTATCTTCTTCTAGGCGGTGAAAAGTTTCTTATTGGCTTCACCCAACTCCAACCGAACAGCTCCGAGTTCTGCCATGGCGTCTTCAGCATCCTTCTTGGTAAAGTCCACCTCCGCCCTCATGGTGTTGGATAAAGTCGCATTCTTGGAAGAAGCAGACTTAGCCCGGGAGTAGGTGTACGCCAGCTTCAGACAGGCCTACACAAAGAAAAAACTTGAGTATTTGAGCCAAGTAAAGAGACTTAAAGAAGAATATCAAGGAAGACTTACCCTGGTGAATTCCTTCAAAATTCCGCCCACCAACAGCTCCAAAGAAGAGTCATTGTCAGCACCAGCCACTTGCTCACTGACCTCAGGAACCAGCCGGTTAATGTAGTGGGCCAGCATCTCCTTGCCCTTCTTGGCCTCTAAAAGCACTGACAAAGGTGGATTAGGTGCTCGCACCTGTTCGGGTTCACTTCTGACCAGCTCAAACCCACAATTCGATGGTTCAGACCTGTCCAAGCTTCCTCCCCGAGACTCCTTGAACTTAGCAGCTTTTGGGGTAGAGGGGTTTGCAGCAGTTAGCTCCTCGAAAAGATTAATGACCTCCCCAATAGGCCTCTTTTCCTTTGAAGAGGACCCCTCACCGCCTTTAGACTTCTTGGCCGGAGGAAAGGCACTAGAGCTTCCGCCTATTCTCTTCTTCAAAGCGTCAAGCATCTGCCGAGACATGTCTGTACAGAACGAAAAACAATATGGTTAGAAAAAACAGAAATCAGAAACATAAGGCATAATAGTCAAGAAGCTCAAAAACAAGACAAACTAGTATGCAAGGTGAATGCCCAAAAAAGAATTGAAAGTTCATCATCACCTGACATTGCTCTCACTTCAGACATAACAGCTTTCCCTTTACCGAAAACGGGAGGGAATGGCTGAGCAAGTGATATAGGCTCCCTTATGCGAATGGCGTGTTCAACAGGCTTGGGCGGGGCAAAAAGTTTCTTCTTCCTCTTGAGCAAAATCACCTGCTCTTCCTCAGCCTCATCTTCAGGATTCAAGGGCTCCTGAGCATACTGCTTAGCCCTTGCACCTCCCTTCAACTTAGCTTAACGCTTGAGTTGAATGAGTTCATTCTCTGGATGAGCTCCTTCAGTCCGTCCAGGACCAGATTTCCTCTTCTTCCCCATCACGGACTTAGGAACAAAGTCCTTGGGATAGAGCCCGTACTTCACAAAATTATCCTCATAGGTCAACTGGATAATAATATGGTCTTCTCGCAGCAATTGAGCAAGCTTTTGAGCTCTATCCCTAAGACCAAGAGTGAGGGGAGGGCGGTGATATGTCAGAATCTACTGGAACCGAGTGCGAGTGATGCCCGTGCCATCCACCATGAAGTACTCATGAGCAAAACGCCCAATCTTACTGATGGCCGAGTCATCCATGCTTGTCAACCACTTGTAGCCTGGTTGAGAGAAATTGAAGTACCTCTACCTGCCTTGCTTGGGGGTGGACTTCAAATCAAAGAAACAGACAAATTCGTGAGGAGAAGCGTACCCCACTCCTGGGAAAGGTAGAGGACGAAGAGGGCAGACAGATATTTAATTCCCTTAGGAGTGAACTGGGTCGGGCAGAGGCCGAAGAAGTCTGCCACATTCTTGAAGTATTGACGCAAAGGCATCAATGCCCCTTGCTGACCATGGGCACCTGACCAGGTGCACATCCCCTTTTCAGGGTTTGTGGCACGATTGTTGTGGGTGGGAATGTAGTAATCCAATTCGCCCAGGTATTCGCCCTGGTCGAAAGTCTGAAGGCGCGCCTCAGTAACCCTAGACAAAAGGGTTACCCACCTGGCCCCCAAGGCACCTTGCCTTCTATGAGAAACTGCGGCAGGAAGTTCCTCACTGACGTAGTCCACGCCCTCTACCTGGATGTCTCCGTCAGCATCGACTGGCTCCCCAACCTCGTTGTACTCCCCATAGTTTGGGGGTTCAACCTCTGCCTCTTCCTTTGCCTCGGAGGAACTTCCAGGACGTACATCGTTGTGCTCCTCGATTTGCTGGACCTCAGCGTCCCCTTCATGATCCCCCTCCATCTGGACGGCTGGATCTTGTTCGGTGCTGGGCAAAGTGGTGTGCCGAGCAACTTGAGGATCATATGCGCCAGCCAGATGCATTGTTTTCTTTGTACGAGCCATCATTCTATGCCTGGGTATAAGGTTTGGAGAATGTCCTTCACTAGAGGAAGGAGGGCTAGAATGAACACCAGGATGATCCTCGTGCAAGAGTTGAAGCAAGTCCTAGTGAACCCGATGTCTGTTCTTCCAAAACTCACCTGAGTTCATGTATAAAAAGATAACACACAAGATGAGTGTTTGGTCGGAATATCGAACGATAAACAAGCAAATATGCCGACTAGGAGTACTCAACAGATTCAAGAACAAGAATGTTCAAAGAGAAGTCAAAGCTCAAGAAGTTTAAAATTTTCTCGAGATAAGGCAAAAAATTTCATGAAGCTTAGAATAAGCAAGATGGAAGACAGACGTTACGCAGTTCAAAAAATAAGGATTATGGCTGTAAAATCGCATGAAGCCATGACGAAGAAGAATCGCAGATGTTTTTGGACCTAGGGTTTCCTGAATATTTTCTACAGCAAAGTCGAAGATACATTTCAAATGTAAACATAAGCATAAAGGAAATCGAAAACTTACTCAAGAGTCAGATATGTGGGTTCACGCAACGTCAATCCAAGAAGCAGTTTTGATGAAGGCACTTCAACAAACTTGAAGCCAAGAACCTCTCTTTTCGCTGTGAACTCACTTAGCAAGAAGGATGTTGAAAAGAAGTTTATGTGCCAATGCTGGTGGATATTTATAGGCGAGTCACCAAAAGAGGTAATCATTCTTAAGAAACCTCAGACGCCTCAGTTTCCCTCCTTAAAAGCAAATATGGGAAATAAAAAATAATCAAGTGTAGCCGTCTGCCGTGGTGAGAGAAAATTGGATTTCAAAATATTAATTGTCAAAGCATTTGTTAGCCGAAAACCGAGGGAACGCCCAGTGAGCCTCACATTGAGTCTCAGACAGTCGCGCTTAACACGTGTCCCCGTCCAAAGGCAGAAACAGCTCGGATGAAGTCTACATGTGACTTTGGAAGTCCCGTACAGACTTGAGGTGCAAATGTTATCCTAATTTTTGCACTCTGATGTGGCGTCACATAATGGTGACACGTGGAATCCACTTAGAGTATCTGCTCGGAGGGAATAGTTCGAGCAGGATGCCTTGCTGGCATGCCCAAAGCAAAGCAATAAGCAATCCACACAAAGCAACCAACACTTAGCGAATTCAGCTTTCGCATTGTGAGTCATCAACGAAATCCCTATAACTCGGGGATTAGAATACAGGGATATGGCATACACACGATCCCACAATTAGTGTATTCAGCATCAATCCCACGATCTTTGTACTCAGCATTGATCCCACGATCTTTCTATTTATACACATTGTAACGAGAGGGGAAAGACTTCCTCTCCAAGCTTACTAGCCCTATAAATAGTGATGCATGTTCACTGGGCAAAAGGTCAAAAACAGTTCAGTTGAGACTATACTCTAAAGATATTATCTAAGAATTATATATTCAGAGATACTCTTGTAAGAGCTATAAGAAAAGGAACCTTTCTCCTTGTTCTTAAGTCAATACAAGTAACGAGGAATAGGCTATTACTGAACTACTCGAGGCTGAACCTCTATAAAATTCTTGTGTCTTTACATTGCTTTATCATATATCAATTGTTACAAATCACTTATCGCTTACTAAATTCGACTCGTTGTCATTGGCTAAAAGCGAGGTCAACATAATCAAAATCAATCACTTATCACTTATATCACTCACTCAATATAGGGTTCGGTTTTCAAAAGAGAGGAAGAGAGAGAGAGAAAGTGGCGACTAGGCATAGGAAGAAGGCTTTGAGTTTTTCTCTGAAGGAATGAGATGCATCATCTTTTTCCTGAAGCCATCACTACCTATTTATAGGAAACCACCTAAGGTTAGGTTAGATTTATTTGGCATTAAAATAATGAAAAAATAAATGATAAATAGGCTACATAAGTGGTCGGCCATGTATAGGATAATGGGCTCCACTTTGCAATTTTGCCATTTTATCATTTCTACATATCATTTTCTCAAAAATGCCAATTTTCCAATTTAACCACTTAAATGCCAATTCTAATTATTTAATAACCAAAAATTAATTATTAAATAATATTGTCATTTAATATATTTATTAATTAGACTAACCAAAGTCTCTTAATTAAAAAATGACCTTAAAAACTCTTTCTTCACAATTTTGCCCTTGCTTAGTGAAAATTTATAAACTAGACATAGTTTAATTTTAGAATTATAATTGATTAATCAAAATCAATTAACTGAGTCTTACAAGTAGTATTTTCTCAACTAGTATGGGGACCATGGGCCTATATATCTGAGCTTCCAATAAGCAGACCAAGAACTTACCAGGTAAGTTCGCTGACTTATTAATTCCTTGTTGCATCCACGCATAGAACTTGGAATTGCACTCTTAGTTATATAGAGCGCTCTATATGTTCCACCATATAGATACGCTATCAATTATCCATTGTTATAATCCCAATAATCAATGATCCTCTATAGATGATTTACATTGTATAGGGATTAAATTACCGTGACACCCTTCAATGTATTTTATCCTTAAAACACTTAGCCACCTATAAATGATATTTCAGTGAATATAATCACTGAAATGGGTACTCAACCATTTATCTCTGTTTAGCAAAGCTCGAAGGAAATCATCATTTCACTTCTATTTGCTAGATAGAAGCAATAGATTCCATATCTATGTTTAGCGCTCCCACTCAATTGCACTACCATATTCCCAAAATGTACGTATCACCCTGACCAAAAAGTAGGCTTAACTAACAAATCAAAGGACATGTATAATACTCCTGAGATCGAACCTAACCATATCAAGATTAAGATCATTTGATCTAGGATCAACTAGGTGATATTGAATTGAATAGATATTACGGTAAGTTTAACATATCTAATTCAAAGTTCAATATCGGTCCCTTCTGATGCATACTCCATGTATCCAACCCAAGCTTTACTTTAACCAATGCCCTGGAAAGAACATAGCACTTATCCAAGGTGCAAGTAAACTATGCTGTAGATTGTCATATTAGTTAAACCCTCTGTACTGATAAATCTAGGAATATATAATTAATCACATAATCTTGATTACTTTCCACTGTGTTGACGATACAATAAACAAGAATATAAATGTGACATGGGTTTGGATGAATTTATAAACAAGTAAATGATAACATGAACCAAATGACACACAAATAAGTGATGAAAAATACTTCTGTTTCTTTATTGATATTTAAAAGATAAAGATTATATTGAAATTTGAGTTTTATTTAGGGCATAAAACCCAACATGTGACTAGGCCTACCAACACTTGGTTAAGATCACCTATGACTTCAAATTTCTCCTCATACATTGAAAATTAGGTAAGATAGTGAATTATGCACATAAATTATAGTGCGGTAGCGTAATTATATATTATGTGATTAATTAGATGAAAGCATAAATTAGGGTCATTACCCTAAGTTAATATGTGTTGTGAATTAGGATCATTACCCTAAGTATTTATATTGCGGATTAGGGTTATATTGTTGGGTTTTGTGCCCTAAATAAAACCAATTTTCAGATAATCAGATTTACTAATTAATAAAGATCAGAATTTGCTTTTATGTTGCATGTTTCACTTGATTTATTTCATCATTATATTTAATGTATAAATTCTATTAAGTCCAGAACATATATATTTATTCATGATCATAGTGTCGTCAGCACAGTGGAATATAATCAAAAGTTTAATTCCCATGATTGGTCAATTCACTGGATTCAGACTGGCATGATAATCAGCGGTAAGGTATACTTACACCTTGGATAAGTGTTATGTCCTTTCCAGGGCATTGACAAAGTTTACCAGTATCAGATGTATGAAGTATACATTAGAAGGGACAAATATTTATCTTGGATAATGTTACACCTGAAATTTGGCTGGCACTTCAGAGGAGGACACGTGTCAATCTTGGACAATACGAATCAACAAATATAATGACAATTAATGACAATTATATTTGACGATATTCAAATGGAATAACTAATTAAATGCAGAGTTGATAGAGTACATTTATAACTCGCTGACTGCAAAGTCTTAAGCGAGATAAGGATATACAAACTATTGACTGATGCGTTGACAAGAAAACATTTCGCGTCAGAAGACGCAATTATAAGGATGATATGTGTAATACAAAGTGAGGCACCCACCTCGCTACGTATAAAGAGATGAAGATGCGACATGTTGACTGTTAGAACACTTAGCGTATAATATACATTACACAAACTAATCATGATAGTTGAACGAATCCAAACAATGAATAGCGAGGCATCCATCTCGCTATAGGAAGGCCTACTCATGGTTTCTTCATTAATCAGCTCCAGACATCTTTCAATGAGATCCACGGCTCCATCGAGTCAGCTCTCTCAAATAGAAGTTGACATTCAAATGATGTTGACTGCTGAACTTCACCTTGTCACCAAGAACTACGATTGTCAGATGGAATGTTATGTCTTCAATAGCAAAAACGACGGTATGTACATTATCACCCTCAGAAAGATATGGGAAAATCTCTAGCTTGCTGTCAGGGTAATTGTTGCTATCCTAGTGGGGTGACTGAGCGAGATACATTTTGCAGCGTATCTAAATCCACATCAGCATTGACCCAGTAAAAGCGGATAAATCATAGCTGTGCGATTTTCAAATAATAACCACATTTATTTTAAGTAGGACGTAATCAAATCCCAAAATTTTAGGGAAATATTGTTGTGGGATATTAATCTAATTATAATTAACTGCCTACCTAAGTAACTATAAATATGGGCAGAATACACTGAAAAAGGGACAAAAAATCCTTGAGAGAAAGAACCCTAGTTTGTATTAGAGAAATCTAATAAGATAGACTCGTGGACTACGCAAAATTTTAACTGCAAAATCACGTAAAAAGCTTTCTGTTATTTCCTCTTTTACTACTATTATTTCTGTGCAAATGAATCACAAAATAGGCTTTATTACTGTTAACGAAAATCTGCGTTAACAATTTAGTGCTTTCATTGGGAGCCTACGTGAAAAACGCTCTGAAAAAACCCTCCTAATAAAAAAATAATCTTTCTCCATGGATGATAGCAGACAAAATGTTGATACACATCCTGACGAGACTACTCACCATCCTGGAAAAGAGCCAATGGGCACACGGAGGCCTCTCAATTCATGATCTACATGGTTCACGCGTTCAAGAAGCACCCAATGCGAGGATGGCCAAAATATACAGTCCACGCGTTCAAGAAGGACCCAGCGTGAAGGTGGTCAGAACCTAGAAATATGGAATGAAGAACCGAACATAAGTTTTGGTGGTGCTCAACCCATGGAGTGTGATAATGATAGTGCCTATGATCCCACGAGATTTGTGCCAGTTGTCGAGTTGTAAAACTTCCATCTCACGCGCCGCTTGGAGGAGGCAAACCGACGAAATGCTGAGTTGGAACAGGAGGCAGCCTCGGACAGGGCAGCATAGGAGAGCAACACACAAAACAAACCTAATCCTAGAGTGAGGAGACCACGAGTTAGGCCTCGTGGCTCACGAACTAGTAGGTAGGAGGCGGCTGAGGAGAATCCTCAGAACACACAGGAAGAACAACCTGGGGAAACTGAGGGTCGCCTTGAGAATGAACAACCAAATGACCAACCGGAGCCTTGTCACCGAAATGAGAACAGAAGGTAACCCGGGACCAGGGAACAAGAAATCCCTCATGAGAACGAGGGAAATCTTGGGACTCAACCTGGTACAGGTGGTTACCACGGAGACATCACCAACGTCCTTCTCGAACCAACAGGGAAAGGGCATGTACAAAGCCCAACATGGGGCATGCAATAACCCATACCCAAGGGAGAAGGACGGGACATGACAAGGCGAGTGTCAGCTCGAGAGGCACAAGAAGCAATAGTCGATCAACGAGAGGAGGACACAGAACTCGTCGCAATACTGATCGAGAAACTATAGGAATGACTAGAATGGAAAGTTACTCAAGGATGAGGTCCATGAGTAGGACGAGGTCTGTTAATAACTATAACCAGCAACAACTGGATCTTTGTAATCACTTTAACGAGAAAAAACCTGACCTTCGTCAACATCTCAGTCAAAAGCAAGAGGATCCTATCCAATTGTGAATTAATGAGTTCGAGGACAAATTTAGGAGGTATCAAGTTGGGGAATATTGAAAGGAGTGTGGATATGACTTGGACGACGAACTGTTGCCTTTCCATCCAGACATTATGAATACGGAATTCCCCTAGGGATTCAAGAATCCTGACATCTCATCATATGATGGGACCATAGATCCGGTCTCACATTTAAATAATTTTTATACTATCATGCGAGGCAGCAATGTTTCGAAAAATTTACGCTGTATTTTGTTCCCCACTTCGCTAATTAGATTAGCGAGTAGCTAGTTTAACAAATTTATTCATCATTCAATCACCTCTTGGAACAGTTGTCCAAAGACTTCAAGAAACAGTTCCAAGTAGCCAAGGATAGGCAACCGGAGGTGTTCTCACTCACTAACATAAAGCAACAAACATGCGAGATGCTTAAGGCTTACTTTAGTTATTTTAGCACAGCTGCCGCGAGGGTGAGAAATCTGGAAGATAGTACCCAACTTACTGCTCTCCAGGCAGGGATCACAACTGATCTCTCCACTATTGGAGGGGAGCTATGGGATGACCTACAGGGTCGCCCACTGACAAACATCACTGAGTTCAATGAAAGATCTCAAGTGTTTGTTTGAAAAGATGAAGCAAGAAAAGAGATGAAGTTGTTAAAGACGGGCTTGGGAGGTAAACTCAACACTGTCTCAACAAGCACCGTCTCGACCAAAGCTGACAATTAAGGAGCCTCTAGTTCAAAGAGGAAAGATTACTCTAAGGAGTCAGCCAAGGAAAAGAAAAAGCAAAAGAAGCATGACAAGTACGTGCCAATCTACACCATTTATACCGAGCTTAATGAAACTTGGGAAAACTTCTATCTCACACATGAGCATAGGATCGTGTTTCGTAAACCTGAGCACATGAGGCATGGGAGACATAAGAGAGATGCAACCCCATTATGTAAATATCACAAGGACATTGGGCATACGATAGAGGAGTGTCGTCAGCTAAAAGATGAGATAGAGATTCTCATCGCGCGAGGTCATTTTCGGTAATATGTGAAAAGACAAGGTAATGGACAAAACCAGCCAAATACACCTAATAACCACGACAACCAAGGATTACAACCTTGCTCCTCTTGAAGGGGAGGATATCCTGGTTATCTCGGGAGGGCCACGTATTGTGGGGGAAAGCAACAATGCCCAAAAGAGATATGTAAAAGAAGTGAAGAATGAGCAGTGTTCTTTTTCTTCAGAACCATCCAAGAAAGCTAAGACTAAAGAACCTCCGATTGTATTCTTGGAGGTAGATGAAAAAATTGTGAGATATCCTCACATCGACCCACTAGTAATTACCATCCAGCTCGCTAATAAGAGGACAAAAAGGGTGCTGGTGGACAACGGAAGTTAAGTGAACATCCTTTACAAGGATACACTGAGGAAAATGGGGCTTGAAAAAACCAAACTGAAACCTTGCATGGTAAATCTATGTGGATTTATAGGCGATAGTGTCGCCAGTTAAGGAATAATTAAGCTTTCATTAACATTGGGTGAAGTACCTTTATCCACCACTGTAATGCAAGAGTTTTTGGTTGTTCACCTGCCATCAGCCTACAACATACTACTGGGTCGACTAGCATTAATTGGACTAGGGGTAGTTAGTTCAATTAAGCACTTATCTCTGAAGTTTTAGACATCAACGGGTATGCGAGTAGTGTGAGGTGACCAAATGCTTGCTCGTGAATGCTACCGCAAAAAGCTGCAGAATAGAAAGGCCGGTCACCAGCTAATGGCAGTCTTGACTGGAGAAGGTGACTAGAAGGATGAAGATCTTGATCCTCGGATTCAAGATGAAAGGAATTTATTGAAACCGATTGAGGAATTGGAAGAGATTCTTCTAGATCCAGGAAATCCCACAAAGTGTGTGTTCATTGGGAAGAACCTGGATGAATAATTGAAATAACAATCAGTAAGTTTTTTAAGGGAGAATCAGGATCAGTTCGCCTGGAGCCATGCATATATGATAGGGATTAACCCTAAGATTATCTGCCACAACTTGAATGTTAACCCAAATAATCCAACCAAGAGACAGAAGAGGCGACCCCTGGATTCTGAGAGAGAAGGAGCACTCAAGCAGGAAGTTGATAAGTTGTTGGTTAACGACTTTATACGCAAGGCATTTTATCCCTCGTGGATATCCAATCTTGTTCTCGTCGCAAAAACAAATGGAACTTGGAGAACTTGTATAGACTTTTTAGATTTTAATAAGGTGTGTCCAAAGGATTGCTTTCCACTATCGATGATTGACCACTTAGTGGATGCAACAGCTGGACACGAGCTTATGCAATTCATGGATGCATACTCTGGATATGACCAGATAAAAATTCATGTTCCTGATCAGGAACATACAAGCTTCGTAACCAACATAGTACTTTATTTCTATAAAGTCATGCCGTTTGGTTTGAAAAATGCAGGGGCAACATATCAACAACTTATGAATGAAATATTTGCGAGACAAATTGGAAGAAACAAGGAAGTCTACGTCGATGATATGTTGGTGAAGTCGATAAATAGTGGAGATCATACTACAGACCTCGCAGAGTGCTTTGAAATATTAAAAAAAGTACAATATGAAGCTTAACCCAAAAAAGTGTTCCTTTGGAGTTTCCTCAGGAAAGTTTTTGGGATTCATAGTCAACGCGAGGGGCATTGAAGCAAATCCTGAGAAGATCAAGGATTTGATAGATATGCCATCACCAACCAAACCGATGGAATTTTAGGCCTTAACATAAAGAATGCCATCACTTAACAGATTCAACTACTACAAATATCATAATTCGCGACAGTCCTAAAAACATTTTTTTCAGGGACTGTCGCTAAAAAAATTAAGTAACTATTTAAAACCGTCGCAAAAAATTTAGTATTCCTGATGGTTTAAAATCGTAGTAAACAAAATAGGCGACATTTTTTAATAAAATGTGATTTTTTAATTAACCCTTATAGGCAAGGGTCCATTAAAAAATGGTCACCTACTTCTCACCACATTTCCCACGTGCCCACCTACTTTTTTTCTATTTTCCACATGCCCACCTTTTTCTGATCACCTATTTCTTCTCCATTTCCGACATCATAAAACGAAAATTTTAACTCTCCAAAACCCCACCCACGCTTCCACACCATCGTCCCCCTCTCTTGCCGTCTTCCTCCCTCTCTTGATCTCCGTTTCTTCTCGTCTCTCTCGTCCATCGATCGCCACCCACCCCTCCTTTAGTCGATCTCCCTCCACTCTACGTCACATACATCGAACCACCACCACATTTCATTGGTATCCCTCTCATCTTCGTCTCATACATCGGACCACCACAACCTCCCGTTCGTCTCCCTCTCTCTCTTTCTCTCTTTTCGAGCTCGGTATAAATACATTTATTTATTTATATACTTTTTTATTTATTATGTATATTTATTTTGTTATTGTATAAATTTAATGTGTTTTAAAGTTAGTTGCTATTGTAACAAAATTAATTAGTTGTTTTATTTAAATTTAGGTAAAATTATAAAACTAATGCAAGAAAAAAATGAGGGAAAATAGAGATTTTTTTGCCATTAAATAAATCTGTATTTTTTTCTTTTTTTTTTTACATTCCTGACGGTTTAAAATCGTTGCCTATACCGTATTATAGGCGACGATTTTAAACCGTCGGGAAACCCACATAAGCGACGGTTTTGAACCATCACCTACTCTGCAAATTTTACGACGGTCGTATTGGCGACATTTATAGAAACCCACAGGAAGACTTCAAACGACTGTTTCAAAAATGTCGGGAAAACCTATTTTTATAGTAGTGTTAATTTCGAAGCCTACTGATAAGTGCCTAGCATTTTTCAATGTATTGTGAGGCAACAAAAATTATTGAATGGACGGAAGAGAGCGAGGAGGCCTTTAAGAGCATAAAAAGGCATTTGTCAACCCCTCCAGTTTAGGCAAAACCAGTAACTAGAGACACATTACTGCTCTAATTGGTTGTCACAGAAAATGCGATTAGTGCTGCAATAGTGCGAGAAGAGGGATAGCACCAACAGCCTGTTTACTATGTTAGTAAGAGGTTAGTGGGGGCAAAATCATGGTATCCCCCTCTTGAAAACATGCCTTAAGCCTAATCCACGCATCTCGCAAGTTATGGCCTTACATCCAGGAACATATGATTAAGGTGTTAACTAATTAACCCCTGAGACAAGTTTTATCAAAACCATATGCTTCTGGAAGATTGATAAAATGGTCAATTGAACTGGGACAGTTTGACATAACTTATCACTCAAGCCTTGGTGGATTTCCTAAGAGAAGGAATAACTCCAGAGGAAAATCCGCTTGTTCAGTGTGACGCGAATACTTGGAAATTATACTTGGATGGTGCATCCAATGAGCATGACTCAGGTGCAGAGGTGATATTAATTTCGCCAGAAGGTTTTAAGTTTCACAATGCCTTGAGATTTCAATTCGACTCGTCAAACAACGAGGCTGAGTATGAAGCCTTGATCGCTGGTTTGAGGATAGCTGAAGTGTTGAATGTTAAAAATCTCATATGTCATAGTGATTCACAGTTGATAGTAAATCAAGTTCTCGGGGAATACTAGGCTAAGGGCTTAAAAATGGCCAAGTACCTAGAAAAAGTTCAGAAGAACTTTGAAAAGTTCAATTATTTCAAAATTGAGCAATTACCAAGAGAATAAAACTCTAATGTCAATGCCTTAGCAAAACTGACCTCGCAGAAGGAATTGGATGAATTAAACTTGGTCCCGATGGAGATGTTAAACGAACCAAGTATATGGGAAAAGGAAGATGTCAAGATTATAGATAGCTCACCCACATGGATGACACCCATAGTCAATTATCTTCTCAACGGGAAACTTCCAACTGACAAAAATGAGGCACGAAAACTCTTGTATTTAGTGCCTCGCTACACGATGGTAGAGGGCAAATTGTATAGAAGGGGCTATTTAATGCCCCTCCTTCGGTGTGTTCTTCCCGCTGAAGCAAACGAGATCATCAAGGAAATCCATGAAGGCTTTTGTGGGGATCACGCAGGTTGGCAATGTCTATCAAAAAATATTATTAGACAAGGATATTATTGGCCAACCATAAACAAGGACACCCTTAAATTTGTCAAGAAATGTGATAAGTGTTGGAATATATTTTACCAGGATCTTAGATCTACTCACAAGTATGTTATTTAAACACCCTAAATATGAACTTTCTAAAACGATAGATTAAACACATATAAAGTTAAGAAAACCTTACATTGATGCAGAGGAATTAATGTCTCCTTCCACTCAGATCTCTAACCCTTGTATCCTTTCTGTAGCAGAGTATAATCAAGATCTGAGCCCAATGTCCTTCTTCTTCAAGTTTGATCCTTCACAATCTTCCAATCTATGATTGAGTTACTGCTTGTTGTGTGTGGGCACTTACTCTTTCACTAGGGTTCGACATTTATGAAGAAGAAAAGAGAAGAGAGGTTTCGGCCAGGTATAGAAAGTGGGGAAGGCTCAGTTTATCTGAAGAGAGAAATTTCTGTCAGAAAACTAATGAAAGCATATGAAAACTTGTGATTTGACTAAGCCATCACTTTCTATTTATAGGAAACTACTAGGTTTAGGTTAGGAATTATTTGGCATTAAAATAATGAATATATTAATTTGAAAAACCTCATTTAGTGGCCGGCCATGGTGTTATAGTGGGCCCCACTTGATTTTGCAGTTTTATCAAATTTTTATTTCTATTTTCTCAAAAACGCAAATTTTCCAATTCTAACATTTTAAATGCCAATTCTAATTATTTAATAACTAAAATACATTATTAAATAATATTGTCATTTAATGTAATTATTAATTAGACATATAAAGTCCATTAATAAATAAATAAACCTGGAAACTCTTTTCTTTACAATTTCACCCCTACTTAGTGAAAATTCATAAAATTAGACATAGTCTAACTTTAGAATTATAATTGATAAAGCACGAATTAATTAATGAGTCTTACAAGCAGAATGTTCTCAACTAGAATGGGGACCATGGATCTATATGCTAAGCTTCCAATAAGTGAACCAAATTTACCAAGTAAATTTCTACTTATTAATTCTTCGTTGAATCCACTCTTAGAACTTAGAATTGCACTCTCAGACTTATATAAAGCATATTATATGTTCCACGATATCAATATGCTATCTAATTTAACCATTGTTATAATCTTATTGTGATTTAAAGATCCTCATTATGGACGATCTACATCGAGATGGGATTTCTTTACCGTTCTCACCCCTCAATGTATTTTGCCCGTTAAAACACTTAGCTACCTGTAAATGGTGTTTAGTGATCTAATGATTAGTCAGTTAAACAAGAGCTCATCCATTTACTTATATTTGCTAAGTTCGAAGGGAATCATCACTTTACTTCTATACACCAGTAGAAGCTATAGATTCCTTATTTATGTTCAGCACTCCCACTCAATCATACTATCATGTTCCCAAAATATACGTATCACCCTGACCTAAAAGTAGGCTTAACTAATAAATTAAAGAAAATGAATAGCACTCCTGAGTTGAGCCTAAGCATATCATGATTTAGATTCTTTTAATCTTAAAATCAACTACTGATATTGACTTGGAAAGATATATAACGGCAAGTTTGTAATATCTTAACTTAGTTGCAATATCGGTCCAGTCCACTTTATACTGCATACATTCGAAACTAGTACACTTTACTAATGTCCTGGAAAGAACATAACACTTACTCCAAGTGTAAGTACACATCATCGTTGATTATCACATTAGTGTAAATCCAATAACACTGATGAAACAGGGACCAAGTCTTTTGATTCATATGGTCACAATCACATTCCACTGTGTTGACAATACTGTAATTGTGAGTAAACATATGATCTGGATTTAACTGATTCTGTGTATAATAGTAATAAACATATTAAACCATTAGCATGTAAAATTCATGCAAACATCAATCACCTCAAATTTCTTATATTGATAACTAATCAGATTGCAAAGAGTTTTATTTAGGGCATAAAACCCAACAAACTCCCACTTGCACTAATATAAAATTGTTGGAAGTTATTTTACCAGGAACTTAGATCTACTCACAAGTATGTTGATTTAACAACCTAAATATGAACTTCTAAAACGATATGAAATTAAACACATAAGAGTATCAGAAATCTTACAGTGATTGCAGCGGAATATATATGTCTCCTCCCACTCAGATCTCTAACCCTTGATTCCTTTCTGTAGCAGAGTATAATCAAGATCTGAGCCCGAAAGTCCTTCTTTGTTGTCTCTGAAATCTACACAGCCTTCCTCACTATGATTGAGGTATTACTTTATGTGTGTGGGCACTACTCTAGCACTCATACATTTCTAAACAGTGAAGGTATAGAGAGAGAGAGGGTGGCGGCTCAGAGAGAATTTTCTGAGAGAAAATTCTTTCAGAATAATGCTGTGAAAAGCTTGTACAGTTGTTTTAAACTCTGAAGCCTTTGCCTTCTATTTATAGAAGACCACCAAGGGCTATGATTGACATTTTGAACTGAGAAAATCAAGGGGAAAAGGAAGGTAAAGGGGCCGGCCTAGGCAATGTGGAAACAAGGCTTGCCTCTTTTCCAACTTTCCTTTTCCTACACTTGATAGTTTCCCTTTTTGTGAAATGTTGCCAATTCCATTGTTCAACCATATTAATGATAAATCTAATTACTTAATAATTAAAAATAATTATCAAATAATATATTATCATTTATTTTATTAATAATGAAACTAATTAAAGTTTCCTAATTAATAAATATGCCCTTCAAAATCTCTATTTACTGTTTTGCCCTTAATGAGTGCTAAATTCTCAAACTGACAAGTCTATCTTGAGAATTTTTAATTGATTAATTAAAATCAATTAAATGAGTCCTACAAGTAATATCATCTCAACTAGTGAGGGGACCATGGGTCTATATATCCGAGCTTCCAATAAGCAAATCTTGAATTTACCACTTAAATTCACTGACTTATTAATTCTTCGTTGAATCCACACATAGAACTCAGAATTGCACTCCCAGTATATAGAATGCTCTATATGTTCCACCATATAGACACATTATTAGTTATCCATTGTTATAATCCTAATGTGATCAATGATCCTCTATATGGATGATCTACACTGTAAAGGGACTTAGATTACCGTAACACCCTACAATGTATTTTATCCTTAAAACACTTAACCCTGTATAAATGATATTTCAACTAAGTGAAATGAGTACTCAATCATTCATCTCGTTTGGTTAAGCTCGAAGGAAATCACCCTTTGCTTACAATTCGCCAGATAGAAGCTATAGACTCCATATTTATGTTAGCGCTCCCACTCAATCGCACTACCGTGTTCCCAAAATGTATGTATTGCCCAGACTAAAGTTTTAGGCTTAACTAACAAATCAAAGAACACGAATAACACTCTTGAAATTAAGCCTAACCATATCAGGATTTAGATCATGTGATCTAGGCTCAACTTCTGATATTGAATTGAATAGATGTTTACGGTAAGTTTCAAAATCTAATTCAAAGTTCAATATCGGTCCATTCCAATGCATACTCCATGCATCCAACCTGAGCTTTACTTTAACCTATGTTCTGGAAAGAACATAACATTTCTCCAAATTTAAGTAAACTCTGTTGTAGATTGTCATATCAGTGAAACCCAGTGTTCTGATAAATCTAGGAATACTTTATTCACATAGTCATGTTTATTTTCCACTGTGTTGACAACACAATAAACATGTTCAAGTATGTGAAAGGGGTTTGGATGAATTTATAAATCAAATAGACAAGCAATTGATTAAGTGAACCAAAACATACACAAGTGAATGAAAAATTAATTCTGTTACTTTATTGATATAGAATAATCTGGATTACATTGAAACAGAGTTTTATATAGGGCATAAAACCCAACAAACTCCCACTTGCACTAATATAAAACAAATCAGTACATTTCAATTAATCCTAAATTCTGACGGTGCTTTTCGAATGAAGTTACTGCCAAGACTTTGGTGAATGGATCAGCCAAGTTATCCTGCGTATCAACTTTCTCCACCAGTACATCCCCTCTTGCCACATATTTTCTGATAATATGATACTTTCTTTCTATGTGCTTACTTCTCTTGTGGCTCCGAGGTTCCTTACTGTTGGCTATAGCTCCAGTGTTATCACAAAACAGGACTAGAGGCCTTTCCATTCCAGGAACTACACCAAGACTGGTGAAGAACTTCCTAAGCCAGACAACCTCTTTAGCTGCTTCAGCCGCAGCTATGTATTCTGCCTCCATGGTAGAATCCGAAATCGCAGTTTGTTTGGCACTTCTCCAAACCACTGCTCCACCCCCAAGAGTAAACACCATCCCAGGTGTAGATTTCCTGTATTCAAGACATCCCTGGAAATCTGAGTCTGTATAGCCTAAGGGATTCAAAGCACCACCCTTGTAGACTAATACATAATCTCTTGTACTCTTTAAGTATTTAAAAATATACTTAACCGTGTTCCAATGTACCCTTCCTGGATTTGACTTATACCTGCTCACGATTCCAACTGCATAGCAGATGTCAGGTCTAGTGTATAGCATAGCATACATCAGACTCCCAACTGCAGAAGCATAAGGAATTTTTGCCATGTCTTCTATCTCTTGAGGATCAGTAGGACACTGTTCCTTAGATAGACGGATACCATGTCTAGAGGGCATGTTTGCCCCTTTGGTATTAGTCATGGAAAATCTCTCAAGAACTTTGTCAATGTAGGTTGTTTGAGAGAGAGCAAGGGATCTGTTCTTCCAGTTTCTGACAATCTGAATACCAAGAACATAGGCTGCCTCACCCAAGTCTTTCATGTCGAATTGAGTGTCAAGCCATTCTTTGATGTGAGTCATTTTCTTGACATTGTTTCCAATGATCAAAATGTCATCAACATAAAGGACCAGGAATACTACTACTTAATTTTCCTTGAGTTGGTAAACACAAGGTTCATCTTCATTCTGATGAAAGCCGTAGGTCTTGATGATCTCATCAAACCTTTTGTTCCATGAGCAAGAAGCTTGCTTAAGCCCATATATGGACCTATTTAATTTGCAAACTTTATTCTACTGCCCAGGAAGAACATAACCTTCTGGTTGCTCCATATAGATGGTTTCTTCAAGAAGCCCATTAAGAAAGGCTGTCTTGACATCCATTTGCCAGATTTCATAATCTAAAGCGGCAGCTATGGAGAGAAGAATTCGGATGGATTTGAGCATGGCAACAGGACTAAAAGTTTCCTCATAGTCCACACCTTCTCTTTGGGTATAACCCTTGGCGACCAGTCTAGCTTTGAAAGTTTCGACTTCGCCTCAAGCACCTCTTTTCTTCTTGTAGACCCATTTACATCCAATTGGACGAAAATCTTCAGGTGGTTCTACATATTCCCAGACTTTGTTCTTTTTCATGGAATCCATTTCTAAATCGATACCGGCTGACCATCGCTTCCGTTGCGGACTTGCCATTGCCTGTTTATAGGTCAATGGGTCGTCATCAATACCGTCACCAACGACCATATTGATTTCACCATCCAAGCCATAACGAGATGGTTTCGTTGAAACCCTCCTACTACGACGAGGAGCGGTGACTTTCTGAACAGGAGCTTTAGTAGTAGTTTTCTCAGTTGCTACAACTGAGCGAGTGGGATGTTCCTCTTCTTGAGTAGAAGAAGATGGTACATTTGAAGGAATAGTATCTGTGAGCATTTCCTCTAATACAATTTCACTTTTCGGTTTGTTGTCTTTCATATAGTTCTCTTCAAGGAAAGTAGCATTTGTAGAGACAAACACTTTGTTATCCTTGTGACTATAGAATAGTCCACCCCTAGTCTCTTTAGAATTTCCGACAAACATGCAAACTTCCGTTCGCGATTCCAGTTTGCTTTCTTTCTTTCTTAAGACGTGAGCAGGGCACCCCCAAATCCTATAATGGCGCAAGCTAGGTGTGCGACCATTCCATAGTTCGACGGGTGTCTTAGGGACTGCTTTAGATGGAACAACATTTAAAATGTCGTTTGCCATTTGGATAGCATATCCCCAGAAGGACGTAGACAGAGTTGAGTAACTCAGCATAGACCTAACCATTTCTAAGAGAGTGCGATTTCTTCTTTCTGCAACTCCATTCTGCTGTGGAGTGCTAGGGGCAGTATATTGGGATTCAATTCCAAGTTCAATTAAACGATCTTTGAACTGCATATCCATATATTCTCCACCCCTATCAGTTCGCAAGATCTTTAATGTTTTACCTAATTGGTTTTGAGCCAAAGCATGAAATTCCTGAAACTTTTCAAACGTTTCAGATTTCTTTTGCATTAGGTAAAGAAAACTATATCTAGAGAAATCGTCAATGAAAGTGACGAAATACTCATAACCTCCTCTGGCTTTTACATTCAGCGGTCCGCAAACATCTGAATGTACTAACCCTAGGGGTTCTTTGGCACGCTCTCCCTTTGCAGAGAAAGAACGTTTGGTCATTTTACCTTCTAGGCAAGACTCGTAGACTGGCAGCTCTCCTAAGACGACATTTTTTAATGGACCGTCTTTGGTTAGCCTATTGAGTCTATCAAAGCCTATATGACCTAAACGTAAATGCCATAGATAAGTTTGATCATCATTATCAATCTCTTTTCTCTTAAGGCTTCTAGGTCTAGCTACATTGAAAAGTTCAGTATTTAGTGAGATTTGAGTATCAGGTCTTAAAACATAAAGCCCTCGTTCCATGTTTGCAACACATATATGAAATCCATTACGAGAAATTGAACAATTTGAACTCGAAAAATTCAATATATAAAATTGTGTCTGTAAACATGAAACACTAATCAAGTTTCTACTAAAATTAGGAATATATAAAACATTCTCTAAAAGTAAAAACTTCTTAGAATTAAACTTGATTCAGGCTGTTCCTCTTGCTTTAACTGATACCAACTCGCCATTTCCAACTTTAAGCTTTAACTCATCTGGGTGAAGATTCTCCCAAGTTTCAAGCAGCTGTAATGAAGAACATACATGGTTAGTAGATCTAGAATCAACAATCCACGAGGATTTGTCGTTCTCTAAAACACATGATTCAAATACAAAAGAATCACCTTCGTTTGAATTGTCTAGAAGCCTGGGACATTGTTCTTCTTTATGTCCCTTTCCATTACAATTCGCACATAGAACATGATGTCTGACATTTGTACTTGAAGAAGAAGCTTTGTTGGAGCCCTCATGCTTAATCTTCTTCCTCTGATTAGAACTTGCAATGCTAGCAGGTCTCATTGCAATCAGATCCCGCTCATGGGCCCTCAACTCAGACTCGAGTTTGTCCATGTCAGAGGAGTTAGGATTGTTCAATAAGTAATATAGAACAAAACTGTTATACTCCTGAGGAAGACTATAAAGTATGAGTTTCACCCATTGTTCCTTTGATAAATCAATTCCTAGTAGATTTGCCTTTTGGAATTTCAGATTCATCAACAATAGGTGCGAGTTAATGCAACTACCAGGATGCATTTTCACACTATTGAGTTCTTTTGCAAAGATACTAACTAGGAGTGGATCGGGATGAGGGTTATTCATTTTGGCACTACAACATATCAATAAACAGAAGTAAGGTTTTGGTTCTATAAATTCATACACAGGTTCAGAAAACAAACAATCACTTATGTTATAAAAATACTAAATCTAACATAGTTTATTTTCCAAGGTTTCCAACAAACTGATACAGTGTCCCGTTTAGGCGAGAGTCAAAGCATCATCCATTGAATAGAGCTGTCAATTCATCTAAAATGTCAAACATTCTAGCAACCTTTTATTCGATCAAGATTGGAATTCAGCGTTGTCCCGTTTAGGCGAGAGTCAAGGCAATTCTATCTTATGAGCTTCTACCATTGTTTCGCATTCCTATAAGTCTTACATAGTCGCCACCATTAGGGTGGTCATTAACCATATAAATAAACCTATAAGAATACTTATCTTTCGAGATTAAACGGCGCTAACTTGCTAATGAACGTTCCTCCATTAGAGAGGATTACTCACTAAAACAATAGCTATGTAAAACCAACAATGGAGATCGAATTTCTCTTTGATTAAAGCTCATTATTTAAACATGTATTTTATCTAATCATTTATATTCCATATCTCAATAATGAAATATTACAAATTAAAGTAAAAACTTTAATTAAATTTCAAAATTGGAATAATTTTGAAAAATATCTTATTTAAGTTGTTTAGAAAATCTAAATACCCAACTTAAAAATATTCCTCAAACAATGACTTAATTAAATATTACCAATTAAGTAGTAACCACTTAATTTAGAAGATATTCCATTTTAAGTTCCCATATTTAGAAAATATCAACTTAAAAAATATCTAAAGAATCTTAATAACCAATTTCCAAAATTCCTCAACTTAATTTATAATAGGAAATTCAAAAATATTCAAATCTAAGTTGATTTGATAGATTTAACTAAATCTCAACTTAAATAGGAATATTTAATGAAATTATAAAATTAAGATTCAGAAAGAATTTATATGGTTATAATTCCATATTTAATTAAAACAAGAAAAATACATATAGCTTTCTAGAATAGGACTATTCAAACTATGTTTTTCTTAAATTAATTTCAGGGAACAATGAAATTAATTATGTTGCTAATCAATCTTTTATTAGGTCAAACTAATATAATTAACCTAGCACAGTTATCCAAATCAGGCAAATGGGCCTTCACAATTGGGGTTGTTCATGTGAGGGGGAGCTGGGTCCAGTATGTCGCACCCACTTCTAAGGCTCCCAACTCTCACACAAGGCCCAAAAGAGAGGAATTTAACCTTACAATGAATAACTGTTATTAATTGAATAGGCTCACAACTAAATGAGCCTAAATAAAATCTATCAGTTATGATATTTTATTTAGCAACAACCACCTATATGTATCTATAACAGAAATTAAACATACAGGCTCACACAGGCATACACATTTGGATGGATCCTATCATGTTGCTAAGTCATACACAGATGAAAGAAGTTTGTAAAAATTACCTGTTACAAATTATTTACTTGATCTATCGTCAATTGAACCTTTGGTTAAAACTAGATCATCTGATCTATTATCAAGTTAACCAAGGCAATTTAGATCAAGCAATAATAGGTTTTAGAAAACTTACAAACAATCTAAAACACATACTCCTGCAACAAGGTTAGATTTGGATAGTTGGATGTAGGATTTATTTAATTTTAATCATTTATTTCGAAAAATAAAATTAAAATTAAACCTACCATTTTGAAAAATTAGGTTTTGGGTAACCTAAATGTCATTTCAAAATAAATTGCTAACTTTCCTTTTAAATTACATGTTATTTAATAAATTAAAAAATAAAATAGAAAATGGTAAATTCATACCCTTTTCTTGTTTTACAATTTAATTTAATTAAAAAATAACAAAATTTAAAAGTTAACAAAAATACCTTATTTCCTCTTTTAAAATTATCATGATTATTGTGATCTTATTTTAATTAAGGTCAAGTTACCAAAAAAAATTAATATCTGACCTTAAAAAAATAAAAATAATCAAATTTTAAAGGAAATAAGAAAAAGGTAAGCAAAACTTGATTTTTTCCTATTTTCAAAATCAAATTACACTAATATCTAAAATTAATTTTAAAAATTAAAATTAATTTATTTCTGATAATTAGATTTGAAATTTGAAAAACAAAAATCAATATACAAAACTACACAAAAAATCGGAATTTAATTCCATGAAATAGCATGAAAAATCGAAAAAATTGGAAAATTGGATGAACTGTACGGATGGCATGCTGTGCATGGCCATCCGCCCGCGGATCTGGGTGCATGACCGAGAGATCACGGCGCAGGGAGGCTGCAAGCAGCCCTTCCGCGCGCGTGATCATGTTGCTCGTCACCCCAATTTTTCCAATTTTCAAAAATTCATAACTAATTCAAATTAAATCGAAATCGAGTTCTGTAAAAAGGTAAATTGCTTAGAATTTTCCAAACTATCCAACAAAAATAATTACAGAATAAAAACAGTAACCATTTTTCCCAGAATTCACAAACAACATTCAAACATCAATATGACACTCAAAGCAACATGATACCATCCAAAAAAACAAGCAAATCGTTTTAAGTCCAAATTTCTTGGAAGCAAATCAATTACCATGGCTCTGGTACCAGTTGTTGGAAGTTATTTTACCAGGAACTTAGATCTACTCACAAGTATGTTGATTTAACAACCCAAATATGAACTTCTAAAACGATATGAAATTAAACACATAAGAGTATTAGAAATCTTACAGTGATTGCAGCGGAATATATATGTCTCCTCCCACTCAGATCTCTAACCCTTGATTCCTTTCTGTAGCAGAGTATAATCAAGATCTGAGCCCGAAAGTCCTTCTTTGTTGTCTCTGAAATCTACACAGCCTTCCTCACTATGATTGAGGTATTACTTTATGTGTGTGGGCACTACTCTAGCACTCATACATTTCTAAACAGTGAAGGTATAGAGAGAGAGAGGGTGGCGGCTCAGAGAGAATTTTCTGAGAGAAAATTCTTTCAGAATAATGCTGTGAAAAGCTTGTACAGTTGTTTTAAACTCTGAAGCCTTTGCCTTCTATTTATAGAAGACCACCAAGGGCTATGATTGACATTTTGAACTGAGAAAATCAAGGGGAAAAGGAAGGTAAAGGGGCCGGCCTAGGCAATGTGGAAACAAGGCTTGCCTCTTTTCCAACTTTCCTTTTCCTACACTTGATAGTTTCCCTTTTTGTGAAATGTTGCCAATTCCATTGTTCAACCATATTAATGATAAATCTAATTACTTAATAATTAAAAATAATTATCAAATAATATATTATCATTTATTTTATTAATAATGAAACTAATTAAAGTTTCCTAATTAATAAATATGCCCTTCAAAATCTCTATTTACTGTTTTGCCCTTAATGAGTGCTAAATTCTCAAACTGACAAGTCTATCTTGAGAATTTTTAATTGATTAATTAAAATCAATTAAATGAGTCCTACAAGTAATATCATCTCAACTAGTGAGGGGACCATGGGTCTATATATCCGAGCTTCCAATAAGCAGATCTTGAATTTACCACTTAAATTCACTGACTTATTAATTCTTCGTTGAATCCACACATAGAACTCAGAATTGCACTCTCAGTATATAGAATGCTCTATATGTTCCACCATATAGACACATTATTAGTTATCCATTGTTATAATCCTAATGTGATCAATGATCCTCTATATGGATGATCTACACTGTAAAGGGACTTAGATTACCGTAACACCCTACAATGTATTTTATCCTTAAAACACTTAACCCTGTATAAATGATATTTCAACTAAGTGAAATGAGTACTCAATCATTTATCTCGTTTGGTTAAGCTCGAAGGAAATCACCCTTTGCTTACTATTCGCCAGATAGAAGCTATAGACTCCATGTTTATGTTAGCGCTCCCACTCAATCGCACTACCGTGTTCCCAAAATGTATGTATTGCCCAGACTAAAGTTTTAGGCTTAACTAACAAATCAAAGAACACGAATAACACTCTTGAAATTAAGCCTAACCATATCAGGATTTAGATCATGTGATCTAGGATCAACTTCTGATATTGAATTGAATAGATGTTTACGGTAAGTTTCAAAATCTAATTCAAAGTTCAATATCGGTCCATTCCAATGCATACTCCATGCATCCAACCTGAGCTTTACTTTAACCTATGTTCTGGAAAGAACATAACATTTCTCCAAATGTAAGTAAACTCTGTTGTAGATTGTCATATCAGTGAAACCCAGTGTTCTGATAAATCTAGGAATACTTTATTCACATAGTCATGTTTATTTTCCACTGTGTTGACAACACAATAAACATGTTCAAGTATGTGAAAGGGGTTTGGATGAATTTATAAATCAAATAGACAAGCAATTGATTAAGTGAACCAAAACATACACAAGTGAATGAAAAATTACTTCTGTTACTTTATTGATATAGAATAATCTGGATTACATTGAAACAGAATTTTATATAGGGCATAAAACCCAACAAAAATAAACTGTGCAAATAGGTCAATCTGATGTCTTGATCTTTAGATCAAGTGTAGTATATTTGAATCCACCCAAACTTCTGGAAACTAGTTCATAAATACACATATGAAACATCCTTTACTATATGCTTTACTCATCAAGGAATACTAAAATCTTTACTGTTTTAAAAGTATATCTGAATTAACAGAAGACATATCTCTCATATTTTAAAATATGTAATTGAGATAATACAGTGTAGACTTTTCTTCAGCAATATAACTTTCTAGTATTTTCGAATACACAAAGTTATAGTTCTTCTCTGGTAGAGCTTGAATTATTGTACAATAATTCCTCGACCCCCAAAGTAAGCACCATCTCATGGATCTCGAAATCAGTTGGTGAGATACCAGGACAACTGATACACAGTTCCTTAATATCTATCATATAGATCACTTTCATAAATCTTTCTTCAATATCTACAAATGTTCCCTATTTGATTACATCTCAGATAGCTCCCACTCAATAGCAGATGTCTGGTTAAATAATACTTTTAACCTCTGATTGTTTGGAGAGTTACCTAGTTGTGACTTTTGTATTAGTCTGAAACTTTAAGTCAAGACTAAGTCATCAACATAGCAGACTAGTATTTGAAGTGAAAAATACATGCCAGAGATAAAGTAATCAAAAATTAAGATACCATAAAATTTTATGAGGATTAAGAATTCTTGGTTCAAGTCATTCGAATAGACTGAACTAGAGTTCTTTATCTTATTCTCATAATTCTGATAAGCTATTCCTATCCATGTGAATGGTTAGATTTGCTTTTCAGTAGTGTTCTTAAGTACCTATCACAAGTATCAACCTGATGAAGATGGGAATAGAATTTTAAAATTCTCCCACTCAATTAGGGTAGTATGAAACTTTATCAAAGAACTTTCAAAGGTATCAAACTTTTACTTACAACAGTAAAAAGAAATGAAACATACAATCAAGATCAAGGATTTATATTGATAATAGCTGACTCATTATATTACTTCCATGTTTAAAGAAGATATGTGTTACATAGGGAATTGTGGAATATACTCCACCCCTAAGTATATACATATAGGGCACTATGGATAACCTCCACCCCTAAGTATATAGAGATTATGATCCACCCCTAAAGGTTGTAAAGATCATGATTCTCTTAGTGTGATAGAGTTTATGTGGAGTTGAATACTATCCAGAGTTCAATAGATATAAAAGATCGTTGAACTGCATAGTTTTCTTAACTTTTCTCCACCCCTATCAGATCAAAAGATCTTTTTATTAAACAAATTCTTTAATAATTGTATTAGAATTAACAATTATTAATAAACATAGAAATAATATCTAGTGTTTATTTAATATAACTCAATGAAGAGTTGTAAATATTATAAAATTTGCATCAATAATAAAAAAACTTACACATACAAACATATAAATATAATGTGGTAATAGTTGATGAAGATAAATTAAATGAAGCTCAATCTCATAAATTGCAATGGTTGAATTCGAAAATAATAGAAACTTTAAACTAAAACAATTAAAAAAGGTATTGCAACAATATGAGAAAAACAGGGATAAATATCCCTAACTAAAATTTGAAATCCAAATTGTCTTTAAACTAAAACAATTAATTCAAAAATAAATTGAACAGCTTCATCTTCATCTGGACGATTTCTCCCTTGGTCCAGCTTTCCGATCCAACTCATTTGAGTTCAAGTAGCTTGGCCTTTAAGAAGAAGAAAACAAATAAAAAAAGTTAGTCCAGAATCATAAATCCAATTGGATAACAATTCACTAAAACTCTTAAAGCTTATAAATAGAAATACCTTGTTTCTTTGCAAGAAGTTTAGGACATTGGGGTTTCCAATGACCTTTTTCATTGCAGTAGAAACACTTTCCTTTAAATGTAGCATCACCAGAAGGAGCAGCCTTTTTATTCTTCATGGCTTTTGTTCGCTTCTTGGTGTTTTTCCACTTCTTCTTCGATTTGGGTTTCGAAGCAGAGGCAACATTTCCTTCAGGTTTCATCGTCCCATTACCATTCCCAGGATTGTGAGGTTTACTCCCTTTCTTCTTGGGTAGTCCAATCAAATTTTCATAAGTTTGAAGGTCATTGACTAATTCATGAAATTCAATTTCCTTCTTATTCATGACATAATTTGAAGTGTATGGTAGAAATGCTGGAGTTAGGCTTTTCAAGATAAGACTTACTTGAGTAGCACTATCCATTTCAGCACCATGATCCTGGGCTTCTTGGAAATAACTTGACATTAGGAGAACATGGTCACGCACGTTTTGATGAGGCTCCATCCGTGCATTAATGTACTTCTTAGTCGCGTCAAAGCATGACTGAAGTGATGCCTTACCGAATAGCTCATTTAACTTCGTCATAACTTCAGCAGCCTTCTCGGTTTTAGAAAACCGAGTTTTGAGGGTGTCAACCATGCTAGAAAGCATAAAGTATAGAGCTTTGTCATTTGCTCTCTGCCAACGCTCATACTTTTCTTTCACAGCTTTGAAAGCATTGTCCCCAGGCACTTCAGGTGACGGCTCAGTTAAAACAAATAAGGCACTTTCTCCTATGAGAGCAATATTAATGTTCTAATTCCACTTATTAAAGTTAGATCCATTCAGCTTGTTTTCAGTCAACAGTGATAACATGGGATTCATTTTTATAATAATGGATACTACAAAATAATAGAAATCAACAAATAGAAATTAATAATGGTTTAACACAAAATCAATTTAGAAATTATAAGCACATAGCAAGTAGGAATGATATGAGAAAATACTTAAAAAATTCAATCCTAAATAATTTCCAAGGTTTTTCAACAAACTGATATCAGTGTCTCGTTTAGGCGAGAGTCAAAGCTATCATCTATTGAATAGAGTTGTCAGCTCATCTAAAATGTTAAACATTCTAGCAACCTTTTATTCGATGAAGATTGGAATCCAGCGTTGTCCCGTTTAGGCGAGAGTCAAGGCTATTCTATCTCATGAGCTACTACCATGGTTTCGCAATTTGCAAGTCAAATATGGTCGCCACCATTAGGGTGATCTATACCATATAAAACACTTACAAACTACTTATCTTTCGAGATTAAACGGTGCAAAATTGCTAATGAACGTTTCTCCATTAGGGAGGATTACTCACTAAAACAAACGCGATGTAAAACCCACATTGGAGATCAAATATCTTAATAATAATAAAGCTCATTCTTTAAAATGTATTTTCTTTATTATTCTAATAAATAAATTCTCATTAAATTCGAAATTTAGAATTGAAATTCAAAAAATAAGAATTTAATATAATATTTGTAAAATTATACTTATATGGTGATTGAAATAAATTAATTATTTCCATCTTAGTAATAATCTTAAATATAAATATTAAGGAAATTAATTTAAGTTGAATTAAATTAGATTAATTAACAACTTAAAAATTTTCTTGAGAATATATTTATTGAGTTCGAAAATTTAAAGTATTAAAACTATACAATTTTCGAAAAAATAATAAAAAATAAAAAAGAAATACGTCAAGCAAAGAATCACCTATCCAGATTTTCTTTTGACTAGTTAATTCAATTTCTAATAATATATATTTTAAATTCATCAATTAAATGAAAAAATCATTGATTTAGTTGGCCCAAGAATTAATTAAAATAAATAATTAATTTACAACTGAATCAATTTTTCAAAAAAAAAAATTCAAAAATATTGCATAAATGTAATTTTTCGAAATTGATTAATAAAATAAAGAAAAATATATATATATATTGAAAATTATTTAAATTTAAGTTGAAAAAATAAATTTCAACCTAAAAATAATTTTATATTTAATTAAGTGTCATGAAAAATAAATATTTAAGTATCATGATGAAAATCAACTTAGATATTTAAATTTTTAAAGTTAATTAAATGTATTAAATTCAATAAATAATTAATTAAGTGTAGAGAAGGCTTAATTATTAATTTTTAGTTTGATACTAGGAAAAATATATTTAAATAAAATTGTACCAAAATTAATTATTTAAACAATTAATCTCACAATTTATAATATTTTCCTATTAAATTATAGAAATAATAAGTAGTCTAGAAATAACTATCTAGAAAATATCTTATTTGACTAAGTATCTTTTCAACAAAAATTTGAAAACTATCTAATTTCAGTTATATAGAAAAAATCTAAAACTTAAATAATTTCAAATTTAGATATCTTTTTAAGTTAATATTCGAAAAGATATTAACCTAAAAAATATCTAAAATATTCTATTTTAAGTTAATATTCGAAAAGATATTAACTTAAAAAATCTCTTAAGAATCTTTAATAACTAATGCCTAGGATTCCTCAACTTAATTTAAAATTTAAATAAAATATTCAAATTTAAGTTAGATAAGAAAAATCAATTGATACAACTAATTTATAACTTAAATAGGAATATTTAATTAAATAAGTTCTAGAAAGAATCTAGTTAGTTAAAATTCTATATTTAATTAAATACAAGAAAAATACAAATAGTTTGTCTAGAAATAACATCTAAGACTAAAAGTGTTTTTCTTAAAATTAACTTAAAATATTAAAATGAAAAAAAATTGATATATTTTAAAAGTTAATTATGTTGCTAATTCAATTTTATTAGGTCAAACTAATATAATTAACCTAGTACAGTTATTCAAATCAGGCAAATGGGCCATCACAATTGGGGTAGTTCATGTGAGGGAGTGCTGGGTTCAGTATGTCGTACCCACTTCTCTGGCTCCCAACTCTCACACAAGGCCCAAAAGAGAGGAATTTAACCTTAAAATAAATAACTGTTATTAATTGAATAGGTCCAATACTAAATGGACCTAAATAAAATCTATCATGGTGTGACATTTTATTTAGCAACAACCTATATGCATCTATATAATAAAATAAACACATAGGCTCACACAGGTACACACTTGGATGGATCCTATCATGTTGCTAGGTCATACACAGATGAAAGAAGATTGTAAAATTTACCTGTTACAAATTATTAACTTGACCAAGGGAGCCATCAGATCATTAGGTCTGGCAAAAAGTAAACATGGCTATTTGCAATCAAGTAATAATAGGTTTTGAAAAACTTACACATAAGCTAAAACCATATACTCCTGCAACAAGGTTAGCTGGATAGTTGGAAGTAGGATTTATTTAATTTTAAATAAAAAAATTTCGAAAATAAATTATTAAATAAAAATAAAAATATTTAATTTTGAAAAATAAAATAAATAATAATATTAATTTATTTTTCGAAAATAAAAGAAATAAAATTAATTTTAAATTTTGAAATTATAAAAAAATATTTAAAATTAAACCTACAATTTTGAAAAATTAGGTTTCAACTAACCTAAATATCATTTCAAAATTTGCTAACTATGTTTAAAAATTAAATGTTATTTTATAAATAAAAATTAATAAAAAATTAGAAAAGGTAAATTAAATATCTTTTTCAGATTTTAAATTTAATTTAAATAAATAAAATAACAAAATTTAAAAGAGCAAAATATCTTACATCTATTTTAAAATTTCATGATTATGGTTATCTTATTTTAAATTTAAATAAGGTCAAAATATTTTAAAAATAATTAATTTAAAAAATTTAATATCTGACCTTAAATTTAAAAATAAGATAAGATATAATCAAATTTAAAAATAAGATAAATAATTAACCAAAAAGATAGATATTTACTAATTTCAAATTCAAATTACACTAATATCATGAATTAAATTTAAAAAATATTAAATTAATTCATTATGATAATTAGAGTTGAATTAGGAATAGTAAATATATAAATACAAAACTACACAAAAAATCGGAACTTAAATCCATGAAAAAGCATGAAAAAACGAAGAAAAACGAAAAAATTGCAAGTGGTACGGACAGTATGCATTGCATACTGTCCACTCGCACAAGCAGCCAGGCATGACCGACGTAGCTCAGTCGAGCTGAGTGTCTGCGCGCGTGTTGTCCGAGGAACAAGCCTCGTGCGCGCGCGTGTGGTGTGCACGATCCTTGATTTTTTTCGAATCTTCAAATAATCATAACTAATTCAAATTAAATCGAAATTGAGCTCTGTACAAAAGTAACTTGCTTAATTTTTTCCATACTATCAAATAAAAATAATTCCAGAAACAAAATTTCAATTATTTTTCACGAAAATTCACAAACATCAATCAATCATCATATAACACTCAATACAGCATGAAACCATCCAAATAACAAATAATCGTTTTAATGTCCGAATTTCATGCAAGCAAATCAATTACCATGGCTCTGAGGCCAGTTGTTGGAATATATTTTACCAGGATCTTAGATCTACTCACAAGTATGTTATTTAAACACCCTAAATATGAACTTTCTAAAACGATAGATTAAACACATATAAAGTTAAGAAAACCTTACATTGATGCAGCGGAATTAATGTCTCCTTCCACTCAAATCTCTAACCCTTGTATCCTTTCTGTAGCAGAGTATAATCAAGATCTGAGCCCGAATGTCCTTCTTCAAGTTTGATCCTTCACAGTCTTCCAATCTATGATTGAGTTACTGCTTGCTGTGTGTGGCACTTACTCTTTCACTAGGGTTCGAAATTTATGAAGAAGAAAAGATAAGAGAGGTTTCGGCCAGGTATAGAAAGTGGGGAAGGCTCAGTTTTTGCGAAGAGAGAAATTTCTGTCAGAAAACTAATGAAAGCATATGAAAACTTGTGATTTGACTGAGCCATCACTTTCTATTTATAGGCAACTACTAGGTTTAGGTTAGGAATTATTTGACATTAAAATAATGAAAATATTACTTTGAAAAACCTCATTTAGTGGCCGGCCATGGTGTTATAGTGGGCCCCACTTGATTTTGCAGTTTTATCAAATTTTTATTTCTATTTTCTCAAAAACGTCAATTTTCCAATTCTAACCTTTTAAATGCCAAAACTAATTATTTAATAACTAAAATACATTATTAAATAATATTTTCATTTAATTTAATTATTAATTAGAAATATAAAGTCCATTAATAAATAAATAAACCTGGAAACTCTTTTCTTACAATTTCAGCCCTGCTTAGTGAAAATTCATAAAATTAGACATAGTCTAACTTTAGAATTATAATTGATCAATCACGAATCAATTAATGAGTCTTACAAGCAAAATATTCTCAACTAGAATGGGGACCATGGATCTATATGCTGAGCTTCCAATAAGTGAACCAAATTTACCAAGTAATTCTTACTTATTAATTCTTCGTTGAATCCACTCTTAGAACTTAGAATTGCACTCTCAGACTTATATAGAGCATATTATATGTTCCACGATATCAATATGCTATCTCATTTAACCATTGTTATAATCTTATTGTGATTTAAAGATCCTCTATATAGATTATCTACATCGAGATGGGATTTCTTTACCGTTCTCACCCCTCAATGTATTTTTCCCCTTAAAACACTTAGCTACCTGTAAATGGTGTTTAGTGATCTAATGATTAGTCAGTTAAACAAGAGCTCATCCATTTACTTCTATTTGCTAAGCTCAAAGGGAATCATCACTTTACTTCTATACACCAGTAGAAGCTATAGATTCCTTATTTATGTTCAGCACTCCCACTAAATCATACTATCATGTTCCCAAAATATACGTATCACCCTAACCTAAAAGTAGGCTTAACTAATAAATCAAAGAACATTAATAGCACTCATGAGTTGAGCCTAAGCATATCAGGATTTAGATTCTTTTAATCTTAAGATCAACTACTGATATTGACTTGGAAAGATATATAACAGTAAGTTTGTAATATCTTAACTTAGTTGCAATATCGGTCCAGTCCAATGTATACTCCATACATTCGAAACTAGTACACTTTACTAATATCCTGGAAAATATAACATAGCACTTACTCCAAGTTTAAGTACACATCATCGCTGATTATCACATTAGTGTAAATCCAATAACACTGATGAAACAGGGACCAAGTCTTTTGATTCATATGATCACAATCACATTCCACTGTGTTGACGATACTTTAATTGTGAATAAACATATGATGTGGATTTGAATGATTCTGTGTATAATAGTAATAAACATATTAAACCATTAGCATGTAAAATTCATGCAAACCTCAATCACCTAAAATTTATTATATTGATAACTAATCATATTGTAAAGAGTTTTATTTAGGGCATAAATGTTGGGTTTTATGCCCTAAATAAAACTCATTTCATATAATCAGATTTACTTATTAATAAAGATCAGAAATAACATTTTATGTTGCATGGTTCACATGATTTATTTCATGATTATATGTATATAATGTATGAATTCTTTTTAAGTCCAGAACATATGAGTTGGTTAAATATTATAGTGTTGTCAGCACAGTGGAATATAATCTTTATTGTATGTTCAAAAGTTTATTCCCTGATTTGTCAGAACACTGGATTTAGACTGACATGGTATAATCAGCGATAGGTATTCTTACACCTTGGAAAAGTGTTATGTCCTTTCCAGGACATTGGCAAAGTTTACCAGTATCGGATGTATGGAGTATACATCGGAAGGGGCCGATATTGAAATTTGATTAGATGTTGAAATTTACCGTAATATCTATTCAATTCAATATCACATGTTGATCCTAGATCACATGATCGAAATTCTGATATGGTTAGGCTCAATCTCAAGAGTGTTATTCGTGTTCTTTGATTTGTTAGTTAAGCCTAGTTTTGTATCAGGGTGATACGTACATTTTGGGAACACGGTAATACAATTGAGTGGGGGAGCGCTAACATAAATATGGAATCTATAGCTTCTATTTGGAAAATAGAAGTAAAGGATGATTTCCTTCGAGCTTAACCAAACGAAGATAAATGGTGGAGATCTCATTTCACTTAGGTGAAATATCATTTATACAGGGTTAAGTGTTTTAAGGATAAAATACATTGTAGGGTGTTACGGTAATTTAATCTCTGTACAGTGTAAATCATCTATATAGAGGATCATTGATCACATTAGGGTTATAACAATGGATAACTAATGACGTGTCTATATCGTGGAACATATAGAGCGTTTCTATATGACTGAGAGTGCAATTCCAAGTTCTAATTGTGGATTCAATGAGGAATTAATAAGTTAGGGAATTTACTTGGTAAATTCGGTTCGACTTATTGGAAGCTCGGTTATATAGACCCATGGTCCCCATACTAGTTGAGGCCATACTGCTTGTAAGACTCAGTTAATTGATTTTAATTAATCAATTATAATTCTAAAAGTTAGACTATGTCTACTTTATGAATTCTCACAGTTTAAGGATGAAATCGTAAAGAAAAGGGTTTCTAGGTTTAATTATTAATTAAGAGACTTTGTATGTCTAATTAATAATTATTTTAAATGACAATATTATTTAATAATCTATTTTAGTTATTAAATAATTACTTTTGGCATTTAAATGATTAGAATTGGAAAAATGACATTTTTGGAGAAATAGAAATAAAATTGAGGAAACTGCAAAATCCAAGTGAGGCCCATTTCCCTCTATGGCCGAGCACTCCCTTTGTGTTTCCCAATTATTATTTTATTTTTTAATTGTCATGTAATTGCTAATCAAAGTCTAGCTATAATAGGAAAGTGGTGGATCACACTAAATATGGCAGTTAATCAATTACACAGTAAAAGAGGAAACTGTTTATTTGGAAAGTTGTGCTCTCCCTTTTCCCTATATATAGCAGCCCTTGTTCTCTTCTCTTGTACATCATATGAATCATAAGATGCTACCAGCCACGAAATTAAGAGAGAAAACAGAGAGAATTTTCGAAATCCTTGTGAGATGAGTAGTGCCCACACACATCAAGTGGTATCTCAATCATAGTATGGAAGACTATGGAATTTTTGCATCAAAGAAGGAGAAAAGAAGATCCAGGTTCAGATCTTGGTGATGCTCTGCTACAGAAAGGAATCAAGGGCTAGAGATCTGAACGGAAGGAGTCATATTATTCCGCTGCACCCACTGTAAGGTTTTCTAACTTTATATGTGTTTATTTTCATTGTTTTAGAATTCATATTAGGTTGTTAATCCAACATACTTGTTAGTAAATCTAGATCCTGGTAAAATAATTTCCAACAACTGGTATCAGAGCCATGGTAATGATTTACTTTCATGTAATATGAATTAAAACGATGATTACATGTTTCTGTGTTGATTTGGATGGTTTCATGTTGGTTTATGTGCTTTTATGATGAAGGTTGATGTTGTAAGAAATTTTTCCATGAAATATAATTTTTCAATTTTTGAAAATATTTTATTTGGATTCCTTGTGAAAAATTAAGCAATTTTGTTTTTTACGGAACTCGATTCCGATAAAAATTGAGAAAGTTATGAATTTTGGAAAATAGGGGTTTCAGGTATGTAGGGTGCTCAATCACACGCGCGTGACACGTCCGAGTGCATTCTGCCAGCGCCCGTATGCCTCGCCCATGCACCCTGCATCTGCCGAGGTTTCTCGGCTGGGTGCCCATGCTGCGCGCGCGTTTGAGGCTGCTGGCAGCCTCCTGGGCTGCTGCATGCAGCCACTTTCCCAAAACTTGCGATTTTTTAGGTTTTTCCCCAAAAATCCAATTTTTTCATGGGATTGTTTCCCAAAATTCATTTTTCCAATTTTAAATATTTCTAAATTGAAATGTTTCCAATTTTAAATATTTTCAATTTGGAATTTTTCCAATTTTAAATATTTCTATTTTGGATTGTTTCCAATTTTTTAAATATTTCCTATTATGGTCAGATTTAAAAATTTATTAAGTTCTTTAATATTTATTTATTATTTAATTATAAGATTAGATATTTTGATATTTAAGATATTTTAAATTAAAAGATAACTTTGTCTTTTTATTTAAAATATTATATTAAAATTATCTTATATGACAAATTAAATAATTAATAAATTTGAAATTAACATAGATATTTTTATAGATATACTTACCATAATGTTTTCAAATTCAAAAATTTGTTATTTTGTTAAATATTTAATTATTTATAAATTATAAGTTTAAAAATGATATTTTTTCTATATATATCATTTTTTCCTTATTAGAAATTTATAAATCATATCTTAAATATTTAAATAACATAGATATTTTTGTAGAGATTTGAATATTGCTTAATTTGAGATATTTTGACATATAATTAAGGTAATTATTATCTAACCAAATCTATTTTAAAATTGGTTTATTTTATTAAACTATAAGAATTGAAAGTGATATTGAAGATTCTTTCCTTTCAAATCATTGATCTTATTAGATATTTAATTTAATTTGATTCAAATAAACCTAGATATTTTAAAAATTAGTTTCCTCTATTTGGTTAGTTTAAGAATAATAATTTAATTATATTAATATCTTGTTTTTACATCTGTTACATGGACAATGTTTGTTTGTTTATATTGTTTATTCAAAACTTTTTAACAAACCTATTATTTATCTGATCTAAATTGCTATGATTAACTTGTTGACAGATCATGATCCAATGATCTGATTTTAATCATAGTCCAATTGACGATAGATCTTATAAATAATTTGTAACAGGTAAATTTTGTACTTCTTTCATCTGTGTAAACCTAGTAACATGATAGGGTCCATCCAAATCATTTGACCTGTGTGAGCCTATATGTTTGCTTTTGGGCTTAGATGCATATAGGGAGCCCATTTAAGTTTTTACTAAGTAAATGGACTAGGTTGCTAAAATAAATTTTGACATAAGGAAATTTATTTAGGTCCAATTAGATTTGGACTTATTCAATGAATAACAATTGTTTATTTTAAGGTTAAATTCCTCTCTTTTGGGCCTTGTGTGAGAGTTGGGGGCCATAGAACTGGGTACGACATACTGAACCCAGCTCCCCCTCACATGAACTACCCCAATTGTGAAGGCCCATTTGCCTTATTTAAATAATTGTATTAGGTTAATTATATTAGCCTAACCTAATTAAAATTGAATTAGCAACATAATTAACTTTTAAAATATATGAAATTTATTTTTCATGTAATATTTTAAAGTTAATTTTAGAAAAATACTTAGTTAATGATATATTCTAGACAGTTATTTCTAGTACTAGTTATTATTTCTAATATTAAATAGGAAAATATCATAGATTGTGAAATTAATTGTTTCCTAATTAATTTTGGTACAATCTAAGTTTAGTATATTTTCCTAGTATTAAACTAGAATTAATAATTAAGTTTCCTCTTAACTTAATTATTTGTTTCTTGAATTTAATACATTTAATTAAATTAAAAATTTTATCTAAGTTGATTTTCATCATGATACTTTAATATTGTTATTTTCATGTTATTTAATTAAAGTTGAAAATTATTTTAAGTTTGGAATCTTATTTCAGAATAACTTAAGTTTGAATAATTTTCAGAATATATTTTATTTTATTTTATTAATCATTTCCCAAAATTTTGAAATTACATTTCTTTAATGTAGAAATTTCGAATTTTATTTGAAAAATAGATTAAAGTTGAAAATTATTTATTTAATTTTGGACCAACTTAAATCAGTGACTTTTTCATTTGATGATTAATTAAAATAAATGAACTAAAATATATTATAATTAGAAATTGGATTAATTAGTCTATGAAAGTCTAGATAGATATTATCTGTTTTGCTTGAAGTATTTTGCTAGTGTATTTAATTAAATAGAAAATTAATATTTAAGTTGATTTTTTAATCATGATACTTAAATATTTGAAATTTTTCTGAGATATTTAATTAAATAGGGAAATTATATTTTTTGTTGAAAATTAATTTTTATTAATTTTGGGCCAACATAAAATTAGAGTAATTTTCTAGGATTTATTTTATTTTGTTTTAAAGTATTTTCGAAATGCAATATATATTTATAGAAAATTAAATTTGAGTTGTAAATTAATTCAAATTAATTTTGAAACAACTTAAATTGAATAATTTTCTAAATATTTATGGAAATTATTACTAAGATGGAAATAATTCACGTTATTTATCTATCTAAGTATAATTTACAAATATTAAAATTAAAATTTATATTTGGAATTTTTCATTCTAAATTAGAAATTTTAATTAAATAAATATATATTTAAACTAAATGGATTAAAATAAATATTAGAAGAAAATACAACCCTTCATTAAATAATGAGCTTTATTATTATAAGGATATTCGATCTCCATTGTTGGTTTTACATAGCTATTGTTTTAGTGAGTAATCCTCCCTAATGGAGGAACGTTCATTAGCAAGTTAGCACCGTTTAATCTCGAAAGATAAGTAATCTTGTAAGTTTTTTATATAGTTTATGACCACCCTAATGGTGGCAACTGTATAAGACTTGCAAGAATATGAAACAATGGTGGAAGCTCATAAGATAGAATAGCCTTGACTCTCGCCTAAACGGGACAACGCGGATTCACATCTTGATCGAATAAAAGGTTGCTAGAATGTTTGACATTTTAGATGAGCTGACAACTCTATTCAATGGATGATAGCTTTGACTCTCGCCTAAACGGGACACTGATATCAGTTTGTTGAAAACCTTGGAAATTATTTAGGATTGTATGTTTTAGTATTTTCACTTGTCATTCCTACTTGCTATGTGCTTCATAATTTCTGAATTGTGTATGAATTTGTATTGAACCATGTTATTTTCTGTTATTAAATTGTAGTTTAATTTTGAATCTTCATTGTTGGTCTAGCTTGATTTGTTTTTCTAATGAGATAAATCCCTAATGGATTTTCACCATTAGACTAACATAATAGTGTTAGATCTCGAAAGATAAATATTGTATATGCAACATCTAACTGTTCATCAATTGATGACACCTTAGACTAGTGTTTTACAATATGAAACAAGAAGATTGTATAAATAAGATTACTTTGACTCTCGCTAATCGGAGCATCGTTGGATTCTTATTTAAAACGAAATTATCCTAATTCCTCTTAGCTTATTCATTTCGAATTAGCTTAATGACATATCATTGGATGAATGGTCTATAAATCATATAAAGTCATATTTTCTCTTAAGAAATTAGATGACGCATATGATTATATTCCCGGAATTCTATCCCAAAATGATATAAATCCTCAATCTTAGATATCTCCTACTTGTATAGGCAAATCATAGAGTTAGATTAGTAGTGGTGGTCCAAGAAAGAGTTACTAATCATACAGTTAAACTTTCACAAGTGTTTCATAACCATTTTCTTTCAATGGATTCAAACTGTATGAGTTTAGTATTCTGTGACCAGAATCCACTTGCACTATTCTAAGAACTCTTTGATGTAACTAAACCTAAGTCATCAAAAGATACAACCACATTTTTTTTATAAATCTATGGCATTTGTATCTTGTTCATAGTGATTTTGACAAGATCATTCTCTGCAAAGAGTTAATATGCCTATATCCACTGAATGTAATTTCATCTCATTCGCAGATGGATGTACATTCAGGGGTGGATATGAGTTTTCGTTGTATTCTTAAAACGATCACTCTAGATTTTACCTTATGCAAAAGAAATTTGAAATGTTTGAAAAATTTCATGAATTTCTAGCAGTGGTGAAGGTAAGTGGTTAAAGATCTTGCGAACTGATAGGGGTGGAGAAAAAGGTAAGAGAAAAAGGTAGTAGATATGCAGTTCAAAGATCATTAATTTGATTTTGAATTATATCCAAACTTACCTCCCCAGAAATTCGAGTTGCATATTGATGATTAGTTACTAGTCGTTGCCTAAATCCTTCTATGGTAATAAAATTTCAGAATGATGTAATGGTGGTATACTTAATGTAAATCATTCCTAGATTCATGGATGACCTAATCGAAATCTTAAGAAAAGCTAGAACTGCTAACCCTGGTTTGCATGTTTGTTAGCTATTTTAAGTGATTAGGGGTGGAGCATCCCATAGTCATTAGACAAGAAAGTGTTTGTTTAAACAAATACTACTTTTCTAAGAAAATGACTAAGTCTGAAAATAAAGTAGCAAATAAAGGAGATATTTTTTCTTGATTCCAAAAGTGTTCTATCATCTTATTTTACATATGATGATCCCACTGCCTCTGTTGTCTTAACACAACTGAAGAGGTCTATACCATTTAGTTTTCTTTGACATAGTTCACGGTACCTTGTTGTAGTGGGAGAGTTTCTAGGAACTCACCTTGTTATAACTTGGAAGACACTAGTGATTAAAATCCATTGTGAGTTTAAACAAGTAATGGATTGTCAAGATAAGAAACTAAGAAGAAAGCCAATAGAACTATGGTTTGATCCATTCACATGGAGTAACCTAAAGTTTTCTATTACAAGGACATGAAAGGAAATTTTCGTTAATAAGTCTATTCAATGGACTTAACAAAACTTCCTGTTCCTAGTATTATAGGTTTGAGTTTATCTAAACCTATGGCTTATGGTATACCTGGTAATTACTTACTCTAATGCAAGCAACTTACTTTAGTAAGATGCTGGAGCATTTTCTTTCCAATGGAAATCTATAGAAGCTTCACAACTTCAAAAGCATAGATTTTATTTATCTAAGGAAAAGTTTCAACTATTCCAGAGAAGATAAAGCCATGAAAGAATTTCTTAAATCAACAGTGAGAGGTCTCAGATATGCTTTAGTATGCCTTAGACCAGACACCTGCTGTTGAGTGGGAGTAATGAGTAAGTATCAGATTAATCCAGGAGAAGAACATTGGAAGAAAATCAAGTAAATCTTAAGATTAAGAAGAGGAACTATATGTTAGGTAATAAGGGTGTTTGTTTAAAACTCTTGGACTACACCACATCAGATTTCAAGACTTGCCTTTATGCTAGAACGTCTGCTGATGAGATGGTGATTACTTTGGGGGTGGAGTAGTGATGTTGGAGAAGTGTAACAACCTATCTGAAATCACTTGGTCTACCAGAGAGAGACTGAATGTTAAAAGTTGCAGGAAAGATACTTATTCAGTCTAAGGAAAGTTCTATACATTTGTGGCAGTGTTCCAACTTGCCTTAACTACTAGGGTTACTTCCTGAATAACGAAAGAGTAGTTGCCCAAAAGTATAGAATCCAGTATCCCAAAAGAGTAGACATATAGAGAGGAATTTCACATTATCAAGGATTTTGTGATTAAGGAATAGTAATGGTGGAGAAGAGGTTGTGTTTAATTCAACCTGTCAGATCCTATTACGAGGAGTTTACTACTATTACACTTGATTGGTATATCAAGGTGTTAATGATTATTTGAAATGTACTTTTTGTTTTATATTAGTGCAAGTGGGAGTTTGTTGGGTTTTATGCCCTAAATAAAACTCATTTCATATAATCAGATTTACTTATTAATAAAGATCAGAAATAACATTTTATGTTGCATGGTTCACATGATTTATTTCATGATTATATGTATATAATGTACAAATTCTTTTTAAGTCCAGAACATATGAGTTGGTTAAAGATTATAGTGTTGTCAGCACAGTGGAATATAATCTTTATTGTATGTTCAAAAGTTTATTCCCTGATTTGTCAGAACACTGGATTTAGACTGACATGGTATAATCAGCGATAGGTATTCTTACACCTTGGAAAAGTGTTATGTCCTTTCCAGGACATTGGCAAAGTTTACCAGTATCGGATGTATGGAGTATACATCGGAAGGGACCGATATTGAAGTTTGATTAGATGTTGAAATTTACCGTAATATCTATTCAATTCAATATCACCTGTTGATCCTAGATCACATGATCGAAATCCTGATATGGTTAGGCTCAATCTCAAGAGTGTTATTCGTGTTCTTTGATTTGTTAGTTAAGCCTAGTTTTGTATCAGGGTGATACGTACATTTTGGGAACACGGTAATACAATTGAGTGGGGGAGCGCTAACATAAATATGGAATCTATAGCTTCTATTTGGCAAATAGAAGTAAAGGATGATTTCTTTCGAGCTTCACCAAACGAAGATAAATGGTGGAGATCTCATTTCACATAGGTGAAATATCATTTATACAGGGTTAAGTGTTTTAAGGATAAAATGCATTGTAGGGTGTTACCGTAATTTAATCCCTGTACAGTGTAAATCATCTATATAGAGGATCATTGATCACATTAGGGTTATAACAATGGAGAACTAATGACGTGTCTATATCGTGGAACATGTAGAGCGTTTCTATATGACTGAGAGTGCAATTCCAAGTTCTAAGTGTGGATTCAATGAGGAATTAATAAGTTAGGGAATTTACTTGGTAAATTCGGTTCGACTTATTGGAAGCTCGGTTATATAGACCCATGGTCCCCATACTAGTTGAGGACATACTGCTTGTAAGACTCAGTTAATTGATTTTAATTAATCAATTATAATTCTAAAAGTTAGACTATGTCTACTTTATGAATTCTCACAGTTTAAGGATGAAATCGTAAAGAAAAGGGTTTCTAGGTTTAATTATTAATTAAGAGACTTTGTATGTCTAATTAATAATTATTTTAAATGACAATATTATTTAGTAATCCATTTTAGTTATTAAATAATTACTTTTGGCATTTAAATGATTAGAATTGGAAAAATGGCCTTTTTGGAGAAATAGAAATAAAATTGAGGAAACTGCAAAATCCAAGTGAGGCCCATTTCCCTCTATGGCCGAGCACTCCCTTTGTGTTTCCCAATTATTATTTTATTTTTTAATTGTCATGTAATTGCTAATCAAAGCCTAGCTATAATAGGAAACTGGTTGATCACACTAAATAAGGCAGTTAATCAATTACACCGTAAAAGAGGAAACTGTTTATTTGGAAAGTTGTGCTCTCCCTTTTCCCTATATATAGCAGCCCTTGTTCTCTTCTCTTGTACATCATATGAATCATAAGATGCTATCAGCCACGAAATTAAGAGAGAAAACAGAGAGAATTTTCGAAATCCTTGTGAGATGAGTAGTGCCCACACACATCAAGTGGTATCTCAATCATAGTATGGAAGACTATGGAATTTCTGCATCAAAGAAGGAGAAAAGAAGATCCAGGTTCAGATCTTTGTGATGCTCTGCTACAGAAAGGAATCAAGGGCTAGAGATCTGAACGGAAGGAGTCATATTATTCCGCTGCACCCACTGTAAGGTTTTCTAACTTTATATGTGTTTATTTTCATTGTTTTAGAATTCATATTAGGTTGTTAATCCAACATACTTGTTAGTAAATCTAGATCCTGGTAAAATAATTTCCAACAATAAAACCCCACAATAAGTGTTAGAGATTTTTGCATATACCTCGCGTACAACCAACAGAACTAAGAATGATGACCTCGCCTTACCCATTTGCAATACAGGGATTGATTTAATTGGGGCACTTCCCATAGGGCGAGGAGGAGCCAAGTACGCAGTTGTGACAGTCAATTTCTTTACAAAGTGGATGGAGGCTCAACCTCTGGTTTCCATAACCTGCAAAAAAGTTCTCAAATGTGTGCTCAAAAACATAATTTTGAGGTTTGAAATACCCATTAAGATAGCATTAGGTAACACGACTCAGTTCGATGGTGAACTATTCACTGAGTTCTGTGAGAGGAACAAGATAATCAAAATCTTCTCGTCAGTATCCAGGCCTTAGGCGAATAGACAAGTGGAAGTTGTTAACAAGACCTTGAAGGATACTATCAAGAAGAAACTAGATGCTATCAATGGTAGATGGCTCGATGAACTACCTCAAGTACTATGGGCTCATAGGACAAGTGATAAAACAGCAATGAGACATACTCCATTCTCGCTAACATTTGGCTCGGAGGCAATGTTGCCAGTAGAAGTAAATATCTCCACTCACAGACGAGAGTTTTATAAACAAGAAGAAAACCTAGAACTTTTAAAATTGTCCTTGGATCTACTTGATGAAAAACGTACTGAGTCGCAAATTACTAATGCAGCATACCAACACCGAGTGACGAGATACTTCAACAAGAAGGTGAAAACGAGGCTCTTCAATGTTGGACACTTGGTGCTAAGGTGAGTATTTGCAAATACGAGAGACACATCTACATGAGTATTCAACCCAAACTGGGAGGGTCCTTATGTGATTGAAGCGATAGTAGGAACTGGGGTTTACAAATTGGCTCGGCTGAATGGCTCACTGATAAAGAACTACTGCAAGGTAGAACATTTGCAACCCTACTACAAATAAACTGATGTTGTAACTCATATTTTTGATGTAATATTTTGAAAATTCAGTTATTAATAAAGTTGAATCAATTCAAGTAATTACAAAGTGTCATTCTTTAAAATTACTTGAGGGGCATATCTGTATGATTAACCGAAATTTATCTAGAACTACATGATAAATTGCAAACCCAACACTTTAGAATTTGTGATTAAATAACCTTTCTCACGAGAAATAAAAATCAAAAGTTGTAAAAGAGATACAACTCGTAAGCTACATGCGAAGTTGAATACTAACAACTCGTATTTTGTGGGAGAGTATTAAACGAGATAACAAGATGTCTTGAAAAATACTTAAACCTAATATATGGATGAGCAGCCTAACTATTCATATAAGCAATCAAAAATATACAAAGTGATAAATAATTAAAAGTATATTCAAGTTTGCTTAAAATAGATTATAACTGTTTATGCGAAGCAGAATTAATAACTGCTCGCAAATTAAAAGCATAGAAGATAATAACTGCTCGCGCACATAGTAGATTACGAACTACTTAAAAAATATCAAAGGAAAATACGAGCAATGGAAATGCCTAAAGTATTTTAAATTTGATCAAAATATAATAGTTTAAATAGTGAATGAAAACGCAAACAAACAGATATATTAGGACCATTTGCCTAGATAAAAAAGAAATAAATAAAAACCAAGCCTACACAGTTGGAGACTTGGACAGTTCATCTTCTTCTTCTGCTGCCTCAGCTTCATCATCTTCCTTCTTAGCCTTCTCGCACTAGGGTAAGACTTCCTCCTCAGACTCTCCCAAGAAACTCGTATCCATTCCAGGATTTTCCATCCAGGCGTGGTAGATGGAACGTAGTCCAACAACGTTGCATCGTTCAATGGTTTCAGCTTTTTTCCCATGGAGCATTACTTTGGCTGCATTAAGTTCCTTCTGGAGTTTTCGGCATGCATCCGCCTTATCTTTTGCCTCCTTCTTGGCAGCTTCAAGCTTGGCCTTCTGAGTCCTCTTCACCTCTTCGGCTTCTTTGATTAGGGGAGTGTTCTCCAACTTGGCATCATTCCATTGCTAGGTCACAACCTTGTGCTGGCCTATCAAGTTCTGGATCTCGCTCTCCATGTATTTCCTTTTTTCCATGCCCCGCCGTTGGCCGACGAAGGAAATGAAATCAACAAATAAAAATGCATGAGTATTTTGAAGGATGTTTAGAAAGGAAGTAAGTAGGTAAGGGTAGAGGAATTTACTGAGAGGCCATGACCGACACTCCTTTCAAACACCTCCTATAGGTCCCCATTATTGATTAAGTCTCATTCATGGGAAAAGTGGGCCTTGAAATGACGCCAACAAGATATTCCAAATTCTGCAGCGTACTCTGGGCCAGTATTCCTAGCCTCGACAGGTAGAGTTTTGAGGGCTGGGCTTAAAGAGGTGGAAGCTTAAGTAATTTTTGAAATAGGCTTGTTGGTATGTGGGGGGGCCGGAGAATGGGTCGGAGCCTGAGCCGCATTTTCAGGGATCTTCAGATTAGCAGTCTGGGAGGCTCACTACTTATTGGTAATCATCTTCCTGGGCCTTATTAGGGGTTCCACGTCGACATCTGATGGAGCCTCCGAGATGGTCAACCTATTCTTTCCCTTTATATGAAAGATACCCTTGAGATTTATTTCTACGAGATAAAACAGTATGTTAGCATTCATTTGAAAAATGAATAAAGGGGGAAATGAGGACATAATCTCCTGCATAAGGGATTTATCATAATCATAAGAAGAAGAAGATGAATGACTATAATATCCACAAAAATCCCTACACCCCGTGATCCTGAATATGTCATAAGAGTTAATTGGTTCTAAATCCCAGGTCGCATCTTAATGACTTGGCCTATCCAGCATGGTTCCGTACTGCTTGGCTATCCCATAGAACGAGTCAGTACAACTAATTTTGGCGTGGAACCTTGGGTACCAACTATAAAACCTATGTGCAATGCGGTCTATGACGAGGGGATTCAAAGTGTAAAAATTGTAACGACTATCTCAAAATGACACTAAAGTGTTATGCTCGGCCCTAAGCACTGTGGGTGACTAACCACATTGATTACCTCAGGATGGTCCTCCTTCAGCTTCCTAAGGGACAACGTTCTAGAGGTAATGTCCCTGAGCCACATAATCTTGGCCTTCCTCGTTGGCTGGGATAGGAATCTACTGCCAATAAGAATACTTGGGATATTTTTGATCGCAAGTAAACTCCTTGCCAGTAAAGAAACCCACAGACCTTAGAATGACCACGTTCAAGAGGAACTCAAATAACCGAAGACCAAAGGGAAGACCCATGAGGAGCCTGTATCGCTCGGCAATCTCGAGAGTCAAAATTGCTCTTTTTGAGACAGCTACCAAAAATAAAGGAAAAATTAAGATCAACAAAATAAGAGAAAAAAGACATGGAATAATTTAACCAAGTCTTAACCAGAAATTACTTACGTATTACGCCAAAGGTGGTTGTGCCAATTGGGGAAAGACCAGTTTTCCAAAAGAATTCATCTTTAAAGAGGGTTTTATTTGGCAAATCCACAATGATCTTACGATCACCTGTGTGAGTTGCAATGTAGTAAAAACCACCTACTGCATTCTTCCTCGCAAGAAAAGCCTTCACAGAGTTAAGATACTCTATTTCCTGGGGAGTGGGGCACTCCCAATTCGAAATTTGTACTGAACCTTCAAACTTGCGAGGATTCTGTATGAAATGGGATTCCATTGGAATGGGGAAAGCCCGAGATGGTTTAGGAAATCCTTGAAGTAGTCTCGCGGGAGCATAATGGCTCTAGCCTGATGTGCTCGAGGCTCCAAGTGCCTATCCCAGTCGAGCCACTCGTACTGGCCTCACCACTGATCCCATCAGATGCTTCGCGAGTAAGTCATACTTGTGGGTAACAACTGAACTCGCCAACAGCCACTGATCTTACTCGGCATTCCCGCTTAATCTCAATACCGCAAGTTCTTAGGATGGTGCCTACGTAACCTCCAATGGCTAGCAACTTCGATTCTATTAGTTTGACCTCGAAGGTGACGTTAGGATCCTAGGGAGTGTTTGATTTTCAAGGCTTGGAGGTCATGATTTCAAAGTCCAGGTCACCTGGTTCAAAATCAATTGTTATTGTGGGTAAAAATAAAGGCCTAGCTAGAGGAATAGATAATAAATTGGGGGATTCAGGCTAAGAAGCATCTCGCAAGAAACGACGTTTACCTTCTGTAATTTCTTGTAAGAAGCTTCTGTGGTGACTGGCAATGTCATCTTGGTAGGTTTTGACTATGTGTTCCCTAATTTTTGCATCATTTATATCTAATTTGGATTTGGCTTCTGTAATTCTGAAAATATATGGGATGGCAAGTTCAGTGGGACACTCTATTTCTAAATATTCTGGACGATAAACTTCCAAACCAGATTCGGACATTACTGCAAAGAGAAAGCAATCCAATTTCTTGGATGAAATTCATTAAACCAGAAGTTGGTAAATTGGAGAAACTAAAAAACCCACGTTCTACCTAAACCTTAACATTTACCTAGATACAATTCAACCCAAAAATTGCTAAAACCAAATGAGGTAACAATGGTGCTAACTAAGAAATTAGTGATCAAACCCTGAAATGCAAAATTAAAAGTATGTAAGAAAATGAAGAGAGAAATCACTTACTGTTCGAAGTTTGTTTTTGGAGCTATGAAAGGTCCTACAATCGACGGAACAATGAACGACGTGATGATCCCTCGGAATGCTTGAGGTCGAAAATCAAATCAGACAAAACTCACAAGAAGAACATCAATGACAAACACGGCTTGCAAGGTTCCGAGATATATTGGGTACAGTTTTCTACAGAAAAACTCAAAAAATTCTCAGAATTTTTGAAATGGCAAAGGTAATGAGAGGGTGATCCTTTTTTCATTTTATACTCTTGGGTTTATCTCCGTCAAATCAAGGAGACAATTGATCCAACGTGTAGAATTTGAAAAAAAAAAGTGGAAAAGATGGTTATTAAATGCTGATGTGCATCGAAACAACAAAACCGCCAAATCTAGAGGACATGCATTTTTTTCAAAATGAATTATGACAAAAATACCCAAGGTAATCATTTAAAAAGCACCTTTGATTAAAAAGGCACTTTTTAAGGGGCAATTGCTATACCCAAAATTCGGCTGGCACTTTAGAGGAGGACACGTGTCAATCTTGGAGAATACGAATCAACAAATGTAATGACAATTATACTTGAAGATATTAAAATTGAATAACTCATTAAAGGCAGAGTTGGTAGAGTATATTTATAACTCGCTGACTGCAAAGTCTTACGCGAGATAAGGATATACAAACTATTGACTCATGTGTTGACAAGAAACCAATTTGCGTCAGAAGACACAGTCATAAGGATGATATCTGTGATACGAAGTGAGGAACGAACCTCACTACGTGTAAAGAGATGAAGACGAGGCATGTTGACTGTTAGAACACTTAACATATAATATACATTATACAAACTAAGCATCACAGTTGAACGAATTCAAACAATGAATAACGAGGCATCCATCTCGCTATAGGAAGGCCTACTCATGGTACCTTCACTAATCAGCTCTAGACATCTTTCAATGAGATCCACAGCTCCGTCGAGTCAGCTCTCTCAGATAGAAGCTGACACTCAAATGATGTTGATTGCAGAAGTTCACCTTATCACCAATAACTGCGATTGTCAGATGCGACGTTATGTCTTTAATAGCATAAACGAAAATATGTACATTATAAACCTCGGAAGGATATGGGAAAAGCTCTAGCTCGCTATCAGGGTTATTATTGCTATCCGAGCAGGATAACGTAGCGAGATACATTCTGCAGCGCATCTAAATCCACGTCAGCAATGACCAAGTAAAAGCGAATAAATCACAGCTGTGTGACTTTCAAATAATAACAGCATTTATTTTACGTGGGACGTAATCGAATCCCATAATTTTAGGGAAATATTGTTGTGGGATAATAATCTGATTGTAATTAACTGCCTCCCCATGTAACTATAAATAGGGGCAGAATACACTGAAAAAGGGGACAAAAAATTCTTGAGAGAAAGAACCCTAGTTTGTATCAGAGAAATCTAATAAGATAGACTCATGGACTATGCAAAACTTTAATTACAAAATCACGTAAAAAGCTTTGTGTCATTTCTTCTTTTACTACTATTATTTCTGTGCAAATCAATCACGAAATAGGCTTTATTATCATTAACAAAAAATCTGCGTTAACAGATAAGATATCATAAACTTACCGTTATATCTTTCTAAGTCAATATCAATGATTGATCTTAGGTCTATGGATCATAACACTAATATGGTTAGGTTTAACTTAGTTGTATTATTTATGTTCTTTAAGTTGTTCGTGGAAGCTAACTAATGCTTTTGGCAGATATTTACATCTTAGGAACATGGTCGTTCAATTGATTGGGAACGCTAATCATAGATATAGAATTTGTAGCTTCTATAAGTATTTAGAAGTGAAACGATGATTTCCTTCAAGCTTGGTTGAATAGAGAAAAATTATTGAGATCTCATTTCAGTAATTATATTAGTTTACTACTATATCATTTATAGGTAGCTATGTGTTTTAAGGATGAAGTACATTGAAGGGTAAAACGGTAAATTTGTCCATATTCAGTGTAGATCATCTATAGAGGATCTTTGACTATTAGGATTGACAATGGATAATCATAACGTGTCTATATCGTGGTATAGAGCATTCTATATAATTGAGAGTGCTATTCAATTCCAAAGCTCGATTATATAGGCCCATGATCCCCTCACTAGTTGAGATAACACTTCTTGTAGACTCAGTCAATTGATTTTAATTAATCAATTATAATTTGTAAAATTAGACTATGTCTTATTTAGAAATTTTCACTAAGCAAGGGCTTAATTGAGAAGAAAAGATATTTTGGGGTCAATTTATTAATTATGAGACTTTGTAGGATCTAATTGATAAATACAATAAATGATAATTTTATTTGATAATTAATTATAATCATCAAATAAATAGTTTTGGTATTTATATGATTGAATTGGAAAATATGGTATTATTGAAAGAAGAATAAATGGTTTAAACAAAGTGGCAAAATTGTAACTAGAAAGTGGTCATTTTAAGTGGTCGACCGTAAGTGTATTCTTCCCAATATTTTATTCTTTTTTAATCCATATAATTCAGCCCTAAGCCCTAGTTGAAATAGTACCTAAGGAACATGATACTCTCATCTCATCTAACTCTTTCAACCTGCCAAAATCTAGTTTCTAACCTAGTAGATGAGAGACACATTTTCTTAGTTATTTGCACGTCCTTTATTGTTCTTCACCATTCACTCTTAGTGATAGAGTGTCATGCCCAGACATAGCAAGTCATGTACTCAATCATAGTGAGTAAGATGATGGTAACCAAACCCAAAGGAGAGAAAGAGATTCAGGCTCTGATCTTAATAATACTCTACAACAGAAAGGAACAAGGGTCTAAGATCTGAACAGAAGGAGTCATTATATGATGTTGCAACCAATGGAAGGTTTTCTAAACTCTTATCTGTTTAATTTCAATATTTTAGAGATATTCATATTTAGGATGTTAATCAACACACTTGTTAGTAAATCTAGATGTTTGTAAAATATTCCCAACAACTGGCCTCAGAGCCATGGTGATGATTTACTTTCATAAAATATGGATTGAAAACGAAGAATTTTGTTTATTGTGTTGATTTGGATGTGTTCATGTTGGTTTATGTGTTATTTGATGAATGTATGAGATTTACGAAATTTTTCCAAGAAAATAATTTATTTGGATTCCTTGTGAAAAATTAAGCAATTATGGTTTTACAGAACTCAATTTCGATGAAAAACGAAGAAGTATGGACGTTTGAAAATTAGGGTCCAAGGGGTGTCGAGGGTCGAGCACCATGCGTACCAGACCCTGAGACAAGGAGGATCAGCGCGCGCATGTGCTTGGACAACCCCCTGTTTGAAGCTCACCTACCCCCTAGTTCAAACACTAGATACTGAAAATATCTATTTGGTTATTTTCAAATAATTTATCTAATTATATATTTAATTTAATTTGATAAAATCATTCAAATAAACCTAGATATTTTAAATTAGTTGGAATTTTAAATTTTAAAGAGATATTTAAGGTTATTTTTAACAAACCTAAATTTTCAAATCAGTTGGTTGGTTAAAATAATTATTGTTTTACATAAATATGTTAATTCATAATTTATTACATGGACATTGTTTGTTATATTTAAATTGTTTATTCAATTTTTTTTAACAAACCTATTATATATTTTATCTAAATTGCTATGATTAACTTGTTGACAGATCCAATGATTTGATTTCAATCATAGTCCAATTGTCAATAGTTCTTATAAGTAATTTGTAACAGGTTAATTTTGTATTTCTTTCATCTATGTAAACCTAGAAACATGATAGGACCCATCCAAATCAATTTGATCTGTGTGAACCTATATGTTTTCTTTTGGGCTTAGATACATATAGGAAGCCCATTTATTTGTAGATAGTTAAATGGACTAGGCTGCTAAAAGAAAATATCACCTTATGATAGTATCATTTAGGCCCAATTAGTATTGGGCTTATTCAATGAATAACAATTATTTAATTTATGGTTAAATTCCTCTCCTTTGGGCTTGTCTGAGAGTAATGGGGCCATTAGTAGTGGGTACGACATACTAGACCCAACACTCCCTCACATGAATAATCCCAATTGTGAAGGCTCATTTGCCTTATTTAAATAATTATATTAGGCTAATTATACTAGTTTAACCTAATATTAATTTTGAAATAAATGGAATTAATTTTTTATTAGATTATTTTAAAATTAATTTAGAAAAACACACTTAGTTTAAAGAAAAGATTCTAGATAGTGATTTCTAGTAAAGAATTTATATATTCTAATATTTTATTAAGTAGAAAAATATATTTAAGTTGAAAATATTATTTTTTTTTAATTTTAGACCAACTTAAATTAGAATATCTTTCTTAGAACTTAAATAGAATCAATAATTAAGTTGACTTTAATCAAGATACTTAATTATTCATTTTTATTTTAAGAAATTTAATTAAATTAAAAAATATATATTTAAGTTAAAAATTAATTTGTCAATTAATTTTGGACCAACTTAAATTAAAATATTTTCTTAGAACTTAAAATTAGAATTAATAATTAAGTTGATTTTATTCTAGATACTTAATTATTTTTATTTTAATAAATTCAATTAAATAGAAAATTATATTTAAATTGGAATTTTTTTAAATTTTAGATCAACTTAAATTAGAGTAATTTTCAAAATATATTTTATTTTATTTTAATAATTATTTCCCACATAAATTTCGAAATGCATTTATTTTAAATGTAGATATTTTGAAATTTGCAATTTCTAAAAATTAGATTAAAGTTGAAAATTAATTTGTCAATTAATTTTAGATCAACTTACATGAAGAATTATTCATTAATGATTAATTAAAATAAATAGACTAAAATATATTATATTGTAATTTGAAAATAAGTAATTAGTTTAAGAATTATCTAGATTGATATTTTCTAGGTAGATTTTGTTTGTATTTTTCTAGATATATTTAATTAAATTAAAAAATTAATATTTAAGTTGATTTTATTCTAGGCACTTAAATATTTGATTTTTTTCTTAAGAGATTTAATTAAATAGCAAAATTATATTTATGTTGAAAATTAATTTATTTAATTTTAGAGCAACATAAATTAGAATAACTTTTCGAGTTTATTTTATTTTATTTTAAGTAGGATTTCGATATGTATATATTTTTTAAAATACATTAGATTTCGAATTCAATTATACATTAATATTTATCGAAAATTTTATTTGAGTTGAAATTTAATTAATTTTTGACCAACTTAAATTAAGTAATTTTCATAATATTTATTGAAAAATTAATATTAAGGATGAAAATTAAATTTTATTTTTCAGATATTCTTAGGGTATAATTTTATAAATATTAAATTAAAATTTATATTTAGAGTTATCTAAATTAGTAATTTGAATTAAATAAGTATATGTTAATATAAATAGATTTAAATAAGTATTAAATGAAAATACACTCTTGCAAATAATGAGCTTTAGTTATAAGAATATTCGATCTCCATTGTTGGTCCTACATGATTAATTGTATTCAATATAACCTCGAGACGCTAGACTTCGTCTCCCTTAAGGATGGTTATTTATTGAAGCATTTAACACCGTAAAGATCTTGAAAGATAAGTATTTTGGAAGTTTTTTTGACTCTGTTAGACTCTCCCCTACAGTGACTACTTAGAGATAAATATACGAAGTATGAAATAATGGTGGAAGCTCATAAAATAAGAATAACCTTGACTCTCGCCTACGGGGATAAGGTTTGATTCTGATTTTGATCGAATAAAAGGTTGCTAGAATGGTGTCCATTTTAGATGAGCTGACTACTCTATTCAATGAATGATATTTGTGACTCTCGCCTACTAGGAGACTGTAACAGTTTGTTGAAAACCTTGGAAATTATTTAAGATGTGTTTGTTTTGTATTTTCACATGTCTTTGTTACTTGTTAAATTCTTGATAATTTCTAAATGTGTATGAATTTATATTGAACCGTGTTATTTTCTGTTATTAATTTTTGTAGTACAAATTTCGAATCTTCAATGTTGGTCTAACTTAGTTTGTTGTTTTAATGGGACAAATCCCAAAGGATTGTCACTCATTAGATAAACAAAATATTGTTAGATCTCAATAGATAAGTATTTGTAAATGCAACATCTAGTTGTACATCCAAAGATGACAACTTAGACTAGTGTTTACAATATGAATCAATGAAGAGATTTATAAAATAAGAATAACTTTGACTCTCGCCTAAATGGGACATCGTTGGATTCCTATTTTATTGGAGATTATCCTTTAGTTTCTCCTCTTAGCTTTTTCATTTAAGAAAGGGCTTTTTTCATAAATGTACAACAAAAACAAAATAATTACAAAAAATGTGCAAAAAAAAATTATTTGAAAAACTTATACATTTTGAAAATTTATTACATAAAACATACATTGTAATCATTAATTATATAAATTATTAATAATTAAACTAATTACTATAAATAGAAAATTGTAATTAATGTTTCCAATATTATTTTGTAATATTTTATCCTTATGTTTATTATATTAATGTTTTAAAAATTATTAATAATAAAACATGTTTATTAAAATTCAAAACAAAGAATTCTGTAAAATTAATTAAATAAATAATAAACAGTTTTACAAAAATAAACAAATCAAATATTTTTTTTATTAAAGAAAAAATGTTTATTATCTATTTTAGTATGAATTATTATAATTTAATAAGTTTTTTTCAATAAAATACAATATCAAAATTATAAACATTAATGTATATAAATATAAATTAATGCTTAAAATTACTAAAAATAAACATGACACACATAGTGATATAATAAACATATGTGAATATTATTATTTTGTTTATTAAATTAGTAGGTTTAATAAATAGAAAATAAAATAAACATATCTACACAAAGGATTTTATATTATTAGTATGTTTATTATAATTGTAAATATAAAAATAAACATAGCCAATTTATACTATACTAAAATAAATATATTTTCTTTTTATGGTTTTTATATATTCATTATTTTCTAATGAGTAAGTAAACGAATTAAATACAATTCTTACATTAATAAATAAATAATTAAATATAACTTTATAAACTCCAAATATTATTTAATTAAAAATAAATAAACAGGACACAATAAACAAAAATAAAAGAAAAAGATAAATAATTTTTATATATATATATTATTTATTTTATAAAAAAATTACTAAAAAATAAACATAACACACATAGAGTAATATAATAAACATGTGTGAATATTATTATTTTGTTTATTAAATTAGTATGTTTAACTAATAGAAAATAAAATAAACACATATATACATACAAAATATTTTATATTATTGATATTTTCATTATAATTGTAAACATAAAAATAGACCTATCTAATATTTATACTATACTAAAATAAATATATATTTTTTCTATTGTTTCTATATATTGATTATTTTCTAATGAGTTAGTGAACGAATTTATCTATTGAAAAATAATTCTTACATTAAAAAATAAATAAACAAACATAACTTTATAAATTTCAAATATTATTTAATTAGAAAAAATAAAATATAAATTGTAGATAAGTGGAAATTAAGATTTTTAAAAATCAACTAATAATGATATTGGACATAGTTAATCAAAAAAACTATGATTATATATGTTTTGAATTTTAAAAATATATCATTTATGTTGTTGACGTGATTTGTATGATAAATACAAATTTTATTGTTTATTATTAGTATCTTATTATGTTTTATAATTATTAATTTATAATTTTATGTAATTAGTAGGCTTACTCATTAATACTATATAAATTAGTCATAAAAATAGTTATACAAATCTAAATATAGTAAGTTGACTCATTAATATATCTATTATAATTTAATTAAGAATTTGTATGAATTTTTGTAAATATGTTTTCAAATGTGTACATTTTTAAAATTGTGTTTTTTTTGCACATTTTTTGTAATTATTTAAGAAAATATATACATTTATGTAAAATGCCCTTTAAGTAATTGCTTACATAGTATATGAATGGATTAATGGTTTATAAATCATTTGCTTATGATGTCATTCTACTTTTTTCTATAAAATTAAATGGCGTAGATGACTACATAAATCCCGATATTCTATTGTGAAATGATATAAATCCTCGATCTTATATAAATCTCCTACTTGTATATGCTTATTTGAGGCAACTTAAACTTGTAGTTAGATTAGTAGTGGTGGTCCAAGATAGAATAATTACTCAAGGACTTTTTTTTGGTATAAATTTGAGTCTTTGACTTTAAATTTTAGATTCCAAATAGAATTGTTTTTTAAAATTTCAGTTTCAAAGAATACATTGAATAATACAGTACAAATTTTACAAGTTTAATATCAATTTTCTGTCAATGGATTAGAATTGTAAGTTTATGTATGGAATATGCGTTTGTATTCTATGACCAGGATCCACTTGGACTATTCTAAGAACTCTTTATTGTAACTAGACCTAAGCCATCAAAAGACACAACCACATTCTTATATATCTATGGAATTTGCATCTTGTTCATAGTAGCTTTGACAAGAACATTCTATGCAAAGAGAAAATATGCCTATATCCACTTGGATGTAAGATAATGTATATTCGAATATGGATGTACATTTAGGGGTGGATATGAGTTATCATTAAATTCTTAAGACGATCACTCTAGATTTTATCTTGTGCAAAGAAATTTAAAAATGTTTGAGAAATTTCATGAATTTTTGGCAATGTTGAAAAACATTAAGGTAAGTGGTTAAAGATCTTGCGAACTGATAAGGGTGGAGAAATATTTGGTGGATATGCAGTTCAAAGATCATTAAATTGAACTTTGAATTGTATCCAAACTTACTTCCCTAGAAATTCGGATTGCATATTTATGAAAGTGGAAGGTTATGATTAGTTACAAGCAATTTTATTAAATCCTTCTAGGGAAATATCCTAGTGATAAGAAAAATTTCAGAATGATGTAATGGTTGTGTACTTAGTGTAAATGATTACTAGATTCAGGATATCCTAATCGTGAACTTAAGAAAAGCTAGAGCTGTTAACTAAGGTTATCATGTTTGATAGCAATCATTAGGGGTGAACCATCCTATGGCCATTAAGATAACAAAGTGATCGTTTTAACAAATACTAGTTTTCTCAAAATATGACTAAATCTGAAAAACAAAGTAGCCAAGTAGAGGAGATATTTTTTTGAATCCAAAGTGTTCTATCATCTTATTCTGTAAAAGATGGTCCCGGTGCCTCTGTTGTCTTGATACAAGCGATGAGGACAAAAAGTCACGATACCTTGTCGTAGTGGGAGAGTTTCAAGGAACTCACCCTTTTATGACTTGGAAGACACTTGTAATAAAATTAGTTGTTAGTTTAAATAAATAATGGATTGTCAGAATAAGGAACTAAGAAGCAAATCCAAGAGAATTATGGTTAAAACTATTCATATGAAGTAACAAAAAGTTTTCTATTACAAGGACAAGAAAAGAAATTTTGAAGTCTATTTAATGGACTTAACAAAACTTCTTGTTCCTAGTATTATAATAGGTTTGAGATTATCTAAACTTGTGGCTTGTGGTATACCTGGTAATTTACTTACTCTAGGGCAAGCAACTTACTTTAGTAAGATGCTGAAGCATTTTTTTTTTCTAATGGCAATCTATAGGAAGTTTTTGACTTCTAGACATAGATTTTACTTATCAAAAGTCTCAACTATTCTAGAAAAGATAAAGGCCAAGGAAAGAATTCCTTAGCATCAACAGTGAGTGGTCTTAAGTATGCTTTAAAAGGCATTAGACCAGACACCTGCTGTTTAGTGGGAGTAATGAGTAGGTATCAGATTAATCCGGGAAGGGAACATTGGAAGATAATAAAATAAATCTTAAGATCAAAAAGAGGAACTATATGTTAGTCGATAAGGGTGGTATCTTAAGGCTGGAAAGTCTACTGATGAGATGGTGATTACTCTGGGGGTGGAGCAGTGATTTTGGAGAAGTGTAAAAACTGATCTGAAATCTCTAACTCTACCAGTGGTAGTGAAAGTTAAATTTATAGGAAAGATACTTAATAAGCCTATGGAAAGTTCTATACAATTTCAGACTTTGTACCAATAATTTAATTACCTACTAGTGTTGTTGGGTTTTATGCCCTAAATAAAACTCATTTCAATATAATCAGATTTACTTATTAATATAGATCAGAAATAACATTTAATGTTGCATGGTTCACATGATTTATTTCATGATTATAGGTACAAACTGTATTAATTCATTTGAAACCCTTTTCACATACTTGATCCTGTTTATTATGTCGTCAGCACATTGGAAAGTAAACATGACTATGTGAATAAAGTTTCCTAGTTTTATCAGACATAGGGTTTTACTGATATTATAATCTACAACAGAGTTTACTTGCATTTGGAGAAGTGCTATGTTCTTTCCAGAGCATTGGTTAAAGTAAAGCTCAGGTTGGATGCATGGAGTATGCATCGGAAGGGACTGATATTGAACCTTGACTTATATTTATTAAACTTACCGTAATATCTATTCAAGTCAATATCGCCTAGTTGATCCTAGATCAAATGATCTTAATCCTGTTATGATTAGGCTCGATCTCAAGAGGTATTCGTGTTCTTTGATTTGTTAGTTAAGCCTACTTTTAGGTCAGGGTGATACGTACATTTTGAGAACACGGTAGTGCAATTGAGTGGGAGCGCTAACATAAACATGGAATCTATAGCTTCTATCTGGTGAATAGTAAGTAAAGGATGATCTCCTTCGAGCTTGACCAAACAAAAATAAATAGTGGAGATCTCATTTCACATAAGCTGAAATATCATTTATACGGGGTTAAGTGTTTTAAGGATTAAATACATTGTAGGGTGTAACGGTAATCTAATCCCTTTACAGTGTAGATCATTCATATAGAGGATCATTGATCAAATTAGGATTATAACAATGGATAACTAATGATGTGTCTATATGGTGGAACATATAGAGCATTCTATATACTGAGAGTGCAATTCTAAGTTCTATGCGTGGATTCAACGAAGAATTAATAAGTTAGTGAATTTTAGTAATAAATTCTTGATCTACTTATTGGAAGCTCGGTTATATAGACCCATGGTCCCCGCACTAGTTGAGATAATATTGCTTGTAAGACTCATATAATTGGTTTTGATTAATCAATTATAATTCTCAAATTAGACTATGTCTATTTGTGAATTTTTCACTAAGTAAGGGCAAAATTGTAAAGAAAGAGTTTTAGGGGCATATTTGTTAATTATGATACTTTGTATGGTTCAATTAATAAATATGATAAATGATAATATTATTTAATAATTATTTATAGTTATTAAATAGTTAGAATTGGCATTTAAATGGTTGAATTAGAAAATTGGTATTTTTGAGAAAATCAGATGCAGAATTGAGAAAACTACAAAATTGCAAAAGTGAGGCACAAATCCAAAAGTATAGGGCCGGCAACTTTTGTAGGGTTTTCCCTTTGATATTTTCATTATTTTAATGCCAAATAATTCAAACCTAACTCTAGTGGAATGCTATAAATAGATAGTGAAGGCTTCAGGAAAATTACACTTTTCTTCTGACTTTTCATTCAGAAAAAACTGAGCCTCTCTCTCTCTCCCTATCTTTAGCCGCCACCTTGCTCTCTTCCTTTTCTCTTCAATTTCGAAATTCTTAGTGTTAGAGTAGTGCCCACACACACCAAGTGATATCTCAATCATAGTGAGGAAGATCGTGAAGAAAGACTTTCAACAAGAAGGAGTTTCAGCAGTACTAAAGAATCACAGATAGAGATCCAGGTTCAGATATTGATAATGCTCTGCTACAGAAAGGAATCAAGGGCTAGATATCTGAACGGAACAAGTCAGTATATTCCGCTGCACCCAATGTAAGGTTTCTCATACTTTATATGTGTTTATTTCATCGTTTTAGAAAGTTCATGTTTAGGGTGTTAAACAACATACTTGTGAGTAGATCTAAGATCCTGGTAAAATAATTTCCAACAACTGGCCTCAGAGCCATGGTAATTGATTTTCTTGCAAAAAATTTGGACTTTAAAACGATTGTTTGATGTTTTGGATGGTATCATGTTGTATTGAGTGTTATTTGATGATTGATTGATGTTTGTGAATTTTCGTGCAAAATAATTGAATATCTATTTCTAGAATTATTTTTATTGGATAGTATGGAAAAAATTAAGCAAGTTACGTTTTTACAGAACTCAATTTCAATTTAATTTGAATTAGTTATGATTTTTCGAAGTTTCGAAAAAATCGAGGTTGAGCAGTAGGGCTCCTGCGCGCGCGGAAATCATGCAGCCTCCCCCTGCGCCGAGGTTTCACGCCCAAACACCCCCCATGCGCGCCCATGGGAAGTATGCAATGCATACTGTTTGTACAGCTCACAAATTTTTCGTTTTTCTTCGTTTTTTCATGCTATTTCATGGATTTAACTTCCGATTTTTTGTGTAGTTCTGTATTTATACATTTACTATTCCTAATTCAATTCTAATTATCATAATTAAATTAATTAATATTTTTTAAATTTAATTCATGATATTAGTGTAATTTGAATTTGAAAAATAGTAAATATCTATCTTTTTTGCTTAATTATCTATCTTATTTTTAAATTTGATTATATCTTATCTTATTTTTAAATTCAAGGTCAGATATTAAATTTTTTAAATTAATTTTTTTTTTAATAATTTGACCTTATTTAAATTTAAAATAAGATAACTATAATCATGTAATTTTAAATAGATGTAAGATATTTTGCTAACTTTTAAATTTTTTTATTTTATTTATTTAAATTACATTTAAAATCTGAAAAGATATTTATTTATTTATTTTATTTAATTTTTCTTTATAAAATAACATTAAATTTTTAAAAGTAGTTAGCAAATTTTGAAATGATATTTAGGTTTGTTGAAACCTAATTTTTCAAAATTGTAGGTTTAATTTTAAATATTTTTTTATTAATTTCGAATTTTAAATTTTTTTTAAATTTTTTAAATTTTTCAAAATAAATTTTTATTTATTTAATTAATTATTGTTTTTGAAATTATTTATTTAAAATTAAATAAATCCTACATCCAACTATCCAGCTAACCTTGTTGCAGGAGTATGTGTTTTAGCTTGTTTGTAAGTTTTTAAAACCTATTATTGCTTGATTGCAAATAGCCATGGTTAACTTGTTGACAGATCCAATGATCTGATTTTAACTCATGGCTCCCTTAGTCAAGTAAATAATTTGTAACAGGTATATTTACAATCTTCTTTCATCTGTGTATGACCTAGCAACATGATAGGATCCATCCAAATTGTGCGCCTGTGTGAGCCTATGTGTTTAATTTCATTATAGATGCATATAGGTTGTTGTTGCTAAATAAAATATCATAGTTTTTGATAGATTTTATTTAGGCCCATTTAGTTTTGGGCCTATTCAATTAATAACAGTTGTTCATTTTAAGTTTAAATTCCTCTCTTTTGGGCCTTGTGTGAGAGTTGGGAGCCATAGTAGTGGGTACGACATACTGAACCCAGCACCCCCTCACATGAACCACCCCAATTGTGAAGGCCCATTTGCCGGATTTGAATAACTGTACTAGGTTAATTAAACTAGTTTAACCTAATAAAATTGATTAGCAACATAATTAATTTCATTGAAATTAATTTAAGAAAACCATAGTTTAAAGAATTTTTATTCTAAGCTAAACTATGTATATTTTCTTGTATTTAATTAAATATAGAATTATAACCATCTAGATTCTTTCTGAAGCTTAATTTAAATTTTTCATTAAATATTCCTATTTAAGTTGATATTTAGTTATCTATAACTAATCAACTTAAATCTGAATATCTTTTGGATTTAAAATTTCAAAATTAAGTTAAGGAATTTTAGGTATTGGTTATTAAGATTCTTTAGATATTTTTTTAAGTTGATATCTTTTCGAATGTTAACTTAAAATGGAATATTTTCAAATTAAGTGGTTATAACTTAATTTTTGATATTTAATTAAATTTAAATTTGAAAAATATTTAAGTTCTAGATTTTTTTCTAATACAACTTAAATTAGATATTATTTTTTCAAATTTTGTGGAAAAGATACTTAGTAAAATAAGATATTTTCTAGATAGTTATTTCTAGATTACTTAATATTTCTAATATTAAATAGGAAAATATTATACATTGTGAAATTAATTATTTTAAATAATTAATTTTGGTACAATTTTTTTTTTCTAGTATTAAACTAGAGATTAATAATTAAGCCTTCTCTACACTTAATTATTTATTTCTTGAATTTAATACATTTAATTAATTTGAAAATTAAATATCTAAGTTGATTTTCATCATGATACTTAAATATTTCTTTTTCATGACACTTAATTAAATAGAAAATTATTTTTAGTTGAAATTTATTTTTTCAACTAAATTTAAATAATTTTCAAAATATATTTTTTCTCTATTTTATTAATTAAATTTCGAAATTGCATTTCTTAAATGTTGGAATTTCGAATTTTATTTGAAAAATAGATTAAAGTTGTAAATTATTTATTTTAATTTTGGACAACCTTAAATCAATGATTGTTTCATTTAATGATTAATTAAAATAAATAAAGTAAAATATATTTTATTAGAAATTTAATTAATTAGTCAAAGGAAAATCTAGATAGGTGATATTTTTGCTTGAAGTATTTTTCTAGTGTATTTAATTAAATAGAAAATTAATATTTAAGTTGATTTTCATCATCATACTTAAATATTTGAAATTTTTCTTATATATATTTAATTAAATAGGAAAATTATTTTTTTTGTTGTAAATTAATTTTATTAATTAATTTTGGGCCAACATTAAATTAGAATAATTTTTCCAGGATTTATTTTTTATTTTAACATGCATTTTCGAAAATTGTATCCTTGAATACTTTAATTTTTCGAAATGCAATATATATTTATAGAAAATTAAATTTGAGTTGTAAATTAATTTAAATTAATTTTTTAACAACTTAAATTGAATATTTTTCTAAATGTTTATTGGAAATTATTACTAAGATGGAAATAATTCATGTTATTTTCATATCCATCTAAGTAAAATTTATAAATATTAAATTAAAATTCATATTTAGAATTTTTCATTCTAAATTGGAAATTTTAATTAAATAAATATATATTTAAAATAAATAGATTAAATAAAGAGAATCAAAGAAAATACAACTCTCTTTAAATAATGATCTTTATTATTAAGATACTCGATCTCCATTGTTGGTTTTACATCGCGTTTGTTTTAGTGAGTAATCCTCCCTAATGGAGGAACGTTCATTAGCAATTTCGCACCGTTTAATCTCGAAAGATAAGTAGTTTGTAAGTGTTTTATATGGTACGGATCACCCAAATGGTGGCGACCATATTTGACTTGCAAATTATGAAACAATGGTGGAAGCTCATAAGATAGAATTGCCTTGACTCTCGCCTAAACGGGACAACGCTGAATTCCAATCTTGATCGAATAAAAGGTTGCTAGAATGATTAACATTTTAGATGAGCTGACAACTCTATTCAATGGATGGTAGCTTTGACTCTCGCCTAAACGGGACACTGATATCAGTTTGTTGAAAACCTTGGAAATTATTTAGGATTATATGTTTTAGTATTTTCACTTGTCATTCCTACTTGCTATATGTTTAATAATTTGTGAATTGTGTATGAATTTATATTGAACCATGTTATTTTCTGTTATTAAGTTGTAGTTTAATTTCGAATCTTCATTGTTGGTCTAACTTGGTTTGTTTATCTAATGAGATAAATCCCTAGTGGATTTTCACCATTAGACATTCATAATAGTGTTAGATCTCGAAAGATAAATATTGTATATGCAACATCTAGCTGTTCATCAATTGATGACACCTTAGACTAGTATTTTTACGATATGAAACAAGAAGATTGTATAAATAAGATTACTTTGACTCTCGCTAATCGAAGCATCGTTCGATTCTTATTTACAAACGAAATTATCCTAATTCCTCTTAGCTTATTCATTTCGAATTAGCTCATTAACATATCATTGGATGAATGGTATATATATCATTTCATGTCATTCTATATTTTCTCTTAAGAAATTAAATGACGCATATGATTATAATCCCGAAATTCTATTCCCAATTGATATAAATCCTCAATCTTAGAAATCTCCTACTTTATGGGCAAATCTGACTTAGAGTTAAATTAGTAGTGGTGGTCCAAGATAGAATTACTCATTGTATTTGGTATAAATTTAAGTCTTTGACTTTAATTTTAGATTCCAAACAGAAATTTTCTTATATTTCTAATTCCAAGAATACAATACAGATACACTTTCTCAAGTGTTTAATATCCATCTTCTATTAATGGATTCAAACTGTATGGAATATGAGTTTAGTTTTCTGTGACCAAGATCCACTGGCAGTATTCTAATAACTCTTTGATGTAACTAAACCTAAGTCATCAAAAGACACTACCACACATTTTTAATCTATGGCATTTATATCTTGTTCATAGTGGTTTTGACAAGATCAATCTCTGCAAAGAGTTAATATGCCTACATCCACTGAAAGTAGTTCATCTCATTCGAAGATGGATGTACATTCAGGGGTGGATATGAGTTTTTCGTTGTATTCTTAAAACGATAACTCTAGATTATACCTTATGCAAAGAAATTTGAAAAGTTTAAAAATTTCATTAATTTTTAGCAATGGTTAAGTAGTTAAAGATCTTGCGAACTGATAGGGGTGGAGAAATAGTTAGTAGATATGCAGTTCAAAAATCATTAAATTGATTTTTGAATTATATCCAAACTTACCTCCCCAGAAATTTTGAGTTGCATATTGATGATTAGTTACTAGTCGTTGCCTAAATCCTTCTATGGTAATACAATTTCAGAATGATGTAATGGTTAGGTACTTAATGTAAATCATTACTAGATTCATGGATGACCTAATCAAAATCTTAAGAAAAGCTAGAACTATTAACCACGGTTTGTTAGCTATTCTAAGTGATTAGGGGTGGACCATCCCATAGTCAATAGATAAGAAAGTGTTTGTTCAAAGAAATACTACTTTTCTAAGATAATGACTAAGTCGGAAAATAAAGTAGAAAATAAAGGAGATATTTATTTCTTGATTCCAAAAGTATTCTATCATCTTATTTGACATATGATGATCCCACTGCCTCTGTTGTCTTGTTACAACCAAAGAGGTTAATACCATTTAGTTTTCTTAGACATAATTCACGGTACCTTGTCGTAGTGGGAGAGTTTCTTGGAACTCACCTTCTTATGATTTGGAAGACACTAGTGATTAAAATCCATTGTGAGTTTAAACAAGTAATGGATTGTCAAGATAAGAAACTAAGAAGAAAAGCCAATAGAACTATGGTTTAATCCATTCACATGGAATAACTTAAAGTTTTCTATTACAAGGACATAGAAGGAAATTTTCGTTTATAAGTCTATTCAAAAAATTTCCTGTTCCTAGTATTATAGGTTTGAGTTTATCTAAACCTATGGCTTGTGGTATACCTAGTAATTGCTTACTCTAATGCAAGCAACTTACTTTAGTAAGATGCTGAAGCATTTTTCTTTCTAATGGCAATCTATAGAAGCTTCTCGACTTCTAGGCATAGATTTTATTTATCTAAGGAAAAGTCTCAACTATTCTAGAAAAGATAAAGCCATGAAAGAATTTCTTAAATCAACAGTGAGAGATCTTAGATATGCTTTTGTATGCCTTAGACCAGACACCTGCTGTTGAGTGGGAGTAATGAGTAGGTATCAGATTAATCCAGGAGAAGAACATTGGAAGACAATCAAGTAAATCTTAAGATTAAGAAGAGGAACTATATGTTAGTCTATAAGAGTGCGTTTAAAACTCTTAGACTACACCACATCAGATTTCGAAATTTGCCTTTGTGCTAGAAAATCTTTCTGATAAGATGGTGATTACTCTGGGGGTGGAATAGTGATTTTGGAGAAGTGTAAAAACCTATCTGAAGTCTCTCTAGGTCTACCAGAAAGGGACTGAATGTTAAAGTTACAGGAAAGGTAATTATTCAGTCTAAGAAAAGTTCTATACATCTTTGGCACCATTCCAAATTGCCTTAACTACTAGTGTTAATTTCCTGATTAACCAAAAGTAGTTGCCAAAGGTATAGAATCCAGTATCCCAAGAAAAGTAGACATATAGAGAGGAATTTCACATTATTAATGATTTTGTGATTAAGGAAGAGTAATGGTGGAGAAAAGGTTGTGTTTAGTTCAACCTTTCAGATCCTATTACGAGGAGTTTACTACTACTACCCTTGATTTGTATATCAAGGTGTTGAGATTATTTGAAATGCACATTTTGTTTTATATTAGTGCAAGTGGGAGTTTGTTCGGTTTTATGTCCTAAATAAAACTCATTTCAATATAATCAGATTTACTTATTAATATAGATCAGAAATAACATTTAATGTTGTAGGGTTCACATGATTATATGTACATAATGTATGAATTCATTTGAAACCCTTTCCACATACTTGATCCTGTTTATTGTGTCGTCAACACATTGGAAAGTAAACATGACTATGTGAATAAAGTTTCCTAGATTCATCAGACATAGGGTTTTTACTGATATGATAATCTACAACAGAGTTTACTTGCATTGGAGAAGTGCTATGTTCTTTCCAGAGCATTGGTTAAAGTAAAGCTCAGGTTGGATGCATGGAGTATGCATCGGAAGGGACCGATATTGAACCTTGACTTAGATTTATTAAACTTACCGTAATATCTATTCAAGTCAATATCGCCTAGTTGATCCTAGATCAAATGATCTTAATCCTGTTATGATTAGGCTCGATCTCAAGAGGTATTCGTGTTCTTTGATTTGTTAGTTAAGCCTACTTTTAGGTCAGGGTGATGCGTACATTTTGAGAACACGGTAGTGCAATTGAGTGGGAGCGCTAACATAAACATGGAATCTATAGCTTCTATCTGGTGAATAGTAAGCAAAGGATGATCTCCTTCGAGCTTGACCAAACGAAAATAAATTGTGGAGATCTCATTTCACATAAGCTGAAATATCATTTATACGGGGTTAAGTGTTTTAAGGATTAAATACATTGTAGGGTGTAACGGTAATCTAATCCCTTTACAGTGTAGATCATTCATATAGAGGATCATTGATCAAATTAGGATTATAACAATGGATAACTAATGATGTGTCTATATGGTGGAACATATAGAGCATTCTATATACTGATAGTGCAATTCTAAGTTCTATGTGTGGATTCAACAAAGAATTAATAAGTTAGTGAATTTTAGTAATAAATTCTTGATCTACTTATTGGAAGCTCAGTTATATAGACCCATGGTCCCCGCACTAGTTGAGATAATATTGCTTGTAAGACTCATATAATTGGTTTTGATTAATCAATTATAATTCTGAAATTAGACTATGTCTATTTGTGAATTTTTCACTAAGTAAGGGCGAAATTGTAAAGAAAGAGTTTTAAGGGCATATTTGTTAATTATGATGCTTTGTATGGTTCAATTAATAAATATGATAAATGACAATATTATTTAATAGTTATTTATAGTTATTAAATAGTTAGAATTGACATTTAAATGGTTGAATTAGAAAATTGGCATTTTTGAGAAAATCAGATGCAGAATTGAGAAAACTGCAAAATTGCAAAAGTGAGGCACAAATCCACAAGTATAGGGCCGGCCACTTTTATAGGGTTTTCCCTCTGATATTTTCATTATTTTAATGCCAAATAATTCAAACCTAACCCTAGTGGAATGCTATAAATAGATAGTGAAGGCTTCAGGAAAATTACACTTTTCTTCTCACTTTTCATTCAGAAAAAGTTGAGCCTCTCTCTCTCCCTATCTTTAGCCGCCACCTTGCTCTCTTCCTTCTCTCTTCAATTTCGAAATTCTTAGTGTTAGAGTAGTGCCCACACACAGCAAGTGATACCTCAATCATAGTGAGGAAGATCGTGAAGAAAGACTTTCAACAAGAAGGAGTTTCAGCACTAAAGAATCACAGATAGAGATCGAGGTTCAGATATTGATAATGCTCTGCTACAGAAAGGAATCAAGGGCTAGATATCTGAACGGAAGGAGTCATTATATTCCGCTGCACCCAATGTAAGGTTTCTCATACTTTATATGTGTTTATTTCATCGTTTTAGAAAGTTCATGTTTAGGGTGTTAATCAACATACTTGTGAGTAGATCTAAGATCCGGGTAAAATAATTTCCAACAAGTGTTACTTCCTGACTATCACAAAAGTAGTTGCCAAAAAGTAAAGAATTAAGTATCTCTAGAGGAGTAGACATATTGTAATGCCCTAAATAATTAGGCACGCTACCCAAAACTATTATGAAACCCTAATCCCCTAACCGGGATTACTAATTAAAAAATAGCGCAGAATTTAAACTTTTATATTAAACAGATTGAAAATAAACTTGTAATATATCTAAACTTTTCAAACATAGTTGGGATCCCAAAAATATTTACAAAATTATTACAAGTTCTTTCTTACTAGCCGACCTAAGCGGCAAAACAGAATACAAAAGTCAACACTGTTAGACCCATAACCCGCTTGGTCTGAAGTGGCGTGAACATGTACATTCTTCGTCCTGCTCCTGAAAACTCATGGCAGATCAGCTAATGCCTTACCCTTTCCTGCACAGTAGAGCACCCGTGAGCCAAGCCCAGCAAGACAGTATAAATCACAATAAATATAATATGCTCATTTACATATGTCTGTATAGCACAGACCTAATCACTATATCAACATGCCCATTTATGTCTACGTGGCGTAGACCTATGTGTTACGCTCACACATCTAATTAAATCTACGTGACGTAGAACCACGTGTTGCTCTCACACGTCTAAATACATTAAGGCCTTAGAAGTGGTTCATCTCGGTTATGTGTACCGAGTCCAACCTAATTATGCCTTGAGCGCATAATCCTTAAATTTCATTTCAATTAACATGGCATGACATTTATACACATATTTCACTAGGGTAATAACCCTAGGCTAACAAACCGTTCCTATTAGGGTAATAACCCTAATCCCGGTTACCATAACTCACATATATCATATTCAACATAAGCGCCACTGCGCATACTCTACGTGCAAACCACTGTCTTACCTGTTGTCCAGCTATAGAAGGAGATTCCAAATCCCCGGGTGCTCCTGATCAGGTGCCGGTAATCCTAGTCACACAAATCCGGGATAATTCATACTTAGGGTTAACCCCTGACTTTTAACTCAATAAAATTCAAGCATGGCATTTACAATACAGATAATCACATAGAGCTCGAAAAGAGCTTTCCAACGGTATAAAGAACGTCCCAAACGGAGTCCCGAGTCAAAAGTTATGGCCAAAACAAAATCAGGAAAAAGATGGCTCACTGCCAGGTTTTATGGCCGCGGCCACTGGGTTCGAAAAACCCAGAAAACCAGATTTTAAGGTTTAAACATGCCCACTTTACCATATATTCGAACCTTAATCAATCCATACCCAAAATTAACTTCTTACAGATAAAAAGTCACCACAATAGAGAGCAAACAACATCAATTCTAACATTAATCAACAACATTCAATCAAAGCTCCAAAGCTTAAGCTACATCTCAAGCAAATTTCCATTAACAAGAACTTGAACTCCAACTTCAAACAATAAATTTCAGAGCTCAACACAAGAAAATTACACTAATCAAATCCTCTAATTTCTGTCCAAACCTAACCCAAACAAACATATGAATTTAAAGCTTAAAGCATGCTCAAGACAACCCCACCAACCAAGAACATGCATCACAAATTCAATACCACAACCACAAAATATTTTCATGCTTTTCAACAAATAATTTCAGCAATAAATCTCAGATTAAAACCAGAGAAAGTTACCTCAAACTCAATCCAAGAACAAGCTCAAAAATCTACAAACTCAAAGCTTCAATTCAAGGCCAAAACCAAGCAATTTCTTCAAAAATCAAAATTGAAAAAGAAAAGGGTTTGAGAGAGAGAGGGGGGGTCGGCCAAGAGAGTTACAACCAGAAAATTCTATTTTCTTTTTTTGTCAAAAATGCCATTTCACACACTTATCTCATAAAGCCAAATTACTAAAATGCCCTTAGGGCCATATAACTTCCACTTTAAACATACAAGGGCAAAAATGGCATTAACACACAATTTCAAACCCAATTAAATTTCAGATTATCAAATATCAATTAAAATGCCAATTAATTCAATCTAATTTTCATTTCGGGCCCGAACCCGGTTCGGCCCGAAATACCCGGTTGTGACTATACCGCGCCAACCTGTCAGAACACACCTGAAAAGACAACACAGGCATACTATATAATAATATAGTTCTATTAAGCACGTAATTAAATTAATTTCATCAATTTACCCTTCTCGGGTCATAATTACCAAAATGCCCCTAGCTCACCAACGGGGTCTTAACATGTTAAAATTTCATATAATTTCACATATATTGAACTATATAATAATATAATTCCTCAATTAACTCATAATTATCTAGTTAGGGTTTTGCTAATCCTTTTCTTAATCCCGGGTATTACAATTACCCCCTCCTTATAGAAATTTCGTCCCGAAATTTACCTGAACAACTCCGGATATTTCTGCTGCATATCCGTCTCGAGCTCCCAGGTTGCCTCTTCTACTTTACTGTTCCTCCACAGTACTTTCACCAGTGCCACAGTCTTGCTTCTCAAGACTTTCTCTCTTCTATCAAGTATCTGCACTGGTTGTTCCTCATATGACAAAATCTGACTGAAGTTCTAACGCTTCATAACTCAGGACATGGGACGAGTCCGAGACATACTTCCGAAGCATTGAAACATGGAACACATTATGTACAGCTGCCAGCGCTGGGGGCATAGCCAACCTGTACGCTACTTGCCCTATCCTCTCAAGGATTTCGAAAGGTCCAATGAACCTCGGGCTAAGCTTTCCTTTCTTCCCAAAGCGCTTTACGCCTTTCATCGGAGATATTCGGAGAAATACCATGTCCCCGACCTGAAAATCAATGTCTCGACGCTTTGGATCTAAGACGCATAACTCTTTTGCCTACTCTGAGCCGCGAGCATTCGCGCTCTAATTTTGTTAACTGCCTCACTTGTTTTCTGAACAGATTCGGGACCCAAGAACTTTCTTTCACCTACTTCATCCCAGTGAATAGGTGATCTACATTTTCTTCCATATAAAAGTTCATAGGGAGCCATCCCGATTGTTGCCTGATAGCTGTTATTATAAGAAAACTCGATCAGGGGAAGGTACTTTACCCATGATCCTTCAAAGTCAAGCACACATGCCCGTAGCATGTCCTCTAAAATCTGAATGGTCCTCTCGGATTGCCCATCCGTCTGAGGATGAAAAGCTGTGCTGAACTTTAACTGAGTTCCCATAGCTCGATGCAGACTTTCCCAGAATCTTGATGTAAACTTCGGATCTCTATCCGACACAATGGACTTTGGGACACCATGCAGACGAACAATTTCTCTAACATATAACTCAGCATACTGATCAATGGAGAAATTCGTCCGAACAGGTAAAAAGTGAGCAGACTTTGTAAACCTGTCTACTATGACCCACACAGAGTCAAACTGTCCCGTGGTTCTAGGCATACCTACCACGAAGTCCATAGCTATATCTTCCCATTTCCATTCTGGTATTTTCGCGAGCTGCCGGCAACCACACGGTGTCGGCTGGTGTTCAGCTTTTACTTGCTGACACGTAAGGCACTTTGCAACATACTCAGCGATGTCATTCTTCATGCTTGGCCACCAAAACATGGCTTTCAGGTCTTGGTACATCTTTGTCGACCCTGGATGAACTGAATAAGGAGTCGTGTGAGACTCATCCATGATCTCTTTCTTGATGTTCTCATCCATAGGCACACAAACTCGATTCCCAAATCTCAACATTCCCGTTTCATCCACTGAAAAATCACTAGCTTTCCCAGCCGAAACCCTAGCTCGGGTTTTTATCAATTCTGAATCCTGCTTTTGCGCTTCTTTAATTCTCTCAAGAAGAGTGGATTGCAGGGTAATATTAGCCAATTGCCCCACAACCAACTCAATTTGAGCTCGAGTCATTTCATTTGCCAGCTGTTGGGAGATTTGCTTCATAGAATTCAACTGATTCTGACCTTTTCTACTCAGGGCATCAGCAACCACGTTGGCTTTACCAGGGTGATAAAGGATCTCACAATCATAATCCTTCACCAATTCTAGCCAACGCCTCTGCCTCATATTCAAATCTTTCTGGGTGAAGAAATATTTCAGACTTTTATGATCAGTGTATATCTCACATTTCTCGCCATAAAGGTAATGCCGCCAAATCTTTAGCGCAAATACCACTGCTGCGAGTTCTAAATCGTGAGTAGGGTACCTCTGCTCGTACTCCTTTAACTGCCGAGAAGCATACGCTATTACCCTCCCAGCCTGCATAAGCACACAGCCGAGACCCTGTCTCGAGGCATCACAATATACTACAAACTTTTCCTTATCTGAAGGAAGAGTTAGTACAGGAGCGGTAATCAAGCGTTGCTTTAACTCCAGGAAACTTTTCTCACACCGATCAGTCCAAACAAATTTCTGATTCTTCCGGGTCAGCTCCGTTAAGGGCACAGCAATCTTTGAAAAACTCTCAACGAACCGACGGTAATAACCAGCCAAACCCAGAAAACTTCTAACCTCTGTAGCCGATTTTGGTACTGGCCAATCCCGAACAGCTTCAATTTTGGCCGGATCCACCATAATCCCATCTTTATCCACTATGTGCCCCAAGAATGAGACACGGGATAACCAGAATTCACACTTTTTGAACTTAGCATAAAGCTTGTGATCCCGTAACCTTTGCAAAACCGCTCTGAGATGCAACTCATGCTCTTCTTCTGTCTCAGAGTACACCAAAATGTCGTCAATAAATACAATCACGAACCTATCCAGATAATCCTTGAACACTCGGTTCATCAAATCCATGAATGCTGCCGGGGCATTAGTGAGTCCAAAAGACATCACAAGAAATTCATAGTGTCCATACCGAGTACGGAACGCAGTTTTCGGGATATCTTCCTCTCGAATTCTCAGCTGATGATAGCCTGAGCGAAGATCGATCTTGGAAAAAACCGTCTTCCCCTTCAGTTGATCAAACAGATCATCAATTCGAGGTAAAGGATACTTGTTCTTAATGGTAAGCTTGTTCAACTCCCGGTAGTCAATACACATTCGCAGGGTTCCGTCTTTCTTCTTCACAAACAAAACCGGAGCACCCCAAGGTGAGTAACTCGGTCTGATGAATCCCAGATTTAGTAACTCTTGCAATTGTATCTTCAATTCCTTCAACTCAGCTGGAGCCATTCGGTACGGTGACTTAGACACTGGATCCACTCCCGGAGCCAGTTCAATAACAAATTCAATCTCCCGGACAGGTGGCAATCCCGGCAAATCTTCTGGAAAGACATCAAGGAACTCACATACCAATTTCGTACTCTCAGGCCCTGATGTTACAGGTTGGCTAGTGTCCACTGCAGTGACTATGAACCCTAGACAACCTCTACCCATCAGGTCTTTAGCTTTCAACAACGATATTCTCGGTATGCGCGCCCCCTGAACTTTACCCACGAACACCGCTGGGTTAGCACTCTCGGGCTCAAACACCACCATCTTCCGTTTACAATCAATCATTGCTCCATATTTAGACAGAAAATCCATTCCCAGGATTATGTCAAAATCAGATAATTGCAGTTCAATTAGTTTGGCGGTCAATTCACAACCGTCAATCCAAAAAGACAAGGACCGAATCCACCTCGTGGATACTATCAGGTCTCCCGAGGGTAACAGGGTTCCAAACCCCGAAGCATAAATATCACATGGCTTATGTAAACTTTCTATCACCCTACTCGATACATATGAATGAGTAGCTCCCGAATAAAATAACACAGTATAAGCACAACCATTAATAGATAACTGACCTGTCACAACTGACGGACTAGCATCAGCATCTGCCTGAGTTATAGTGAAAAGTCGCCCCGGGTTCTGAGCAACATTCTTCTTAGGCTCTTCTTTCCTGGCTTGGGGACAATCTCTGATAAAGTGGCCCACCATGCCACACTGGAAACATGCCTTGGCTCGGCACTCACCAGGATGATGCTTCTTGCATTTAGGACATTCTGGATATGATCGAAATGAGGACCCGCGACCCTGACGGCCACCTCTGTTTCCCCGAAATTTTCTATTTCCCCCTGACGCTCCAGAAGCCTCAGCCTTCCGCTTGTGCTCAGGGTTGCTACTGTCGATCCCCTTACTGACGTTACCACCAGCAGGAGGGTTTGATGCCATGGCGGCATCCTTTGCAGCCTGCTCCTTCATTACCTGCTGCTCAGCCTCTTCAGCAATTAAGGCCAAGTCTACCACTCTCTTATACAGAGTGTCATGGGATGTGGTAATTTTCAAGTCTCGACTGATTGTAGCATTCAGTCCTCGAACATACTTCTGCTTTCTGGTGAAATCTGTAGGCACCAGATCACCAGCAAATTTAGATAACCGATCGAATTCCAGAGTATACTCGGCCACAGACATTTTCCCCTGAGTCAACTTCACAAAATCTTCTTGGTGTGAAGTCCTTACAGCCACATTATAAAACTTTTCCTCAAAAAGTTTCTTAAATTCATCCCATGTCATCACACTGACATCCCGGGTTTGATTCACTATGTCCCACCAGACGCGGGCATGATCTTGAAACATAAAGGCCGCACAATTTACTCTCTCAGTTCCCGTCACCCCCATATTATCGAGGATACGGGTAACAGTGCTCATCCACTGATCGGCCTTAATAATATCAATACCTCCCAGAAAAACTGGAGGTTGCAGCTTCACAAACCGCTCGAACACAGAGTCCCGGTGCGGCATAACATACCCTTGGTTACCCACCACTGGCACAGGAGCTGGTGGTAACCCTTGATTAGCTGGGACAGCTTGTTGCCTCAAACGTTGCAACTCTTCTTCTTGACGAAGTATGACACTCCGCATTTCATGAAACATCTGCTGCCAGTCAGCAGGAGGATTAGCATTAACAGCCTCCGCATTATCCCCCGGATTTTGCGGAGGTGGAGGCGGTGCTGGTGGATCGGTTCGGGTAGCCCCGGGCTCTACTTGCTCGCCCTGTGGTCTGGATGATTGCGGAGGGTCCATTACTAGTACCCCTGAAATCAACAACCCCAGCGAGTTAAGCACCGATACCACACTTACGCACTTAATGCCTTAAACCCTAACTCATCTATTTACCTCATACATATTTACATAAACAAATAACATTTATAGCATGGCATCACATAACACATACATACTCTAGATGCTTGCATACTGCCTAAAATGGAAAGCGGTAAACAGATGATCACACATACAGTCAAGTATTTACTCTCAATACTTACTGCACCATGAGTCGAGCTTATCTCTGACGACGAATGTACATGTTCGGCCGGTCTACAGGAAGTTTAAAAACCTTGGCGCTCTGATACCAAATTGTAACGCCCTAAATAATTAGGCACGCTACCCAAAACTATTATGAAACCCTAATCCCCTAACCGGGATTACTAATTAAAAAATAGCGCAGAATTTAAACTTTTATATTAAACAGATTGAAAATAAACTTGTAATATATTTAAACTTTTCAAACATAGTTGGGATCCCAAAAATATTTACAAAATTATTACAAGTTCTTTCTTACTAGCCGACCTAAGCGGCAAAACAGAATACAAAAGTCAACACTGTTAGACCCATAACCCGCTTGGTCTGAAGTGGCGTGAACATGTACATTCTTCGTCCTGCTCCTGAAAACTCATGGCAGATCAGCTAATGCCTTACCCTTTCCTGCACAGTAGAGCACCCGTGAGCCAAGCCCAGCAAGACAGTATAAATCACAATAAATATAATATGCTCATTTACATATGTCTGTATAGCACAGACCTAATCACTATATCAACATGCCCATTTATGTCTACGTGGCGTAGACCTATGTGTTACGCTCACACATCTAATTAAATCTACGTGACGTAGAACCACGTGTTGCTCTCACACGTCTAAATACATTAAGGCCTTAGAAGTGGTTCATCTCGGTTATGTGTACCGAGTCCAACCTAATTATGCCTTGAGCGCATAATCCTTAAATTTCATTTCAATTAACATGGCCTGACATTTATACACATATTTCACTAGGGTAATAACCCTAGGCTAACAAACCGTTCCTATTAGGGTAATAACCCTAATCCCGGTTACCATAACTCACATATATCATATTCAACATAAGCGCCACTGCGCATACTCTACGTGCAAACCACTGTCTTACCTGTTGTCCAGCTATAGAAGGAGATTCCAAATCCCCGGGTGCTCCTGATCAGGTGCCGGTAATCCTAGTCACACAAATCCGGGATAATTCATACTTAGGGTTAACCCCTGACTTTTAACTCAATAAAATTCAAGCATGGCATTTACAATACAGATAATCACATAGAGCTCGAAAAGAGCTTTCCAACGGTATAAAGAACGTCCCAAACGGAGTCCCGAGTCAAAAGTTATGGCCAAAACAAAATCAGGAAAAAGATGGCTCATCGCTGTGTTTTATGGTCATGCAGCCACTGGGTTCGAAAAACCCAGAAAACCAGATTTTAAGGTTTAAACATGCCCACTTTACCATATATTCGAACCTTAATCAATCCATACCCAAAATTAACTTCTTACAGATAAAAAGTCACCACAATAGAGAGCAAACAACATCAATTCTAACATTAATCAACAACATTCAATCAAAGCTCCAAAGCTTAAGCTACATCTCAAGCAAATTTCCATTAACAAGAACTTGAACTCCAACTTCAAACAATAAATTTCAGAGCTCAACACAAGAAAATTACACTAATCAAATCCTCTAATTTCTGTCCAAACCTAACCCAAACAAAGATATGAATTTAAAGCTTAAAGCATTCTCAAGACAACCCCACCAACCAAGAACATGCATCACAAATTCAATACCACAACCACAAAATATTTTCATGCTTTTCAACAAATAATTTCAGCAATAAATCTCAGATTAAAACCAGAGAAAGTTACCTCAAACTCAATCCAAGAACAAGCTCAAAAATCTACAAACTCAAAGCTTCAATTCAAGGCCAAAACCAAGCAATTTCTTCAAAAATCAAAATTGAAAAAGAAAAGGGTTTGAGAGAGAGAGGGGGGGTCGGCCAAGAGAGTTACAACCAGAAAATTCTATTTTCTTTTTTTGTCAAAAATGCCATTTCACACACTTATCTCATAAAGCCAAATTACTAAAATGCCCTTAGGGCCATATAACTTCCACTTTAAACATACAAGGGCAAAAATGGCATTAACACACAATTTCAAACCCAATTAAATTTCAAATTATCAAATATCAATTAAAATGCCAATTAATTCAATCTAATTTTCATTTCGGGCCCGAACCCAGTTCGGCCCGAAATACCCGGTTGTGACTATACCGCGCCACCCTGTCAGAACACACCTGAAAAGACAACACAGGCATACTATATAATAATATAGTTCTATTAAGCACGTAATTAAATTAATTTCATCAATTTACCCTTCTCGGGTCATAATTACCAAAATGCCCCTAGCTCACCAACGGGGTCTTAACATGTTAAAATTTCATATAATTTCACATATATTGAACTATATAATAATATAATTCCTCAATTAACTCATAATTATCTAGTTAGGGTTTTGCTAATCCTTTTCTTAATCCCGGGTATTACACATATAGAGAGGAATTTCACAATACGAAGGATTTTGTGACTAAGGAAATGTAATGGTGGAGAAAGTTTGTATTGAATACAGCTTGTCAGTGTTGGAATTATATTACCAGGATCTAGATTTACTAACAAGTATGTTGGATTAACATCCTAATATGAATTCTAAAACAATGAAAATAAACACATATAAAGTTAGAAAACCTTACAGTGGGTGCAGCGGAATAATATGACTCCTTCCGTTCAGATCTCTAGCCCTTGATTCCTTTACGTAGCGAGCATCACCAAGATCTGAACCTGGATCTTCTTTTCTCCTTCTTTGATGCAGAAATTCCATAGTCTTCCATACTATGATTGAGATACCACTTGATGTGTGTGGGCACTACTCATCTCACAAGGATTTCGAAATTTTCTCTCATTTTCTCTCTCAATTTCGTGGCTGATGGTATATCAGAGAAGAGACACAAAGGTTCATTTATATAGGGAAAAAGGAGAGCACAACTTTCCAAATAAAACAGTTTCCTTAATTACTGTGTAATCAATTAACTGCCTTATTTAGTGTGATCCACCACTTTCCTATTATAGCTAGGCTTTGATTAGCAATTACATGACAATTAAAAAATAAAAATAATAATTGGGAAACACAAAGGGAGTGCTCGGCCCATAGAGGGAAATGGGCCTCACTTGGATTTTGCTGTTTCCTCAATTTTATTTCAATTTCTCCAAAAATGCCATTTTTCCAATTCTAATCATTTAAATGCCAAAACTAATTATTTAATAACTAAAATAGATTATTAAATAATATTGTCATTTAAAATAATTATTAATTAGACATACAAAGTCTCTTAATTAATAATTAAACCTAGAAACCCTTTTCTTTACGATTTCATCCTTAAACTGTGAGAATTCATAAAGTAGACATAGTCTAACTTTTAGAATTATAATTGATTAATTAAAATCATTTAACTGAGTCTTACAAGCAGTATGGCCTCAACTAGTATGGGGACCATGGGTCTATATAACCGAGCTTCCAATAAGTCGAACCGAATTTACCAAGTAAATTCCCTAACTTATTAATTCCTCATTGAATCCACACTTAGAACTTGGAATTGCACTCTCAGTCATATAGAAACGCTCTATATGTTCTACGATATAGACACGTCATTAGTTATCCATTGTTATAACCCTAATGTGATCAATGATCCTCTATATAGATGATTTACACTGTACAGGATTAAATTACCGTAACACCCTACAATGTATTTTATCCTTAAAACACTTAACCCTGTATAAATGATATTTCACCTAAGTGAAATGAGATTTCCACCATTTATCTTCGTTTGGTTAAGCTCGAAGGAAATCATCCTTTACTTCTATTTTCCAAATAGAAGCTATAGATTCCATATTTATGTTAGCGCTCCCCCACTCAATTGCATTACCGTGTTCCCAAAATGTACGTATCACCCTGATACAAAACTAGGCTTAACTAACAAATCAAAGAACACGAATAACACTCTTGAAATTGAGCCTAACCATATCAGGATTTCGATCATGTGATCTAGGATCAACAGTTGATATTGAATTGAATAGATATTACGATAAATTTCAACATATCTAATCAAAGTTCAATATCGGTCCATTCCAATGCATACTCCATGCATCCGATACTGGTAAACTTGCCAATGTCCTGGAAAGGACATAACACTTTTCCAAGGTGTAAGAATACCTATCGCTGATTATACCATGTCAGTCTAAATCCAGTGTTCTGACAAATCAGGGAATCAACTTTTGAACATATAATAAAGATTATATTCCACTGAGCTGACAACACTATAATCTTTAACCAACTCATATGTTCTGGACTTAAAAAGAATTCATACATTACATATAATCATGAAATAAATCATGTGAACCATGCAACATAAAATGTTATTTCTGATCTTTATTAATAAGTAAATCTGATTATATGAAATGAGTTTTATTTAGGGCATAAAACCCAACAGTCAGATCCTATTACAAAGAGAATACTACATATTACACTTGATTTGGATATCATGGTGTTGACATTATTTGAAATGCACTTTTTGTTTTATATTAGTGCAAGTGGGAGGTTGTTGGTTTTGTGCCCTAAATAAAACCCATTTCAATATAATCAGATTTACTAATTAATAAAGATAAGAAATCAGTTTTATGTTGCATGGTTCACATGATTTATTTCATCATTATATTTAATGTACAAATTCTATTAAGTCCAGAACATATATATTTTTTTATGATTATAGTGTCATCAGAATAGTGGAATATAATCATGATTATATGTTCAAAAGTTAAATTCTCATGATTTTTCAATTCACTGGATTTAGAATGGCATAATAATCGGTGATAAGGTATACTTACACCTTGGATAAGTGTTATGTCCTTTCCAGGGCATTGGCAAAGTTTACCAGTATCGAATGTATGGAGTATACATTGACATAACAAACTTAGCGTTATATCTTTCTAAGTCAATATCAAAGGTTGATCTTAGTCTATGGATCTTAATCCTGATATGGTTAGATTCAACTTAGTGGTATTATTTATGTTCTTCAAGTTGTTCGTGATTGCTAGCTAATGGTTCTGGCAGGTGTTTACATCTTAGGAATATGCTAATTTAATTGAGTGGGAGCGCTAATCATAGATATGAATCTATAGCTTCTATAAGTATTTAGAAGTGAAACGATGATTTCCATCGAGCTTGGCTGAAGAGAGATGAATGATTGAGATCTCATTTCAATAATTATTTTAGTTTACTGAAATATCATTTATAGGTAGCTAAGTGTTTTAAGGATAAAATATATTCAAGGGTAGAACGGTAAATTTATCCCTATTTAGTGTAGATCATATATAAAGGATCTTTGACTATTAGGATTGTAACAATGGATAACCATAATGTATCTATATCGTGGTACATATAGAGCGTTCTATATAATTGAGAGTGCTAGTCAATTCAAAATCTATATCGGCGAAGGCGGAATTAATAATTTAGAGAATTTACTTGGTGAATTCTTGATCTACTAATTGAAAGCTCGGTTATATAGGCTCATGGTCCCCTCACTAGTTGAGATAATACTTCTTGCAGACTCAGTCAATTGATTTTAATTAATCAATTATAATTCTAAAATTAGACTATGTAACACCCTAACTAGCATAGGCGTATTACGTGATTTTTAAACATATTGTGCAGCTCGTCGCTAATCAACGACGTTTATGGAAATCGTGATTAATTAAAATTTTTGCTTTTTAATTAAACTTATAAAATGTTTATACAAAAATACTCGGGATCCCGATTACAAAACATTTTACAAAAGTTCATTGACTATACAAAATACTTGTCGCCTAGTGACTAATTACAAAAATAGCCTTGCTGTCCCGATGATCGTACGCTCCAGGCCTAACTGCCCCGACATGTACAATCTTCACTGGCTCACTCTCACGGTCCTTCAGCCTTAGCCTTGCCGTTACCTACACATAAACATAGCACTCTGAGTCGACATACTCAGTAAGAAAAGTATAATCAAATATCATACATAAATTCCGAGTTATGATCAGACGCCCATACCCCTGACCATAACCCTAACTGTTGTGTCCCACACAATACTGAGTCCTGAACGTTCATAAGACGGTACTAATGACAAGTAACAGCCTATACTCGGTACACTGGTCATACTCCAGCTGCTAGTCATACTCTAGCCTGTACTGATGTGTTACAGTATCAGCCTATACTCAGTACACTGGTCATACTCCAGCTGCTAGTCATACTCTAGCCTGTACTTATGTTATGCGTCAAATAATACGGAACCACCAACCCGAGTATCAGCCTATACTCAGCACACTGGTCATACTCCAGCTGCTAGTCATACTCTAGCCTGTGCCGATGTGATACAGTGTCAGCCTATACTCGGTACACTGGTCCTACTCCAGCTGCTAGTCATACTCTAGCCTGTACCGATGTGACACAGTCGGATGGTTCGAAGAAAACATACATATCTAATGTAATCTAACAGGCTTCCTACATGCACGCTAAACATGTAATACATATGCATACTGTTATACTAATCTTACCTCAATTCCGAATTCAGGTGTGCCGGTCAACCTGACTGGAACGAACTGCGCGGCGGTTTACAGGCTCCTAAACCATAACAATCACAACACTATAAGTGATACGCTAAATCACTTCTCGGGGACTTAAACTAGGAACTAAAAGTTTCCCTATCGGTAAAAAGCATGGCCATACCCCATATAACATAAAAACGAGAAAATCTAGGGTTCCTGAAAATCACCCAACCGGCAGACCGGTTGCCCAACCGGAATTCCGGTTCTGGGAATTTCAGAACCCCATCCGAAATTCCGGATGCACAACCAGAATTCTGATTCCTCGCAGGAAACATTCAAAAATTCACTTTGCTCAAATCAATTCCAAACCATACCAAAACTTCCAAACCTGTTCTAAATACCCTAAAGAACAAAACCAAAGCACTAAAACAGCCCAGAACACACAGTTACTAAAAATTCCATGTGAGCTCCAAGTTTTGAGTTTCAAACTCAAACTTGGCTAAAGCTCACCTACAAGCATCAAACCTGGATTAAAATTACATATTCATGCATAACAAAGCTGCAGAAAACAATCTCTAACTCATGCAACAACTATAGCCACCAATTTCGAAAATTTCTCTTTGAAACTTAAGGTTTTGAATAGAAAATTGATAACTTTAAACAACACCACTAATCATGCACTACCAGCACCTCAATTCAACTCAAAAAATCATGCTTTAAACTTCAGAAACAACATCAAAAACACAGCAGCAATATCAACTCAACTAAGCATGCAAAACATCATCTTTTTCATCAAAAATTCAAGAAAACTTAAAATAAAGCTAGAGGAACATACCAACAACAAGAGATCACAAATTCTTGCTAAAAGAGCTTGAAATCCAAGAAGAATTCCCCCTAAACCCAGCTGCTCAAAACCGAAAGAGATAGAAGGAAGGAGAGAAAGAGAGGTTTTGTTTTTCTTTTAAATTTTCTAACTTTTCTAATTTTGAAATAAAGGAAAAATCATGCAAATCCGACCTTATATTCAGCTAACACATTTCAATTAAAACCATATAATTTAACCAAATAAAGTCCACTAAAGGACAAACTAACAATGGGGCAAAATGACCATTTTGCCCCTTCACACTAAAATAACATAAAGAGTACTAAAGGGGTATTTTGGGAAATTCTAAATTCTCGGCCAATCCCAACATTCCCAATGTCTAATAAACCGTCCCACAATACTAACATACTAAGTTGTGATTTTACTGAGCCAAACACCGAGTTCCATGTTACCGGGCATCGGAAATGCAAAATTATGAAAATCACTAAATGACATATAATGCATTTCAGAATTCAATAATAACAGCATAATAATTATTTAAATAGCTATAAATAATTTTCCATAATTAACATGATTAACTGCTAATTTCCAAATGAAACTAAGCGGTCTTTACAAACTATGTCTTATTTAGGAATTTTCACTAAGCAAGGACTTAATTGTGAAGAAAAAGGTTTTGGGGTCAATTTATTAATTAAGAGACTTTGTATGGTCTAATTAATAAATAATATAAATGGAAATTTTATTTGATAATTAATTATAATTATTAAATAAATAGATTTGACATTTATAGGATCAAATTATAAAATATTGCATTACTGAAAGAAGAATAAGTGGTTGAAATAATGTGGCAAAATTGTAACTAGAAAGTGGTCCTTTTAAGTGGCCGGCCCTAAGTTTATTTTTTCCCAATATTTTATTCTCTTTTAATCCATATAATTAATCCCTAAGCCCTAGTTGAAACACTATATAAGGAACATGATGCTCTCATCTCATCCAACTCTTTCAACCTACCAAAATCTAGCTTCTAACTCTATCATACAACTAGTAGATGAGAGACACCTTTTCTTAGTGATTTTACACCTCCTTTATTGTTCTTCACCATTCACCCTTAGTGATAGAGTGCCATGCCCACACATAGTAAGTCAAGTACTCAATCATAGTGAGTAAGACGATGGTAATTAAACTCGAAGGAGAGAAAGACCTCCAAGCTCACATCTTGATAATACTCTACAACCCAAAGGAAGAAGGGTTAGAGATTTGTGCAGAAGGAGTCATTATATTCTGCTGCAACCAATATAAGTTTTTCTAAAAGCTTATGTGTTTATTGTCATTGTTTTAGAGATATTCATATTTAGGATGTTAATCAACATACTTGTTAGTAAATCTAGATCCTGGTAAAATATTCCTAACATATTTATATATGGTTAATTAAGATTATTACCCTAAATATTTATTGTCTTGAGCATGCTATAATGTATTATGTAAGTAAAGGATTAATTATGCAAGTAAGGTTTATTAGCCTAAAACTTCATATAGTAGAGTACATGTTGAATGTATTGTGTGCATATATATGTCAAGAGTTATGTGTATAAGACATAACTACGTTTGACCTGATAAACATCATCAGGATAAACCACAGTAAGAGCATAATGTATGGATTATGTATATATGATTAGAGTTATACGAGTAAGGCATAACTAGGTTAGACTCGGTAACTATGACGCAGATAAACCATAGTAAGGCCTTAAATGTAAAAGAGAACTGTGAGAGTAACATGTAGGTCTATGCTACATAGACATTAATTCTAGTGACATTATTGTATGGAACAATGTAATTTAGTGCAGTGGCACAATATGTCAAGAGTTTTGTGTGAGACATAACTAAGTTAGACCTGATAAACATCATCAGGATAAACCATTGTAAGATCATAATGTATGAGTTATATATATTAGTTGACTTATGCGGATAAGGCATAACCTGGTTAGAATTGATAACCATAACCCAGATAAACACTAGTAAGGTCTTAAATGTAAAAGAGACGTGTGAGCACAACACGTAGGTCTATGGTACATAAACATTAGTTATAGTTACATTATTGTACAGAATAATGTAATTTAGTGCGGTGGCAGAATATGTATGTTGTAGCCTACTATATGAAATGAAATTAATATTATAATTATTCATGTTGTAGTATTATTTTTGTCTTGCTGAGCCTTGGCATACAAGTGCTCTAATATGCAGGCATTGGTAAAGTGGTGTCGATTCAACCTTGAGTTCGAGGGTTTTGAAGATCAGTTGTACTTTTTCCAGCCAAAATAGACCATAAGTGTTGGGTCCAACAAGAATTGTATAGAAATTCCACTTTGTCGCTTAGGTCGACCTGTACAAAATAACTTGTAATACTTTAAAAATAAACTTTATGAGATCCTAGATAAGTAACTTTAAATTATTTTTGTTTTTAGTATAATATCGATTTTTATTGCAAGTTATTTATTTATCAAGTTTAATATTTGTTTTAAACCACTTGGCCCATGGAGCCCAATTATCGAGATTAGTGGTTTGTAATCACGACATGTGGCGTTCTTCTAATTAGGATGTTATAATTTTGTATCAGAGCACTAAGGATTTTAAACTTCCTGAACACCAGCTAAACATGTACAATCATCATCAAAGACAAGCTCGACTCGTGGTGTAGTAAATGTTGAGAGTAAATACGTATCTGCTTATGTGATTAAATGTTTACCACTTAATGATCATAGAAAGTATTGATATTAAATGAAAGTATTATTATAGTAAGTACTGCATAATTATGTGATAATTAAGGGTTATGGAAAGAAGTGTATAAGAGTGGGAGTGGTGCCTGGCTCATTGGGATTATTTGTTAAAGGGTTATTTGAAAAATAAAACATCCTAGTCAATCATTTAGATCACAGGGCGAGTTTATTGAGGACAGTGTTATCCGAACCCTCCCAGCAACACTGCCAAGGCCTCCGCAAAATCCAGGGGATAAAGCAAGGGTGATTAATGCTAATCCTTCTACTGATAAGCATCAGATGTTTAATGAGATGTGAGTTATTATCCTTCATCAAGAAGAAGAGTTGTGCTGAGTTAGGTCACCGGTTTAGGTAGCTTTAGTAGAGCAAGTGATCCTTACAACTATAGTTCCAGTGGTAGTTAACCTTGGACCAATTTTGCAACGGTATAGAGATTCAATTTGTGGAAAGGTTGTTAAATTATAATCTCTGACATTCCTAGTGGTATTGATATGATTGGGGTAGAGTAGTAAATGAATATCGTCACCAGTATCTTGGACAATGTAGGGGTATTTAAAACTGAGTGGGTGAATAAAAGCCCCTTCATGCTTTAAGAATTTGCCCGGATTTTGTGGGATCTAGTAGGTTAGACTCAAAATTTTAAGTATTATGACTCGGGAAGAATTAAAGATTCTATTTCGAGAAAAGTTTTACAATATAGTTGTCTATAGATCATGTATGGAAGATTTTGTGAGACTGAATCAAGGAAATATAAATATAGTTGAGTTTATATTAATGATTGACTAGTTATCTAAATTTGCTAGTGACTTTGTGCCAACAGACTTCACCCGAAAGTAGCAGTATCTTTTAGGGGTGGATGTTATAATTAGTTGAGGCTTGAAGTTTACCACTTATTATGGCACATTGTATAAGAAAGTGATAGAGAGTATTTATCACCAAGAGGTAGAACAACTGATGATAAAGAAAAATATTGCCAAGGACGCCAACATGGCATCAATCCTTAGTGTTGGTTGTAACTTCTGTAAGGGGACCGATGGTGGCACTTCAGATTAGAAGAGGAAGGTTGAGACTTCTAGATCACTAGGAATGAACAAGTGATTTGTAGAAACAGAGGTGGTCGTCAAGGTCGTGAGAGTATGTTCAGATTATACCTTGAATGTCCTAAGTGTAAGGGACACCGTCAGGGTGAATGTTGAGCTAAGATATGTTTTCAGTGTGGTTTGGTGAGCCACATTATTAGAGATTTTCCTCAAGCTAAGAAGGAGGAATCAAAGAGGAGTAATAACGAGATTTTAGGATGCATGTTTATTGTACATAGGCAAATGCTAACACTAGCTCATCTGTTGTGATAGGCTAGTTGTCTATAAACGACTTCCCTTATATAGTAATATTTGATCCTAGGGGTTATACAATCTTATATGTGTCAAGTACGGTGACAAAATTTTTTTATAAACTTCTCAATATTTATGTTTTGGGATTTGGAACCTTGTTATCATCTGAAGAGTTGATGATCTCCACTAGGTGGATTAGATCCTTATCTGCTGAATTGACGGTTGGGAGATAATCATCACCTTAATTAGGTTATAGTTACGTGATTTTGATATAATTTTGGGAAGGGACTTCTTATTCGAAGATGAAGCAACAATTGATTGTAAGCGATAATGGTGGTGTTTGAACCTGTTAATGCCAACCTAGCTGTGTTGTGGGCACGGTACAAGGATCTCGTATACCTAGAATTATAATTCTGAAAGCTAGAGACCTTATGTGCAAATCTGCATAGGATTCTTAGCTATAGTAGTGATACTGGACGACCTATTGCGGCTGGATCTGAAAGTATAAGACTTATATATGAATCCTTAGAAGTGTATCCATAAGATTTGCTTAGATTAGTTATTCATTGGGAAATTAAAATTGTTATTGATTTAGTTATAGGAGCAAAAACGGTATATAAAGGGCTTTATTGAATGGCTCCTAAGTGGATTATGTTCTAAAAACTGTGTTCTGTACAAGGTATGGGCACTAAGAGGTTAGTGATGTCTTTGGGATTCATTAAAGCTCCAGTAGCCATTATGGATTTTATGAACCAAGTGTTCAAAGATTAATTTGATAGATCAGTGTGTGAAAAGTTTGCAGGAGTTAAAGCAGTGGCTGAAAACTGCTCTAGTATTGAATTTTCCTTTTAGTAAGGAGAAAGTTTGCTGTATATTATGATGCCTTAAGATTGGGTCTAGGCTATGCATTAATGTAAGATGGAAAAATGATAGCATGTGCTTCCCGATAGTTGAAAGAGTATGAACAAAGATGTCTTACCCAGGATTGGGAACTTACATTAATTGTATTTGTACTAAAGATTTAGTGGCATTGCCTATATAGTAAGAGATGTGAAATATACACCGATCATAAAAGATTAAGAGATTTCTTCACCCTGAAGGATCTGAGTATAAGATAAAGACATGGGCTAGAGTTAATAAACGATTAGGACTATGAAATCCTTTACCATTTTGAAAAGGCTAATGTAGTAGGTGATGCCCTACGTGGAAAGGGCAATGATAATAGGTTATGTTTTTTTTTTTTTGGTATTTGATTGGTTTATCAATAAAAGTAGAGTATAAGAGACCTGCGAGATTATTACAGCCATTGAATTCACTAGAATAGAAATGGAAAGATGTTATGATGGACTTCATCGATGAACTACCTAAGACTATGGGGCAGTATGATTTTGTATAGGTAATCGGTAGGTATACAAAGTTAGATTACTTTTTGCCTATTCGAATGAACTTCTCCATCGATTAGTATGATGAGTTATATGTTAGAGAAATAGTTCATCTTTAAAATGCTCCAAAGTCTAGTATTTAACATAAATATAAAGTTCACCTCAAAATTCTGGGAAAAATTTATATTGAGTTACGGGTACACAGTTAAGTTCAATACAATGTTTCATTTTCAAGAAGATGGACAGTGTCAAAGGACTATCCAGTATTTAGAAACACGCTTTGGGTGTATGTGTTGGACTAGGAAGGATTTTAGGTAATGTACCTTCCCTTGATCAAGTTTTCTTTATAATAGTTACCAGTCAATCATTGGGATGACCTCTATTATACTGCTCTATGACAGCAAGTGTAGTTCCCGAATCACTAGGATAAGTTAGGTGGGATAAGGATTTTCGGTCCTAAAACTATTAAGAAAATGAATGAGGCAATGGATAAAATTAGAACTTGAATGCTCACTATTCAGAGTAGACACAAAAGTATGTGGATCCAAATCGGCAGAATATTGACATTCGGGTTGGAGATATGGTACCTCTTCATAATACACTCATGAAAGGAGTAAAACGCTTTGGTAGAAGAAGGAAATTAAACCCTAGCTTCATTGGATCCTTTTTGAAATCCTGAAGAGGACAAAGCAAGTGACATACAAGTTGGCTATGCCCTCAACGCTAGCAGCTGTACCTAATATATTCCATGGATGTTTTAAATGCTTTGGGATTATGTGTATGAGAGACTCATCTTATATTTTTGAGCTACGAAGCTTTAAAACTTTAACTTGAGTGACGTACCTATGTATAAGAGCCATTATTTTTGGGGTGTAAGAACACAATAGAGGCTTGAAACATGGACGTTATAAATGACCAGTGAGAATACTTGATAGGAGAGAGAAGTTCTGAGGAACAAGATGCTGGTAATATAAAGCTATAGCAAGGTTGAAGAGACGACTTGGGAATTAAAATTTGATTTGAGGCAGAAATTTTCAGTATGGTTTAAGTAAATTTTGAGACGAAATTTCTATAAGGAGGGCATACTTGTAATATTTTGGGATTAGTAAATGGATTAGCTGTTGGATTTTATGCCCTAAATAAAATTCCATTTCAATGTAATCCATTTTATTCAACATCAATAAAGAAACAGAAGTATTTTTCATTCATTTGTGTATGTTTTGGTTCATCTTATCAATTGCTTGTCTATTTGATTTATAAATTCCTCTGAAACCCTTTTCACATACTTGATCCTGTTTATTGTGTTGTCATGACATTGGAAAGTAAACATGACTATGTGTATAAAGTTTCCTAGATTTATCAGAGATAGGGTTTTACTGATATGATAATCTACAACAGAGTTTACTTGCATTTGGAGAAACACTATGTTCTTTCCAGAGTATTGGTTAAAGTAAAGCTCAGGTTGGGTGCATGGAGTATGCATCGGAAGGGACCGATATTGAACTTTGACTTAGATTTATTAAACTTACCGTAATATCTATTCAAGTCAATATCGCCTAGTTGATCCTAGATCAAATGATCTTAATCCTGTTATGATTAGGCTCAATCTCAAGAGGTTATTCGTGTTCTTTGATTTGTTAGTTAAGCCTACTTTTGGGTCAGGGTGATATGTACGTTTTGGGAACACGGTAGTGGAATTGAGTGGGAGCACTAACATAAACATGGAATCTATAGCTTCTATCTGGCGAATAATAAGTAAAGGATGATCTCCTTCGAGCTTGACCAAACGAAAAATAAATGGTGGAGTACTCATTTGACATAAGCTGAAATATCATTTATACGGGGTTAAGTGTTTTAAGGATAAAATACATTGTAGGGTGTAACAGTAATCTAATCCCTTTACAATGTAGATCATTCATATAGAGGATCATTGATCAAATTAGGATTATAACAATGGATAACTAATGATGTGTCTATATGGTGGAACATATAGAGCATTCTATATACTGATAGTGCAATTCTAAGTTTGATGCATGGATTCAATGAAGAATTTATAAGTCAGTGAATTTAGGTTATAAATTCTTGATCTGCTTATTGGAAGCTCGGTTATATAGACCCATGGTCCTCCCACTAGCTGAGATAATATTGCTTGTAAGACTCATATAATTGGTTTTGATTAATCAATTATAATTCTCAAATTAGACTATGTCTATTTGTGAATTTTTCACTAAGTAAGGGCGAAATTGTAAAGAAAGAGTTTTAGGGGAAAATTTGTTAATTATGATACTTTGTGTGGTTCAATTAATAAATATGACAAATGACAATATTATTTAATAATTATTTATAGTTATTAAACAGTTAGAATTGACATTTAAATGGTTGAATTTTAAAATTGGCATTTTTGAGAAAATGAGATGCAGAAATGATAAAACTGCAAAATTGCAAAAAGTGAGGCCCAAATCCACATTGCCTAGGCCGGCCACTTTTATAGGGTTTTTCATCTGATATTTTCATTATTTTAATGCCAAATAATTCAAACCTAACCCTAGTGGAATGCTATAAATAGATAGTGAAGGCTTCAGGAAAAACACACTTTCAACATCTGATTTCCTTCAGAGAAAAACCTGAGCCTTCTCTCTCTATACCTAGCCGCCACCTTCTTCTCTCTCTTCTTCCTTGAAATTTGGAAACCACTTAGTGCTAGAGTAGTGCCCACACACAGCAAGTGATACCTAACTCATAGTGAGGATGATCGTGAAGAAAGACATTCAACAAGAAGGAGTTTCAGCACTAAAGAAGGAGAGAAAGAGATCCAGGTTCAGATCTTGATAATACTCTGCGACAGAAAAGATACAAGGGTTAGAGATCTGAACGGAAGGAGTCATATTATTCCACTGCACCCAATGTAAGGTTTCTCATACTTTATATGTGTTTAATTCATAATCGTTTTACAAGTTCATATTTAGGGTGTTAATCAACATACTTGTGAATAGATCTAAGATCCTGGTAAAATAATTTCCAACATTAGCAACCCTAATTAAATTGGATTAATGATAATTGAGTAACTATAATATTATATAATTAATTATGTGAAAATTATTTGAGCTTTATTCACATTTAAAACCCTGTTTACAACATAGGGTCATTTTCTTAATTTTGCAAGAGGATGGTAAAATTATAAACTATATCATTATATCGTATATTTATGTTTTCTTATTGCAGGTGATTTTTGACAAGTTAGTGAGGTATAGTCACAATCGTGTATTTTGGCGCGAAAGGAGTTCGGGATCCAAAATTTGTGAGTTATGTGCTTAAGGAAATAACATGATAGATATGTGAAATTGTGCATTATATATTTGATTTTAAATTAAAAAACTACCCTTGGTAGTTATTTATGTGATTTATAGCCCCTAAGGGCAAAAGGATCTTTGACCAAAAAGATAGTAAAATTGTATATGTTTGTATTTCTGAAAAAAAAAATAAAGAATGAAATCTCTTTTATGCTTGAAACCATATCAAACTAACCCCCTTCTCTCTCTCTCTATAATCTTATTGTTTTAATTAAATATTGGTGATCTTGGTTGATTTTAGGAGGGATTTTGGTCTGGATTGTATTTAAGCTATGAGGGAAAGCATTTAAGGTAGTAGTTATCCTTTGATATGCTCAATTTATGAATTAATTTCTAAAAGATAATGATGGAATAGAATTGCATGTGTTCTTGATTTGTGAACTTGAAATTAGTATTTGAGTGTTGAACTTTTTATGAGTTTGAGAACTCCGAACTTGTTGTTTTGAGTTAAGCTGAATATTGAATCAAGTTTATTGTGTGAAATTTTTTGCCAATTCTTTGAGTTAGGACAAGAAATTTTAACTTAGTTCTTTTTGAAAATTGTGGCATAATTTAAGTAATTTTGAGCTCTATTAGTGTTTGTATGCTTAACATGAGTATTTTGATGTAGTTGGTACTTACTATGCTCTGTAATAGACTTGTGAACCAATTTGATGACTTAGGTGAAGTTTTGTTTGAGTTTATGAATTTTCGGACCATTAAAATTGGAATTCTAGGTTTTTCGAACCAAGTCACCACGTCCAGACTTATGGTCACCGTGGCCAAGACTTGTAGAGAGCATTCTCAATTTTTCTAATTTTGTTTTATGCATAACTTTGGACTCTGAACTTTAATTTGGATGTTCTTTACATCGTTGGATAGTTCTATTATTTGCTCTAGTGTTGGAGTCTTAAAGGTGAATATTATGAAATGTGATTTTTGGGATTAACCTATTGTATGAAACCCGAGGATTATGACTAGACATACAAATACTTGGTTAAGATCACATGTGGATTGGGATTTCTCCTCATACATTGGAAATCATATAAGACAGTGAATTATGCACACAGAGTATAGTGTGGTGGCGCAATTATATATAATGTGATTAATTAGATGAAAGCATGAATTAGGGTCATTACCCTAAGTTAATATGTGTCGTGAATTAGGGCCATTGCCCTATGTATTTATATTGTGAATTACATTAATACCCTAAGTAATTATATTGTTGTGAATTAGGGTTACCACCATAAATATATATTGTCTTCAGCATGCTATAATGTATAATGCGAGTAAAGGATTAGTTATGTAAGTTAGGGTTATTACCCTAAAACTTCATAATGTAGAGTATATGTTGAATGTATTGTATTCATATATATGTCAAGAGTTGTGTATGAGACATAACTAAGTTAGACCTTATAAACATCACCAGGATAAACTATTTTAAGAGCATAATGTATGAATTATATATATATTAGTAGAGTTATGTGGGTAAGGCATAACCAGGTTAGACTCGGTAACTATAACTGAGATAAACACTAGTAAGGTCTTAAATGTAAAAGAGACGTGTGAGCATAACACGTATGTCTATGGTACATAGACATTAATTATAGTGACATTATTGTACAAAATAATGTAAGTTAGTGCGGTGGCACAATATGTATGCAGTAGCCTACTGTATGAAATGAAATAATTATTATAATAATTCATGTTGTATTATTATTTCTATCTTGCTGGGCCTTTGCTCACGGTGCACAATATGCAGGCATTAGTAAAGTGGTGTCAGTTCAACAATGAGTTCGAGGGTTTTGAAGATGAGTTGTACATGTTCCAGCCAAGCTACACCACGAGAGTTGCGTCCAACAGAAATTGAATAGAAATTCCATTTTCCCCTTTAGGGTGGCCTATACAAAATAACTTGTTATACTTTAAAATTAAATTTTACCAGATTCCAGATATGTAGCTTTAAATTATTTTGGTTAATGGTATAATATTGATGTTTATTGCAATTTATTTATTTACCAAGTTTAATATTTGTTTTAAATCTCATAGCCTATATACCCCGATTAGCAGGATTAGTGGTTTGTAATCACGACATGTGGCGTTCCTTTAGGTAGGATGTTACATTTTCAAAAAAAAGTTCTGAGTCGCGAGAACCTGTAAGCTTGAATGTTCCTCCTTGGCCAACATGAGACAATTTCCAAGAGAAAGTTTTAAAGCCTACATCAACCGTTTAAACATTGAAGCTACTAAAACTCGTGGCGTAGATGATAGTGCAAGACTAATGGCACAAGTGGTAGGTATCGTTAATGGTTCCATATTTTGGAACAACCTTTAGGGCAAGAGCGCGTGCAACATTGATGAATTCAAGAAGCGGGCACAAAAATGCATTAACAATGAAAGGATAGCAAACAACTTCTCTCTCCAATCCTTGCAGTCCACTCAAGCCACATTTGCGCTGCCAGAACTTACTAATACAACTATGACTGCTAACTCTCTAAACAACAACAAAAGAGATGGCATAGATGGCGAGGACCAATGTCCTAATATGAGTAGGAGTAATGGCCCTGATCACCCTATGTATTTAATCTATAATGAGTTGACAGAAACCTAAGAGACCATCTATGTGGCGAATGAGCATCGAGTTCCATTCTGAGTTTTTAAACGCATGAAGCATGATCGAGCCAAGAGAGATGCCTCAAGATATTGTCAATACTATAAGGACATCGACCACACAATCAATGAATGCCAAAACCTCAAAGATGAAATTGAGACTCTAGTCCTTAATGGGACACTTACGCATTATTCAAAACACAATTTTACCTTGTTATTTCGCAAAGACATTTTCTTATCAATTTTTAGTTATTAAACTATTACCTTTATTTTCTGGAATGTAAGTAGCTAAACTCACATTTATAAAAGTACTACAATAATCAGATCTTTTCCTATATGCCAAACCCACCAAAGAGTAAAATAGGATAATGCTTAAGCTATAAACACTCGGGGCAAAAGAGCGTAGATATAAACGTGCTCGTAACAAAAAAAAATCTTAAAGTCGTTATTGCCATGAATATTTTTTCAAAATTTCATCTCAGACAGGGGGCAAAGTCGGTATACAGATGAGATAATAGACAAGTGACGTGCTCTAAGGATCCATAACTCAAAAAATTCCACATAAAAAAAGATATATCAAATGGCCTACATTGAGACTTGGACAAGTGGATCATGTGCTAATATTGTGTACCCAAAGAGTTAATGCCCATGTTGACAACTTACTCGGACTAGCAAAATGCAAGCCACCATCGACAATAATCTTATCTTTTAAACCACATGTTACAAAGATAATAAGCATCGGCATAAAATAAGCGCCAAAAAAAATATATTAAACTTAAGTTCAAAACTCACCAAGCTACGAAATAAACTAAGTTATATATGCATAAAAAGTTCTAAAGATGTGAGAAAGACTTGTCAGTCCTAACTAATATGAATTCCACGACAAGTGGACATATACAAATCCACACATGTGGGTCCTAAAATGAATACACAACCAAAAAGTTTAGAATGAGAAAATTCAACTCTGCTCATGGCAAACCTTACTTGCCAACCAACTTAAGCAAGAGATTTAACTCTACTCAATGATGAGTTTGAGAAAGGGAGACAACTCTACTCAACGCTCAAAACTTGAGAAGGAGAGATTTCAAACTCCATAAAAGTTTCAAATTCAAGAAAGAGATATAACTCTACTCTAAATTAAAAAACTTATGCAGAAAGTTTTATACCTTGCAAGAGTCCCAAAATCGAGCAAAGACACAACTCTACTCGACTACCACATGAGATATAACTCAGCTCACAATCTATGGAGAAGATACGTGCTTTAAGAACTCCACCAATACAAGTCCAAGGACATTGGTCTTATCCATGCAGACCTCTTCACAACAATTAAGGACATTGGCCATGCCCAGGCACACATCTCAAACAGAGAAGTAACATTCATGCACTATATAAAGAAGTTTTTTTTTTGCAAGCCTTGGGAAAAGTGCAAAAGCATAACTTGAAGGCATTCATGCAAATACTTTTGGGGGGAAAATGTTATACCCAATTTTTGCAAAAAAAAATAATAAAATGGCTACTCTTGCACAAGGGCCCACATGCCAAGAGTGCCTTGAAGACACTAAAGTCAACCCTACGACTTTGACCAAGACTTACAGAGTCAAAATGAGTTAAGCCATCCTACGTGAGGGTCCCATGGCACCTCTATGAGACACAAAAACATTGACAAACCAATTGGTTCTAGGATTCACACACCCAAGTCTGCCCAAACTAGGGTTCATGGGTCTACACAAGCATTTTCATCCTAGAGACCTCAATACACCATGGAAACCAACAAGGACTCGACTAATTTGGGCTTGAAAAGTCTTATATTTGTGCAAAGAGTCAAAATGGCATAAAATCCCATGGAATAGAGCCTATGCCATATGGAGATGGCAGTGTTCTCTAGTTTTTAGAGGGTTTCACCACAAGGAGATGGAAGTGGTCACCACAAGGAGATGGCAGTGGTCACCACTTACAAAGCACCAAAGGGAAATCTTTCAAATATGTTCCCTCAACACCAAGGAATGCAACACAAGTGAAAGAAACCATTTGTCAACAAGAAGCAAGCCTAGCTGACCATTGCCATCTTTGTGGTACAATGAGTGACTGTGGTTGGCCATGAAGAAAGGGGATGAGATTTCTTGCCAAAAATACATTTTCACCAAAAATATGTCAAAACCAAGTGAAAGAAGCAACCAAGTGGTGTAGAAACCACTCAGTAGACCACTACCTGAATTTTGGCACAATTAGTGGCAGTGGTCGGCCACCACATAGGAGGAGAAGTTTTATTGGCCAAATTGTATTTCCAACATCCATGTGTCAAATCAAAGTGAGAAAAGTCACCCAAGGATACATAAACGCCTTATGTGATCATTGCCACTTTTTTGGCAAAAATGGTGGTAGTGCTCTCCTAAGCAATTGGCTAAGAACTAATGTGACCAAAGTAGTTTTCTAACATCCATATGACTGAAATAAGCAAGAAACACCATCCATGGCTTCCAATATATTATGGCCGAGAACTGCCATTTGGCCATGTCAGTGCTCACAACTAGGACAAAATCACAGGAACTGCCCTTTAGTAAAATAGGCATAACTCTCATAATTTTTATCCAAATGATCTAGTTGAACTTGAATTGGAAAGATAATTTCAAGATAGATGCGTGAGAGCCTCATAGTCATATCCCGATTCGAAAGTTATTAGGTCCAGAATTAGCTCATAAGGGAGATTAATACACTTTACTCATGAATTGAATAGTGTAACTAAGTGTGGGGTGTTAGAGGACCCCGCCATACCCCATGTGGCATCATATGAAAATAGTGGCAACCATAAAATATGTTTTCAAAACTTTTCATCAATTTCATGAATTCCAAGGCGAGAGATGACATCCCTTGTCACTCCATTTCAAATTGGTGCATCTTTAGCTGAAAATAACCATTTTCCCAAGGTTTGTGGGATTTTGGCCTAGAAATAAGGGGATTTTGTAGATATTTATTTAGTTGTAATTTTTTTATTCAATATTAAAGAGGTTATACGAGATTTGTGATGGGTTTTGTGCCCTAAATAAAATCCATTTCAAAATAATTAGATTTATTAATTAATATAAGATCAAAAATCACTTTTATGTTGCATGGTTCACATGATTTATTTTATGATTATGTTTAATGTATAAATTCTATTAAGTTCAGAACATATATATTTTTTTATGATTATAGTGTCGTCAGCAAAGTCGATTATAATCATGATTATATGTTCAAGAGTTTAATTCCCATGATTTCTCAGTTCACTGGATTTAGACTGACATGTTAATCGGTGATAAGGTATACTTACACCTTAGATAAGTGTTATGTCCTTTCTAGGGCATTGGCAAAGTTTACCAGTATAGGATGTATGGAGTATACATTGGAAGGGACCGATATTAATTTTAGATAAGATATCATAAACTTACCGTTATATCTTCCTAAGTCAATATCAATGGTTGATCTTAGGTCTATGGATTTTAATCCTGATATGGTTATGTTCAACTTAGTTGTAGTGTTTATATTCTTCAAGTTGTTCATGGAAGCTAACAAATGGTTCTGGCAGATATTTACATCTTGGGAACATGGTAGCTCAATTGAGTGGGAGCGCTGATCATAGATATGAAATCTATAGCTTCTATAAGTTTTATAAGTGAAACGATGATTTCCTTCAAGCTTGGATAAATAGAGATAAATGATTGAGGCCTCATTTTAGTAATTATAATATTTTACTGACGTATAATTTATAGGTAGCTAAGTGTTTTAAGGATAAAATACATTGTAGGGTAGAACTATAAATTTGTCCCTATTCAGTGTAGATCATCTATAGAGGATCTTTGACTATTAGGATTGTAACAATGGATAATCATAACGTATCTATATCGTGGTACACATAGAGCATTCTATTTAATTGAGAGTGCTATTTAATTCCAAATCTATAGTGGCGCAAGACGAAATTAATAAGTTAGAGAATTTACTTGGTATATTCTAAATCTATTTATTGAAAGGTCGGTATTATAGGCCCATGGTCCCCTCACTAATTGAGATAATACTTATGTCTTATTTAAGAATTTTCACTAAGCAAGGGCTTATTTGTGAAGAAAAGAGATTTTGGGATCTGTTTGAGACTTTGTATGGTCTAATTAATAAATAATATAAACGACAATTTGATTTGATAATTAAATATTATTATTAAATAAATCGTTTTGGCGTTTATAGGATTGAATTGGAAAATATAGTATTATTGAAAGAAGAATAAGTGGTTGAAAAAAAGTGGCAAAATTGTAACTAGAGACTGGTCCACTTTATGGACGGCCTTAGAAGTGATTTTTTCCCAATATTTTATTCTTTTTTATTCCAATATTTCAGCTCTAAGCCCTACTTGAAACACTATAAAAGGAACATGATGCTCTCACTTATCCACTTGATGCCTTCAAGCAAATCAAACCTAGTTTTCTCTATTCAAAAACTAGATGAGAGAGTTCCTTCCATAGTGATTTCACCTCCTTCATTGTTCTTGATCATATTCGAACCCTTAGTCAAAGAGTGTCATGCCCACGCATAACAAGTCAAGTACTCAATCATAGTGAGTAAGACGGTGGTAACCAAATCCGATGGAGAGAAAGAGATTCAGGCTCAGATTTTGATAATACTCTGGGATAGAAAGGAACAAGGGTTAGAAATCTTAGCAGAAAGAGTCATTATATTCTACTGCAATCAATGTAAGATTTTCTAAACTCTTATGTGTTTAATTTCATTATTTTAGAGATATTCATATTTAGGATGTTAATCAACATACATGTCAGTAAATCTAGATCCTGGTAAAATATTCCAAAATACTGGCCTCAAGCCATGGTAATGATTTACTCACATGAAATATGGATTTATAACGATGAATTTGTTGATTGTGATGATTTGGAGGTGTTCATGTTGGTTTTATGTTCCTTCTGAAAGTATTTTTTTCTAGAAAGTAGAGGAGAAATTAATGAATTTAGGGTTTTATAAAACTTAATTTGGATTTTTATTGAATTAGTTATGATTTTTTGAAGTTTGTATGAAAATATCTCAAAGTTATTGCACACGTGCGCGTGCAGACAAGCGTCACTTGGCCTTCACACCGCTTCAGACAAGCCTGTTGAGCTTGTTTTTAGCCAACAACAGTGAGTCTAATTTACTAACCGATAAGTAATTTATAACAATTGAAATATAATAAAGCAATATAAAGGCACAGGAATTTCATAGAGGTTAAGCCCTGAGCAATTCGGTAATAGCCTAATCCTCGTTATTTGTATTAACTCAAGAACAAGGAGAAAGTTTTCTTTTCTTATAGCTTTTACAAAAGTATCTCTGAATATCAATTCTTGGACAATATCTCTCAACTAAAATATTTGCAACCACTTTCCCAGTGAATATGCATCACTATTTATAGGGCTATGAGCTTGGAGACGAAGTATTTCCCTTCTCCTTACAATTGATATAAGTAGAAAGATTCCATAGTAAATACATAACACACTGATCTTGGGATTTGGACAGCTTGCCATATCTCTATAATCTGTTCCCCGAGTTATAGGGATTTCCTTGATGACTCACGATGCGAAGGTTGAATGAGCTAAGTGTTTGTTGTTCTGTGCGGATTCCTGACTGCTTTACTTTGAGTATTCATATGATGTATCCTGTCCGGACTGCATCTTGCAGCAGATACCCGGAGTCGATTCCACGTGTCACCATCGAGTGATGCCACATCAGAGTGCGAAAATTGGGATAACATTTGCCCCCCAAGTCTATACGGGACTTCCGAAGTTGCGTGTAGACTTCATCCAAGCTGTCTTTGCATTTGAATGGGTGACACGTGTTAGGAGCGTGTGTTCGCGACTCGATGTGAGGCTAACTGGGCGTCCCTTTGGTTTTCAAATAATAAATGCTCTGACGCAATTAATATTTCGAAATCTGATTTTCTCTTACCACGGTTGACGGGTGCACTTGATTGCTTTTGATTTCCTATATTTGCATTTGGGCGGAACTGAGGCGTCTGAGGTTCTTTTGAAATGATTACCCCTTTTCGTTGTTTGCCTATAAATATCAGTGATCATTTGTCCACAAACTCATTTTCACCAACCTTCCTTGCTAAGTAAGTTCAGAGCGAAAAGAGAGGTTTTTGGCTTCAAGTTTGCTGAAGTGCTTTCATCAGAACTGCTCGCTTGGTTTGGCATAACCTGAATCCAGATACTCGATCCTTGAGTAAGTTCTCGATTTCTTTTATGTGTACTTTGCACATTCAATTTTGTTGTACAAGATGTGGAGGAAACCCTAAGTTTTAGAAACTATGTGATTTTCCTTTGTAACGATTCATGCGATTTCATCATTCGTAATGCTTGCTTTTTAGACGGCATAATGACTGTCCTTCATCTTGCTTATTCTAAGCTTCGTGAATTTTTTTCCCTAACTCACAAAAATTTCAAACTTCCTGAGTTTTGACTTTTCGTTGAATATTCTTATTCTTTAATATGTTGAGTACTCCTGGTCGGCGTATTTGCCTGTTTTAATGTTTGATATCCTGACCAAACACTCATCTTGTTTGTTGTCTTTTGTAGATGAACCCAGGTGAGTTTTGGGGAAGCGAACACCAAATCGACCAAGACTTGCTTCAACTCTTGCAAGAGGATCATCCTCGCCTTCGTGCTAGTCCAACTTCTTTGAGTGACAGGCATTTTAGCTTAAGTCTTCCATCCAGCCATAGGATGATGACTCGCACAAAAAAGATACTGCGTAGAATCTAGGCATCTGACCCTCAAGTGGACTGGCATGCCGCCACACAAAGTGCTGAACAAGATCCATCCATCTAGGAGAAGGAGGATCATGAAGGGGACGCTGAGGTCCAGGAGATTGAAGAGCAGGACGATGTTCATCCTAGCAATCCTTTCGAGGCGGAAGAAGAGGAGGAGGCTGCACCCCAAAACTATGGGGGATACAATGAGGCTGGTGAGCCAGACGATTCGGATGGCGACGTCCTGGTTGAGGTTGTAGACTATGCCAGTGAGGAACTTACTGCTGCAGTGCCTCAGAGGAGGCAAGGTGCTTTGGGTGCCAAGTGGGTGAGCCCTCCGTCAAAGGCTATCGAGGCACATTTACGGGATCTTAACAAGGATGGCTACTTGAGTGAGTTGGACTGTTACAAGCTCGCTTATAACAATCGAGCCACAAACCCTGAAAGGGGAATGTGCGCCTGGTCGGGTGCTCATGCCAAGCAAGGGGCATTGCTACCTTTCCACCCATACTTTAGGAATGTGGCAGACTTCTTCCGCCTCTGTTTGACCCAATTCACTCCCAAGGGCATTAAGTATATGTTCACCCTCTTCGTTCTCTACGCCTCCTAGAAGTGGCATATGCCTTCTCCCCATGAGGTTAGTTGTGTTGACCTCACTTTTAGCCAACAACAATGAATCTTATTTCGTAAGCGATAAGTAATTTATAGCGATAGATATATAGTAAAGCCATGTAAATACACAAGAATTTTATAGAGGTTCTGCCCCAAACAGTTTGGTAGTAGCCTAATCCTCGTTATTTGTATTGACTCAAGAACAAGGAGAAAGGTTCCTTTTCTTATAGCTCTAACAGCGGTAACTCTAAATATGAATTCTTAGATAATATCTCTCTGCCAGAATGTTTTCGACCCTTTGCCAAGTGAGTATGCATCACTATTTATAGGGCTATGAGCTTGGGGAAGAAGTATTTCCCTTCTCGTTACAATGGATATAAGCAGAAAGATTGCATAATAAATACAGAATACATTGATCGTGGGATTTGGGTAGCTTGCCGTATCTCTGCAATCTAATCCCCAAGTTATAGGGATTTCTTTGATGATTCACAATGCGAAAGCTGAATTCGCTAAGTGTTGGTTGCTCTGTGCGGGTTGCTGATCGCTTTGCTTCAGGCATGCGTCTGAGGCATCTTGTTCGGACTGTATTCTCCGAGCAGATACTCGAAGTCAATTCCATGTGTCACCATCATGTGATGCCACGTCGGAGTGCGAAAATTGGGATAACATTTGACCCCCAAGTCTATACGGGACTTCCGAAGTTGCGTTTAGACTTCATACGAACTACTTCTGCATTTGGATGGGTGACAGGTGTCAAGCGCGTCTCTTCGCGACACGATGTGAGGCTGACTGGGCGTCCCTTTGGTTTTCGACTAATAAATGCTCTAACAATTAATATTTCGGAATCCGATTCTCTCTCACCACGGTTGACGGTTGCACTTGATTGTTTTTTATTTCCCATATTTTTTTTTAAGAGGGAATCGAGGCGTCTAAGGTTCTTTTGAAATGATTACCCCTTTTCGCTGCTTGCCTATAAATACCAACTTGCTTTTGTACACAAACTCATTTTCACCATCCTTCTTTGCTAAGTAAGTTCAGAGCGAAAAGAGAGGTTTTTGGCTTCAAGCTTGCTGAAGTACCTTCATCAAAATTGCTCGTTTGGTTCGACGTTACATGAATACAGACATCTGATTCTTGAGTAAGTTCTCGATTTCCTTTATGTTTACTTTGCATGTTTAATTTTTGAATGCACCTTTGACTTTGCTGTAGAAGACATGTAGGAAACCCTAAGTTTAGAAACTCTACAATTTTCCTTTGTCATGGGTTCATGCAATTTCATAGCCCATAATACTTGCTTTCTGAACAGCATAATGCCTGTCTTTCATCATGCTTATTCTAAGTTTCATGAAATTTTTTTCCTTAACTCGAGAAAGTTTCAAACTTTCTGAGTTTTGACTTTTCGCTGAACATTCTTTTTCTTTAATCTGTTGAGTACTCCTGATCGACATATTTGCTTATTTTAACGTTCGATATTCTGACCAAACACTCATCTTGTGTGTTGTCTTTGTTAGATGAACCCATGTGAGTTTTGGGAGAGCGAACATCGAATCGACTAGGACTTGCTTCAACTCTTGCACGAGGACCATCCTTGTCTCTATTCTAGCCCACCTTCTTCCAGTGAAAGACATTCTCACTCGAATATTTTTCCCAGCCATAGGATGATGGCTCACACTAAAAAGACAACGTTCATTGCTAATGCATCTGACCCTCAAGTGGCTCGGCACGCCACTTTGCCCAACACCGAACAAGATCCAACCGTCCAGGAGGAGGGGGATCATGAAGGGGACGCTGAGGTCAAGGAAATTGAGGAGCAGGACGACGTCCATCCAAGCAGTCCCTTCGAGTCAGAGGAAGAGGAGGCGGTTGCACCCCCAAACTAAGGGGGATACAATGAGGCTGGAGAGCGAGTCGATGTTGTTGGGGACGTCCTGGTTGAGATCGTGGAGTACGTCACTAAGGAACTTACAGCTGAGGTTCCTCATAGAAGGCAAGGTACCTTGGTTGCCAGGTGGGTGAGCCCTCCGTCCAAGGTGACCGAGGCGCGCCTGCGGGCTCTCGACCAGGATGCCTACCTGGGCGAGTTAACCTGTTACATTCCTGCCCACAATAACCAAGCCACAAACCCTGAAAGGGGGATGTGTGCTTGGTCAGGTGCTCATGCCCAGGAAGGGGCATTGTTGCCTCTACACCAGTACTTCAAGAATGTGGCGGACTTCATCCGCCTTTGCCCGACTCAGTTCACTCCCAAGGGCATTAAGTATCTGTCTGCCCTCTTCGTCCTTTATGCCTCCCAGAAGTGGGATATGCCTTCTCCCCATGAGGTTAGCTGGTTCTTTGATTTGAAGTCCACCCCTAAGCAAGGTAGGTTAGGGTACTTCTATTGAACATACAATTCACATTAGGGAGTCGAGTTCGCCTGCTCGACCATCTCCTCCTGTGCTCAGAAAAGGGAAAGCCATCATGTCTGACATAAGAGGCTTGTCAAGTGATGATGGACTTTCGGGCCTTGCTCGGGCAATCATTTTGCAGACTACTCCGTCTTGTTTTTGAGCTTCTTGACTATTTTTCTTTATGCTTCTGGTGTCTGTTTGTTGGGTTTTATGCCCTAAATAAAACTCATTTCAATATAATCAGATTTACTTATTAATATAGATCAGAAATAACATTTAATGTTGCATGGTTCACATGATTTATTTCATGATTATATGTACATAATGTATAGATTCATCTGAAACCCTTTTCACATACTTGATCCTGTTTATTGTGCCGTCAACACATTGGAAAGTAAACATGACTATGTGAATAAAGTTTCCTAGATTTATCAGACACAGGGTTTTACTGATATGATAATCTACAACAAGAGTTTACTTGTATTTGGAGAAATACTATGTTCTTTCCAGAACATTGGTTAGAGTAAAGCTCAGGTTGGATGCATGGAGTATGCATCGGAAGGGACCGATATTGAACTTTGACTTAGATTTATTAAACTTACCGTAATATCTATTCAAGTCAATATCGCCTAGTTGATCCTAGATCAAATGATCTTAATCCTGATATGATTAGGCTCAATCTCGAGAGGCTATTCGTGTTCTTTGATTTGTTAGTTAAGCCTACTTTTAGGTCAGGGTGATACGTACATTTTGGGAACACGGTAGTGCAATTGAGTGGGAGCGCTATCATAAACATGGAATCTATAGCTTCTATCTGGCGAATAGTAAGCAAAGGATGATCTCCTTCGAGCTTGACCAAACGAACATAAATGGTGGAGTACTCATTTCACATTAGCTGAAATATCATTTATACGGGGTCAAGTGTTTTAAGGAATAAATACATTGTAGGGTGTAACGGTAATTTAATCCCTTTACAGTGTAGATCATTCATATAGAGGATCATTGATCACATTAGGATTATAACAATGGATAACTAATGATGTGTCTATATGGTGGAACATATAGAGCATTCTATATACTGAGAGTGCAATTCTAAGTTCTATGCGTGGATTCAACGAAGAATTAATAAGTTAGTGAATTTTAGTGCTAAATTCTTGATCTACTTATTGGAAGCTCGGTTATATAGACCCATGGTCCCCCCACTAGTTGAGATAATATTGCTTGTAAGAATCATGTAATTGGTTGTGATTAATCAATTATAATTCTCAAATTAGACTATGTCTATTTGTGAATTTTTCACTAAGTAAGGGCAAAATTGTAAAGAAAGAGTTTATAGGGGCATATTTGTTAATTATGATACTTTGTATGGTTCAATTAATAAATATGATAAATGACAATATTATTTAATAATTATTTATAGTTATTAAATAGTTAGAATTGGCATTTAAATGGTTGAATTAGAAAATTGGCGTTTTTGAGAAAATCAGATGCAGAAAAGATAAAACTGCAAAATTGCAAAAAGTGAGGCCCAAATCCACTTGTATAGGGCCAGCCACTTTTGTAGGAAATTTAAAGTGATATTTTCATTATTTTAATGCCAAATAATTCAAACCTAACCCTAGTGGAATGCTATAAATAGATAGTGAAGGCTTCAGGAAAATTACACTTAAATTTTCTATTTTTCCTTCAGAGAAAAACCTGAGCCCTTCTCTCTCCCTATCTTTAGCTGACCACACTCTCTCTTCTTTCTTAGAATTTCGAAATTCCTTAGTGTAAGAGTAGTGCCCACACACAGCAAGTGATACCTCAATCATAGTGAGGAAGATCGTGAAGAAAGATCATCAGCAAAGGAGTTTCAGCATCAAAGATTCAGAGAAAGAGATCCAGGTTCAGATATTGATAATGCTCTGCTACAGAAAGGAATCAAGGGCTAGATATCTGAACGGAAGGAGTCATTATATTCCGCTGCACCCAATGTAAGGTTTCTTAAACTTTATATGTGTTTAATTTATCGTTTTAGAAAGTTCATATTTAGGATGTTAATAAACATACTTGTGAGTAGATCTAAGATCCTGGTAAAATAATTTCCAACACTGTTTTCTCTAACCGTGTTGTTTTTGTTTCATGCAGACAAGTCTCTGAAGATGCTCGATGTTTTGAAGAAGAGAGTTGGAGGAAGCTCGAGCCCATCTACTCCGGCCAAGAAGTCCAAGGGCGGTGAAGGGACTCCCTCCAAGGAAAAGGCGCCTGCCGGGGAGGTTGTCGACCTTTTTGAGGAACTAACTGTTGCAAACCCCTCTACTTCAAAAGTTGCTAAGTCCAAAGATTCTCGGGGAGGAAGTTCGGACAGGCCTGAGCAATCCAAAGGTGGATTTGAGGTGATGCGGGCTCCTACTCCTCCTTTGACAATTCTTCCAGAGGCCAAAAAAGGCAAGGAGATGCTCGCCCACTAGATGAACCGGTTGGTTCCTGAGGTTAGTGAGCAACTGGCCGGTGATGATAACGACTCTTCTTTGGAGCTAGTGATGGGAGGAGTCTTGAAGGAATTCACCCGGGTAAGCTTTTCTTGACAGTTTCCTTTAATCCACTTTACTAAGCTCAGATTATAAAGTTTTTTCTCTGCACAGGCTGGTCTGAAATTGGCTTACACATACTCCCGGCTAAGTCTGCTGCTTCCAAGAATGCGGCTTTGTCCAAAACCATGAGGGCGGAGGTGGACTTAGCCAGGAAGGACGCTGATGACGCCAGGGTGGAACTTGGAGATGTTCGGATGGAGCTGGGTGAAGTCAACAAGAAGCTTTTTACTGCTCAGAAGAAAATAACTGAGTTGACTAAGGATCTCAAGGCTTCTGAGCGACTTGAGGAGACCATCGAAACCTTATCTGCAGAGGTGAATAGCCTTCAGGATGAAAGGACGTCTCTTCGAGCTTTCCTCCGTCGAGTGGAAGAGCAGAAGAAGTCTAAGGAGGAGGAGCTTACAGTCTAGGTGGAGAAGATGGGAGAAAAGGTCCATGCCTTAGAGACAGTCGGCCTCGAGGTCTTTTATGACTTTTGGAAGTCTAACCCTCAGGCAAACTTTGATTACTTGGGTGAAGCCAAAGGCATGTATCTCGAGTTCGCGCTTCCCAAGTGGCTTATGGTGAGCCTGATGCGACTGCTTTTTCCTCCGGCCAAAATGCTGATGTACCTCCCGTTCAAACAACAGATCCTCCATCTCCTACTGGCTTAGAAGATCCGAACCGAGAGCCTGGGACTCCAGCTGTTTATAAGTACTTCTTCTTTTATCCTTCTCTTTTTATATATCTTATTCGGCCACAAGGCCTTTTTTAAGACATCATGACTGGCCAAGCGGTCTTTAAACTTGGAATTATTTTTCATTTCACAAACAATTGGCTGACCAGGTAGCCTTTAATCCCAGTATTAAGTACTTTTGTTATCTTTAATGAATTTCATTCTCTGTTTATAATTGTCGTGCAATTGTGATTGTTTTATCCTTACTAAATGTTTTATACAGGTATAGGTGCCGCCCAAGTGACCGAGCAGACTTATGACTCTTGGTCAATTGTTTATCACAAGTATGCTATTTATCTGTTCGGTGCTTTGGGTTCGACCAAACCTTTTGTACGCACTGGATGGTAACTTAGAAACATGCTGATGATTTCGACTCAATTTGAATTTTGAAATAAACATCTTTATTCATTTATTGATCGGAAATGCGTTTGTTACCGTAGTAACTTACATCAGAGCTATTTGATCTAATTTTATCTTTTAGCTTAACATGAAATAAAACAAATTGCAGAAATAGGAAATTGTACTTTAAATAGTGGTCATCCGACCTGAGTACTTTTATTTTTCCTTTTGTCGAAACCTTTGAGCGTAGTCCGCCCAGCAGGCCATTCACTTAAAACTAAATGTTCATTCAGTACTTGGTGTGGTCTTCCAACCTACTACTTTATTGGTAGTATTTTCTTAATTGTTCCCCATTCCAATACAGTGGTACTAGAACGAGTTGCATTTTTTCATCATGCTTACCTAATTTGTATGCTCCGGATTCGAGAACTTCAACCACTTGATATGGTCCCTCCCAGTTAGGTCTGAGTACACCTGCCGTACAGTCTTTGGTGTTTAGAAATACTCTTCTTAGGACCATATCTCCCATGAAGAATTTCTGAGCCTTCACTTGTTTGTTGAAATACCGAGCTACTATTTGTTGATGGGCTATCAACTTTAGGTTCGTTATGGCTCGTTTTTCTTCGATTTCATCAAGTGATTCAACAAGGAGTACGTGATTGTTATCAGGGTTGTACGTCAATCTTCTGTGGGATGGTGACTCGAGTGTTGGAAATTATTTTACCAGGATCTAGTTACTATCAGGTATGTTGGATTAACAACCTAATATGAATTCTAAAACAATGAAAATAAACACATATAAAGTTAGAAAACCTTACAGTGGGTGCAGCGGAATATTATGACTCATTCCATTCAGATCTCTAGCCCTTGATTCCTTTCTGTAGCAGAGCATCACCAAGATCTGAACCTGGATCTTCTTTTCTCCTTCTTTGATGCAGAATTTTCATAGTCTTGCATACTATGATTGAGGTACCACTTGATGTGTGTGGGCACTACTCATCTCACAAAGAATTCGAAATTTGTCTCTCTTTTCTCTCTTAATTTCGTGGTCTTAAGCTTACAAGAGAAGAGAAGAAGGGTTGCTTTATATAGGGAAAAGGGAGAGCACAACTTTCCAAATAAACAGTTTCCTCTTTTACTGTGTAATTGATTAACTGCCTTATTTAGTGTGATCCACCACTTTCCTATTATTGCTAGGCTTTGATTAGAAATTACATGGCAATTAAAATTGAAAATAATAATTGGGAAAATCACAAAGAGGTGGCCGGCCATAGGGTTTCATGGGCCTCACTTGGATTTTGCACTCTCCTCAATTTTATTTCTATTTCTCCAAAAATGCCATTTTTCCAATTCTAATCATTTAAATGCCAAAACTAATTGTTTAATAACTAAAATAGATTATTAAATAATATTGTCATTTAAAATAATTATTAATTAGACATGCAAAGTCTCTCAGTTAATAATTAAACCTAGAAACCCTTTTCTTTACGATTTCATCCTTAAACTGTGAGAATTCACAAATTAGACATAGTCTAACTTTTAGAATTATAATTGATTAATTAAAATCAATTAACTGAGTCTCACAAGCAGTATGGTCTCAACTAGTATGGGGACCATGAGTCTATATAACCAAGCTTCCAATAAGTCGAACTAAATTTACCAAGTAAATTCTCTAACTTATTATTTCCTCATTGAACCCACACTTAGAACTTGGAATTGCACTCTCAGTCATATAGAACGCTCTATATGTTCCATGATATAGACACGTCATTAGTTATCCATTGTTATAACCCTAATGTGATCAATGATCCTCTATATAGATGATCTACATTGAAAAGGCACTACTGTTACCGCTACATCTTCAATGTATTTTATCCTTAAAACACTTAACCCTGTATAAATGATATTTCAGCTAAGTGAAATGAGATCTCCACCATTTATTTTTGTTTGGTTAAGCTCGAAGGAAATCATCCTTTACTTTCTATTTGCCAAATAGAAGCTATAGATTCCATATTTATGTTAGCGCTCCCACTCAATTGTACTACCGTGTTCCCAAAATGTACGTATCACCCTGACCCAAAAGTAGGCTTAACTAACAAATCAAAGAACACGAGTAACACTCTTGAGATTGAACATAACCATATCAGGATTAAGATCATTTGATCTAGGATCAACAGGTGATATTGAATTGAATAGATATTACGGTAAATTTTAATATATCTAATCCAAGTTCAATATCGGTCCCTTCCGATGTATACTCCATACATCTGATACTGGTAAACTTTGCCAACGTCCTGGAAAGGACATAATACTTTTCCAAGGTGTAAGAATACCTATCCCTGATTATACCATGTCAGTCTAAATCCAGTGTTCTGACAAATCAGGGAATAAACTTTTGAACATATAATTAAGATTATATTCCACTGTGCTGACAATACTATAACTTAACAAACTCATATGCTCTGGACTTAAAAAGAATTCATACATTATATACATATAATCATGAAATAAATCATGTGAACCATGCAACATAAAATGTTATTTCTGATCTTTATTAATAAGTAAATCTGATTATATGAAATGAGTTTTATTTAGGGCATAAAACCCAACAAACTCCCACTTGCACTAATATAAAACAAAACATTTCAAATAATCACTAACACCTTGATATACCAATCAAGTGTAATATTAGTAAACTCCTCGTAATAGGATCTGATAGGTTGAATTAAACACAACCTCTTCTCCGCCATTACTCTTCCTTAATCACAAAATCCTTGATAATGTGAAATTCCTCTCTATATGTCTACTCTTTTGGGATACTGGATTCTATACTTTTGGAAACTACTATTTGGTTATTCACGAAGTAACCCTAGCAGTTAAGGCAAGTTGGAACGGTGCCACAAAAGTATAAAACTTTCCTTAGACTGAATAAGTACCTTTCCTGCAACTTTAACATTCAGTCTCTTTCTGGTAGACCAAGAGATTTCAGATAGGTTTTTACACTTCTCCAAAATCACTACTCCACCCCCAAAGTAATCACCATCTCATCAGCAGACTTTCTAGCACACCGGCAAGTCTCGAAATCTGATGTGGTGTAGTCTAAGAGTTTCGAAAACCACCCTTATTGACTAACATATAGTTCCTCTTCTTAATCTTCAAATTTACTTGATTGTCTTCCAATGTTCCTCTCCTGGATTAATCTGATACCGACTCATTACTCCCACTCAACAGCAGGTGTCTGGTCTAAAGCATACAAAAGCATATCTGAGACCTCTCACTGTTGATTTAAGAAATTCTTTCATGGCTTTATCTTTTCTGGAATAGTTGAAACTTTTCCTTAGATAAATAAAATATATATCTAAGAAGGTGCGAAACTTCTATAGATTGTCATTGGAAAGAAAATGCTTCAGCATCTTACTGCTTGCATTAGAGTAAGTAATTACCAGGTATACCACAAGCCATAGGTTTAGATAAACTCAAACCTACAATACTTGGAACAGGAAGTTTTGTTAAGTCCATTGAATAGACTTATGAACGAAAATTTCCTTTCATGTCCTTGTAATAGAAAACTTTAGGTTACTCCATGTGAATGGATCAAACAATAGTTCTCTTGGCTTTCTTCTTAGTTTCTTAACTTGACAATCCATTACTTGTTTAAACTCACAATGGATTTTAATCACTAGTGTCTTCCAAGTCATGAGAAGGTAAAGTTCTTGAAACTCTCCCACTACCACAAGGTACCGTGAACTATGTCTAAGAAAACTAAATGGTATTGACCTCTCAGTTGTGTTAAGATAACAGAGGCAGTGGGATCATCTTGTAACGAATAAAATGATAGAACACTTATGGAATCAAGAAAAATTATCTCCTTTATTTGCTACTTTATTTTCAGACTTGGTCATTTTCTTAGAAAAGTAGTATTTGTTTAAACAAACACTTTCTTATCTAATGACTATGCGATGCTTCACCCCTAATCACTTAAAATAGCTAACAAACATGCAAACCAGGGTTAGCAGTTCTAGCTTTTCTTAAGATTTCGATTAGGTCATCCATGAATCTAGTAATGATTTACATTAAGTATACAACCATTGCATCATTCTGAAATTATATTACCATAGAAGGATTTAGGCAACGAATAGTAACTAATCATCAATATGCAACTTGAATTTCTAGGGAAGTAAGTTTGGATATAATTCAAAATCAAATTAATGATCTGTGAACTACATATCTACTAACTTTTTCTCCACCCCTATCAGTTCGCAAGATCTTTAACCACTTACCATTGCTAGAAATTCATGAAATTTTTCAAACATTTCAAATTTCTGTTGCATAAGGTAAAATCTAGAGTGATCGTTTTAAGAATACAACGAAAACTCATATCCACCCCTAAATATACATCCATCTGCGAATGAGATGAACTTAATTTCAGTGGATATAGGCATATTAACTCTTTGCAGAGAATGATCTTGTCAAAACCACTATGAACAAGATACAAATGCCATAGATTTATAAAATATGTGGTTGTATCTTTTGATAACTTAAGTTTAGTTACATCAAAGAGTTCTTAGAATAGTGCAAGTGGATTCTGGTCACAGAATACTAAACTCATACAGTTTAAATCCATTGATAGAAAATGGTTATGAAACACTTGTGAAAGTGTAACTTTATAATTAGTAATTCTTTCTTGCACCACCACTACTAATCTAACTCTATGATTTGCCTATACAAGTAGAAGATTTCTAAGATTAAGGATTTATATCATTTTGGGATAGAATTTCGGGAATATAATCATATGCGTCATCTAATTTCTTAAGAGAAAATAAGACTTGAAATAATTTATAGACCATTCATCCAATGATATGTCATTAAGCTAATTCGAAATGAATAAGCTAAGAGGAATTAGGATAATTTCGTTTTAAATAAGAATCCAACGATGCTCCGATTAGCGAGAGTCAAAGTAATCTTATTTATACAATCTTCTTGTTTCATATTGTAAAATACTAGTCTAAGGTGTCATCAATTGATGAACAGCTAGATGTTGCATATACAATATTTATCTTTCGAGATCTAACATTATTATGTTAGTCTAATGGTGAAAATCTATTAGGGATTTATCTCATTAGAAGAACAAGTCAAGTTAGACCAACAATGAAGATTCGAAATTAAACTACAATTTAATAATAGAAAATAACATGGTTCAATACAAATTCATACACAATTCAGAAATTATGAAGCATATAGCAAGTAGGAATGACAAGTGAAAATATTAAAACATACAATCCTAAATAATTTCCAAGGTTTTCAACAAACTGATATCAGTGTCCCGTTTAGGCGAGAGTCAAAGCTACCATTCATTGAATAGAGTTATCAACTCATCTAAAATGATCAACATTCTAGCAACCTTTTATTCGATGAAGATGTGAATCCGCGTTGAGTCAAGGCTATTCTATCTTATGAGCTTCCACCATTGTTTCATATTCTTGCAAGTCTTATACAGTCGCCACCATTAGGGTGATCATAAACTATATAAAAAACTTACAAGATTACTTATCTTTCGAGATTAAACGGTGCTAACTTGGTAATGAACGTTCTTACATTAGGGAGGATTACTCACTAAAACAATAGCTATGTGAAACCAACAATGGAGATCGAATATCCTTATAATAAAGCTCATTATTTAATGAAGGGTTGTATTTTCTTCTAATATTTATTTTAATCAATTTATTTTAAATATATATTTATTTAATTAAAATTTCCAATTTAGAATAAAATTCTAAATATAAACTTTAATTTAATATTTATAAATTATACTTAGATGGATATGAAAATAATGTGAATTATTTCCATCTTAGTAATAATTTCCATAAATATTTAGAAAATTATTCAATTTAAGTTGTTTCAAAATTAATTTAAATTAATTTACAACTCAAATTTAATTTTCTATAAATATATATTGCATTTTCGAAAATGCTTTAAAATTAAATAAAAATAAATCCTGGAAAATTACTCTAATTTTATGTTGGCCCAAAATTAATTAAAAAAATTAATTTTCAACAAAAAAAATAACTTTCCTATTTAATTAAATATCTAAGAAAAATTTCAAATATTAAGTATCATGATTAAAAATCAACTTAAATATTAAGTTTCTATTTAATTAAATACACTAGAAAAATACTTCAAGCAAAACAGATAATATCTATCTAGACTTTCATAGACTAATTAATTCAATTTCTAATTGTAATATATTTTAGTTCATTTATTTTAATTAATCATTAAATGAAAAATCATTGATTTAAGTTGGTCCAAAATTAAAAAAAAAATAATAATTTTCAACTTTAATCTATTTTTCAAATAAAATTCGAAATTTCTGCATTAAAGAAATGCAATTTCAAAATTTTGGGAAATGATTAATAAAATAAAATATATTCTGAAAATTATTCAGCTTTAAGTTATTCTGAAATAAGATTCCAAACTTAAGATAATTTTCAACTTTAATTAAATAACATGAAAATAACAATATTTAAGTATCATGATAAAAATCAACTTAAATATTGAAATTTTCAATTTAATTAAATGTATTAAATTCAAGAAATAAATAATTAAGTATAGAGAAAAATTAATTATTAATTCTAGTTTAATACTAGGAAAATATACTAAACTTAGATTGTACCAAAATTAATTATGAAACAGTTAATTTCACAATCAATGATATTTTCCTATTTAATATTAGAAATAATAATTAGTATAGAAATCACTATCTAGAATATATATCATTGACTAAGCGTTTTTCTAAAATTAACTTTAAAATATTACATGAAAAATAAATTTCATATATTTTAAAAGTTAATTATGTTGCTAATTCAATTTTAATTAGGTTAGACTAATATAATTAACCTAATACAATTATTTAAATAAGGCAAATGAGCCTTCACAATTGGGGTAGTTCATGTGAGGGGGAGCTGGATTCAGTATGTCGTACCCACTTCTATTGGCCCCCAACTCTCACACAAGGCCCAAAAGAGAGGAATTTAACCTTTAAATAAACAATTGTTATTCATTGAATAAACCCAAATCTAATTGGGCCTAAATAAATTTACTTATGTCAAAATTTATTTTAGCAACCTAGTCCATTTACTTAGTAAAACTTAAATGGGCTTCCTATATGCATCTAAGCCCAATAGCAAACATATAGGCTCACACAGGTCAAATGATTTGGATAGGCCCTATCATGTTACTAGGTTTACACAGATGAAAGAAGTACAAAATTTACTTGTTACAAATTATTTATAAGATCTATCGTCAATTGGACTATGATTAAAATCAAATCATTGGATCTGTCAACAAGTTAATCATAGCAATTTAGATCAGATAAATAATAGGTTTGTAAAAAAATTTTTGAATAAACAATATTAATAAACAAACATTGTGCATGTAACAGATGTGAAAATAAGATATTAATATAATTAAATTATTATTCTTAAACTAACCAACTAAAAGAAACTAATTTTAAAATATCTAGGTTTATTTGAATCAAATTAAATTAAATATCTAATAAGATCAATGATTTGAAAGGAAAGAATCTTCAATATCACTTTCAGATCTTATAATTTAATAAAATAAACCAATTTTAAAATAGATTTGGTTAGATAATTATTATTTTAGAAATAAAATAATAAATGAATAATAATTACCATAATTATATAACATAATATCTCAAATTAAGCAATATTCAAATCTCTACAAAAATATCTATGTTATTTAAATATTTATCATATGATTTATAAATTTCTAATAAGAAAAAAATGATATATATATAGAAAAAAAAATATTATTTTTAAACTTATAATTTATAAATAATTAAATATTTAACAAAATAACAAATTTTTGAATTTAAAAAACATTATGGTAAGTATATCTATAAAAATATCTATGTTAATTTCAAATTTATTAATTATTTAATTTGTCATATAAGATAATTTTAATATAATATTTTAAATAAAAAAGACAAAGTTATCTTTTAACTTAAAATATCTTAAATATCAAAATCTCTAATCTTATAATTAAATAATAAATAAATATTAAAGAAGTTAACAAATTTTTAAATCTGACCATAATAGGAAATATTTAAAATTGGAAACATTCCAAGATAAAAATATTTAAAAATTGAAAAAATTCCAAATTGAAAATATTTAAAATTGGAAACATTTCAATTTAGAAATATTTTAAAAAGGAAAAATGAATTTTGGGAAACAATCTCATGAAAAAAAAAATTGGACTTTTGGGGAAAAACCCCAAAAATCGCAACTTTTGGGAAACTGCCAAGGAATGGGCGTGCAACAGGCTGCACACAGCCTTCATGCGCGCGCGGATCAAAGGGATGCAGCCCCATCTGCCGAGAAACCTCGGCGGGCTGCAGGGTTTCTTGGGCGAGACTCGTGGGCGCTGACAGGGTGCAGTCGGGTGTGTCACGCGCGCGCGATTGAGCACCCATGCATACCCGAAATTCCAATTTTCCAAAATTCATAACTTTTTCAATTTTTATCGGAATCGAGATCTATAAAAATAAAATTGCTTAATTTTTTACAAGGAATCCAAATAAAATATTTTCAAAAATCGAAAAGATATTTTTCATGGAAAAAGGTACTGTACAACATCAACATTCACCAAACAACACATAAACCAATATGAGACCATCCAAATCAACACAAAAACATATAAATCATCGTTTTAATTCATATTACATGAAAGTAAATCATTACCATGGCTCTGGTGCCAGTTGTTAGAAATTATTTTACCAGGATCTATTTACTATCATGTATGTTGGATTAACAACCTAATATGAATTCTAAAACAATGAAAATAAACACATATAAAGTTAGAAAACCTTACAGTGGGTGCAGCGGAATATTATGACTCCTTATGTTCAGATCTCTAGCCCTTGATTCCTTTCTGTAGCAGAGCATCACCAAGATCTGAACCTGGATCTTCTTTTCTCCTTCTTTGATGCAGAATTTCCATAGTCTTACATATTATGATTGAGGTACCACTTGATGTGTGTGGGCACTACTCATCTCACAAGGATTTCAAAAATTTTCTCTCTTTTCTCTCTTAATTTCGTGGTCTTAAGCTTACAAGAGAAGAGAACAAGGGCTGCTTTATATAGGGAAAGGGGAGAGCACAACTTTCCAAATAAACAGTTTCCTCTTTTACTGTGTAATTGATTAACTGCCTTATTTAGTGTGATCCACCACTTTCCTATTATTTCTAGGCTTTGATTAGAAATTACATGGCAATTAAAATTGAAAATAATAATTGGGAAAATCACAAAGAGGTGGCCGGCCATAGGGCTTCATGGGCCTCACTTGGATTTTGCAGTTTCCTCAATTTTATTTCTATTTCTCCAAAAATGCCATTTTTCTAATTCTAATCATTTAAATGCAAAAACTAATTATTTAATAACTAAAAATGATTATTAAATAATATTGTCATTTAAAATAATTATTAACTAGACATGCAAAGTCTCTCAATTAATAATTAAACCTAGAAACCCTTTTCTTTACGATTTCATCCTTAAACTGTGAGAATTCACAAATTAGACATAGTCTAACTTTTAGAATAATAATTGATTATTTAAAATCAATTAACTGAGTCTCACAAGCAGTATGGTCTCAACTAGTATGGGGACCATGGGTTTATATAACCGAGCTTCCAATAAGTCTAACCGAATTTACCAAGTAAATTCCCTAACTTATTAATTCCTCATTGAATCCACACTTAGAACTTGGAATTGCACTCTTAGTCATATAGAACGCTCTATATGTTCCATGTTATAGACACGTCATTAGTTATCCATTGTTATAACCCTAATGTGATCAATGATCCTCTATATAGATGATCTACATTGAAAAGGCACTACTGTTACCGCTACACCTTCAATGTATTTTATCCTTAAAACACTTAACCCTGTATAAATGATATATCAGCTAAGTGAAATGGGATCTCCACCATTTATTTTTGTTTGGTTAAGCTCGAAGAAAATCATCCTTTACTTTCTATTTGCCAAATAGAAGCTATAGATTCCATATTTATGTTAGCGCTCCCACTCAATTGTACTACCGTGTTCCCAAAATGTACGTATCACCCTGACCCAAAAGTAGGCTTAACTAACAAATCAAAGAACACGAGTAACACTCTTGAGATTGAACCTAACCATATCAGGATTAAGATCATTTGATCTAGGATCAACAGGTGATATTGAATTGAATAGATATTACGGTAAATTTTAATATATCTAATCAAAGTTCAATATCGGTTCCTTTCAATGTATACTCCATACATCCGATATTGGTAAACTTTGCCAACGTCCTGGAAAGGACATAACACTTTTCCAAGGTGTAAGAATACCTATCGCTGATTATACCATGTCAGTCTAAATCCAGTGTTCTGACAAATCAGGGAATAAACTTTTGAACGTATAATTAAGATTATATTCCAGTGTGCTGACAACACTATAATCTTAACAAACTCATATGTTCTGGACTTAAAAAGAATTCATACATTATATACATATAATCATGAAATAAATCATGTGAACCATGCAACATAAAATGTTATTTCTGATCTTTATTAATAAGTAAATCTGATTATATGAAATGAGTTTTATTTAGGGCATAAAACCCAACATCCAGTTCTACAGGCAGCATAGCTTCATATCCATATGCCATAGCAAATGAAGTTTGTCCGGTTGCCATTTTCTCAGTTGTCCGATATGACCATAGAACTTCAGGAAGTTCTTCTAGCCAATTTCCTTTGGCATCTTCGAGTTTTTTCTTCAGTGTATCCTTCAAGGTCTTGTTGACTGCTTCAACTTGGCCATTTTCTCGAGGATGTGCCACTGCGGAGAAACTTTTGATGATAACGTGGTTCGCCCAAAAGTCGGTGAAAAAATTGGCTATCGAACAGCTTGCAATTATCTGAAACTATTTTGTACGGCAATCCGAACTGGCAGATTATGTTCTTCAAAATGAAGTCTTGAAATTTCTTTGATGTAATGGTTGCGAGCTGTTCGGCTTCCGTCCACTTAGTGAAGTAATCAACTGCTACCATTGTATACTGCACACCTCCTTTGCCTTTGGGTAATTGTCTGATCAGGTCAATTCCCCAAATGGCAAAGGGCCACGGACTCTACATTTCAGTTAACTCGTTAGGTGGAGCTTTAGGTATCTTTGAAAATCTCTGGCATTTGTCACATTTCTTAACATAGTCTTTTGAATCTTCAATCATCTTAGGCCAGAAATAACCTTCCCTTAGAATTTTCTTAGATAAACTTTGCCCAGCGGCATGATTTCCATATTATCCGTCCTGCACCTCAGATAGGAGTCGTGCAGCTTCTTCTTGAGTAACACATATGAGCAATGGCATGGAGAATCCTCTTCTGTATATAATTCCCTCTACTATGATATACCGTGCAACCTTCCTTCTCATTTTTTGAGCTTCATTCCGATTATCTAGGAGTTTTCCAGTGTTGAGGTAGGCGGCTATTGGTGTCATCCAGTTTGGGGAAGTGTCAATCAGTTCGATTTCTTCCGTGCCAGTTATGCTAGGCTCTTCGAGGAACTAGAGAGGAACCAAGTTTGCCTGGTCACTTACATTACTACTTGCCAATCAAGCTAACGCGTCTGTAGTTGTGTTTTCTTCGCTTGGAATTTGTCTGAGACTGTAGCTTTTGAAATGTGCGAGCAGATCATGTATTTTGCTCAGGTACGCTATCATCTTTTCTCCCCGAGCCTCGTATTCTCCGGATACATGATTTACCACCAACTGTGAATCACTGCAGACTTCTATGTGTTCGGCTTTCATCTCCTGGGCTAGTTTGGGTGTTTTCCTTGTTAATTCAAGCTGGTCAAACTTTGCTGCTCAAAGAGGGCCGAAAGAGAGAGAGAGAGAGAGTTTGAGAGAAAGAACTTCCTTATTTTCCAAATTTTCTAATTTTTGAATAAATGATAAAATGACTTGATTTACCAACTTATTTCAGCCAAAAATCTAAAAAAACATTCATCTTAACATATTCCACAAAAGACAAAACACAAATAGGCAAAATGACTATTTTGCCCTCACACACTAAAATGACATAAAAGGGGTACAAAGGGTATTTTGGGAAATTCTAAATTCTCGACCAATCCCGACATTTCCAATGTCTAAATAAACTGCCCCGCTATACTAAAATACTAAATTGTGATTCTACTGAGCCATACACCGCGTTCCATGTTGTCGGGCACCGAAAATACAAAATTATGAAATTTCACTATATGACATAAAAATACATTCTGAATTCAAATAAATCAACATAAATAATTATTTAATATCCATAAATAATTTTCATAATTAAACCCTAATTATCTGCTAATTTTCAAATTTAAACCAAGCGGTCTTTACATAATTATTCTTTAAATAATTATACTTTTATTCCTTTTTATTTTTTTTTATTTAGGGGCTGAGAGTTTTTAAAAAATTAATAGAAATAGAAAAGAAAGAAAAAGAAGAGAAAATTTTATTATTTAAGTTACTTGGAGGCTAAGTAACTTCATCATCTTCAACTCCTCTCCTTCTCTCTCTCGGGCAAGCTTGAGCCAGCCATTAGGGGACTTCTTTTCCCTCAGCAAATCCCCATTTCAGAGTTGAACTCAACCCCCAAGCCAACCTAGAACCTTGAGGTAAGTTCCTCCTTACGTTCTTAGTGATTTCCTAGGTTTTAAGCTAGGTTTTTATTAGTTCTTTATGGGTGTTCATGGCTGTAGGCTTAGACGAGTTCTGAGCATGATTTCTTAGTTGAATTAGGTTTGTTTGTGCACGTTTTATTTGATTTCATGGCTGTCGAGATTGTGTTGTGTTTGAAGAAACTAAAGGAATTGATTTTCTTTCACTTGAGCATATGAATTTGAGTTAGAGATTGAACTATTGTAATTTGAAGTTTGTTATATGTTATATTTATGTTATTATACTGTTCTGGAAAGTTTGGTTAGGTTTGGTGGAGGTTGGATTGGGTTTTAGGGTGAAAAACCAGAAATTTTCATGGCTGCCAGGAAAAAACGGCAGGCCATTTTTCAGGCACCCAGAAAAATGGTCGACCGTTTTTCCCAGTAAGGGGAAATTTCGGGTTTTTCTCCTTAAGTCCGATCTAATTCGGGGTGTCTTTCGGAGTGAAATTCAGGGTCTTTTAGTGATGGTTAAGTTAGTTTAATCTGGGGGAAGGTAGGGTGTGTTCAATTGTGAGAATTAGAGTCGGTTATCAAAAATTTGATTAAGGTTTTTATTGAGTTTTGGTTGTCGTGACATAGGACCGGGATCGCCTACTTGTTTTCCACTCGAGTCGGCCCGTACGCTTGAATTCAGAACTAAGGTAATAAAAGTGGTAAGCACTGTATATGGCTAATTATTAATGGTTGAATGGTTATGGCCTTGATTATTATCAAGACTTTGATTAGATATTTGTTGAGCCTAGGTTATGACCTAGGGTTGGAAACGGTTAATACCGTTACGAGTAATTACTATTGAAACCGCGGTTAGGTTTCTTACTTATCATTTGCTTCATCGGGCAACGATAGTGACATATATAGCTCATGGTTAACGAGCGGCAAAAGGGGTACTTTATAAAGTACCAAGATTGTGCTTTTATGATGTTATGTATATGTGTAAGCATGCTGACATGAGATAGAATTGATGGTTATTATCAGTTATTGTTTATTTTACTTTTCTTGCTGAGTCTCTGTGACTCACAAGTGCTTTATGGTGCAAGTAAGGGGAAACCAAAGGTTGAGCAGCCATGAGTTCGAGGACGTAGCAGCAATGTACATATCAGCCGCAGTGTATCGGCCCAGTGAACAAGATGATTCATTTTGATAGTATTTTAGGATTACAAAGTTTATATTGTAAAAGTACTAGTAAACTAGTTTGTACTATTTTGAAAACAGGGGGTCCCCATAGTTCTCATTACTTATCTTCTGCTATAAAGAAGTTTTTACATGCTTGATTTAATTACAAAAAAAATTAATAATTATATAGTATCTATATATGAATTTTTATAAAAGCACACACACATGGCGTCCCTGTTGGACAGGGCATTACATAAATCTACCTCAAATTTATGTCCCTGTAAAACTAACTCCACCCCTTTACACAATTGTGAACACCAAAGAGAATTTCCATTACCCATGTAGACTTTGAACCGTTTAGTTTCTTCACAAAATAAGCCCAATCGAGCTACTAAGGCCTCTTCGATAAAATTATTGTTACTGCCAGTGTCAATTAAAACCTCCAAGGATTCGAATGCATGTTGAGCTAAAATTCAAAATATTCTGGGATTAATAGAGTTGGACAAGGAATTCAAGCTTACCTCATCAACTAACCCATCCTCTAACTCTTGAATCGAAGCTTCCTTCTCAAGTTCACCATTGTCACCTCAATCATCTTCTTGAGTACAAAGGACAAGAACTCGATTCCTGCATTTATGCCCAAGAGAATACTTCTCATCGCAAGTGAAACACAACCCCTTCTCTTATTTTTCTTTGATCTCTGCAGGAGACATTCACTTAACTGGTAAGGAAGAGTTGCTGGGTTTTTGAATCTATGAGGCTACTGTTACATTAGAGTTGGATCCGATGGAGGCTAAACCTATCCCTTGATAAGTCATTGTTATTGTTGAGTTCGAATATCTTACTAACCAAGCAGAACGCACACCCTCGTTACGAGCACGACCTAACAAATCGTCATTGCGGTCTTCAAATAACTAAGCCTTCGCCATTGCATCAGCCGAATCAACTTGTTTAGATAGTAACAATTCCCGGCGAATCTCATTTTTCAAGCCCCAGACAAAATAATTGATGAAGAATTGTTCCGATACACCCAAAATCTGAGTCATTAAACCTTCAAATTCTGCTTTGAAAGTTGACACCCGCCCTGTCTGAGTAATCTTAGTAATTCTTCCCAATGGGTCATCATAAATCGATACTCCGATAAGTAACCGTAATGCTCGAAGAAAGGACTCCCATTCTGGGAACGTGCCTCCTTTTTCCATCCATTGAAACCAAGTATAGGGAGTGCCATCAAGATGAAATGGTACCATAGAAAACCTGGTATCGTTGGAGAACCCCGTGCAAGTCAAAGAATTTGTTAATCTTGTAAATCAAATCTTCTACATTTGTTCCATCAAACCGATGAACCTTTACTCTAATAATTTTGAGAATTGAATTCACATCGCGAAGGTCAGTAGCCGCTTCCGATCGATGCATAGAGGGTGAATTTAAACCACTAATCGAACTCCCGTCCCCCACTTGTGGTTTTGACGAGGGAGATTGCAGTTGGTCTATTCGACCATCCAAATGAGTCACCTACTCGTCTAATCTGGCATCGAATCGAGCAAATTGCTCATGTGATTGTTTCTGGAAATTGGTTTCCAAAGCTTGAATCATGGCAACAAGTTCTTTGTTCTTCATGGTGGAGATGAAGATACAATGAAAGCACCAGTGTTAGCATAAAAAGCCTTCTTCGAGACAAGGCCAATGTCCAAAGCAAATTCTTGCTAATTCGTTCAACAACAACAACTTATTACAATTTATTCTCTTTATACAAAAAATTTAGGGAAAATAAAATAACAAAAGCAAGTAAGTTTGCACCACAATCATCAACACTCAATTATAACAAACTCTTGGAGCCAGTTGGGTCTAACGCGCACACGAGTTCCACGTGCAGGCACTCTCTCTTCCTCCATGGCTGATTGGCTTTCTTCTTTGCTACCACTACTGTATTCAGTTGGGGAAGTCGGATCTTCCATTTGGGTAGCATCTTCTATCCATCCTTTGGCTCTCTCTTGGATCACTCTTGGGTCTAATGTTATTGGGCCTGCCATTTGGGTTGGGCTAACAATGTAATATATGCATACATTGCATTATTTGTTTTTAGAGACAATTCCATATAATGACTTGATGATTAACACATATGTTATGATGTTAAAACTTTAATAAGATTTTTTTTGTATTGTTAAAACTTTATAGATGGATTTTTAAATTTTTGGTATAATATTTGATAATGATGATAGTGTAAACCGCTCAAATCACGCCACACCACACTATATTTTTGCGGTGTGGTTTTTGCTGGTTGTAGTCCGAGAAATTATAAAAATCGCATAAATAATTTAATTTAAAAACAAAATGTTCCAACCCGTACCAACCACACCGCGAACACCCCCTTACATAATGACATGATGTCGAAGGGTTCTACTAACACTACTGCTTTCGACCTTTAATTTTGTTAAATGTAGTATTGTTTTAGATAAAAAAAAAAAAAAAAAAAAAAAAAAAACATGGTGCGGAAGGGTCAGGATGCATGCGTAGGATAAATTTACATCTGATATAAGCACAATTGATATTCTTTTTAATATTTTTGAAGAAAATACCATTCTCACTTACTACTTGTCACAAGGAATCTTTAAGTATATACATATATTTATGCATGTTTGTCACGCATCAATTCAAACTAATGTTCTCTAAATATATTCTTTTTGCTAATATTAGATTTGAAAAAAAAAATATGAACGTTAGGTCTAACTATTTTTTGTTTAATATATAAACGCTTTTCTTATAAAAAAAAATTGAAAAAAAAAGTTACAACCATACAAAAAAATAGTAAGCTCTCTCTTTATTTTTTTTTCTAAATATTTTTAATAATATTTTAATCTAAATCATTATTACTTTATCATTATATTATAAAATTAATTTATATTTAATAAATTCAAATTATAATATATTATGCAAATAATTAAGAACTAACTAAAGTAGTAGATAACATAATTAAAGCAACACTAATAAAAATAGCTCTATATTTTAGTTTTTAACTATTTTAGCAAAAAAAAAATAGAGAGTGTCATTAGAAATGCTCTAAAAATAATGCATTACACACATATATAGGAAAATTATATATATATATATATATATATATATATTGTTAAGCTTGCAAATGGTGGAGTGAAGTAGACATTAATATGAAAAATACTAAAAGGCACCTTACGATGTTAAGTACCATAAGATGACGAACTCCTATTGGTACAATTTAATATTGAGTTTCAAACTTTTTGAATTAATAATAAATAATATAAAAAATAGCTAACTACTTATAATATGTAACATCAATATAATATTGGTACAAATGGCCTAATAGTAATGCTCGGTATATAAACACTGCTCTAACAATCTACAGCAGCAGAATGTAATTCTGTCACTGCAGAATACAGTTTTACAGAAACAAACCAGAAATAAATAGTGTAGAATTTAAAAACATGACACAATAGAATTGTACGTGTTATCAGTGTTCTTTTAAACAATATTGTTATACTTGAAATTCGGCTAGCGCTTCAGAGGAGGACACGTGTCAAAATGGGAAGAATACGAATTAACAAATGTAATGATAATTATATTTGAAAATGCAATAACTCATTAAATGCGGAAGTGACAGAGTATATTTGCAACTTGCTGACTGTAAGGTCTTACGCGAGATAAAAATATACAAACTGTTGCCTCGTGCATTAATGAGAAACCATACGGCTTCAAATTTACAAAGAGAGTTATCAACCTCGCTACGCATTAAGAGACGTAGACGAGACATGATGACTGCTGGTAAGACACTTAGTGTATAATACACATTTTACAAACTAAATATAACAGTCGAGTAAATCCAAACAACTAATAGCGAGGCATTCATCTCGCTACAGGAAGGCGCGCTCATGGTACATTCACTAATCAGCTCCAGACATCTTTCAATGAGGTTCACAGCTCCATCAAGTCAGCTCTCTCAGATAAAAGCTGACATACAAATGATGTTGACTGCTGAAGTTCACCTTGTCAGCAAGATCTGCAATTTTCAGATAGAGCATTATGTCTTCAAGTGCAGGAACAACGAGGCTTACATTATCAATCTCAAAATGATATGGGAAAAGCTCCAGCTCGCTACCAGGGTTATTGTCGCTATGTTCCCAGCGAGACGTCCCAGAACGATACGATTTACAACGTATTTAATAAATGTTTACATTGACCCAATAAAAGCAGACCTATCACAGCTGTAATTTCTCTTATTCTTCAAACCTTTTCAATTGTCTTATGTTTTCTGTATATATACATATATGTCTCTTGCTTAATTTGATCTTTAGGATTTTTTTATGTGTTTAAAAAGTACATAATTTATTTAAAAATAATTACTCAGATTGTTAAATAATCTATGTGTCATGTTGTGTTTTCTTCTAATAAAAATTGCAATTGTTTAATTAAATGCTAGCATTTGCTTTTCGTTTTTATTGTCTTTAGTTTTTTTTATCTTTGATTTATTTTTATTACTTTAGATTACTATTTTTGATTGGAGAAGATAGATAGGATTTACTGTTTTCAACATTGATTTTCTATTAATAGGATGAGAAGATTTAAGTTATACTAATTTTTTTTCTACGTTTGGCTTTGGCTCATTTGTGTGTTTGCGAAGGGATTTTGATTGGTGGGGGAATTAGAGGCTACCTGATCTAAGGCTTTGGTTTATTTTTATTTTTATTTTTTTGTTTTAGAAATTTGAAAATTGGAAAATGAGTGCTTCGAGGTTCATAAAGTGCGTTACTGTCGGAGATGGAGCTGTAGGAAAGTATTAAGAATTAGTCCCACATTGCTAATGTGTGGAAATAAATTGTGATATATAAGATGAATGGGCTACTCCTCCCATTGCCAATTGGTTTTGGGATGGAACCTCATTCATCTTATCCTCAAATTCTAACATGGTATCAGAGCCACTTCTGATCCGTTGTGAGCCCAAATTGCCACGGGTCCAAAAAACCGTTTGTGATCCGTTGTGAGCCAAAGTGCTGCCGGTCCAAACAGATACTTCCGTTGTCTCCCCTATAACCTCCATTTGGGACCCTTCGGCTAATGTGTGCCAATTTTTAGTGTTGAGGTCTTTGACCTGTTTCAAAATCCACAAATTTCCCGACGTGTACACCCACAAATTTCCCGATATTTGGCCTTGTGGGATTCTTTCAAATGTCACGTTCGGTCTTGTGGTCTCTTAAAGGTCGTTCGTTATACCCACACTTTCCAGGCCCAAACGTGAGGAGGGTGTACTAAGAATTAGTCCCACATTGCTAATGTGTGGAAATAAATTGTGATATATAAGATGAATGGGCTACTCCTCCCATTGCCAATTGGTTTTGGGATGGAACCTCATTCATCTTATCCTCAAATTCTAAAACGTGTCTTCTTATCTTTTACACCAGCAATACTTTCTTTACGGTTAGTTTCAATCTTTGATTTGATTTTCAAAATATAAAAATTGTTTGAAATTGAATTGTAATGGCAAATAATGCTCGAGGAAATTTGACCCCTTTGATCATTTTCTTTTTTTTTTTTAGCTGTTTGAATTTCTTTGGTTGATGTTTTTTTATTGAGTTTTCTTTGTTTGGTGTTCTTTCTAAAATTGGGTGATTTTTATTGTTTATTTGTTTTAATTATCTTTATTTGTTTTTAGCTTGATTTTGAAGATGAGGGTACATTCGTGTTCTTATGGGTTTATGGGGTAGGTGAAAGTTTTGAGATTTATTTGTTGTGATTATATAGTGGGTTGTTAATCGTTTGGGCTGAAATTTAGATTATGGATTCTCAATTAGGATGTTTGTTTTGGCAATTGTATTATATTGATGAGTAATTTGTGATTTTGTTCTACAATTGAAATCATATTTTAAAAATAGGATTATGCGCCCATTGTTTTCGACAATTTCAGTGCAAATGTGGTTGTGAATGGAAGCACGGTTAACTTGGGATTGTGGGATACAGCCGGTAAGAAGATGCTGAAAAGCTAATTTACCCTAATTGCATGTAGAAGGTTTACTAAATTATTGATGCTAATTGTAAAGCCTTTATTCTTGATTAAGTACAATGTTACTATTTTTATTATAATACATGAGTAACAAGTGTTATAATTATTGCTATTAACTTTTGCATTATGTAATTAGTTTATAGTTAGTTTTTACGATACATGGAATATAAGTTTTAGGATAGTTTATATTAATAATTTTGGTATTATATAATTAGTTAATAGAATCGATTACTAATTTTATATAAGTTTTATAAATGTTATTTAAACGTTTTTGTATCATTTATTTACTATTATATAAAATCATTCTATAATTTGATAATGCAGGTAAGGAAAGTTACAAGAAAAATTGCAATTTTCCCTTACTTACATTTATGCTTCATTTTATAACCGATGCAATAGGTGGAAAAAAAAAAAGTATTTTAGTAATTTATGTGTCATTTTATAAACGACGTTATAACTTTTTAGTGACGGTTTTGAAATGCTACAAATGATTTCGCATCATTTCCAAACCGATGCAAAAGATATAACAGAAGAATGTATATTTTGTGACGGTTTTTAAATGAAGATAATTGGTTTTTGCGTCATTTTAAAAACGACGCTATTAAAAAACTATTTTCGACTATGAAATATACGTCGGTTTTCTAAACAACGCAAATTCTTTAAATGATACTTAAAAACCGGCGGAAATTGTACATTCTGTAGTAGTGCAAAAAAAAAAAGGAGCCACCAAAAATTTGAAAATATCGATCCAAAAAGTAGAGCAAAAGAGCCACTTGTGATCAAGAATACTAAGCCAAAAAAAAAAAAGAGCCGCTTATGATCGAATTGTCCAAGATAGTGAGCATATAAAATAGTCACCATCTTGAGGGAAGATGCTAGAGAGTCTCATATTGTTAATGTGTGGAAAGATAATAGAATATATAAGAGGAATGAGCTACTCCTCGCATAGGCAATTAATTTTGAGATGGAACCTAATTCATCTTATCTCCAAATTATAAGAGAACCCAAACAGCCTCTATGAATTTGTCATCTCTTCTCTCGTATCCTTTCTCTTGAAAAAAAAAAAAAAAAAGCAGAAAGGAGAAAGAATTAGGAAAAAGAGAAGTAATGGTGGTGTCGTGGGATGTAGTAACTCAGCTTTCACATCAAGATGATGCCTTTGCTAAAAGGAAGGCTGTGGAGAGAAGCTGACATCGTCCTTTTTACCATAGTCGCTGACCGTATTGTCTACCTCGCATTCAAATCCTCTATTTTTGTATATTATATAATATATAGTACTATACACTAATCTAGCTATTTTTACATATATTTATATAATGAAACGAATGAATCTTATATCACGTGAAGAATCATTTATTATATTTTATTATTATATAAAATATAATATATTTTATTCGTCAGTCCTATGTCCTATCAATTGTGGATAAAAAGAACTAATTAACCACAAAAGTGATGTACTGCATGACCATGGTTGGACTTGGATAGAAACACTAATTTAACAACAGCCCAAATCGTTTCGAAGAGTCTCTGGGCTGAACCCAAGAACAAGAAAATGAGAGTCCATACATGCATCCGGGTAGTATGAAAGGAAATTACTGGTACAAATCACATTTTATATCCACTTTACTTTGTTTATTTTAATTTTTATTTTTATTTTTATATTCTTCAAAATATACCAACTTGTATAGATAGTGTCCCTATTATACCCCATAAATTAATATAAATTATGTGCATTCTAAAAAAAAATATTCTTTAACTTATTCCAAATCACTCTATGCTGACATTTTACTTTTTATTTTAATTTTTACCTTCATTTTATTATTCTTTAATTTATATTTAGTTTTATAAGTTATATCCCCATTATGTGTATTTGATACTCTAATTTTGATAAGTTATGTGAGATTAAATTTGGTACTTTAATTATAAAAGATGATATTTATCAATTAAAATTATTTTAGAGTTGTATTTTGTTTGTGTAATACATAAATGACACTTTTCAACTTATCCCCAAGGTGAGGCTAAGTCCAGCCCAAACAATAGAAAGACCCCTTAAATTAGAAGAGTTTTTACAAAAATATTAGATTTGGGCAAAATTTTATACTTTTACTGTCGCGAAATTTTTCACAAAAATATTATCTTTTTATAAAACAACCGTAAAACAATAAAACAGAAAAATTAAAACAACAATGAACAACTAACACAGTACAAAGTATAAAATTTACACAGTTTTTTTGAAAAAGAATTCCGTTTTACGGTAAAAAAAGTAAAAAAATTAAAAACACTCGTAAACCAAACCATAGAATGAGGACACATGAGGTCATTGCTAATAATTAGATTATTATCACATCAATCGACATGGAGTGGGAATCGAACAGATATCAATAGGAGATATATAGATTACATACGATTGGATAAACGAACGAAGCACTGAAACTAATCTTACACCGTGAAACACCCACCAAATAAGTTTCAATAAAGTACACCAACATTAGTATAGTCTCCGCATGATAAGCTCCCCTTAACTTGGGTTGCAATCCGTTAGCTTGTTATATTCGTGTTTATATTTAGACAGATTACAATATCAAAACTTAACTTAATTTGACCCCTCGTCGACATTTCATGTTCACATGTTCTTACACTCCAAGTTGATAAACACGAGAAAATGATATGAAATATGAGACATAATAAGAAAATATATCACACTATTTTTTCACATTTAAAGTTTTTTATGGTGTTTACATTTTTATAAATCTAATATCAAATCTCATATTTGATATTTTTATCTAGTCCAATTAATTTTAATTTTTGTTTTGTTTATTTTGCATTTACATTTTAGGATATTTATTTCTCTATTTTTTTCCTTCTCTAGTTTTTTTAGTAGATTTTGTATTTATATTTGGGGCATTATTTGATTATTGGAGGATTCGTTTTGTATGTCGTATTATACCGTATTATATTGTATAGTGTTATATTAAAGTATATTTCATACAATATTTTTATGTAAAACTATGGATGGTATTGACTTGTGTAGGTACATAAATATATAATATTTTAAAATAAATTAAAGTTTAACATAGTATTATATGAAAATATGATATATAATTCAATTTAATAATAATATAATACAATATAATATAATACGGTCTAATACAACGTACCAAATGAGCCAGAGTGTATAATATTAATTCGCCTCATTTTTTGTTGTTTTTTTATATGTGATTTCTCTCATTCCTATATTTTTATTTATTTTTGTTATTATTTTACAGTTTTTATTGTATGTTTTGTCTCTTTAATTTTTTTATTTCCTTTTTTCTCTCTAGTTTTAGTTTTTTATTCTCTTTGTTATTTTTAACTCCATATTCTATGCTTAAATCAACTCTGGTTTTTTAACAATCAAATAAAAAATTAACCAAAATAGAGAATGAAGTTACAAGTTTAATTATTAGATATTCATATAAAATTTATATGTTCTAAACTAGATTTTAAAGTTGGTTTATTAGGTATTGTGTATTTTTCATTATGTTGTTAATGAAACTTATTTTTTTTCCTACCTTTTTTAATGAAATGATTAGTTTCTTTTGATGTTTATCAAACTTGCTTTTAAAGTTAGTATCATTTTTAGATTATAATTTTTTTTTTCAATATCTTTGTTAATGAAACTGTTTTTTTTTCTGCTTCTTTTAATGAAATTATTAGTTTCTTTTAATGTTGATGAAACTGATTTTTAAAGTTTGTATCTTTTAGATTATAATTTTTTGCATTGCGTTTCTTTTTTAGTATGATGTTGATGAAATTGATTTTTTTTTCTGTTGCTTTTAATGAAATAATTAATTTCTTTTAATGTTAATGAAATTAGTTTTTAAAATTAGTATCGTTCTTACATTATTATTATTTTTTATGAAACTTATTTTATTTTGTGATTCCCTTGGAGATATTTATCTCATATTAAATGATTAAATCAACTCTAATTCCGCCTTGGCTACTTTCACAGCCAACGTCAAGGGTTATTGGGATTACTGCTTAGAATAAATTACTGATAGTACTCCACAAGTATTAAGGAAAATCCATAAACCTTAATTTGATCCCCTGCGCTGGAAATCTATTATTGCATGATATGTGTTTGAATTTCAGCATCCGATGTTCATCAATTAGGCTAACTGCATATTCATCATATATTAATGTAATTAATTAATTAGTAATAATTGGTGATTTCGCATGCGTATTGGCTGGGACGTCGAGAAGCTTCCGTTCGGTTCAGCCGGCCGGCTTCACCGATCAACGACGGCCAGTCGTCTGAGAGTGGTACAACAGTCGTCTGTGAAGGGTTCAAGAGCAGTCGTCTGAGAGTGGCTCAGTTCGGCTCAATGACGTCCTCCGTTTCAGATTTTTGTTTTCCTTTATTAATTTACTATTATTAGTTTAATTCCAATTAATATTTTTATGGGATTAGAATTATAAGGAGTTCATTCCTTAATTAATTTAATGATGTAATCGTGTTTATGTGTTGAAACTAATTTAGTTTTTTCCATTAGTCTTGTCTTTTGACATGGTTCTTTAGTCTTTTCCTTTAAGTTTTTTCCATTAGTCTTGTCTTTTGACATGGTTCTTGTTGAAGTAAACCTCCACTTACACTGATAATGGACTAATTACAAGGACAAAACAGTAAATACATGCAAAATCCCTAATTTGGCCTTCGGCCTCTATAATCCCTAACAGAAATTAGTTTAGAATGGATTAGGTTATAATCCACACCTAACTAATTTCTGTAACTAAATATTTACAGGTACAAATATAAACCCTAGATCTATATGTACCTGCATCAATCACAACCAGGAACAGTTGAGTGATATTCTTCTAGATCCAGTGGTTGAAAAGCTTGAAGAAGAAGGAGAAGAAGCTCTCACATGCACAAGAAACAATAGAGAGTTAGTATAGTTAGAGAGAGAGGGATTAAACACTAAATATGTATTAAAACAAGAGATAACCAGTCTAAAAACATACCTGTGACTTGGAATCTCATCCTTGTAACTTTGAACATCATTTTCATAGTGGAATCGAGCTCTCAATCTGAGGAGGAGCTCAACGGAGACGTAGCCAATTTATTTGGTGAACTTCGGGAAAAAATCTGGTGTTTTCTAACCCTATTTCTTTCTGTTTCGTGTGTGTGTTTGAGGATAGATCAGATCTAGTTAGATTTGATCTTGTGTTTGTGTTTGATTTGGGATTTCTCGGCTGGCTTCGAGTTTCTCAGAGAGAAACTCTCTGTTAGGGTTTTGAGCAAAACCTAGGGCTGAGGGAAAGTGATTGGGAAGGTTCTCGATCATTTTGGTTTTGTCTTGGACAAAACGGAGTCATTTTGACTTTGCTGACTTTGAAAAGTCAGGAATACTTAAAGGTCGAAATTGACCTTGTTTAAAATGATTAATTGATTGTTTGTGTCGGGTAGTTTGGTAAAAAGCACCACATTTCTACAATGGTATCAGAGCTTGGTTAAGCTGGAAGATTCAACATTCAAACTAATCAGGAAGGAAGAACAATCAACCAAGAAATCAAGAAACACAAACAAGAATTTCAAGAACTTAACCTTGACCTAAAGAAATCTTTAACAAAGGATTTTTGGGAACATTTCTCAAATTAAACTTTATAAAAATTGCTTATTATTTATCTTTATCTGATTTTATTAAACATGAGCAATTTAAAGGTAGACATTGACAAATTTGATGGTTCTAGTGATTATAGGATTTGGAGGAGAGATAAAATCACTCCTGGCTCAACAAAAACTTTTGAGGGTACTTAATGACCCTATAGAATAGCCACAAGGGACAACCAAGATTCAACAAGAAGAATACTTGGAAACAGCAATTGGCATCATGATATTCAATTTATCAGATGCCATTATCAGGTTGATTGACAAAGAAGAAACCCCTGCCAAGATCTGGAAGAAACTGGAAGAACAGTTTCAACAATATTCCTTAACCAACAAGATATTCTTGAAGGAAAGGATTTTTGGTTTTAAGATGAGTTCATCCAAAACTCTTGATCAGAATTTGGATGAATTCTTAAGAATGCATATTAAACTTGCAAATTCTGGGGAAAATGAGGCTCTAAGTGATGAAAATCAAGCTATCATTATCCTAAACTCTTTGCCTGAAACTTATAGGGAAGTTAAGACTGCTATTAAATATGGAAGGACATTAATAACCCTATAGGAAGTAATCTCTGCCCTAAAATCTAAAGACTTAGAGATGAGAGCAGAGAAAGGAGGAAACCCAAATGGTGAAGTCAATTTGAGTAGGGGCAGACCAGGTCCAAGAAAGCCTTGGAACAACAGAGGGAGAAGCCAAGGCAGAAATTCAAACAAAACAGGAGGACAATAAAGAGGCAAATCAAATTCTAATACTAGAAATCCTGATGAAACTAATGGTTGTTACAACTGTGGAAAACTTGGGCACTTTAAAAGAGATTGTTATTTCTTGAAAAGAAATAACAGGCACAAACCACATGGACAGGGAGATTCTAAACCTGATATGCATGATGCAAACTTGAGTGATGGATATGAAAGTGGTGAAGTGTACCAAGTTGGATCATCCATCAAAGATGAATGGATCCTTGACTCTGGTTGCACTTTCCACATGACTAACAATAAGAATTTTATGTTTGATTTCAGGAAATCTAATGGTGGAGGAGTTATACTTGGAAACAACCAAACCTGTGATATACAAGGATCTGGTTCTATTAATTTCAAGATGTATGATAGCATGATCAGAACCCTAAGTGAAGTTAGATATGTTCTTAACCTAGCCAGGAACCTAATTTCACTAAGTGTTCTAGATGACCTAGGAATTGTAAGCAAGATTGAAGCTGGACAAATGAAAATTAGCAAGGGAGCCCTAACTATCATGAAAGGACATAAAGAAGGAGGCCTATACTATCTAAATGGTACACCAGTGGTTCCATGTAATTTCACTGCACACAGCAACAGTGATGAATCAAATGCCATGACTTGGCACAAAAGGCTAGGGCATATCAGTGAGAAGGGTTTGCAACTAATGAGTGAACAGGAACTCCTAGGTAAGGACAAGGTACGTAAACTTAATTTTTGTGAGTGTTGTGTTCTTGAAAACATCATAGACTGAAATTTTCCACAGGCACACACAACACAAAGAAAATTTTAGAGTATGTTCACTCTGATCTGTGGGGACCAGAGAAAACAAGTACTCATGGAGGTTGTGTCTATTTTCTATCTATTGTAGATGATTTTTCAAGAAAAGTCTGGATATTTCTTTTAGAACATAAAAATGAGGCTTTTTCTAAATTTACACAGTGGAGAACACTTGTTGAAAATTTGAGAAATGAAAAATTAAAAACTCTAAGGACTGACAATGGATTAGAATTTTGTAATGAAGAGTTTAACCATTATTGTAAAGAAAATGGTATACAGATACACACAGAACAGTTAGAATAACACCCCAACAAAATGGAGTTGCAGAGAGAATGAACAGAACCATTCTCAACAAAGTGAGATGCTTGCTATTACAATCAGGGCTATCCCAAGGATTTTAGGGAGAAGCAGCTTTAACTGCTGTTTATTTAATCAACAGAAGTCCATCCAGTACAAATGGATTCAAAACTCTTGAAGAAAAATGGTCTGGTAAACCCCCTGACTTATCTAATCTTAGAGTATTTGGGTGTGCAGCATATGCACACCAAATTATTGGGAAATTAGAACCTAGGTCTATGAATGTGTTCTTCTAGGATATCCTGAAGGAGTTAAGGGTTATAGGCTTTGGGTTTGGGAACAAAGAGGTTTTAAAACTATAAATAGCAGGGATGTAATATTTAAGGAAGATATTTTTCCATGTTTGCCTATTACAACTAACCCTAGTGTAGGTACAAAAGAAACTGACCATGCAGGTAGCAACATTGAGGTCAGACCTGGAACTGTTCAGGTGGAACAAATAGTGAACACACCAGAACAGAATCAAGGAGATCAGGTTCAGGTGGAACCTGGGGACCAGGTTCAGGTGGAACTTGATGAAGACAACACTGGTATTACTGATGAAGGGACTCAAGAAGACTTGGGGGATTATCAGTTAACCAGGGACAGAAGTAGAAGAGTACCAAGGCCTAATCCTAAATGCAGTTTTAATATATGGGATGAAGACATTGCATATGCATTCATGAGTGAGTTGGATATGGTCAATAATGAACCTCAATCTTATGAAGAAGCCATTAATGGACCAAATTCCAGGAAATGGAAAGGTGCTATGGATGAAGAGATGGAATCTCTTAAGAAAAATAAAACCTGGATTCTGGTGCCTAAACCTAAAGATAAAAGTATTGTTGATTGCAAATGGCTATTTAAGGAAAAAGAGGGCATAACTAAGGAAGAACCTATAAGGTATAAGGCCAGATTAGTGGCCAAAGGCTTTACACAGAAAGAGGGGGTTGATTTTAATGAAGTATTTGCACCAGTTGCAAAATACAAAACAATCAGAATTATGCTAAGTCTAGCTACACAATTTAACATGGAAGTAGACCAGATGGATGTTACTACAGCTTTTCTACATGGGGAACTTGAAGAGGAGATCTACATGAGACAACGTAAAGGATATAAAAAAAAAGGGGGAAAGAAAACTAAACGTAAAGGGTATACAAAAAAGGGGAAAGAAAACTATGTTTGCAAGCTAGTAAAGTCTCTCTATGGATTGAAACAGTCACCTAGACAATGGAATAAAAGGTTTGATGGTTTTATGCTAAAACCGGGTTATTCTAGGAGCTACTATGATCACTGTTTATACTATACGGGAACTGATATAAATAAACTCATATATCTACTTCTATATGTAGATGATATGCTTATAATCAGTAAAGAAAGAGCAAGAGTAAACACCATGAAGGGTTTACTCAAAACTGAGTTTTAAATGAAGGACCTAGGGGAAGCCACTAAGATATTAGGGATTACAATTAAGAGAAATAGAGCTGAGGGTACTCTCAGTCTAACTCAGGAAGATTACATACACAAGATAATTGAGAAACAATGAAAGGCTCTAAAATTGCTAGTCAACCTATAGCTACTCAATACACATTGTCAAAGAAACAATGTCAAGAGAGCAAGGCTGAAAAGGAGGAAATGAGCAAGATACCCTATGCTAATGCCATTGGATCTGTTATGTACGTAATGGTAAGCACAAGACCTGACCTTGCTTATGCCATTAGTGTACTTAGCAGATTCATGACAAACCCTGGAAAGACACATTGGCTTGCTATGAAATGGCTACTAAGGTACTTAATTGGGACAACTAAACTACGACTCAAATACAAACAACAACAGGGAAAGACAGTTATAGAATGCTTCAGTGATGCAGACTATGTTGGGGACAGAGATAGTAGAAAATCCACCTCTGCCTACATACTACTAATGGGGGGAAACTGTGTGAGTTGGAAGGTACAATTACAACCAGTTGCGGCATTGTCCACAACTGAATCAGAGTATATTGCAACTACAGAGGCTATCAAATAAAGTATTTGGGTAAAAGGAGTCCTAGAAGAGCTAAGGTTGCTAGACACTAAACCTGTGATTTACTCTGATAGTCAGAGTTGTGTACATCTATGTAAGAACCCTATGTTCCATGATAGAACAAAGCATATAGAGATAAAGTATCACTTTATTAGAGATAAAATGACACAGGGACACATAAGCATTGACAAGGTGCCTACAGAAGAGAATCTTGCAGACATGGGGACTAAAGTAATCACCCTATCTAAGTTTAGACATTGTCTAAACTTAATAGGGTTGGATCAGGGATAAAGTGATCCTTGGGATCACAGAGCTATGACCCTCAGTTTGACTCGACTACTATATTATCAACTCAGTGATGGTTTAGGTGGAAATTGTTGAAGTAAACCTCCACTTACACTGATAATGGACTAATTACAAGGACAAAATAGTAAATACATGCAAATCCCTAATTTGGCCTTCGGCCTCTATAATCCCTAAAAGAAATTAGTTAGAATGGATTAGGTTATAATCCTCACCTAACTAATTTCTATAACTAACTATTTACAGGTATAAATATAAACCCTAGATCTATATATACCTGCATTAATCACAACCAAGAACAGTTGAGTGATATTCTTCAAGATCCAGGGGTTGAAAAGCTTGAAGAAGAAGGAGAAGAAGCTCTCACATGCACAAGAAACAACAGAGAGTTAGTATAGTTAGAGAGAGAGGGATTAAACACTAAATATGTATTAAAACAAGAGATTACTAGTCTAAAAACATACTTGTGACTTGGAATCTCATCCTTGTAACTTTGAACATCATTTTCATAGTGGAATCGAGCTCTCAATCTGAGGAAGAGCTCAACGGAGACGTAGCCAATTTATTTGGTGAACTTCGGGAAAAAATCTGGTGTTTTCTAACCCTATTTCTTTCTGTTTCGTGTGTGTGTTTGAGGATAGATCAGATCTAGTCAGATCTGATCTCGTGTTTGTGTTTGATTTGGGATTTCTGGGTTGTTTGAGGTTTGGCTTTGAGTTTCTCAGAGAGAAACTCTCTGCTAGGGTTTCGAGCAAAACCTAGGGTTGAGGGAAAGTGATTGGGAAGGTTCTCGATCATTTTGGTTTTGTCTTGGACAAAACGGAGTCGTTTTGACTCTGCTGACTTCGAAAAGTCAGGATTAGTTAAAGGTCGAAATTGATCTGGTTTAAAAATGATTAATTGATTGTTGGTGTAGGGTAGTTTGGTAAAAAGCACCATATTCCTATTGTTCTTTAGTCTTTTCTTTTTAGTTTTTTCTGGTTCGAGTCTTATCTTTTGGCATGGGTTGTGTAGCTCGAAATCAACATGATGTTATGGTAGAAGCATTCAAGAAGGAGAAGATTGGATGTGTTCAACCCGAAATTGTTGAGATAATAGGCATTAAAGAAGCCTTGAGTTGGATTGCAACTCATTCGTAGGATAGAGTCATGTTGGAAACAAATAGCTTGGTGTGTGTCCAAGCGATTCAGAGCAGTATTTTTATGCCTTCACATTTTGGTCTTATTGTTCAAGATGTTCGAAATTTGCTTTTGACTTTATCTTTTGTTGATTTGTGTTTTGTAAAACGATCTGCAAATAAGTTGGCTCATTGCTTGGCAAGAGACTCTTGTTTCTCTACAGGTCGTGTGCTTTAGCTGGAGGACTGTTCTTCTGAAGTGCGTTCTATTATTTTGAACGAATTTATTAATTAACAGATCTTATGATTTTTATTCAAAAAAAAAAATCAACTCTAATTTTTGACAAACAAATAAGAGATTAAATGTCAAAACAGAGTATAAAGTTAGAAATTGAAGTATTAGGTATTCATATAAATTTATATGTAGAAACTAATTTTTACAATTGGTGTCGTTTTTAGATTATATTTTTAGCACTGAATTATTTTTATTTTCATTATGTTGTTGACGAAATTTGTTTTAGTTTTTGACCCCCTTTGTTATCTTTACTCTATTTTGTATGCTTAAATCAACTCATTTTTGAGAAAGCAAATCAAAGATTGAATGCTAAATTAAAGAAGTTAGAAGTTTGGTTATTAAGTATTCATATACAATTTATATATTCAAAACTAGTTTTTAAAGTTTATATCGTTTTTAGATTATAATTTTTTTCATTTTATTTTTTTTTGCATTATCTTGTTAATGAAACTAGTCTTTTTTTCTTCTACTTTTAATGAAATAATTAGTTTATTTTAATGTTGATGAAACTAGTTTTAAAGTTGGTAACGTTTCTAGATTATAATTTTTTCCATTGTATTTTATTTATTATGTTGTTGATGAAACTAGTTTTTTTTCTACTGCTTTTAATGAAATAATTAGTTTCTTTTAATGTTGATGAAACTAGTTTTTAAACTTTGTATGGTTTTGTTATCCCCAAAAATTTGAGAAGAAAAATATTTCTACAAATATTAAACGGAAAGGTGAATAGCTCAAGATATTCCATACAGACAAGAAAGGACAAAAGGCGGCCCCCACCTCTTTTATCCCTGAATCCACTTTAGTCAAATCGAATTATCTCTTGGAAGAACCCATGCCTGAGCACCGCACCCACTCGCCCCGTGCGCCCGCTCGCCAGGCGCGCCCCGTGCGTCCCACGCACTCGCCTGTACGAAGCACCAGTGTCCGCTTCCCCTTATGCATTAACAATCCGCCTATTCTCCTTTCCTTCCTAACATCGGCAGGCCTAAGAAGAAGATGTCAGGTGAGATATCAGAGGTCTTATTTCAAATGCACCCATCGAAAAACCCAAGTAAAGATAGTATGGTGGTTGAGTTTTATTTAAAAATTTGAGATGTTGTGGGGCAAGTTGTTTCACTGGCTAACTTAAATGAAACTATCAACACCTCAATCCCCAAGGACCCGAGTCTCCCAACCTTCACTCATACAAGTGATTTTTGTGCATTAGTCTTTCAAATGTCCTTTAAAAGATAGCGGCAAAGATGGTTGCTACTAGGATTAGAAAGACTTTGTATGATGTTATATCTGTAGGGAAAAGAGCCTTCGTTGTTGTTGTGCTTATTACTGATAATGCTTGTTGGCTTTGAATGTTTGAATGCCTTCAAAAGTCATAAGAGAAAGAAAGTTCTTCTTACGTTCAAAGTCGACACGGTGAAAGTTTATGAAAGAGTTGACTGGAAAGTTATTGAAGGCTGTAAAATTCAGAGATGAATTTTGAGAGAGAGAGAGAGAGTAAAAGAGACGAAAAAGAAAGCAGAAGAAAAGAGAAATTTTCATTATACAACAGAACAAAAATACAAAGTATTTATAGAGTATAGAGTACTCTGATTACAACTGGAAAAACAAAAGAACAGACATAATAGAATTTTTTTATGTAACTAACAACTAATAAGAGATCTTTAATCTTGTTTTTCATTAACATCCCCCCTTAAACGAAATGGTGTAGACACCACTTTTAGTTTGGATTTCAGATAAAGAAAGCGTTCTATTGTGAGAGCTTTTGTAAGAATATCAGGAGCTTGATCATGAGCTGGGACATACTGAACAGCCAACTTCTTGGTAACAATTTGATCCCTCACAAAGTGAAGATCAATCTCGATGTGTTTCGAGCGAGCATGAAAAACTAGGTTGGGTGCTAATGCGGTGGCACTTTGATTATCGACCCAAATGATAGGGTTGTGAAGAACAGAGACGTGTAATTCTTGTAGTAGAGACTGGATCCACATTAACTCAGCAGCAGCATATGCCAAGGCTCGAAACTCACTCTCAGCGCTGGATCGAGCCACAACATGTTGTTTCTGACTATCTGATTGGATTGCCCCCTAAGAACACCAAATAACCTCCCGTGGATCGTCTATCATCGACACAGCTTGCCCAGTCAGCGTCTGAGTATGCTGTGAGAGTTAATCCAGATGTAGGTGTAAGATGAATTCCCTCTCTAAATGTTCCCTTAAGGTACCGAAGTAGCTTCTTACATGCCTCCTAATGTAAGTGTGTAGGAGCTTTTAGAAATTGGCTTAGTTTGTTGACAATGTAAGCCACATCAGGTCGTGTGAGAGACAAGTATTGGAGTGCTCCTAAAGTACTTCGATACAAGGTAATGTCTTCAAAAGGTTTTCCTTCATTTAGTGAAAACTTTACAGCAGGACTAGTGGGATTAGGACATGGTTTGGCACCCTCCATTTTTAACTTCACCAACAGATCTGTAATATACTTCGTTTGAGATAAATACATACTAGTTTTATCTCTATAAATTTCCACTCCTGGAAAATAATGAACTTGTCCCAAGTCTTTTAAGCTGAATGTCTTCTTTAGATCAGTAACAAGTTTAGAAATAAGAGAGGAGTTTGGCCCAGTTACCTAAATGTCGTCAACATAGACAAGTAAAACAATGAGATTCGATCCAGCCCCATACACAAACAAAGAAACATCTGCTTTAGAATCTTTGAAACCCCATGACATCAAGGTATATTGAAGCTTTTCGTTCCAAGCCCGTGGTGCCTGTTTGAGGCCATAGAGGGCCTTATTCAACTTGCATACATGTGTGGGCTTTGTAGCATCCTCAAAGCCAGAAAGTTGACACATGAAGACAGTTTCAGACAATATGCCATGCAGAAAAGCATTATTAACATCGAGTTGAACCACACTCCAATTGTTGGATACAACCAAGGACAAGACAAGCCGAACTGTTGTTGGTTAAACTACGGGACTAAACGTCTCATCAAAATCTATGCTAGCCATTTGAAGATAGCCCTTGGCAGCAAGTCGTGATTTCAGTCTGTTAAGAGAACCATCCAAGTTAAGTTTAACTCTATGGACCCATTTGCATCCTATAACATTCAGGGAGGAATCGTAGGGAACCAGCACCCAAGTATTGTTCTTAACAAGGGCTCTTACTTCCTGATTCATAGCAGCATTCCACTTTGGATTATTTAAGGTTGCTTTGAGTGTTCTCGATTCAGTGGGCAATGTGGACTCATATGGAGGATGTTTTGTTGCAAGATACGACTTGTGTTTGTAGATTCCATTCTGGGATCTAGAGATCATTTTGTGAACTCTGGTACCTGTAGGTAATGATGTCTCTTGAGTGGATATGGGGTCATTATGTGGGATGGGTTGGGACGCTGTTGGAATAGTTGGTGGTATTGAGGATGGTGACTCATGGTGAGGTTCTGTTGCAGCAGGATGTATGGTGGGGAAAGTGTTATCTGGTAGTGAGTTTGAGGGTGCAATTGGTAGGGTGTTCAAGTTCGAACTGGGTTGAGGAGTTGTGTTTGAGTGATTAGGGGATTGAGTAGTTGGAGAAAGATCTGGTGTAGGGCTGACAGATGGGATAGAGTACTCAGAGACATCATTTTCAGAGTTTATATGATTAGATTCAGGCATAGTAGTGTGAGAATTAGTAGAGAAAACAACAATAGGCATAGTAAAGGAAGATTGTACCTGATAGGGAGTTGTTCAGTCCTTTGCTAGAAATGATTGTTCATCAAAGACAACATTTCTTGCTATATAAAGTCTGCCATCTTGGTTTCCACAAAGGTATCCTTTGTGAGATGCAGAATATCCCAAGAAAAGACACTTTTGTGATCTAAACTCCATTTTGTGTCTATTATAGGGCCTCAAATGAGGGTAGCAAGCACAACCAAAGGGCTTCAATATGTTGTAATCAGGTATGTTGCCAAAAAGGCATTCAAGTGGTGATTGCTGGTGTAAAATAGGGGTAGGTTACCGGTTTATAGTAAAGGCAGCACTATGGAAGGCATTCCACCAATATTTGAATGGAAAATCATATTGAGCAAGCATTGTGAGTCCCATTTTTGTGATGTGCATGTGCTTGTGTTCTGCTCTCCCGTTTTGTTCACTTGTCTTGGGACACGGGTGCTTGAAGACATTTCCTTGATCTGAAAGGAACTTAGCAAATGGTCATTATTCCCCCCTCCATCTTCTTGAACTTGTTTTATAGGCAAGTTGAATTGCTTTTCAGCCATGCTTTTAAATTTTGTAAACATATCAAATGCTTGAGACTTTTGAACAAGAGAGTAGATCCATGTATAACGACTAAAGTCATCCAAGAAATGGATGTAATACCTATATCCATCTTTGGAATCAATATGTGATGGCCCCCAAAGATCGATATGTATTAACTCTAAGGGTTGAGAGCCTCTAGAATTAGATATAGGAAATGATAGTTTGTGACTTTTGCCTAATTGACAGGCATGACAAAAAGATAATTGAGTGGGGGTAGTGGAATTACTTATGCTAGACAGACCTTTTTGCAAAACAGGTAAAGAACAGTGACCAAGTTTTTGATGCCATATATAAAAGTTTATTTTACTGCTGGTATGAAACGTGACAAGATTGGAAAAACAAGAAGGAGAATGATCTATTTTATTGTTGTCAACAGTATTATAATCAGATTTGAGAATTACATTTGTGGAATTTTGTTTATTACAGATCATAGCAGCAGGAAAAGAAAATGAGACTTGGAGTGAGGTGGAGAACTTGATCTTGAGGCATTGGAGGACTGTCCTAGCAAGTATAGACCATCTTTAAGGGTTCCCTTGAGCAGCACACTCCCTGTTGCTTTGTCTTTTATAAAACAGCAGGTTTTGTGAAATTCAAGATACACAGGATTGTTATTAGTTAACTGAGAAATGCTAACAAGATTTTTAGTAATAGAGGGGACATGTAAGATGGAATTCAACTTACTTGGATAAGAATTAGAAGAGGGTAGAGTGGCTGAACTAATATTAGAAATTTATAATTTCTTACCATTGCCTACAGCCAGCCCTTCAGCACCTGTGCAGGTGGTTAAGGAGTCAAGATTATCCGTGCCTTGGGACACATGGTTGGTTGGTCCTGTATCACCAAACTACCAGAATCATCACCAAAGTCTGGTAAGAAGGATGTAGAAAAGGCATGTGGATCATACTCAAATTCTTGTTCAGTAATATAAGCCTTTGGAGAGGGATTATGGACAGTTGTGTTGGAGGGAGGTTTTAGGGGTACCTAGTTCTTATCAAACCGATAATGGAAAACCGGTGCAGTGTGTCCAAAGCGAAGACAGAGCTGACATTGTGGCCTGTTGTTGGTGTTAGGACCTCGAAAGAAACCACGGTCACCATTCTTGAAACCTTGAGGTGGTCTGTAGACACCATTTCGTGAGTTGCCAATGGCCATATTGGCTTTCATCTGCATAGTCAGATCTGTCAAGGCACTGTGATGTTCAAGACGACTTTCATGGGAGAGCAAGAGAGCTTGAACCTCCTTAAGACTCAATAGATAACTTCTTCCAGTAATTCCTGACACCATCGAATCAAATTCGGGTCCAAGACCATTTAGAAGTTGAATGATATCTTGCTTAGGAATTGGAGAGCCAGCTGCTGCAAGAGAGTCTGCAATGAATTGAACTTTGTCGACGAAGTCAGGGATCGACAAGCTTCTTTTTTCGAATTGTGGAGAATTGACTCTTCAACTGGAGGAGTCTTGCCTTGGATTGGCTGGAAAACTTGTGTTCAAGAGCTCTCCAAACAGTGATAGAGGTTTGGAAGTTAGCAATAGAGGCAAGGATTCCTTCAGTCATGGACGAACGAAGCCATGAGAGGAGTAATTGGCCTTTTCGTTTCCATTGAGCAAAGACAGGATTTGGTGCACCAGTAACAAAATTTGCAGGTGGTGGATTCCCATTGAAGAGAATATCATCAAGTTCATGACCAATTACAGTAGGAATAACCTACGATTTTCAAGAAAGAAAATTAGTTCAATCAAGTTTAATTGTCAAAGTTGATTGCAAAGAGTGAGAGAAGGATTCCAATTGGAGTTCGTCTGGACAGTAGGAGGATCATTGGTCAGAGTATGACCAGTAGAAGCTTGAGTGGCAGGATCAGCAGAAGTGGACGCCTTTGAAGGAGAGGATCAATGGCAATCTGATACCATGCGAAATTCATGAGAGAGTAAAAGAGATGAAAAAGAAAGCAGAAGAAAAGAGAAATCTTCATTATACAACAAAACAAAAATACAAAGTATTTATAGAGTACAAAGTACTCTGATTACAGCTGGAAAAACAAAATAACAGACATAACAAAATTCTGTTATGTAACTAACAACTAATAACAGATCTTTAATCTTGTTTTTCATTAACAAGGGCATGATGGAGAAACTCGCATTTGATAAGGGGTAGATTTCACTGAATCTTAAGTGCTCCGCTTCTGTTTGTTACTCCATGTGAATGGAGAAATTTTTTGTAACATTATTTCCACTTGTAGTACTCGTCAAGGGCACCCTTAATTTCTATTTTTGTTTTTATTATTTGTTGATGGGCTTTCTTCGCTTATTATGAGAGAGATTGAAGTGAAGAATATTTGGGCCTTGTTTGTGGGTGGAAAGGGCATATGATCTCTCACTTGTTCTTCGGGGATGACAACTTCTTTTTTTTTTAAAGCAACTTTGAAAATTTGCTCAAGATTTAAATTTTGGAATTGGCATGAGGAGGCATCACTAGCTTTTGAATTTGGCTAAGTCTTTGGTTTACTTTTCGGTCTTCATTTGCCCTACTATATGCGTGACTTTAGTTGTTAAGCTTGGGGGTTCCCATTGTTACTTCGAATTATCTTGTTTCCTTGGGAAAAGTAAGAGAGGCCTCTTTCAGTCTCCTCATAGGCTTCGTTGATGAAATTCATTGCCATTGTTGGTAGAAATCAAGTGGTGGAATAGGGTTATGTAACTTATTTGTGTCTTACCAATCAAATCTTACAAACAAGCAACGCGTATTTATAATTCATTGGAACCCCTGGCAATGAGAGCTATGCATGGCTTTACTATTCTAATGCCTCCTTCCTAAACGTCAAAGCTACCACCAAATGTGCTTCATATATCTACAAAAGTGTGCTGGCGTCAGGAATTTTGGAAAGCAGGTTCTAGGTAGGTTGTTGGTAATGGGAAATCAGTCAATATTTGCGAGGATGTTTAGATTCCAAAGAATGCAGAAACTCTATCTCCTTTAATAGAGACACTTCTTTGGTACTGGTCAACGAGCTAAAAATTGATGGCAGGAAATTAAATTACAAGGTGATACATAATTCCTTCTTTGAGAAATAAGCTCATGCTATTTTATCTGTCCTGATTCCCACTCGTAACACTAAAAAATAGGCTCACCTGGAACTATACTAATACAAGTAAGTACTTGGTCAAGAGTGGGTTGGAATGAGATTTGCTAAATAGGGTATGACCAATCCTCTTCTTCTTCGATACCTTCTCGTTGGTAGAGTTTTTTGTGGTCACTGAATATACTACCAAAGGTTCAAAACTTTATATGATCATTCCTACTCTTGCAAACCTCGAAAGACATGGTGTCAATACAGCCCTTTCAATTTGTTCTTCCCTTAAAAGCATCATGTTTGGATGGCAATCTCAGATAATTCAACAATTGGGAACTTCCCACAATCTATCTGATTGTTTACATGGCAGTGTGTATTATATGGCTAAGATTGAAGTTAAGAAATTAACGGTCCTATCCTAGTGTATCTAGTATTACAGGAAAATTTTATGCATGAGAACGAGCTACTTAACGGCAAGTTTGTCTCCATCATTGGATTACCTATACCGTTATCAAGATAGGTGAGAATTCCTCTACCTTTAGTTGTGAAGCTTGTCAATGCAGTGGCCAACACCTCCACACCTGTGTTGATGGTAGGGTCTTCCACGAGACGGTTCGCAATGGTGGTGTTGCGGTGTTTGATCATAGGGGCTGGTGCTAGGAGCGATGGGAGCTTCTCAAATGGAAATTTTGCTTGCGGCCTCTTTTGGCGAAAGCCATGACCCCAAGCTCGGGGTTACTCCTTTGTCAGATTGTGTCACTCTTTGCCAAGACGTCCAAGGTGCAAAAGTCACAGGCGCTAAGTTTGGAATGCTGCTAAATGACATCCAAACATATTAGGAAGCCTTTTAATTCTCTCTATTTCACATTGTAACAGAGTTGATAACTCAATTGCGCATTCCCTACTCACTTGGCTATATCATTAGACCAGCTAAAAGTCTGGTGGTTGGGTTTCCCTATATGTTTATGGCCTTAGATGTTTGATTGTGCTGTAATTGCTTGCATTGGCTTTTAGCCTGTTTTTAATATACGATGATATTTTAACTCAGTACGAAATAAATAAATAAGTCATCTAGGTAACTGCGTTCCGCAAGTGATTCAAGACACAAGTATTTTATAAGGAACCCTCATCAAATTTTATACCTAATTGTAGTAAATATATGAAGAAAAAACATTACTAAATAAATAATTTTCAATCACCCGAGCAAACAAAGATAATTCAACTTTACACCAAGTAGAAGTTTTTTTTTTTTTGTTAAATAAGTCTTTTTATTGAAAGGGAGCAAAGCTAAAACAAAGTCATTGCCACAGAGGGGGCAATGTCCCTTAACACACCTTGAGAACCAGACTTAGAGCCTCTTGCCCAACCGGCTAAGGCATCAGCCACTCTATTCTCAGCCCGAGGACAAAAACAAAACACAACCTTATCAAAACACTTACACAAACATCGACAGGATTCAAACACAGGGTAAGTGCCCCAGGCGAGAGGCAAACAACCAAGATTGAGAGCCATCACTGCAACCTTAGAGTCCGAATGGACTTTGATTTTTCGCACGTTACGCTGACGAGCCACTTGAAGAGCCAGCAGGATTGCCAACAGCTCTCCTTCAAGAATCCCAAACACTTTTTTGTAATCAGTGACTACCCAAGCCTGCTCCACATCAGCCTCTGCCCTCTGAACAGCCGCCAAACCAGCTTCCTCGTTTGAAATTGAAGCGTCAGTGTGAAAAGGAACCAAGTCGGATGAGCAAGAGAGGTCTGTAAAATCCTGAGAAGCCAAAATTGAAACCTCCCCAGGGTCTGCAATATCACTCAAATTCATCTCTCGCACGGATGCCTGGACATCTGAAATTAATTCTGCAATCGGAAAAGGCCGGTTCCTGAAAATCACATTGTTTCTCCATTTCCATATCGACGCACAGGCACAAGCCACGAACATCTGCAAACTCTCATCCTTCACAGAAATCCACCACAAACCAAAATCCATAATAGAATTCCAAAGCAGATCATCAATTCGAATGCCCCATTTACTGTGAAACAAAACTGCCTTAAGTGCACTACAGGCACCAAACAGATGCAAAACAGTTTCATTTGCATTATGACAGAGCACACAATCCTCCTCCAGTCTCCCAATTCTCGACTTAGTGGGCAAAATATCAGACCATATTTTCCAAAGTAAAAGTTTCAGCCTAGGATGAATTGATGAACGCCAGAGCTTTTCCCACACCTTATTCGGGTCCTTGAACCTATCTTGTTGACTCACCCAGTAACTGCTCTTTACCGAAAATTTTCCCGACTTTGAGGCTTTCCAAAACAACCTATCATTAGTAGATATCAAAGGCCGAATGCTCAGGATAGCTTGAGCCACATCCTCCTCAAAACAATCTTTGATAATCTCTGAGTTCCACTCACGTGTCCCATCCACAAAAAGATCAGAAACTTTGACGAAGACATGTCTTCTAGAGTAGGTGAAACTGCTTCGAACTTCCTCCATAGACACCCCAGGAACCCAAGGTCTCTCCCACAAGTCCGAACCACCATCCCCAATGAGGACTCCGGCCCCAATCTTACAAATTTTCCTAGCCTCCAAGATTCCTTGCCAAACCCAGGAATCACCCGCTCTCTTCTCCACCCTCCAAGCATCTAACCCATGACAGTATCTTGATTCCAACAGCTTAAGCCATGGCTTGTCAGCTCTAGAAAGCATTCCCCAACTCAGTTTTGACAAAAGAGCCAAATTAATATCCCTAAACCTTCTAAGACCAATACCACCACATCTTTTTGGTTGACAAATTTCAGTCCAGGTCTTAAACGAACGATATCTCTGTTTTTCCGAATTGCCAATCCACCAAAATCTCGCCACGATCCTGTCCAACTCATCGCAAACAGTCTTAGGAACCAAAGCCGTTGACATAGCATAACAGGGGACACTTTGCAACACCGATCCCACAAGTAGAAGTTGCTATATTATAAGAGCTAGTGTAAGCAGACCACCTACAATCTCATTTAAAAAAATCACTTTGGTGTATTTCATATGTGCAATGTCATAAGGAACCAAACATGCAAAGAACATACACATATACTAAAGTTTATAATTATTGGAATATATATATATGTATAATTATATACAAAAGATAAATTAGAAAAAGTATTTTCCATCTTTTACATTGCTTCATATGAACGGTTAAGCAAGCAAAACAGTACAATGTAAGCAGGAAAATATGATGGTAGAATGTAGGTGATCTTGGGAACTAGCACTAGACGAATTCATAGGTTTCAAGTTTCCACCCACACATATAATATATATATCTAGCAGCTTCCATGAAATCCAACATGAAAAAATCAAGCGACAAACATGTACAAACCAAGCAATAAACATGTACAATCAAGAAACAAACATGGACTTTCAGTTGTTCTAACCCTTTATTCTGAACCCTTGTCTTCCACAGGATGCTGGCGAGCTTGCCTAGAAGAAGAGTAAGCCGAAAGTGCAGAGCCAGTCACATTCAGAGAGTGTTTGGCCAGTCCAAGGCTTTTCTTTGTTGCCAACCACACAGTACAAAAAAATCCAAGCCAACCTATAATATCAAATATGAAATGCATTAAGAACCAATGGTGGATATTGAATATATTTGGAAGAAAATAGCAGTTGCTTGAAGCCTACTGAAAATGCCATGTCTTTAACGAAATGCAGGGTTAGGACCTTCCGCTCACAATGTTTAGAAAGGCTACTTTACATCTCAAGGCAAAATGTCTTCCTAAGGCCACAGTCAATGACGGCCCTAGTAAAGGTCCTATGGGGGTAAAGCCCCCACATGAAAAAAGAAAAATCTTTAAAAATATGTAACGTGTACTGTTACATTTTGTTAACCTCTAACTAAATATTAGTAAATTGCCCCCACAAATAATTTCTATAGCAATTAAATCCTCACAAAATATGATTTTTCTCCTAAAAATAGGCAATAATGAATTTTAATATTGGTTAATACAAATAATATATGTCAACATATAACGAGAAAAATGGCTCCAACAAAATAAAATTTCTGGGATCACTGTGTACAGTAGCCTCAAGACATTAACCACAAATCTTATCTGATATTGAAAGTATATTTTAAATAGTAAACTTCTAAACACTAATAAAAACTAAAACCCCTCAGGAAAAAAAAAAGGATGATCAATCATAAAAATTAAGGCAAAATTGTAAAAAATAAATAACTTTAATTAAATGTTTGAACTAGCAGCTTCAAGTGTTTTTATGTGTATGTAAAGTTAGAAATGTTGTTCTTTAATCAAAAGACTCAGATGACCGTTCGGTTACTCCACTTAGATTGGTAATCCTTCTTTGAAAGTTATATCCCTTCAAATTTGTAACAAAAGATGGCTCTATCAGCCATTCTTAGTGATAAACCTCTAATAAGAAGTAGGTTTGAATAAAAGAACATTTAGGATAGTATCTCTAAAAAAAATGGAGAACACTACTCAGTTGGAATCCGGTTGGTTAATTTTGCTGGAATTTGTTAGGGCTATTGTAAGATGAAAGAGAATTGTTATAAATAATAGTTGAAGGGATTGGTTAGATAACAGTTGGTAGTCTTTGGCAGAGGCCCCTATCTAATTAACTGAATGGACTATCTAGATTCTGGTCTATGACCAGTCCATTATGTTTTACTTACTTATTTATTTTAATAAGGAACAAAAGATGTTAAAAGATGATAAAAGATATCTAAGTTACAACCAATTACAGAGATTTTCATTACTTTCGCTGTGTATCTTACCATATAGGTAAACGGTAACCCTGATTTGTAAGCATATTTAAGGAAAGAAACACACCAAATAAGCTGTAAGATTCTTGCCAAAAAAATGTGCTTTAAGTGAAAGGACTCGTAAATCATAACTCTACCTGTAGCTATCAGAATTGCTATAGTAGTAGAAATAGCTGTTGCAGAAATCACAAAAACAGCTATAGACAATGCCCCGATGTATATAGCAGTCACACCAGCGAGAAAAAGAGCCAGAAATCCTCCTGCAGCTGCCAATGATATGAGAAGAGAGATAACAATGGCATTGAAAGTTGCAACCAGAAAGAAAACCATAAAGAGGAGCAATCCAGTCAAGGCAAGTAGAGTGATTGTCCCCACCTGCAGCAATATGAATTACTGTTAAAATAGTAAATAACAGAATGATCTACAAGTTCTACAAAATCAAGTCTGTCACATGTAGAGCATACAACACTAAATTCACATAGCTTAAAATAAAAAATTGTTCCGGGCAAAACCAAGCTTTGGCATGAAAAAAATCATATAAATAAAAGCCCAGTGTTTTATTTCCTGATATAAGTCTTCAAGATGTCAAATGGAATTTGGAATTCATAGTTAAGGTTGTTAATCTTAATTTTGGATATGATTTATTGTTTTCAATTATAAACATTAAACATTACAAAGGAACAATACCAAGCAAATTATTCTCTCCGAAAAATCAACAAAATAGTTTAATTCTCTAAGATGTGGAGTGTATACAAGGAAAATTGAATGAGTTCTGAAGCCTGGTTTTTTTTTTTTAACCTAACGAACCATAATGCTTTAATGGTTTCTTCCTAGGACTGAAATTGTGTATTTTCCTACCACACAACATGTCCTCGTTTCCAATTCCTCAAAACCTCCTCATCGGGGAAATATTTGTGAATTCAGTTTTTACCAATAAATGATTTCTACAAGTTTAAATTTTCACCTCATACTTCCTAAAAGATTGTAGGATTTTTTTAACTGAAAAAGGGTTCAAGTTTTTAACTTGAATTTGCTAAGTGCATACGAAGAGCTAATCGCATAATTAAAAAGAAGGGAAACCTTGAACATTAGGATTCCCTTCATTGAACATTATATTTCTTAAGAAACTGAAACAGAAAGAAAATTATATTTCTAAAGGACAGAACAGAAAGCACTTCCTTCAAAAACAAAATAAAACTCAATTTTGACACAAAATTCTCCACTAATATTAACAAATTTTCTACATCTGAACTAAATCTTCAGCCCTAAAATGCTAATTTTAAATGGTTTACACAAATTTAAAAGCCAATGCCTAACAAATATTATGGAATTGTTGGGTAGGGGAAATCCTTAGTGGTTAATTTTGACTGAATTTTCAGCTTCATTTTAGGTCTTCGTTACAAGTACTCTTAAAGAAATCCTCTGTTTCTTTTAAAAAACACATCTGGTCCTTTTGAGCTATTTCTATTGATCAACATTTTTAACGGTAGATGAACAAATAGAGTCCCAATTAAGACAACAAACGTATGAAACCATGTAATTGAAAGAAAGCAAAATCTAAAATTCATTTAACATAATTTATTGTGAGTAATCATAATGAAGCGATTAAACATAATTGATAAAAAGGAGTTTAAGAAGAAGAAGATACTGACTGATATAACGAGAAGAGCACGGAGAGGGCTACCCCTCCGAGTCCAGAGAAGAATATGCCTGGCGGTGTTTTTCGAAGCATCGGGAAGCAGTGGAGCGTTCTCAGCCAGGGAAGTTTTGATCCGTTGCAGCAGCGGCAGCGGAGTAGCAGAGTCGGCGTCGGGAAAGAGGATGAAAGAGATCATACGGCTGAGAACGGTGTATAGTGTGTCATTACTACATTCACGTTTGTTGCTGTTGATCTCTACGTAGACGCCACCGCCATTAGACTTCTCTTCCATATTTCTTCTTCTTCTTCTTCTTCTTCGTCGTCGTCTAGTCAGTTATTGAAGCTGTTACTGATTTAGAGAATCAGATTCAGATATCAGAATCGACGAACCGGATTAGGGGGAGGGGCACGTGATGTGATCTCGAATACACGTGTCCATCCATTTGTGGCGGGGTTATTTACTTCAATTAAATAAACTTGAAACTTGGCAACATAATACGTCACCTCTTCAATTAATTATACTTCTTGTTCTAATCCTTTTTAGTTGTCACTAAATTGAGATGCTTTCTATTTATTTTCATTTAAGTCACGGACCAATTGCTTTAATGATGGACAACTGTAATTTCATTTCGAAATGAAAATTTAAATTTTGTATGGGAAGGTATGTTTATGAAAATGTTGGCTCACTCTTGTAAGACCATCTTAATGCTTGGAGTAAAATAAATATGTTAAATTCGGCCTAAAAATTAGGGGTTTTCATAAAAAAGATGATTCAATTCAATGTGCACAGTCCAATTCGCGAAGTGCAGATATGCGCACTTGTGCGCATTGGATTGGATTGGAAAATTCAAAATCCGCACTTGTGGGGATTGAATGTTAATTGACATGTAAAAGTAACCGATCAAATCCAATCCACATATTACTCTCATATAGAATCACTCCTCAAAAGTATGAACTCGACGCTATGCTTATCTGAAAAAGAGAGAGTTGTTCACTCTCTTTCTGAATCTGATTTATATGACCCCAACCAATTTCCAAAAAATTTTCTGGTTGCCAAATGTCTTGCTAATTCAATTAACTCGAAAACTTTTATCAAAAAGATGGGTGAATTTTGGAGTAACAAATGTCGTTTTGCAGTCATGGTTTCCGAGATGCATTCTGATCTTTTTCTCTTAACTTTGGCTTGTGTAGGTGATCAACGAAGAATTCTTTCTGGTGAGCCATGGCATTTTTTCAACCAACTGATCCTGTTGCACTTACCCTCTTCTCTACAGAATGTTACTAAGGATGACCTCTGCCATGTCCAGTTTTGGGTTCAAACTCACCGTCTCCCTTTCTTAAGCAAATCCAGGGCTCTTGCTAAGAAAGTCGGGGAATGGATTGGAGAATTTATTGATGTTCATGAAGACTCACTTCATGAAGGTTGGGGTTCTTTTATGCGCACTCGGGTTTGGATTGATGTTAATCAGCCTCTTATGCGTGGCAAAATGATTACTCTGCCTCATGTGAAGGATGAACATTGGTTGGAATTTCGCTATGAGAATCTACCTGTGTTCTGCTTTCACTGTGGTAAATTGGGGCATCCATTTGAGAAATGTATTTCTTTCATGGAAATGGTGGATGTTGGGACTGACCCTGACCTTGAATATGGTCCACAAATGATTGGAGACAAACTTCCAACTTCTGGTTATGATCGATACCGAAGTGACTTCTCTAAGGCAAATGCTTATCCGTTTCTCACTAGGCTGACTAGAAAAACTATTGTATCTTCGATTCCTGCTCTTCAATCTCATAGAAATTTATCCATTGGTGTAAGCCTCAGCCACAACCCCTCACCATAGCAAAGTTCTCTTCAACTGAAAAACCAGTCACAAATAGTTCAAAGATTCATTGGAAGAAGTGGAAATTCATGTGTTCCTCTAAAGCTGATGGTGGTATGGGTTTTCGCTCTTTAATTCATTTTAACCAGGCTCTTTTGGCAAAACAAGCATGGAGAATTTTGGATACATTTGATTCACTACTGGGAAAGGTTCTCAAAGCTCGATACTTTAAAAATGGGGATTTCATTTCAGCACAGAAAGGTATCCTACCTTCTCTCACTTGGCAAAGTATATGTGATGGCAGAGATTTGTTATTGAAAGGACTCAAATGGAAGATTGGTAATGGGCAAAATGTTAGATGTGCTTCGGATCCTTGGCTACCGGGAAACACTACTTTTACCCCTTATTCTTATGGTGGTGACCCTCTTTTCACGGCGGAACATTACATTTCTGAGAATAGACAATGGGACACTCGGATTTTAGAACATCATTTTGGTGCTATTGATACTGAGTGTATCCTTTCTATTCCTCTTAGTCCTTTTCCTAGAGAAGACAAGCTTATTTGGCACCATTCGGATACGGGTTTCTATACTGTGAAATTTGGGTATCATTTAGCTGTTAGCCTGGATTCCATAGATGAACATTCGTCATCTTCATCACATAGGAAGTGGTGGAACCGGTTATGGACTTTAAGGCTGCCTAAGAAAGTAAAAATTTTTGCTTGGCGATTTGTTAATGATGCACTTCCCACATCCGTGAACCTCGTCCATAGAAAGATTTCTCCATCAACAACTTGCACTCTTTGTAAATGTGGTTGGGAATCGGTGGGACATGCTATTTTTTGATGTGATCGTGCCAAAGATGTGTGGAGAAAATTTTGTTAGAATGTGTGTATACCGAACATAGGTAACCTTAAAGGTTTTGATCTTTTTTCCCATCTTGCAGCTGCACATAATGATGCTGAATTGGAAATGATTACATGTCTCATGTGGAGTATTTGGTCCGAACGTAATAAAGAAATCCATGGCACAAAGCCTAAGCCAGCAGATTTGATTTGCACATTTGCTACTTCTTATTTGGATCAATATCAAAAAGTGACATCAACAAAGGTTGCTTCTGCTGCAATGTTTGTAGATAACAGCACTGCTTCTGTTCAACAACAAAATACACCCGTGCGATCCTCACCAAGTTGGCAACCACCTATGGTTGGCTGCAACAAATTAAACTGCGATGTAGCTTGTGATAATGAAGGAGCAATTCTGGGATTTGGAGCTCTAATCCGAGACCATAATGGTGATGTTATTGCTGGTTTTTCAATGCCCTTAAGAGGGTGTTATTCTCCCAAAGAGATGGAAGCAGCAACATTGTTTCATAGCGTGCAATGGGCTATTCAACATCAAATTCCAATCCACTTTATAGAGATTGATTCTCTATTGGTAGCCAATGCGATTAATAATATGTCATCTACAAGTTTTGTAACTCCTTTTCATGATTTGGTAGTTGATATTTGTTATCTTTTGTCCTACTTTCCTAGAGCAAAGGTATCTCATATTAAACGAGATGCTAATAAAGCAGCTCATGCTTTAGCTAAATTTGCTCTTCGATTGGATGAAGATATTTCTTGGTTGGGAGAAATTCCCTCCCCAATCTTCTTTGTTGTTATTAGAGACGCTCAATTTTAATAATAACAGTTCTTTCTCAAAAAAAAGTCTAATATGTATAATACAATTATATTTCAAAACTTAATTGATCAAATGTATATTCTATTTTTATATATAATTTTTTCTACGTACAATTTAAAATAAAATTAAACATTTCTTTATAAATACAATTTTTTTCTTGCTTTGAATTTGTTATTTTATTTATTTTGATATGTTGTTAGAGACATAAAATAACAATAATTTGTTTTATTTTGTTGCTAGTTATGTGAAAAAAAATATTGTCTTTATAGATATTAAATAATTTAATATTAAAAAATAACCGACCCAATTCGCACTTTTGCGAATTGGATTGGATTGGATTTGAGCTATTGTGCGAATTGGATTGGATCCAAAAAATAAAATTCGCACTTAGTGCGGATCGGATGCACTATGAGAAAAATAATGCGAATTGGATTGAATGAATACCCCTACTAAAAATTAATATATACAATTGTTGGACATAGCTTTTTTTACTAAAATACGACACGCATATACGCATATGAAGTACCACGTGGCAAAAGGATCCACCTGCTCATGTGATTACTAATTACTGCTATACAAATTGTTTGACCAAGTTTGCAAAGTATGAGACACGTTCGTGAGGAGTCGTGCACTCTTAGAAGAGTAGTCAAGGCGTTATGGACTTTAACCATCGAGGAGGCTACACCCTCCTAGATCGTATACCATCCGGGATTCAATTATGTGAATAACACAGAATTTATTATATTATTTTATATAATATAATAATTAGATTAAATAATAAAGTTACAACTAATTAAGGGTAATAAATTATTAATTTTGTCCAATAGTAACATACAATAGCAAGTTACATAGTTTGAACATAAATCATAAAAAAGAGTTGGAAATTCTTGAAAGATAATAAAGACAAACTTTGTAACTCCTCTCCATATTATCCCTCTTAATAAATTAGTAAAAAATGTTACTAATTGTGTTTGGATGTGAATGAATGACTGTTGGATATTATTTTACCAGGATCTTAGATCTACTCACAAGTATGTTTATTAACATCCTAAATATGAACTTTCTAAAACGATAAATTAAACACATATAAAGTTTAAGAAACCTTACATTGGGTGCAGCGAAATTATAATGACTCCTTCCGTTCAGATCTCTAACCCTTGATTCCTTTCTGTAGCAGAGTATTATCAAGATCTGAACCTGGATCTTCTTCTCTGAATCATTGATGTTGAATCTCCTTTGCTGATGATCTTTCTTCACGATCTTCCTCACTATGATTGAGGTATTGCTTGATGTGTGTGGGCACTACTCTAATCACTAAGAGAGGTTCGAAATATAGATGAAGAATAGAGAGAGAGAGTGGCGGCTAGAGAAGAGAGTGGAGGCTCAGGTTTTTCTGATTCAGAAAGTGTAATTTTCCTGAAGCCTTCACTATCTATTTATAGCATTCCACTAGGGTTAGATTTGAATTATATGGCATTAAAATAATGAAAAAATCATTTAAAAAAGATAACATAGGTGGCCGGCCACGGCTAGGTGGAATTTGGGCCTTGATTTTTGCAATTTTGCAATTTTACCACCTTTTGTATCTGATTTTCTCAAAAATGCCAATTTCCTAATTCAATCATTTAAATGCCAATTCTAACTATTTAATAACTATAAATAATTATTAAATAATATTGTCATTTATCATATTTATTAATTGAACCATACAAAGTATCATAATTAACAAATATGCCCCTGTTAACTCTTTCTTTACAATTTCGCCCTTACTTAGTGAAAATTTCACAAATAGACATAGTCTAATTCGTGAATTATAATTGATTAATCAAAACCAATTACATGAGTCTTACAAGCAATATTATCTCAACTAGTGGGGGGACCATGGGTCTATATAACCGAGCTTCCAATAAGTAGATCAAGAATTTAGCACTAAAATTCACTAACTTATTAATTCTTCGTTGAATCCACGCATAGAACTTAGAATTGCACTCTCAGTATATAGAATGCTCTATATGTTCCACCATATAGACACATCATTAGTTATCCATTGTTATAATCCTAATGTGATCAATGATCCTCTATATGAATGATCTACACAGTAAAGGGATTAAATTACCGTAACACCCTACTATGTATTTTATCCTTAAAACACTTGACCCTGTATAAATGATATTTCAGCTTATGTGAAATGAGATCTCCACCATTTATTTTTCGTTTGGTCAAGCTCGAAGGAAATCATCCTTTGCTTGCTATAGATTCCATGTTTATGCTAGCGCTCCCACTCAATTGCACTACCGTGTTCCCAAAAGGTATGTATCACCCTGACCTAAAAGTAGGCTTAACTAACAATTCAAAGGAACACGAATAGCCTTTCAAGATTGAGCCTAATCATAACAGGATTAAGATCATTTGATCTAGGATCAACATGGCGATATTGACTTGAATAGATTTTACGGTAAGTTTAATTAAATCTAAGTCAAAGTTCAATATCGGTCCCTTCCAATGCATACTCCATGCATCCAACCTGAGCTTTACTTTAACCAATGTTCTGGAAAGAACATAGTATTTCTCCAAATACAAGTAAGCTCTTGTTGTAGATTATCATATCAGTAAAACCCTGTGTCTGATAAATCTAGGAAACTTTATTCACATAGTCATGTTTACTTTCCAATGTGATGACAACACAATAAACATGATCAAGTATGTGAAAAGGGTTTAAGATGAATTTATAAATCAATTAGACAAGCAATTGATAAAGTGAACCAAAACATACACAAATGAATGAAAAATACTTTTGTTTCTTTATTGATGTTGAATAAAATAGATTACATTGAAATGGAGTTTTATTTAGGGCATAAAACCTAACAAACTCCCACTTGCACTAATATAAAACTAATTAGTACATATCAATTAATCCTAAATTCTGACGGTGCTTTTCAAAGGCTGTCACGGCCAAGACTTTGGTAAATGGATCAGCCAGTTGTCCTGCAGTGTCAACTTTCTCAACTAGTACATCCCCTCTTGCCACGTATTCTACGATAATGTGATACTTCTTTCAATGTGTTTGCTTCTCTTGTGGCTTCGAGGTTCTTTGTTTGCTATTGCTCCATTGTTATCACGAGTAGTACCGGAGGCTTTTCCATTCCAGGGAACAACTCCTATCTTTGGTGAAGAACTTTCTTAGCCGAGACAAGTTCTTTAGTGACTTAATTTCTTGCTATGTATTCGGCTTCCATAGTTGAGTCCGATATCGAGGTTTGTTTAGCACTTCTCCAAACCACTCGCTCCACCCCCAAGAGTAAACCCATCCTGCATGTTGATTTCACATCTTCAAGACTTGCTGGAAATCTGAATCAGTGTAGCCTATGGGATTTAAAGCACCACCCTTGTAGACTAACACAAGATTCCTTGTACTCTTTAAGTATTTCAGAATATACTTAACTGCATTCCAATGTTCTTGTCCTGGATTAGATTGATACCTGCTCACAATTCCAACAGCATAACAGATTTCAGGTCTAGTGCACAACATTGCATACATTAGACTTCCAACTGCAGAGGCATAGGGAATATTTGCCATGTCCTGTATCTCTTGAGGATCAGTCGGTGACTGTTCCTTAGATAGACGAATACCAAATCTAGAGGGCATGTTTGCCCCATTGGCATTGTTCATGAAGAATCTCTCTAAGACTTTTCTATGTAGGCGAGTTTGAGAGAGAGCGAAGCAGATTCTTCGGTTTCGATAATCGAATACCAAGAATATAGGCCGCTTCACCCAAATCTTTCATTTCGAATTGAGTGTTGAGCCATTCCTTAATGTGAGTCATTTTCTTGATATTGTTTCCAATGATCAAAATGTCATCAACATAAAGGACCCGGGAATACTACTATTTGGTCTTCCTTGAGTTGGTAAACACAAGGTTCATCTTCATTCTGAAGAAAGCCGTAGGTCTTGATGATTTCATCAAACCTTTTGTTCAATGAGCGAGAAGCTTGCTTAAGTCCATAGATAGACTTGTTTAACTTGCAAACTTTCTTTTCTTGCCCAGGAAGAACATAACCTTCTAGTTGCTCCATATAGATGGTTTCTTCAAGTACCCCATTAAGGAAGGCAGTCTTGACATCCATCTGCCAGTTTCATAATCGAAAGCACCACGACTATGGAGAGAAGAATTCGGATGGATTTGAGCATGGCAACGGGACTAAAAGTTTCCTCATAGTCCACGCCTTCTCTTTGGGTATAACCCTTGGCTACAAGTCTAGCTTTAAAAGTTTCGACTTCGCCTCAAATCTCCTCTTTTCTTCTTGTAAACCCACTTGCATCCTATCGGGTGATAGTCGTCGAGTGCGTCTACATATTCCCGTACTTTGTTCTTTTTCATGGAATCCATTTCGAATCCATGCGGCTGACCATCGTTTCCGTTGCGGACTAGCCATTACTTTGTTTATAGGTTAATGGATCGTCATCAATACCGTCACCTACGACCATATTGATTTCACCATCCAAGCCATAACGAGCGGGTTTTGTTGAAACCCTCCCACTACGACGAGGTACGGTTGTCTTACGAACGAAACTTTAGTAGTATTTTTCTCGGTTTGTTCAGGCGAAGTGGGATTGTCCTCTTCTCGTGTGGAAGAGAACGGAACATTGGAAGGACTTATATCTGAAAGCATTTCCTCCAACACTACTTTACTTTGTGATTTGAAATTCTTAATATAGTCATCTTCAAGGAAAGTGGCATTTGTAGAAACAAACAGTTTATCATCCTTGCGACTATAAAATAGTCCACCCCTAGTCTCTTTAGAATTACCGACAAACATGCAAACTTCAGTACGTGACTCAAGTTTGCCGTCTTTCTTTCTTAAGACATGAGCAGGGCACCCCCAGATTCTGTAATGGCGTAAACTAGGTGTACGACCATTCCAAAGTTCTAAAGGTGTCTTAGGGATTGATTTAGATGGAACAGCATTTAAAATGTCATTGCCATCGAATTGCATATCCCCGAGAAGGACGTAGGTAGAGTTGAAAAACTAAGCATAGACTTTAACCATTTCCAAAAGCGTGCGATTCCGTCTTCTCTGCAACTCCATTTTCTTGTGGAGTCACAGGGGCGGTTAATTGGGATTCAATTCCAAGTTCAATTAAATGATCTTTGAGCGCATATCCATATATTCTCCACCCCTATCGATTCGCAAGATCTTTAATGATTTACCTAATTGGTTTTGGGCCAAAGCATGAAATTGTTGAAACTTTGCAAATGTTTCAGATTTCTTATGCATAAGGTAAATATGTCCATATCTAGAGTAATCGTCAATGAAAGTGACGAAGTACTCATAACCACCTCGGGCTTTGACATTCAAAGGTCCGCAGACATCGGAATGCACTAACCCTAGAGGGATTTTGGCACGCTCTCCCTTTGCAGAGAAAGAACGTTTAGTCATTTTTCCTTCTAGGCGGGACTCGCATCGCGAGTTCACCTAAGACGACATTTTTCAATGGACCGTCTTTGGTTAGCCTATTGAGTCTATCAAAGCCTATATGACCTAAACGTAAATGCCATAGATATGTTTCATTATCATCATCGATCTTTTGCTTTTTGTGGTTTCTAGGTTTAGCTACTTTAAAAAGTTCGTTATGTAGAGCAAATGGTGTTTTGGTCTAAGAACATAAAGCCTCGTTCCATGGATGCAACACAAATCTGAATGTCATTTCGAGAAATGGTAGAACGGCATCCGAAAAATCTAATTTGTATTGTTGCAATTGTAAGCATGAAACGAAACCAAGTTTCTACCTTGAAATTTGGAATGTATAAGACATTGTCTAATTCCAAAATTTTGTTTTGAAACTTGAGTTTGGCTTTTCCTCAAAGCTACCAGAAACCATTTCGCCATTACCAACTTTAAGTTTCAACTCTCCGGATTTCAAATAATTCCAATTCTCAAGCAATTGCAATGAACAACTTACATGGTTTGTAGACCCAGAATCAAGAATCCAAATGGATTTATCATTCTCTAACACACATGATTCGAAGATTAAAGCATTACTGCTTATTCGTTTGTTAATTGTTGTTCTTGCTAGTTTATTTTGTTGTGAAGTATAACTTGAGGAAGTAGAATCACTTTCTCTTATCTTCTCAACTAAGCTTGAAGTAGTAGGATTTATGGAGTTATGAACTATTTGCTCTTCAGAGTGAACAATTCCCAGCTTACCTGCTTTCTGGAACTTAAAGTACTCCATCATGAGCATATGTGAAGTATTACTCTCACAAGGAGTTTATAACTTCAAGTTCAATTGCTAAGATATTAACTAGGAGTGGAATGAGAAGGGGATTATAGACACTACAACACATCAATAAAACAGAAGTAAGGTTTTGGTTCAAAATTCATACACAAGTTTAGAAAATAAGAAGTAATGACATATGTTATAGAAATACTAAATCTAACATAGTTATTTTCCAAGGTTTCCAACATAATGAAATACAGTGTCCCGGTAGGCGAGAGTCAAAGATAACATTAGTTGAATAGAGTTGTCAGCTCATCTAAAATAAACATTTTAGCAACCTTTTATTCGATCAAAATGAGAATCCAACGTTGTCCCGGTAGGCGAGAGTCAAGGTTATTCTCATTTCATGAGCTTCCACCATTGTTTCATGTTCTATGAGTTTATCTCTAAGTAGTCACCGTAGGGGAGAGTCTAAATAGAGACGAAAACTCACAAAACACTTATCAAATGAAATCTTACGGTGTTAAAAGTGTTCAACGAATAACCATCCATAGGGGGACGAAGTCTAGCGTCTCGAGGTTATATTGAATAAGTTTAACTATTGTAAGACCAACAATGGAGATCGAATATCTTTTGATTAAAAGCTCATTATTTAAAAAAATGTATATATGTATTTTGTATAATCATAATATTCGATATTATAATAATGAAAAATTACAAATTAAAGTTGGTTTAATTATAAAATCAACTTTAATCAATTTTCAATTATTATTTAATTTGAAAAAATAAATTCAAATAAATATCGAACAAGTTCCATAATATAATAATAAAAAATTAAAAATTAAAATTGATTTAAATAAAAAATCAACTTTAATTAATTTTCAATTATTAATTAAATTCAAAAAATAAATTTGAATATTTAAATGGAACGAATTTGAAAATATCTTGTTTAAGTTGTTTTAGAAAGAATCTAAAAAATCAACTTAAATATCTTTCAAATCAGATTTAATTAAATTCAAAATTAAGTTGTAACCACTTAATTTTGTAGATATTTTAAGTTAATATTCAAAAAGATATTAACCTAAAAATATCTAAGATATTTCATTTTAAGTTAATATTTGAAAAATATCAACTTAAAAAATATCTAAAGAATCTTAATAACCAATTCCTAAAATTCCTCAACTTAATTTTAAAATTTTGAATTCAAAAGATATTCAGATTTAAGTTGGTTAGTTATGGATAACTGAATATCAACTTAAATAGGAATATTTAATGAAAAATTTAAAATAAGTTCCAGAAAGAATCTAGATGGTTATAATTCTATATTTAATTAAATACAAGAAAATACATATAGTTTAGCTTAGAATATAAAATTCTTTAAACTATGATTTTCTAAATTAATTTTAAAATAAATGAAATTAATTATGTTGCTAATTCAATTTTAATTAGGTTAAACTAGTGTAATTAACCTAGTACAGTCATTCAAATCAGGCAAATGGGCCTTCACAATTGGGGTAGTTTGTGTGAGGGGTGCGGGTTCGGTATGTCGTACCCACTTCTATGGCTCCCAACTCTCACACAAGGCCCAAAGAGAGGAATTTAACCTAATAAGAACAACATTATTAATTGAATGAGGCCAAGAACTAAATGGGCCTAAATAAATCCTATCAAGAACTATGATAATTTATTTTAGCAACATTAACCTATATGCATCTATAATAAAATTAAACACATAGGCTCACACGAACACTTCGGATGGGTCCTATCATGTTGCTAGGTCATACACGGATGAAAGAAGATTGTAAATTATACATTTACAAATTATTATCTTGACCGAGGAGCCATCAGATCATTAGATCTGGCAAAAGGTAACCATGGCTATTTGCAATCAAGTAATAATAGGTTTTAAAAACTTACACATAAGTTAAAACACATACTCCTGCAACAGGGTTAGCTGGATAGTTCGAGTAGGATTTATTTAATTTTAAATAAATAATTTCGAATAAATAAATAATTAAATAAAAAATAAAAAATTTAATATTCGAAAAATAATTTAAAAAAAAATTAATTTCGGAATTTAAAATTAAATTTCGAAAATAAAAAAAATTTAAAATTAAACCTACTTTTTATCTTATATCTATTTAAAATTACATGATTATAAATATCTATTTTAAATTTAAATAAGGTCAAAATATCTTAAAAAGATTTTTTAAAAAAAATCTTAAAAGATAAGATATTTTTAAATATCTTAAAAGATAAGATATTTTAAAATATCTTAAAAGATTTTATAAATATCTTAAAAGATATTTTTAAAATATCTTAAATATCTTAAAAGATATTATAAATATCTTAAAAAATCTGACCTTAAATTTAAAAAAAATATAATCAAATTTAAAAATAAGATAGATTTTTAAGCAAAAAGATAAATACTAATTCTATTCGAATTCAAATTACACTAATATCTTGAATTAATTTAAAAAAAAAAATTAAATTAATTCAAAATGATAATTAGAATTGAATTAGGAATAGTAATAGTATATATACAAAACCATACAAAAAATTGGAAGTTAATTCCATGAAAAAGTATGAAAAATTGAAGAAAAAGGAAAAAATCCGAAACTGTACGGACAGTTCTGCGATTGCGAGAAAATATCAAGACAAATTTTAATTTTGTCAAATTTTCAAAAAATCATAACTAATTCAAATAAAATCCAAATTGAGTTCTGTAAAAGGCTAACTTACTTAATTTTTTCCATACTATCCAATAAAAATAATTCCAGAATCAAAATCACAATTATTTTTCACGAAAATTTCACAAACATCAATCATTCATCAAATAACACTCAATACAACATGATACCATCCAAAGAACATACAAACAATCGTTTTAAAGTCCAAATTTCATGTAAGTAAATCAATTACCATGGCTCTGATACCAGTTGTTGGATATTATTTTACCAGGATCTTAGATCTACTCACAAGTATGTTTATTAACATCCTAAATATGAACTTTCTAAAACGATAAATTAAACACATATAAAGTTTAAGAAACCTTACATTGGGTGCAGCGGAATTATAATGACTCCTTCCGTTCAGATCTCTAACCCTTGATTCCTTTCTCGTAGCGAGTATTATCAAGATGCGAACACTGGATCTTCTTCTACCGAATCCTTGATCTTTGAATCTCCTTCGTGATGATCTTTCTTCACGATCTTCCTCACTATGATTGAGGTATTGCTTGATGTGTGTGGGCACTACTCTAATCACTAAGAGAGGTTCAAAATATAGATGAAGAATAGAGAGAGAGAGTGGCGGCTAGAGAAGAGAGTGGAGGCTCAGGTTTTTCTGATTCAGAAAGTGTAATTTTCCTGAAGCCTTCACTATCTATTTATAGCATTCCACTAGGGTTAGATTTGAATTATATGGCATTAAAATAATGGAAAAATCATTTAAAAAAGATAACATAGGTGGCGGCCACAGCTGGGTGGACTGGGCCTTGATTTTTGCAATTTTGCAATTTTACCACCTTTTGTATCTGATTTTCTCAAAAATGCCAATTTCCTAATTCAATCATTTAAATGCCAATTCTAACTATTTAATAACTATAAATAATTATTAAATAATATTGTCATTTATCATATTTATTAATTGAACCATACAAAGTATCATAATTAAAAATATGCCCCTGTTAACTCTTTCTTTACAATTTCGCCCTTACTTAGTGAAAATTTCACAAATAGACATAGTCTAATTCGTGAATTATAATTGATTAATCAAAACCAATTACATGAGTCTTACAAGCAATATTATCTCAACTAGTGGGGGGACCATGGGTCTATATAACCGAGCTTCCAATAAGTAGATCAAGAATTTAGCACTAAAATTTACTAACTTATTAATTCTTCGTTGAATCCACGCATAGAACTTAGAATTGCACTCTCAGTATATAGAATGCTCTATATGTTCCACCATATAGACACATCATTAGTTATCCATTGTTATAATCCTAATGTGATCAATGATCCTCTATATGAATGATCTACACAGTAAGGGGATTAAATTACCGTAACACCCTACTATGTATTTTATCCTTAAAACACTTGACCCTGTATAAATGATATTTCAGCTTATGTGAAATGAGATCTCCACCATTTATTTTCGTTTGGTCAAGCTCGAAGGAAATCATCCTTTGCTTGCTATTTGCCAGATAGAAGCTATAGATTCCATGTTTATGCTAGCGCTCCCACTCAATTGCACTACCGTGTTCCCAAAAAGTATGTATCACCCTGACCTAAAAGTAGGCTTAACTAACAATTCAAAGGAACACGAATAGCCTTTCAAGATTGAGCCTAATCATAACAGGATTAAGATCATTTGATCTAGGATCAACTTGGCGATATTGACTTGAATAGATTTTACGGTAAGTTTAATTAAATCTAAGTCAAAGTTCAATATCGGTCCCTTCCAATGCATACTCCATGCATCCAACCTGAGCTTTACTTTAACCAATGTTCTGGAAAGAAGATAGTATTTCTCCAAATACAAGTAAACTCTTGTTGTAGATTATCATATCAGTAAAACCCTGTGTCTGATAAATCTAGGAAACTTTATTCACATAGTCATGTTTACTTTCCAATGTGATGACAGCACAATAAATATGATCAAGTATGTGAAAAGGGTTTAAGATGAATTTATAAATCAATTAGACAAGCAATCGATAAAGTGAACCAAAACATACACAAATGAATGAAAAATACTTCTGTTTCTTTACTGATGTTGAATAAAATAGATTACATTGAAATGGAGTTTTATTTAGGGCATAAAACCTAACAATGACCACTATTGAAAATATAATTGTTGGAGACTTGATTTATTCATTTGTAAGGTGTATAAATCGTTCAAAATCAAGTGGGAGTAGTTTGGAATACTTTGGAGAAGCATTGATCAAAGCTGAAATAATGGTAACTAATTATACAATGGCATACATTTTTGAACGTTTGGGAGCTTTTCTAATTGCTCAAAACACCTCAAAATCACCCAATTAAAATCATAAACACTCACTCTATGACTAGTAACATCTAAGGGCTTTATGGTGGTCATTCATGTTCATATGGGAGTGATAACTCTACAAATAGTCACCATTTGTTCACTTCTGATATATGTTGTTGAATACACTTTGTTGTGGTTGAACCTTGTGAGGATATGCTCATTCTTAGACACTAGGCTAAGCATGAGGGCTTGAAAATCCTTAAGAGTATTTCTAGAGTTTCCCTAAGTGTCCATGTGAGGGAAGAAATGACTTTTAGGACAAAGGTCCTTAAGCCTTGGTCAAGCCTATTGTGTGCTATTCTTCTTCTCTAGGCTAAGCATGATGGCTTGAAAATCCTTAAGAGCATTTCTAGAGTTTCCCTAAGTGTCCATGTGAGGAAGGAAATGACTTTTAGGACAAAGGTCCTTAAGCCTTGGTCAAGCCTATTGTGTGCTATTCTTCTTCTTCTTCTCTAGTTTTCTTGTAATTTGTGATACTTTTATCTGTATTTTGATTGTAATCCTCCTATTCCCTCTAGTAATGACAAATTTTTTAACAATCTAAAAGTCATTTCGATGGCGTTAGCCTTCTTCCAAACAGACAATTTTCCATGAAGGGTCATATAATCAAAAGAAGCTATCCATGAAGGGAGAGCATCAATCAAGATCATAAGAAGAAGAACATGTGGTAAAAGATTCAAGCCATCCATGGGTAAGTTGTTAGTTTTTATGGTCCATATCAGAGTTATAAAAGTAGAAGTAGAATTTCATAAAAAAATAGTTTTTACCTAATATGAACCATAAGCTCAAAGATCTCAACATAATATATATAAATGAAATCTAAACTACTAAAAAAAGATTATACCTCTTGAAGTCTATTAGGATATCCTTGTTTATTTTTCTATATTTATCGAACATCCAATCCAAAAACTTTGTTGAAGAATCCACACCTTGATCTTCTAAGCCAGCCTCAACTTTCAGGAACAAAGTGGGTCATTAGATCTTATTTGGATGAAAAGATTTAGGTATTACAGTGTCTATTCAACTCATGAGAAAATGTAATAGAGTTAGGGTTTTTGATCTCACACACATATGAATAGGTGTGTAATGTTGGGTTTTATGCCCTAAATAAAACTCTTTACAATCTGATTAGTAATCAATATAAGAAATTTGAAGTGATTAATGTTTGCATGAATTTTACATGCTAATGGTTTAATATGTTTATTACATTTACACACAGAATCAGTTAAATCCAGATCATATGTTTATTCACAATTATAGTATCGTCAACACAGTGGAATGTGATTGTGATCATATGAATCAAAAGACTTAGTCCCTGTTTCATCAGTGTTTTGGATTTACACTAATGTGATAATTAGCGATGATGTGTACTTACACTTGGAGTAAGTGTTATGTTCTTTCCAGGACATCAGTAAAGTATACTAGTTTCGAATGTATGGAGTATACATTGGACTGGACCAATATTGCAACTTAGTTAAGATATTACAAACTTACCGTTATATCTTTCCAAGTCAATATCAGTAGTTGATCTTAAGATTAAAAGAATCTTAATCCTGATATGCTTAGGCTCAACTCAGGAGTGCTATTTATGTTCTTTGACTAATCCTTAGATCACTAAACACCATTTACATGTAGCTAAGTATTTTAAGGGGCAAAATACATTGAGGGGTGAGAACGGTAAAATTCTCCCATCTCGATGTAGATCATCTATATAGAGGATCTTTGATCACAATAAGATTATAACAATGGTTAAATGAGATAGCATATCTATATCGTGGAACATATAATATGCTCTATATAAGTCTGAGAGTGCAATTCTAAATTTTAAGAGTGGATTCAACGAAGAATTAATAAGTAGGAATTTACTTAGTAAATTCGGTTCACTTATTGGAAGCTCAGCATATAGATCCATGGTCCCCATTCTAGTTGAGAACATACTGCTTGTAAGACTCAATAATTGATCTGTGATTAATCAATTATAATTCTAAAGTTAGACTATGTATAATTTGTGAATTTTCACTAAGTAAGGGCGAAATTGTAAAGAAAAGAGAATCTAGGTTTATTTATTTATTCATGGACTTTATATGTGTAATTAATAATTAAATTAAATGAAAATATTATTTAATAATTTATTTTAGTTATTAAATAATTAGTTTTGGCATTTAAAAGGTTAGAATTGGAAAATTGGCATTTTTGAGAAAATAGAAATAAAATTTGTGAAAACTGCAAAACCAAGTGGGGCCCATTCTACACACCTTGGCCGACCACTTTATGTGGAATTTCAAATTGATATTTTCATTATTTTAATTCCTAACCTAAACCTAGTAGTTTCCTATAAATAGAAAGTGATGGCTCAGTCAAAATAACAAGTTTTCATTATTCTTCTAAGAGAAAATTCTCTCTTCAGAAAAACTGAGCCTTCCCTTTTCTATTCCTTGGCCGAACCTCTCTCTCTCTCTCTTTTCTTCTTCTAAATTTCGAACCTTAGTGATAGAGTAAGTGCCCGCACACAGCAAGTGGTAACTCAATCATAGATTGGAAGACTGTGAAGGATCACACATAAAGAGAAGGACATTCGGGCTCAGATCTTGATAATACTCTATGACAGAAAGGATACAAGGGTTAGAGATCTGAGTAGAAGGAGACATTAATTCCGCTGCATCAATGTAAGGTTTTCTTAACTTTATATGTGTTTACTTTATCGTTTTAGAAAGTTCATATTTAGGGTGTTAAACAACATACTTGTGAGTAGATCTAAGATCCTGGTAATAAATTCCAACATGTAATTGTGAGAGAGAGAGAGAGAGAGAGAGAGAGAGAGAGAGAGAGAGAGAGAGAGAGAGAGAGAGAGAGAGAGAGAGAGAGAGAGAGAGAGAGAGAGAGAGAAAGAGCTAGGCCTGAGAAAGGGGGAGTGAGGAAAAGTCAATCATATTCTCTCTACTTTCAATGGCTTAGTTTATGTTGTTATCAGTCTCTTATTTATCCTACTATATATCCTATATGTATAGTGCTATAAATAAAACCTTTTAATTCTTTTGTTGACCTCGAAAAGTGATCAACTGACACCAGGGTTGTATGAATATGATATTTGCCATGTGTTGCGCAATTATAATTAGAAAGTAAAGAACACACAGGATTATTATAGAGATTTGGCCCCCTTTGATAGCGGGTAATGACCTACTCCCCTTTTAGTTGTATTGATACCAAGGGTTAATACTATTCCAATCACTATAGGTAGGATCTGATATAACTCTCTTAAGGATACAAAGTAAGAATCGAGGTTGGCAAATCTCAAGTGTTGGGAATACTTGTATGGGCGTGTGAGAGAGAGTGAGGAAGAGAGTTATTAGACTTAGGCTTAGAACTGTATCACATGGAGGCTAGTATTAGGCTTGGAGACTTAGGTTTTCTAGGTTAGAGTTAAGGCTTTTATATAGGAAAGCCTAAACCCTAATTTATAACTGAAACCCTTACATATATGTATATCGAATTAGTTAATTAGAAAAGACTAAAATGCCCTTAAACATAGATATTTTCTAGCTATTTTATTGGGCCTTTAGGGCCGAATTTGCAACTCGATCAGAAATCCACATGTAGAATTGTACAAAAAATCCTACCAAGTTCTTTCCTAGCCAGCCAGACACCTACAGGGACCAGACTGGCTGGCCTTGGTGTTGTCTAGAGGCTGGCCAGGGGTGGTAAGCCAACTTCTGTGAGGAAGTTGGTCCGTCACTTGATGCCCCATTTAAGTACTGGGGTTCCTATTTGGTGAGATACTAACTTGGCCTTCTTGTTGGTGAGTTGTACTTCAACGTGGCACTGATTTTTTACATGTAAGCAATGCCACGTCAGGTGAGCAAAAATCGGGATAACATTTTCTCTTTAAGTCCCTATGCGAACGTCTGTACGAATAGGGACTTATCAGTTAGATTGGTGTGGTTGGAACTGATGTAACCTTTACTGAATAACATTTGTTGCATTTTTAGCCTTTTGAAATACTTTGCCTTGACTGTCTAATCTTGTTTTTTGTAGTAAACTAACTGCTTTAATTGTCCCTTTATTGTGTAGGTGAGGTATGTGAAGAAGGGGTCTCAATTGTACTATATAAGTGCTTCTAGGGGGAAAACCCTTTTCAGTTTTTACATTTCATTTCTTTCACTAGAAGTTTACATTTGAAGAAGCTCCTCCATCTCTCTAGAGGGCCCAAACCATCAAGCACTATTCTCTTGGGATTTTTGCATCATTTCAACAATCCAAGCTTCTTGCATTCTTCTTCAACCGTTTCTTGTAGTAGGTAAGCTTTCTATTCCTTGTATTTCACTTGATTTGGTTAATTTTTCCATGAATGCATGAATATTATTCTTTGCTTTGAATATCCTTTAATTCCTATGTTAGATTTTTGTCCTTTCGGTATTTTGATTTGCATGATAGCCTTAGGATAACTAATGTGTGATTTCTAGATGAAAAAGATCTGAATCTGACCTTCATTCAGATTCTTGGCTCTTTAGTCACGAAGAACATGAAGAACGTGTTTGAGTTCTTGAATAAACACATGTTCGGATTCATACAAGCCTTGGCCCACCAAGGAGGTCTTGTTTAAGACCTGGCCGGCCAAGGGTGGCTATTAGGGGGTCTGGTCGGCCAAGGGTGTGCACCCTATAGGCTGGCCGGCCTATGCCTAAAAATGAATTCCTGTCTGACCCTAGACTGGGTCAAGGGGTCTAACCAGCCTCTAAGGCTTAGCACCCTAGCCGGCCAAGGCCAAGCCTCCAAGCGGGCAACTAGTTTTTTACCCTCTATTGACCTTAACTAGGGTCTCGTGACGGCCTTGGAGGCATATAGAACTATAGTCTTATGTCTGGTTCCCCTTGGAAACTCTGTATAAGGCTTGGTAGTGAGTATATTATAGTCAATTGTATAACTTAGGACTTATCATATGTCTAAGTTTATGTACTTAAGATGGTACTTGATCGATTGTTGACCTTGTACATTGTTATTTACCTGGAACGTACCCTTAGGTAATGCTGACTAGAATTTGTTTCTAGCTTTGTTAGGTTGCTCACCTCCCCTTATCTCTTCTATGCAGGTAGTTTAGGGTGTTGGATAATGGAGGTGATAGCCACATAGGTCCCTTAGTCATTTTGTAACTATGGCCCGGACGAAGCAGACTTGTCGTAGAGTGCCTCCATGTGACCCTCATGTAGCCAAGGTGGCTACAAGAGGTCGAGTCAAGATTATAGAGGAGGCTACTCAGCCTCATGTTGATGTTGATCCAAAGGTTGACCACGAGGCTGAGAGTCCCGATGCTGAGTCTAATCTTGAGGAGACTGCACCAGTCATGAGAAGGAGGTACAAGACTTGTATTGTCCTCTCCAACTGCCCTTTGGGTCGTTAGGATGCCAATGGCAATCCACTGAATAGGGTTGGTGAGCCTTCAATGTTAAGCTTAGATCAAGTCTTCTGAGCCTGAGATTTTGGATGCGAGATCACAAGGAGACAGTTGGGTCTCTCCCGCTTCTACCCTCTCTGATGATGCTTTTGGCAATGTACTTACTAGCGGCTTAGTGAGAAATATCCATTGTGAGATACCTTGTAGAGATTAGCGGGCACACCGACTTTCCCTGGGTTGGTTGGCTTGGTCAGAGCGTTATATTGAGCAGGGGTAGTGTTGCCGCTTCATCTATACTTCCGAGACATTACTGCGTACTTCAAGATGTGTTTGACACAAATCACCCAAAAAGTATCAAGTACCTTTTAACGATGTTCGTTTTATATAGGGAGCTAGGCTGGCCTCAGCCTACTCCTTATGAGATCGGATATTATTTTGATTTTAAGTCTACTCTGAAGGAGAATAGGACTGGGTACTTCTACTTCATCCGAGTCGATCACCAGTGGTTGGGTGACACCAATAGTATAACTATGTCAAAAGTTGGTGGGTATGCCAAGAAGTACTATATTGCTTAAGCCTTCCGAGAATTGGACACTACGAGTTTTGGTGAGTGCTGTTCTTCAAATGCTCTATCCCCACATTACAAATGAGGGATAGGGTGAATCATATCTTGTCTCTTTTGGCGGAGAAAAGAAACATACTCAGGTTGACAAGTGTGACCAACTTCTAGAAGTATGGTTTGTACCCTCCCGCTCCTCTAGTTGTGGGAGCCCCAGTTGTAGAGGTAGCTTGTCTTGGAGATGGACAAGTTCCTAACCTAGATAACGACGTACCTTTATCTCGTATAGCAAAGAATTTGGAGAGGAGAGAGAAAGGCCTCCAATGATGCTTGGCTAGCGGGGATCCAATTAGTGATGCTTCTCTCCGAATAAGGCCTGAAGGCTAGACTCGTGAGGGACCTGCTCACCCCTTGCCTACATCTAGAGGCAAGGGCAAGGCAATTGAAGAGAATTCTGATAGTTCCTCTTCTGAGCATGATGGTATTTGATAGTTGTTATACCTGAAATTCGGTAAGCACATCAGAGGAAGACACGTGTCGAGCTGGAAAAAACGAAGAACTCAAACACGCTAACGAAAAGTATACTTAGTATGGAACAACTCGTTGGAAATATAATTCACAGGGTATGTTTATAACTCGGCTGGCTGAATAGCCTTCTGCGAGACAGAAACGTACAAACTACTAACTTATTGATTTACGAGAAACCATTTGGGTGCACGCATTCATGACGAGGTCTCAACCTCCCTGCGTGAAAGAGAAAACGACAACACTAAAAATACTTAGCGTATATTATACGATATTCAAACTGAGTATAGATGGTATGCATGCGAGGAAGATCATCTCGACACCAGAAAGTATAGTTATCAGAGTTAAAACAATATTAGTCTCAAGAAGCCAAATGACAAGCAACTACTCGCTATCAAAGTGATCTTTGCTCCATTCTCGGCGAGGCATCCCTATGAGATAAGGCTTACCATATATTTTTGATTACGCGTTCATCTCGGCCCAATAAAAGCTGGATATTCACAACTGTGTAAAAACCTCATTTATTTGGCTTAATTTGTAATCAGATCCCGTAATTTTAGGGATAATGGCTGTAAACATATTTTGGTTAGCTGTGTAATTAACTGCCACTATGTAATTATAAATAGTGACAGAAAAGATCAAAAGGAGGGGACGAAAAAACTCTTATGAAAGAGGCCCTAAAAAAATACTCAGAAATCTGAATAAGATTGACTTGTGGACTATGCAGAATTTTAACTTCAAAACCACGTAAAAAACTCGGTGTTCATATTTTATTTTTCTATAGCTTTTATTTTTTCTGTGTTGAATTTATCATCGTGAAGCTCAAATTTGGTTAATGAAAATCTACGTTAACAGTTTCATGCTTTCATTGAGAGCCTCTGTGAAAAAGCTCTGAAATAGCCCCATGACATAAAAGTGATGGATGATACCAAAGATAATAATCGTCAAGAAGGAATCAATCATCATCCTGGAAAAGAACTATTGAGTCCTCAGGGATCTATCGAGTCATTGCATGAACATAATGCAAGCCCCAGGAAGACGCAGTATTGGGGCCCCTGGCTTGACGCACCTTGGATGAGCAACAATCGGTCCCTCCCTAACCAGGTTGATGAGGATGGAGCTTACAACCCAACCAGATACATACCAGTCGTGGAATTAGAAAACTGCCACCTTAGGCGTCGATTCGAGGAAGTAAACTGGCGTAATACCGAGTTGGAGTGTGAAATAGCTACAGTAAAGGCCGCGCGGGAAGATGCTACCCAAAATCAACCTGACCTTGGGAAAAAGAGATTCACAAGGCAAACCTCACGGCTCGCAGACCAAGGGGCAGAGGATAACCCAAAGATATACTCAAAATCCTCAAAAAATGCAACGTGAGGGAACTAAGGAAAACCTAAAGACACAACCTGAAATACGTGGAATATCAGACGAAAATCACCAACCCACTCATTCAAACCCTTGTAGGAAGAAAAAGGTGAGTCAAACCTTGAGAGGAAGGGCAAAATCCGACAACAATCATGACAAGAGTGATCTACGAGAATAAGCTTGACCTTCGTCAACGACTCGCTTCAAGGCAAAAATATTCATTCCATTTATGAATGAGTGAGTTGGAGAATAAGTTCAGAGGGCATCAGGTCACGAAACCTAGGAGACAAATGGGGCACAATACTGTTGGAAAACCTGATTTGGAGGCCTCGGGATCAAAGAAAAAAGATGATTCCAAAAGAATGCTCAAGGATAAGAAGCCCAACAGGTATATTCCTCTTTATGCCAAATATATCGAGCTCAATGAAACCCGGGAAAAAATATTACTCGTACATGTACAAGAAGCCATTTTTGGCGAGCCAAGACCTATGAAACATGTGAGGTGCAAGAGGGATCCAAATAAGCAGTGTGAATACCATGGTGATATTGGTCATACCACGTAAGAGTGTCGTCAGTTGAAAGATGAGATTGAAGATCTCATATCGCAAGGACACCTTTAACGATATATAAAGGGGCAGGAAAATGCCTATGAGCAATTCGATCTGTCCAATAACTCGAGTTACTGAATATTATAACCCTCTTCCGCGAGAAGAAGGGACACTTTGGTTATCTCGAGAGGGAGCGGGTCATAAGAATACAAAGGGCAGTTACTCCGGTAAAGCAATTGTGGAAAAGAATTGCGACGTTAGTAGATATCGGCCCACTGTGGTTGCCATATAAAGCAAGCACATGGAAAGCTGGACGTCAACCAGTAGCAGTCGACGAAAAACAACTAAAATTGGGATTACTTTACCTGGAACCCCAGTATATGTCGAGGATTGACCCTGAATATTGAAAATGTGAGAGTATGTTGGGGATTGACCCTGGACATCAAAACCCGTTTTATCAAAACCAGATGCTCCTGGAAGATTGATAAAATAAACAATTGAACTGGGGAAGTTCTTTTGAGATTAATGATTGTAAATCACATTATTGATGAAATATTTTGAGTTCCAGTTGTGAATAAAATAATCATTTCTTTCAAACAAGTAATTATAAAGTGTAAACCCTTTAAAAATTACTTGAGGGGCATATATGTATGATTAACCAAAATTTATCTGGAAATACATAATACAATGCAAACCCATCGTTTGAAAAAAAGGTCCTCCACCAAACCTTTTTGATGGAAGAGGGGTCAAACTGTTATAACTCCCTGACAAAACCTTTTCGATGGAAGAGGGGTCAAATCGTTATAACGCCTTGATCAAACCTTTCTGACAAGAAAGGGATCAAACAACTATAATTTTTGATTTACAACCTATCTGACGAGAAAGGAAAATCAAAAGTTATGACTAGCGCATAAAGCTGAATACTAACAGCTCGTGCTAAGCGAAAGTATTAAACGAGACATCCAAATGTCTTGAAAAAATACTTAAACCCAACACGTGGGTAACAATTTTAACTAATCATGTAAGAAATGAAAATTATATAAGATGACAAGTTCATCAAAAATATATTTGAATGTGCTTAAAATAAGATCATTTTCGATGATAGCGAGATGGAATCGATGATGGCTCGCAGATTGAGGACAGACAGATAAGCTGCTCGCACGTAAAGTATGAAATTAACTACTTCACGTCTGAAGAAAGGACAATCAATGGAAACCCCTAATAAAATTTATGCATGTGATAGTTTATATTGTGAATAAAACGCAAGCGAACGTCTGCATGATAAAGTTTACACTTAAAAGTGAGAGGCATTAAAAAGCAAAGTTGGCCGTCAAACCTTCCAAATCTGTCTTTACAAAAAAGTGCCATTAGGGGCAAAACCATTGTCTCAGCCAAAGGGCCATTTCTTAAAAGAAAAAAAGGGAGATAAATGAACCAAGTCTACATGCTGGGAGACCTTGACAGATCTTCCTCTTCTTCCTCAACCTCGCCGCCTTCTTCCTCCATCTTGGTCTTCTCGCAAAGAGCTAAAGTTTCCTCTTCCTTCTCCTCTAAGAAATTTATGAAGAAGAAAAGAGAGAGAGAGGTTCGGCCAAGGAATAGAAAAGGGAAGGCTCAGTTTTTCTGAAGAGAGAATTTTCTGACAGAAAAGCTTATTCAAAGTTATGATGTTTGACTGAGCAATCACTTTCTATATATAGGCAACTACTAGGTTTATGTTAGGAATTATTTGGCATTAAAATAATAAAAATATCAATTTGAAAAACCTAAATAAGTGGTCGGCCATGGTGTGTAGAATGGGCCCCACTTGGTTTTGCAGTTTTCACAAATTTTATTTCTATTTTCTCAAAAACGCCAATTTTACCAATTCTAACCATTTAAATGCCAAAACTAATTATTTAATAACTAAAATAGATTATTAAATAATATTGTCATTTAATTTAATTATTAATTAGACATATAAAGTCCATTAATAAATAAATAAATCTAGAATCTCTTTTCTTTACAATTTCGCCCCTGCTTAGTAAAAATACACAAATTAGACATAGTCTAACTTTAGAATTATAATTGATTAATCACGAATCAATTATTGAGTCTTACAAGCAGTATGTTCTCAACTAGAATGGAGACCATGGATCTATATGTTGAGCTTCCAATAAGTGAACCGAATTTATTAAGTAAATTCCTACTTATTAATTTTTCGTTGAATCCACTCTTAGAACTTAGAATTGCACTCTCAGACTTATATAGAGCATATTATATGTTCCACGATATAGATATGCTATCTCATTTAACCATTGTTATAATCTTATTGTGATCAAAGATCCTCTATATAGATGATTTACATCGAGATGGGATAATTTTACCTTTCTCACCCCTCAATGTATTTTGCCCCTTAAAACACTTAGCTACCTGTAAATTGTGTTTAGTGATCTAAGAATTAATCACTTAAACAAGAGCTCATCCATTTACTTCTATTTGCTAAGCTCGAAGGGAATCATCACTTGACTTCTATACACCAGTAGAAGCTATAGATTCCATATTTATGTTCAGCACTCCCACTCAATCATACTATCATGTTCCGAAAATATACATATCACCCTGACCCAAAAGTAGGCTTAACTAATAAATCAAAGAACATGAATAGTACTCCTGAGTTGAGCCTAAGCATATCAGGATTTAGATTCTTTTAATCTTAAGATCAACTACTGATATTGACTTGGAAAGATATAACGCTAAGTTTGTAATATCTTAACTAAGTTGCAATATCGGTCCAGTCCAATGTATACTCCATACATTCAAAACTAGTATACTTTACTAATGTCCTGGAAAGAACACAACACTTACTCCAAGTGTAAGTACACATTATCGCTGATTATCACATTAGTGTAAATCCAAAACACTGATGAAACAGGGACTTAGTCTTTTGATTCATATGATCACAATCACATTCCACTGTGTTGACGATACTGTAATTGTGAATAAACATATGATCTGGATTTAACTGATTTTGTGTATAAATGTAATAAACATATTAAACCATTAGCATGTAAAATTCATGCAAACATAAATCACTTCAAAATTTCTTATATTGATTACTAATCAGATTATAAAGAGTTTTATTTAGGGCATAAAACCCAACAAACTACCACTTGCACTAATATAAAACAAAGTGTGCAAATAAGTCAATTTGATGTCTTGATCTTCAGATCAAGTGTAGTATATTTGAATCCACCCAAACTAGTTCATAAATATATTTATGAAACATCCTTCACTATATGCTTTACTCATCAAGGGATACTGAAATCCTTACTGTTTTAAAGTACATCTGAATGAACAGAAGACATATCTCTCATATTTTAAAATATGAAATTGAGATAATACAACGTAGACTTTTCTTCAGTAATATAACTTTCTGGTAATTTCGAATTTACAAAGTTATAAGTCTTCTCTGGTAGAGCTTGAATTATTATAGAATAACTCCTCCAGCCCCAAAGTAACCACCATCTCATAATTTTCGAATGAGTTGGTGAGATACAAGGATAACTGATACACAGTTCCTTAATATCTAACATATAGATCACTTTCATAAATCTTTCTTGAATATCTTCTAATGTTCCCTATTTGATTACATCTCAGATAGCTCCCACTCAATAGCAGATGTCTGGTTAAATAATATTTTTAACCTCTGATTGTTTAGAGAGTTATCTAGTTGTGACTTTTGTATTAGTCTGAAACTTTAAGTTAAGACTAAGTCATCAACATAGCAGACTAGTATTTGAAGTGAAAAATACATGCCAGAGATTAAGTAATCAAAATTAAGATACCATAAAATTTTATGAGGATTAAGAATTCTTGGTTCAAGTCATTTGAATAGACTGAACTAGAGTTCTTTATCTTATTCTCATAATTCTGACAAGTTATACCTATCCATGTGAATGGTTAGATTTGCTTTTCAGTAGTGTTCTTAAGTACCTATCACAAGTATCAACCTAATGAAGATGGGTATAGAATTTTAAAATTCTCCCACTCAATTAAGGTAGTGTGAAACTTTATCAAAGAACTTTTTATAGGTATCAAACTTTTACTACAACAGTAAAACTAAATTGGAACATACAATCAAGATCAAGGATTTATATTGATAATAGCTAAGTCATTATATTACTTCCATGTTTAAAGAAAATATGTGTTACATAGGGTATTGTGGAAAAAATTCCACCCCTAAGTATATAGAGATTATGATCCACCCCTAAAGGTTGTAAAGATCATGATTCTCTAAGTGTTATAGAGTTTATGTGGAGTTGAATACTATCCAGAGTTCATTAGATATAAAAGATCGTTGAACTGCATAGTTTTCTTAACTTTTCTCCACCCCTATCAGATCAAAAGATCCTTTTATTAAACAAATTCTTAATAATTGTATTAGAATTAACAATTATTAATAAACATAGAATTAATTTCTAGTGTTTATTTAATATAACTCTATGAAGAGTTGTAAATATTATAAAATTTGCATCAATAATAAAAACACTTACACATACAAACATATAAATATAATGTGGTAATTGTGTTGAAAGATAAAGTAAATGAAGCTCAATCTCATAAATTGCAATTGGTTTGAATTCGAAAATAAAATAAACTTTATTAATAATAAAAAAATGTATTGCAACAATATGAGAAAAATAGGGATAAATATCCCTAACTAAAATTCGAAATCCAAATTGTCTTTAAACTAAAACAATTAATTCAAAAATAGATAGAAGAGCTTCATCTTCATCTAGACGACATCACCCTTGGTCCAGCTTTCCGATCCAACTCATCTGAGTTCAAGTAGCTTGGCCTATAAGAAGAAGAAACAAATAAACAAAGTTAGTCCAGAATCATAAATCCAATTGAATAATAATTCACTAAAACTATTAAAGTTTATAAATAGAAATACCTTGTTTCTTTGCAAGAAGTTTAGGACACTGGGGTTTCCAATGACCTTTCTCATTGCAGTAGAAACACTTTCCTTTGAGTGTAGCATCACCAGAAGCAGCATCCCTTTTGTTTTTCATGGCTTTTGCAGCTTCTTGGTGTTTTTCCACTTCTTCTTCGTTTTGGGCTTAGAAACAGATGCAATATTTGCTTCAGCTTTGACCGTCCCATTACCATTCCCAGAATTTTGAGGCTTATTCCCTTTCTTCTTGGGTCCTCCAATCAAATTTTCATAAGTTTGAAGGTCATTGACTTACTCATGAAAGTCAATGTCCTTCTTATTCCTGACATAATTCGATGTATAGGGCAGAAATGCTGGAGTCAGACTATTCAAGATAAGGCTTACTTGAGTAGTATGATCCATTTCAGCACCATGATCCTGGGCTTCTTGGAAATAACTTTCCATGAGGAGAACATGATCACGCACGTTTTGATGGGGTTCCATCCGTGCATTGATATACTTCTTAGTCGCGTCAAAAGGTGACTGAAGAGATGCCCTACCGAATAGCTCAATTAACTTTGTCATTACTTCAGCAACCTTTTCGGTTTTAGAAAACTGAGTTTTAAGGGTGTCAACCATGTTGGAAAGCATAAAGTTGTTGGAAATTATTTTACCGGGATCTAGATTTACTAACAAGTATGTTGGATTAACAACCTAATATGAATTCTAAAACAATGAAAATAAACACATATAAAGTTAGAAAACCTTACAGTAGGTGCAGCGGAATAATATGACTCCTTCCGTTCAGATCCCTAGCCCTTGATTTCTTTCTGTAGCAGAGCATCACCAAGATCCGAACCTGGATCTTCTTTTCTCCTTCTTTGATGCCGAAATTCCATAGTCTTACATACTATGATTGAGGTACCACTTGATGTGTGTGGGCACTACTCATCACTCAAGAGAATTTAAAAAATAGAGAAGAAAGAAAGAGAGAGAATGGCGGTTTAATATTGTTTGAGAGAATAAACTGTAAAGTGTGTGTCTGAAACCTGAAGCCTTTACCTTCTATTTATAGAATACCAAATAGGGTTAAAGTTGAATTATTTGGCATTTAAAAATGAAAAATAAAATGAGAAATAGAAGCATTAAGTGGCCGGCCATTCATTGAGGAAAACAAATCCTTCCACTTTTCCAACTTTCCTATTTCATCATTTCTAGTTTCCCATTTTCTCAAAATTGCCAATTCTCTCTTTCAACTTCATAAATGTCAAATCTAATTATTTAATAACTATAATTAATTATTAAATAATATATTGTCATTTATTTTATTTATTAATAAAAACTAATCAAAGTTTCCCAATTAATAAATATACCCTTTAAACTCTCTATTTACTGTTTTACCCTTGCTTAGTGAAAATTCATAAAGTAGACATAGTCTAACTTTTAGAATTATAATTGATTAATTCAAATCAATTAACTGAGTCTTACAAGCAGTATGGTCTCAACTAGTATGGGGACCATGGGTCCATATAACCGAGCTTCCAATAAGTCGAACCGAATTTACCAAGTAAATTCCCTAACTTATTAATTCCTCATTGAATCCACACTTAGAACTTGGAATTGCACTCTCAGTCATATAGAACGCTCTATATGTTCCGCGATATAGACACGTCATTAGTTATCCATTGTTATAACCCTAATATGATCAATGATCCTCTATATAGATGATCAACATTGAAAAGGCACTACTGTTACCGCTACACCTTCAATGTATTTTATCCTTAAAACACTTAACCCTGTATAAATGATATTTAAGCTAAGTGAAATGAGATCTCCATCATTTATCTTCGTTTGGTTAAGCTCGAAGGAAATCATCCTTTACTTTCTATTTGCCAAATAGAAGCTATAGATTCCATATTTATGTTAGCGCTCCCACTCAATTGCACTACCGTGTTCCCAAAATGTAAGTATCACCCTGACCCAAAAGTAGGCTTAACTAACAAATCTAAGAACATGAATAACACTCTTGAGATTGAACCTAACCATATCAGGATTAAGATCATTTGATCTAGGATCAACAGGTGATACTGAATTGAATAGATATTACGGTAAATTTTAATATATCTAATCAAAGTTCAATATCGGTCCCTTCCGATGTATACTCCATACATCCGATACTGGTAAACTTTGCCAATGTCTTGGAAAGGGCATAACACTTTTCCAAGGTGTAAGAATACCTATCGCTGATTATACCATGTCAGTCTAAATCCAGTATTCTGACAAATTAGGGAATAAACTTTTGAACATATAATAAAGATGATATTCCACTGTACTGACAACACTATAATCTTTAACAAACTCATATGTTCTGGAATTAAAAGGAATTCATACATTATATACATATAATCATGAAATAAATCATGTGAACCATGCAACATAAAATGTTATTTATGATCTTTATTAATAAGTAAATCTGATTATATGAAATGAGTTTTATTTAGGGCATAAAACCCAACAAAAGTATAGAGCTTTGTCATTTGCTTTCTGCCCACGCTCATACTTTTCTTTCACGGCTTTGGATGCATTATCCCCCGGCACTTCAGGAGACGGCTCAGTTAACACAAACAAGGCACTTTCTCCTATGAGAGCAATGTTAATGTTCTCATTCCATTTAGGAAAGTTAGATCCATTTAGCTTATTTTCAGTCAACAGTGATAACATGGAATTCATCATGATTATACAGGATACTACTTTTGGGTTTTATGCCCTAAATAAAACTCATTTCAATATAATCAAATTTACTTATTAATATAGATCACAAATAACATTAAATGTTGCATGGTTCACATGATTATATGTACATAATGTATAAATTCATCTGAAACCCTTTTCACATACTTGATCCTGTTTATTGTGCCGTCAACACAATGGAAAGTAAACATGACTATGTGAATAAAGTTTCCTAGATTTATCAGACATAGGGTTTTTGCTGATATGATAATCTACAACAGAGTTTACTAGCATTTGGAGAAGTGCTATCTTCTTTCCAGAGCATTGGTTAAAGTAAAGCTCAGGTTGGATGCATGGAGTATGCATCCATTGGGACCAATATTGAACTTTGACTTAGATTTATTAAAATTACCGTAATATCTATTCAAGTCAATATCGCCTAGTTGATCCTAGATCAAATGTTCTTAATCCTGTTATGATTAGGCTCAATCTTGAAAGGCTATTCGTGTTCTTTGATTTGTTAGTTAAGCCTACTTTTAGGTCAGGGTGATACGTACATTTTGGGAACACGGTAGTGCAATTGAGTGGGAGTGCTAGCATAAACATGGAATCTATAGCTTCTATCTGGCGAATAGTAAGCAAAGGATGATCTCCTTCGAGCTTGACCAAAAGAACATAAATGGTGGAGTACTCATTTCACATAAGCTGAAATATCATTTATACGGGGTCAAGTGTTTTAAGGAATAAATACATTGTAGGGTGTAACGGTAATCTAATCCCTTTACAGTGTAGATCATTCATATAGAGGATCATTGATCAAATTAGGATTATAACAATGGATAACTAATGATGCGTCTATATGGTGGAACATATAGAGCATTCTATGTACTGAGAGTGCAATTCTAAGTTCTATGCGTGGATTCAACGAAGAATTAATAAGTTAGTGAATTTTAGTAATAAATTCTTGATCTACTTATTGGAAGCTCGGTTATATAGACCCATGATCCCCGCACTAGTTGAGATAATATTGCTTGTAAGACTCATGTAATTGGTTTTGATTAATCAATTATAATTCTCAAATTAGACTATCTCTATTTGTGAATTTTTCACTAAGTAAGGGCGAAATTGTAAAGAAAGAGTTTTAGGGGCATATTTGTTAATTATGATACTTTGTATGGTTCAATTAATAAATATGATAAATGGAAATATTATTTAATAATTATTTATAGTTATTAAATAGTTAGAATTGGCATTTAAATGGTTGAATTAGAAAATTGGCGTTTTGAGAAAATCAAATGCAGAAAAGATAAAACTGCAAAATTGTAAAAAGTGAGGCCCAAATCCACTAGTATAGGGCCGGCCACTTTTATAGGAATTTACCTTAATGCCAAATAATTCAAACCTAACCCTAGTGGAATGCTATAAATAGATAGTGAAGGCTTCAGGAAAATTACACTTAAATTTTCTATTTTTCCTTCAGAGAGGAACCTGAGCCTTCTCTCTCTCTATCTTTGGCCGAACCCACTCTCTCTCTCTCTTCCTCATTCAAATTTCGAAATACTTAGTGTATGAGTAGTGCCCACACACAGCAAGTGACACCTCAATCATAGTGAGGAAGATCGTGAAGAAAGACTTTCAGCAAAAAGGAGTTTCAGCATCAAAGATTCAGAGAAAGAGATCCAGGTTCAGATATTGATAATGCTCTGGTACAGAAAGGAATCGAGGGCTAGATATCTGAACGGAAGGAGTCATAATATTCCGCTGCACCCAATGTAAGGTTTCCTAAACTTTATATGTGTTTATTTCATCGTTTTAGAAAGTTCATATTTAGGGTGTTAATCAACATACTTGTGAGTAGATTTAAGATCCTGGTAAAATAAATTCCAACAACTACAAAATAATATAAATCAATAATGGTTTAACACAAAAACAATTCAGAAATTATAAGCACATAGCATGTACGAATGATATGAGAAAATACAAAAAAAAAAATTCAACCCTAAATAATTTCCAAGGTTTTTCAACAAATTTATATCAGTGTCCCGTTTAGGCGAGAGTCAAAGCTACCATCCATTGAATAGAGTTGTCAGCTCATCTAAAATGTTAAACATTCTAGCAACCTTTTATTCGATCAAGATTGGAATCCAGTGTTGTCCCGTTTAGGCGAGAGTCAAGGCTATTCTATCTTATGAGCTTCTACCATTGTTTCATAATTTGCAAGTCAAATATGGTCGCCACCATAAGGGTGATCCATACCATATAAAACACTTACAAACTACTTATCTTTCGAGATTAAACGGTGCGAAATTGCTAATGAACGTTCCTCCATTAGGGAGAATTACTCACTAAAACAAACGCGATGTAAAACAAACAATGGAGATCGAATATCTTAATAATAATAAAGTTCATTCTTTAAAATGTATTTTCTTTATTATTCCAATAGATATATTTATTAAATATCGAATTTAGAATTAAAATTCTAAATAAGAATTTAATTTAATATTTATAAAATTATACTTAGATGGTGATTGAAATAAAATAAATTATTTCCATCTTAGTAGTAATTTTAAATATAAATATTAAGAAAAATTAATTTAAGTTGTATTAATTTAAATTAATTAGCAACTTAAAAATAAATTTTCATAAGAATATATTTATTGTATTCGAAAAATAAAGTATAAAACTATACAAATTTTCGAAAATACTTAAATAATAAATACTTAGAAAAATTACTTCAAGCAAAAATATCACCTATCTAGATTTTCCTTTGACTAATTAATTCAATCTCTAATAATATATTTAAATTTATTTATTTTAAAATTAATCAATAAATGAAAAAATCATTGAATTAAGTTGGTCCAAGAATTAATTAAAATAAATAATTAATTTACAACTTAATCTATTTTTCAAGATAAATTCAAAAAATATTCCATAATTAAAATGCAATTTTTCGAAAATTGATCAACAAAATAAAGAAAAATATATTTTGAAAATTATTTAAATTTAAGTTGAAAAATTAAATTTCAACCTAAAAATTAATTTTCTATTTAATTAAGTGTCATGAAAAATAAATATTTAAATCAACTTAGATATTTAATTTTTCAATTTAATTAAATGTATTAAATTCAAGAAATAAATAATTAAGGGTAGAGAAGGCCTAATTATTAATTTCTAGTTTAATACTAGGAAAAAATATACTTAAATAAAATTGTACCAAAATTAATTATTTAAATAATTAATTTCACAATGTATAATATTTTCCTATTTAAATACTAGAAATAATGAGTAGTCTAGACATAACTATCTAGAAAATATCTTATTTGACTAAGTATCTTTTCAACAAAAATTTGAAAAATATCTAATTTAAGTTGTATAGAAAAAATTTAAAACTTAAATATTTTCAAATTTAAATTTAATTAAATATCAAAAATTAAGTTGTAGCCACTTAATTTGAAAAATATTCAATTTTAAGTTTAAAACTAACTTAAAAAATATCTTAAGAATCTTTAATAACTAATGCCTAGAATTCCTCAACTTAATTTTTAAATTTAAATAAAATATTCAAATTTAAGTTAGATATGAAAAATTAGTTAAAAAATAACTAATTTATAACTTAAATAGGAATATTTAATTAAATAAGCTCCAGAAAGAATCTAGTTAGTTAAAATTCTTTATTTAATTAAATACAAGAAAAATACAAATAGTTTGTCTAGAAATAATATCTAAAAACTAAAAGTGTTTTTCTTAAAATTAACTTTAAAATATAAAAATGAAAATAAATTTTCATATATTTTAAAAGTTAATTATGTTGCTAATTCAATTTTATTAGGTCAAACTAATATAATTAACCTAGTACAGTTATTCAAATCAGGCAAATGGGCCTTCACAATTGGGGTAGTTCATGTGAGGGGGTGTTGGGTTCAGTATGTCGTACCCACTTCTTTGGCTCCCAAATCTCACACAAGGCCCAAAAGAGAGGAATTTAACCTTAAAATAAATAACTGTTATTAATTGAACAGGTCTAAAAACTAAATGGACCTAAATAAAATCTATCATGGTGTGACATTTTATTTAGCAACAACCTATATGCCTCTATATAATAAAATAAACATATCGGCTCACACAGGCACACATTTGGATGGATCCTATCATGTTGCTAGGTCATACACAGATGAAAGAAGATTGTAAAATATACCTGTTACAAATTGTTTACTTGACCAAGGGAGCTATGAGTTAAAATCAGATCATTGGATCTGTAACCAAGTTAACCATGGCTATTTGCAATCAAGCAATAATAGGTTTTAAAAACTTACAAACAAGCTAAAACCACATACTCCTGCAACAAGGTTAGCTGGATAGTTCGATGTAGGATTTATTTAATTTTGAATAATTAAATTTTGAAAATAATTAATTAATTAAATAATAAAAAAATATTTAATTTTTGAAAAAAAATTAAATAAAAAATATATAATTTAATTTTGAAATTATTAAAAAAAATATTTAAAATTAAACTTACAATTTTGAAAAATTAGGTTTCAACTAACCTAAATATCATTTCAAAATTTGCTAACTACTTTTAAAAATTAAATGTTATTTTATAAATAAAAATTAAAAAAAAAATAAATAAATATCTTTTTCAGATTTTAAATTTAATTTAAAAAAATAAAATAACAAAATTTAAAAGTTAGCAAAATATCGTACATCTATTTAAAATATCATGATTATAGTTATCTTATTTTAAATTTAATTAACGTCAAATAATTTAAAAAAAAATATTTAAATTAAAAATTAATATCTGACCTTTAAATTTAAAAAATAAGATAAGATAGATAATTAAGCAAAAAGATAGATATTTACTATTTTCAAATTCAAATTATACTAATATCATGAATTAAATTACAAAAAAAATATTAATTAATTTAATTATGATAATTAGAATTGAAATAGGCATAGTAAATGTCTAAAAGACTCATCGAGGTCGAAGGCCGATATCCATTGATAAAAAAGCTCGCCTACTGCCTCATCCTAACAACAAGAAAGCTAAGACCTTACTTTCAAGCTCATCCTGTTCGGGTGTACACCAACCAACCACTACGACAAATACTGCAAAAGCCAGATTCCTCTAGACGGTTACTCAAGTTGGCGGTGGAGTTGGGTCAGTACAAAATAAACTTCCAACCCTGAACAGCTATCAAAGGCCAAGCCTTGGCCGACTTTGTGGTGGAATGCACACGCAAAACCGAAAGCATCCCAAAAGGTGATCTTGAGTCAACACCACAGCCGAGCAACACTAAAAACAAACCGACCTAGAAGCTACATGTGGATGGGTCGGCCACAGATCAGCTATCCGGCGAAGGAATTGCCCTTGTCACACCTGGGGGCAACACCTGCATGCAGCGGTCAAATTCGGATGCAAAGCCTCCAACAATGAGGGGGAATACGAAGCCCTAATCGCTGGACTCAAACTAGCGAAGGAGATGAAGGTCGAGCGCATTGAGATCTGCAGTGATTCACAGCTAGTGGTAAATCATGTATCTGGCGAATACGAGGCTTGGGGAGAAAAAAATGATAGCATATCTGAGCAAAATACATGATCTGCTCGTACAATTCAAAAGCTACAGCCTTAGACAAATTCCAAGAAAAGAAAATACAACATCAGATGCGTTAGCCCGATTGGCGAATAGCAATATAAGTTACAAGGCGAGCCTGGTCCCGATCCAGTTCCTTAAAAAGCCTAGCATTACTGGCACGGAAGAAATCGAAATGATGGACACATCTCCGAACTAGATGACGCCAATAGCAGCGTATCTCAACTCTGGGGAACTCCCAGATAACCGAAATGAAGCTCGGAAAATGAGAAGAAAGGCAGCACGGTACATCATCGTAGAAGGGATCATGTACAAAAGAGTATTCTCAATGCCACCACTCAGATGTGTCATACCAAATGAAGCTGCACGACTTCTATACGAAGTTCACGACGGATTCTGTGGAAATCATGCAGCCGGACAGAGCTTATCAAAGAAAATTCTAAGGCAAGGCTACTTCTGGCCGACAATGATTGAAGATTCGAAAGCTTATGTCAAGAATTGCGATAAATGTCAAAGATTTTCAAAGATACCAAGAGCTCCGCCCAACGAGCTGACATAAATGCAAAGTCCGTGGCCCTTTGCCATTTGGGAATTGACCTAATCGGATAGTTACCTAAAGGTAAAGGCGGAGTGCAGTACACAGTGGTAGCAGTCGACTATATTACGAAGTGGACTGAAGCCGAACCACTCGCAACTATCACATCAAAGAAGGTTCAAGACTTTATAGTGAAGAACATCATATGCCGGTTCGGACTACCGTACAGAATAGTTTCGGACAACGGCAAACAGTTCGACAGTCAATCTTTCACTGATTTATGTGCGAACCCTGGTATCATCAAAAGCTTCTCTGCAGTGGCACATCCCCAAGAAAACGGTCAAGTTGAAGCAGTCAACAGGACCTTGAAGGATGCACTAAAGAAGAAACTTGAAGATGCCAAAGGAAATTGGCCAGAAGAACTCCCCGAAATTCTATGGTCATACCGTACAACGGAAAAAACAGCAACCCGTTAGACACCATTTGCAATGGCGTACGGTTACGAAGCTATGCTGCCCGTCGAACTCGAGCCACCATCCCATAGAAGGTTGACGTACGATCAAGGTACCAATCACATACTCTTTACAGAATCACTTGATGAAATCGAAGAAAAACGAGCAACTGTAAACTTAAAGTTGGTGGTTCATCAACAAAAGTAGCTCGGTATTTCAACAAACAAGTGAAAGCTCGGAAATTCTTTGTGGGAGATATGGTCCTAAGAAGGGTATTCCTAAACACCAAAGACAGCACGTCAGGTGTACTAGGACCCAACTGGGAAGGACCATACCAGGTGGTCGAAGTTCTCGACTTCGGAGCATACAAACTGGTAAGTATGACTAAAAAATGCAACTCATTCTAGTACCACGGTACTGGAATGGAGAAAATTTAAGGAAATACTACCAATAGAGTACTCAGGTCGGGTAGACCACTTCAAAGTACTCAGGTCGAATAGACCATTTCAAAGTACTCAGGTCGGGTAGACAACATTAAAGTACTATTGAACATTCGCTTCTAAGTGAATGGCCTCTTGGGCGGACTACGCGCAAAGGCTTCGGAAACAAAGTACTCAGGTCGGGTAGACCACTTTAAAGTACAGTTTCTTATTTGTTTTATGTCATGTTAAGCTAAAAATATTAGATTAGATCACTAGCTCTGATGTAAGTTACTACGGTAACTAATATATTTTCGATCAATAAAAGAATAAAGATAGTATTTCCAATTCTATTGAGTCGAAAAAATCAGCATGATTAAAATTTACCTAAAGTGCGTACAAAAGGTTTAGTTGAACCCAAAACACCGAACAGAAAAGCAATATATTTGCGAAAGACAAGTGACCAAGAGTCATACGTCTACTCGGTCACTTGGGGGGCACCTATACCTGTACAAAGCATTTTGTAAACATAAAACAATCACAATTGCACGACAATTATAAACAGAGAATGAAATTCATTAAGGATAATAAGAGCGTATAGTACCGGGATTAAAAGCTGCCCGGTCAGCCCGTTGTCCAAAAAATGAAAAATAATTCCAAGTTTAAAGACCGCTTGGTCGGTCACGATGTCTTAAAGGCCTTAAGGCCACATATAATATATGTATATAAACAGAAGATAAAAAGAGAAGTGTTTAAACAGCTGGAGTCCCAGGCTCTTGGTTTGGTTCTTCTGAGCCAACGGGAGCAGGAGGATCTCTTGTTCGAGCAGGAGAAGCTTCAGCAGCCTGGTCAAAAGCTTGGCCGAAAGTTGAAGCAGCCACCTCTTTCCAACCATAGGCAACTTGGGTCGCGCAGTACTCAAGGTACATGTCCTTAGCGTCGCCCAAGTAGTCGAAGTTGGCTTGGGGATTCGCCTTCCAGAAATCAAAGAAGAGCTCGAGGCCGGCAGTCTCCAAAGCATTGACCTTCTCCTTCAAATGGTCCGCCTCGGTCACCTGGGCGTCCCTCTCCTCCTTTAGCTGAAGAAGAACTTGCCGCAGAGAACTCCTCTCATCTTGAAGACTGTTAACTTCAGCAGATAAAATCTCGATGGTTTCCTCAAAGCAATCAGCAGCCTCGAGGTCTTTTGTTAGCACCAAGATCTTCTTCTCGGCAGCAAATAGCTTCTTGTTGGCCTCACCCAACTCATGACGAACAGCTCCAGTCTCCGCCCTGGCCTCTTCAGCTTCCTTCTTGGCCAAGTCCGCCTCCGCCCTCAAGGTGTCAGACAGAGCCGCACTCTTGACAGTAGCACATTTAGCCCGGGAGTAAGTGTAAGCCAACTTCAAACCGGCCTGCATCAAGGAAAAAAGTCAGCATATGGAGCTAAGTGTGAAAAGTTAAAAGGGAAGTATCAAAAAAACTAACCCTGGTGAGCTCCTTTAAGACTCCGCCCACCAACACCTTCAGAGATGAGTCGTTATCAGTGCCAACCAGTTGCTCACTGACCTCAGGAACCAGCCGGTTCATATAGTGAGCCAGCATCTCCTTGCCCTTCTTAGCCTCTGGCAGCACGGGCAAAGGAGGAGTTGGTGCCGGCACCTGCTCAGGGACCCTCCTGACTAGTTTGGACCCAGTCATTGGTGGCCCAGACTCCTTAGACTTGGCAGATTTGGGAGTAGAAGGATTTCCAGCAGTCAGCTCCTCAGAAAGGTCAATAACCTCTCCAGAAGGTCTCTTCTCCGAAGACCCCTCTCCGCCCTAAAGCTTCTTGGCTGGAGGGGAGGCGCTAGAGCTTCCGCCCATCCTCTTCCTTAGAGCGTCAAGCATCTGCCGAGACATGTCTGCACATAACAAAAACAGCGTGGTTAGCAAAAACCAGCAGAAAATACAAAGCATGAAAGTCAAGAAGCTGAAAAAGAAGTAAAGCGCAGAGTGACTGCCCGCCCAGAAAGTCAGAAGTCCACCATTACCTGACATCGAGTTTATCTCAGACATAACAGCCTTCCCTTTTCCAACAAAGGGATGAGATGGCCGAGAATGTGAAATGGGCTCCCTTATGCAAAGTGCATGTTCAATAGGCCTGGGCGTGGCCAGGAGTTTCTTCTTCCTCTTCAATGGGGTCACCTGCTCAGCCTCGGCTTCATCTTCAGGATTCATAGGCTCCTGAGCATACTGCTTGGCCCGGGCACCTCCCTTCTACTTAGCTTCACGCTTAATTTGAATAAGCTCATCCTCCTCATGTGCTCGTTCAGGCCGGCCAGTGTTGGAAATATTTTAGCAGGATCTACTACCAAGTATGTTTCATTAACATCCTAATACGAATTCTAAAACAATGAAATAAACACATATAAAATTCAAGAAACCTTACATTGGGTGCAGCGGAATATAATGACTCCTTCCATTTAGATCTCTGGCCCTTGATTCCTTTCTCTAGCAGAGCATTATCAAGATCTGAATCTGGATCTCTTTCTCTCCTTCCTTTGATACTGATTCTCCTTCTTGTTGTTCGGATTCTCCTACAGTCTTACACCCTATGATTGAGATACCACTTGATGTGTGTGGGCACTACTCTATCACTCAAGGAATTTTGAAATTTTAGAGAAGAAAAGAGAGAGAGGGGCGGCTAGGCTTTTTCTGAAAGACACAATGTGCAAAGTCATAAGTTTCTTGAAGCCAACACTTTCTATTTATAGAATGCCATCTAGGTTTAGGTTAGAATTGTATGGCATTAAAATAATGGAAAAATAAAATGGTAAAAGCTTTGCATAGTGGGCGGCCATATAAGGAAATTGGGGCTCACTTTGCAATTTTCCTATTTTGTTATTTTTCAATCCCATTTTCTCAAAAATGCCAATTTTCCAATTTAACCATTTAAATGTCAATTCTAATTATTTAATAACTAAAAATTAATTATTAAATAATATTGTCATTTAATATATTTATTAATTTAGACATATAAAGTCTCTTAATTAATAAATAAACCTAAAATCTCTTTTCTTTACAATTTCGCGCTTGCTTAGTGAAAATTCATAAAGTAGACATAGTCTAACTTTAGAATTATAATTGATTAATTAAGATCAATTAACTGAGTCTTACAAGCAGTATGGTCTCAACTAGTATGGGGACCATGGGCCTATATTTTTGAGCTTCCAATAAGTCGAACCGAATTTACCAAGTAAATTCCCTAACTTATTTATTCCTTATTGAATCAACACTTAGAACTTCGAATTGCACTCTCAGTCATATAGAACGCTCTATATGTTCCACGATATAGATACGTCATTAGTTATCCATCGTTATAATCCTAATTTGATCAATGACCCTCTAATAGATGATCTACATCGAATAGGCACTAAATTACCGTTACACCTTCAATGTATTTTATCCTTAAAACACTTAGCTCCGTATAAATGATATTTCAACGAAGTGAAATGAGATCTCCACCATTTATCTCTGTTTAGCCAAGCTCGAAGGATATCATCGTTTCACTTCTAAATTCCTATAGAAGTTATAGACTCCATATTTATGTTAGCGCTCCCACTCAATTATACTATCATGTTCCCAAAATGTACGTATCACCCTGACCCAAACGTAGGCTTAACTAACAAATCAAAGAACATGTATAGTACTCTTGAGATCGAACCTAAATATATCAGGATTAAGATCATTTGATCTAGGATCAACGGGTGATATTGAATTGAATCGACATTACGGTAAATTTTAATATATCCAATCAAAGTTCAATATCGGTCCCTTCCGATGTATACTCCATATATCCGATACTGGTAAACTTTGCCAATGCCCTGGAAAGGACATAACACTTTTCCAAGGTGTAAGAATACCTATCGCTGATTATCATGTCAGTCTAAATCCAGTGAACTGACAAATCAGGGAATAAACTTTCGAACATATAATTAAGATTATATTCCACTGTGTTGACAACACTATAATCTTTAACAAATTCATATGTTCTGGACTTAAATAGAATTCATACATTATATATATAATCATGAAATAAATCATGTGAACCATGCAACATAAAACGTTATTTCTGATCTTTATTAATAAGTAAATCTGATTATATTGAAATGGATTTTATTTAGGGCACAAAACCCAACAAACTCCCACTTGCACTAATATAAAATAGAATGTGCATTTCAAATAATCTCAACACCTTGATATACAAATCAAGTGTAGTAGTAGTAAACTCGTCGTAATAGGATCTGACAGGTTGAATTAAACACAACCTCTTCTCCACCATTACTCTTCCTTAATCACAAAATCCTTGATAATGTGAAATTCCTCTCTATATGTCTACTCTCTTGGGATACTGGATTCTATACTTTTGGCAACTACTTTTGGTTAATCAGGAAATTAACACTAGTAGTTAAGACAAGTTGGAACGGTGCCACAAATGTATAGAATTTTCTTTAGACTGAATAAGTACCTTTCCTGCAACTTTAACATTTAGTCTTGTTAGGTTATTTTTAGCATTAATTTTAGATTAAGTTTAGTATATTTTTAATTGAGTTTTAATCGTGTTTGGAGCATTTTTACGCTTGTTATCTTTTATTTTTGCAGATTTAAAATAGAAGAAGATTAGAAAAATATCAGAGAAAAAGATGGGAAAAAGATAAAAATATCATGATATTTAAAATAGAGAAAACTGTGCAAGAAAATAAAGCTAAAATTCAAGCCTGAATTCGATTGTGTTATGATTGGATTTTGAAAAAATAAAAACATAAAAGTTCTAGATCTCTTTTTTATCTTTCCGGAACATCTTGAATTATCCAATTCCAAGCAATATTGAGAGAGTTATCGCCAAAATACTATCCGTCGACGCAGCAGAAAAATCGTATTTTTATCTCACGTGGGTGTTGGGGGTTTCCTAGTTCGAATAGGCATTTAACATGTGCATTTTTCCATCTTTTTCCATAAAGAGCAGCAGAGAGTTGATTTCAGGAAGCACTTTCAGAGAGAAGAAAGTGAGAGTTCAGATACAGAGTAGAGAGATCAGCTACAATACTGGAGACATACTGCTCAGGGTTTTTCAGGATTCTTCTTTGCTTCTGTTTTTTATTTTTCATCTCTTTTCTATCAGTTAATATGTGTATTTGTGCTTCATTGAACATGAGTAACTAAACACTTTAATTAGGGTTAGATGGATATTGTTTAACATTGTTTTATGGTTTTAATATGATTTATTTTCCCCCTAATTTCTATGTATTCTATTTTATTTGTGCTTAATTACTTTTAATTGTCTGGCCACCAATTAACTGTCTATGATTTTGATGCGAGATCTGAGAAGTGAGTGTCGAATATGCTATAGTAGAATAGAACTGAATTTCGATATAGGACGAGAGTACCTATATGGTTTAGATAGCTTATAGGGTTTCTGTGTTTAATGCCTGTTGCATGTTAAATCTATCACGAGAGTAGAAAGTTTGCATGTAATTGAGGTTTATATATCTGAGAAGACTATAAATTACCTTAGTAAACCTGCTATTGCATAGGAATTAATATTAGGAAAATAATCATATTAGACCATATTCAATAAAAACAATTGAAATCGACACCCTAGTTTATTAACTATCAATTTTCTCGAATCGTTGCTTCCAACTATTTTTCTTATACTTCATTGTTTTTTTCCTATCTTTTATTTAATCAAATAGAAGTAAAAGTTTAATTTCAACGTACTTAACTACACTCCCTGTGGGATCGACCTCACTCCTAGTGAGTCTACTACTTGAAACGATACGTACACTTGCGTGTGCAAAATTATCGCAACAAGTCTCTCTCTGGTAGACCTAGAGATTTCAGATAGGTTTTTACACTTCTCCAAAATCACTACTCCACCCCCAGAGTAATCACCATCTTATCAGTAGACTTTCTAGCACAAAGGCAAGTCTCGAAATCTGATGTGGTGTAGTCTAAGAGTTTTAAAAAACACCCTTATCGACTAAAATATAGTTCCTCTTCTTAATCTTAAGATTTACTTGATTGTCTTCCAATGTTCCTCTCCTGGATTAATCTGATACCTACTCATTACTCCCACTCAACAGCAGGTGTCTGGTCTAAGGCATACTAAAGCATATCTGAGACCTCTCACTGTTGATTTAAGAAATTCTTTCATGGCTTTATCTTTTCTGGAATAGTTGACACTTTTCCTTAGATAAATAAAATCTATGCCTAGAAGTTGTGAAGCTTCTATAGATTGCCTTTGGAAAGAAAATGCTTCAGCATCTTACTAAAGTAAGTTGCTTGCATTAGAGTAAGTAATTACCAGGTATACCATAAGCCATAGGTTTAGATAAACTCAAACCTATAATACTAGGAACATGAAGTTTTGTTAAGTCTATTGAATAGACTTATTAACGAAAATTTCCTTTTATGTCCTTGTAATAGAAAACTTTAGGTTATTCCATGTGAATGGATTAAACCATAGTTCTATTGGCTTTTCTTCTTAGTTTCTTATCTAGACAATCCATTACTTGTTTAAAATTACAATGGATTTTAATCACTAATGTCTTCCAAGTCATAAGAAGGTGAGTTCTTAGAAACTCTCCCACTACGACAAGGTACCGTGAATTGTGTCTAAGAAAACTAAATGGTATTGACCTCTTCGGTTGTGTCAAAACTACAGAGGTAGTGGGATCATCTTGTAAATAATAAGATGATAGAACACTTTTGGAATCAAAAAAATATCTCCTTTATTTGCTACTCCATTTTCAGACTTAGTCATTTTCTTAGAAAAATAGTATTTGTTTAAACAAACACTTTCTTATCTAATGACTATGGGATGCTCCACCCCTAATCACTTAGAATAGCTAACAAACATGCAAACTATGGTTAACAGTTCTAGCTTTTCTTAAGATTTTGATTAGGTCATCCATGAATCTAGTAATGATTTACATTAAGTATACAACCATTGCATCATTCTGAAATTATATTACCATAGAAGGATTTAGGCAACGACTAGTAACTAATCATCAATATGCAAATCGAATTTCTGGGTTGGTCAGTTTGGATATAGTTCAAAAGATCAATTTAATGATCTTTGAACTGCATATCTACTAACTATTTCTCCACCCCTATCAGTTCGCAAGATCTTAAACCACTTACCTTAATAGTTTTTCACCATTGCTAGAAATTCATGAAATTTTTCAAACATTTCAAATTTCTTTGCATAAGGTAAAATCTAGAGTGATCATTTTAAGAATACAACGAAAACTCATATCCACCCCTGAATGTACATCCATCTGCGAATGAGATGAACTTACTTTCAGTGGATATAGGCATATTAACTCTTTGCAAAGAATGATCTTGTCAAAACCACAATGAACAAGATACAAATGCCATAGATTTAAAAAATATGTGGTTGTATCTTTTTATGACTTAGGTTTAGTTACATCAAAGAGTTCTTAGAATAGTGCAAGTAGATTCTGGTCATAGAATACTAAACTCATACAGTTTGAATCCATTGAAAGAAAATGGTTATTAAACACTTGTGAAAGTGTAACTGTATAATTAGTAATTCTTTCTTGGACCACCACTACTAATCTAACTCTAAGTCTGATTTACCCATACAAGTAGGAGATTTCTAAGATTGACGATTTTTATCATTTTGGGATAGAATTCCGGGAATATAATCATATGCGTCATTTAATATAGAATGACATAAAATGATTTATAGACCATTCATCCAATGATATGTTATTAAGCTAATTCGAAATGAATAAGCTAAGAGGAATTAGGATAATTTCGTTTTAAATAAGAATCTAACGATGCTCCGATCAGCGAGAGTCAAAGTAATCTTCTTTATACAATCTTCTTGTTTCATATTGTAAATACTAGTCTAAGGTGTCATCAATTGATGAACAGCTAGATTTTGCATTTACAATATTTATCTTTTGAGATCTAACACTATTATGTTTGTCTAATGGTGACAACCCATTAGGGATTTATCCCATTAGAACAACAAACCAAGTTAGACCAACAATGTAGATTCGAAATTAAACTACAATTTAATAACAGAAAATAACATGGTGCAATATAAATTCATACACAATTCAGAAATTATTAAACATATAGCAAGTAGGAATGACAAGTGAAAATACCAAAACATACAATCCTAAATAATTTCCAAGGTCTTCAACAAACTTATATCAGTGTCCTGTTTAGGCGAGAGTCAGGAATACCATCCATTGAATAGAGTTGTCAGCTCATCTAAAATGATAAACATTCTAGCAACCTTTTATTCGATCAAGATTGGAATCCAGCGTTGTCCCGTTTAGACGAGAGTCAAGGCTATTCTATCTAATGAGCTTCCACGATTGTTTCATACTTTTGTAAGTCAAATACAGTCGCCACCATTAGGGTGATCAATACTATATAAAACACTTACAAATAATATTATCTTTCGAGATTCTACAGCATTAAATTGCTAATGAACGTTCCTCCATTAGGGAGGATTACTCACTAAAACAAGAACTATGTAGAACCAACAATGGAGATCAAATGTCTTAATAATAAAGCTCATTATTTAAAGTGTCTTTTCTTCTAATATTTATTTTAATCAATTTATTTTAAATATATATTTATTTCATTAAAATTTCCAATTTAGAATGAAAAATTCTAAATATAAATTTTAATTTAATATTTATAAATTATACTTAGATGGATATGAAAATAACATGAATTATTTCCATCTTAGTAATAATTTCCAATAAATATTTACAAAATTATTCAATTTAAGTTGTTTCAAAATTAATTTAAATTAATTTACAACTCAAATTTAATTTTATATAAATATCTATTGCAATTCGAAAAATTGAAGTATAGAAGAATACTACTTTCGAAAATGCTTGTCAAATAAAATAAAAATAAAACCTGGAAAAATTATTCTAATTTTAATGTTGGCCCAAAATTAATTTACAACAAAAATATAATTTTCCTATTTAATTAAATATTTAAAAAAAATTAAAATATTTAAGTATCATGATGAAAATCAACTTAAATATTAATTTTCTATTTAATTAAATACACTAGAAAAATACTTCAAGCAAAACAGATAATATCTATCTAGACTTTCATTGACTAATTAATTCAATTTCTAATTATAATATATTTTAGTTCATTTATTTTAATTAATCATTAAATGAAAAAAAATCATTGATTTAAGTTGGTCCAAAATTTAAATAAATAATTTTCAACTTTAATCTATTTTTCAAATAAAATTCGAAATTTCTGCATTAAAGAAATGAAATTTCGAAATTGATAAAAAAAAAGATCAATAAAATAAAATAAAATATATTTAGAAAATTATTCAAATTTAAGATATTTAGAAATGGGATTCCAAACTTGAAAATAATTTTCCACTTTAATTAAATATCATAAAAATAACAATATTTAAGTATCATGATGAAAATCAACTTAGATATTGAAATTTTCAATTTAATTAAATGTATTAAATTCAAGAAATAAATAATTAAGTATAGAGGAAACTTAATTATTAATTCTAGTTTAATACTAGGAAAATATACTAAACTTAGATTGTACCAAAATTAATTATTAAACAATTAATTTCACAATCAATGATATTTTCCTATTTAATATTAGAAATAATAACTAGTATATAAATAACTATCTAGAATATATATCATTAACTAAGTGTTTTTCTAAAATTAACTTTAAAATATTAAATGAAAAAAAAATTCATGTTATAGTGAGATTTCTCTCACCTAGAAACTCGAGACCAGACTCCTCTTTAAAGGACACGTGTATTCGGATTTCCAATGAAAGCCGAATGTCCATGAGAGACCTCTCGAAGTTTGGACCTCGCTCAGGATGAAACCAGCGAGATACTGCGAGTGCGACTTAAGTCGCACCACGGAACCATCATGCAGGGTTGATCCAACTCGCATATGTCAGAACATGTGCGAGTGTCCCCTCTATATTTCCGCGACAAGTATAGAGACTAACTCCCTATGATGCAGTTAGGTCCCAACGACCCAATAGCCCTGGCAGACCAATATAAGTTCGCAAGTCCAGGCTTTACTGGCTTCAACATGCGACGCCTACAAGGGGCGATTACTTAAGGACGCGGACGTTCCAAACGTATTGGCGATCCTGCGAGCTCAACAGACGGAACATGAACGGTCAACTCGAAGATGTGGAAGACGCATACGTTGATGAGTTCAGTAACTGTCATACATTTATTAATGTTAACGTTGTTTGAGTTTAGTCATTGCAATTTAATGTGTAAATAATGGATTAACAATAAATGTGATCCTCATGTAACCGATTGGACACCTTCTTTGTATATAAAGGGGTGATCCACCATGAAAATGCACCTACGAATCCCTTGCTACAGTGGACTAAGCAGAACAAAATCTGACTGAACCACTATAATTCATCGTCTTGTTTACTTTTTCCAGCCTTATTGTCTGTTCTTACACTCCCAATCGAGTATTCGCCATTCTAGGTTGAATACTCGCATTTGTCATCTCTCAAATAATTCTCTTTTTTACCAGTTAAATTATACTTTTTGGTGTTGCGAAATTTGCTCGACAACATTTGGCGCCGTCTGTGGGAAATCGACTGTAAGATTCTATTCACTTCAAAGAACACCACTCATCATGGCTGGAAATCACGCTAATGGAGCTAACAACGAATCCATCAATATTGGAATGATGAGCGTACCATTGCAGAGCCGGAGTGCCACGTAGACGTCATCAACGGCGGGGTAGGGAGGAGCAACATCGGACCACTCGGCCTATTTCCGAAACAGCGGGTCCTCGAGTCGGAGGCACGTCCACACCACCCAGGCAACCATGCACTTTCCCCACATCACCCGGCGGTCGTGTCGAAGGAGTGGTCCGGCTCACGGCCCGATCAATACGCTGCAATCCGGGATCGAGTGCGAGCACTACAAGCCGAGGTAGATGGACGGAGCCGAGCTCGGCATGCCCTCCTCGGGTCCACCGCCGTCGCAACGAAAACCCTCGGGTAACGGTTCTAGACGTCCGACTAGCAGGTGCACGCAGGGAACGAAGAACTGATCCTAAAATCTTGGACTTGAATCACCCGACGTCAAGAGACCAATATGCAAGGTTGCCTAATCAGAGCGCGCAAATCGACGAGGATCCTGAGCGCCGCAACCCTCGCAGTCGTCCACCTCGAGATAACGACGCAGAGTCAGCCTCCTCATCCTCGCATGGCCGCACTCCGAGCAGGTATACGAGGGTACGGCTCCTGTGCGGCACGGCAAGGAGGACACTATCGTGTGCCAGGGTGATACGCGTGATCATCTCAACGCAGTCTTTAGGGGCGCGCTCCGCGGCCCGCATAACACGGAGACGCTCCATGATCCCCATACGGGCGATCGGGGTGTCAATACGGTGTAACAGCCGCCTATCGCGCGTCGCGACCCCGGGATTAATATCCCCTCGAACCTTGCCGCGATAGCCGCGAGCCCCGGTTGTAGGAACTCCAACCCACAAGCGGCGGGAGGAATCGATCAAAGTATGTACGCAAGCCTTGAAGATGCTCGAGCGACGAGCGGAAGCCCATATACAAGCTCGCACGGCACCTCGCCTTTTACCGCAGAAGTGCGGCAGGCCCAACTTCCAAAGGGGTTTCGTTTATCCGAATCCCTCAAATATAAAGGTACTTCTAACCCGTTAGATTACCTAGAAAAGTTTAACACTATAATGGAAGTGGACCAGGTACCGCAACTTGCGAAATGTCGCATTCTCGCGGCCACACTCGAGGAGAATGCCCATGATTGGTTCACCCAATTACCAGAGAATTCGATATCGACGTGGGAGAACTTCGTCGATTTATTTCTCACACATTTCCAGGCCACGATGACGTATAGGCCACCCTATACGACTTTGGCGAACATCAAGCAAGAGCCTGGTGAGTCTTTGCAGAATTATTTCAAGCGTTTTAACGCCGAAGTAACAAAAGTTGAGAAGGCCCCCGAGTCTTCGCTTGTTTGCATGCTAATAACAGGTATCTTGCCAAGAACCGACTTCTGGAAGGAACTACAGGCCCGAAGGCCAGAATCCTTGGTAGAGTTCTTCGCCATGGCCGAACCTCATAAGAGAATCGAGAATTCCTTGGCGGAGTTGGAGAAGGGCAAGAAGAAACGGCAATCACCCATACCGCGGTCGCGGTCGCGGTCCCGCAGTCCGCGAGGAAAGAATTCCAGGGGCCGAAGCCCCAGAAGACGCAGTCCACGCAAACCTCGGAGCCCGAAGTTGGCTAAGTCACCCCCAAAAAAGGAGTCCTCGCCCAAAAGAAAAGGGGGACCTCGCTTCGTCAATTATACCGAACTTGCCGTACCTCGAGACCATATCTATGCGATTGAGGAAAGGAACGGCGTCTTCAAGAAGCCGCCCCCCATCAGGGGAAATCGCGACCGAAGAGATCCCAAAAGTTACGCAATACCACAAAGACATCGGTCACACTACCCTTGAGTGTTGGGTCTTGCAGGACGAGATTGAGGAATTGATCAGAAGGGGAAAGTTCGACAAATATAAGAGAAATGAGGAAAGACATCTCCAAGCGGATGGCAAAGAAGATGGTCAGAACGCGAGTGGCTCGAGAACGCCTCGCAACATTTTAACCATAATCGGAGGACCGCATATCGCAGGCGACTCTCGCAAGTCACAAGAAAGGTATGCTAGAGAAGCTAAGGAGAGGCCGTTAACCAATGTAAATAATCTTGGTGAACGGCCGGAGAAGCTCTTCAAGAAAGAATGCGAAGACATTGTCTTTATGGAGGGCGATGCGAGATGGGTCCACCACCCGCATTCTGACGCACTCGTGATAGTCGCCAATATAGGTGGAGACAACGTCCATCGCATATTGGTCGACAATGGAAGTTCGGTAAATTTACTGAACTTCCAAGCCTTCAAGCAAATGGGGTTACAAGAAAAGGATTTGCGGCCAATGACATCGAGCATCTATGGCTTCTCGGGAGATGTCATAACAATCAAAGGAATGATAAAACTCCCAATCACTTTGGGAAGCCCGATAAGCGCGCAAGTCGAGGGCCGACTTCGCAGTAATCGACCAATACTCAGCGTATAACGCCGTGATTGGACGGCCAATTCTGAAGGAGATGAAGATCATAACTTCGATCTATCATCTAACAATGAAGTTCCCCACTCCCTCTGGAGTAGGATCAGTAAGGGGAGTCCAATCTGACTCTCGAGAATGTTACAATGCAGCTGTCAAGCTCGCAGAAAAAAGGACAGTTAATGTTATTCACCTTTTGAATGCACCACCACCTCGCCAGGAGATCCTCAGGATCGAGGAGGTACCGCACGTGGACAACCCAGACTTGGACCCAAGAATCCTTGATCACACCGCCGCAGCCCAAGCCGCGGAAGACACAATCGAGGTACCTATAGATCCTATGGACAATAATAAGATTTTAAAGATTGGTTCTAGATTAAATATACAGTTGCGAGAACGCTTGACGACTTTTCTAAAACAAAATCTTGACATTTTTGCCTGGAAACATTCAGATATGGTCGGGATATCTCCACAGGTCATGTGTCATCGCTTGAACATTGACCCAGAAGTGCGAGGTGTCCGACAAAAGCGCCGCAAAATGGACCCCGCGAGGTACCAAGCGCTGCTCTACGTTTTGAATTCTCTGCATCTAACAATGAAGCCGAGTATGAGGCTTTAATCGCAGGTCTGAAATTGGCTCTCGAGATGAAAGTCGAATATCTACAAGCATTTAGCGACTCTCAAATCGTGGTATGTCAAGTGAGTGGAGAATACCTAGCGAGAGGCGGAAGATTGGTTAAATACTTAGCCATCGTTCGTGAAATAATGCAGAAGTTCAAACATGTAGTTGTGTCTCGAGTACCGCGTACTCAAAATGCCCACGCAGACGCATTGGCCGTGGCCTCCACCGAAGCCGAATTACTCGATGTAATTAGGTAGATGTATTGTCTCATCCAACCATAGATCGAGCAATCATGGAGATCGATGACGTTCGGGAAGATGCACCGGATGACTCCTATCCTCACATACCTTGACAAGGGGCTCCTACTGACGATAAAATAGAAGCAAGGAAATTGCAACAACGAGCAGCCGTTATGTGATATATGACCGAGTTTGTATCGCACGAAGTTTTAGTCGACCACTTCTCAGATGTATCGGTGGAGAAGGTTGCGGTTACATCCGGCGTGAAGTGCATGAGGAATTTGTGGAAATCATACGGAGGTAATTCCTTGCCTTAAAAATGATGCGACAAGGATATTACTGGCCAACATTGCGACAAGATGCCCTCGCATTTGCAAAAAAGTGTGATAGATGCCAGCGAATAGCCACTTACACACACCAACCCCCGAGTAACCTCCATTCTATCACAAGTCCCTGGCCCTTTGCAATATGGGGAATTGATTTAATCAGTGAGTTACCCAAGGGAAAAGGCGGAGTCAAATATGCTGTAGTCGCGGTCGACTATTTCACGAAGTTGGCTGAAGCGAAAGCACTCGCAACCATCACTGCGACGAAGTTACGTGAGTTCGTCTACACTTCCATCATTTGTCGTTTTGGCATTCCGCACAAACTCATTTCAGATAATGGAAAACAGTTTGACTGTAAAGAAATGCGACGACTATGCGATGATTTAGGGATTAAAAAGCCTTTTCCGCAGTCGCTTACATTGAGTAATGGACGGCCCAGGCGATCAATAAAATAATTAAGCACACCATAAAGGGAAAGTTAGAAGATCGCAAAGGGGCATGGCCAGATGAATTATCGCAAGTCCTATGGTCTTACAATACAACCCCTCGATCTACAACTGGAGAAACACCCTTCTCGCTTTCTTACGGGTGCGAGGCCATGTTGCCGGTAGAAGTTGGGGCCGGTTCCTTACGCAGAGATGCTTTCGATATCTCGCAGAATAACGAGAATCAGTTGTTTTGCCTTGATCTTTTGGAAGAAAAGCGTGATAAAGCGCAACTACAAAACGCGGCTTATCAACAACGAACAGCAAGGTACTTTAACTCGAAAGTAAAGATAAAAACTCTGCGAGTAGGAGACTTGGTCCTTAGAAGGGTAATACCAAACACCAAAGTCCCATCTCATGGAGTCTTTGGGGACAATTGGGAAGGACCATACATAATCGCAGATCAAATTGGTGATGCCACTTATCGACTCGCAACACTCGATGGAACCGCGATTCCACGAGCATGGAATAGCGAGAGCTTGAAATTTTATTATCAGTAATATTCGCGTTATTCGATTATGTTAATTCGAGCACTTATACTTAGATATTTTTTGTTCAAAAATCCTAAGTATAGGGGCATGTGTACCCGCATGTATTACTGATTGCATGAATAAAATTACTTACTAAGCTTTTCGAGTGATTTAAATTTAAATTACCAACTTAGTAAATATTTCTACTTTATTACACCAAGCTGTAATTAAAGTCGCATATATATATATATATAATTGCGATTACACCGAGCTGTAATCAAAGTTAAAAGTATGTATGATCGCAAATACCCGTGTACTGCGTAAATATAAAGCTATCCCCGCGAGGATAGAAATTTGTCCAAAAGGTAAGATAAATTTCTTTAAGTACATAAGTGCGAGTACCCGTGTACCGCATATATATAAAAAAAAAGTGAGAGTGAAATTAAACAACAACATAAGATAGAAAATAATCAAGCGTCTGGAGCAACGGGAGTAGTCTCATCGGGGAGCGACCTCGTCGCCCGATCTTGCTGACGACCTCATTCTCGACCTCTTCAGCCTGTACGCCCTCGATTTCGTCCGGAAGGTTGCCTCCCCCACCTTGAGTCTGGGTAGGAGACATGGCGCGAAAGGCTTCAGCCATTTCAGCAGCTTCAGCTCCAAGCAGCGAGAAGTCGAAGTCAGGGACTTTGGAAAGAGTGGTATAAATGTAATCAGACACAGCTTGATCGTACTGTTTCTTCCCATTCTCTTTCTCAGCCTCCAAGTCGCGAGCCATCTCAACGATCGTTGTCTGCGACTTCTTAAGCTCGAGCTCCGCCTGTTCTTTTGCCCTGCTGAGTTCCTCGAGCTCCTTCTCCTTGGCCTTGTTAAGCTCCTCCATCCTCGCCACATCCTGCTTCAGCTTAACATATTTTCTTGAAAATGGGCGTTCTGCCTCTTCAGCGAATCAGCTTCCTTCGAAGGAGTAGCCGCGGCTTTCATGAACAAAGCCATGGATTGCACGGCCAGTTCAGTAGATCGAGTAACAAGATCCTCGTAAGGGATCTCAGTCAGGAATTTTTCCTGCATGGCCAGGAAGTCGCGAGCACGAACTGGAGAGTCGATGACAACTTTCTTCCCCTTATCCTGAGTAGTCCTGGCCAACTTCTTGGAAGAGTCTGCAACAAGCGAAGTCATCACATCGCTCTTCCTCTTCTGGGCAACGGCCGAAGTCGCGGTGTTCCGCCCTTTGCTTGATCTTCGGGACGGGCAGACTTCAAAAAAGTCATGTCTACAAGCATAAAGGACAGATAAGTAAAAATCACAATCCTACCCGTCAATTTACAGCAAAAGGACGAGTTACCTGAAGTTTGCCGAGGAGTTTGCTTAGAAAGACGTTTATCTATCCGCTCTTCTTGTTTCTCGAGATGGTTCTTTATATACGCTCCCGTTGAAGACTCGCGTTCTCGGGGATCAGCTGGTGTTCTCGCAATTTCGCAGTCGTACACAGTAATCGCCAGTCGCGATCTTGTACCGGAAGACTCCCGAGAATTTCAGCTACCCCCTTCTTAGTCGCGTCAAGAGTTGGTCGAGCTGGTCTATCTGCGATGACAACAAAAAACGAGTTAGCAAAAGATCTCGAAAAACAAAGTAACTAATTATATATAAGTTAACAAATACGCGACATACTGCGTCTGCGATTAAAGTCGGTCCTGATCCCAGGAACCTTAAAAACATAAAACCATTTCGACTTCCAGTCGCCCATGTTCGAGACCATCCCCTCAACACCGTTTATTTCAGAAGTCGCCCATTTACTAAAGCAATAGAAGTCGTTATGAAGACCCATGCTCTTTATGTCGTAGAAGTAACTAAACTCCTCTACTGACGGAGCCCTATGGGCGTACTCCATGTACATCGCATAGAAAGCTAGTACAGTGCGATAACTGTTGGGTGTTAGCTGAAAGGGCGATACGTCATAACGCCTGAGAATGGCTGCGACGAAAGGATGAAATGGGACCGATACACCACATCGAAGAATGGGTATTGAGATGACCACGTCCTCTGTAGGGATGATCGCAGGGTTGGTGAACGGAAGATGCGCTCTCTGAGATGGTTTGGGACGTTGAAACGCAAGTCGCAACAAATTCAACCTCACGAAGGTGGTGAAGTCAGATTTGGCGACCCTCGAGACTAAGTCTTCGCATGAGAAGGGTTCGTTTAATTGGGAGTCGTCGACCGAATCCGTCCCGCTCCCTTCCGCTTCCTCTTCTTCCCCACCTGACTCACGGACCGGAGTGGTCCATTCCTCCTCCACCTCCTCGACCTCGATGTCGGGAGCATGTCTCGTATGTATGAGGTAGTCGCGTGCTGACACTGTGGATTCGCTATCTCGGATATCGATTGTCCCAGGTTCAGCGAGCTCCTGTACCATCCTCTCGATGTCTACAGAAGACATCGGACCTAACTCTATCTCCGCAGCCTCCATTTCGGAGATGTCGAAGTAGGGAGAAAAGCGTCTCTCTCTTGGTCCAGGCTCCCCGTCAAAGGCGCGACCTCTGACAGAGCCGGCTATCAGATAGATCGCTCATCCGAAAGATGAAGATCTTTTCGGCGTGATGGATGTGTGAAAAAATAAAGATAAGTGATCTCACCCGCGGTAGATTATAAAAGTCGCATTCGACGGGAAGGTCAAGCCTACATGCGGCCGGCCCTCCTATCAACATGCGAGAAGAAATATAACTATCTTTGGGCAAGTAATTCACGCATCCTCGGTTGTGCGGTATACCTCCAGAAACGGCTGGGCGTATCCCAGTGACTCAAGAGGTATGCATTTTCGAGCATAACCACGAAGTTGAGAGACTCCCACCGTTTCGAGACTACCTATCAACCAAAGAGTACGGTCATTCGAGCATTAACGCACGTCAACAAATGGCTGGGTGTATCTCAGTATCTCAAGGGGCATATAATCGCATATATATCCATTAGAATACTGTGACACACCCACCATTTGGAATGGCAATTAATACTCTCACCACTCAGCCCGCGACATGTAAAGATCCTAAAAGATCTAGCTAATAGTTAAGCGGAAATAAGTCTTGGAAACATGTGATTATTCAAATTGTTCATCCAAACACCCGCGAACATTCAAATTGTTCATCCGAATGTCCGCGAGCATTCGAGACGTGAATCAGAGCCTATGAATTGTATGCGGTTATGTCAATTTACAAGCCCTATACTATGAATATTGCCCAGTTTTATTGACCCAAAACACATAAATACCTATTTGCATACACTCCTAAAAAGCCTTCAAAAACATCCAAACCCAGAAAGTAAAGCACAATTTCCCCAAAGAAGAAAAAAAAAAAACAAAAACGAGAAATGCAGAAAACTAACCTTTAGTTTTGGTTCCTGCGAACTGCTCTCGATCACGTCTGAGATTGGAAATGTTGTGAAAGATGGCAGAGAGTCTGGGGATGAACTGTTTTCTGAAGGGTATGAACTAGAGGGAAGTTATGAGAAAAGAGGGAAAATGGGGGAATTTGATTCGTATCAAAGCGTTTAAATACCCATATCCCTTATTAATTGGGATTATGACACGTGGCAGCCAGAATGCCTAAGGTCACCCAATCTAACGGCCAATTATGGCCACGCCTGCACGAAAACCGAAGGGTTTTGTGACGTGGCATCCTAGGGATAATAAGAATTAATTATTACAGCCGTCATTTTTCGAAACCCTCGATGGGACAACCAAAAGGTCACCTCCTCGTGACAACCTTTCACCTGTCTCTCGAGTAATAGTTTCCCTCAGTGACCGCTCTAGTCACGTCGCGAAACTAGGGGCATGTGTTATAGTGAGATTTCTCTCACCTAGAAACTCGAGACCAGACTCCTCTTTAAAGGACACGTGTATTCGGATTTCCAATGAAAGCCGAATGTCCATGAGAGACCTCTCGAAGTTTGGACCTCGCTCAGGATGAAACCAGCGAGATACTGCGAGTGCGACTTAAGTCGCACCACGGAACCATCATGCAGGGTTGATCCAACTCGCATATGTCAGAACATGTGCGAGTGTCCCCTCTATATTTCCGCGACAAGTATAGAGACTAACTCCCTATGATGCAGTTAGGTCCCAACGACCCAATAGCCCTGGCAGACCAATATACGTTCGCAAGTCCGGAGCTGCGGCTTGACATGCGACGCCTACAAGGGGCGATTACTTAAGGACGCGGACGTTCCAAACGTATTGGCGATCCTGCGAGCTCAACAGACGGAACATGAACGGTCAACTCGAAGATGTGGAAGACGCATACGTTGATGAGTTCAGTAACTGTCATACATTTATTAATGTTAACGTTGTTTGAGTTTAGTCATTGCAATTTAATGTGTAAATAATGGATTAACAATAAATGTGATCCTCATGTAACCGATTGGACACCTTCTTTGTATATAAAGGGGTGATCCACCATGAAAATGCACCTACGAATCCCTTGCTACAGTGGACTAAAGCGAACAAAATACAGGCGAACCACTATAATTCATCGTCTTGTTTACTTTTTCCAGCCTTATTGTCTGTTCTTACACTCCCAATCGAGTATTCGCCATTCTAGGTTGAATACTCGCATTTGTCATCTCTCAAATAATTCTCTTTTTTACCAGTTAAATTATACTTTTTGGTGTTGCGAAATTTGCTCGACAACAATTCATATATTTTAAAAGTTAATTATGTTGCTAATTCAATTTTAATTAGGTTAGACTAATATAATTAACCTATTACAATTATTTAAATAAGGCAAATGGACCTTCACAATTGGGGTAGTTGATGTGAGGGGGAGTTGGGTTCAGTATGTCGTACCCACTTCTATTGGCCCCCAACTCTCACACAAGGCCCAAAAGAGAGGAATTTAACCTTAAAATAAACAATTGTTATTCATTGAATAAGCCCAAATCTAATTGGACCTAAATAAAATTACTTATGTCAAATTTTATTTTAGCAACCTAGTCCATTTAATTAGTAAAAACTTAAATGGGCTTCCTATATGCATCTAAGCCCAATAGCAAACATATAGGCTCACACAGGTCAAATGATTTGGATGGGCCCTATCATGTTACTAGGTTTACAGAGATGAAAGAAGTACAAAATTTACCTGTTACAGATTATTGATAAGATCTATTGACAATTGGACTATGATTAAAATCAGATCATTGGATCTGTCAACAAGTTAATCATAGCAATTTAGATCAAATAAATAATAGGTTTGTTAAAAAAAATTGAATAAACAATATAAAATTAAACAAACATTGTCCATGTAACAAATGTGAAATAAGATATTAATATAATTAAATTACTATTCTTAAACTAACCAATTAAATTTTAAAAATTTAGGGTTGTAAAAACCAACCTTAAAATCTCAAAATAAAGAAACTAATTTTAAAATATCTAGGTTTATTTGAATCAAATTAAATTAAATATCAAATAAGATCAATGATTTGAAAGAAAGAATCTTCAATATCACTTTCAAATCTTATAATTTAATTAAAATAAACCAATTTTAAAATAGATTTGGTTAGATAATTATTATTTTAGGAATAAAATAATAAATTAATAATAATTACCATAAATATATGTCAAAATATCTCAAATTAAGCATTATTCAAATATCTACAAAAATATCTAAGTTATTTAAATATTTAAAATATAATTCATAAATTTCCAATAAGGAAAAAAAATATATATATAGAAAAATATCATTTTTAAACTTATAATTTATAAATAATTAAATATTTAACAAAATAACAAACTTTTGAATTTGAAAATATTATGGTAAGTATATCTATAAAGATATCTATATTAATTTCAAATTTATTAATTATTTAATTTGTCATATAAGATAATTTTAATATAAAATTTTAATTTAAAATATGTTAAATATCAAAATATCTAATCTTATAATTAAATAATATATAAATATGAAAGAAGTTAACAAATTTTTAAATCTGACCATAATTGGAAATATTTAAAATTAGAAATATCTCAAATTGGAAATATTTAAAAAAAAATGGAAATATTTCAAATTGAAAATATATAAAATTGGAAATATTTAAAATTAGAAATATCTAAAATTGGAAATATCGGATTTTGGGAAACAATCCCATAAAAAAATTGGATTTTTGGGGAAAAACCCACAAAAATCGCAATTTGGGTGGGCTGCCACTAGGGTTGCACGTGCAGCCCAGTTAGGCTACAAACGCAGCCAACAGAGGCTGCAAACGGACTCAAACGCGCGCGGAAGGAGAGCACCCAGCCGAGGATTCTCGGAATCAGCAGGGTGCTCGTGGGCAGATCTAGAGGGTTCTGGGCGAGGCTGACGCGCGGGCATCCTGCTTGTCCGAAGCACCTGGTGCATACGAGCACCTAGCTTCGACAGCCATGAATCTTGATTTTTCGAAATTCATAACTTTTTCAATTTTTATCGGAATCGAGTTCCGTAAAAAACATAATTTCTTAATTTTTCACAAGGAATCCAAATAAAATATTTTCAAAAATAGAAAAAATATTTTTCATGGAAAAATTTCGTACAAAACATACATTCATCACATAAGCACATATACCAACATGAAACCATCCAAATCAACACAAAACATCATTTTCATTCATATTTCATGAAAGTAAATCATTACCACGGCTCTGGTGCCAGTTGTTGGAAATATTTTACCAGGATCTAGATTTACTACCAAGTATTTTTCATTAACATCCTAATATGAATTTTAAAACAATGAAATAAACATATATAAAGTTCAAGAAACCTTACATTGGGTGCAGCGGAATATAATGACTCCTTCCATTCAGATCTCTAGCCCTTGATTCTTTTCTGTAGCAGAGCATTATCAAGATCTGAATCTGGATCTCTTTCTCTCCTTCCTTTGATGTTGATTCTCCTTCTTGTTGTTTGGATTCTCCTACAATATTACACACTATGATTGAGATACCACTTGATGTGTGTGGGCACTACTCTATCACTCAAGGAATTTTGAAATTTCAGAGAAGAAAAGAGATAGAGGGGCGGCTAGGCTTTTTCTGAAAGAAACAATGTGCAAAGTCATAAGTTTCCTGAAGCCAACACTTTCTATTTATAGAATGCCATCTAGGTTTAGGTTAGAATTGTATGGCATTAAAAGAATGGAAAAATAAAATGGTAAAAGTGTTGCATAGTGGGCGGCCATATAAGGAAATTGGGGTTCACTTTGCAACTTTTCCATTTTGTTATTTTTTAATCCCATTTTCTCAAAAATGTCAATTTTCTAATGTAATCATTTAAATTCCAATTCTAATTATTTAATAACTAAAAATTAATTATTAAATAATATTGCCATTTAATATATTTATTAATTTAGACATATAAAGTCTCTTAATTATTAAATACACCTACAATCTCTTTTCTTTACAATTTTGCGCTTGCTTAGTAAAAATTCATAAAGTAGACATAGTCTAACTTTAGAATTATAATTGATTAATTAAAATCAATTAACTGAGTCTTACAAGCAGTATGGTCTCAACTAGTATGGGGACCATGGGCCTATATTTCCAAGCTCCCAATAATTCGAACCGAATTTACCAAGTAAATTCTCTAACTTATTAATTCCTTATTGAATCCACACTTAGAACTTGGAATTGCACTCTCAGCCATATAGAACGCTCTATATGTTCCACGATATAGATACGTCATTAGTTATCCATCGTTATAATCCTAATTTGATCAATGACCCTCTAATAGATGATCTACATTGAATAGGCACTAAATTACCGTTACACCTTCAATGTATTTTATCCTTAAAACACTTAGCTCCGTATAAATGATATTTCAGCGAAGTGATATGAGATCTCCACCATTTATCTCTATTTAGCCAAGCTCGAAGGATATCATCGTTTCACTTCTAAATTCGTATAGAAGTTATAGACTCCATATTTATGTTAGCGCTCCCACTCAATTATACTATCATGTTCCCAAAATGTACGTATCACCCTGACCCAAAAGTAGGCTTAACTAACAAATCAAAGAACATGTACAGTACTCTTGAGATCGAACCTAAACATATCAGGATTAAGATCATTTGATCTAGGATCAACGGGTGATATTGAATTGAATAGATATTACGGTAAATTTTAATATATCTAATCAAAGTTCAATATCGGTCCCTTTCGATGTATACTGCATACATCCGATACTGGTAAACTTTGCCAATGCCCTGGAAAGGACATAACACTTTTCCAAGGTGTAAGAATATCGATCGCTGATTATCATGTCAGTCTAAATCCAGTGAACTGACAAATCAGGGAATAAACTTTCGAACTTATAATTTAGATTATATTCCACTGTGCTGACAACACTATAATCTTTAGCAAATTCATATGTTCTGGACTTAAATAGAATTCATACATTATATATATAATCATGAAATAAATCATGTGAACCATGCAACATAAAATGTTATTTCTGATCTTTATTAATAAGTAAATCTGATTATATTGAAATGGGTTTTATTTAGGGCACAAAACCCAACAACCAACATTAGATTTCCCCTTCTTCCCCGCCACAGACTTAGGAGAAAAGTCCTCTGGGTAAAGCCCGTACTGCACCAGATTCTCATCGGAGGTCAACTGGATGATATTCCTGTCTTCCTTCGGCAACCGGGAAAGTTTTTGAGCTCTATCCCTAAGAGCAAGAGTGAGGGGAGGACGATGATATGTTGGGATCTGCTGAAACCTAGTCTGGGTGATGCTCGGATCCTTCACCATGAAGTACTCATCAATAAAACACCCTATTTTGCTGATGGCCTTGTCGTCCGTCCCGCTCAACCACTTGAAGCCTGGCTGAGAGAAGTAAAAATACCCCGACCTGCCTTGCTTGGGGGTAGACTTCAGGTCGAAGAACCAAGCAACCTCGTGGGGAGAAGGAGCATCCCATCCCTGAGAAGCGTAGAGGATGAAGAGAGGGGACAAATACTTAATGCCCTTTGGAGTAATCTGAGCTTGGCAGAGGCCGAAGAAGTCCGCCACATCCCTGAAGTACTTATGCAAGGGCATCAGCGCCCCTTGCTGGCCGTGAGCCCCCGACCAGGCGCACATCCCCTTATTAGGGTTTGTGGCACGATTATCGTGGGCGTGAATGTAGCAGTCCAGCTTGCCCAGGTATCCGTCCTGGTCGAGAGTGCGGAGGCGTGGCTCCGAAATCTTAGATGGAGGACTTACCCACCTGGCGCCCAAGGCACCCTGCCTCCTGTGAGGAACTGCCTCGGCAAGCTCCTCACTAACATAGTCCACGCCCTCAACCAGGACGTCTCCGTCAGCATCGACTGGTTGCCCAGCCTCATTGTACTCCCCGAAGTTAGGGGGTCCAACCTCTTCCTCTCCCTCTGCAGCGGGAGGACTGCCCGGACGCGCCTCGTCCAGCTCCTCAACCTCCTGGACTTCAGCGTCCCCCTCACGGTCCTCCTCTATCGGGACCGCCAAATCCTTTTCACCGTCGGGCAAAGTGGCGAGCCGAGCCACTTGGGGTTCAGAAGCTTCAGCCAGACTCGTGGTTTTCTTCATATGAGCCATCATCCTATGGCTGAGTATGGAGTCAGAATAATTTCCTTCTCTAGAAGGAGAATTAGCACGAAGACGAGGGTGGACTTCGTGCAGAAGTTGAAGCAGCTCCTGGTCGATCTGATGCTCGGGCTCCCAAGACTCACCTGGGTTCATCTACAAAAGACAACACACAAGATGAGTGTTGGACGGAGTATCAAACAAAAAACAAGCAAATATGCCGACCAGGAGTACCCAACAGATTAAAGAACGACCATGTTCAAAGAAAAGTCTAAACTCAAGAAGTCAGAAAGTTTTCTTGAGTTAGGGCAAAAAAGTTCATGAAGCTTGGAATAAGAAAAATGGAAAACAGATGCAATGCAGTTCTAAAATAAGCCTTACGGCTAAAAGCTAACACACGGACATGGAAAAGAAGAGTCGCAGAAATTTCAAACCCTAGGGTTTCCTAAAGCATTCTTTCTACAACAAAGTTACATTCAAAGCATAAACATGCAAAGGAGAGCATAAAGGGAATCAGAAACTTACTCAAAGATTCGAATGTCCAGGTTCAAGCAAGCAAGCAATCGTCTGCAGGCACTTTGGCAACTCTGAAGCCAGAAAATTCTCTCTTTTCGCTCTGAAGTTTACTTAACAACGAAGGGTGATAAAAGAAGTAATGTGCCAGTACTCCAAGTATTTATAGGCAAAAGGGTAACTGTACATAAAGGAACCTTAGACGCCTCGACTTCCCGCCTCAAAAGAGAATATGGGAAATTAAAAGTAATCGAGAGCAACCGTCAACCGTGGAGAGAGAAAATTTTGATTTTCAAAATATTAATTGTTAGAGCATTAATTAGCTAAAAATTGAAGGGACGCCCAGTCAGCCTCACATCGAGTCTCGAACGGTCATGCTCGACACGTGTTCCCATCTAAAGGTAGAGCTAGCTCGGAATAAGTCTACACGCAACCTCAAAGGTCCCGCACAGACTTGGGGGGCAAATGTTATCCAAAATTTGGCACTCTGACGTGGCATCACAAGAATGGTGACACGTGGACTCTACCTGGAGCATCTGTTCGGATCAATATGCCGAGCAGGATGCCTCGCTAGCATATCCCGAATAGAATACTCAACGAGCCGTGCAGAATGAGCAACACTTAGCAAATTCAGCTTAACGCATCATGAGTCACCAGCTCAATTCCTACAACTCAGGGATCAACTTACGTGAATGTGGCATACTCACGATCCCACTATCAGTGTATTCAGCCTCAATCCCACGATCCTTGCATTCAGCATTGATCACATGATCTTTCTGTTTATGCGCATTGCAACGATAGAGGAAACTCTTCCTCCTCAAGTTTCCAGTCCTATAAATAGTGAGGAATGTTCACTGGGCAATGGACCGAGAAATTGTAAGCCGAAACGCTGTAAGCTAAGGCCATCTAAGAATTATATATCCAGGGATATTATGGTAAGAGCTATAAGAAAAGGAAACTTCTTCCTTATTCTTAGGTCAATACAACTAACGAGGATTAGGCTATTACCGAACTACTCGGGGCTGAACCTCTATGAAATTATGTGTCTTATTATTGCTTTATTACATATTCTCATTACGACATATCGTTTATCGCTTATCAAAAAGACTCATTGTCGTTGGCTAAAAGCGAAGTCAACAAGGACAAAGCCTGTGTGTACAAATTAATTAAGGGTAATATAGTGGTATTCCTAGTTCTTTATGTAGATGAAATTTTACTATTAGAAATAATGTAGAAAGATTATCAGATGTAAAATAGTTGTTAGTTGATAAAATCCAAATGAAGGATTTGGGAGAGGCAAGATGTGTTTTCGGGATCAAAATCTATATACATAGAAAGACGATAACATTATCACTTTCTCAAGCAACTTATATTGATAAGGTGCTAGAAAGACACTTAATAGAGAATTCCAAGAATTGACAACTACTATCCAGACATGGAATTACTCTATGTAAGGATCAAAGTCTAAAAACTCCTAAGAGGAAGAGGACATGAGAAAGTACCCTTATGCAAAAGCAGTTGGGAGCTTGATGTACGCAATGTTGTGTACAAGGCCCAACATATGCTATGTTGTAGGGATTGTTTATTGTTATGAATCTAGTCCAAGTTTGGAACATTGGATAGCTATAAATCACATTCTCCGGCATTTTTAGAAAAAAGAAATCTCATGCTTGTATAAATTCAGTGGAGAGTTAAATCTTACTAGATATATTGATTTTGATTTTTAATCAGGCGAAGATAGTCAAAAGTTGATATCTTGGTTAGTATTTACTCTTGGTGGATGAGTTGTAGTCTGGAGAAGCATTAAACAAACCAGTATTGCGGATTCAACCATGGAAATCGAATATATAGCTGCTTGTGAAGCAGCTAAAGAAGTATTTTAGATGAAGAAATTCTACACAGCTCTGGAAGTAGTTCTAGAAGTAGAAAAACTATTGGTGCTCTACAGTGACAATAGTGGAGGGGTGGCCAACTCAAAGGAACCAAGGAGCCACAAGAGAGGCAAGCATATTGAGAGGAAGTACCATCTACTAAGAGATATAGTTGAGAGAGGTGATGTGACAATCTTGGAGATCATGTTAGAATATAACCTAGCAGATCCATTCACAAAGACAGTTCAAGCAAAATCTTTTATGGGTCATATAACTAAGGTTGATGCCCAATTTACTTTTAGGGTAAGTGGAAGATTGTTGGGGTTTATGCCTTGAAAAGCCTATAAAGATATTTTGGATTATTAATAAAGAGTTTAAAATTTTGATATATGCTTGAATATTATATTATTAATATTTATGATTGAATAATTTATATTAAATATTGGAAGATTCTTTACTCATGTATGAGGTTGTGGCTTATAGCTGTACAGAGAACTAAGACCACTTAGCTATGAATAAAATAGTCCTAACATATTAAAGTTATGGAATCTTTAATTTATACTTACTTAGATGGTTCACTGATGCCTATTCTATGGTGCAAGTAATCTTTGTTCAAATTACTGATGTAGTGAGACATCTAAGTAAATGTATTATATATAATATAGATTATGTATGACAAGGGCTGATATAAATGAAGTTATGTTTATTAACATGTCATTTATCATAAAAACCTAATTCATATAATAATAATGATCAATAGTAGATTGAACTAAATTCTCAGTTATCATGAACCCTTATTCATGTTATTAGTTTGTTTGATTCACTCGTTAAAGTTTCTCAAAGTAGATGATTCTTACAAATTCTATTTTGGGAATCTAATAATATTGATGGCTGAGAACATGATATAAAATTATGGAATCCTAACTTTCCTAACAGATAGACGGTTGGTTCCCTTTATGTGTTAATTCTAGTATTAGAAAGTTACGCGCAAATTCAGATGGGATCTTGAATTATACTTTCACTAGTCAATTAATGGAGCTAAAAAATAAAGAAGTAATTATAAGGGTTAACAGTAATTTGACCAAAACTAAATACGAACCAACACATGGAGGGCTAATAACTGGAATTGATTATATAAATTGACACTACAGTTAAAATCAATAAATATCACTACTACAAATAACCTTTTTAATGTCTCTTTTTCTAGTCAAACAAATATAGTGTTGGACATTAATTTTTTTTTAAATAGATTTTAAGTCCAATAATCATGGACTAGAAATTTTTTTGTATTATGTCCATTAATATTAGACTAAAAAGAGAAAAAAGACGTTATATATTTAAAAATTTCATTATATATTTTTTTATTATTATTTTTGGGTTAAATTCTCGTCCAACACTATATTGCAAGTGAAGCATATGGATCTTTTTTAAACTATGGTATGGAAATTAAATTACTTTTTTTTAGAAAATGGAAATTAAATTACTCATAACCTACCATATTAGTTAATAAAAAGAAAATAAAAAACAATAAGGCGTATGGAAAATGCTCTTCCATTATTTTCAGAAAAAAATAATTCTCTCATCTCCTCTATCTCCTTAAACAATAAAAAACCCTAGCCTCCTAATTTTCAACCTTCTCTTTTGTTCTCATTTGGATGACGACTGGGCTTCAGTAGCATGTGGACGACGGTTGGGCATCGACGGCTAGAGAACGACGCGCGACTGGTGTTCGATGGTTTGGGAACGGTGATTTCTTTTCTTTTTAGGGAAGACGCTAATATAGGTGGGGCTTGAGGGTTCGCATTCTCGGAGTTAGGGGTTTTAATGGAGGCAAAGATGGGTTTTATCGGAGGTGGGTATCTTTTAGATTTAAGGGTTTCGTAGAGGCGGGAGGCCGTAGTTTCGCGGAGCTGCGGGTTCTCAGATTTGGGGGTTTCTTAGGAACAGAAGTTGTGGTTTCACAGAGCTGAGGGCTCTTGGATTTTGGGGTTTCGTAGGAGGCGGAGCTTGATTCTCCTCGCAGGTGGAGGCCGCTGTGCATGAAGAGTGGCCTTGATTTTATTTTTTTTTTGAGATCTAAAAAGGCTTGGGGTTTTTTTATTCATTTAATTTGTGTATTTTATTTCTTTTAAATAAAATATGATGTATATTTATTTGTTAATATTAATTTTCTAGAAGTACTCTGTATATTTATATATACAATTCTTTTTAGTAAATTTATAATTAAAATTTTAATATAAATAATATATAAATTATTTAATATTATTTTATAAAGTTAAATTTATAGTATTTCAAGTCTAGTAGAATTAGACTATATAGATATGTTTGAGTTGGGTCTCACTTTCACGTCCAGTCTAGTGGGACTACATATGTTTTTCTAGTGCAACAATATTGTTAGACTAGAAAAATACCTTTTTTATGTCCCTTGATACTATGTCCAACACAAAATAGACTAGTAATACTTATAAAGTCCAACTTTGATGGACTTAAAAAGGGATTTTGTAGTAGTGTATAATTCTATAATTATTAAGAGTTTAATTCTACATTTATAGTGGAGTAATCATGGAATTAATAAAAAAGGGATTATTTGGTTGATGAGACTCAAAAAACAATCTAATTTATAAGATATTAAAATTATAGGTCCATGGTCCCCAAATCGCCACCTTGAAATAATGTCAAGAGTAGGGAATTAAGAGTAGTATAAAGATGTTCAGAAAAATCTATTTTGAATTGGAAAAATAGTAATTATTTATTTGTGTTAATAAATAAATAAATAATTTTTTAAATTAATTAAATAGGAAAAGCACAAAAATGGTTAAGACAAAATTTGTCCAGGCAAAAGTTGGCAGGACAAAAGATACCAACCTTGTCCTAAACAAAGGTAGGCGCCTAAGATGATGTCGCGACCCTATGGAGTTTGTCTTTTTGAGTTAATTAGTTATTTAATTGATTCAATTAGATAAATATCTAATTTAAAAATAGTTATAGATATTTCAAGGCTGTTGAGATATTCTCTCATGTAGTTGAGAAATTCCCTCATAAATATCAGTAATCGAATTCTGTTATAGATTTTTATTTAATTAAACAATTAAATAATAATTTTATTAAATAGATTTAACTACTATTAATAGAAGCTTGAATTGAGAAGTTAGACTAACACTTTGACATCAATTTTATACTATGATTTTCAAAATTGTATAGGAGAAAAGAAAATTGATTTCTCTCAATTATTCTTGCTCATGTGTTGAGAACTCAACAAGAAAAAAGTTATGTACTTTATCCTAATACCACACACCATTCCTTGTGTGTGTCGATTTGGAAGAAACTGGTATGAGTTAAATTGCAATTTCTTCATCATTTGGAAGAAGCTTCGAGGATGCCCTGATAAGCTTCAAGAGATACTCTAGACTTATTATTTTTATTGTTTTAATTTAATGTACACACATCTGGAGAGCCATTTGGATATAGTACAATGATAATTAGATAATACGAAAATCTTTTGCTGCGTACCTCATTTAGTACCATAAAACTAAGTAAATCACCCCATATACTATTTTCAACCTTATTTTTAATGTGGTAGTTTCAATGTGGATTTGGATTGCAATTTAGGTTGCTCTGTTGGTTGCTATGTGAGTTTCTATTTATTTTTCTATTATATTCTTGTTCCCGGATGAGTTTTACATGAAAGTTGTAGAAGGGTGTCACGTCAGATCATACACTGATATCACGTACCCCTTTCTAAGATAGGACCACAGAAGATACTATGGTATCCAAAAAACAGTTTCCCTTGCGAAGGATAAAATGATTCTCGAAGTTCTCATTTGATGCTTCCGCAATTTGGAGGCAAATAGGAGGCATGTGCATTCTGGGATGATCAGAAATTGGCTTTTCTAGGAAACCCTTGGATGATTCAGAACTACACCTTGACTGATACTAAGTCAAATCTTGTTTCCCTGTGTTAGACTGTGGTTGTGTGCATACATGCCTCTGTAGTGCTTATTGTCCAACGACTTGTCTAGGCAATTACTTTTAAAGGAGAAACATTTGAGCGACATGTGTCCAGATCTTTACGTGATATTCTATATCGATTAAACACAACATGGAAAAACTACCTGTGAAACCAGCAGTTAGATGGTCTTGTGGTGTTTTCGGCCTTTCTTGCGTGCTGAGTAAGAGACCCTAATTGGGTAAAGGGTATGCCCTCACCCACTGCTATGCCTATAAATATCTCTATTTTTTATGTACAAAGGGTAAATAATTTTTACTTACAAAACTTCTCTTAAAATTTCTAGAGAGCTTTCTTCTTTGAGAGAAACAAGAGGAATATATAGATAGTCATCGTAAACACTTGTTATACTCAAATACATGCTAATTATGAAGGCTAATACAACTGACTCGTAGACTAAGGATCTTTAACGCCTGAACCACGCAAAAAATCTGTTTATTTACTGTTTATTATTTACCTCTATTTTAAGTTCTAATTAATCAGTTTTAGAAAATCCCGGTAAATATTTTTGTAAAAAATACAAAAAAAAAAAACTATTGTAAAGTGTAAAAATGAAAAAACTCTTAATTTTGTTACTAAATCATAAATGAAGATCTTCAAGCACAAAAAAAGTATTAATGTCATAATAGTTTTAGTACATCTTCAATAGTGATACTTTTAATAAGTGTCTGAAATCTCTACGTTACCTAATTAAAATATATATTTTTTTATTTTTTTTCACATTATTATTGACACTTTTATTCTAAAATGTTCTAATAATAAGCATTTTTAAAATTATTAAAATAATATTATATTATTATTTAATATATATATATATATAAAATAATTAAATTTTGTTAGCTTATGACAAAATAATAATAAAATAAAAACGAAGAAAGAAGATAGTAAAGATCTCATTTTCAAGCATTATTATTTAACATTTTTTTCTCTGAGTATATGTTAAAAGATGCCAAAACTATGTCAATGTCATTAACAACTTTTTAATGCATTCTCATTTATGTTGTTCTTGTAGTAGATCGACATTAATGTGGTGTTAAAACATTTTGAGTGTTATTTAGATAATTAATGTCTTAATTGATCTGTTAAACATTTCGTTACATTATGACTTTAGGATCTATAAGATTGATTTAATAGCTAATTAATTAGTTATGAAATGTACTGCTGTCTAAATAACTTCTAATGATACTTCAATTCTAAGCATTGCAAATAATCATTAGTGGCTCTTTTTATGTTAAAGACCATATATGTATATTACCTAACGAACTATAGCTTTAATATAGTGACATGCTGCTTACCATAGAAAAACCCAAAAATTCTAAACGTATATTAAAGTTTGGCTCTCTGTCTTGGTCTAATTTGTTAACGGATTTAACAAGAAACATTCAAGAGTGGGGGATTGACATTCCCCAATTCGGTCAATATTTTCATTTTTTATACTATTATTATTTACTTTATTTTTATTTTTTGCTGAATTCTTTTTTATTGATATCGACATTATGCAAAACATTCATATTGTAAATGAGCCAAAAGATTGCTTATTTTATATTTTTTTTACAAAAAGAGTGCTTTTATAATTATATTATATATGTAGTCATAATAATTATATACCATTAGATTATTATTAGACGATTGAAATGAATTTAAATATTTATAAAAAATAATTACTAAATTATTTGTAAGTTGATATAACCTGATTTTATTTATTTCTGTAAGATATATATATATATATATATTATATTTTATGTAGCTATTTAACGAAAATTATTAGTTTAACAAGTTTTTTTTTTCCGTTAAAGTTAACACTTGTTATGTCGATTTTTGCTCACCTAACATGACATGACTACATGGCCAACATTAGCGCCACATGGTACTATAACTCACCAGTAAGAAGGCAAAGTTATCTACTCAACATTGTAACCAACGAGGACTCTAAGCATTCAAGCAGGACGACTATTGACGAACTAGCCACCTCAAGAGGATTGGCTTGCCACACTTGGCTAGCCCTATAGGATTTGAAGGGTTTAAGATCTCTTATATAAAGAGCCTTAATCAAACCTTAAAACCCTAAGTTCAGAACCCTAAGTCATTAAGTCAAAAGCTCTAAGTTTGATAACTTATCTCTCTCTCACACACCCACTGCTATACTCATACTTGAGATTTGGCAACTTTGATTCCTACATTGTAACCTTTAGAGAGATACTTCAGATCCCATCACTATAGTGATCTGAGTAGTATTATCTCTCGGTATCAATACAACGAGAAAGGGAGGAGGTCATTACCTGCCAACTAAGGGGGTCGAACCTCATAAAATCTTGTGTTTATTTACTTTATTGTTCTTATTGTGTAACACGTGGCAAGCATCAACATTATATACGACTCCTTTGTCGGTTGGCCAAATCTAAGGTCAACAGTTTGGTGCTTTTATTGAGAGCAAGTTGATTTAGTTGATTAAATGTCATGGTTAACACAAGGAGAACTCTAGCTACAACCTCTGCCTCATCGGGTCTCCCTTAAGACCCTTTGACTACAGATCCTGATGTTCATGCTCCAGTCACAATTGGAATTTCCATGAACACTACAGATGTGGAAAATCCTACCGTCTCAGTAGGCACCATAAATCTAGCCACTACAGTTTTCCAGGTTGACACAAACATCTCTGTGGATCTGAATAATATGCACTTGCCTTAAAGGGAAGACACTCCACTTGCACCTCCCATTGAAGGAAGGACACACAGGGAGTAACCCCCTGGCACAACAACTGGACCTGTTCCCCGATACTATGCTAGAGAAACAGGGCTAGGAATTGGCAAGCCTTCTATTGGCGAGCCCCATTTAGACTTGGGAGAAGATCTCAAGTTAGTCTGACTTAGAGAGGTCGTGTGCCAAGCCAACCAAACTGAAGAATCATTCGTTGTTGAGTCTGATGTATTTGCTCAATAGAGACACAAATTTCTAAGATTGATGGATGACCAAGGGTACATCCTCTAATCTTACCAGGCACAACTAGATTGCCACAACAGAGAAGTCAATGACCTAATACGACAGTTCAATGAAAGAGCTACCAGAAGAGGCCAGGATCTCATCATAGATCCACTCCAAGGAAGGCTAGTTGATAGATCGGGGAGGGTCTATCAACAAACTTTCCAACCAGGTTCTTCAAGAACAAGGATAGACTTTCCCTTACTAGATGGAGGATAGAACTTGCCACAAAGGTCTAATGGCAGAAAGAGCCAAATCTCGAAAATAAGTAGTCTGGGGGTCGACCAGTGATCTGAGGCTCAACAACTTCCCTATTGGCCAGCCCTCTAGTAGTACACCTCTGGCAGGCCAGGGAAGTGAAATCCCTTCCTGAGGCATCTGGGAGCAAGTAACCCAAAGGCTAATCATCAACCGGCTAGGGCTTGGAACGGGTAGAAACACCCAAAATAATAATTTGAGAAGTGAGTTTAATCACTTCTAGTTTTTGGATCCACCTAATTCTAGCAATTGGTGCGATCTACCCCTATTAGCATAGTGGCTACCCCAGCCAACATGAGGATCATGGGCAGCCAAGCCCTACCCAACATAGGGTTGGGCAGCCATGAACAGTTGCCCAGTATAGGCTAGGCAGGCAAGGACCAATCTCCCCACCTAGGAGTGGCCGATCAAGGCTAGCAACTAAGCTCACAGCTGACCGACCTCCACCATACAGTCTCCTAATGTATGGCTGGCTAGACCTTGACACATTCAAGTTTACAACCTGTCCAAGGAGGGCCAGTCAGCCAAGTCCTTGCAGCAACAAATCCTTCTGTGCCAGCACAATTGGACTAAATAAGGGACATAATCAAGGGCCTAACTGGTCCAAAACCTAGAACTTGACAGATCAAGGGGATCACCATTCTTGGCATACAAAAATGTGTTGCGCTTGCCCAAGTTCAAGATGTGGGTATGAAAGATGTATACCGGGTGAGAAGACCCACTTGCACACATTAAGTATTTTATGATGCAACTCGATCTCCAAAAAAATATTACAGGTGATGTGTAGTGTTGCATATTTATGAAAACTTTGTTAGAAATAGCTCAATAGTGATACTTAAAGCTTGCCGTAGGATTCAATTCTCGGAACTAGTTTTCTTGAGAATTCTACACACAATTCTCGTCCTCAAGGCTTATACCATCATAGCTAGAAGACCTTATCGAAGTCAAATAATGACAAAGAGAACCTTTAACAGATTACATCCAAAGGTTCATGGCCGACGCCCTCAAGGTCAAAGGCGTTATAGAAGAAGGCCGGTATACGGCCATACTGGGGGGCATCCTTCCACTGAGTGACTTCTGGAAAGATATCCAAAGGATCTTAACCAAAAACATGAAGGAGTTCCTCGATAGAGTTTATAGCTTTATCAAGCTGGAGGAAGCTCTTTGATAAGCCAAGACAGGGAAAGTCGACAATTGGCAATCTCAATGCACCTTGTAGCCCCATGATTTTCTAGGTGTGCAGACTTGCACAACAACTCTGCCCAAACCTCTAGTGGAAAGAACGTTGGGGGCAAGTGCAACAACAAAAGCTCTGGAAGAAATAGTGGCAAAAAGGGGAGGTACAACACTTCTCCTATACCATGAAGCCAAAAAGAAAAAGAGGAGAAGTTTACCTATTTCACCTTCCTAATAGAGAAACCTGAGGCCATCATCATGGTCACTCAGGGAACAATCCCATACAAGAAGCCCTCTCCCATCAAAAGGGAGTTGAGCAAAAAAGACATGTCAAAGTTCTGTCGGTTTGACCATGAAACCAACAAGTGTCAAAATTTAAAGAGGGAGATTGAATTCCTTATAAGGAAGAACCATCCCCGTCTAGGCACAAGGTTCCTAAAATGGAGACCTAATGTCACCTCTAGTGGCGGGTCACTTAGGGATCATTATCGGGGAACCCCATATTGTAGGCGAGACTAGCAAAGCTAGGAAGCACTACGCTCAGACACTCCATCACAAGTCCAAAAGCGACATCCTGGCTATCGGAGAAAGGGGTTATAAGCAACCAAAACTTGTAGGCCCACGATCTCTTTCATAGAAGGAGATGTTGCTACATATATCTAAAATCGGTGAGCTTCTGGACTTATAATCCTAAACTAGATTCAAGCTGGTATTGGCACAAATTATGTCATCTGAGGAAGAAATTTTTGAGAACTGAGATTCTTAAAGCAGGTACAACTCGCCAGTTTAAGACTAACTGGTTATACAATAGTAGTTTGGTCCAAAACTAAGTCAATTATCACAAAGCTCTTTGGAGTTCATTACTTGTGCCTAAACACAGATTTATCTTATGGAAAGTAACGAACTCCCACCTTCTCACAAGGGACAAGTTGAGTTGGTTTCACATCGAGCTGAGATCTTTTTTGTGCCAGTGTGTGAGGCTGATGTAGAGACTCATGAACACATTTTTTTTCAATTGTGTCATCTATCAAAAAGTCCTAGTTCTGGTTTTTAGTTGGATGGGATACAGAGGCTGGCCTCTTGAGTTTTCTGGTTGGTCAGGTTGGGTTGTAGCGAAAGGGCAAGATCCAATCCAAAGGTTCAACACCATTATCTTGGTAGCGGTGCTATAAAACCTTTGTTTCAATAAAAATAGATGTATTTTCAATGGTAACTCAAAGTCAATTTTTGGGATGGTACGTAAATAATGTAAACAACATTATAAAGTATAGATTACAAGTTACAATAGAAAGATGTATATTCAAGAGAGTAACTATTTGCTTAGATTACAAAAGAGTGTTTGTTAGTGTTTGTATTTGCTTTTTGGATTAATGAAGTCATTTTTTCTTGATAATAATAATAATAATGATAATAATAATAATGTAATATTTAAATGATATAATATTTATATGAAAAAAATGTCAAATAAAATATTAAGTCATCCTTTTTTAAAAAAAAGAAAAGTCCTTGTTCCAACGAATTAAATAAATGGATAGAAAAATTTCCTTGAGCATTGTTATAGGGTACTTTAAAATACCAAACACTATATACTATTGTGTTGAGCACTTAAAGAAGAGACAAATAATAAAAACTATCCAACGAATTAGTTTGTTTTTCCCTTTTTTGAGAGACTGAAGGAATTAATTACTGATGAATTGTTTTGTTTTTTCTAGCATGGTATTTGATAAAGTCTCTTCTTTAAGTTTAGTGGTTTAATAAATTTGACAAATATTCATATAAATATATATATACATAATTTGTTTAAAAAAGAATTATATGTTTCGATATAAATGCATTAATAAAATTAATGCATATTGATCTGATGTGAAGCAGAGCCAGAAATCTGTCATGAAAGAATTAAAAAAGCAAAGAGGAGATTTGAAGGAACTTAGAGATGCTGATGAAGTTGAGTTTGACAAATGAAATGAATTTTGAGAGGGAAGTTTAATCAGAAAGTTTGGTGCATGCAAAATTTGTAAGCACATGTTGGTGAAACCATGGCCATTCAAGACAGTTACCAATCTCCTACCCACACATTACAATTAACTTCATCACTATATATAACCATAAGACTCATCATCTTGATCACTCCATTAATACTTGAGTAGCCCATATACAGCCTAAACCCTTATTGTAATTACTTCTGATGGAGAAGTCACGCTCAAAATCTGCTCTTAAGGTTGTGACAAATGTCCACTATACGGTCTAGCTAGCTTCATAATTATTTTTTTCTTTTTTATAATTTATGTATTTATTTATTTATTTTTTTTTTGAAAATGCTAGCTTCATTCTTCTAAATAGAAATTTATTATACTATCGTAATAATTGTTTTTTTATTTGCCTTCATACATTTACCGAGTTTTCCATTTTCTTTTTCTTACTATTTGAATGGAAAATGTAAAGTTTGTGAAGAGTGCTTCAGATTCTGCAGCTTCATGGACATCATCGAGCTCCACTTCTAGTGGCAGAGGAATGGTGAGAAATTAACATAGCATTTAATTTCATTGATCGAGCTCTACTAGATCTGCTAAACCGCTCTAATAAGTATTATGGAAACAGCCACATACAAGTATATAACTATACTATAGAACTAGTTAAGGACTACCTAGAATCATATACAGTAAATATTATAAGTCCATGCGTGCCAACTTTTGAGATAAGCCATGATTTGGTAACTTTAATCTTTTTAACGTATTAAATTTAAATATTTATGTTGGAAGTTAAGTTTTATTTATTTGGTTATACGTGTGTTGATGAGTGTGATCTTTGATATTTTACTGTAATGTTGTTAGAGAGTTCCACATTGCCAATGTGTAGAAAGATAATCGAATATATAAGAGGAATGGGCTACTCCTCCCATTGCCAATTGGTTTTGGGATAGAACCTCATTCATCTTATTCCTCAAATACTATCATGGTATTAGAGCAAAACAAACAAAAAAAAAAAAATCAAGAGCCACCAAAAATCCAAAAACACCGATCCAAAAAGTAGAGCAAAAAAAGAGTCACTTGTGATCAGGGATAGTGAGCTAAAAAAGAGCTGCAAATTTAGAGAGTCCCACATTGCCAATGTGTGGAAAGATAATAGAATATATAAGAGGAATGGGCGATAAAACCTCATTCTCTTATTACTCAAATTCTAACAATGTAACCAAAATGATCACTTGAGCACTATTTACTAGTACCACTCATCATCATGACCTCCACTAAAGAAGTTCTTTTCACTATATAGTACTCATAACTTACCAATTTTTGTTCTTTTTCTAGTTAGGTGATCATTATTATCATACTTTATGTTATTGGCTATGGGCTTTGAATATATCTTTACCATGATTGTGTATGGCTTTTTCAGACAAAAGATGAAGCACTCAAAGACCGACTTTGTGATAAACCTAAGGTATCATCATAAATATAATATATATGTATATTTATAATACTCTGTACGTACGAATTAATGTACTTTGAAGATGTAAAATATGAATTAATTCTCTCTCCCTATATTTTTTAAATATTGGTCAACTAATAAATTGAACTGTACACTACCACTGAAAATAAGACTGCAAAGGAAAATAACAAGCAACAAGATTTTAAGCTCCATACTCAGCAAAGAGCAGTGAAACGTGCAATGTTCAACTATGAGGTAATCTATATATATAGGACAATTACAAATATTATACATTGTCAATTATTATTTCTAAACCTTAGTACGCACACACAGGTGGCTACAAAGCAGTATATAATAGAGCAACAAAAAAAGCAAAAAGAGAGAATACTGAAGGTTTGATCAGAATATATATAGAATTACTTGAATAACGAAATTTATAAGCACAACTCTTTAATTAATATATACATTTGAAAATGTAAAACAGTTGATAGAAGACGAGGAGGTCCGTTTCTTGAGAAAGGACATGGTTCCTAGAGCTCAACTTATGCCTTTTTTTGACCGACCTTTCTTACCAGAAAGGTACTAACAGCTTATATAAATATATTTATTCAATATGCTCATTATTATATATATATATATATATATATATATATATATATTCATGTTTGTGAGCGCTTCTAATTAATGTTTTACTTCTGATGAATTCCATCAATAAATTCGATGCAGATCAAACAGGCCTTTGACAATTCCAAAAGAACCAAGCTTAAGCTTTCAGAAGATGAGCAATAATAAGTGTTCCAGCTCAGTATTTCCCAGTAGTGAATACTCTCTAATTTTCAACAGAGCCGTCAGACTTTGATCAAAACACCATATCTATATATATATATATATATATATATATATGTGCACTCTCGGATCGTTACAACTAAAGTCTGAAGCTGTTTGGCTGCTGGGAAAATATAACCTTTCTTAATCGATGGTCAACCTTCAATTTCTTAATTAGTTAATGTACAATGCTCCATTTTCCACTGGTCTTGTTAGAATAGAAGAATGTAAACATTAATCCCACATGCATGTCGTTTTAGTAGTCGTTGTCATCATTTAGTTAAAAGCCCTTTTAAAGGATAGTTAGTAAGCATGACCTTTAATGCGTTTTTATCATATAGTCAAACCCTATTTGGAGGGGAAGAGCTGCTATAGTGACCTCTTGGCCCTATTATTATATAAATAAAGCTACATGTACTTGATTCAATTTTATTCTTCTTTTGCAATCAAAGGTGATAACGTTTCAAATTTTAGCGTTGCAACACATTAATTATCTTCTCTACTGATAATGAAGTAACTAAATAAAATTTTGGAAATTTCTTGTTTGGTACCCTTGCTAGGATTCCTGTCCATTTTGCAGTCCAGCCAACTAAAAGAGTCCATAACTCTAACTTTATTTTTAACTATTCATTCTGTTAACAAGCATTGTTATCGGGAACTTTAATGTGTCCAACACAATATTGATGTTGATGCAATTTTTTGTCAACCTGACCTTAGAAGGTCGTTAAAACAAAGGAACTGGATTAAGAGTAGTGGTTACACCGTAAAATAAATAAGAGACAATAATTTTACCCAAATTCTAGACCATGACAAATATGTAATATTCATAACTTGAATAGTCAAAGATCACATTTTGACATTTGTTGAAAAAGAGCACTTAGAAAGATCCTTTGATTTATATAACAAAATTACATATTTAAAATTAAAGGAACAACTCTTATAATTATATAGAAAATATTAGTAACTAAAACCAAGACCACTTATCATATTAAAAGAACAATGATATCGCCACAGTTATGTAGTCACCAAATAAATAGATTTAATAAGTCAATAAACAACAAAATAATATCTAGCATCCATCATTCCTCAATCCTAACCAGTACATAGCTAATTAAGTCATCCAGGCCATCTAATATTCAAGTTTAATTACAAAATAAGTTTTCAATGAAAATTTAATAACTAGAATAAGACTCAACTAATAACATTCTTCTTCAACAGTACAATCCTCATCCACTAGCATTAAATTGAGTTCTTGAAATGGAAGAAAATAAGAGGTGAGCTTATAAAGTACAGTAGGAAAATAACAAATATTAAAAGATCCTTAGTTTAATAAAACCCCTGCTTGGATAGATTTTGGAAATAAAAAGTATCTCATAATTATTGTCATGTATAAACAAAAAGAGGGTAAGACCATAATAATCACATAATCAAACTTTAAATGCATATCACACCATCTACTGGACCCCTAGCTCTAAATACGAGTCATACAAAATGACATCATAAACTAGGTCGTCATGCCTGAAAACCATTGAAATACTAGGGCTCAAATTCAATTCACTTCCTGTAAAGATTCTACTTCTTACACCTACAGACGTGGGTGCACACTTGATCTACCTATGATATCACAGAGACTAGGTTGTGAAACAACAATATACACAAGCCATGAAAAATATGGCTCTCATCAGTAAAACTAAATATAGGTAACAAGAATAACAAAAGTACATACTCTTTATTTTAGAAAATTCGACAGCATAACGATTATTTGATAAAACCCAAAAATCATAACCTGCATAGATATATGTACAAAAATATATTTGGCACTCAGTGCCTCCAGAATAGTCCAAAAAAACATGCGAACTAAGTTCTTAATTATATTTCAAAAATTTTATAAATAAATAAATTAGAATATGTCATGCTATTCATCACAATAATATTAAGTGCAATAATTAAGTTGAGTCCCCACCTCTCCAAAGTCGTTAAACTTTATCCAAAAAGACGATCATAAGCTCTCAAGTCCTGAGCTTCAATTGGTTAGTCTAATCCTAGACATCACTTTCTCTTATGACCATGAAATGAGTAAAAAATTATCACCATTGCATTCTACATTCAAAACCGAGTCCAATAACATAGAGCATAACTATATATAAAGTTTGGAGTTCTGAAACCTCACTACAGCGTGCACAACAATAATCGGTGACGGTAGAAATCAGTGTACTAGAAAATCACCAATAATAGGGGTACTATATATCAAAACAATAATCTCGACGAGTAGATCACGCCCATGCCAACTATTTGTCAAAACAGTACACAGTATCGTTAGAAAGTGACCAGAAAGGGGAAGAGCTAAAATAATGTCACCAAAAAAATAGTGAGTTGGGAAAATAGCTTTAAGAAGGTTGTTCTCCTCGACTAGCTGAGTCTAGTGGTTAAGATAGCTCGTCAAATGGACATCGGGGAAAGCCCCAAAAAAGCGTTGAAAGTTCGGGTGGCAAAACTTTAAGTCGAGATCTCTCAATAATGGTAGCGAATGAGATGGCGCCACTCGGGGGTTGAGATCACCAATGGTCGGATGTTCGAATGGTACGGCATGTGGAATTAGGTTGTGACCAAAAAATGGTCACCGGAGTGCGCCAATGGTGGTGGCTATGGTGGTTTTTTTTTATGCTTTGAAGAGAGAAAAAAAATAAAGAAGAGAGAGAGAGAGAGAGAGAGAGAGAGAGAGAGAGAGAGAGAGAGAGAGAGAGAGAGAGAGAGAGAGAGAGAGAGAGAGAGAGAGAGAGAGGCTGATTAAAATAAAAATGAAGTGGTGGGTCCCACCACACTATATAAAGACTTCTTTTTTCTTTTTTTTTTCTTTTTTCGATTTGACTAAGTCTTTACGTTCTTCCCTTTTTATAGAAATTTCCTCCTGGAATTTCAAAGTACAACCTCAAGTTAAAAATTAAACAAACAAAGATATTTCATATACATCTCTAACTCTAACTCCTAAACAACCTCATCTTCTTTGTCTGCCATAAGACCTTGACTACTGGAATTTCTCTGTTCCTTAACACTTTTAGCTTTATTGACAAGATTTTGACAGTTTGTTCTGCATAGATTACATCTTCTTGAATAGGAATAACCTCATACTCAATCACATGCAAAAAAATTGAAGTATACTTCCTCAACATTGACACATGTAACACATTATGATCATGCTCTAACTGTGTAAGTTTAATCGATAAGGGACCTCCCCAACTCTCTCGATAACCTCAAAAGGTCCAACATAGCTTTTGGATAGCTTACCCTTAACTCTAAATCTCGTTACAACAAGCATAGGATTAACTTTCAAGAAGACATAATCACCAACATCAAACTCAACTTCTTGTCGATGGAGATTGGCATAAATTTTCTAACGACTCTGAACAACCTTAAGTCTCTATTGGATTCCTTAGTCTACTCAGTGGTACAAGTAATAATCTAGGGTCCAATACTGACATGCTCATCTAGTTCAGTCCAACACAATGGCGATCCTCATGGTCTCCAATAAGAGGCCTTGTAAGGAGCCATGCCCATACTTGCTTTGTAGCTATTATGATATGTGAATTCCACCAATATCAAGTGTTCTCTCAAGCTACCTCAAAAATTTAAAATACAAGAGCGAAGCATGTCTTCCAAAGTTTGTATGGTCCTCTTAGACTGTCCATCCCTCTGTGGATGATGGGCGGTATCCAAGTAAAGCTCAATTCCCAAGGCTTGTTGCACAACTTCCTAAAACTTAAAGTAAATTGAGGATCTCAATTAAAAGTAATGCCTAAAAGAACTCCGTGTACTCGAACTATACTTTCCACATAATGTCGATCTAGTCTGATAAGCTTGTAATCCTTTCTGATTGGAATAAAATGAGCAAACTTAATCAAACGATCAACAATCACCCAAACGGTGTCATGCTTCAAGGGTGTGAATGGAAACCCAGTAACAAAGCCTATTGTAATCTTGTCCCACTTTAATTTTGGTATAGGCAAAGGTTGAAGTAAACTTAAAGGTCTTTGATGCTCAGCCTTAACTTTATAACAAAATAAACACTTAGCTACAAAGCTAGTCAAATGTCTCTCCATATCTTCCCATCAATATTGTCTCTTCAAGCCTTGGTACAAATTTGTGCTTCTAGGATGTAAATCAAACTTGGATCTATGTGCCTCAATAAAGATGGACTCCTTAAGATCAAAGATGTCTATTAAACTAATATTCCCTTATGGTATAAGTAACCTTCAACATTAATTGTCCACCCATTAAATTTCTCACCATCATGGTTTCGGACCAAACATGTCTTAGCTTTTGATCTTGCCACTGGTGTTGCTTAACTTGTTGAAGTAGAACTTGTGAAACCACTATATGAACTCAGAATCAACAATTACATTAAAATAAAAAATTACAATTACATCTTTAAGCTTGCGTTTTAAGAACTCAACCTTGAAGCTCTCGCCCAACATCAACAATAATCACCCAAATCAAACCTAAATAACATAAAATTAAACATAGAAATAGATTCTAACTCAAACCTATCTATATAGAATCCAATCTATAAAATCCATACTTAAAATTAATATTTCTTACACATTCAATGAAGATTAACATAACTAAACTCACCTTGAATTCCTCAAATCCCACTTGAATCAAACAACTAAAATCCTTGTTGAATTAGGAAGAAAAACTCTAAAATTAATTGGGTTCTCCTTGGGTTTCTTCTTGGCTGTAACTAGAGAGAGGTATACTTCTAAACTTTTTAATGTTTATCCTCAATTAATATTCTGCATAAAACTTAATGTCTACTTCAGTAAGGACAAAAAGGAAAGAAAACAAAGGTGATAAGGACTAAAATGCCCATTAACTTAATTCCTAAATAATCTCTAAGGATAGGGGTAAAATGGTCATAACTAATTACCTCAAAAACACCCCGAGTAAAGCTGCATACCAATTACAACTTCCCAGTATAACTAATTCTCAAACTATTACCGTTGTGATATCTTTGGCCAAGCCATCAAGTTTCCATGGTTGACGGACCCAAAAATATTTTCATTACATAAATTGTATATACAATAACCACATGTTGTTAAGATTTTATGTCCTAAATAAAACTCATCTCAAAGTAATCTTATTGACTATTAAAGAATGATATAGAAGTCAAATTTTATATTACTTGGTTCACATGATTATTTCATAATTATAGTTTTAATATATTAATTCTATTAAATCTAAAACTTAAGATAATCATGATTATTGTGTTGTCTACAGAATGGAAAATAATCATAATCATAGGCTTCAAACATTAAGACCCATGATTTATCAGAGCACAGGATTTACACTGACGTGATAATCAGAGATATATTTTACTTACACTTGGATAAGTGGAATACCTTTTGTAATGTATTAGTAGAGTAAAACTAAGATATGATGTATTGGTTATGCATCAAACTTGACTGATATTTACAGTAGAAAAGATATAAAAAGCTTACCGTAATATCTTTTCTAAGTAAATGTCACTTACTTGATCTTAGATCAAAGATCATTATCCTCAGATGGTCAGGTTCTAGCTTAAATGTGTTACATGTGTTCTTTAACATGTTCGTTACAGCTGACCAAAAGGATCGGCACAATACTTACATCTTGAGAACATGGTAGTACAATTGAGTGGGAGCGCTAATCATAGATTTGGAATCTATAGCTTCTATAAATACTTAGAAATAAATTGATTTCCTTAGAGCTTGGCTAATATACATAAATGGAAGGGCTCTTATTTTAGTAATTATACTAGTTTACTGAAATATCATTTATAAGAAGCTTTTTAAGTCTACAACCTTCACAAGCAAAATTTGATCAAGCAATTGATTCATAATCAAAATGTGGGGCTTGTTGGTCTCCTTGAGACAAGAGTCAAGGCTCCAAAACTTGGTTCCTTGTACTTTCATGTTTTTAATGGATGGTGCTTTACTAGCAATATAGCATGGCATAAAGGAGGGAGAATGGTAGTTGCGTGGAATCCTAATACCTTCTGCATCAATATAATCAAATGTACAAGTCAATTAATACATCTTCAAGCCTCTACTTTAGATGGTATGATTTTTCTTGTTACTTTTGTTTATGCTTTTAATGAAGAAGAAGGTAGAATGATTTTATGGCAGGATCTAAAAGCTATTTCTACTCAAGACCCTTGGGTAGTGTTGGGTGATTTCAATGATGTTTTGGAGCAAGAAGAAACGATTGGAAATAGAGTGAAGACTCTCACTTATCATTCTTTTAAAGATTGTGTTTCACAATGCCAATTGGAAGATATCAAATGCAGTGGTAAATTCTTTACTTGGTGTAATAATCAGTAGGGGGATGACTGCATTTACTCTCAACTTGATAGGGTAATGGCCAATGGTAAATGGATGGAAAAATATCCGGGAGCTGAAGCCATTTTCCTAAACGAAGGTGCCTTTGATTATTCTCCAGCTCTAGTGATTTTTCACCAGCTTGCTCACAATGGGAGAAAGCCCTTTCGCTATTTTAAAATGTGGATATCTCATCCTGAATATTCTAGCTGATTGCATCATATTTGGCAGCAGCAGGTATCTGTTGGGTTTTATGCCCTAAATAAAACTCATTTCAATATAATCAGATTTACTTATTAATAAAGATCAGAAATAACATTTTATGTTGCATGGTTCACATGATTTATTTCATGATTATATGTATATAATGTATGAATTCTTTTTAAGTCGAGAACATATGAGTTTGTTAAAGATTATAGTGTTGTCAGCACAGTGGAATATAATCTTTATTATATGTTCAAAAGTTTATTCCCTGATTTTTCAGAACACTGGATTTAGACTGACATGGTATAATCAGCGATAGGTATTCTTACACCTTGGAAAAGTGTTATGTCCTTTCCAGGACATTGGCAAAGTTTACCAGTATCGGATGTATGGAGTATACATCGGAAGGGATCGATATTGAACTTTGATTAGATATTTGTTGGGTTTTATGCCCTAAATAAAACTCTTTACAATCTGATTAGTTATCAATATAAGAAATTTGAAGTGATTGATGTTTGCATGAATTCTACATGCTAATGGTTTAATATGTTTATTACATTTACACACAAAATCACTTAAATCCAGATCATATGTTTATTCACAATTACAGTATCGTCAACACAGTGGAATGTGATTGTGATCATATGAATCAAAAGACTTGGTCCCTGTTTCATCAGTGTTATTGGATTTATACTGATGTGATAATCATCGATGATGTGTACTTACACTTGGAGTAAGTGTTATGTTCTTTCCAGGACATTAGTAAAGTATACTAGTTTCGAATGTATGGAGTATACATTGGACTGGACCGATATTGTAACTAAGTTAAGATATTACAAACTTACCGTTATACATATCTTTCCAAGTCAATATCAGTAGTTGATCTTAAGATCAAAAGAATCTAAATCCTGATATGCTTAGGCTCAACTCAGGAGTGCTATTCCTGTTCTTTGATTTATTAGTTAAGCCTACTTTTGGGTGAGGGTGATACGTATATTTTGGGAACATGATAGTATGATTGAGTGGGAGTGCTGAACATAAATATGGAATCTATAGCTTCTACTGGTGTATAGAAGTCAAGTGATGATTCCCTTCGAGCTTAGCAAATAGAAGTAAATGGATGAGCTCTTGTTTAACTGACTAATTATTAGATCACTAAACACCATTTACAGGTAGCTAAGTGTTTTAAGGGGCAAAATACATTGAGGGGTGAGAACGGTAAAGAAATCCCATCTCGATGTAGATCATCTATATAGAGGATCTTTAAATCACAATAAGATTATAACAATGGTTAAATGAGATAGTATATTGATATCGTGGAACATACAATATGCTCTATATAAGTCTGAGAGTGCAATTCTAAGTTCTAAGAGTGGATTCAACGAAGAATTAATAAGTAGAAATTTACTTGGTAAATTTGGTTCACTTATTGGAAGCTCAGCATATAGATCCATGGTCCCCATTCTAGTTGAGAACATTCTGCTTGTAAGACTCATTAATTGATTCGTGATTGATCAATTATATTTCTAAAGTTAGACTATGTCTAATTTTATGAATTTTCACTAAACAGGGGTGAAATTGTAAAGAAAAGAGTTTCTAGGTTTATTTATTTATTAATGGACTTTATATGTCCAATTAATAATTAAATTAAATGACAATATTATTTAATAATCTATTTTAGTTATTAAATAATTAGTTTTGGCATTTAAAAGGTTAGAATTGGAAAATTGGCGTTTTTGAGAAAATAGAGATAAAATTTAATAAAACTGCAAAATCAAGTGAGGCCCATTATAAGACCATGGCCGGCCACTTATTGTGGGATTTCAAATTAATATTTTCATTATTTTAATGCCAAATAATTCCTAACCTAAACCTAGTAGTTGCCTATAAATAGAAAGTGATGGCTCAGTCACATAACATACTTTCACAAGTTTTCACAAACCTTTCTGACAGAAATTTGTCTCTTCAGAAAAACTGAGCCTTCCCCACTTTCTCTACCTGGCCGAAATCCCTTTCTCTTTTCTCCTTCATCAATTTCGTGACCCTAGTGAAAGAGTAAGTGCCCACACACAGCAAGCAGTAACTCAATCATAGATTGGAAGACTGTGAACGATCAAACTTGAAGAAGAAGGATATTCGGGCTCAGATCTTGATTATACTCTGCTACAGAAAGGATTTGAGGGTTAGAGATCTGAGTGGAAGGAGACATTAATTCCGCTGCATCAATGTAAGGTTTTCTTAACTTTATATGTGTTTAATTTATCGTTTTAGAAAGTTCATATTTAGGGTGTTTAAACAACATACTTGTGAGTAGATCTAAGATCCTGGTAAAAATAAATATTCCAACAACTGGTATCAGAGCCATGGTAATTGATTTACTTACATGAAATTTGGACTTTAAAACGATTGTTTGTTTGTTTTTGGATGGTATCATGTTGTATTGAGTGTTATTTGATGATTGATTGATTTTTGTAAATTTTCGTGAAAAATAATTGCGATTCTGTTTCTGGAATTATTTTTATTGGATAGTATGGAAAAAATTAAGCAAGTTACTTTTTTACAGAACTCAATTTCGATTTAATTTGAATTAGTTATGATTTTTTGAAGATTCGGAAAAATCGGAGTTGTGCTGAAATTTTCCTGTGATCGCGAAAACTGTCCGTACACCTCACAATTTTTTCGTTTTTCTTCAATTTTTTATGCTTTTTCATGGAATTAACTTCCGATTTTTTGTGTAGTTTTGTATTAATAGATTTACTATTCCTAATTCAATTCTAATTATCATTATGAATTAATTTAATATTTTTTAAATTTAATTCAAGATATTAGTGTAATTTGAATTTTAAAATAGTAAATATCTATCTTATTTTTAAATTTGATTATATCTTATCTCATTTTTAAATTTAAGGTCAGATTTTAAATATTTTAAATTATTTTTTTTTAAAATTATTTGACCTTATTTAAATTTAAAATAAGATAATTATAATCATGTAATTTTAAATAGATGTAAGATATTTTGCTAACTTTTAAATTTTGTTATTTTATCTATTTAAATTAAATTTAAAATTTGAAAAAGATATTTTATTTTGCCTTTTCTAATTTTTATTTAATTTTTATTTATAAAATAACATTTAAATTTTAAAAGTAGTTAGCAAATTTTGAAATGATATTTAGGTTGGTTGAAACCTAATTTTTCAAAATTGTAGGTTTAATTTTAAATATTTTTTTTAAATAATTTCGAAATTTAAATTAATTTTTTTTTAATTTCGAAAATAAATATTTATTTTTTTTATTTTCAAAAATTAAATTTTTTTAATGAATTTTTTTTATTTAATTAATAATTTCGAAATCTATTTATTTAAAATTAAATAAATCCTACTTCCAACTATCCAGCTAACCTTGTTGCAGGAGTATGTGGTTTTAGCTTGTGTGTAAGTTTTCAAAACCTATTATTACTTGATTGCAAATAGCCATGGTTACTTTTTGCCAGATCTAATGATCTGATGGCTCCCTTGGTCAAGTTAATAATTTGTAACAGGTATATTTTACAATCTTCTTTCATCTGTGTATGACCTAGCAACATGATAGGATCCATCCAAAGTGTGCCTGTGTGAGCCTATGTGTTTATTTTGTTTTAATATAGATGCATATAGGTTGTTGCTAAATAAAATGTCACACCATGATAGATTTTATTTAGGTCCATTTAGTTATTGGACCTATTCAATTAATAACAGTTATTTATTTTAAGGTTAAATTCCTCTCTTTTGGGCCTTGTGTGAGAGTTGGGAGCCATAGAAGTGGGTACGACATACTGAACCCAGCACCCCCTCACATGAACTACCCCAATTGTGAAGGCCCATTTGCCTGATTTAAATAACTGTACTAGGTTAATTATATTAGTTTGACCTAATAAAATTGAATTAGCAACATAATTAACTTTTAAAATATATGAAAATTCATTTTCATTTTAATATTTTAAAGTTAATTTTAAGAAAAACACTTTTAGTTTTAGATATTATTTCTAGACAAACTATTTATATTTTTCTTGTATTTAATTAAATATAGAATTTTAACTAACTAAGATTCTTTCTGGAGCTTATTTAATATTCCTATTTAAGTTATAAATTAGTTGTATCAACTGATTTTTCTTATCTAACTTAAATTTGAATATTTGATTTAAATTTTAAATCAAGTTGAGGAATCCTAGGCATTAGTTATTAAAGATTCTTAAGATATTTTTTTTAAGTTAATATCTTTTCGAATATTAACTTAAAATAGAATATTTTAGATATTTTTTAGGTTAATATCTTTTCGAATATTAACTTAAAAAGATATCTTCAAAATTAAGTGGTTACAACTTAATTTTTGATATTTAATTAAATCTAAATTTGAAATTATTTAAGTTTTAGATTTTTTCTATATAACTTAAATTAGATATTTTTCAAATTTTTGAAAAGAAACTTAGTCAAATATGATATTTTCTAGATAGTAATTTCTAGACTACTTATTATTTCTAATATTTAAAAAGGAAAATATTATACTTTGTGAAGTTAATTATTTAAATAATTAATTTTGGTACAATTTTATTAAGTATATTTTTCTTAGTATTAAATAGAAATTAATAATTAAGCCTTCTCTACACTTAATTATTTATTTCTTGAATTTAATACATTTAATTAACTTGAAAAATTTAAATATCTAAGTTGATTTTCATCATGATACTTAAATATTTATTTATTTTTCATGACACTTAATTAAATAGAAAATTATTTTTAGGTTGAATTTAATTTTTCAACTTAAATTTAAATAATTTTCAATATATATATTATTTTCTTTATTTTCTTAATCAATTTCGAAAATTGTATTTTATTTATGCAATATTTTCGATTTTTTTATTTTGAAAAATAGATTGAGTTGTAAATTAATTATTTATTTTAATTAATTCTTGGGCCAACTTCAATCAATAATTTTTTCATCTAATTGATTAATTTAAAATAAATGAATTTAAAATATATACATATATATATTATTAGAAATTGAATTAACTAGTCAAAAGAAAATCTGGATAGGTGATATTTTTGCTTGAAGTATTTCTTTTTATTTTTATTATTTTTTTTTTCGAAAATTGTATAGTTTTTATACTTTAAATTTTCGAGCTCAATAAATATATTCTCAAAGGAAATTTTTAAGCTGCTAATTATTTAATTTAATTCAACTTAAATTAATTTCCTTAATATTTATATTTAAGATTATTACTAAGATGGAAATAATTAATTTTATTTTAATCACCATCTAAGTATAATTTTATAAATATTATATTAAATTCTTATTTTTGAATTTCAATTCTAAATTTTGAATTTAATGAGAATTTATTTATTAGAATAATAAAGAAAATACATTTTAAAGAATGAGCTTTATTATTATTAAGATATTCGATCTCCATTGTGGGTTTTATACTGTGTTTGTTTTAGTGAGTAATCCTCCCTAATGGAGGAACGTTCATTAGCAATTTCGCACCGTTTAATCTCGCATGATAAGTAGTTTGTAAGTGTTTTATATGGTATAGATCACCCTTATGGTGGCGACCATATTTGACTTGCAAATTGCGAAACAATGGTAGAAGTTCACGAGATAGAATAGCCTTGACTCTCGCCTAAACGGGACAACGCTGGATTCCAATCTTGATCGAATAAAAGGTTGCTAGAATGTTTAACATTTTAGATGAGCTGACAACTCTATTCAATGGATGGTAGCTTTGACTCTCGCCTAAACGGGACAACCGATATCGGTTGTTGAAAAACCCTGGAAATTATTTAGGATTGAATTTTTTAAGTATTTTCTCATATCATTCCTACTTGCTATGTGCTTATAATTTCTGAATTGATTTTGTGTTAAACCATTATTTATTTCTATTTGTTGATTTCTATTATTTTGTAGTATCCTGTATTATCAAAATGAATCTCATGTTATCACTGTTGACTGAAAACAAGCTGAATGGATCTAACTTTAATAAATGGAATGAGAACATTAATATTGCTCTCATAGGAGAAAGAGCCTTGTTTGTTTTAACTAAGTCGTCACCTGAAGTGCCTAGGGACAATGCTTCCAAAGCTGTGAAAGAAAAGTATGAGCGTTGGCAGAAAGCAAATGACAAAGCTCTATACTTTATGCTTTCTAGCATGCTTGACACCCTCAAAACTCGGTTCTCTAAAACCGAAAAGGCTGCTGAAGTTATGACGAAGTTAAATGAGCTATTCGGTAAGGCATCACTTCAGTCACGCTTTGACGCGACTAAGAAGTACATTAATGCACGGATGGAACCTCATCAAAACGTGCGTGACCGTGTTCTCCTAATGTCAAGTTATTTCCAATAAGCCCAGGATCATGGTGCTGAAATGGACAGTGCTACTCAAGTAAGTCTTATCTTGAATAGCCTGACTCCAGCATTTCTACCATACACATCAAATTATGTCATGAATAAGAAGGAAATTGACTTTCATGAATTAGTCAATGACCTTCAAACTTATGAAAATTTGATTGGAGGACCCAAGAAGAAAGGGAGTAAACCTCACAATCTTGGGAATGGTAATGGGACGATGAAACCTGAAGCAAATGTTGCCTTTGCTTCGAAGCCCAAATCGAAGAAGAAGTGGAACAACACCAAGAAGCGAACAAAAGCCATGAAGAATAAAAAGGTTGTTCCTTCTGGTGATGCTACACTTAAAGGAAAGTGTTTCTACTGCAATGAGAAAGGTCATTGGAAACCCCAGTGTCCTAAACTTCTTGCAAAGAAACAAGGTATTTCCATTTATAAACTTTAAGAGTTTTAGTGAATTATTATCCAATTGGATTTATGATTCTGGACTAAACTTTGTTTATTTGTTTTCTTCTTCTTATAGGCCAAGCTACTTGAACTCAATTGAGTTGGATCAGAAAGCTGGACCAAAGGGTGAAATCTTCCAGATGAAGATGAAGCTCTTCAATTTATTTTTGAATTAATTGTTTTAGTTTAAAGACAATTTGGATTTCAAATTTTAGTTAGGGATATTTATCCCTGTTTCTCTCATATTGTTGCAATATTGATTTCTTTCATTTTCAAAATCAATATTGCAATTTATGAGAATGAGCTTCATTTATCTTCATCAATTATTACCACATTATATTTATATGTTTGAATGTGTAAGTGTTTTTATTATTGATGCAAATTCTATAATATTTACAACTCTTCATAGAGTTATATTAAATAAACACTAGAAACTATTTCTATGTTTATTAATAATTATTAATTCTCATACAATTATTAAGAATTTGTTTAATAAAAGGATCTTATGATCTGATAGGGGTGGAGAAAAGTTAAGAAAACTATGCAGTTCAACGATCTTTTATATCTAATGAACTCTGGATAGTATTCAACTCCACATAAAGTCTATCACACTAAGAGAATCATGATCTTTACAACCTTTAGGGGTGGATCATAATCTCTATATACTTACGGGTGGAGATTATCCACAAGTACCCTATATGTATATTTTAGGGGTGGAGCATATTCCACAATTCCCTATGTAACACATATCTTCTTTAAACATGGAAGTAATATAATGAGTCAGCTATTATCAATATAAATTCTTGATCTTGATTGTATGTTCCATTTCGTTTTACTGTTGTAAGTAAAAGTTTGATACCTTTGAAAGTTCTTTGTTAAAGTTTCACACTAGCTTAATTGAGTGGGAGAATTTTAAAATTCTATACCCATCTTCATTAGGTTGATACTTGTGATAGGTACTTAAGAACACTACTGAAAAGCAAATCTAACCATTCACATGGATAGGTATAGCTTATCAGAATTATGAGAATAAGATAAAGAACTCTAGTTCAGTCCATTCGAATGACTTGAACCAAGAATTCTTAATCCTCATAAAATTTGATGGTATCTTAATTTTGATTACTTTATCTCTGGCATGTATTTTTCACTTCAAAATACTAGTCTGCTATGTTGATGACTTAGTCTTAACTTAAAGTTTCAGACTAATACAAAAGTCACAACTAGGTAACTCTCTAAACAATCAGAGGTTAAAAGTATTATTTAACCAGACATATTCTATTGAGTGGGAGCTATCTAAGATGTAATCAAATAAGGAACATTAGAAGATATTCAAGAAAGATTTATGAAAGTGATCTATATGTTACATATTAAGGAACTGTGTATCAGTTGTCCTTGTATCTCACCATCTAATTTCGAAATTCTTGAGATGGTGCTTACTTTGGGGGTGGAGGAATTATTGAATAATAATTCAAGCTCTACCAGAGAAGAATTGTAACTTGGTCTATTCGAAAATACCAAAAAGTTATATCACTGAAGAAAAGTCTACACTGTATTATCTCAATTACATATTTTAAAATATGAGAGATATGTCTTCTGTTTATTCAGATGTACTTTTAAAACAGTAAAAGATTTCAGTATCCCTTGATGAGTAAAGCATATAGTAAAGGATGTTTCATAAGAGTTTTTATGAACTAGTTTCCAGAAGTTTGGGTGGATTCAAATATACTACACTTGATCTGAAGATCAAGACATCAGATTGACCTATTTGCACAGTTTATTTTATATTAGTGCAAGTGGGGGTTTTTTGGGTTTTATGCCCTAAATAAAACTCTTTACAATCTGATTAGTTATCAATATAAGAAATTTGAAGTGATTGATGTTTGCATGAATTCTACATGCTAATGGTTTAATATGTTTAATATGTTTATTACATTTACACACAAAATCACTTAAATCCAGATCATATGTTTATTCACAATTACAGTATCGTCAACACAGTGGAATGTGATTGTGATCATATGAATCAAAAGACTTGGTCCTTGTTTCATCAGTGTTATTGGATTTACACTAATGTGATAATCAGCGATGATGTGTACTTACACTTGGAGTAAGTGTTATGTTCTTTCCAGGACATTAGTAAAGTATACTAGTTTCGAATGTATGGAGTATACATTGGACTGGACCGATATTGCAACTAAGTTAAGATATTACAAACTGACCGTTATACATATCTTTCCAAGTCAATATCAGTAGTTGATCTTAAGATTAAAAGAATCTAAATCTTGATATGCTTAGGCTCAACTCAGGAGTGCTATTCATGTTCTTTGATTTATTAGTTAAGCCTACTTTTGGGTGAGGGTGATACGTATATTTTGGGAACATGATAGTATGATTGAGTGGGAGTGCTGAACATAAATATGGAATCTATAGCTTCTACTGGTGTATAGAAGTCAAGTGATGATTCCCTTCGAGCTTAGCAAATAGAAGTAAATGGATGAGCTCTTGTTTAACTGACTAATTATTAGATCACTAAACACCATTTACAGGTAGCTAAGTGTTTTAAGGGGCAAAATACATTGAGGGGTGAGAACGGTAAAGAAATCCCATCTCGATGTAGATCATCTATATAGAGGATCTTTAAATCACAATAAGATTATAACAATGGTTAAATGAGATAGTATATTGATATCGTGGAACATACAATATGCTCTATATAAGTTTGAGAGTGCAATTCTAAGTTCTAAGAGTGGATTCAACGAAGAATTAAGAAGTAGAAATTTACTTGGTAAATTTGGTTCACTTATTGGAAGCTCAGCATATAGATCCATGGTCCCCATTCTAGTTGAGAACATTCTGCTTGTAAGACTCATTAATTGATTCGTGATTGATCAATTATATTTCTAAAGTTAGACTATGTCTAATTTTATGAATTTTCACTAAACAGGGGTGAAATTGTAAAGAAAAGAGTTTCTAGGTTTATTTATTTATTAATGGACTTTATATGTCCAATTAATAATTAAATTAAATGACAATATTATTTCATAATCTATTTTAGTTATTAAATAATTAGTTTTGGCATTTAAAAGGTTAGAATTGGAAAATTGGCGTTTTTGAGAAAATAGAGATAAAATTTGATAAAACGGCAAAATCAAGTGAGGCCCATTATAACACCATGGCCAGCCACTTATTGTGGGATTTCAAATTAATATTTTCATTATTTTAATGTCAAATAATTCCTAACCTAAATCTAGTAGTTGTCTATAAATAGAAAGTGATGGCTCAGTCACATAACATACTTTCACAAGTTTTCACAAACTCTTCTGACAGAAATTTCTCTCTTCAGAAAAATTGAGCCTTTCCCACTTTCTATACCTGGCCGAAATCCCTTTCTCTTTTCTCCTTCATCAATTTCGTGACCCTAGTGAAAGAGTAAGTGCCCACACACAGCAAGTTGTAACTCAATAATAGATTGGAAGACTGTGAAGGATCAAACTTGAAGAAGAAGGACATTCGGGCTCAGATCTTGATTATACCCTGCTACAGAAAGGATTCGAGGGTTAGAGATCTGATTGGAAGGAGTCATTAATTCCACTGCATCAATGTAAGGTTTTCTTAACTTTATATGTGTTTAATTTATCGTTTTAGAAAGTTCATATTTAGGGTGTTTAAACAACATACTTGTGAGTAGATCTAAGATCCTGGTAAAAATAAATATTCCAACAGTTAAAATTTATCGTAATATCTATTCAATTCAATATCACCTGTTGATCCTAGAACAAATAATCTTAATCTTGATATGGTTAGGTTCAATCTCAAGAGTGTTATTCGTGTTCTTTGATTTGTTAGTTAAGCCTAATTTTGTGTCCGGGTGATACGTACATTTTGGGAACACGGTAATGCAATTGAGTGGGAGCGCTAACATAAATATGGAATCTATAGCTTCTATCTGGCAAATAGAAGTAAAGGATGATTTCCTTCGAGCTTAACCAAACAAAGATAAATGGTGGAGATCTCATTTCACTTAGGTGAAATATCATTTATACAGGGTTAAGTGTTTTAAGGATAAAATACATTGAAGGTGTAGCGGTAACAGTAGTGCCTTTTCAATGTAGATCATCTATATAGAGGATCATTGATCACATTAGGGTTATAACAATGGATAAATAATGACGTGTCTATATCGTGGAACATATAGAGCGTTCTATATGACTGAGAGTGCAATTCCAAGTTCTAAGTGTGGATTCAACGAGGAATTAATAAGTTAGGGAATTTACTTGGTAAATTCGGTTCGACTTATTGGAAGCTCGGTTATATAGACCCATGGTCCCCATACTAGTTGAGACCATACTGCTTGTAAGACTCAGTTCATTGATTTTAATTAATCAATTATAATTCTAAAAGTTAGACTATGTCTACTTTATGAATTCTCACAGTTTAAGGATGAAATTGTAAAGAAAAGGGTTTCTAGATTTAATTATTAATTGAGAGACTTTGCATGTCTAATTAATAATTATTTTAAATGATAATATTATTTAATAATCTATTTTAGTTATTAAATAATTAGTTTTGGCATTTAAATGATTAGAATTGGAAAAATGACATTTTTGGAGAAATAGAAATAAAATTGAGGAAACTGCAAAATTTAAGTGAGGCCCATATCTCCCTATGGCCGGCCACCTCTTTGTGATTTTCCCAATTATTATTTTCAATTTTAATTGCCATGTAATTGCTAATCAAAGCCTAGAAATAATGGGAAAGTGGTGGATCACACTAAATAAGGCAGTTAATCAATTACACAGTAAAAGAGGAAACTGTTTATTTGGAAAGTTATGCTCTCCCTTCTTCCTATATAAAGCAAGCTTTGTTCTCTTCTCTTGCTTGCATAAGACCATGAAATTCAAGAGAGAAAAAGAGAGAAAATTTCGAAATCCTTGTGAGATGAGTAGTGCCCACACACATATCAAGTGGTATCTCAATCATAGTATGTAAGAATATGGAAATTCTACATCAAAGAAGGAGAAAAGAAGATCCAGGTTCAGATCTTGGTGATGCTCTGCTACAGAAAGGAATCAAGGGCTAGAGATCTGAACGGAAGGAGTCATATTATTCCGCTGCACCCACTGTAAGGTTTTCTAACTTTATATGTGTTTATTTTCATTGTTTTAGAATTCATATTAGGTTGTTAATCAAACATACTTGTTAGTAAATCTAGATCCTAGTAAAATAATTTCCAACAACTGGCACCAGAGCCATGGTAATGATTTACTTTCATGTAATATGAATTAAAACGATGATTGCATGTTTCTGTGTTGATTTGGATGGTTTCATGTTGGTTTATGTGTTAGTTGATGAATGTTGATGTTGTACAGTTTCGTTTTCCATGAAAAATATTTTTTCGATTTTTGAAAATATTTTATTTGGATTCCTTGTGAAAAATTGAGCAATTTTCGTTTTTACGGAACTCGATTCCGATGAAAAACGAAAAAGTTATGATTTTTGGAAAAATCGAATTTCAGGTATGCATGGGTGCTCCATCGCACGCATGGGCTGTGCATCCAGCCCGTGTGCACCCTGCACCTCCGCCCAGTCGCACCCTGAATCTCGGTCAGGCATGCTGCAGGCGCCGAAGATCCTCGGCGTGAGCCCCTCCTCCGCGCGCGTAATGGGCTGCTGGCAGCCTCCTAGGCTGCTGCATGCAGCCTCCTGGGCAGCAGTTTCCCAAAAAGTTGCGATTTTTGGGGTTTTTCCCCAAAAATCCAATTTTTTCATGGGATTGTTTCCCAAAATTTATTTTTCCAATTTGAAATATTTCTAAATTGAAATGTTTCCAATTTTAAATATTTTCAATTTGGAATTTTTCCAATTTTTAAATATTTCTATTTTGGAATGTTTCCAATTTTAAATATTTCCTATTATGGTCAGATTTAAAAATTTGGTAACTTCTTTAATATTTATCTATTATTTAATTATAAGATTAGATATTTTGATATTTAAGATATTTTAAATTAAAAGATAACTTTGTCTTTTATTTAAAATATTATATTAAAATTATCTTATATGTTAAATTAAATAATTAATAAATTTGAAATTAATATAGATAGTTTTATAGATATACTTACCATAATATTTTCAAATTCAAAATTTGTTATTTTGTTAAATATTTAATTATTTATAAATTATAAGTTTAAAAATGATATTTTTTTCTATATATTATCATTTTTTTCTTATTAGAAATTTATAAATCATATCTTAAATATTTAAATAACATAGATATTTTTGTAGAGATTTGAATATTGCTTAATTTGAGATATTTTAACATATAATTATGGTAATTATTATTCATTTATTATTTTATTCCTAAAATAATAGTTATCTAACCAAATCTATTTTAAAATTGGTTTATTTTATTAAATTATAAGATCTGAAAGTGATATTGAAGATTCTTTCTTTTAAATCATTGATCTTATTAGATATTTAATTTAATTCAAATAAACTTAGATATTTTAAAATTAGTTTCCTTTATTTATTTAGTTTAAGAATAATAATTTAATTATATTAATATCTTATTTTCACATCTGTTACATGGACAATGTTTGTTTATTAATATTGTTTATTCAGAACTTTTTAACAAACCTATTATTTATCTGATCTAAATTGCTATGATTAACTTGTTGACAGATCATGATCCAATTATCTGATTTTAATCATAGTCCAATTGACGATAGATCTTATAAATAATTTGTAACAGGTAAATTTTGTACTTCTTTCATCTGTGTAAACCTAGTAACATGATAGGGCCCATCCAAATCATTTGACCTGTGTGAGCCTATATGTTTGCTATTGGGCTTAGATGCATATAGGAAGCCCATTTAAGTTTTACTAAGTAAATGGACTAGGTTGCTAAAATAAATTTTGACATAAGGAAATTTATTTAGGTCCAATTAGGTTTGGGCTTATTCAATGAATAACAATTGTTTATTTAAAGGTTAAATTCCTCTCTTTTGGGCCTTGTGTGAGAGTTGGGGGCCATAGAAGTGGGTACGACATACTGAACCCAGCTCCCCCTCACATGAACTACCCCAATTGTGAAGGCCCATTTGCCTTATTTAAATAATTGTATTAGGTTAATTATATTAGTCTAACCTAATTAAAATTGAATTAGGAACATAATTAACTTTTAAAATATATGAAATTTATTTTTCATGTAATATTTTAAAGTTAATTTTAGAAACACACTTAGTCAATGATATATTCTAGATAGTTATTTCTAGTACTAATTATTATTTCTAATATTAAATAGGAAAATATCATAGATTGTGAAATTAATTGTTTCTTTATTATTTTTGGTACAATCTAAGTTTAGTATATTTTCCTAGTATTAAACTAGAATTAATAATTAAGTTTCCTCTTTACTTAATTATTTATTTCTTGAATTTAATAACTTTAACTAAATTGAAAATTTCAATATCTAAGTTGATTTTCATCATGATACTTTAATATTGTTATTTTCATGTTATTTAATTAAAGTTGAAAATTATCTTAAGTTTGGAATCTTATTTCAGAATAACTTAAAGCTAAATAATTTTCAAAATATATTTTATTTTTTATTTTATTAATCATTTCCCAAAAATTTCGAAATTATATTTCTTTAATGTAGAAATTTCGAATTTTATTTGAAAAATAGATTAAAGTTGAAAATTATTTATTTAATTTTGGACCAACTTAAATCAATGATTTTTTATTTAATGATTAATTAAAATAAATGAACTAAAATATATTATAATTAGAAATTGGATTAATTAGTCAATAAAAGTCTAGATAGATATTATCTGTTTTGCTTGAAGTATTTTTCTAGTGTATTTAATTAAATGAAAAAAATTAATATTTAAATTGATTTTTTAATCATGATACTTAAATATTTAAAATTTTTCTTAGATATTTAATTAAATAGGAAAATTATATTTTTGTTGAAAAATTAATTTTTATTAATTTTGGGCCAACATAAAATTAGAGTAATTTTCCAGGATTTATTTTATTTTATTTTAAAGCATTTTCGAAAATGCAATATATATTTATAGAAAATTAAATTTGAAGTTGTAAATTAATTTAAATTAATTTTGAAACAACTTAAATTGAATAATTTTCTAAATATTTATGGAAATTATTATTAAGATGGAAATAATTCACGTTATTTATCCATCTAAGTATAATTTATAAATATTAAATTAAAATTTATATTTGGAATTTTTCATTCTAAATTAGTAATTTTAATTAAATAAATATGTATTTAAAATAAATGGATTAAAATAAATATTAGAAGAAAATACAACCCTTCATTAAATAATGAGCTTTATTATTATAAGGATATTCGATCTCCATTGTTGGTTTTACATAGCTATTGTTTTAGTGAGTAATCCTCCCTAATGGAGGAACGTTCATTAGCAAGTTAGCACCGTTTAATCTCGAAAGATAAGTAATCTTGTAAGTTTTTTATATAGTTTATGACCACCCTAATGGTGGCGATTGTATAAGACTTGCAAGAATATGAAACAGTGGTGGAAGCTCATAAGATAGAATAGCCTTGACTCTCGCCTAAACGGGACAACGCAGATTCATATCTTGATCGAATAAAAGGTTGCTAGAATGTTTGACATTTTAGATGAGCTGACAACTCTATTCAATGAATGGTAGCTTTGACTCTAGCCTAAACGGGACACTGATATCATTTTGTTGAAAACCTTGGAAATTATTTAGGATTGTATGTTTTAGTATTTTCACTTGTCATTCCTACTTGCTATGTGCTTCATAATTTCTAAATTGTGTATGAATTTGTATTGAACCATGTTATTTTCTGTTATTAAATTGTAGTTTAATTTCGAATCTTCATTGTTGGTCTAACTTGATTTGTTTTTCTAATGAGAAAAATCCCTAATGGATTTTCACCATTAGACTAACATAATAGTGTTAGATCTCGAAAGATAAATATTGTATATGCAACATCTAGCTGTTCATCAATTAATGACACCTTAGACTAGTGTTTTACAATATGAAACAAGAAGATTGTATAAATAAGATTACTTTGACTCTCGCTAATCGGAGCATCTTAAATTCTTATTTAAAACGAAATTATCCTAATTCCTCTCAGCTTATTCATTTCGAATTAGCTCAATAACATATCATTGGATGAATGGTCTATAAATCATATAAAGTCTTATTTTCTCTTAAGAAATTAGATGACGCATATGATTATATTCCCGGAATTCTATCTCAAAATGATATAAATCCTCAATCTTAGATATCTCCTACTTGTATAGGCAAATCATAGAGATAGATTAGTAGTGGTGGTCCAAGAAAGAATTACTAATTATACAGTTACACTTTCACAAGTGTTTCATAACTATTTTCTATCAATGGATTTAAACTGTATGAGTTTAGTATTCTGTGACCAAAATCCACTTGCACTATTCTAAGAACTCTTTGATGTAACTAACTTAAGTCATCAAAAGATACAACCACATTTTTTTATAAATCTATGGCATTTGTATCTTGTTCATAGTGGTTTTGACAAGATCATTCTCTGTAAAGAGTTAATATGCCTATATCCATTGAAAGTAATTTCATCTCATTCGTAGATGGGTATACATTCAGGGGTGGATATGAGTTTTCGTTGTATTCTTAAAACGATCACTCTAGATTTTACCTTACGCAAAAGAAATTTGAAATGTTTGAAAAATTTCATGAATTTCTAGCAATGGTAAGTGGTTAAAGATCTTGCGAACTGATAGGGGTGGAGAAAAATTTAGTAGATATGCAGTTCAAAGATCATTAATTTGATTTTGAATTATATCCAAACTTACCTCCCCAAAAATTCGAGTTGCATACAGATGATTAGTTACTAGTCGTTGCCTAAATCCTTATATGGTAATTTCAGAATGATGTAATGGTTGTATACTTAATGTAAATCATTACTAGATTCATGGATGACCTAATCGAAATCTTAAGAAAAGCTAGAATTGCTAACCTTGGTTTGCATGTTTGTTAGCTATTCTAAGTGATTAGGGGTGGAGCATCCCATAGTCATTAGATAAGAAAGTGTTTGTTTAAACAAATACTACTTTTCTAAGAAAATGACTAAGTCTGAAAATAAAGTAGCAAATAAAGGAGATAATTTTTTCTTGATTCCAAAAGTGTTCTGTCATCTTATTTTACAAGATGATCCCACTGCCTCTGTTGTCTTGTCACAACCGAAGAGGTCAATACCATTTAGTTTTCTTTGACATAGTTCATGGTACCTTGTTGTAGTGGGAGAGTTTCTAGGAACTCACCTTCTTATAACTTGGAAGACACTAGTGATTAAAATCCATTGTGAGTTTAAACAAGTAATGGATTGTCAAGATAAGAAACTAAGAAGAAAGCCAATAGAACTATGGTTTGATCCATTCACATGGAGTAACCTAAAGTTTTCTATTACAAGGACATGAAAGGAAATTTTCGTTCATAAGTCTATTCAATGGACTTAACAAAACTTCATGTTCCTAGTATTATAGGTTTGAGTTTATCTGAACCTATGGCTTGTGGTATACCTGGAAATTACTTACTCTAATGCAAGCATGAGATGCTGATGCATTTTCTTTCCAATGGAAATCTATAGAAGCTTCACAACTTCTTAGATATAGATTTTATTTATCTAAGGAAAAGTCTCAACTATTCCAGAGAAGATAAAGCCATGAAAGAATTTCTTAAATCAACAGTGAGAGGTCTTAGATATGCTTTTGTATGCCTTAGACCAGACACCTACTGTTGAGTGGGAGTAATGAGTAGGTATCAGATTAATCCAGGAGAAGAACATTGGAAGACAATTGTAATATCCGCTAACCCCGAAAGGGTATTTTTGTAATTTTATTTAGCTGAGAGTATTTTTTTTTATGTTATATATTTATGGATTTAAATATGTATGGGATTATTTTTATGATGATATAATATTTGATTTTATTGGCATGTGTATAATGCCTAATAAATACATATGTCTGGATATTGTTATATGGGTATATTATTATTATTATTATTATTATTATTATTATACGTATTATTATTATTATTATTATTATTATTATTATTATTATTATTATTATTATTATTATTATCATTATTATTATTATTATTATGATTATTATTATTATTATTATTATTAACAGTATGCGATACATATACACGAACGAATCGGAACCGAACGCCTATTTTGGTGGAATGGGAATCGCTCCACTTCGGTTCAATGCGATATTTTGCTTGGGTTTAAACACGATAGAAATTAAGTTTTAAACTCTATTTTCGTTCACCCAAAACAGAGAACCAACGAGAGAGAGAGAGAGAGAGAGCACGTATACGGCGTATACGGTACCGAAAACTTTCGTTTCTTCAAGCGGAGTGAAATCTGGGTGAACGTGGGGGTTTGGGATCACTTATATACGACCTAAGGAAGCTTTTTAACGTGGTATAAGGGGCGGAAGTCGTCGTTTTGAGATTCGCCATTTTTGAAGCTTCAAAGGTGCGGCTTAGTTACGGACTCGAATTCGAACGTGTTTAAGCTTGTTCTTGGGTCAAGGGAGGTTATATTTGAGTGCATGGGACCCTAAGGATTGTTTTTGACGTAAGAAAACGAAGCTTTAACGTCCAAAACCAAAATCCAAAATTTTGGACTCCATTAAAGACGGTACACCGCCAACGAAGAAGACAACCCCGATCTGCCCTCTCGGACCACTTTTCTTGATCGTTTTGAGGTCCTGAGCATTGTGGAGAGCTTCCCCAATCGAAAGGACGCTTCAAGAGCCATCGGAGACAAAGTTACACTTTACCGGCGACGAAACCGACGAGAACTCCGGCGACACTCCGTTCAGGGGTTTCTGGAGGTTATTTTTCGATTTTCTTTCAGTTCTTGACTTGTGCTAGGTGTTCTTAGGCCTACTATGAAGTTTGATAATTTTCTTGCAATTATTTGATTTATTATGAATTATTTGGTTTATTTGTTAAATTAATTATGAAAAATACTTAGATTACTCAGAAAAATCTAAATATATTTTATATGATTAGTTATGAGATATAAACTATTGCAAAATTGGTAGATTCGAATTTCGGTTAATTTTGTATTTTTCATGAATTATTTGTGTTATTTATTAAATTAATTATGAAAAATACTTAGGTTGCTCAGAAAAATCTAGATTTATTTTATATGATGGACTATGATATATAAACGGTTATAAAATTGGTAGATTGAATTTTCAGGCGATTATGTATTTTTCATGAATTATTGATGTTATTTCTTATTTTAATTATGAAAAATACCTAGGTTGCTTAGAAAATTCAAAGAAAATTAATTATGACTTATTACAGATTATAAAGTGTATTAGAAGAGTTAGATTCGGTTTTAATTAATTTTGGTATTTTTCATGAATTTACTTAATTAATGCTTAAGTTAATTATGAAAAATAGATAAGTGTAGTTAAAATAGTAAAATATATTTTTGAAATACCATTTACTGTCTATGATATCAAAAGGAATATGTTTTATTATTTATTGGTTGCTGTAGGTATTTATTATAATTATTGGTGATTAATTAACTATTTATTTGGACTTTAATAAGAATAAATAGTATTTTAGTAAATTTTACGTAAAAATGTGTTGTATGAATTCATGTTTTACGTTAAGAATGTTTGTTTGAGTCCATGTAATATGTTTGTGTGAATCAAAATAATAAATGGTTATGTATGGTGTGTCATGCAAGTAAAATGGACCTATGTGTTACGTATTTTTACGTAAGTTTCTGTATGAGTTTAGAGATTCATACTTGAATGTATTTTGAGTGTATTGCTGTGTTAATGAATGTCTAGGATCTTGTTCTCAACAAGGAAATTCGTTGAGGTGCTCGAGGTAGCAAGTGTGGTCTTAGCAACTGAGGTAAGAAGAGTGGACATCTGTACACAGGGTGTATGTTATGCATACAACTTGGGTTGGTTTGTTATTTAATTTGATAGTGTTGTGATTTCCTTATATTTTGTGAGCATCATTAGCACGAGAATAATATTAGGGTCTTCTTTGCTTGTGTGAGCATAACAACTTGCAGTTATAACATTATCATGGGTGAGTACAACTTATGGTAATTAATTGCCCTGTTGGATGCCAAGTGTGAGAATAACACAAGGCAGGGTAGGTTACCTCATGTCTGATCAACATGAGAGAATAGTTGATTATCGTATGTGAGTATAATGTGCGGTATGAGACTTGATGTGTGCATGTGAGAACAGCATGCGTTGTGGATATATTTATGGAATGTGAATTACTGTTGATTAATATAAAAGAGCAAATTATGTCAAGTAACTAGTTAGGAGGGTTATGTCCTACATAGCTCTTCTTACTGGGCGTTAGCTCACGGGTACTCTGTGTGCAGGTAAGGGTAAGGCTAAGCAGTGAGAATGAAGAGCTCGAGGCGTGGACCGCATGTTAGGGGGCTGGCACAGTATTTTGCTTTTAATGTTTTTAACTGCTAAACATTTTGGAACTATTATTTTGACTTAACTAGTTCTTATTTAAGTTTACAGTACTAAAAGTATTTTGTTTTAAACAATGAGATCTCATGCTTGGATATTTTTCAATAAAGCAGTATTTGATTGTCTTTATCTTATTAAATTATTTTATACGGACTATCCTATGTGACATCTCGGGAAATCGGGGGTGTTACAATATGGTACCGCAGCAATACGGTCCTAAAGATTGTGGTTAGCCCTAACATGTAAAGTTCACCGCCATGAGACGAGCTCGACTCACTGTACTGTAAGTGGTTATTACTTATAATTAAGTTGCCTTGAATTTCTGCAAGCGAGAGGGTAACATTATTTTCATGTAAAATTGATGATCAAAATGATCTTGATGTGTATTGGTTTGTGTGGTTCAGGAGTTTAGAAATGCCTCCTAGAAGGTCAGTTAGAGTGGGTCGAGGTCGAGGTTGAGGTCGAGGCAAAGGCCAAGGCCGAGATGATGGAGGGATCAATGAACCACCTCAAGCACCACAGGGATGGGAAGAGCGCATTGCCGCACTGGAAGGAATCATTCATAGGCAGGATGAAGAACTTCGTCAGCTGAGACGTCAACCGGAGCCGCCGGTCAAATAAGGCGGGATGCGAGAAAATAGAGACCCACCACCGCAGGTGGTATATCCCGCTATAGAGGCTAGACATGAGTTGTTAGCAGAGAGATTTCGGAAACAACACCCACCGAGTTTGAGGGAGGCATAGACCCGTAGTGGGCCGAGGAGTGGATAAGTCGCATAGAAAGCATTTTGCAGATGCTAAGGGTGGATGGGAATGACCGAGTGAAGTGTGCATCTTACATGCTGAGGAAAGATGCTCGTATCTGGTGGGAGGTGGTGGAACAAACAAAGGATGTAGATACCATGAACTGGAACGATTTCAAAAGGGTCTTTAATGAGAAGTATTATAACTCAGCAGTTCTAGCAGCAAAGGTCGATGAATTTACTGGGTTAGTCCAAGGGAGTCTTACTGTGACTGAGTATGCACAAAAATTTGATAGATTGGCGAAATTTGCTCCAGATCTGGTACCTACTGATAGAGTGCGAGCACATCGATTTGTGGAAGGCCTGAAACCAATGGTTGCTCGAGATGTGGAAATTGTGTCAAGGGGTCAATTCAGCTATGCTCAAGTTGTCGAAATGGCTCTTACGGCTGAGCGGAGTGAAAACAAAATTTGGAAGGAAAATGCTGCCAGGAGAGAATCTAAGAAAGGTGGAGCCAATTCTAATGACCACAAGAAACGGGGACAGACCGGTCCGGCAGCCAAGTCAAGACAAGAGGTACAAAAGTGATAACGACCAACGATTTAATGGCAGCAGTGGGCGAAATATTCCAGAATGCCCTAAATGTACCAAACGTCATCTCGGTGAGTGTCGCGCAAAAGCATGCTACAAATGTGGAAAAGAAGGACACATCGAAACGCAATTGCCCACCGTGGGGACGGGCGGGAACAGAGCGAGAACCCAAGAAAGATGACAAGTATGTTCCGGCCGAGTTTTTGCCATCACTCAAGCGAAGCCGAGGCCGGTCCTTCGGTTGTATCAGGTCAGATTCCTATGGCCAACACCACTTGTAAAGTTTTGTTTGATTCTGGTGCAACTCATTCCTTTATTGCTAGCACAATTGTAAATCATATAAATGCACCGAGTGAATTATTTACTGTGGGGTTTGGGACCATGTTACCATCTGGGGAGGTTGTAATCTCTAGAAGTTGGCTTAGGGGTATACCTGTCAGGATAGATGGTAGAGAATTATTTGTAGACCTGATTGTATTAGATTTATTTGATTTTGATGTAATCTTGGGCATGGATTTTCTTACCAAATATGGAGCATCAATTGACTGCAAGCAAAAGAAAGTTGTTTTCACACCAGAAGATGGAGAGACTTTCGAGTTCAGGGGGGTAGGAAAGAAACCCCGCACTCCTATTATTTCGGCAATGAAGGCTGGGCAACTATTGCAGCGTGGGTGCTTAGGGTATCTAGTTAATGTGGTTGATGACACCAAGAAAATTGAAAGAAAGCCGGAGGAAACACGGGTAGTTGCTGAGTTTCTTGATGTATTTCCAGAGGAGTTACCCGGGTTACCACCACACAGAGAAATCGAATTTGTGATAGAATTAGTGCCCGGAACAGCACCAGTTTCCCGCGCACCATATAGGATGGCACCATCGGAATTGAAAGAACTCAAAATACAGTTGGAAGAATTGCTTAAGTTAGGGTTTATCAGACCTAGCTACTCTCCGTGGGGCGCACCAGTTCTATTTGTTAAAAAGAAAGACGGTACTATGAGAATGTGCATAGATTACCGAGAATTGAACAAGGTGACTATAAAGAATCGGTACCCACTGCCGAGGATTGACGACTTGTTTGACCAGCTTCAAGGGAAAAAGGTGTTTTCTAAGATTGATCTTCGTTCAGGGTATCATCAGCTAAGAATCAAAAATGAAGATATACCGAAGACAGCCTTCAGAACGAGATACGGGCATTATGAGTTCATGGTGATGTCATTTGGACTTACAAATGCCCCAGCAGCTTTTATGGACCTCATGAACCGAGTCTTCAAGGAATATCTGGATCAGTTTGTCATTGTATTCATAGATGATATATTGATTTATTCTAAGACAGAGGAGGAACATGAGGAGCACTTACGCTTGACCTTGCAGCGACTGAGAGAACATCAATTGTATGCCAAGTACAAAAAATGTGAGTTCTGGTTGTCCGAGGTTGCATTTTTGGGCCACATTGTCACTAACGGGGGAATAAAAGTAGATCCTGCCAAGGTTGCTGCAGTGAAAGAATGGCCTAGACCAAAGACCGCCTCAGAGGTTCGAAGCTTTTTGGGTTTAGCAGGCTATTATAGAAGGTTTGTTGAGGGGTTCTCAAAGATAGCCACACCCTTAACAGAATTAACTAGGAAGAATCTAAAATTTTCCTGGTCAGACAAGTGTGAGCAAAGCTTCCAAGAGTTGAAGAATAGACTTATCTCAGCACCAATCCTCAGTTTACCAACAGAAGAGGGACAATTTGCGGTATATTGTGACGCATCTAAACAAGGGTTGGGTTGTGTTCTAATGCAAGAAGGGAAGGTAATTGCTTACGCTTCAAGGCAATTAAAAGAATACGAACAGAGATACCCGACACATGACCTAGAATTAGCCGCAGTGGTTTTTGCACTAAAAATCTGGCGTCATTATCTCTATGGAGTGAAATGTGAAATCTACACCGATCATAAGAGTTTAAAGTACTTTTTCACCCAGAGAGAGTTAAACATGAGGCAGAGGAGATGGTTGGAGCTAGTCAAAGACTACGACTGCGAGATAATGTACCATCCCGGTAAAGCCAATGTGGTAGCGGATGCACTCAGCCGTAGAGGTCCCGGACTAGTTTCCACTTTACAAGGAGTATCAAGGGAATTAGTGGAAGACATGGAACGAGCTGGTATAGAGTTTATTACAGGGCAACTTGCAAAGGTCACACTTCAATCCACTTTGTTAGAAAGAATTAAGGAGGGGCAGACGACAGATCAAAAGCTCAGTGAACTAAAGCAAGAAATTTTGAATAGTAACGCCAAAGATTATGAAATATCAGACACGGGATTAATTCGGTTCAAGGGACGAATTTATGTGCCCGATAATGATGAGCTCAAGAAGGGGATATTGGTAGAAGCTCATACTACACCTTATTCAGTTCATCCCGGGACCACTAAAATGTACCATGACCTAAAAGCATTGTATTGGTGGCCTGGTATGAAAAAGGATGTAGTTGAATTTGTGGCCAAATGCTTAACATGTCAACAAGTTAAAGCAGAGCATCAAAGACCAGCGGGATTGTTACAACCACTGAAGCTCCCTGAATGGAAGTGGGAAGAGATTTCCATGGATTTTGTGACTGGATTACCTAAGACTACAAAGCAACATGACGCCATTTGGGTAGTCGTCGATAGGTATACAAAATCTGCCCATTTTCTACCAGTACGCATGACTTACTCCATGGACCATTTTGCTGAACTTTATGTGAATGAGATTGTGAGATTACATGGGGCACCGTATTCTATTGTTTGTGATCGAGATGCTCGGTTCACTTCGTCTTTTTGGGAAAGCTTACAGAGAGCAATGGGAACTCGATTGAAGTTCAGCACTGCATATCATCCAGAGACAGATGGTCAGACTGAGAGAACAAATCAGATCTTGGAAGATATGTTGAGGGCATGTGTGATAGATTTCCAAGGATCATGGAGCAAATACCTGCCTTTGATTGAATTTTCTTACAACAACAGCTATCAGTCTACTATCGGGGTAGCACCCTATGAGATGTTGTATGGGAGAAAATGCAGGTCTCCACTGCATTGGGATGAGTTGGGAGAGAACAAACTCCTAGGGCCAGATGCAGTTCAGCACACCAACGAAGCTATTCAGAAGATCAGGGCTAGAATGATCACAGCTCAGAGCAGACAGAAATCTTATGCAGACCTGAAGCGGAGAGACATTGAGTTCGAAGTGGGTGATCATGTGTTTCTTCGAGTGACACCACGAAAAGGACTCTCGGTGAAGAGATTTGGCAAGAGAGGGAAACTAAGTCCCAGATATGTTGGTCCATTTCAGATATTGGATAAAGTGGGCAGTGTAGCTTATAGAATAGCTTTACCGCCATCATTATCTGGGGTGCATAATGTATTTCATGTATCTCAACTCCGGAAATATGTGTCAGACCCATCGCATGTTTTGAGCTATGAAACACTGGGTTTGCAGGAAGATTTGTCCTACAATGAACGTCCGGTGAAGATTCTTGATCAAAAGGATAGGATTTTGAGAAATAAGACAATTACCCTGGTGAAAGTCCTATGGAGAAACAGTGTGGTTGAGGAAGCTACTTGGGAGCTTGAATCTGATATGCGAGAACAATATCCAGAATTATTTGAGTAAAATTTCGGGACGAAATTTTCTTTTAGAGGGGGATAATTGTAATATCCGCTAACCCCGAAAGGGTATTTTTGTAATTTTATTTAGCTGAGAGTATTTTTTTTTTATGTTACATATTTATGGATTTAAATATGTATGGGATTATTTTTATGATGATATAATATTTGATTTTATTGGCATGTGTATAATGCCTAATAGATACATATGTCTGGATATTGTTATATGGGTATATTATTATTATTATTATTATTATTATTATTATTATTATACGTATTATTATTATTATTATTATTATTATTATTATTATTATTATTATTATTATTATTATTATTATTATTATTATTAACAGTATGCGATACGTATACACGAACGAATCGGAACCGAACGCCTATTTTGGTGGAATGGAAATCGCTCCACTTCGGTTCAATGCGATATTTTGCTTGGGTTTAAACACGATAGAAATTAAGTTTTAAACTCTATTTTCGTTCACCCAAAACAGAGAACCAACGAGAGAGAGAGAGAGCACGTATACGGCGTATACGGTCCCGAAAACTTTCGTTTCTTCAAGCGGAGTGAAATCTGGGTGAACGTGGGGGTTTGGGATCACTTATATACGACCTAAGGAAGCTTTTTAACGTGGTATAAGGGGCGGAAGTCGTCGTTTTGAGATTCGCCATTTTTGAAGCTTCAAAGGTGCGGCTTAGTTACGGACTCGAATTCGAACGTGTTTAAGCTTGTTCTTGGGTCAAGGGAGGTTATATTTGAGTGCATGGGACCCTAAGGATTGTTTTTGACGTAAGAAAACGAAGCTTTAACGTCCAAAACGAAAATTCAAAATTTTGGACTCCATTAAAGACGGTACACCGCCAACGAAGAAGACAACCCCGATCTGCCCTCTCGGACCACTTTTCTTAATCGTTTTGAGGTCCTGAGCATTGTGGAGAGCTTCCCCAATCGAAAGGACGCTTCAAGAGCCATCGGAGACAAAGTTACACTTTACCGGCGACGAAACTGACGAGAACTCCGGCGACACTCCGTTCAGGGGTTTTTGGAGGTTATTTTTCGATTTTCTTTCAGTTCTTGACTTGTGCTAGGTGTTCTTAGGCCTACTATGAAGTTTGATAATTTTCTTGCAATTATTTGATTTATTATGAATTATTTGGTTTATTTGTTAAATTAATTATGAAAAATACTTAGATTACTCAGAAAAATCTAAATATATTTTATATGATTAGTTATGAGATATAAACTATTGCAAAATTGGTAGATTCGAATTTCGGTTAATTTTGTATTTTTCATGAATTATTTGTGTTATTTATTAAATTAATTATGAAAAATACTTAGGGTACTCAGAAAAATCTAGATTTATTTTATATGATGGACTATGATATATAAACGGTTATAAAATTGGTAGATTGAATTTTCAGGCGATTATGTATTTTTCATGAATTATTGATGTTATTTCTTATTTTAATTATGAAAAATACCTAGGTTGCTTAGAAAATTCAAAGAAAATTAATTATGACTTATTACAGATTATAAAGTGTATTAGAAGAGTTAGATTCGGTTTTAATTAATTTTGGTATTTTTCATGAATTTACTTAATTAATGCTTAAGTTAATTATGAAAAATAGATAAGTGTAGTTAAAATAGTAAAATGTATTTTTGAAATACCATTTACTGTCTATGATATCAAAAGGAATATGTTTTATTATTTATTGGTTGTTGTAGGTATTTATTATAATTATTGGTGATTAATTAACTATTTATTTGGACTTTAATAAGAATAAATAGTATTTTAGTAAATTTTACGTAAAAATGTGTTGTATGAATTCATGTTTTACGTTAAGAATGTTTGTTTGAGTCCATGTAATATGTTTGTGTGAATCAAAATAATAAATGCTTATGTATGGTGTGTCATGCAAGTAAAATGGACCTATGTGTTACGTATTTTTACGTAAGTTTCTGTATGAGTTTAGAGATTCATACTTGAATGTATTTTGAGTGTATTGCTGTGTTAATGAATGTCTAGGATCTTGTTCTCAACAAAAAAATTCGTTGAGGTGCTCGAGGTAGCAAGTGTGGTCTTAGCAACTGAGGTAAGAAGAGTGGACATCTGTACACAGGGTGTATGTTATGCATACAACTTGGGTTGGTTTGTTATTTAATTTGATAGTGTTGTGATTTCCTTATATTTTGTGAGCATCATTAGCACGAGAATAATATTAGGGTCTTGCTGCTTGTGTGAGCATAACACTTGCAGGTTATAACATTATCATGGGTGAGTACAACTTATGGTAATTAATTGCCCTGTTGGATGCCAAGTGTGAGAATAACACAAGGCAGGGTAGGTTACCTCATGTCTGATCAACATGAGAGAATAGTTGATTATCGTATGTGAGTATAATGTGCGGTATGAGACTTGATATGTGCATGTGAGAACAGCATGCGTTGTGGATATATTTATGGAATGTGAATTACTGTTGATTAATATAAAAGAGCAAATTATGTCAAGTAACTAGTTAGGAGGGTTATGTCCTACATAGCTCTTCTTACTGGGCGTTAGCTCACGGGTACTCTGTGTGCAGGTAAGGGTAAGGCTAAGCAGTGAGAATGAAGAGCTCGAGGCGTGGACCGCATGTTAGGGGGCTGGCACAGTATTTTGCTTTTAATGTTTTTAACTGCTAAACATTTTGGAACTATTATTTTGACTTAACTAGTTCTTATTTAAGTTTACAGTACTAAAAGTATTTTGTTTTAAACAATGAGATCTCATGCTTGGATATTTTTCAATAAAGCAGTATTTGATTGTCTTTATCTTATTAAATTGTTTTATACGGACTATCCTATGTGACATCTCGGGAAATCGGGGTGTTACAACAATCAAGTAAATTTTAAGATTAAGAAGAGGAACTATATGTTAGTCAATAAGGGTGGTTTTGAAACTCTTAGACTACACCACATCAGATTTCAAGACTTGCCTTTGTGCTAGAAAGTCTGCTGATGAGATGGTGATTACTTTGGGGGTGGAGTAGTGATTTTGGAGAAGTGTAAAAACCTATCTGAAATCTCTTGGTCTACCAGAAAGAGACTGAATGTTAAAAGTTGCAGGAAAGATACTTATACAGTCTAAGGAAAGTTCTATACATTTGTGGCACCGTTCCAACTTGCCTTAACTACTAGGGTTACTTCCTGAATAACCAAGAAGTAGTTGCCCAAAAGTATAGAATCTAGTATTCCAAGAGAGTAGACATATAGAGAGGAATTTCACATTATCAAGGATTTTGTGATTAAGGAAGAGTAATGGTGGAGAAGAGGTTGTGTTTAATTCAACCTGTCAGATCCTATTACGAGGAGTTTACTACTATTACACTTGATTGGTATATCAAGGTGTTAATGATTATTTGAAATGCACTTTTTGTTTTATATTAGTGCAAGTGGGAGTTTGTTGGGTTTTATGCCCTAAATAAAACTCATTTCAATATAATCAGATTTACTCATTAATAAAGATCAGAAATAACATTTTATGTTGCATGGTTCACATGATTTATTTCATGATTATATGTATATAATGTATGAATTCTTTTTAAGTCCAGAACATATGAGTTTGTTAAAGATTATAGTTTTGTCAGCACAGTGGAATATAATCTTTATTATATGTTCAAAAGTTTATTCCCTGATTTGTCAGAACACTGGATTTAGACTGACATGGTATAATCAGCGATAGGTATTCTTACACCTTGGAAAAGTGTTATGTCCTTTCCAGGACATTGGCAAAGTTTACCAGTATCGGATGTATGGAGTATACATCGGAAGGGACCGATATTGAACTTTGATTAGATATGTTAAAATTTACCGTAATATCTATTCAATTCAATATCACCTATTGATCCTAGATCAAATGATCTTAATCCTGATATGGTTAGGTTCAATCTCAAGAGTGTTATTCGTGTTCTTTGATTTGTTAGTTAAGCCTAATTTTGTTGAAGGGTGATACGTACATTTTGGGAACACGGTAATGCAATTGAGTGGGAGCGCTAACATAAATATGGAATCTATAGCTTCTATCTGGCAAATAGAAGTAAAGGATGATTTCCTTCGAGCTTAACCAAACGAAGATAAATGGTGGAGATCTCATTTCACTTAGGTGAAATATCATTTATAGAGGGTTAAGTGTTTTAAGGATAAAATACATTGAAGGTGTAGCGGTAACAGTAGTGCCTTTTCAATGTAGATCATCTATATAGAGGATCATTGATCACATTAGGGTTATAACAATGGATAACTAATGACGTGTCTATATCGTGGAACATATAGAGCGTTCTATATGACTCAGAGTGCAATTCCAAGTTCTAAGTGTGGATTCAACGAGGAATTAATAAGTTAGGGAATTTACTTGGTAAATTCGGTTCGACTTATTGGAAGCTCGGCTATATAGACCCATGGTCCCCATACTAGTTGAGACCATACTGCTTGTAAGACTCAGTTCATTGATTTTAATTAATCAATTATAATTCTAAAAGTTAGACTATGTCTACTTTATGAATTCTCACAGTTTAAGGATGAAATTGTAAAGAAAATGGTTTCTAGGTTTAATTATTAATTGAGAGACTTTGCATGTCTAATTGAAAATTATTTTAAATGACAATATTATTTAATAATCTATTTTAGTTATTAAATAATTAGTTTTGGCATTTAAATGATTAGAATTGGAAAAATGGCATTTTTGGAGAACTACAAATAAAATTAAGGAAACTGCAAAATCCAAGTGAGGCCCATATCTCCCTATGGCCGGCCACCTCTTTGTGATTTTCCCAATTATTATTTTCAATTTTAATTGCCATGTAAGTGCTAATCAAAGCCTAGAAATAATAGGAAAGTGGTGGATCACACTAAATAAGGCAGTTAATCAATTACACAGTAAAAGAGGAAACTGTTTATTTGGAAAGTTGTGCTCTCCTTTCTCCCTATATAAAGAAACCTTTGTTCTCTTCTCTTGCATGCATAAGACCACGAAATTCAAGAGAGAAAAAGAGAGAAAATTTCGAAATCCTTGTGAGATGAGTAGTGCCCACACACATCAAGTGGTATCTCAATCATAGTATGTAAGACTATGGAAATTCTACATCAAAGAAGGAGAAAAGAAGATCCAGGTTCAGATCTTGGTGATGCTCTGCTACAGAAAGGAATCAAGGGCTAGAGATCTGAACGGAAGGAGTCATATTATTCTGCTGCACCCACTGTAAGGTTTTCTAACTTTATATGTGTTTATTTTCATTGTTTTAGAATTCATATTAGGTTGTTAATCCAACATACTTGTTAGTAAATCTAGATCTTGGTAAAATAATTTCCAACAGTATCGGGTACAAAAATGTACCAGGTGGTGGCTAAGCTTAAAGCATTGAATCCGGTCTTTAAGAAGATAAATAAAGAGGGGTATAATGATTTGCATTCGACAGTCATCAACGCAGTATCTGTTTTGGATAATAGCCAAAACTAGTGATCTTTGGACCCTCTAAACCAGGAACTTCAGCAAAAGGAATTAGAAGCACGAAACAGTTTTTCTCAGGCACACAAGAACTATCAACAATTCCTTCAGCAGAAAGCAAAGACTAATTGGGTTAGAGATGGGGATGATAATACGACCATATTCCATGCAAGTCTCAAAGCTAGAATCAACCAAAACAGAATTATTTCCATTTTGGATGCACAAGGGAACCGAGTAGATGAGCCAACAAAGGTCACTGAGGTTTTTCTTGCTTACTACAAGCAACTGTTATGCACCAGAATGGCAAATAGAAGGGAAGTATTAGGCCATGTGATCAAGAATGGACCCCCAGTAATGATGCAACAAAGGGTAACTCTGTCGGCTCCTATTACTAATGAAGAAATAAAGAAGGCCATGTTTGTTATACGTGGCACTAAAGCTCTCGGACCAAATGGCTTCTCCAGTTTTTTCTTTCAAGACAACTGGGAATTGATTGGCAATGATGTATGTGAAGTAGTGACATCCTTCTTGCATTCAGGCAAAATTCTCAAGGAGATCAACTCCACAGCTCTCACTATTATCCCTAAGGTGAAATGTCCCGATTCTCCAAGTGACTTCAGACCGATTGCCTGCTGCAATGTAATCTATAAAGTGGCCACTAAAGTTCTATGCTCCAGACTCAAAGATATTATTCCTGATATTGTTGCTTAAAATCAGGGAGGATTTGTCAAAGGGAGATTCATTGCCCACAACATCATGATATGTCAAGATCTGGTGAGACATTATGGAAGGAAGTCAACAAATTCGAATTGCATGATCAAACTCGATTTACAAAAGGCTTATGACACGGTAGAATGGGACTTCATTGAGGAGGTGCTAAGGGGGCTACTTTTTCTTGAAAAGTTCATTTCTCTTGTAATGAACTGTGTCAGAACTCCAAAATTCTCTCTTTTTTTAATGGATCCCTTCACGGGTTTTTTGAATCTAAGAGAGGATTAAGACAAGGTGATCCCCTTTCTCCTCTATTATTTGTCATTGGCATGGAATATCTGACTCGCATTTTGAAGAAAGTTGGGAATAAAGCAGATTTCTCTTTTCATGAGCGATGTGACACCCTAAAGCTCAATCATCTAAGTTTTGCAGATGATGTGCTACTTTTTTGTAAAGGTGATTATAAGAGCATCATCCTTTTGCTACAAGGATTGAAGCTCTTCTCAGCTACCTCGGGGCTACAACCTAACAAAGCAAAATCTTCCATCTATTGCTGCAATATGATAGAATCAGATGTCACTAGAGTACTGGAGGCATCAGGTTTCTCAAAACAACAAACTTCGTTCAGATATCTTGGTATTCCTATTTGTCATAAACAGATTTCGAAACATGAATGCTCAATTCTATCAGAGAAAATGACAGCAAGAATCAGATAATGGAGCACTAGACACCTGTCTTTTGCTAGAAGGGCTGTCCTCATCAATTCAGTGCTTTCAGCTATACACTCCTATTGGTGCGAGATTCTCAAGCTTCCAAAGAAGGTAATAAATGAGATTGAATCTATATGTAGAGCTTTTCTTTGGAAGGGTCAATATATGATGCAGGGAGCTGGATTAGTAGCCTGGGAAATTGTTTGTCAGTCAAAGATTGCAGGAGGCACGGGCATTAAAAGAATGGCTGAATGGAACACATCAGCTCTCTTTAAGTATGTGTGGGTTGTTGCAAACAAGGAAGATAATCTTTGGGTCAAATGGGTACATGCAGTTTATACGAAAGATGGAAATTGGTGGGATTACCAAGCAACAATCAAAGGAGTTGGTATTGGAAGCAAAAAGTGGCAGCCAAGAACCAACTCAAAGAAACCACAGATGTGCATCAATTTGTCCAACATAAATACAAGATCTCAGATGGCTATGAGTTGATCAGTCCACCACGAAGTAGAGTCACATGGAGCAATGAGGTTTGGGGTTGTTTTAACACACCAAAGCACAGCTTTATTCTGTGGTTGGCTGTGCAGAATTGCCTCAGAACCAAGGATAGACTGTAGCGTTTTCAGCTGCTAGATGACCCGAGTTGCAGCCTGTGCTTACTGTTGCTACCCGAGACACATGACCACCAATTTTTTAGGTGTCCATTCTCAGCAGGCTGTCTACAACATGTTAAAGAGTGGCTGTCTTGGGGAGCCCGATCCAGTGACTTACCGCAGCTACTCAAATGGATACACAAGGCAAAAATCAGCAAGTTTAGAAAGAATGTTCTTGCAGCAGCTGCTGCCCATTTAGTCTATTCCATTTGGCATTCCCGAAATGACCAAATATGGAAATATCATATCGAAGGTCAAGATGTAATTGTACAAAAAGTTAAACATAGAATAGAATTGTTTTGGCCAAAGAAAATTGGTCCAAAAGATCGAGATTGGTTTTATTCATTGTAAAAAGATAGAGATTGATCACGAGTTCTTTAACATAAAGATGCTCTTTTCTTTGTAAATGATTGTACAAAAGTGTTGTGGATCAATAATAAACTTGTTGATTTATCAAAAAAAAAAAAAAAGAAGCTTTTTAAGGATAAAATACATTGAAGGGTTTATGCTATTTTTTGCACCTTGACGTGGCAATGAGAAAGGATGACATGTGTCCCACATATTTGCTACCTGGTCAGAGGGAAGTATTCCTAGCAGCCCATTAATGGTTAATCTAAATATCTGTAACACTCGGATGTCCAAAAAAGTTAATCAAGAAGATGTTGGACTAAGATACATATATATCTATGCCGAGCAAGTCGTATAAGTTGGCAGTTCCAAAGATCAGTTTCGTCACTTCCAAGACACGAAAATAATCCCTATAAATGTGGGATTGAGCTAGAGAATAAAGACAATACACCTTAGTTTCTTATTCTTTACATTGTAATTATAGAATTAATGTAGTTTCCTGTTTTATTTATTATAGATTAAGGGAGACCATTCTTCATGTATTAAGCCCCTATAAATAGTGGCATAATCTCTCTATTAAGGGGGACGAAAGAATTAATCCGGAAATGCACTCAAGAGAGAATAGTGATCTAAGAGAGAAAATAACTCAGACATCCATTATAAGAGCTTTAGAGAGGAAGAACACTTTATTCCTTCTCTCAAGTCAATACAAATGTAAGGGGAGTAGGCTATTACCATTCTTATAGGGTCGAACCTCTTTAATATTTGTTATTCTTTTTATTTTACTATTTTTTCTTTCTATTATTTCTCTTATTTGATCGCTTTATTTTGACTCACTATCGTTGGCTAGAAGCGAGGTCAATATTTTGGTGCTTTCATTGAGAGCAAAAACATAAGCATTTGTTTTAATCTTGACAGGTTAACATGATGGTTGTACAAACTTGAAAGGGAGGCCTTACTGATCAAGGTAATCCAATGGTGACAAATCCAAACATGCGAAATCCTGGAAACATGAGAGGACCACTAGGGACAAACCCCGAACAAGTTAATACACAACCACCTACAATAGGCCATAGAGTGACTTCCCCTCTAGCTGGGATCATACCACGCGTACAAGAGACTAGAAATACTAGTACGGCTGTCAATCAGACCACTCCCAACACCAAAGTCTCGTCCACTAATAATACTCAAAGGTCAGGTGGAGATGACATTGAACTTCAAAACTTTTAAGAAGCAATTGGGCTCATGCAAGGCCATAACAACACTTTGCATCATGATCAGGAAGATCTCTGAGCAGCCATTAACCTTGCATTTGATGAGCAAAGACATCAATTTATGGAGTGGAGGGACTGGGAGATGGAAATTATAAGGGCCCAATAGGCAGCCATTGATGATCATTCTAGGTAGGCCACCGTGCTGATCAGAAGAGCCTACTAGGTTACGAGTCAAATACCAGCAACCGAATCTGGTATCCCCCTAAGCGGGTCAGAAGGGTATGAAGCTGGACATACTACACAGAGTCATAGTGGTCAGCCGTCAAATCCAAGGCTATAAGTTCAAACTGTTGACCAAACGGTAGACGGCCAGATCTTGCCAGACCGCCCCTTGGGAGGAGTTACACATTCAAACGACTATACTAATACAGGGTTTCAGGCCAACCTCTCTGCCAAACAGGTTAAACGCCAAGACCACCTGGTGCTTTGGCGTTTGATTGGCTAAGCACTGTGCACGACCTAATAACTAGTTTAAATAGCAAAAGGAGACTGGACGGACAAAACATTCCACCAACTATCCAGACAGATACTCGTGCCTAAGATCCAGTTCAAAGAGATCCCAATGTGACACAAATCGGTCAACAGGCTGAACAAGTTCTTCCACTTGTGCAAGCATAAATAGATCAACTCAAAAACTGTTGGGAATATTTTACCAAGATTTAGATTCGCTAACAAGTATGTTAATTAACATCCTAAACATGAATATCTCTAAAACAATGAAAATAAACACATAATTAACATCCTAAACATGAATATCTCTAAAACAATGAAAATAAACACATAACGGTTTAAGAAAACCTTACATTGATTGCAGTAGAATATAATGAATTCTTCTGTTCAAGATCTCTAGCCCTTGATTCCTTTTTGTAGCAGAACATTATCAAGATCTGAACCTGGATCTCTTTCTCTCCTTTGGGTTTGGTTACCACCGTCTTACTCACTATGATTGAGTACTTGACTTGCTATTTGTAGGCACGAAACTCTATCACTATGGGTTCGAATGTGAACAACAATGAAGGAGGTGAAATCACTAAGGAAGGAACTCTCTCATCTAGGTTGGTTGAATAGTCAGGTTGACATTAGTTGGATGAGTGAGAGTATCATGTTCCTTTAATAGTGTTTCAACTAGGGTGTTATCCCAAATTTGGCACTCTGATGTGGCATCACTAGAATGGTGACACGTGGACTCCACTTGGAGAATCTGCTCGGAACGATAGGCCGAGCAGGACGCCTCGCTGGCACATCCAGAATGAAATATTCAACGAGCCATGCAAGGTGATCAACACTTAGCGAATTCAGCTTTCGCATCACGAGTCATCAGCTCAATCCCTACAACTCAGGGATCAACTTACGTGGATGTGGCATACACACGATCCCACTATCAGTGTATTCAGCCTCAATCCCACGATCCTTGCATTCAGCATTGATCACACGATCTTTCTGTTTATGCGCATTGTAACGAGAGAGGAAACTCTTCCTCCTTAAGTTTCCCAGCCCTATAAATAGTGAGGAATGTTCACTAGGCAAAGGACCGGAAAAATTATTAGCTGATACGCAGTTAAGCTAAGGCTATATTATTATCTAAGAATTATATATTTAGAGATACTATTGTAAAAGCTATAAGAAAAGCAAACTTCTTCCTTGTTCTTAAGTCAATACAAATAACGAGGATTAGGCTGTTACCGAACTGCTCAGGGCTCAACCTCTATAAAATTCTTGTGTCTTATTATTGCTTTCTTATATATATTCTCATTACGACATATCGTTTATCGCTTATTAAAAAGACTCATTGTCGTTGGCTAAAAGCGAAGTCAACATTTTGGTGCTTTCATTGAGAGCAGAATCGTAAATCGCTCTTTTTGACATTCGACACGATGGTGCAAACTCGTAGAGGCTTGTCTGACCCAGCAAACTCACAGACGCTGGATCCGACATTGCAGGACCCAGGAAGTTCAAGGGTTCCACCCGCTGTCAATTCTAGATAGACGGGAAGCATGGTGAATGGTGGGATAAATCCTGTTACTGAAACTGCGCCTGGTGTGCAAGAGACTGGGAGTAACAATTCCGCACACAGCCAGGGCGTTCATAACACGACTATTCCACCAGGAATCAACGCCCAAACGACCATCGGAGATGCAACCGAATTGCAAAATCTCCGTGCTGCGCTCGGACTCATGCAGGGTCATAGCAATACTCTGCATCATGATCAGGAGGAACTGCGTGCCGCAGTAAATCTCGTATTTGATGAACAGAGGTGTATGTTCGTTGAATGGAGAGACAAAGAGATGGAGGAATTAAGGGCTCACCATGCAGAGATCGAAGATCGTAGTCGGCAAGCTACTGTGGTGATACGAAGAGCCTACCAGACTGTAGGCCAACAAACGCCGAGCGTCATTCCCCTGGGAGAAACGAAGGATGACCCGACGATGAATGCCTCCTAGAAAACCAATGGTCAGCCGTCCAATCCCTGGTCACGAGTTCCCCTCGTGGGCCAAGAGGTAGGCAGGCAGACCTTGTTTTGGAATTCATCAGGAGGAGCCATACCTGATGGATCCAATCAGAATAATGGAACCATTCTGCCTGTCAACCAAGCGAATCAATCGCTAAGGCAACCAGGCTCTTCTGTGTTCGATAGGCTAGGAACGACCCACGACCTAAGGGACGATCTAAACAGAAGAAGGGGGACAGACGAGCAGAATACTACAACGATCGTGCAGCCCGGAGCCCATACTCAAATCGCCGCTCAAAAAGACGCTGACGTAAGCCAAACTGACCAGAACGCCAATCAAGTCAGCCCAGCCGTACTGGCCCAGCTTGACGAATTGAAGAATATGTTTCATGGCATGGCCGGACAGCGTAATAATGATATTGAGTTAGACCGTGCACGCGGAACTCCCTTCTCACACGAGATCAATCTCCTGCCACTGCCCCACAAGTTCAAAATGCCAGCATGGAAGATGTATACTGGGAGAGAAGATCCTCTCTCCCATCTCAAGTATTTTGAGATGCAAATTGATTTACAGGGACTGCAAGGGGACGTATGTTGCAGAATCTTCCCCGCCACTCTGTTGGAAGCCGCACATCAATGGTATTTCAAGTTGGCTCCTGGAAAGTTTAGTTCATGGAAAACCTTCTCTTTGGAATTCCATGCACAATTCTCTTCCTCACGTCAGCTCCCATTGCATCTGGGAGATTTGGTCGAAGTAAAACAGCGACCAGGCGAGCCACTTCGGGCATACATTAGCAGATTCATGACGGAAGCGACCAAGGTGTCGCGGGTAACCGAGGATGGAAAGTTATCCGCGATACATGGGCGCATTGAAGTCCTTGGCAAACTATGGAAGGATATAAGGAAAAACGGACCGGTCGACTCAATGAGTGATTTCCTTGACCAAGCCGAAGGCTTCATCAAGCTCGAGGAAGCCATTCAATGAGCAGAAGGTGAGCAAAAGCCAGGCAATACGAAGGCTCCTTCCACTGGAACATCCGCCCAACTTCCCAATTATTCCAGCAATTCAAGTGGCAAGCGTTCAGGCAACAACCACAAGCAAGGAAACGGGAAGAAAGGAAAATTCACCGAGAAGTCCAGACAGACTCCCCGTGATCATGCTAAACACATTTCATTCACTATTCTAACTGAAGATATAGAGAGCGTGTATATGGCAACTCAGTCGTTAATTCCGTACAAGAAGCCCAGCCCATGAAGAAAGATACCAACAAAAGGGACATGACGAATTTTTGTCGGTTCCACGGAGACTATGGCCACGACACCAACGAATGCTACAACCTGAAGCGGGAAATAGAATATCTGATCAAGAAACACAACCCGCACTTATAGAAGTATGTCAAGGCCAACCAAGGTAAGAACAACCAGGATCTGTTACCTCCACCGATAGATGGACACTTGCAAGTCATCATTGGAGGCCCACACATCGCTGGAGATACGGGCAAGGATCGAGAGAGATATGCCCGAACAGCTCAATACGAGCAAGATGAAGTCATCCTTGCCGTAGAAGAGAGGAAGCCCAAAGTTCCACACACAGGAGAGCCAACCATAACTTTCAATGATGAAGATGTTGTCCAGATCAAATTCCTGCACAACGAGCCGTTGGTCGTGGAAGTCCAGATAGCAAACAAAATTGTGGCTAGAACCATGATCGATAATGGAGCTTCTTCAAACATTTTGTTCAAGACTGCTTACGAGAAGATGGGGCTCAAGCTCAAGGATCTAACTCCATGCCTCCAGCCTGTTTATGGTTTCTCCGGTCAAGGAGTTGCACCTCTAGGACAAATCCGGCTACGCCTCACAGTTGGACAAGCTCCGACGAGCATAACTATCATGGCACTGTTCCTAATATTGGATGTTCCTCCAGCCAGAGCCCAAACAAGGGAAAAAACATTCCCAAGTAGGAAACTTCCCAAGGAGAGATGAAGATGTGGATCCTTGACTTGGGGACCCAAGCAGCAATGTTGGACCTGTGGAAGAGTTAGAAGAGATCGAGATCGATCCAGCTATCCCGGCCAGAAAGCCAAAAATTGGAAAGGCTTTGTTGCTCGAAGTAAAATCAGAATTGATAAAATTTCTAAGAGCAAACCTAGATGTTTTTGCCTGGTCACATGCGGATATGGTCGGAATCGATCCTTCTATTATTTCACACGTCCTGAATATCGATCCTAACATCCGGCCAGTTCAACAAAAATGAAGATTGCTGGATAAAGAACGAGCAGTAGCCTTGAGAGATGAATTTGAAAAGCTGCGCAACAACAACTTCATCATTGAAGCTTTTTACCCGGCTTGGGTCACAAACCCCGTACTCGTACCTAAGTCGAACAAGAAATGGTGAGTCTGTATTGATTTCACAGACCTCAACAAAGCATGCCCTAAAGACTGTTTCCCACTTCCAAGAATCGATTAGCTCGTCGATGCAACAGCCGGGCACGAAATATTAAGCTTCATGGATGCTTATTCGGGCTACAATCAAATCAAAATGCATCCGCCAGACCAAGAACATACAAGTTTCCGGCCAGACATGGGTCTCTACTGCTACAAAGTCATGCCGTTTGGTCTTAAAAATGCCGGAGCCACATACCAAAGATTTGTTAACAAGATGTTTAAAGACCAGATCGGAAGAAATATGGAAGTGTACGTGGATGATATGCTCGTTAAATCCAGAAAGGCTATAGGGCACATAGACGACCTAGACGAATGTTTTAAAGTCCTCAAGAAATACAACATGAAACTAAATCCCTTAAAATGCTCCTTTGGAGTCAGCTCGGAAACGTTTCTAGGCTTCATCGTCAATGCTCGAGGAATTGAAGCCAATCCAGAAAAAAATCCAAGCCCTCCTATATATGAACTCGCCAACAAAAACCAAAGACGTGCAAAGCTTAACTGGTCGAATCGTCACACTTAGCAGATTCGTGTCAAAATCAACGGATGAAAGTGTTCCATTCTTCAACATCCTGCGAGGAAACAAAAAGTTCGAGTGGACAGAAGAATGTGAAAGAGCTTTTCAAGATCTAAAGGCACAGCTCGCAAAACCTCCCGTCCTTTCTAAACCTCTGGACGATGAGGAACTAGGGATATACCTAGCAGTAACGGAGCATGCTGTGAGTGTCGTACTGATCAGAGAAGAGCATGTTGGGTTTTGTGCCCTAAATAAAACTCATTTCAATATAATCAGATTTACTTATTAATAAAGATCAGAAATAACATTTTATGTTGCATGGTTCACATGATTCATTACATGATTATATGTATATAATGTATGAATTCTTTTTTAAGTCCAGAACATATGAGTTTGTTAAAGATTATAGTGTTTTCAGCACAGTGGAATATAATCTTAATTATATGTTCAAAAGTTTATTCCCTGATTTGTCAGAACACTAGATTTAGACTGACATGGTATAATCAGCGATAGGTATTCTTATACCTTGGAAAAGTGTTATGTCCTTTCCAGGACATTGGCAAAGTTTACCAGTATTGGATGTATGGAGCATACATCGGAGGGGCCGATATTGAACTTTCAATAAATATATTAAAACTTACCGTAATATCTATTCACTTCAATATCACTTGTTGATCCTAGATCAAATGACCTTAATCCTGATATGGGTAGGTTCGATCTCAAGAGTACTATACATGTTCTTTGATTTGTTAGTTAAGCCTACTTTTGGGTTAGGGTGATACGTACATTTTGGGAAAATGATAGTATAATTTAGTGGGAGGGCTACCATAAAGATGGAATCTATAACTTTTATAGGAACTTAGAAGTGAAACGATGATATCCTTCGAGCTTGGCTAAACAGAAATAAATGGTGGAGATCTCATTTCACTTTGCTGAAATATCATTTATACGGAGCTAAGTGTTTTAAGGATAAAATACATTGAAGGTGTAGCGGTAACAGTAGTGCCTTTTCAATGTAGATCATCTATTAGAGGTAACACACACACAACTTCACACATTGTTTCCTCCAGAAAATGCCACACACCCCTCTCTCTCTTTTCTTCTCTCTAAATTTCGAAACCTTTGAGTGAATGAGTAGTGCCCCCACACATCAAGTTGTATCTCAATCATAGTATGTAAGACTATGGAAATTCTGCATCAAAGAAGGAGAAAAGAAGATCCAAATTCAGATCTTGATTATGCTCTGCTACAGAAAGGAATCAAGGGCTAGAGATCTGAATGGAAGGAGTCATATTATTCCGCTGCACCCACTGTAAGGTTTTCTAAACTTTATATGTGTTTATTTTCATTGTTTTAGAATTCATATTAGGATGTTAATCAAACATACTTGTTAGTAAATCTAGATCCTGGTAAAATAATTTCCAACAAGTGGCACCAGAGCCATGGTAATGATTTACTTTCATGTAATATGAATTAAAACGATGATGTATATGTTTTTGTGTTGATTTGGATGGTTTCATGTTGGTTTATGTGTTAGTTGATGAATGTTGATGTTGTACAGTATTTTTTTCCATGAAAAATATTTTTTTCGATTTTTGAAAATATTTTATTTGGATTCCTTGTAAAAAATTAAGCAATTTTGTTTTTTACGGAACTCAATTTTGATAAAAATTGAGAAAGTTATGAATTTTGGAAAATCGAGATTTCAGGATCCATGGGTGCTCAATCGCACGCATCAGGCTTCGGACAACGAAGGCCTGCGCGCGCGTGAGCCTCGCCCATGTCACCCCTGCATGCGCCGAGATTTCCCGCTCAAGCAACCTGCATCAGCCGAGATTCCTCGGCTGGGTGTCCTGTGTCCGCGCGCGTAACAGACTGCTAGCAGCCTTTCTTGGGCTGCAGATGCAGCCTACTGGGCTGCAAAACCTAAAGTTGCGATTTTTGGATTTTTCCCCAAAAATTTAATTTTTTCCATGGGATGTTTCCCAAAATTCATTTTTTCATTTTTAAATATTTCTAAATTGAAATGTTTCCAATTTTAAATATTTTCAATTTGGAATTTTTCCAATTTTAAATATTTTCATTTTGGAACATTTCCAATTTTAAATATTTCCAATTATGGTCAGATTTAAAAATTTGTTAACTTCTTTAATATTTATTTATTATTTAATTATAAGATTAGATATTTTAATGTTTAACATATTTTTAATTAAAAGATAACTTTGTCTTTTTATTTAAAATATTATATTAAAATTATCTTATATGACAAACTAAATAATTAATAAATTTGAAATTAACATAGATATTTTTATAGATATACTTACCATAAAATTTTCAAATTAAAAATTTGTTATTTTGTTAAATATTTAATTATTTATAAATTATAAGTTTAAAAGTGATATTTTTCTATATATATCAATTTTTTTTTCTTATTGGAAATTTATAAATCATATCTTAAATATTTAAATAAAATAGATATTTTTGTAGAGATTTGAATATTGCTTAATTTGAGATATTTTGACATATAATTATGGTAATTATTATTCATTTATTATTTTATTCCTAAAATAATAATTATCTAACCAAATCTATTTTAAAATTGGTTTATTTTATTAAATTATATGATCTGAAAGTGATATTGAAGATTCTTTCCTTTTAAATCATTGATCTTATTAGATATTTAATTTAATTTGATTCAAATAAACCTAGATATCTTAAAATTAGTTTCCTTTATTTGGTTAGTTTAAGAATAATAATTTAATTATATTAATATCTTATTTCACATCTGTTACATGAACAATGTTTGTTTATTTTATATTGTTTATTCAAAAACTTTTTTTTAACAAACCTATTATTTATCTGATCTAAATTGCTATGATTAACTTGTTGACAGATCCAATTATCTGATTTTAATCATAGTCCAATTGTCAATAGATCTTATAAATTATTTGTAACAGGTAAATTTTATACTTCTTTCATCTGTGTAAACCTAGTAACATGATAGGGCTCATCCAAATCATTTGACCTGTGTGAGCCTATATGTTTGCTATTGGGATTAGATGCATATAGGAAGCCCATTTAAGTTTTACTAAGTAAATGGACTAGGTTGCTAAAATAAATTTTGACATAAGTAAATTTATTTAGGCCCAATTAGATTTACGCTTATTCAATGAATAACAATTATTTATTTAAAGGTTAAATTCCTCTCTTTTGGGCCTTGTGTGAGAATTGGGGGCCAATAGAAGTCGGTACGACATACTGAACCCAGCTCCCCCTCACAGGAACTACCGCAATTGTGAAGGCCCATTTGCCTTATTTAAATAATTGTATTAGGTTCATTATATTAGTCTAACTTAATTAAAATTGAATTAGCAGCATAATTAACTTTTAAAATATATGAAATTTATTTTTCATTTTAATATTTTAAAGTTAATTTTAGAAAAATACTTAGTTAATGATATCTATTCTAGATAGTTATTTGTAGTACTAATTATTATTTCTAATATTAAATAGGAAAATATCAATGATTGTGAAATTAATTGTCTCATAATTAATTTTGGTAGAATCTAAGTTTAGTATATTTTCCTAGTATTAAAGTAGAATTAATAATTAAGTTTCCTCTATACTTAATTATTTCTTTCTTGAATTTAATACATTTAATTAAATTAAAAATTTCAATATCTAAGTTGATTTTCATCATGATACTTAAATATTGTTATTTTTCATGTTATTTAATTAAAGGTGAAAATTATCTTAAGTTTAGAATCTTATTTCAGAATAACTTAAATCTGAATAATTTTCAAAATATATTTTATTTTATTTTATTAATCTTTTCCCAAAATTTCGAAATTGCATCACTTTGATGCTGAAATTTCAAATTTTATTTGAAAAATAGATTAAAGCTGAAAATTATTTATTTTGGACCAACTTAAATCAATGACTTTTTCATTTAATGATTAATTAAAATAAATGAACTAAAATATATTATAATTAGAAATTGAATTAATTAGTCAATGAAAGTGTAGATAGTTATTATATGTTTTGCTTGAAGTATTTTTCTAGTGTATTTAATTAAATAGAAAATTAATATTTAAGTTGATTTTTAATCATGATACTTAAATATTTGAAATTTTTCTTAGATATTTAATTAAATAGAAAAATTATATTTTTTTTGAAAATTAATTTTTAATTAATTTTGGGCCAACATAAAATTAAGATAATTTTCCAGGATTTATTTTTATTTTATTTTAAAGCATTTTCGAAAGTAATATTCTTATACACTTTTTTTTTTCGAAATGCAATATATATTTATAGAAAATTAAATTTGAGTTGTAAATTAATTTGAATTAATTTTGAAACAACTTAAATTGAATAATTTTCTAAATATTTATGGAAATTATTACTAAGATGGAAATAATTCACGTAATTTTCATATCCATCTAAGTATAATTTATAAATATTAAATTAAAATTTATATTTAGAATTTTTTCATTCTAAATTGTAAATTTTAAATAAATATATATTTAAAATAAATTGATTAAAATAAATATTCAGAGAAAATACAACCTTCATTAAATAATGAGCTTTATTATTATTAGGATATTCGATCTCCATTGTTGGTTTTATATAGCTATTGTTTTAGTGAGTAATCCTCCCTAATAGAGGAACGTTCATTAGCAAGTTAGCACCGTTTAATCTCGAAAGATAAGTAATCTTGTAAGTTTTTTATATAGTTTTGATCACCCTAATGGTGGCGACTGTATAAGACTTGCAAGAATATGAAATAATGGTGGAAGCCCATAAGATAGAATAGCCTTGACTCTCGCCTAAACGGGATAACGCGGATTCACATCTTGATCGAATAAAAGGTTGCTAGAATGTTGATCATTTTAGATGAGCTGACAACTCTATTCAATGGATGGTAGCTTTGACTCTCGCCTAAACGGGACACTGATATCAGTTTGTTGAAAACCTTGAAGATTATTTAGGATTGTATGTTTTGGTATTTTCACTTGTCATTCCTACTTGCTATATGCTTTAATAATTTCTGAATTGTGTATGAATTTGTATTGAACCATGTTATTTTATGTTATTGAATTGTAGTTTAATTTCGAATCTTCATTGTTGGTCTAACTTGGTTTGTTTTTCTAATGAGATGAATCCCTAACGGATTTTAACCATTAGACTAACATAATAGTGTTAGATCTCGAAAGATAAATATTGTATATGCAACATCTAGTTGTTCATCAATTGATGACACCTTAGACTAGTATTTTACAATATGAAACAAGAAGTGTTGGGTTTTATGCCCTAAATAAAACTCCATTTCAATGTAATCCATTTTATTCAACATCAATAAAGAAACAGAAGTATTTTTCATTCATTTGTGTATGTTTTGTTTCACCTTATCAATTGCTTGTCTATTTGATTTATAAATTCATCTGAAACCCTTTTCACATACTTGATCCTGTTTATTGTGTTGTCAACACTTTGGAAAGTAAACATGACTATGTGAATAAAGTTTCCTAGATTTATCAGACATAGGGTTTTACTGATATGATAATCTACAACAGAGTTTACTTGCATTTGGAGAAATGCTATGTTCTTTCCAGAACATTGGTTAAAGTAAAGCTCAGGTTGGGTGCATGGAGTATGCATCGGAAGGGACCAATATTGAACTTTAACTTAGATTTATTAAACTTACCGCAATATCTATTCAAGTCAATATCGCCTAGTTGATCCTAGATCAACTGATCTTAATCCTGTTATGATTAGGCTCAATCTCAAGAGGCTATTCGTGTTCTTTGATTTGTTAGTTAAGCCTACTTTTAGGTCAGGGTGATACGTACATTTTGGGAACACGGTAGTGCAATTGAGTGGGAGCGATAACATAAATATGGAATCTATAGCTTCTATCTGGTGAATAGTAAGTAAAGGATGATCTCCTTCGAGCTTGACCGAACGAAAATAAATGGTGGAGTACTCATTTCACATAAGCTGAAATATCATGTATACGGGGTTAAGTGTTTTAAGGATAAAATACATTGTAGGGTGTAACGGTAATCTAATCCCTTTGCAGTGCAGATCATTCATATAGAGGATCATTGATCAAATTAGGATTATAACAATGGATAACTAATGATGTGTCTATATGGTGGAACATATAGAGCATTCTATATACTGAGAGTGCAATTCTAAGTTCTATGCGTGGATTCAACGAAGAATTAATAAGTCAGTGAATTTAGGTTATAAATTCTTGATCTGCTTATTGGAAGCTCGGTTATATAGACCCATGGTCCCCCCACTAGTTGAGATAATATAGCTTGTAAGACTCATATAATTGGTTTTGATTAATCAATTATAATTCTCAAATTAGACTATGTCTATTTGTGAATTTTTCACTAAGTAAGGGTGAAATTGTAAAGAAAGAGTTTTAGGGGCATATTTGTTAATTATGATACTTTGTATGGTTCAATTAATAAATATGATAAATGACAATATTATTTAATAATTATTTATAGTTATTAAATAGTTAGAATTGGCATTTTAATGGTTGAATTTGAAATTGGCGTTTTTGAGAAAATGAGATGCAGAAATGATAAAACTGCAAAATTGCAAAAAGTGAGGCCCAAATCCATACTGCCATGGGCGGCCACTTTTATAGGATTTATCTTCTGATATTTTCATTATTTTAATGCCAAATAATTCAAACCTAATCCTAGTGGAATGCTATAAATAGATAGTGAAGGCTTCAGGAAATTTACACTTAACTTTCACACTTTTCCTTCAGAGAAAAACCTGAGCCTTCTCTTTCTAAACCCTAGCCGCCACTTCTCTTCTCTTTCTTCTTCCTTGAGATTTTGAACCACTTTAGAGTAGTGCCCACACACAGCAAGTGATACCTCAATCATAGTGAGCAAGATCGTGAAGAAAGACTTTCAACAAGAAGGAGTTTCAACACTAAAGAAAGAGAGAAAGAGATCCAGGTTCAGATCTTGATAATACTATGTGACAGAAAGGATACAAGGGTTAGAGATCTGAAGGGAAGGAGTCATATTATTCCGCTACACCCAATGTAAGGTTTCTCATACTTTATATGTGGTTATTTCATAATCGTTTTAGAAGTTCATATTCAGGGTGTTAATCAACGTATTTGTGAGTGTATCTAAGTTCCTGGTAAAATAATTTCCAACAACTGACCTCAGAGCCATGGTAATTGATTTGCTTGCAAGAAATTTTGACTTAAAACGATTTGTTTGATGTTTTGGATGGTATCATGTTGTTTTGAGTGTTGTTTGATGATTGATTGATGTTTGTGAAAAATAATTGAATATCTGTTTCTGGAACTATTTTTATTGGATAGTATGGAAAAAATGAAGCAATTTACTTTTTTACAGAACTCAATTTTGATTTAAATTGAATTAGTTATGATTTTTTGAAGTTTCGAAAAATATCAGGAATCGTGCATCACCACACGCGCGCGCGGACGAAGGGCAACCTTCGGACAGCACGCGTTCAGACACAATTCTTGTCTAAAACCAAGGCGTCCGCGCGCGGAGAGGCTGCATGCAGCCTCCTACACCGACGTTTCTCGGTCATGCACTCTGAGATGCGCGCGCGGGCAGTATCCGTACACCTCGCAATTTTTTCGTTTTTCTTCGATTTTTCATGCTATTTCATAGATTTAACTTCCGATTTTTTGTGTAGTTTTATGTAGACATTTACTATTCCTAATTCAATTCTAAATATCATAATTAAATTAATTAATTTTTTAAAATTAATTCATGATATTAGTGTAATTTGAATTTGAATATAGTAAATATCTATTTTTTTTCTTAATAATCTATCTTATTTTTTAAATTTGATTATATATTATCTTATTTTTAAATTTAAGGTCAGATTTTAAATTTTAAATTAAATATTTTTTTAAATAATTTGACCTTATTTAAATTTAAAATAAGATATCTATAATCATGTAATTTTAAATAGAAGTAACATATTTTGCTAACTTTTAAATTTTGTTATTTTATTTATTTAAATTAAATCATAAAATCTGAGAAAGATATTTATTTATCTTTTTTATTTTTATTGAATATTTAATTTATAAAATAACATTAAATTTTTAAAAGTTGTTAGTAAATTTTGAAATGATATTTAGGTTAGTTGAAACCTAATTTTTCAAAATTGTAGGTTTAATTTTAAATATTATTTTATTAATTTCGAAAATATATATATTTTATTATTTTATTATTTTTCCGAAAATAAATTTTTTTAATTATTTTTCGAAATTTATTTATTTAAAATTAAATACATCCTACATCCAACTATCCAGCTAACCTTGTTCCAGGAGTATGTGTTTTAGCTTGTTTGTAAGTTTTTAAAACCTATTATTGCTTGATTGCAAATAGCCATGGTTAACTTGTTGACAGATCCAATGATATGATTTTAACTCATGGCTCCATTGGTCAAGTAAATAATTTGTAACAGGTAAATTTTACAATCTTCTTTCATCTGTGTATGACCTAGCAACATGATAGGATCCATCCAAATTGTGTGCCTGTGTGAGCCTATATGTTTAATTTTGTTGAAGATGCATATAGGTTGTTGTTGCTAAATAAAATATTATAGTTTTTTGATAGATTTTATTTAGGCCCATTTAGTTTTGGGCCTATTCAATTAATAACAGTTGTTCATTTTAAGGTTAAATTCCTCTCTTTTGGGCCTTGTGTGAGAGTTGGGAGCCATAGTAGTGGGTACGACATACTGAACCCAGCACCCCCTCACATGAACTACCCCAATCGTGAAGGCCCATTTGCCTGATTTGAATAACTGTACTAGGTTAATTAAATTAGTTTAACCTAATAAAATTGATTAGCAACATAATTAATTTCATTTATTTTGAAATTAATTTAAGAAAACCATAGTTTAAAGAATTTTATATTCTAAGCTAAATTATATGTATTTTCTTGTATTTAATTAATTATAGAATTATAACCAACTAGATTCTTTCTGGAGCTTAATTTAAATTTTTCATTAAATATTCTTATTTAAGTTGAAAATTAGTTATTTCTAACTAATCAACTTAAATCTGAATATCTTTTGAATTTCAAATTTCAAAATTAATATGAGGAATTTTAGGAATTGGTTATTAAGATTCTTTAGATATTTTTTAAGTTAATATTTTTTTCAAATATTAACTTAAAATGGAATATTTTCAAATTAAGTGGTTACAACTTAATTTTATATTTAATTAAATCTAATTTGAAAGATATTTAAGTTGATTTTTTAGATTCTTCTAAACAACTTAAACAAGATATTTTCAAATTTGTTCCATTATATTCGAATTTTTTTTCGAATTTAAATAATAATTGAAATTTAATTAAAGTTGATTTTTTTATTTAAACCAACTTTAATTTGTAATTTTTCATTATTATAATATGGAACTGATGATTAAATAAAATACATATTTTTTTTTAAATAATGAGCTTCAATCAAAAGATATTCGATCTCCATTGTTGGTCTTACAATAGTTAAATTTTTTCAATATAACCTCGAGACGCTAGACTTCGTCCCCCTATGGATGGTTATTCCTTGAAAACTTTTAACACCGTAAGATTTCAATTGATAAGTGTTTTGTGAGTTTTCGTCTCTATTAGACTCTCCCCTACGGTGACTACTTAGAGATAAACTCATAAAACATGAAACAATGGTGGAAGCTCATAAAATGAGAATAACCTTGACTCTCGCCTACCGGGACAACGTTGGATTCTCATTTTGATCGAATAAAAGGTTGCTAAAATGGTTTTATTTTAGATGAGTTGACTACTCTATTCAACTAATGTTGTCTTTGACTCTCGCCTACCGGGACACTGTATTTCATTATGTTGGAAACCTTAGAAAATAAACTATGTTAGATTTAGTATTTTTATAACATATGTGTTTATTTGTTATTTTCTGAACTTGTGTATGAATTTGAACCAAAACTTTACTTCTGTTTTATTGATGTGTTGTAGTGCCAATAACCCTCATCCCATTCCACTCCTAGTTAATATCTTAGCAATTGAACTTGAAGTTATAAACTCCTTGTCAGAGTAATACTTCACATATGCTCATGATGGACATTAAATTCCAGAAAGCAGGTAAGCTGGGAATTGTTCACTCTGAAGAGCAAATAGTTCATAACTCCATAAATCCTACTACTTCAAGCTTAGTTGAGAAGATAAGAGAAAGTGATTCCACTTCCTCAAGTTATACTTCACAACAAAATGAACCAGCAAGAACAACAATTAACAAACGAATAAGCAGTGATGCTTTAGTCTTCGAATCATGTGTGTTAGAGAATGATAAATCCATTTGGATTCTTAATTCTGGGTCTACAAACCATGTAAGTTGTTCATTGCAATTGCTTGAGAATTGGAATTATTTAAAATCTGAGAGTTGAAACTTAAGGTTGGTAATGGCGAAATGGTTTCGGTTAGAGCTAGAGGAAAAGCCAAACTCAAGTTTCAAAACAGAATTTTTGAATTAGACAATGTCTTATACATTCCAATTTTAAGTAGAAACTTGGTTTCTGTTTCATGCTTACAATTGCAACAATACAAATTAGATTTTTCGAGTTCTGGTTCTACCATTTCTCGAAATGACATTCAGATTTGTGTTGCATCCATGGAACAAGGGCTTTATGTTCTTAGACCAGAAACACAATTTGCCCTTCATAACGAACTTTTTAAAGTAGCTAAACCTAGAAACCACAAAAAGCAAAAGATCGATGATGATAATGAAACATATCTATGGCATTTACGTTTAGGTCATATAGGCTTTGATAGACTCAATAGGCTAACCAAAGACGGTCCATTGAAAAATGCTGTCTTAGGTGAACTGCGAGTATGCTAGTCCTGCCTGGAAGGAAAAATTACTAAACGTTCTTTCTCTGCAAAGGGAGAGCGTGCCAAACAACCCCTAGGGTTAGTGCATTCCGATGTTTGTGGACCTTTGAATGTAAAAGCCCAAGGTGGTTATGAGTATGTTGTCACTTTCATTGACGATTACTCTAGATATGGACATATTTACCTTATGCATAAGAAATCTGAAACATTTGCAATGTTTCAGGAATTTCACGCATTGGCTCAAAACCAATTAGGTAAAACATTAAAGATCTTGCGAACTGATAGGGGTGGAGAATATATGGATATGCAGTTCAAAGATCATTTAATTGAACTTGGAATTGAATCCCAATTAACCGCCCCTAGCACTCCACAGCAAAATGGAGTTGCAGAAAGACGGAATCGCACGCTTTTGGAAATGGTTAGGTCCATGCTTAGTTACTCAACTCTACCTACGTCCTTCTGGGGATATGCAATTCAGATGGCAACCGACATTCTAAATGTTGTTCCATCTAAATCAATCCCTAAGACACCTTTAGAACTATGGAATGGTCGTACACTTAATTTACGCCATTACAGAATCTGGGGGCGCCTTGCACATGTCTTAAGAAAGAAAGACGGCAAACTTGAGTCACGAACTGAAGTTTGCATGTTTTTCGGTAATTCTAAAGAGACCAGGGGTGGACTATTTTATATTCGCAAGAATGATAAAGTTTTTGTTTCCACAAATGCCACTTTCCTTGAAGATGACTATATTAAGAATTTAAAATCACAAAGTAAAGTAGTGTTGGAGGAAATGCTTTCAGATATAAGTCCTTCCAATGTTCTGTCCTCTTCCACTCGTGAAGAGGACTATCCCACTCCCTCAGTTGAACCAACTGAGAAAACTACTGCTAAAGTTCCTGTTCAGAAGATCACCGCTCCTCGTCGTAGTGGTTTTAACAAAACCAGCTCGTTATGGCTTGGATGGTGAAATCAATATGGTCGTTGGTGACGGTATTGAAGACGACCCATTAACCTATAAACAGGCAATGGCTAGTCCGCAACGGAAACGATGGTCAGCCGGCATGGATTCAGAAATGGATTCCATGAAAAAGAACAAAGTCTGGGAATATGTAGACGCACCTGATGACTATCATCCGATAGGATGCAAGTGGGTTTACAAGAAGAAAAGAGGAGCTGGAGGCGAAGTCGAAACTTTTAAAGCTAGACTTGTAGCCAAGGGTTATACCCAAAGAGAAGGCGTGGACTATGAGGAAACTTTTAGTCCTGTTGCCATGCTCAAATCCATCCGAATTCTTCTCTCCATAGCTGCCGCTTTCGATTATGAAATCTGGCAAATGGATGTCAAGACTGCCTTCCTTAATGGGGTACTTGAAGAAACCATCTATATGGAGCAACCAGAAGGCTATGTTCTTCCAGGACAGGAAAAGAAAGTTTGCAAACTAAATAGGTCTATCTATGGACTTAAGCAAGCTTCTCGCTCATGGAATAAAAGGTTTAATGAAATCATCAAGAGCTACGGCTTTCTTCAGAATGAAGATGAACCTTGTGTTTACCAACTCAAGGAAGACCAAGTAGTAGTATTCCTGGTCCTTTATGTTGATGACATTTTGATTATTGGAAACAATATCAAGAAAATGACTCACATCAAGAAATGGCTTAACACTCAATTCGATATGAAAGATTTGGGTGAAGCAGCCTATGTTCTTGGTATTCAGATTATCAGAAACCAGAAGAACAGATCTCTTGCTCTCTCTCAAACAACCTACATTGACAAAGTTTTAGAGAGATTCTCCATGAACAACACTAATGGGGCGAATATGCCTTCTAGATATGGTATCCGTCTATCTAAGGAATAGTCTCCAACTGATCCTCAAGAGATAGAGGACATGGCGAAAATTCCTTATGCTTCTGCAGTTGGAAGTCTAATGTATGCAATGTTATGCACTAGACCTGACATCTGCTATGCAGTTGGAATCGTGAGCAGGTATCAGTCAAATCCAAGACAACAACATTGGAATGCAGTTAAGTATATTCTGAAATCCTTAAAGAGTACAAGGAATCTTGTGTTAGTCTACAAGGGTGGTGCTTTAAATCCCATAGGCTATACTGATTCAGATTTCCAGGCATGTCTTGAAGATAGGAAATCTACATCTGGGATGGTGTTTACTCTTGCGGGTGGACCAGTGGTTTGGAGAAGTGCAAAATAAACCGCGATATCAGACTCGACGATGGAAGCTCAATACATAGCTGCAGAAGAAGCTGCTAAAGAGCTTGTCTGGCTAAGAAAGTTCCTCACCAGTATCGGTGTTGTGCCTGGAATGGAAAAGCCTCTAGTCCTACTTTGTGATAATAATGGAGCAATAGCCAACAGTAAGGAACCTCGAAGCCACAAGAGAAGCAAACACATAGAAAGGAAGTATCACATCATCAGAGAATATGTGGCAAGAGGGGATGTACTAGTTGAGAAAGTGGACACAGAAGACAACTTAGCTGATCCATTCACCAAAGTCTTGGCCGTGACTGCATTTGAAAAGCACCGTCAGAATTTAGGATTAATTGATATGTACTGGTTAGTTTTATATTAGTGGAAGTGGGAGTTTGTTGGGTTTTATGCCCTAAATAAAACTCTATTTCAATGTAATCCATTTTATTACACATCAATAAAGAAACAGAAGTATTTTTTATTCATTTGTGTAGGTTTGGGTCCCCTTATCAATTGCTTGTCTATTTGATTTATAGATTCATCTGAAACCCTTTTCACATACTTGATCCTGTTTATTGTGTTGTCAACACTTTGGAAAGTAAACATGACTATGTGAATAAAGTTTCCTAGATTTATCAGACACAGGGTTTTACTGATATGATAATCTACAACAGAGTTTACTTGCATTTGGAGAAATGCTATGTTCTTTCCAGAACATTGGTTAAGGTAAAGCTCAGGTTGGGTGCATGGAGTATGCATCAGAAGGGACTGATATTGAACTTTGACTTAGATTTATTAAACTTACCGTAATATCTATTCAACTCAATATCGCCTAGTTGATCCTAGATCAAATGATCTTAATCGTTTTATGATTAGGCTCAATCTCAAGAGGCTATTCGTGTTCTTTGATTTGTTAGTTAAGCCTACTTTTAGGTCAGGGTGATACGTACATTTTTGGAACACGGTAGTGCAATTGAGTGGGAGCGCTAACATAAACATGGAATCTATAATTTCTATCTAGCAAATAATAAGTGAAGGATAATCTCCTTCGAGCTTGACCAAACAAAAATAAATGGTGGAGTACTCATTTCACATAAGCTGAAATATCATTTATACGGGGTTAAGTGTTTTAAGGATAAAATACATTGTAGGGTGTAACGGTAATCTAATCCCTTTACAGTGTAGATCATTCATATAGAGGATCATTGATCAAATTAGGATTATAACAATGGATAACTAATGATGTGTCTATATGGTGGAACATATAGAGAATTCTATATACTGAGATTGCAATTCTAAGTTCTATGCGTGGATTCAACGAAGAATTAATAAGTCAGTGAATTTAGGTTATAAATTATTGATCTGCTTATTGGAAGCTCGGTTATATAGACCCATGGTCCCCCCACTAGTTGAGATAATATTTCATGTAAGACTCATATAATTGGTTTTGATTAATCAATTATAATTCTCAAATTAGACTATGTCTATTTGTGAATTTTTCACTAAGTAAGGGCGAAATTGTAAAGAAAGAGTTTTAGGGGCATATTTGTTAATTATGATACTTTGTATGGTTCAATCAATAAATATGATAAATGAAAATATTTTTTAATAATTATTTATAGTTATTAAATAGTTAGAATTGGCATTTAAATGGTTGAATTTGATAATTGGCGTTTTTGAGAAAATGAGATGCAGAAATGATAAAACTGCAAAATTGCAAAAAGTGAGGCCCAAATCCATACTGCCATGGGCGGCCACTTTTATAGGATTTATCTTCTGATATTTTCATTATTTTAATGCCAAATAATTCAAACCTAACCCTAGTGGAATGCTATAAATAGATAGTGAAGGCTTCAGGAAATTTACACTTAACTTTCACACTTTTCCTTCAGAGAAAAACCTGAGCCTTCTCTTTCTAAACCCTAGCCGCCACTTCTCTTCTCTTTCTTCTTCCTTGAGATTTCGAACCACTTAGTGTTTAGAGTAGTGCCCACACACAGCAAGTGATACCTCAATCATAGTGAGGAAGATCGTGAAGAAAGACTTTCAACAAGAAGGAGTTTCAACACTAAAGAAGGAGAGAAAGAGATCCAGGTTCAGATCTTGATAATACTCTGCAACAGAAAGGATACAAGGGTTAGAGATCTGAACGGAAGGAGTCATATTATTCCGCTTCACCCAATGTAAGGTTTCTCATACTTTATATGTGTTTATTTCATAATCGTTTTAGAAGTTCATATTTAGGGTGTTAATCAACATACTGGTGAGTAGATCTAAGATCCTGGTAAAATAATTTCCAACAAGAAGATTATATAAATAAGATTACTTTGACTCTCGCTAATCGGAGCATCGTTGGATTCTTATTTAAAACGAAACTATCCTAATTCCTCTTAGCTTATTCATTTCGAATTAGCTCAATGACATATCATTGGATGAATGGTCTATAATTCATATGAAGTCATTCTATATTTTCTCTTAAGAATTTAAATGATGCATATGATTATATTCCCGAAATTCTATCCCAAAATGATATAAATCCTCAATCTTAAAAATCTCCTACTTGTATAAGCGAATCATAGAGTTAGATTAGTAGTGGTGGTCCAAGAAAGAATTACTAATTATACAGTTACACTTTCACAAGTGTTTCATAACCATTTTCTTTCAATGGATTTAAACTGTATGAGTTTAGTATTCTGTGACCAGAATCTACTTGCACTATTCTAAGAACTCTTTGATGTAACTAATCTTAAGTCATCAAAAGATTCAACCACATATTTTATAAATCTATGGCATTTGTATTTTGTTCATAGTGGTTTTGACAAGATCATTCTCTGCAAAGAGTTAATATGCCTATATCCACTGAAGTTAACTTCATCTCATTCGCAGATGGATGTACATTCAGGGGTGGATATGAGTTTTCGTTGTATTCTTAAAACGATCACTCTAGATTTTACCTTATGCAAAAGAAATTTGAAATGTTTGAAAAATTTCATGAATTTCTAGCAATGGTAAGTGGTTAAAGATCTTGCGAACTGATAGGGGTGGAGAAAAAGTTAGTAGATATGCAGTTCAAAGATCATTATTTTGATTTTGAATTATATCCAAACTTACCTCCCCAGAAATTCGAGTTACATATTGATGATTAGTTACTAGTCGTTGCCTAAATCCTTCTATGGTAATAATATTTCAGAATGATGCAATAGTTGTATACTTAATGTAAATAATTACTAGATTCATGGATGACCTAATCGAAATCTTAAGAAAAGCTAGAACTGCTAACCCTGGTTTGCATGTTTGTTAGCTATTCTAAGTTATTAGGGGTGGATCATCCCATAGTCATTAGATAAGAAAGTATTTGTTTAAACAAATACTAATTTTCTAAGAAAATGACTAAGTCTGAAAATAAAGTAGCAAATAAAGGAGATATTTTTCTTGATTCCATAAGTGTTCTATCATCTTATTCGTTACAAGATGATCCCACTGCCTCTGTTGTCTTAACACAACCGAAGAGGTCAATACCATTTAGTTTTCTTAGACATAATTCACGGTACCTTGTCGTAGTGGGAGAGTTTCAAGGAACTTTACCTTCTCATGACTTGGAAGATACTAGTGATTAAAATTCATTGTGAGTTTAAACAAGTAATGGATTGTCAAGATAAGAAACTAAGAAGAAAGCCAATAGAACTATGGTTTGATCCATTCACATGGAGTAACCTAAAGTTTTCTATTACAAGGACATGAAAGGAAATTTTCCTTCATAAGTATATTCAATGGACTTAACAAAACTTCCTGTTCCTAGTATTATAGGTTTGAGTTTATCTAAACCTATGGCTTGTGGTATACCTGGTAATTACTTACTCTAATGCAAGCAACTTACTTTAGTAAGATGCTGAAGCATTTTCTTTCCAATGGCAATCTATAGAAGCTTCACAACTTCTTAGATATAGATTTTATTTATCTAAGGAAAAATCTCAACTATTCCAGAGAAGATAAAGTCATGAAAGAATTTCTTAAATAAACAAGTGAGAGGTCTCAGATATGCTTTTGTATGCCTTAGACCAGACATCTACTGTTGAGTGGGAGTAATGAGTAAGTATCAGATTAATCCAGGAGAGGAACATTGGAAGACAATCAAGTAATTTTTAAGATTAAAAAAAAAAAAAGAGGAACTATATGTTAGTCGATAAGGGTGTGTTTAAAACTCTTAGACTACACCACATCAGATTTCGAGACTTGCCTTTGTGCTAGAAAGTCTACTGATAAGATGGTGATTACTCTGGGGGTGGAGTAGTGATTTTGGAAAAGTGTAAAAACCTATCTGAAATCTCTTAGTCTACCAGAGAGAGACTGAATGTTAAAAGTTGCAGGAAAGATGCTTATTCAGTCTAAGGAAAGTTCTATACAATTGTGGCACCGTTCCAACCTGTCTTAACTACTAGTGTTATTTCCTGAATAACCAAAAGTAGTTGTCAAAGGTATAGAATCCAGTATCCCAAAAGAGTAGACGTATAGAGAGAGGAATTTCACAATATCAAAGATATTGTGATTAAGGGAAAGTAATGGTGGAGAAAAGGTTGTTGTTAATTCAACCTGTCAGATCCTATTACGAGGAGTTTACTACTACTACACTTGATTTGTATATCAAGGTGTTAATGATTATTTGAAATGCACATTTTATTTTATGTTAGTGCAAGTGGGAGTTTGTTGGGTTTTGTGCCCTAAATAAAACTCATTTCAATATAATCAGATTTACTTATTAATAGAGATCAGAAATAACATTTTATGTTGCATGGTTCACATGATTTATTTCATGATTATATGTATATAATGTATGAATTCTTTTTTAAGTCCAAAACATATGAGTTTGTTAAAGATTATTGTGTTGTCAGCACAGTGGAATATAATCTTAATTATATGTTCAAAAGTTTATTCCCTGATTTGTCAGAACACTGGATTTAGACTGACATGGTATAATCAGCGATAGGTATTCTTACACCTTGGAAAAGTGCTATGTCCTTTCCAGTACATTGGCAAAGTTTACCAGTATCGGATGTATGGAACATACATCGGAAGGGACCGGTATTGAACTTTGATTAGATATATTAAAACTTACCGTAATATCTATTCAATTCAATATCACCTGTTGATCCTAGATCAAATGACCTTAATCCTGATATGGGTAGGTTCGATCTCAAGAGTACTATACATGTTCTTTGATTTGTTAGTTAAGCCTACTTTTGGGTCAGGGTGATACGTACATTTTGGGAACATGATAGTATAATTGAGTGGGAGCGCTACCATGAAGATGGAATCTATAACTTCTATAGGAACTTAGAAGTGAAACGATGATATCCTTCGAGCTTGGTGGAGATCTGATTTCACTTTGCTGAAATATCATTTATACGGAGCTAAGTGTTTTAAGGATAAAATACATTGAAGGTGTAGCGGTAACAGTAGTGCCTTTTCAATGTAGATCATCTATTAGACGGTCATTGATCACATTAGGGTTATAACAATGGATAACTAATGACGTGTCCATATCATGGAACATATAGAGCGTTCTATATGACTGAGAGTGCAATTCCAAGTTCTAAGTGTGGATTCAATGAGGAATTAATAAGTTAGGGAATTTACTTGGTAAATTCGGTTCGACTTATTGGAAGCTCGGTTATATAGACCCATGGTCCCCATACTAGTTGAGACCATATTGCTTGTAAGACTCAGTTAATTAATTTTAATTAATCAATTATAATTCTAAAAGTTAGACTATGTCTACTTTATGAATTTTCACTAAGCAAGGGTGAAATTGTAAAGAAAAGAGATTTTAGGTTTATTGATTGATTAAGAGACTTTATATGTCTAAATTAATAAATATATTAAATGGTAATATTATTTAATAATTATTTTCAAGTTATTAAATAATTAGAATTGGCATTTAAAAGGTTAAATTGGAAAATTGACATTTTTGAGAAAATGGGAATGGAAAATAACAAATGGGAAAGTTTCAAAGTGAGGCTCAATACCCTTTGTATGGCCGGCCACATGCATAGGATTTACCATTTGAAGTTTCCATTATTTTATTGCCATACAATTCTAACCTAAACCTAGAGGGTTTTCTATAAATAGAAAGTGTTGGCTTCAGGAAACACACACACAACTTCACACATTGTTTCCTTCAGAAAATTCCACACGCCCCTCTCTCTCTTTTCTTCTCCCTAAATTTCGAAACCTTTGAGTGAATGAGTAGTGCCCATACACATCAAGTGGTATCTCAATCATAGTATGTAAGACTATGGAAATTCTGCATCAAAGAAGGAGAAAAGAAGATCCAGATTCAGATCTTGATTATGCTTTGCTACAGAAAGGAATCAAGGGCTAGAGATCTGAATGGAAGGAGTCATATTATTCCGCTGCACCCACTGTAAGGTTTTCTAAACTTTATATGTGTTTATTTTCATTGTTTTAGAATTCATATTAGGATGTTAATCAAACATACTTGTTAGTAAATCTAGATCTTGGTAAAATAATTTCTAACAGAGGACAACGTGCAGCAGCCAGATGCCTCTGGACGGTTACTCAAGTGGGTGGTAGAGGTCAGTACGAAGTCAATTTCCAACCTCGAACTGCTATCAAAGGCCAAGCCTTGGCCGACTTTGTGGTGGAATGCACAGGCAAAACAGAAAGCATACCAGAAAGGGATCTCGAGCCAATACCACAGCCAAGTAATATTGAAGACAAACCGACCTGGATGCTACATGTGGATGGGTCGGGAACAGATCAACTATCTGGTGCAAGAATTGCCCTTGTCACACCTGGGGGCAACACCAGCACGCAGCGGTCAAATTCAAATTCAAAGCCTCTAACAACGAAGCTGAATACGAAGCCCTAATCGCTGGACTTAAACTAGCGAAGGAAATGAAGACCAAACACATTGAGATCTGCAGTGATTCAAAGCTGGTGGTAAATCATGTATCCGGCGAATAGAGGCTCGGGGAAAAGAATGATAGCATATTTGAGCAAAATACATGATCTGCTTGCACAATTCAAAAGCTACAGCCTCAGACAAATCCCAAGAGAAGAAAATAAAATGGGAGATGCGTTAGCTCGATTGGCGAGCCACAATATAAGTGACAAGGCAAACCTGGTCCCTATCCACTTCCTTGAAGAGCCTAGCATCACTGGCACGAAAGAAATCGAAATGATTGACACATCTCCAAACTGGATGACGCCAATAGCAGCCTATCTTAACTCTGGGGAACTCCCAGATAAACGAATGAAGCTCGGAAAATGAGAAGAAAGGCAGCACGGTACATCATAGTAGAGGGGGGGCATGTATAGAAGAGGATTCTTGATGCCATTACTCAGATGGATGTGTCACACCACATGAAGTTTCACGGCTTCTATTTGAAGTTCACGACAGATTTTGTGGAAATCATGCAGCTGCACAGAGCTTATCGAAGAAAATTTTAAGGCAAGGCTACTTCTGGCCAACGATGATTGAAGATTCGAGCCTATGTCAAGAAGTGCGACAAATTTCAGAGATTTTCAAAAATACCAAGAGCTTCGCCCACCTTGCCATCTAGGGAATTGACCTAATCGGACAGTTACCTAAAGGTAAAGGCGGGGTGCAATATGCAGTGGTAGGAGTCGACTACTTTACTAAGTGGACTGAAGCCGAACCACTCGCAACCATCACATCAAAGAGGGTTCAAGACTTTATAGTGAAGAACATCATATGCCGGTTCGGACTACCATACAAAATAGTCTCGAACAACGGCAAGCAGTTCGACAGCCAATCTTTCACTGATTTTTGTGCAAACCATGGTATCATCAAAAGTTTCTCCGCAGTGGCACATCCTCAAGCAAACGGTCAAGTTGAAGCAGTCAACAAAACCTTGAAGGATACACTAAAAAAGAAACTCGAAGATACCAAAGGAAACTGGCTAGAAGAACTCCCTAAAGTTCTATGGTCATACCGTACAACGAAAAAAACAGCAACCGGTCAGACACCATTTGCAATGGCGTACGGTTATGAAGCTATTCTGCCCGTTGAACTCGAGCCACCTTCCTACAGAAGATTGATGTACGATCAAGGTACCAATCACATACTCCTTGCATAATCACTTGATAAAATTGAAGATACACGAGAAACTGCAAACTTAAAGTTGGTAGCTCATCAACAAAAAGTAGCTCGGTATATCAACAAACAAGTGAAATCTCAGAATTTCTTCATCAGAGATATGGTCCTAAGAAGGGTATTCCTAAACACCAAAGACAACACGTCAGGTGTACTAGGACCTAACTGGGAAGGACCATCCAGGTGGTCGAAGTTCTTAACTCCGGAGCATACAAATTGGGTAAGTATGACGAAAAAATGCAACTCATTCTAGTACCACGGTACTGGAATGGAGAACATTTAAGGAAATACTACCAATAAAGTACTCAGGTCGGCTAGACCACTTCAAAGTACTCAGGTCGGCTAGACCACTTCAAAGTACTCAGGTCGGCTAGACCACTTTAAAGTACTAAATGAACATTCACTTCTAAGTGAATGGCCTTCTGGGCGGACTACGCACAAAGGTTTCAGAAACAAAGTACTCAGGTCGACAAGACCACTTTAGAGTACAGTTTCTTATTTGTTTTATGTCATGTTAAGCTAAAAGATCAGATTAGATCACTAGCTCTGATCTAAGTTACTACGGTAACAAATACATTTTCGATTAATAAATGAATAAAGATAGTATTTCCAATTCTATTGAGTCGAAAAAATAAGCATGATTATAATTTACCTAAAGTGTGTACAAAAGGTTTAGTCGAATCCAAAACACCATACAGATAAGCAATATATTTGCGAAAGACAAGTGACCAAGAGTCATACGTCTGCTCGGTCACTTGGGGGGCACCTATACCTGTATAAAGCATTTGATAAAAATAAAACAATCACAATTGCACGACAATTATAAACAGAGAATGAAATTCATTAAGGATGACAAAAGCACGTAGTACCGGGATTAAAAGCTTCCCGGTCAGCCCGTTGTCCAAAAAATGAAAAATAATTCCAAGTTTAAAGACTGCTTGGTCAGTCATGATGTCTTAAAAAGGCCTTGAGGCCGCATATAATATATATATAAAAAGGAGATAAAAAGAGAAGTGTTTAAACAGCTGGAGTCCCAGGCTCTTGGTTCGGTTCTTCTGAGCCAACTAGAGTAGAAGGATCTGTTGTTCGAACAGGAGAAGCATCAGCAGCCTGGCCAGAGGCTTGGCCGAGGTTGAAGCAGCTGCCTCGTTCCCACCATAAGCAACTTGGGTCGCGCAGTACTCAAGGTACATGTCCTTAGCCTCGCCCAAGTAGTCAAAATTAGCCTGGGGATTAGCCTTCCAGAAATCAAAGAAGAGCTCGAGGCTGGCTGTCTCCAAGGCATTGACCTTCTCCTTCAACTTGTTCGCCTCAGCCACCTTGGCGTCCTTCTCCTCCTTCATCCAAAGAAGAACTTGTCGCAGAGAAGTTCTCTCATCCTGAAGACTGTTAACTTCAGCAGATAAGATCTCGATGGTCTCCTCAAAGCGATCAGCAGCTTCGAGATCGTTTGTCAGCACGGAGATCTTCTTCTCGGCAGCAAACAGCTTCTTGTTGGCTTCGCCCAACTCCAGCCGAACAGCTCCAGTTTCCGCCCTGGCCTCCTCGGCTTCCTTTTTGGCCAAGTCCGCCTCCGCCCTCAAGGTGTCAGATAGAGCCGCACTCTTAGAAGTAATAGATTTAGCCCGGGAGTAAGTGTAAGCCAACTTCAAACCGGCCTGCACAAAGGAAAAAGTCAGCATATGGAGCTAAGTGTGGAAAGTTAAAGGGAATTATCAAAAAAGACTTACCCTGGTGAGCTCCTTCAAGACTCCGCCCACCAACACATCCAGAGATGAGTCACTATCAGCACCAGCCAGTTGCTCACTGACCTCAGGAACCAGCCGGCTCATATAGTGGGTCAGCATCTCCTTGCCCTTTTTGGCCTCTTTCAGCATGGGCAAAGGTGGAGTTGGTGCCTGCACCCGCTCAGGAACACTCCTGACCAGTTCAAACCCAGTTGTTGGTGGTCCAGACTCCTTGGACTTGGCAGATTTGGGGGTAGAAGGGTTTGCAGCAGTCAGCTCCTCGGAAAAGTCAATGACCTCTCCAAAAGGTCTCTTCTCCGAGGACCCCTCACCACCCTTAGACTTTTTGGCCGGAGGAGAGGCGCTGGAGCTTCTGCCCATTCTCTTCCTTAGAGCATCGAGCATCTGCCGAGACATGTCTGCACTGAACAAAAATAGTGTGGTTAGAAAACAGCCATCAGAAAACACAAGGCATGAAAGTCAAGAAGCTCAAAAGTAAAGAAAAATTCAAGGTGACCACCCGCACAGAGAGTCAGAAGTCCATCATCACCTGACATCGATTTTATTTTAGACATGACAACCTTCCCTTTTCCAGCAAAGGGGGGAGATGGTCGAACAGGTGAAGTTGGCTCCCTTATGCGAATTGCATGTTCAACAGGCCTTGGCGTGGCTGGGAGTTTCTTCTTTCTTTTCAATGGGGTCACCTGCTCAACCTCAGCCTCAGCCTCATCCTCAGGATCCAAAGGCTCTTGAGCATACTGCTTGGCTCTGACACCTCCCTTCAACTTAGCCTCTCGCTTCAGTTGAATCAACTCATTCTCCGGATGAGTTCGTTCAGGCCGGCCAGCACCGGACTTCCTCTTCTTCCCCGCCACGAACTTAGGAGAAAAGTCCTCAGGGTAAAGCCCATACTTCACCAGATTATCATCAATGGTCAACTGGATGATATTCCTGTCTTCCTCCGGCAACCAGGCAAGTTTTTGAGCTCTATCCCTAAGAGAAAGGGTGAGGGGACGACAGTGATATGTCGAAATCTGCTGAAACCGAGTCCCAGTGATACTTGGATCCTTCACCATGAAGTACTCATCAACAAAACGCCATATTTTGCTGATGGCCTTGTCATCCGTGGCGCTCAACCACTTGAAGCCTGGCTGAGAGAAGTAGATGTACCCCGACCTGCCTTGCTTGGGGGTAGACTTCAAGTCGAAGAACCAAGCGACCTCGTGGGGGAAAGGAGCATCCCATCATTGGGAAGCGTAGAGGACGAAGAGAGCGGACAAATACTTAATGCCCTTTGGAGTAATTTGGGTCGGGCAGAGGCCAAAGAAGTCTGCCACATCCCTGAAGTACTTGTGCAAGGGCATCAGTGCCCCTTGCTGGTCGTGAGCCCCTGACCAGGCGCACATTCCCTTATCAGGAGTTGTGGCGCGATTGTCGTGGGCGGGAATGTAGCAGTCTAGCTCGCCCAGGTACTCGTCCTGGTCAAGAGTTCGGAGGCGTGCCTCCGAAATCTTGGATGGAGGACTTACCGACCTGGCGCCCAAGGCACCCTGCCTTCTATGAGGAACCGCCTCCGCAAGCTCCTCACTAACGTAGTCCATGCCCTCAACCAGGGCGTCTACGTCAGCATCGACTGGCTGCCCAGCCTCGTTGTACTCCCCGAAGTTAGGGGGTTCAAGTAGGGTTTTGTGCCCTAAATAAAACCCATTTCAGTATAATCAGATTTACTTACAAATAAAGATCAGAAATAACATTTAATGTTGCATAGTTCACATGATTTATTTCATGATTATATGTATATAATGTATGAATTCTACTTAAGTCCAGAACATATGAATTTGTTAATGATTATAGTGTTGTCAACACAGTGGAATATAATCTTAATTATATGTTCGAAAGTTTATTCCCTGATTTATCAGTTCACTGGATTTAGACTGACATGATAATCAGCGATAGGTATTCTTACACCTTGGATAAGTGTTATGTCCTTTCCAGGGCATTGGCAAAGTTTACCAGTATCGGGTGTATGGAGGATACATCGGAAGGGACCGATATTGAACTTTGATTAGATATATTAAAATTTACCGTAATATCTATTCAATTCAATATCACTCGTTGATCCTAGATCAAATGATCTTAATCCTGATATGTTTAGGTTCGATCTCCATAGTATTATACATGTTCTTTGATTTGTTAGTTAATCCTAATTTTGGGTCAGGGTGATACGTACATTTTGGGAACATGATAGTGCAATTGAGTGGGAGCGCTAACATAAATATGGAATCTATGGCTTCTATCTAACAAATAGAAAGTAAAGGATGATTTCCTTCGAGCTTGACCAAACGAAAATAAATGATGGAGTACTCATTTCACTTAGCTGAAATATCATTTATACGGGGTTAAGTGTATTAAGGATAAAATACATTGTAGGGTGTTACGGTAATCTAATCCCTTTACAGTGTAGATCATGTATATAGAGGATCATTGATCAAATTAGTTTTATAACAATGGATAACTAATGACGTGTCTTTATGGTGGAACATATAGAGCGTTCTATATACTGAGAGTGCAATTCTAAGTTCTATGCGTGGATTCAACGAAGAATTAATTGTCAGTGAATTTAAGATATAAATTCTTGATCTGCTTATTGGAAGCTCAAATATATATCCACATGGTCCCCATACTAGTTGAGACCATACTGCTTGTAAGACTCAATTAATTGATTTTGATTAATCACTTATAATTCTAAAGTTAGACTATGTCTACTTTATGAATTTTCACTATGTTATGGCTTGATTGTGAAGAAATAGTGTTTTAGGGTTTATTTGTTAATTAATAGAATTTATGGAGTCTAATTAATAAATATTATAAATGACAATTTTATTTGATAGTTATTTTAATTATTAAATAAATAGTTTGGCATTTATAAACTTGAATTGGAAAATATGGTATTATTGAAAAGAAGAATAAGTGGTTGAAATAAAGTGGCAAAATTGTAACTAGAGATTGGCTCACTTAAGTGTACGGCCAAGAGTGATTTATTGCCCAATATTTTATTCTTTTTTAATCCATTTAATTCAACCCTAACCCTATTGAAGAATAGTATAAAAGGAAGGTTATGGTCTCATTATCCAACTAATGCCTCCAAAGCTAAAAACCTAGATGAGACCTCTTCCTTCTTCTTTCTCCTTCAATTCGAAACACCAAGCCTTTCTTCACACTAAATATTTTCAGCCATTAGTGAATGAGTGAGTGCCCACACACATCAAGTGGTATCTCAATCATAGTGTGTAAGACTGTAGGAGATTCCAAACAACAAGAAGGAGAATCAGCATCAAAGAAAGGAGAAAAAGAGATCAAGGTTCAGATCTTGGTGATGCTCTGGTACAGAAAGGAATCAAGGGCTAGAGATCTGAACGGAAGGAGTCATTATATTCCGCTGCACCTAATGTAAGGTTTACTAAACTTTATATGTGTTTATTTCATTGTTTTAGAATTCATATTATGATGTTAATGAAACATACTTGTTAGTAAATCTAGATCCTGGTAAAATAATATCCAACAACTTGCCTCAGAGCCATGTTAATGATTTAATTTCATGAAATATGAATTAAAACGATGTTATGTGTTGATTTGGATGGTTTCATGTGGTTATGTGCTTATTTGATGATAGTTTAGTAATCGCAATATATGTTACTGAAATACTTTTTATTTCGATCTGGAATTACTTTTACTGGAAAGTCGACGAAAAATTAATAAATTTAGGCTTTTACAGAACCTAATTTGGATTTTTTATGAATTAGATATGATTTTTTGAAGTTGAATGAAAATATCAGGATTTGAAACACTCACGCGCGCACAGGGTCTGGGACGCTCGGACAGCGCCCATTCAGACAAGGCGCTGACCGAGGTTTCTCAGACACAACCCCTGTCAAATGAGGCTGCTTGCAGCCTCTGTTCTCGTCCGTTTCCCAGCTTCCGCGCGCGCAGGGGTATGCATTGCATACCTCTGTGCCTCAAATTTGTTTTCGTCATAACTTTTGATTCAAAAATCGTTTTTCATTGAAACAAAAGCCAATTTTTGGTAGATTTTTGTGTAGAATCTGAATTTTCACTTAAAAATCTAATTGTCAGAATGAAATTAATTTTATTAATTTTTTTAAAAATTAATTAAAATTAGTTTCTGATATTAGTAGGCTTTGAATTTTGAAAATTTGATTTCTCACAAAGGAGTCTTATGGTTAATTTTGAAATTTTAGATTATTTTATTTATTTTAATTATAAGATCAGATATTATTTTTTTTATTAAATTTTAAATGATCTTACTTTGATATTAAAATATTATCTTTTAAAAATAATCTTGGACTAATTTCAAAATTTGCTAACCATATCATATCTTTTTCAAATTTGTTATTTTCAAAATATATTTTATTAATTAAAATTATAAGATTAGGAATATGTTAGGTTTAACATTTTATCTTATTAGACATTTTTTAAAAATAAATTATATTTTGGCAAAAATAACATGATGATTTGAAAAATTGGTTAGTTTAGTTTGAATAGATATTTTAGGGTTTCCAAGCATAAATTTTTCAAACTTATTATTTTTTTTTATATTCTAACCATATAAAATATCTTATTTTTTCAATTAGTTTATTTATGTAATATTTAAATTTATTAAATTATAACACTTAGAATATAATAATGAAATATATAAATTTTAAAATTCAAGATATTTTATTATATTATCTTATTAGAAATTTCTAATAAATTTAAATTTTGAACAAACTTGATATTTAAAAAATTGGTTAGATATTTTTTTGATTTTTTGTTAGGATTTAGGAAATTTAGGAGTTTGTTGAATTTTGAATTTTTTCAAATATTCTCTAACAACCTAAATTTGAATTCTAGTTAAGATATTTATTTTAAAATTTAATTTTTATTTTAAATTTTAAAATTGAGATATTTTAGCTTACTTTCCAGATATTCCAAATCAGTTATTTGTTTGTATTGTTTGTTTATATATTAATATATATTTTTTTTTTACAAACCTATTATTTATTTGATCTAAATTGCTATGATTAACTTGTTGACAGATCCAATGATCTTATTTTAATCATAGTCCAATTGTCAATAGATCTTATAAATAATTTGTAACAGGTAAATTTTTGTACTTCTTTCATCTGTGTAAACCTAGTAACATGATAGGGCCCATCCAAATCATTTGACCTGTGTGAGCCTATATGTTTGCTATTGGGCTTAGATACATATAGGAAGCCCATTAAAATTTGACATAAGTAATTTTATTTAGGCCCAATTAGATTTGGGCTTATTCAATGAATAACAATTGTTTGTTTAAAGGTTAAATTCCTCTCTTTTGGACCTTGTGTGAGAGTTGGGGCCAATAGAAGTGGGTACGACATACTGAACCTAGCTCTCCCTCACATGAACTACCCCAATTGTGAAGGTCCATTTGCCTTATTTAAATAATTGTATTAGGTTAATTGTATTAGTCTAACCAAATTAAAATTGAATTAGCAACATAATTAACTTTTAAAATATATGAAATTTATTTTTTCATTTAATATTTTAAAGTTAATTTTAGAAAAACACTTAGTAAATGAAATTATTCTAGATAGTTATTTCTAGAACTAGGCATTTTTTCTAATATTTAATTAGGAAAATATCATAGATTGTGAAATTAATTGTTTAATAATTATTTTTGGTACAAACTAAGTTAAGTATATTTTTCCTAGTATTAAACTAGAATTAATAATTAAGTCTCCTCTATACTTAATTATTTATTTCGTGAATTTAATACATCTAATTAAATTAAAAATTCAATATCTAAATTGATTTTCATCATGACACTTAAATATTATTATTTTCATGATATTTAATTAAATAGAAAATTATTTTAAGTTTGAAATCTTATTTCAGAATAACTTAAATTTGAATAATTTTCAAAATATATTTTATTTTATTTTATTAATCTTTTTCCCACAATTTCGAAATTGCATTTCTTAAATGCAGAAATTTCGAATTTTATTTGAAAAATAGATTAAAGTTGAAAATTATTTATTTTAATTTTGGACCAACTTAAATCAATGATTTTATCATTTAATGATTAATTAAAATAAATGAAGTAAAATATATTTAATTAGAAAATAAATTAATTAGTCAACGAAAGTCTAGATAGATATTAACTGTTTTGCTTGAAGTATTTTTCTAGTGTATTTAATTAAATAGAAAATTAATATTTAAGTTAATTTTCATCATGATACTTAAATATTTGAAATTTTTCTTTAATATTTAATTAAATAGGAAAATTATATTTTTTTTGTTGTAAATTAATTTTATTAATTAATTCTGAGCCAACATTAAATTAGAATAATTTTTTCAAGGATTTATTTTATTTTATTTTAACAAGCAATTTCGAAAATTGTATTCTTAAATACTTCAATTTTTCGAAATGCAATATATATTTATAGAAAATTAAATTTGAGTTGTAAATTAATTTAAATTAATTTTGAAACAACTTCAATTGAATATTTTACTAAATATTTATTGGAAATTATTACTAAGATGGAAATAATTCATGTTATTTTCATATCCATCTAAGTAAAATTTATAAATATTAAATTAAAATTTATATTTAGAATTTTTCATTCAAAATTATAAATTTTAATTAAATAAATATATATTTAAAATAAATTGATTAAAATAAATATTAGAAGAAAATACACTTTAAATAATGAGCTTTATTATTAGGACATTCGATCTCCATTGTTGGTTTTACATAGCTTTTGTTTTAGTGAGTAATCCTCCCTAATGGAGGAACGTTCATTAGCAAGTTAGCACCGTTTAATCTCGAAAGATAAGTATATTTGTAAGTGTTTTATATGGTATTGATCACCCTAATGGTGGCGACTGTATTTGACTTACAAAATATGAAACAATGGTGGAAGCTCATAAGATAGAATAGCCTTGACTCTCTCCTAAACGGGACAACGCTAGATTCGAATCTTGATCGAATAAAAGGTTGCTAGAATGTTTATCGTTTTAGATGAGCTGACAACTCCATTCAATGGATGGTATCACTGACTCTCGCCTAAACGGGACACTGATATCAGTTTGTTGAAGACCTTGGAAATTATTTAGGATTGTATGTTTTAGTATTTTCACTTATCATTCCTACTTGCTATGTGTTTAATAATTTCTGAATTGTGTATGAATTTATATTGAACCATGTTATTTTCTGTTATTAAATTGTAGTTTAATTTTGAATCTTCATTGTTGGTCTAACTTGGTTTGTTTTTCTAATGAGATAAATCCCTATTGATTTTCACCATTAGACAAGCATAATAGTGTTAGATCTCGAAAGATAAATATTGTAAGTGCAACATATAGCTGTTCATCAATTGATGACACCTTAGACTAGTATTTACAATATGAATCAAGAAGATTGTATAATAAGATTACTTTGACTCTCGCTAATCGAAGCATCGTTGGATTCTTATTTAAAAACGAAATTATCCTAATTCCTCTTAGCTTATTCATTTCGAATAAGCTCAATAACATATCATTGGATGAATGGTCTATAAATCATTTAATGTCATTCTATTTTCTCTTAAGAAATCTAATGACGCATATGATTATATTCCCGAAATTCTATACCGAATTGATAAGGGTGTGTTTAAACCTCTTAGATTACACCACATCAGATTTCAAGACTTGCCTTTGTGCTAGAAAGTCTGCTGATAAAATGGTGATTACTCTGGGGGTGGAGTAGTGATTTTGGAGAGGTGTAAAAACCTATCTGAAGTCTCTTAGTCTACCAGAAAGAGACTGAATGTTAAAGTAGCAGGAAAGGTACCTATTCAGTCTAAGGAAAGTTCCATACATTTGTGGCATTGTTCCAACTTGCCTTAACTACTAGTGTTACTTCCTGAATAACCAAAAAGTAGTTGCCAAAAGTATAGAATCCAGTATCCCAAGAGAGTAGACATATAGAGAGGAATTTCACATTATCAAGGATTTTGTGATTAAGGAAGAGTAATGGTGGAGAAGAGGTTGTGTTTAATTCAACATGTCAGATCCTATTACGAGGAGTTTACTACTATTACACTTTATTTGTATATCAAGGTGTTGAGATTATTTGAAATGCACATTTTGTTTTATATGAGTGCAAGTGGGAGTTTGTTGGGTTATTTTGTGCCCTAAATAAAACCCATTTCAATATAATAAGATTTACTTATTAATAAAGATCAAAAATAACATTTTATGTTGCATGGTTCACATGATTTATTTCATGATTATATATATAATGTATGAATTTCATTTAAGTCCAGAACATATGAATTTGTTAATGATTATAGTGTTGTCAGCACAGTGGAATATAATCTTAATTATATGTTTGAAAGTTTATTCCCTGATTTGTGAAAACACTAGATTTAGACTGAAATGGTATAATCAGCGATAGGTATTCTTACACCTTGGAAAAGTGTTATGTCCTTTCCAGGACATTGGCAAAGTTTACCAATATCATATGTATGGAGTATACATCGGAAGGGACCGATATTGAACTTTGATTAGATATATTAAAATTTACCGTAATATCTATTCAATTCAATATCACCTGTTGATCCTAGATCAAATGATCTTAATCCTTATACGATTAGGTTAATTCTCAAGAGTGTTATTCGTGTTCTTTGATTTGTTAGTTAAGCCTACTTTTGGGTTAGGGTGATACGTACATTTTGGGAACACGGTAGTGCAATTGAGTGGGAGCGCTAACATAAATATGGAATCTATAGCTTCTATCTAGCGAATAGAAAGTAAAGGATGATTTCCTTCGAGCTTAACCAAACGAAAATAAATGGTGGAGTACTCATTTCACTTAGCTGAAATATCATTTATACAGGGTTAAGTGTTTTAAGGATAAAATACATTGTAGGGTGTAACGGTAATTTAATCCCTGTACAGTGTAAATCATCTATATAGAGGATCATTGATCAAATTAGGATTATAACAATGGATAACTGATGACGTATCTATATCGTGGAACATATAGAGCGTTCTATATAACTGAGAGTACAATTCCAAGTTTTAAGAGTGGATTCAATAAGGAATTAATAAGTTAGGGAATTTACTTGGTAAATTCGGTTCGACTTATTGGAAGCTCGGTTGTATAGACCCATGGTCCCCATACTTGTTGAGACCATACTGCTTGTAAGACTCAGTTAATTGATTTTAATTAATCAATTATAATTCTAAAGTTAGACTATGTCTACTTTATGAATTTTCACTAAGTAAGGGCGAAATCGTAAAGAAAAGAGATTCTAGGTTTATTTATTAATTAAGATATTTTATATGTCTAAATTAATAAATATATTAAATGGAAATATTATTTAATAATTATTTTTAGTTAATAAATAATTAGAATTGGCATTTAAATGGTTAAATTAGAAAATTGGCATTTCTGAGAAAATGGGAATGAGAAATAACAAAATGGGAAAGTTGCAAAGTGAGGCCCAATTTCCTTAAATGGCTGCCCACTATGCAAAGCCCTTTACCATTTTATTTTTCCATTATTTTAATGCCATACAATTCTAACCTTAACCTAGAGGGCATTCCATAAATAGAAAGTAATGGCTTCAGGAAAGAACACACAATTGCATCTCATTCTTTTCAGAGAGAATTCCTGAGCCGCCACTTTCCTCTGTCTTTTCTTCTCCTCTAATTTCGAAAATTCCTTGAGTGATAGAGTAGTGCCCACACACATCAAGTGGTACCTCAATCATAGTATGTAAGACTGTGGAAAATCAGCATCAAAGAAGGAGAGAAAGAGATCCAGATTCAGATCTTGATAATGCTCTGCTACAGAAAGGAATCAAGGGCTAGAGATCTGAATAGAAGGAGTCATTATATTCCGCTGCACCCAATGTAAGGTTTTCTTAAACTCTTATGTGTTTATTTCATTGTTTTAGAATTCATATTAGGATGTTAATGAAACATACTTGGTAGTAAATCTAGATCCTAATAAAATAAATTCCAACAATTACGACATATCGTTTATCGCTTATTAAAAAGACTCATAGTCGTTAGCTAAAAGCGAAGTCAACATAGGGCTTAAGGTTAAATTATATGGATTAGAAAAGAATAAAATATTGGGCAAAATTCACTTCTTGGTCGTATACTTAATAAGATCAATCTCTAGTTACAATTTTGTCACTTTATTTCAACCACTTATTCTTCTTTTCAATAATACCATATTTTCCAATTCAATCCCATAAATGTCAAAACTATTTATTTAATAGTAATAAATTACTAAATAAAATTTTCATTTATATTATTTTTTAATTAGACCATACAAAGTCTCTTAATTAACAAATTGACCCCAAAATCTATTTTCTTCACAATTAAGCCCTTGCTTAGTGAAAATTCATAAATAAGACATAATCTAATTTTAGAATTATAATTGATTAATTAAAATCAATTAATTGAGTCTGCAAGCAGTATTATCTCAACTAGTGAGGGGATCATAGTGTTGGAAATATTTTACCAGGATCTAGATTTACTAACAAGTATGTTGATTAACATCTTAAATATGAATTCTCTAAAACAATGAAATAAACACATAAGGATTTAAGAAATCTTACATTGATTGCAGCAGAATATAATGACTCCTTCCGTTCAAGATCTCTAGCCCTTGATTCCTTTCTATCGCAGAGCATTATCAATATCTGAACCTGAATCTCTTTCTCTCCTTCGGGTTTGGTTACCACCGTCTTACTCACTATGATTGAGTACTTGACTTGCTATGTGTGGGCATGGCACTCATTCACTATGAGTTTGAATATGGTAAAAAATAATGAAGGAGGTTGAAATCACTAAGGAAGAAAATCTCTCATCTAGGTTGAATGAATAGTAAAGTTGACATTAGTTGACAAATTGTCAAGAGGATCAGATGAGAGTATCATGATCCTTTTATAGTGTTTCAACTAGAGCTTAGGGTTGAATTATATGGATTAAAAAAGAATAAAATATTGGGCAAAAATCCACTTATGGTCGTACACTATAATGGACCATTCTCTAGTTAGATTTTTGTCAATTTATTTCAACCACTTATTCTTCTTTTTAATAATACCGTATTTTCTAATTCAATCCTATAAATGCCAAAACTATTTATTTAATAATTATAATTAATTACTAAATAAAATTGTCATTTATCTAATTTATTAATTAGACCATACAAAGTCTCTTAATTAACAAATTGATCCCAAAATCTTTTTTTTTCACAATTAAGCCCTTGCTTAGTGAAAATTCTTAAATGAGACATAGTCTAATTTTAGAATTATAATTGATTAATTAAAATCATTAACTAAGTCTGCAAGCAGCATTATCTCAACTAGTGAGGGGGTCATGGGCCTATATAACCGAGCTTTCAATAAGTAGATCTAGAATTCACCAAGCAAATTCTCTAACTTATTAATTCTCCCTTGTGCCACTATAGATTTAGAATTGAATAGCACTCTCAATTATATAGAACGCTCTATATGTACCATGATATAGATACGTTATGATTATCCATTGTTACAATCCTAATAGTCAAGGATGCTGTACAGATAATCTACACTGAGTAGTAAAAAATTTACTGTTTTACCCTTCAATGTATTTTATCCTTAAAACACTTAGCAACCTATAAATGATACTTCAATAAACTAATATAACTACTGAAATGAGGACTTAATCATTTATCTCTATTCAGCCAAGCTCGAAGGAAATCATTGTTTCACATCTAAATACTTATAGAAGCTATAGATTCCATATCTATGTTTAGCGCTCCCACTCAATTGAACTACCATGTCCTTAATATGTATGTCACGAGAAGATCCAATTGGTCAACTTTAACGAACAAATTGAAGAACATAAGTAATACAACTAAGTTGAACCTAACCGTCACTACTACAAAATTAGCTTTTCCCCACAGTTTATAACTGTCATTTATACTATTTCCCATCAGTTCCTAAAACTGTTGGCTATGTGGGTGTCATAAAAATACGGAGTTTTAAAAGACAGTTTATAACTGTTGGGAAAAGTTACTTTTTCCAACAGTTATAAAGTGTCAGAAAAAATAACTTTAAATGACTATTTATAATTGTTGGTAAAAATATTATCTAGATTAAAAAAATACATTTAAACTAATTTATTATATATGAATAATTATCTAATTACAATAATAATATAAATAAATTTTTTAAAAATAATAATAATATAAATAAAAATTAAAAAAATAATAATAAAAAAATTTAACAGACAATTTCTTGATTCACAACAACAAATTCTTGATTCATAAACAACAAATTCAACTCAAACAAATACACTAAAAAATAAATAAATTATACCTAAAGGAATTACACTCAAATGTATATTCATATCAATTATATATTCATAGACTTTATGGGTTTCAAAATGAAATTCGAAGATGCAAGAGAACCCAGAACACTAAGAACAAAGACTTGCCCAAAACTCGTTCCCCTCTGTTTTCGGCGAGCACCTCGCTTCTCGTACGATGCCATCATGCTCAACGTGTTGCTGGACAGTCCCGTCAACAAATCTAGAAACGACATCGTCTCATTCACCCAACGGGCATCGTTCGTGTACTTGAGGGTAGACCGGTTCTTCGTCGCAATCATATTGCGTCGCACTCATCCACGCCTCGAGGCAGTTCTTCGTCTCAATCGTACTGGAACAGGAGCACAAGACCTCGAGGAATTTCTTCGTCGCAGTCGATCGGTTCATGTTTGAGGTAGAGGATTCGAGGTTCGTTGAGATAGAGAATTTCTTCGTCCAGTCGACCGCCGCTTGATTTATTTGTCCCGGAGTCGAATCAAGGGGCAGTGGAGACACCGAAGTGGAGGCGGCTGTCGATGATGGTGATGGTGGTCTGTACTGGAGGCGGCTTTGGATGATGGTGATGGCGGTCTGTGGAGGCAGATTGGGTGAAGACGAAATAGAGGAAGAAGAGGGGCGGAAGGAAGAAGAAGATGAAATAGGGTTTGGGTTTGGGTTTGGGTTAGGGTTTCTTATTTTCCTTTTATACCCAAAGTTAAATTTATTTACTAAAATATTTAAATTAATCTGATTATTTTATTTTCTCAAAAAAAAAAAATCTGATTATTTTATAAATTATACCTAATTTAATTTTACCCCCAATTAATTAAATTTTTAGAAAAATTCCTTAAAATATATATACTTTTTTAGAAAAAATTTATTTACACCTCAAAAACAAAACTTATAAAGACATCCCATTTTAACAATTTTTATTTTATATAAAATATATATTTTTTTATACTATGTTTTTTAACTTTTTTCTTCCAATTTATATTCTTAAAACATATACTTAACCAACAAAAGTAAATTATATTTTAAATATTAAGACAAAAAAATTAAAATAATTTTTCTCTTTCACAATAATTTTTTTTTAATAACTTTCATAATAAATTTTTAAATACAACTAATCTATAAAATTATCCTCTAATTGAAAATATATAAAATCCAAACTTCTCAATTTTATAAATTCTCAAATTATAAATTAGTTAAGTAATTTTTTTTATTATTTAAATCTGAAACTTTATTTTGTATTATATTTAATTAAATACATATTTATTTTACTAAGTAAAAAAAGTACAATTTTTTTTTTTAAATCTGAAACTTTTTTTTTATTAAATACAAATTTTTTTTATTAAGCAAAAAAAGAAAATTTATATACTAAAACAAATATGGAATACTAAGTATTCCCAACAGTTATAAAATGTTGGGAATGCTTAGTATTCCCAACAGTTATACACTGTTAGCATTTATTGTTCCTTTTTTAAAAATCCATTTAGTTTTGCCCACGGTTCTCCACCGTTGGCATTTATTTTTCCCAACGGTTTTTTTGTTTCGGTTCTAAACCGTTGGGAAAAATCTCCTCTTACTTTTTCCAACGGTTTTCATAATTGACCCCCTTATTAACCGTTGGGAAAAGCCAACTTTGTAGTAGTGCATATCAGGATTAAGATCTATAGACCTAAGATCAACCATTGATATTGACTTAGAAAGATATAACGGTAATTTTATGATATCTTATCTAAGATCAATATCGGTCCCTTCCAATGTATACTCCATACATCTGATACTGGTAAACTTTGCCAATGTCCTGGAAAGGACATAACACTTATCCAAGGTGTAAGTATACTTTATCGGTGATTATCATGCCAGTCTAAATCCAGTGAACTGACATATCATGGGAATTAAACTTTTGAACATATAGGCATGATTATATTCCACTGTGCTGACGACACGATAATCATGAACAAATATATATGCATATATTTACATATGTTCTGGACTTAATAGAATTTATATATTAAACATAATCATGAAATAAATCATGTGAACCATGCAACATAGAATAATTTATGATCTTTATTAATTAGTAAATCTGATTACATTGAATTGGGTTTTATTGAGGGCACAAAACCCAACAAACTCCCACTTGCACTAATATAAAACAAAAGTGCATTTAAATTAATCGCAATACCTTGATATCCAAATCAAGTGTAGTATGTAGTATTCTCTCTGTCATAGGATCTGACAAGTTGTATTCAATACAACTTTTCCTCCACCATTACATTTCATTAATCACAAAATCCTTGATGTTTTGAAATTCCTCTCTATATGTCTACTCCTCTAGGGATATTGGATTCTTTAGTGTTTGGAAACTACTTTTATGTTAGTCAGGAAGTAACACTAGCAGTTAATAAATTGTTGGTACATTGCCAAAAACTGCATAGAACTTTCCATAGACTGAATAAGTATCTTTCCTGCAACTTTAGCATTCAGTCTCACTGGTAGAGTTAAAGACTCCAATAAGTTTTTACACTTCTCCAAAATCACTACTCCATCCCCAGAGTAATAACCACCTCATCAGTAGACTTTCTAGCACTAAGTGTTGGGTTTTGTGCCCTAAATAAAACCCATTTCAATATAATTCGATTTACTTATTAATAAAGATCAAAAATAACATTTTATGTTGCATGGTTCACATGATTATTTATATAATGTATGAATTCTATTTAAGTCCAGAACATATGAATTTGTTAATGATTATAGTGTTGTCAGCACAGTGGAATATAATCTTAATTATATGTTCGAAAGTTTATTCCCTGATTTGTCAGTTCACTAGATTTAGACTGACATGATAATCAGCGATAGGTATTCTTACACCTTGGATAAGTGTTATGTCCATTCCAGGACATTAGCAAAGTTTACCAGTATCGGATGTATGGAGCATACATCGCAAGGGACCGATATTGAACTTTGATTAGATATATTAGAATTTACCGTAATATCTATTCAATTCAATATCACCTATTGATCCTAGATCAAATGATCTTAATCCTGATATGATTAGGTTCAATCTCAAGAGTGTTATTCATGTTCTTTGATTTGTTAGTTAAGCCTACTTTTGGGTCAGGGTGATTTGGACATTTTGGGAACATGATTGTAGAATTGAGTGGGAGCGCTAACATAAATATGGAGTCTATAACTTCTATAGGAATTTGGAAGTGAAACGATGATATCCTTCGAGCTTGGCTAAACAGAGATACATGGTGGACATCTCATTTCACTTCGGTGAAATATCATTTATACGGAGCTGAGTGTTTTAAGGATAAAATACATTGAAGGTGTAACGGTAATTTAGTGCCTATTCAATGTAGATCATCTATTAGAGGGTCATTGATCAAATTAGGATTATAACAATGGATAACTAATGACGTATCTATATCGTGGAACATATAGAGCCTTCTATATGACTGAGAGTGCAATTCCAAGTTCTAAGTGTGGATTCAATAAGGAATTAATAAGTTAGGGAATTTACTTGGTAAATTCGGTTCGACTTATTGGAAGCTCGGTTATATAGACCCATGGTCCCCATACTAGTTGAGACCATACTACTTTTAAGACTCAGTTAATTGATTTTGATTAATCAATTATAATTCTAAAGTTAGACTATGTCTACTCTATGAATTTTCACTAAGCAAGGGCAAAATTGTAAAGAAAAGAGATTCTAAGTTTATTTATCAAGTAAGAGATTTTATATGTCTAAATTAATAAATATATTAAATGACAATATTATTTAATAATTAATTTTTAGTTATTAAATAATTAGAATTGGCATTTAAATGGTTAAATTAGAAAATTGGCATTTTTGAGAAAATGGGATTTAAAAATAACAAAATGGGAAAGTTGCAAAGTGAGGCCCAATTTCCTTATATGGCCGGGCACTATGCAAGCCTCTTACCATTTATTTTTCCATTATTTTAATGCCATACAATTCTAACATAAACCTAGTTGGCATTCTATAAATAGAAAGTGTTGGCTTCAGGAAACTATGACTTTGCATATTGTTCCTTTCAGAAAAAGCTATGCGCCACCCTTTCCTCTCTTTTCCTCTCTTCAATTTCGAAATAGCCTTGAGTGATAGAGTAGTGCCCACACACATCAAGTGGTATCTCAATCAAAGTGTGTAAGACTGTGGAGAATCAGCATCAAAGAAGGAGAGAAAGAGATCTAGATTCATATCTTGATTATGCTCTGCTACAGAAAGGAATCAAGGGCAAGAGATCTGAATGGAAGGAGTCATTATATTCCGCTGCACCCAATGTAAGGTTTTCTAAACTTTATATGTGTTTTTTTCATTGTTTTAGAATTCATATTAGGATGTTAATGAAACATACTTGGTAGTAAATCTAGATCCTGGTAAAAAATATCCAACACTAAGCAAGTCTAGAAACCTGAGTTGGTGTAGTCTAAGAGTATTAAATATCACCCTTATCGACTTACATATAATTCCTCCTCTTGATCTTAAGATTCACTTGATTTTCTTCAAATGTTCCTTTCTTGGATTAATCTGATACCTACTCATTACTCCCACTCAACAGCAGGTGTCTGGTCTAATGCATAACAAAGCATATCTGAGACCTCTCACTGTTGATCCTAAGGAATTCTTTTCTTGGCCTTTATCTTTTCTGGAATAGCTAAACTGTTCATTAGATAAGTAAAATCTATGTCTAGAAGTCAAGAAGCTTCTATAGATTGCCATTAGAAAAATGCACAGTAAGTTGCTTGCAATAGATACCAAGCATACCACAAGCCATAGGTTTAGATAAACTGAAACCTATAATACTAGGATCAAGAAGTTTTGTTAAGTCCATTGAATAGACTTTTTTTTTTTTTTCAAAATTTCCTTTCTTATCCTTGTAATAGAAAACTTTTGGTTACTCCATATGAATGGTTTTAACCATAGTTCTCTTGGCTTTTCTTCTAAGCTCCTTCTTCTGACTATCCATTACTTGTTTAAACTAACAATGGATTTTTAATCACAAGTGTCTCCTAAGTCATAACAGGGTGAGTTCCTTGAAACCCTCCCACTACGACAAGTTACTATGACTATTTGTCTAAGAACACTAATGGTATTGTCCTCTTTGGTTGTATCAAAACAACAGAGGCAGTGGGACCATCTTATATCGAATAAGATGATAGAACAATATGGAATCAAAATAAAAAATATCTCCTCTACTTTGCTACTTTGTTTTCAGATTTAGACATATTCTTATAAAAGTGTATTTACTGAGATAAACACTTACTTATCTTAATGACCATAGGATGGTCCACCCCTAGTCACTTAAAATAGCTATCAAACATGCAATGCTTGGTTAACAGTTTTAACTTTTCTTAAGTTCACGATCAGGACATCCATGAATCTAGTAATGGTTTACACTAAGTATACAACCATTCCATCATTCTGAAATTTTCCTATCACTAGGGTATTTCCTTAGAAAGACTTAGGCAACTGCTAGTAACTAATCATAGACCTATCACCATCATCAACATGCAAATAGAATTTCTGGGGAGGTAAATTTGAATACAATTCAAAAATTCAACTTAATGATCTTTAAACTGCATATCCAAATATTTCTCCACCCCTATCAGTTCGTAGGACCTTTAACCAATTACCTTAATGTTTTTCAACATTACTAGAAATTCATGAAATTTCTTAAACATTTCAAATTTCATTGCATAAGGTAAAATCTAGAGTGATCGTATTAAGAATTTAACGATAACTCATATCCACCCCTGAATGTACATCCATATTCGAATATAGATGATCCTACTTTCAGTGGATATAGGCATAATGACTCTTTACAGAGAATGATCTTGTCAAAACCACTATGAACAACATGCAAATTCCATAGATATAATCAATGTGGTTGTTGTCTTTTGATGACTTAGGTCTAGTTACAATAAAGAGTTCTTAGAATAGTCCAAGTGGATCCTGGTTAGAGAATACTAAACTCATATTCCATACATAAACATACAGTTTGGATCCATCGATAGAAAATGGAGTATTGTCCAATGTATTCTAGGAAACTGAAATAAAATTTCTATTTGTGATCTAAAATTTAAAGTCAAAGACTTATATTTATACCAAATATATGATGAGTTTTATTCTAGCTTGGACCACCACTACTAATCTAAATCTAAGTTTAGATTGCCTATAGTAAGCATATACAAGTAGGAGATTTCTAAGATCGAGGATTTATATCATTTCGGGATAGAATGTCGGGAATATAATCTTTTGTGCCATCCATTTCATACGATACATCTTCAACCCTCCTTCCCAGATAGGAAGCACTGCTTAAAGTCTGTCCTACCCCTCATGATGCTTTTCCCTTTGATCTTTTCAAGCAAAGTCTAAGCTTGAATTTTTAAACAAGTTCAGCCTTCCTTCCCGAAAGCTAAAGTTCGTTACATAAAAATTAAACATTGATTCTCGCATGGACGTTGTTTTTTGTGCAGGAAATATCACTGAGGGTACGATACATCTTCAACCCTCCTTCCCAGATAGGAAGGACTACTTGAAGTCTGTCCTACCCCTCGTGATGCTTTTCCCTTTGATCTTTTCAAGCAAAGTCTAAGCTTGAATTTTTATACAACTTCAGCCTTCTTTCTCGGAAGCCGAAGCTTGTTACATAAAAATTCAACATGACTCTCCCATGCACTTTGTTTTTTGTGCAGTAAAGATCATTGGGGATACAATACATCTTCAACCCTCCTTCCAAGATTGGAAGGAATACTTGAAGTTTGTCCTACCCCTCATGATGCTTTTTCCCTATGATCTATTCAAGCGAAGTCTAAGCTTAAATTTTTATACAGCTTCAGCCTTCCTTCCCGTAAGCCGAAGCTTGTTTCATAAAAATTCAACATGAGTTTCAAATGCACGTATTTCTCGTGCAGGAAAGATCACTAAGGGTACGATAATTCTTCAACCCTCCTTCCTGGATTGAAAGGGCTACTTGAAGTCTATCTTACCCCTCGTGATGCTTTTCCCTTTGATCTTTTCAAGCAAAGTCTAAGCTTGAATTTTTATACAACTTCAGCCTTCCTTCCCAGAAGCCGAAGCTTGTTACATAAAAATTCAACATGACTCTTGCATGCACGTATTTCTCATACACGAAAGATCACTGGGGGTACGATATGTCTTCAACCCTCCTTCCCGGATTGGACGGACTGCTTGAAGTCTATCTTACCCCTCGTGATGTTTTTCCCTTTCGATCTTTTCAAGCAAAGTCTGAGCTTGAATTTTTATACAACTTCATCCTTCCTTCGTGGAACCCGAAGCTTGTTACATAAAAATTCAACATGAGTCTCACATGCACGTTGTTTCTCATGCAGGAAAGATCGCTAGGGGTGCGATAGATCTTCAACCCTCTTTCTCGGATTGGAAGGACCGCTTGAAGTCTGTCCTACCCCTTGTGATGCTTTTCCCTTTGTTCTTTTCAAGTGAAGTCTATGCTTGAATTTTTATACAACTAGTCTTCCCTCCCGGAAGCCAAAGCTTTTTACATCAAAATTCAACATGACTCTCGCATGCACGTATTTCCCGTGCAGGAAAGATCACTATAGTATGATACCTCTTCAACCCTCCTTCCTGGATTGGAAGAACTACTTGAAGTCTGTCCTACCCCACGTGATGCTTTTCCCTTTGATCTTTTCAAGCGAAGTCTAAGCTTGAATTTTTATACAACTTCAACCTTCCTTCGCGGAAGCCGAAGCATGTTACATTAAAATTCAACATGACTCTCGCATGCACGTATTTCTTGTGCAGGAAAGATCATTGGAGGTACGATACGTCTTCAACCATCCTTCTCAGATTGGAAGGACTGCTTAAAGTCTATCCTACCCCTCGTGATGTTTTCCCTTTCATCTTATCAAGTGAAGTCTAAGCTTGAATTTTTATACAACTTCAGCCTTCCTTCCCAGAAATCGAAGCTTGTTACATAAAAATTCAACATGACTCTCGCATGAACATTGTTTTTCGTGCAGGAAAGATAACTGGGGGTACGATATGTCTTCAACTGTCCTTCCCAGATTGGAAAGATTGCTTGAAGTCTGTCTTACCCCTCTTGAGGCTTTTCCATTTTATCTTTTCAAGCAAAGTCTAAGCTTGAATTTTTATACAACTTCAGCAGTCCTTCCCGAAAGTCGAAACATGTTACATAAAAATTTAACATGACTCTCGCATGCACGTATTTCTTGTGCAGGAAAGATCATTGGGGGTACGATACATCTTCAGCCCTCCTTCCCAGATTGGAAGGACTACTTGATGTCTGTCCTACCCCTCGTGATGCTTTTTCCTTTGATCTTTTCAAGCGAAGTCTAAGCTTGAATTTTTAAACAACTTCAGCCTTCCTTCCCAGAAGTCGAAGCTTGTTACATAAAAATTTAACATGACTCTCGAATGCACGTTATTTTTCGTGCAGGAAAGATCACTAGGAGTACAATACGTCTTCAACCGTCCTTCCCAGATTGGAAGGATTGCTTTAAGTCTATCTTACCCCTCATGATGCTTTTCCCTTTGATCTTTTCAAGCGAAGTCTAAGCTTGAATTTTTAAACAACTTCAGCCTTCCTTCCCAGAAGTCGAAACCTGTTACATAAAAATTCAACACGACTCTCGCATGCACGTTATTTTTTGTGCAGAAAAGATCACTGGGGGTACGATATGTCTTCAACCGTCCTTCTCAGATTGGAAGGATTGCTTGAAGTCTGTCTTACCCCTCTTGATGCTTTTCCATTTGATCTATTCAAGTAAAGGCTAAGCTTGAGTTCTTATACAACGTGAGCCTTCCTTCCCGGAGCTGAAGCTTGTTACATAAAAATTCAACATGACTCTCACGTGCACGTTATTTTTCGTGTAGGAAAGATCACTGAGTATGATACGCTTTCAACCCTCCTTCCCGAATTGGAAGGATTGCTTAAAGTCTGTCCTACCCCTCATGATGCTTTTCCCTTTGATCTTTTTAAGCAAAGTCTAAGCTTAAATTTTTATACAACTTCAGCCTTCCTTTTGGAAGTCGAAGCTTGTTGCATAAAAATTCAACAAGACTCTCGCATGCACGCATTTCTCATGCAAGAAAGATCACTGGGGGTATAATACGTCTTCAACCTTCCTCCCCAAACTTGGAAGAACTACTTGAAGTCTATCCTACTCCTTGTGAAGTTTTCTCCCTTGATCCTTTCATGCAAAGTCTAGGCTTGAACATTTAGGTGACTTTAGCCTTCCTTCCTGGAAGACGAAGCCTGCCTCACAAAAGTTTAGCATGACTCTCGCGAACCCAACAATACTTCACCCTTTGGTGTTTACTAGCAACTTTAATGTCCCAGCTCATGCGTGCTTTCCACCTTTCTTAGTGAAATCCAAAAGCTTGCTGCCACGAGACTCAACATGATTTTCATTGAAACGCTTCCCTACACAAGGAAGATTGCTGAAGGGTGCAGGCCTAGCTTTCCTCCCGTAAAACCAATGGCTCCCCATGCTACAAACATCCTAGAGTCTCCCTTGCGGGATTTGCGCCATAAAAAGGGTTGTTGGATATACAATTAGGTTCTCACCCTGAACTCATGTTTTACTTCTCGAAGGCCTGCGGGTGGTCGCGCACTTCCCGAAAACCTCCCTGGAAGGAGGATACGAGGCAAAGATATGCCCAATACTCCTCTTCAGAAATTGGAAGGAGACACAAGTCAGACGCAAATGACCGAGAATTTGAGCCCCAGAATTCCCAGCTCATTTGGGGGGTACGATATATTCAATTGTCGACGGCTACAATGTCCTACTTCCATTTGCCAAAATCATTCAGCCCAACATGCAACAAAAATGGGGAACGCACTCAACAAAAGTCTCTTCAAAGAGAAATACGCTTGAGTTCTTCCCTCAGAAGCTAAGCTCGAAAGCGAACCCAGAGAAAAGAAGCACATTCGGCAAAAAAAATTCAAAATCGAAAAGACACAACTGAGTCCCTTCTTACACATCTCCACGGGTTTCACGAAGAGTTTAGCCCAGCAAGTTGCATAAAATATTAGAATGAGCAGCTGACAAGGACCAAAGTAAGGAAAATGCTTAAGGCAATGGCAGACAATGCTCCTGAAGCTTGACTTTGTGGAAAGACCAGACCTAAAAGGGGACAGTGGAAGACCTTATTTCACGGAGAGAGGTCATTTCTTGGCTAGCGCTGAACAAGCAACCTTCCAGGAAGCGAGCCAAAATAAATTACGGCCCCGAGAAAGGAAGGGCCAAATAAAAAATAGTTTTTGAAGCATCCAGGAGATAACCAAGGCTAAGGGAAAAGGTTGAAACACTAGTCGTTGGAGCCAGATGTTTCGAAATGCAACCAGCCCCTAAACAGTCTATCACAGCAAGTCTCTAAGAAAGGAACAACAAAAGTATCCTATTCAACTACTAAAAAGCTCCCCGCAGCCAGGACAAAGTTAATTGTCTCCGCGGTTGAAAAAGAGTAGTTAAGGAGAGGGATATACAAATAAAAAGAAAGTAAAAAGAAAAAACAAAATAAACAGATTTAATAATGGGTCGGCTGGAGGTTCATGGTTGCGCATCGCCTGATGAAGAGGAAGGACCCACGCCAGACATCCGCTCCACAGTCTCTGTGTAAAGGTCGTGGACGACCTTCATTATCTGAATGAAGCGAGCTTGGTGAGCACTTTCCTCCTCCAACTGCTAATTGGCCTGTAGAAGGCCCTCAATTTGAAACTTGGCATCCGTGAGCTCAGCCTAGAGGGTCTCGTTGTCAGTGCCCAGGTCACGGTTTGATGCCTTGACCCACTCCAGCTCCCTCACTAGTGTGCCAACCTCCACGGTGGCCCTTTTTTCCAGCAAGGGCACCTTTTAAGAAATAAAGCCAAGTCAGAAGGTTGAAACGCCAAAACAAAGGACATAGAAAAATAAAAAGCTAGTGTCTTGAAGACTTACCCCAATGGCTTACCGCAAAAACAAAGAGTATTATACATGTTCTTTGATTTGTTAGTTAAGCCTACTTTTGGGTCAAGGTGATACGTACATTTTGGGAACATGATAGTATAATTGAGTGGGAGCGCTAACATAAATATGGAGTCTATAACTTCTATAGGAATTTAGAAGTGAAACGATGATATCCTTCGAGCTTGGCTAAACAGAGATAAATGGTTGAGATCTCATTTCACTTCGCTGAAATATCATTTATACGGAGCTAAGTGTTTTAAGGATAAAATACATTGAAGGTGTAACGGTAACTTAGTGCCTATTCAATGTAGATCATCTGTTAGAGGGTCATTGATCAAATTAGGATTATAACAATGGATAACTAATTGTGTATCTATATCGTGTAACATATAGAGCGTTCTATATGACTGAGAGTGAAATTCCAAGTTCTAAGTGTGGATTCAATAAGGAATTAATAAGTTAGAGAATTTACTTGGTAAATTCGGTTCGACTTATTGGAAGCTCGGTTAATATAGGCCCATGGTCCCCATACTAGTTGAGACCATACTGCTTGTAAGACTCAGTTAATTGATTTTGTTTAATCAATTATAATTCTAAAGTTAGACTATGTCTAGTTTATGAATTTTCACTAAGCAAGGGCGAAATTGTAAAGAAAAGAGATTCTAGGTTTATTTATTAATTAAGAGACTTTACATGTCTAAATTAATAAATATATTAAATGACAATATTATTTAATAATTAATTTTTAGTTATTAAATAATTAGAATTGGCATTTAAATGGTTAAAATTGGAAAATTGGCATTTTTGAGAAAATGGGATTGAAAAAATAACAAAATGGGAAAGTTGCAAAGTGAGGCCCAATTTCCTTATATGGGTGCCCACTATGCGAAGGGTTGACCATTTTATTTTTCCATTATTTTAATGTCATACAATTCTAACCTAAACCTAGAAGGCATTCTATCAATAGAAAGTGTTGGCTTCAGGAAACTATGACTTGCACATTGTTTCTTTTAGAGAAAGCCATAGCCGCCCCTCTCTCTCTCTCTCTTTTCCTCTCTTCAATTTTGAAATACCTTGAGTGATAGAGTAGTGCCCACACACATCAAGTGGTATCTCAATCATAGTGTGTAAGATTGTGAAGAATCCAAACAACAAGAAGGAGAATCAGCATCAAAGGAAGGAGAGAAAGAGATCCAGGTTCAGATCTTGATTATGTTCTGCTACAGAAAGGAAGCAAGGGCTAGAGATCTGAACGGAAGTAGTCATTATATTCCGCTGCACCCAATGTAAGGTTTTCTTACACTCTTATGTGTTTATTTCATTGTTTTAGAATTCATATTAGGATGTTAATGAAACATACATGGTAGTAAATCTAGATCCTGGTAAAATATTTCCAACAACTGGCACCACAGCCATGGTAATGATTTACTTTCTTGAAATATGAATTAAAACGATGATATGTGTTGATTTGGATGGTTTCATGTTGATTTGTGTGTTATATGATGATTGATTGATGCTTGCAAAATTTTATGAAAAATAATTAATTTTTCGTTGATAGAATTATTTTTATTGGATATTTTGGAAAAAATTAAGCAATTTTCTTTTTTACAGAACTCAATTTCGATTTTATTTGAATTAGTTACGATTTTTTGAAGTTTTGAAAAACTCGGGACTGGTGACACACCCTTGTGCGCGTGGCTGGCTGTTGGGAGCACCCTTTTTGCGCCCAAGCAGCCCCTTGCGCCCAAGGATGTGCCCCTGGATGGTGTGCTTTGCATACCGTCCGTACAGCTCAAAGTTTTTTTCGTTTTTCTTCGATTTTTCATGCTATTTCATGGAATTTACTTCCGATTGTTTGTGTAGTTTTGTATTTTGATTTTTACTTTTCATATTTCAAATCTAATTATCAGAAATAAATTAATTTTAGATATTAGTGTAATTTGAATTTAAAAATAGGTAAAAATCTATTTTTGCTTACATCATTTCTTATTTTTTAAAATTTGATTATTTTATTTTATTTTTAAATCTAAGGTCAGATATTAAATTCCTTTTATAAAATATTCTATTTTAAGTAATTTGACCTTATTTAGATTTAAAATAAGATTACTATAATCATGGTATTTTAAATAGAAATAAGATATTTTTGCTAACTTTTAAATTTTGTTATTTTTTACTTAAATTAAATTATAAAATCATAAAAGGGTATGTATTTATCATTTTATTTTATTGGATATTTAATTTATAAAATAACATGAAATTTAAACGTGGTTAGCAACGTTTTTTGAAATGATATTTAGGTTAGTTGAAACATAATTTTTCAAAATTGTAGGTTTAATTTTAAATTTTAATTTATTTTATTTTAAAACTGAAAATATTTTTTTTATTTAAATATTATTTTCGGAAATTTTTTTATTAATTAATTTAAAATTAAATAAATCCTACATCCAACTATCCAATCTAACTAGTTGCAGGAGTATGTGTTTTAGATTGTTTGTAAGTTTTTCTAAAACCTATTATTGCTTGATCTAAATTTCCATGGTTAACTTGTTGAGAGATCAAATGATTTGATTTTAACGCATGGTTCAATTGTCAATAGGTCAAGTAAATAATTTGTAACAGGTAAATTTTACATTCTTCTTTCATCTGTGTATGACCTAGTAACATGATAGGATCCATCCAAATCTATGTACCTGTGTGAGCCTATATGTTTACTTGATGTTTAGATGCATATAGGTTGTTGCTAAATAAAATGTCACACCATGATAGATTTTATTTAGGCCCATTTAGTTTTTGGGCCTATTCAATGAATAACAGTTGTTCATTTTAAGGTTAAATTCCTCTCTTTTGGTCTTGTGTGAGAGTTGGGGGCCAATAGAAGTGGGTACAACATACTGAACCCACATCTCCCTCACATGAACTACCCCAACTGTGAAGGCACATTTGCTTGATTTGGATAACTGTACTAGGTTAATTAAATTAGTTTAACCTAATAAAATTGATTAGAACATAATTAATTTCAAAGTTTTTTTTAAAATTAATTTAAGAAAAACACACTTAGTTTAATGAATTAATTTCTAGATAAACTATTGTATTTTTCTTGTATTTAATTAAATAAAGAATTTTAACTAACTAGATTCTTTCTGAAGCTTATTTAAATTATTTCATTAAATATTCCTATTTAAGTTATAAATAATTTCCTTATTAACTTAAATTTAAATATCTTTTGAATTTAATATTAAGTTGAGGAATTCTAGGAATTGGTTATTGAAGATTCTTAACATATTTTTTTAAGTTGATTTTAAACTTAAAATGGAATATTCTTAAATTAGGTAGTTACAACTTAATTTTGATATTTAATTAAATTTTATTTGGAAATTTTTTTTAAGTTGGTTATTTTAGATTCTTTTTATAACAACTTAAATTAGATATTTTCCAAATTTTGAAAAGATACTTACTTAAATTGAGATATTTTCTAGATAGTTATTTCTATTCTAGTTATTATTTCTAATATTAAAATAGGAAAATATCATTGATTGTGAAATTAATTGTTTAATAATTAATTTTGGTACAATCTAAGTTAAGTATTCCTAGTATTAAATTAGAATTAATAATTAAGTTTCCTCTATACTTAATTATTTATTTCTTGAATTTAATACATTTAATTAATTTGAAAATTCAATATCTAAGTTCATTTTCATCATGATACTTAAATATTGTTATTTTCATGATATTTAATTAAATAGAAATTTTTTTTAAGTTTGAAATCTTATTTCTGAATAACTTAAATTTGAATAATTTTCAAAATATATTTTATTTTATTTTATTAATCTTTTTCCCACAATTTTGAAATTGCATTTCTTTAATGCAGAAATTTCGAATTTTATTTGAAAAATAGATTAAAGTTGAAATTTTTTTTGGACCAACATAAATCAATGACTTTTTCATTTAATGATTAATAAAAATAAATGAACTAAAATATATTATAATTAGGAAATGAATTAATTAGTCAAGGAAATTCTAGATAGATATTATCTGTTTTGCTTGAAGTACTTTTCTAGTATTATTTAATTAAATAGAAAATTAATATTTAAGTTGATTTTCATCATGATACTTAAATATTTGAAATTTTTCTTGAATATTTAATTAAATAGGAAAATTATATTTTTGTTGAAAATTAATTTTGGGGCAACATAAAATTAGAATAATTTTTCCAAGATTTATTTTTATTTTTCGAAAATTGTATTCTTAAATACTTCAATTTTCAAAATGTAATATATATTTATAGAAAATTAAATTTGAGTTGTAAGTTAATTTAAATTAATTTTGAAACAACTTAAATTGAATATTTTTCTAAATATTTATTGGAAATTATTACTAAGATGGAAATAATTCATGTTATTTTCATATCCATCTAAGTATAATTTATAAATATTAAATTAAAATTTATATTTAGAATTTTTCATTCTAAATTCGAAATTTTAATTAAATAAATATATATTTAAAATAAATATTAGAAGAAAATACACTTTAAATAATGAGCTTTATTATTAGGACATTCGATCTCCATTGTTGGTTCTACATAGTTCTTGTTTTAGTGAGTAATCCTCCCTAATGGAGGAACGTTCATTAGCAATTTAACGCCGTAGAATCTCGAAAGATAATATTATTTGTAAGTTTTTTATATAGTATTGATCACCCTAATGGTGGCGACTGTATAAGACTTGCAAGAGTATGAAACAATGGTGGAAGCTCATAAGATAGAATAGCCTTGACTCTCGCCTATTGTAAATGATAAATATTGTAAATGCAACATCTAGCTGTTCATCAATTGATGACACCTTAGACTAGTATTTACAATATGAAACAAAAATATTGTATAAATAAGATTACTTTGACTCTCGCTAATCGGAGCATCGTTGGATTCTTATTTAAATACGAAATTATCCTAATTCCTCTTAGCTTATTCATTTCAAATTAGCTCAATAACATATCATTGGATGAATGGTCTATAAATCATTTCATGTCATTCTATATTTTCTCTTAAGAAATTAAATGACACATATGATTTTATTCCCGAAATTCTATCCCGAATTGATAGAAATCGTCAATCTTAGAAATCTCCTACTTGTATGGGCAAATCAGACTTAGAGTTAAATTAGTAGTGGTGGTCCAAGAAAGAATTACTCATTATACAGTTACACTTTCACAGGTGTTTAATAACCATTTTCTATCAATGGATTCAAACTGAATGTTAGTAAGGAATATGAGTTTAGTATTCTGGGACCAGAATCCACTAGCACTATTCTAAGAACTCTTTAATGTAACTAAACCTAAATAATCAAAAGACTACAACCATATTTTATAAATCTATGGCATTCGTATCTTGTTCATAGTGGTTTTGACAAGATCAATCTCTGCAAAGAGTAAATATGCCTATATCCACTGAAAATAAGTGCATCTCATTCGCAGATGGATGTACATTCAGGGGTGGATATGAGTTTTCGTTGTATTCTTAAAATGATTACTCTAGATATTACCTTATGCAAAAGAAATTTGAAATGTTTGAAAAATTTCATGAATTTCTAGCAATGGTGAAAACCATTAAGGTAAGTGGTTAAAGATCTTGCGAACTGATAGGGGTGGAGAAATAGTTAGTAGATATGCAGTTCAAAGATCATTAAATTGATTTTTAAATTATATCCAAACTTACCTCCCCAGAAATTTGATTTGCATATTGATGATTAGTTACTAGTCGTTGCCTAAATCCTTCTATGGTAATACAATTTTAGAATGATGCAATTGTTGTATACTTAATGTAAATCATTACTAGATTCATGGATGACCTAATCGAAATCTTAAGAAAAGCTAGAACTGTTAGCCATGGTTTGCATGTTTGTTAGCTATTCTAAGTGATTAGGGGTCGAACATCCCATAGTCAATAGATGAGAAAGTGTTTGTTTAAACAAATACTAATTTTTTAAGAAAATGACTAAGTCTAAAAATAAAGTAGCAAATAAAGAAGATATTTTTTTCTTGATTCCAAGAGTAATATACATGTTCTTTGATTTGTTAGTTAAGCCTACTTTTGGGTCAGGGTGATACGTACACTTTGGGAACATGATAATATAATTGAGTGGGAGCGCTAACATAAATATGGAGTCTATAACTTCTATAGGAATTTAGAAGTGAAACGATGATATCCTTCGAGCTTGACGAAACAGAGATAAATTGTTGAGATCTCATTTCACTTCGCTGAAATATCATTTATACGGAGCTAAGTGTTTTAAGGATAAAATACATAGAAGGTGTAACGGTAACTTAGTGCCTATTCAATGTAGATCATCTATTAGAGGGTTATTGATCAAATTAGGATTATAACAATGGATAACTAATGGCGTATCTATATCGTGCAACATATAGAGCGTTCTATATAACTGAGAGTGCAATTCCAAGTTCTAAGTGTGGATTCAATAAGGAATTAATAAGTTAGGGAATTTGCTTGGTAAATTCGGTTCGACTTATTGGAAGCTTGGTTAATATAGGCCCATGGTCCCCATACTAGTTGAGACCATACTGCTTGTAAGACTCAGTTAATTGATTTTGTTTAATCAATTATAATTCTAAAGTTAGACTATGTCTAGTTTATGAATTTTCACTAAGCAAGTGCGAAATTGTAAAGAAAAGAGATTCTAGGTTTATTTATTAATTAAGAGACTTTATATGTTTAAATTAATAAATATATTAAATGACAATATTATTTAATAATTAATTTTTAGTTATTAAATAATTAGAATTGGCATTTAGATGGTTAAAATTTGAAAATTGGCATTTTTGAGAAAATGGGATTGAAAAAATAACAAAATGGGAAAGTTGCAAAGTTAGGCCCAATTTACTTATATGGCCGCCCACTATGCAAAGGGTTTACCATTTTATTTTTCCATTATTTTAATGCCATACAATTCTAACCTAAACCTAGAAGGCATTCTATAAATAGAAAGTGTTGGCTTCAGGAAACTATGACTTGCACATTGTTTCTTTCGGAGAAAGCCATAGCCGCCCCTCTCTATCTCTTTTCCTCTCTTCAATTTCGAAATACCTTGAGTGATAGAGTAGTGCCCACACACATCAAGTGGTATCTCAATCATAGTGTGTAAGACTGTGAAGAATCCAAACAACAAGAAGGAGAATCAACATCAAAGTAAGGAGAGAAAGAGATCCAAGTTCAGATCTTGATTATCTTCTGCTACAAAGAGGAATCAAGGGCTAGAGATCTGAACGGAAGGAGTCATTATATTCCGCTGCACCCAATGTAAGGTTTTCTTAAACTCTTATGTGTTTATTTCATTGTTTTAGAATTCATCTTAGGATGTTAATGAAACATACATGGTAGTAAATCTAGATCCTGGTAAAATATTTCTAACAATAACAATGGATAATTAATAGGGTATCTATATCGTGGAACATAAAGAGCATTCTATATGACTGAGAGTGCAATTCCAAGTTCTAAGTGTGGATTCAATAAGGAATTAATAAGTTAGGGAATTTACTTGGTAAATTCGGTTCGACTTATTGGAAGCTCGGTTATATAGGCCCATGGTCCCCATACTAGTTGAGACCATACTGCTTGTAAGACTCAGTTAATTGATTTTAATTAATCAATTATAATTCTAAATTTAGACTATGTCTAGTTTATGAATTTTCACTAAGCAAGGGCAAAATTGTGAAGAAAAGAGATTCTAGGTTTTATTTATTAATTAAGGGATTTTATATGTCCAATTAATAAATATATTAAATGACAATAGTATTTAATAATTAATTTTTAGTTATTAAATAATTAGAATTGGCATTTAAGTGGTGAAATTGGAAAATTGGATTGAAAATGAGAAAATGGCAAAATTGTAAAGTGAGGCCCATTATCCCTATCATGGCCGCCCACTATGCAAGCATTTTACCATTTATATTTTCATTATTTTAATGCCATACAATTCTAACCTAAACCTAGATGGCTTTCTATAAATAGAAAGTGATGGCTTCAGGAAACTATGTCAATGCATCTTATTTTCTCTCAGAGAAAACCCGAGCCTCATTGCCGCCCCTCTCTCTCTTTCCTTCTCTTCAATTTCGAAATAGCCTTGAGTGAATGAGTAGTGCCCACACAAATCAAGTGGTATCTCAATCATAGTGTGTAAGACTGTGAGGAATCCAAACAACAAGAAGGAGAATCAGCATCAAAGGAAGGAGAGAAAGAGCTCCAGATTCGGATCTTGATAATGCTCTGCTACAGAAAGGAATTAAAGGCTAGAGATCTGAATGGAAGGAGTCATTATATTCCGCTGCACCCAATGTAAGGTTTCCTAAACTTTATATCTGTTTATTTCATTGTTTTAGAATTCATATTAGGATGTTAATGAAACATACATGGTAGTAAATCTAGATCCTGGTAAAATATTTCCAACAATTTGCACCAGAGCCATGGTAATGATTTACTTTCATGAAATATGAATTAAAACGTTGTTTTGTGTTGATTTGGATGGTTTCATGTGGTTTATGTGTTATTTGATGAATGTATGTGTTGTACAGAACCTTTTTCCATAAAAATATATTTTTTTTATTTTTAAAAATATTCTATTTGGATTCCTTGTGAAAAATTAAGCAATTTTATTTTTTACGAAACTCGATTCCGATAAAAATTAGAAAAGTTATGAATTTTTGAAATTTGGGTGCCATGGCTGTCGAGTGGGTGCATCGAGTGCACCAGGCACTCGGACAAGCCAGGCACACGGGCGCGCCCATCACCGTGCAGTTGGCTGAGTTTTCTCGGTCAGGGATGCTGCAGATGCCGAGAATCCTGGGCTGGATGGCCTCATCTGCGCGCGCAAGGCTGTTGTTGCAGCTTATCTGGGCTGCACGTGCAGCCCTACTAGGCTGCCAACCCACAATACCCGATTTTTGTGGGATTTTTCCCCAAAAATTTGATTTTTGGGATTTTTTTTCCAAAATTCAATTTTTTCCAATTTTAAATATTTCCAATTTTAAATATTCCTAATTATGGTCAGATTTAAAAATTTATTAATTTCTTTAATATTTATATATTATTTAATTATAAGATTAAATATTTTGGTATTTAACATATTTTAAATTATAAGATAACTTTATCTTTTTATTTGAAATATGATATTAAAATTATCTTATATGACAAATTAAATAATTAATAAATTTGAAATTAACCTAGATATTTTTATAGATATTTTAACCATAATATTTTCAAATTCAAAAGTTTGTTATTTTGCTAAATATTTAATTATTTATAAATTATAAGTTTAAAAATTGATATTTTTTTATATTAGATATTTATAAATTATTTCTTTAAATATTCGAATAACTTAGATATTTTTGTAGAAATTTGAATATTGCTTAAATTGAGATATTTTGACATATAATTATGGTAATTATTATTTATTTATTATTTTATTCTTAAAATAGTAACTATCTAACTGTATCTATTTTAAAATTGGTTTATTTTATTAAATTATAAGATTTGAAAGTGATATTGAAGATTCTTTCTTTCAAATCATTGATCTTATTTGATATTTAATTTAATTTGATAAAAATAAATCAAATAAACCTAGATATTTTAAAATTTAAATTTTTTTTTTAGGTTTGTTTTAACAACCCTAAATTTTCAAAATTTAGTTGGTTAGTTTAAGAATAATAATTTAAATTATATTAATATTTTATTTCACATCTGTTACATAGACAATGTTTCTTTAATTTTATATTGTTTATTCAAATTTTTTTTAACAAACCTATTATTTATTTGATCTAAATTGCTATGATTAACTTGTTGACAGATCCAATGATCTGATTTTAATCATAGCCCAATTGTGAATAGATCTTATAAATAATTTGTAACAGGTAAATTTTATACTTCTTTCATCTGTGTAAACCTAGTAACATGATAGGGCTCATCCAAATAATTTGACCTGTGTCAGCCTATATGTTTGCTATTAGGCTTAGATGCATATAGGAAGTCCATTTAAGTTTTACTAAGTAAATGGACTAGGTTGCTATAAAATTTGACATAAGTAATTTTATTTAGGCCCAATTAGATTTGGGCTTATTCAATGAATAACAATTATTTATTTAAAGGTTAAATTCCTCTCTTTTGGGCCTTGTGTGAGACTTGGGGGCCAATAGAAGTGAGTACGACATACTGAACCCAGCTCCCCCTCAAACGAACTACCCCAATTGTGAAGGCCCATTTGCCTTATTGAAATAATTGTATTAGGTTAAATATATTAGTCTAACCTAATTAAAATTGAATTAGCAACATAATTAACTTTTAAAATATATGAAATTTATTTTTCATTTTAATATTTTAAAGTTAATTTTAGAAGAACACTTAGTTAATGATATATATTCTAGATAGTTATTTCTAGTACTAATTATATTTTCTAATATTTAATTAGGAAAATATCATAGATTGTGAAATTAATTGTTTAATAATTAATTTTGGTACAATCTAAGTTAAGTATATTTTTCCTAGTATTAAACTAGAATTAATAATTAAGTTTTCTCTATACTTAATTATTTATTTCTTGAATTTAATACATTTAATTAAATTCAAAATTCAATATCTAAGTTGATTTTCATCATGATACTTAAATATTGTTATTTTCATAATATTTAATTAAATAGAAAATTATTTTAAGTTTAAAATCTTATTTCAGAATAACTTAAATTTGAATAATTTTTCAAAATATATTTTATTTTATTAATCTTTTGGGATTTTTTTTATTTTGGGCTAAAATCATTCAAAACTAACATTTATACTATTATAAGGGAAAATAAATATTTATATACTTTAATATTTACAAAAATACTATTTTTAAAGTTCTTTATTTACAAAAATATTTTGGAGTTACAAAGTAAAGTGAAACTAAGACTAAACAGGCGCGTGAAAAGGACTATCCTGACGCACGCAAGTCAGAAAAAAAATAAAATAAATTCTCTCACACAAATCTATAGCTGTAAAGAAGACACGTGGAAAACTTACTAATATTATTATTTTTTTTTACATACTACCTACTAGTCTGTATACTACTATCACTTTACTTAATATTTTTACTTTTTATTTTAATAATATATGTTATTAAAATATGAAAAGACACTTCCATCTTTTCCTATCAGAACTTTATATATACTTTAGTTACTATTTACAAAATTGTGAGGATAAAAAAATATTAAATATTGTTTGATCTATTTCATAGCTATATTTTTATGTGTTTTATTATTACTTTTATTTTTTTTTTTATTATTTTTAATAATGTGTATTTGTGAGATATATATACGATTTATATAATTTGAAATATAATTAAAAATTATCTATAATTCGACTAAATTATAATTAAATAACTAAAAAAATATCTACACTACTTTAATTTGCAAAGACCAATACATCGTATGGACAACTTAAAAAAAATAAAAGCACAAATTTATATATATATCCAATCATACAATAATAATTTACTATTTAAATATATTTATTTTTATCTTATTTAAATAACTAAAGAACAACCTACAAACAATTAGATAACAACTTGATGTAATATGAAAATTAGTTTAACATAAAAACATTAGGTCAACTAAAAAAATTAAAAAATAACACAAAAATAATATAAAAAAATAAAAAGAACTACAAAACACATATATCAACTTATAAATATATATGAATGCATAACAAAAAAAAAAATATACTCATTCGTGAATTGGTCAAATAACAATAACAACTATATAACAACACTACTTAGATACGCAATTCAATTGAACATCAACAAAATAGTGTAGATAGCTTGAAAAATCTCAAAACAACAAAAGTAACTACAAATTACTTAATGAAAAAAAAAATAGAAATAAAGTACTTAAAAAATACTCTAATAAATAATATAATGAATTATGTAAAATAAAATGCTTTAAATAGTATAATTTTATTTATAATTAACAATTTGATTAAAATTATATATATATATATATAAAATGACTTTTAACTTTTTTGGACCAACTAAAAAACAACAAAAATATTACTCCACAACAACATGATTTAAATATGTAAATCAATTAAATATCAACAAATATTGTCGACAACTTTAAAAAAACATAAGCACAACACACAAAGAATCTTAATATGTGAACCGATAGAAAAAAATAAACATCTATTTAATATTCTACTAGTTGAACAACTAAATAAAAATAAACAAATAATTATATAACAACCATTATTTAATACACAAATTAAATATGCATAAATATTTTGCGACATCTAAGAAAAAAAAACACCAATAATTTCAAAAAATTAAAATAAAAAATTTAAAAGCTACTATTACACTAACTCAAAAATATACATACTTAAAACTAAACATTTACTAATAATCTAATTGGTTAAATAACGGACAAACAACTAAATAACAACATTAGTTAGATATGTAAATTAATTGGACTTCAACAAATATTGTCAACAACCTTAAAGAAACGTAAGCATAACATGCAAACAATCTTACTACATGTACCGATAAAAAAACTAAATATCTATTTAGTTTGCTACTATTTGAACAACTAAATAAGAACGAACAAACAACTGTACAACAACCCTTTCTTTAATATGCAAATTTAATATGCATAAACACGTTGCGACTCTATAAAAATGCACATCAATAATCTCACGAATTGAAAAAAAAAAAAAAAAAAAACCTTAAAAATAACTAAAACCACTATTACACTATAACTCAAAAATATAGGGCTTTTTTCATAAATGTACAACAAAAACAAAATAATTACAAAAAATGTGCAAAAAAAAATTATTTTAAAAATTTATACATTTTGAAAACTTATTACATGAAACCATACATTTTTAATATGTTTATTAAACCTCAAAATAAACAATTTCGTAAAATTAATTAAACAGTTTTATAAAAATAAACAAGTTAAATATTTTTTTATTAAAAGATAAATGTGTATTATCTATTTTAGTATGAATTATTATAATTTAATAAGATTTTTTTTAATAAAATACAATATCAAAATTATAAACATTAATGTATATAAATATAAATCAATACTTAAAATTACTAAAAATAAACATGACACGTAGAGTGATATAATAAACATATGTGAATATTATTATTTTGTTTATTAAAGTAGTATGTTTAATAAATAGAAAACAAAATAAACATATATATACAAAGTATTTTATATTATTAGTATGTTTATTATAATTGTAAATATAAAAATAGATATAGTCAATTTATACTATACTAAAATAAGTATATTTTCTTTCTATTGTTTCTATATATTGATTATTTTCTAATGAGTTAGTGAACAAGTTTTTTATTGAAGTATAATTCTTACATCAAAAAATAAATAAACAAACATAATTTTATAAATTCCAAAAATTATTTAATTAAAAAAAATAAACACGACACAATTAATAAACAAAGAAAAAGATAAAGATAAACAATTTTTTTTATATATATATTATTTATTTTCTAAAAAATTACTAAAAAAATAAACATAACACACGTAGAGTGATATAATAAACTTATGTGAATATTATTATTTTGTTTATTAAATTAGTATGTTTAATTAATAGAAAATAAAATAAATACATATATAAAATATTTTATATTATTAGTATGTTTATTATAATTGTAAACATAAAAATAAACATAGCCAATAAACACATATATAAAATGTTTTATATTATTAGTATGTTTATTATAATTGTAAACATAAAAATAAACATAACCAATATTACCATATATATACTAATCAATAATTATTACCATATATATTATAATAAAAATTGAAAAAAAGTTTTTAATTATATATAAAAGTGTACGAGAAAATGATAATAAGTTTTTTTGCACATATTTTGTAATTAATTAAAATAATGTATACAAAATTGTAAAATGCCCAAAAATATATGTACTTAAGAAAAACTAAACATATACTCATTTTTAGATTGATTATACGATTTAATAACAACGAACAAATAACTAAATAACAACACTAGTTAAATATCTAAATCAATTAAACGTCAACAAATAGTATAAACAACGTGAAAGAAAGAAATAAAACAACTAATAAACAATCTAAATAAATAAAAGTAAAATTGATCACCTATACAAAGCCTAAACATATACTCAATGAATAATGATTGTGACACTTAAATTTCACTTTATCTACATAAAATAATGTGTAATTAATTACTGTCATCTAATATATAATTATCTATGGTATAAATTTAATAAATATTATTGTGTGTTAAAAATATGTACAATTTTTGGGTGCCTCTAGTATTACTAATGCTCATTTGCTAGATTTTTATTTAATATTCTATTTGAAAATATATTTATTTTACTTAAATTGTTGGTACTAGATATAAGCTAATTTTAATTTATATTATAAAGTCAAAAAATATTAAAATAAATAATATAATGATTTTTATTTAAAAAAACAAGTACTTTTAAATAGTATAATATTATTTATTATTATTATTTTAAATAGAATTTTATAAACAAATTATTTTTTTTAGTTTCTACATTGAAAAACTAAATAACAATAAAAAATATACTAGATACATGTTCTTTAATATACAAATCATAATATGTTGAGAACAATTAATTCAACATTTTATATTGTTAAAATTAATGTCAATATATTTATTTTTCTTTTTTTTTTTTTATAAATTATAACTACTATTATACTATACGTTATATCTCTTTCTCTCTTCTTAAATAGCTAATTTAATTATATATAAATTAAAAAAAAAAAACTAATTAAATTAATATTACTTTGACTTTTCAAATATTTTGAAATCTCACTTACATAAAAGCAATAAAAAAAATTCTAACAAGTTTAATCAATAAAAAAGAAGAAAGCTTATAAATACACCATTTGGCGTGCCTTCCTCCCACTAACAGAAAGTGAGGTCCACGCGCATCAATCTTTATTCCCTAAGTAGCTTAAACCGTATAAAAGTAAAAAAAAATAAAACAAGAAAGAAGTAAAAAAGAAAAAAAAAAATGCCTGACACTATAAAAATGTAAATAAATTATTATTTTAGTCAACTTTTGTAAATTTCCCTAATCTTTTTCCCACAATTTCGAAATTTCATTTCTTTAATGCAGATTTTTCGAATTTTATTTGAAAAATAGATTAAAGTTGAAAATTATTTTATTTTAGTTTTGGACCAACTTAAATCAATGATTTTTTCATTTAATGATTAATTAAAATAAATGAACTAAAATATATTATAATTAAAAATTGAATTAATTAGTCAATGAAAGTCTAGATAGATATTATCTGTTTTGCTTGAAGTACTTTTCTAGTGATATTTAATTAAATAGAAAATTAATATTTAAGTTGATTCTTAATCATGATACTTACATATTTGAAATTTTTCTTCAATATTTAATTAAATAGGAAAATTATATTTTTGTTGAAAATTAATTTTGGGGCAACATAAAATTAGAATAATTTTTCCAAGATTTATTTTTATTTTATTTTAACAAGCAATTTCGAAAATTGTATTCTTAAATACTTCAATTTTTTGAAATGTAATATATATTTATAGAAAATTAAATTTGAGTTGTAAATTAATTTAAATTAATTTTGAAACAACTTGAATTGAATAATTTTCTAAATATTTATTGGAAATTATTACTAAGATGGAAATAATTCATGTTATTTTCATATCCATCTAAGTATAATTTATAAATATTAAATTAAAAATTCATATTTAGAATTTTTCATTCTAAATTGGGAATTTTAATTAAATAAATATATATTTAAAATAAATTGATTAAAATAAATAATAGAAGAAAAAATACTTTAAATAATGAGATTTATTATTAGGATATTCGATATCCATTGTTGGTTCAACATAGTTCTTTTTTTAGTGAGTAATCCTCCCTAATGGAGGAACGTTCATTAGCAATTTAACGCCGTAGAATCTCGAAAGATAATATTATTTGTAAGTGTTTTATATAGTATTGATCACCCTAATGGTGGCGAATGTATTTGACTTACAAAAGTATGAAACAATGGTGGAAGCTCATAAGATAGAATAGCCTTGACTCTCGCCTAAACGGGACAACGCTGGATTCCAATCTTGATCGAATAAAAGGTTGCTAGAATGTTTATCATTTTAGATGAGCTGACAACTCTATTCAATGGATGGTATCACTGACTCTCGCCTAAACGGGACACTGATATCAGTTTGTTGAAAACCTTGGAAATTATTTAGGATTGTATGTTTTAGTATTTTCACTTGTCATTCCTACTTGCTATATGTTTAATAATTTTTGAATTGTGTATGAATTTATATTGAACCATGTTATTTTTTGTTATTAAATTGTAGCTTAATTTCAAATCTTCATTGTTGGTCTAACTTGGTTTGTTGTTCTAATGGGACAAATCCCTAATGGATTGTCAACATTAGACAAACATAATAGTGTTAGATCTCGAAAGATAAATATTGTAAATGCAACATCCAGCTGTTCATCAATTGATGACACCTTATACTAGTATTTACAATATGAAATAAGAAGATTGTATAAATAAGATTACTTTGACTCTCGCTAATCGAAGCATCGTTGGATTCTTATTTAAAAACGAAATTTTCCTAATTCCTCTTAGCTTATTCATTTCGAATTAGCTCAATACCATATCATTCGATGAATGGTCTATAAATCATTTCATGTCATTCTATATTTTCTCTTAAGAAATTAAATGATGCATATGATTACATTCCCAAAATTCTATCCCAAAATGATATAAATCCTCAATCTTAGAAATCTCCTACTTGTATGGGCAAATCAGACTTAGAGTTAAATTAGTAGTGGTGGTCGAAGAAAGAATTACTCATGATACAGTTACACTTTCACAAGTGATTAATAACCATTTTCTATCAATGGATTCAAACTGTATGTTAGTATGGAATATGAGTTTAGTATTCTGTGACCAAGATCCACTTGCACTATTCTAAGAACTCTTTAATGTAACTAAACCTAAGTCATCAAAAGACACAACCACATATTTTATAAATCTATGGCATTTGTATCTTGTTCATAGTGGTTTTGACAAGATCATTCTCTGCAAAGAGTTAATATGCCTATATCCACTGAAAGTAAGTTCATCTCATTCGCAGATGGATGTATATTCAGGGGTGGATATGAATTTTTCGTTATATTCTTAAAACGATCACTCTAGATTTTACCTTATGCAAAACAAATTTGAAATGTTTGAAAAATTTCTGATTTCAAGCAATGGTGAAAACCATTAAGGTAAGTGGTTAAAGATCTTGCGAACTGATAGGGGTGGAAAAATAGTTAGTAGATACGCAGTTCAAAGATTATTAAATGGATTTTTGAATTATATCCAAACTTACCTCTCCAGAAATTTCGATTTGCATATTGATGATTAGTTACTAGTCGTTGCCTAAATCCTTCTATGGTAATACAATTTCAGAATGATGCAATGGTTGTATACTTAATGTAAATCATTACTAGATTCATGGATGACCTAATCGAAAAGCTAGAACTATGTTTTTGCACGTTTGTTAGCTATTCTAAGTGATTAGGGGTGGAACATCCCATAGTCAATAGATAAGAAAGTGTTTGCTTAAACAAATACTAATTGTCTAAGAAAATGACTAAGTCTGAAAAAAAAAAGTAGCAAATAAAGGAGATATTTTTTTTTTGATTCCAAAAGTGTTCTATCATCTTATTCTACACATGATGATCCCACTGACTCTGTTGTCTTGACACAACCGAAGAGGTCAATACCATTTAGTTTTCTTAGTCACAATTCACGGTACCTTGTCGTAGTGGGAGGGTTTCTAGGAACTCACCTTCTTATGACTTGGAAGACACTAGTGATTAAAATCTATTGTGAGTTTAAACAAGTAATGGATAGTCAAGATAAGAAACTAAGAAAAAAAGCCAAGAGAACTATGGTTTAATCCATTCACATGGAGTAACCTAAAGTTTTCTATTACAAGGACATAAAAGGAAATTTTCGTTAATAAGTCTATTCAATGGACTTAACAAATTTCATGTTCCTAGTATTATAGGTTTGAGTTTATCTAAACCTATGGCTTGTGGTACACCTGGTAATTACTTACTCTAATGCAAGCAACTTACTTTAGTAAGATGATGAATCATTTTCCTTTCTAATGGCAATCTATAGAAGTTTCTCGACTTCTAGGCATAGATTTTATTTATCTAAGGAAAAGTCTCAACTATTCCAGAATAGATAAAGCCATGAAAGGATTTCTTGAATCAACAGTGAGAGGTCTCAGATATGCTTTAGTATGCCTTAGAACAGACACCTGCTGTTGAGTGGGAGTAATGAGTAGGTATCAGATTAATCCAGGAGAGGAACATTGGAAGACAATCAAGTAAATCTTAAGATTAAGAAGAGGAACTATATGTTAGTTGATAAGGGTGTGTTTAAAACTCTTAGACTACACCACATCAGATTTCGAGACTTGCCTTTGTGCTAGAAAATTTGCTGATAAGATGGTGATTACTCTGGGGGTGGAATAGTGATTTTGGAAAAGTGTAAAAACCTATCTGAAGTCTCTAGGTCTACCATAGAGAGACTGAATGTTAAAGTTGCAGGAAAGGTACATATTCAGTCTAAGGAAAGTTTTATACATTTGTGGCACCGTTCCAACTTGTCTTAACTACTAGTGTTATTTCCTAATTAACCAAAAAGTAGTTGCCAAAAGTATAGAATCCATTATCCCAAGAGAGTAGACATATAGAGAGGAATTTCACAATATCAAGGATTTTGTGATTAAGGAAGAGTAATGGTGGAGAAAAGGTTGTGTTTAATTCAACCTATCAGATCCAATTACGAGGAGTATACTACTACTACACTTGATTTGTATATAAAGGTGTAGAGATTATTTGAAATGCACATTTTGTTTTATATTAGTGCAAGTGGGAGTTTGTTGGGTTTTGTGCCCTAAATAAAACTCATTTCAATATAATAAGATTTACTTATTAATAAAGATCAGAAATAATATTTTTATGTTGCATGGTTCACATGATTTATTTCATGATTATATATATATAATGTATGAATTCTATTTAAGTCCAGAACATATGAATTTGTTAATGATTATAGTGTTGTCAGCACAGTGGAATATAATCTTAATTATATGTTTGAAAGTTTATTCCCTGATTTGTCAGTTCACTGGATTTAGACTGGCATGATATAATCAGCGATAGGTATTCTTACACCTTGGATAAGTGTTATGTCATTTCCAGGGCATTGGCAAAGTTTACTAGTATCGGATCCATGGAGTATACATCGGAAGGGACCGATATTAAACTTTGATTAGATTTGTTAAAATTTACCGTAATATCTATTCAATTAAATAACACCTGTTGATCCTAGATCAAATGATCTTAATCCTGATATGGTTAGGTTCGATCTCAAGAGTATTACACATGTTCTTTGATTTGTTAGTTAAGCCTACTTTTGAACACTCAGGGTGATACGTACATTTTGGGAACATGATAGTATAATTGAGTGGGAGCGCTAACATAAATATGGAGTCTATAACTTCTATAGGAATTTAGAAGTGAAACGATGATATCCTTCGAGCTTGGCTAAACAGAGATAAATGGTGGAGATCTCATTTCACTTCGCTGAAATATCATTTATACGGAGCTAAGTGTTTTAAGGATAAAATACATTAAAGGTGTAACGGTAATTTAGTTCCTATTCATTGTAGATCATCTATTAGAGGGTCATTGATCAAATTAGGATTATAACAATGGATAATTAACAGCGTATCTATATCGTGGAACATATAGAGCATTCTATATGACTGAGAGTGCAATTCCAAGTTCTAAGTGTGTATTCAATAAGGAATTAATAAGTTAGGGAATTTACTTGGTAAATTCAGTTTGACTTATTGGAAGCTCGGTTATATAGGCCCATGGTCCCCATACTAGTTGAGACCATACTGCTTGTAAGACTCAGTTAATTGATTTTAATTAATCAATTATAATTCTAAAGTTAGGTTATGTCTAGTTTATGAATTTTCACTAAGCAAGGTCAAAATTGTGAAGAAAAGAGATTCTAGGTTTTATTGATTAATTAAAACCAATTAACTGAGTCTTACAAGCAGTTTGTCTCAACTAGTATCGGGACCATAGGCCTATATAACCGAGCTTCCAATAAGCAGACCTAGAATTTACCAAGTAAATTCACTAACTTATTAATTCCTCCTTGCATCCACCATAGAACATGGAATTGCACTCTCAGTTACATAGAACGCTCTATATGTTCCACGATATAGATACGCTATTAACATTTAACCATCGTTCTAATCTCAATAATCAAAGATCCTCTATAGATGAATTACACCGAGTAGGGATAAATTTACCGTTTCACCCCTCAATGTATTTTATCCTTAAAACACTTAGCTTCCTATAAATGATGTCTCAGTGAACTAAAATATAATCACTGATACAAGAGCTCTTCCATTTATCTCTATTAAGCCAAGCTCAAAGGAAATCATCGTTTCACTTCTATGTCCTCATAGAGGCTATAGATTCCATATCTATGTTTAGCGCTCCCGCTCAATCATACTACCATGTTCCCAAAATGTACGTATCACCGTGACCAGAAAGTAGGCTTAACTAATAAATCAAAGAACATGAATAGCACTCCTGAGATTGAACCTAAGCATGTCAGGATTAAGATCTTTTGATCTAAAATCAACCAGTGATATTGACTCAGAAAGATTCAACGGTAAGTATTATAATATCTTTACCAAGATCAATATTGGTCCCTTCCAATGTATACTCCATACATCCGATACTGGTAAACTTTGCCAACGCCCTGGAAAGGACATATCACCTATCCAAGGTGTAAGTATACCTATCGTTGATTATCATGCCAGTCTAAATCTAGTGAACTGACAAATCAGGGAATTAAACTTTCGAACATATAATCATGATTATATTCCACTCTGCTGACAACACTATAATCATGAACAAGTACATATGTTCTGGACTTAATAGAATTTATAATCATGAAATAAATCATGTGAACCATGCAACATAAAATGATTTCTGATCTTTATTAATTAGTAAATCTGATTATATCGAAATGAGTTTTATTTAGGGCACAAAACCCAAAAAACTCCCACTTGCACTAATATAAAACAAAAGTGCATTTCAAATAATCTCAACACCTTGATATCCAAATCAAGTGTAGTTTGTAGTATTCTCTCCGTAATAGGATCTGACAAGTTGTATTCAATACAACCTTTCCTCCACCATTACATTTCCTTAATCACAAAATCCTTGATATTGTGAAATTCCTCTATATACGTCTATTCCTCTAGGGATACTGGATTCTTTACTTTTTGGCAACTACTTTTGCGTTAGTCAGGAAGTAACACCAGTAGTTAATAAATGTTTAACAATGCCAAAAATGTATAGAACTTTCCTTAGACTGAATAAGTATCTTTCCTGCAACTTTAACATTCAGTCTCTCTGGTAGACTTAGAGAATTCAGATAGGTTTTTACACTTATCCAAAATCACTACTCCACCACAGAGTAATCACCATCTCATCAGCGGACTTTTAGGCAATAAGGCAAGTATAGAAATCTGATTCGGTGTAGTCTAAGAGTATTAAATACACCCTTATCGACTAACATATAGTTCCTCTTCTTGATCTTAAGATTCACTTGATTGTCTTCCAATGTTCCTTTCCTGTATTAATCTGATACCTACTCATTACTCCCACTCAACAGCAGGTGTCTGGTCTAATGCATTGCAAAGCATTTCTGAGACCTCTCAGTGTTGATTCAAGAAATTCTTTCATTAGCCTTTATCTTTTCTGGAATAGTTGAAACTTTTCCTTTGATAAATAAAATCTATATCTAGAAGTCAATAAGCTTCTATAGATTGCCATTAGAAAAATGCTCCAGCATCTTACTAAAGTAAGTTGCTTGCACTTGAGTAAGTAAATTATCAGGTTACTACAATCCATAGGTTTAGATAAACTCAAACCTTTAGTACTAGGAACAAGATGTTTTGTTAAGTCCATTGAATAGACTTACTAACGAAATTTCCTTTCATGTCCTTGTAATAGAAAACTTTTGGTTGTTCCATATGAATGGTTTAAACCATAGTTCTCTTGGCTTAGTTTCTTATTCTGAAAATCCATTACTTGTTTAAACTAACAATGGATTTTCATCACAAGTGTCTTCCAATTCATTACAGGGTGAGTTCCTTGAAACCCTCCCACTACGACAAGGTGCCGTGACTTTTGTCTAGGATTACTATATGGTATTGTCCTCTTCGGTTGTGACAAAACAACAGAGGCAGTGGGATCATCATATATCGAATAAGATGATAGAACACTTTTGGAATCAAGAAAAAAAAAATTATCTCCTCTATTTTGCTACTTTGTTTTCAGACTTAGTCATTTTCTTAGAAAAGTAGTATTTGTTAAAACAAACACTTTCTTATCTAATGACTATGGGATGGTCCACCCCTAATCACTTAGAATAGCTAACAAACATGCAAACCTTGGTTAACAGTTCTAGCTTTTATTAAGATTACGATTAGGTCATCCATGAATCTAGTAATGGTTTACACTAAGTACACAACCATTCCATCATTCTGAAATTTTCCTATCACTAGGGTATATCCCTAGAAGGACTTAGGCAATGACTAGTAACAAATCATAGACCTTATATTATCATCAATATGCAAATAAAATTTCTGGGGAGGTAAGTTTGGATATAATTCAAAAAATCAACTTAATGATCTTTGAACTGCATATCTACCAAATATTTCTCAACCCCTATCAGTTCGCAAGATCTTTAACCACTTACCTTAATGGTTTTCCACCATTGCTAGAAATTCATGAAATTTTTCAAACATTTCAAATTTCTTTTGCATAAGATAAAATCTAGAGTGATCGTCTTAAGAATATAACAAAAACTCATATCCACCCCTAAAAGTACATCCATATACGAGATGATCTTACTTTCAAGTGAATATAGGCATATTGACTTTTTACAGAGAATGATCTTGTCAAAACCACTATATACAAGATGCAAATGCCATAGATTTATAAAAGAATGTGGTTGTGGTGTTTTGATGACTTAGGTCTAGTTACATTAATGTTCTTAGAGCAGTCCAAGTGGATCCTGGTCACAGAATACTAAACTCACATTCCATATATTAACATATAGTTTGAATCCATTGACAGAAAATGGATATTAAACACTAGTGAAAGTTTAACTATATTGTATTCTTGAAATTGAAATATAAAATTTCTATTTGGAATCTAAAATTTAAAGTCAAAGACTTAAATTTATACCAAATATACAATGAGTAATGATTGTAGCTTGGACCACCTCTACTAATCTAACTCTAAGTCTAATTTACCTAAAGTAAGCATATATAAGTAGGAGATTCTAAGATCAAGGATTATATCATTTAAGGAGAGAATGTCAGGATTATAGTAATCTGTGCCATTCAATTTCAAAAGAAAATAGAATGACATTATAAGCAGATGATTTATAAACCATTCATCCAATGATATACTATGTAAGCAAATTCAAAATGTATAAGCTAAGAGGAATAAGTAAAGGAAATTTCGATTTCAAATAAGAATCCAACGATGTCCCGGTAGGCGAGAGTCAAAGTTATTCTTATTTGTATAAACTTCTTGTTTCATATTGTAAATACTTGTCTAAGGTGTCATCTATTGATGAACAACCTAGATGTTGCATTTACAAATATTTATCTATCGAGATCTAACACTATTATGTTTGTCTAATGGATGACAATTCATTAGGATTTGTCCCATTAAAAATAACAAGCCAAGATTATTCTTATTTTATGAGCTTCCACCACTGTTTCATATTTTGTAAATTTATCTCTAAGTAGTCACCGTATGGGAGAGTCTAATAGAGACGAAAACTTACAAAATACTTATCATAAGAGATCGTTACGGTGTTAAATGCTTCAACGAATAACCATCCATTAGGGGGACGAAGTCTAGCGTCTCGAGGTTATATTGAAAACATATTAACCATGTAGGACAAATAATGGAAATCGAATATCCTTATAACTAAAGCTCATTATTTTAAAGAGTTATATTTTCTTTAGATACTTATTTTAATCTATTTATTTAATTAAATACCAATTTAGAATAAAATCATAAACATAAATTTTAATTTAATATTTATAAAATTATTCTTAAGGAAGATCTGAAAAAATAAAAATAAATTATTTTCCATACTTAGTATTAATTTTTCAATAAATATTACGAAAATTATTCAATTTAAGTTGATCCAAAATTAATTAAAAAAAATTAATTTTCAACTCAAATTTAATTTTCTATAAATATATAATGCAAAATTCGAAAAAAAAAATAATGTATTTAAAATAAATACAATTTTCAAAAATGCTGTAAAATAAAATAAAATAAATCTTGAAAAATTATTCTAATTTATGTTGATCCAAAATTAATTAATATTAATTTTCAACACAAATATAATTTTCCTATTTAATTAAATATTAATAAAATTATCAAATATTTAAGTTTCGTGAATAAAATCAACTTAAATATTAATTTTCTATTTAATTAAATATAACTACAAAAATACTTCAAGCAAACAGATAATAACTATCTAGATTTCATTAACTAATTAATTTATTTTCTAATTATAATGTAGTTTAGTTCATTTATTTTAATTAATCATTAAATGAAAAAAAAATTATTGATTTAAGTTGGTCCAAAATTAATTAAAAAATAATAATTAATTTTCAACTATAATCTATTTTTCAAAAAATTCAAAATTTTCTGCATTTAAATAAAAAAAAAACAATTTCGAATTATATATAAAAAAATGATTAATAAAATAAAAATAAAATATATTTTGAAAATTATTCAAATTTATATTGTTCTGAAATTAAAATTTCCAACTTAAAATAATTTTTTATTTAATTAAATATTCTAAAAATAATAATATTTAAGTATCAAGAAAGAAATCAACTTAAATATTTAATTTTCAATTTAATTAAATGTATTAAATACAAGAATTTAATAATCAAGTATAAAAGAAACTTAATTATTAATTCGAATTAAATACTAGGAAAAAAAATTCTTTATTTAAGTTGGTCCAAAATTAATTAATAAATAATTAATTTTTAACTTAAAATATTTTTCTAATTAAATATTAGAAAATATATCTAGTCACTAGAAATTACTACCTAGAATATATCTCATTAACTAAGTATTTTTCTAAAATTAACTTTAAAATATTCAATAAAAAATAAATTTCATATATTTTAAAAAGTTAATTATGTTGCTAATTCAATTTTAATTAGGTTAGACTAATATAATTGATCTAATATAATTATTTAAATAAGGCAAATAGGCCTTCACAATTAGGGTGGTTCATGTGAGGGAGGGCTGGGTTCAGTACGTCGTACATACCCACTACTATTGGCCCCTTCACTCTCACACAATTAAGGCCCAAAGGAGAGAACTTTAACCATTAAATAAATAATTATTATTAATTGAATAAGCTCAATTCTAAATAAAATTACCTAAGTGAAATTTTATTTTAGCAACCTAGTCCATTTAATTAATAAAACTTAAATGGGCTTCCTATATGTATCTAAGCCCAAAAGGCAAACATATAGGCTCACACAGGTCAAATGATTTGGATGGGCCCTATCATGTTACAAGGTTTACACAGATGAAAGAAGTACAAAATTTACCTGTTACAAATTATTTAAAGGAGCTATTGACGATTGGACTATAAATAAAATCAGATCATTGGATCTGTCAACAAGTTAATCATAGAAATTTAGATCAAATAAATAATAGGTTTGTAAAAAAAAATTAATAAATAAATAAATAAATAATCAAACATTACAAACACAATATCCATGTAACAAATGTGAAATAAGATATAAATATAACTAAATTATTATTTTAAACTAACCAATTAAATTTTGAAAATTTAGGGTTGTTAAGACCAACCTAAAAAATCTCATCAAAATTTAAAATGCAAAAACGAAAACTAATTTAAAATATCTAGGTTTATTTGAATCATTTTATCAAATTAAATTAAATATCAAATAAGATAAATGATTTGAAAAAAATATCTTCAATATCGTTTTCTAATCCTATAATTTAATAAAATTAAAATAATAAAAAATCTAATTTTAAAATAGATATGGTTAGGCAATTATTATTTTAAGAATAAAAAATAAATCAATAAATAATTAAATTATATGTCAAAATATCTAAAATTAAGCATTATTCAAATTTCTACAAAAAATATCTAAGTTATTTAAATATTTAAAATAAAATTTATAAATTTCTAATCAGTAAAATGATATAAAATAATAAAATATCATTTTTTAAACTTATAATTTATAAACAATTAAATATTTAACAAAATAACAAATTTTTGAATTTAAAAATATTATGGTTAGAATATCTATAAAAATATCAAGGTTAAGTTCAAATTTATTAATTATTTAATTTATCATATAAGATAATTTTAATATAATATTTCAAATTAAAAGATAAGGCTATCATTTAATTTAAAATATGTCAAATATTAAAATATCTTACCTTAAAAATATATAATATATAAATATTAAAGAAATTAACAAATTTTTTAATCTGACCATAATTTAAAAAATAAAATAATCAATTTTTAAATTTAAACCTCAAAATATCAAAATTTAATAATAATATATTAAAAATAAATATTATTAATTTAAAAAATGATATTTAAGTTTAAATATATAAAAAATAATATTTTATTTTAATTTTGGGGTTTAAAAATTGGAAAAATCGAAATTGGGGAAAAATCCCACAAAAATCGGGTTGGGTGAGGTGGCTGCCCAGGAGGCTGCACGTGCAACCCAGACAGGCTGCTAGCAACCTTGGACGCGCGCGCAGGAGGAAGGGGCAGCCGAGGAATCTCGGCGTTTGCAGGGTGCTGGGGGGGCGAGGTGCAGGGTCGGTGCCTCTTTGAACAGGCGTGTCACCAAGTTTTAGACACAAAGTGTCCGAGGCACGCGCGTGCTAGGACGTCTTGTCCGAGGGTCTGGTGCGCATGAGCACCACCCTCGACACCATTGAACCCCGACTTTTCAAACTTCCATAACTTTCTCAATTTTTATCGGAATTGAGTTCCGTAAAAACCAAAATTGCTTAATTTTTCACAAGGAATCCAAATAAAATATTTTCAAAACGAAAATAAAATTATTTTCATGGAAAAATTTCGTAAAACACATACATTCATCAAATAACACATAAACCAACATGAAACCATCCAAATCAACACAAACATCGTTTTAATTCATATTTCATGAAAGTAAATCATTACCATGGCTCTGAGGCCAGTTGCTGGAATTATTTTACCAGGATCTAAATTTACTACCATGTATGTTATTTAACATCCTAATATGAATTCTCTAAAACAATGAAATCAACACATATAAAGTTTAAGAAACCTTACAGTGGGTGCAGCCAAATTAAATGACTCCTTCCGCTCAGATCTCTAACCCTTGTATCCTTTCTGTAGCAGAGTATCACCAAGATCTGAGCCCGATTCTTCTTCCTTGTTGATTGGATTCTTCACAGTCTTACATACTATGATTGAGGACCAACTTGATGTGTGTGGGCACTTACTCAATCACTAATGGCTGAATAATATTTTGTGAAGAAAGGCTTAGTGTTTCAAAAATTCAAGAGGAAGAAGAAGAAGGAAGAGGTCTCATTAGAAAGCTAGGTTTTTAGCTTTGGAGGCATTAGTTTGGATGAAGAGATCATAGCCTTCCTTTTATACTATCTTCACATAGGGTTAGGGTTGAATTTTTAGGAATAGAAAAATGATAAAAAATAGGGTAAAAATACACTTGATGGTCGGCCACTTAGTGAGCCCCACTCAAGTTTGGGTTTTATCATTTTTCCCAACTATTTTACCTATTTTTCATAAATACCACTTTTTGCACTTTCAACCCTATAAATACCAAAACTAGTTATTTAATAATTATAATAATTATCAAATAAAATTGTCAATTATAATATTTATTAATTAGACTCCATAAAGTCTCTTAATTAACAAATAAGCCCTAAAACACTATTTCTTCATAATCAACCCATAACATAGTGAAAAATTCATAAACTAGACATAGTCTAATTTTAGAATTATAATTGATTAATTAATATCAATTAACTGAGTCTTACAAGCAGTTTGTCTCAACTAGTATGGGGACCATGGGCCTATATAACCGAGCTTCCAATAAGCACACGTAGAATTTACCAAGTAAATTCACTAACTTATTAATTCCTCATTGCATCCACCATAGAACTTGGAATTGTACTCTCAGATACATAGAACGCTCTATATGTTCCACGATATAGATACGCTATCAACATTTAACCATCATTCTAATCTCAATAATCAAAGATCCTCTATAGATGATTTACCCTGAGTAGGGATAAATTTACCGTTTCACCCCTCAATATTTTATCCTTAAAACACTTAGCTTCCTATAAATGATGTTTCAGTGAACTAAAATATAATCACTGATACAAGAGCACTTCCATTTATCTCTATTAAGCTAAGCTCAAAGGAAATCATCGTTTCACTTTTATGTCCTGATAGAAGCTATAGATTTCATATCTATGTTTAGCGCTCCCCCTCAATCATACTATCATGTTCCCAAAATGTACGTATCACCCTGACCAGAAAGTAGGCTTAACTAACAAATCAAAGAGCATGAATAGCACTCCTGAGATTGAACCTAAGCATGTCAGGATTAAGATCTTTTGATCTAAAATCAATCAGTGATATTGACTCAAAAAGATACAACGGTAAGTATCATAATATCTTTACCAAGATCAATATCGGTCCCTTCCAATGTATACTCCATACATCGGATACTGGTAAACTTTGGCAATGCCCTCGAAAGGACATACCACTTATCCAAGGTGTAGGTATACCTATCGCTGATTATCATGCCAGTCTAAATCCAGTGAACTGACAAATCAGCGAATTAAACCTTTTGAACATATAATCATGATTATATTCCACTGTGTTGACAACACTATAATCATGAACAAATACATATGTTCTGGACCTAATAGAATTTATAATCATGAAATAAATCATGTGAACCATGCAACATAAAATGATTTCTGATCTTTATTAACTAGTAAATCTGATTATATCGAAATGGGTTTTATTTAGGGCACAAAACCCAACATTCCGCAATATGATTGAGTACTTAACTTGCTATGTGTGGGCGAGGTACTCTATCACTATAGGCTTGAAGATTGATGAAGAACATCAAGAAGGGCAAAATCACTTTGAAAAAGAGTCTCTCATCTACTAGTTGTTTAACAAAGTTAGAAACTAGATTTAGTTTGGTTGAAGTGGGTTGGATGAGAATGAGAGCATCATGTTCCTTTAATAGTATTTCAACTAGGGTTTAGAATTTAATTATATGGATTAAAAAAGAATAAAATAACTGACAAAAATTAAGTCTAGTGGCCAGCCACTTAATGGGCTTCACTAGTTATAATTTTGTCACTTTATTTCAACCATTTATCCTTCTTTCAATAATCCCATATTTCTGATTTCAATCCTATAAATGTCAAAACTATTTATTTAATAATTATAATTAATTATCAAATAAAATTACCATTTATCTAATTTATTAATTAGACCATACAAAGTCTCTTAATTAACAAATAAACTCTAAAACCTCTTTTCTTCACAATTAAGTCATTGCTTAGTGAAAATTCATAAATAAGACATAGTCTAATTTTAGAATTATAGTTAATTAATTAAAACCAACTAACTAAGTCTGCAAGCAGTATTATCTCAACTAGTGTGGGGACCATGTGCCTATATAATCAAGCTTCCAATATATAGAACTAGAATTTACCAAGTAAATTCTCTAACTTATCCTCCTTGTGACATTATAGATTTGAAATAAACTCTAAATTATATAGAATGCTCTATATGTACCAAGATATAGATACGTTATGAATTATCCATTGTTCTAGTCCAACTAGTCAAAGAACCTCTATAAATGATCTACAACGAATAGGGACAAATTTACCGTTCTACCCTTCAATGAATTTTATCCTTAAAACACTTAACTAAATATAAATGATATTTTAGTAAACTAATATAATTACCTGAAATGAGATCTCAATCATTTATCTGTATTAAGTCAAGCTCGAAGGAAATTATCATTTCAATTCTAAATACTTATAGAAGCTATAGATTTTATATCCATGATTAGCACTCCCACTCAATTATACTATCATCTTCTTAAGATGTAAGTATCCGCCTGAACCATTAGTTAGCTTTCACGAACAACGTTAAGAACAAATAATACAATTGAGTTCGAACCTAACCATCTCAGGATTAAGATCTATTAACCTAAGATCAACCAGTGATATTGACTTAGAAGATATAACAGTAAGTTTATGATATCTTATCCAAGTTCAATATCTGTCAAATCTGATGTATACTCCATACATCCGATATTAGCATACTTTGTCAATGCTCTGGAAAGGACATAACACTTATCTAAGGTATAAGTATACTTTATCGTCGATTATCATGTCAGTTTAAATCGAGTGTACTGACAAATCATGGGACTTAAACTTTTGAAACATATAATCATGATCATATTTCACTGTGCTGACAACACTATAATCATGAATAATTATGTGTACTGGATTTAATAAAATTTATACATTAAACATATAATAATGAAATAAATCATGTGAACCATATTGTTGGATATATTTTACCAGGATCTAGATTTACTAACAAGTATGTTTCATTAACATCCTAATATGAATTCTAAAACAATAAAATAAACACATATAAAGTTTAAGAAACCTTACATTGGGTGCAGCAGAATATAATGACTCCTTCCGTTTAGATATCTAGCCTTTGATTCCTTTCTGTAGCAGAGCATTATCAATATCTGAACCTGGATCTCTTTCTCTCCTTCCTTTGATGTTGATTCTCCTTCTTGTTGGTTGATTTTCCACAGTCTTACACACTATGATTGAGATACCACTTGATGTGTGTGGGCACTCACTCATTCACTCTAGGATTTCGAAATTTAGACAAGAAAAGAAGAGAGAAGTGGTTCGACCTAGAGAAAAGAATAGGAGGCTCAGTTTTCATCTGACAGAATTCACAAAGTTAAGTGTGAATGAGAGCCATCACTATCTATTTATAGGTAACCACCTAGGTTTAGGTTAGAATTATTTGGCATGAAAATAATGGAAAAATAAATGATAAAAGCCTATAAGTGTGGCCGGCCATGGGCCTTGGATAATGGGCCTTACTTATGCAATTTTGCTGTTTTATCATTCCTGCATCTGATTTTCTCAAAAATGCCAATTTTCAAATTCAACCATTTAAATGCCAATTCTAATTATTTAATAACTAAAATTAATTATTAAATAATATTGTCATTTAATATATTTATTAATTAGACATATAAAGTCTCTTAATTAATAAATAAACCTAGAATCTCTTTTCTTTACAATACGCCCTTGCTTAGTGAAAATTCACAAAGTAGACATAGTCTAACTTTAGAATTATAATTAATTAATCAAAATCAATTAACTGAGTCTTACAAGCAGTATGGTCTCAACTAGTATGGGGACCATGGGTCTATATATCCGAGCTTCCAATAAGTAGATCAAGAATTTATATCTTAAATTCACTGACTTATTAATTCTTCGTTGAATCCACGCATAGAACTTAGAATTGCACTCTCAGTATATAGAACGCTCTATATGTTCCACGATATAGACACGTCATTAGTTATCCATTGTTATAACCCTAATGTGATCAATGATCCTCTATATAGATGATTTACACTGTAAAGGGATTAAATTATCGTAACACCCTACAATGTATTTTATCCTTAAAACACTTAACCCTGTATAAATGATATTTCAGCTAAGTGAAATGAGATCTCCACCATTTATTTTCGTTTGGTTAAGCTCGAAGGAAATCATCCTTTACTTTCTATTCGCCAGATAGAAGCTATAGATTCCATATTTATGTTAGCGCTCCCACTCAATTGCACTACCGTGTTCCCAAAATGTACGTATCACCCTGACCCAAAAGTAGGCTTAACTAACAAATCAAAGAACACGAATAACACTCTTGAGATTGAACCTAATCATATCAGGATTAAGATCATTTGATCTAGGATCAACAAGTGATATTGAATTGAATAGATATTACGGTAAATTCTAATATGTCTAATCAAAGTTCAATATCAGTCCCTTCCGATGTATACTCCATACATCCGATGCTGGTAAACTTTGCCAATGTCCTGGAAAGGACATAACACTTATCCAAGGTGTAAGAATACCTATCGCTGATTATACCATGTCAGTCTAAATCCAGTCGTCTGACAAATCAGGGAATAAACTTTCGAACATATAATTAAGATTATATTCCACTGTGTTGACAACACTATAATCATTAACAAATTGATATGTTCTGGACTTAAATAGAATTCATACATTATGTACATATAATCATGAAATAAATCATGTGAACCATGCAACATTAAATGTTATTTCTGATCTATATTAATAAGTAAATCTGATTATATTGAAATGAGTTTTATTTAGGGCATAAAACCCAACACATACAAAATAAAATAATTTCTGATCTTTTATTAATTAATAAATCTGATTATATTGAACTGAGTTTTATTTAGGACACAAAATTCAACATGGTCATCGTTATGATATGAATTAGGTCTTTATAGTAAATGATATGTTCATAAAGAAAACTTTATTCATATCGGTCATTGTCATATATAATCTCTATTATGTACAACACCTTCACTTTGATGTCATACTATATCCATAATCCGAGCCGAGATTACTTGCATCGAAAAACGGACATCAGTGAACCGTACTAGCAGTCATTGATTAAAGATTCTATAACTTTAATATGTTGCTGACTATTTTATAGCTAAGTGGTCTTATTTTTTCTGTACAGCTACAAGCCGCAACCTCATATGTGAATAAGGAATTTTCTAATATTTAATATAAATTATTCAATAATAAATATTAATAATTTAACATTTAAGCATACATCAAAATATTCAACTCTTTATTTAATAATAGAAATATCTTTATAGGCTTTTCAGGATATAAACCCTAACAAGCTCTGGGTGAAACCCTAGATGCCCAGGTTGGCTTCTAGGGTGCAAGTTCGTGTAATTTCAACTTCTAGGGCTTGGGTTTGATTGCACCATGTCTTCATGGAACACAATACTAAAAGATAGTGGGTTGGGCTCAAGTTATTGAGGTTTGAACTTCCATCCTGGAGTTCCTGAAGTAAACTCTGTGACATCATCTTTCTTGCCACGTGTCAAACATTGATATCCAAGAAAAGTTTTTGGGTTAATAGTATTATGTATAATTGTGTTGCGATCCGGAGTTTATGGTTCATATCAGATTCAATAATTTTTTTATTAAATTCGAATTTATTCTCTTTTGTTGCAACTCTGATATGAACCTAAAAACTAACAACAACACCATTATTAAAACTAAAAACTAACATGGAAAACAAAACATAACAAATAAAATAACATAAACAGTAAACTACGAGAGAGAGAGAGAGAGAGAGATAAAGAGAGAGAGAGAGAGAGAGAGAGAGAGAGAGAGAGAGAGAGAGAGAGAGAGAGAGAGAGAGAGAGAGAGAGAGAGAGAGAGAGAGAGAGAGAGAGAGAGAGAGAGAGAGAGAGAGAGAGAGAGAGAGAGAGAGAGAAATCTATCCATGAATCTTCCTGCCCAAATTGTTGGAATAATTTTACCAGGATCTAGATTTACTAACAAGTATGTTTCATTAACATCCTAATATGAATTTCTAAAACAATGAAATAAACACATAAGGGTTTAAGAAAACCTTACATTGGGTGCAGCGGAATATAATGACTCCTTCCGTTCAGATCTCTAGCCCTTGATTCCTTTCTGTAGCAGAGCATTATCAAGATCTGAACCTGGATGTCTTTCTCTCCTTCCTTGAGCCCGATTCTCCTTCTTGTTGATTGGATTCTTCATAGTCTTCCACACTATGATTGAGATACCACTTGATGTGTGTGGGCACTCACTCTATCACTCAAGGGTATGAAAAATTGAAGAAGAAAAGAGGAAAGATGGTTTCGGCCTAAGGAATAGAATAGGAGGCTTAATTTTCTGTAGACAAGAACTTTCATCAAACTGTTAAGTGTGAGCCATCACTATATATTTATAGGTAACCACTAGGTTTAGGTTACATTTATTTGGTATTAAAATAATGACAAAAAACAAATGGTAAATTGCATTACAAGTGGCCGGCCATGTGTATTGGATTGGGCCCCACTTTGCAATTTTGCCATTTTGTCATTTTTCCATCCCATTTTCTCAAAAATACCAATTTTCCAATTTAACCACTTTAATGCCAATTCCAATTATTAATAACTAAAAATTAATTATTAAATAATATTGTCATTTAATATATTTATTAATTAGACTAATAAAGTCTCTTAATTAATAAATAAAACCTAGAATCTCTTTTCTTCACAATTTTGCCCTTGCTTAGTGAAAATTCATAAACTAGACATAGTCTAATTTTAGAATTATAATTGATTAATCAAAATCAATTAAGTGAGTCTTACAAGCAGTATGGTCTCAACTAGTATGAGGACCATGGACCTATATAACTGAGTTTCCAATAAGCAGATCAACAATTCACCAAGTAAATCCACTGACTTATTAATTCCTTGTTGCATCCACGCATAGAACTTGGAATTGCACTCTGAGTCATATAGAACGCTCTATATGTTCCACAATATAGATACGCTATAAATTATCCATTGTTATATTCTCAATAATCAATGATCCTCTATAGATGATCTACATTGCATAGGGATAAAATTACCCTTACACCCTTTCAGTGTATTTTATCCTTAAAACACTTGCCACCTATAAATGATATTTTAGTGAATTAATATAAACACTAAAATGAGATCTCAACCATTTATCTCTATTTAGCAGGCTCGAAGGAAATCATCGTTTCACTTCTAAATACCTATAGAAGCTATGGATTCCATATCTATGTTTAGCGCTCCCACTCAATTGTACTACCGTGTTTCCAAAATGTACGTATCAACCTGACCAAAAAGTAGGCTTAACTAACAAATCAAAGAACACGAATAACACTCTTGAGATCGAACCTAATCATGTCAGGATTAAGATCATTTGATCTAAGATCAACTAGGTGACATTGAATTGAATAGATAATACAGCAAATTTATCATGTCTAATCAAAGTTCAATATCGGTCCCTTCCAATGTATACTCCATACATCCGATACTGGTAAACTTTGCCAATGCCCTGGAAAGGACATAACACTTATCCAAGGTGTAAGTATACCTATCGCTAATTATCATGCCATTCTAAATCCTGTAACACCCTAACTAACATAGGCGTATTACGTGATTTTTAAACATGCTGTGCAGCTCGTTGCTAATCTACGAGGTTTATTGAAAACGTGATTAATTAAAATTTTTGCTTTTTAATTAAACTTATAAAATAATATTACAAAAGACTCGGGATCCTGATTACAAAATCATTTACAAAAAGATTTAACTGTTTATACAAAATAATGTCGCCTAGCGACTAGTTACAAAATCAGCCTCGCTGTCCCGATGATCGTACTCTCCAGGCCTAACCGCCCCGACATGTACAATCCTCACAAGCTCGTTCACGGTCCATCAGCTTTAGCCTTGCCTTTACCTACACATAAACGTAGAACTGTGAGTCGACAGACTCAGTAAGAGAAGCATAATAATATTCATACATAATCCCGGTCATGATCAGACGCCCATACCCCTGATCATAACCCTAACTGCCGTGTCCAACACGATACTGAGTCCCGCTACTGCCGTGTCCAACACGGTACTGAGCCCCGCTACTGCCGTGTCCAACACGGGACTGAGCCACTACTGCCGTGTCCAACACGGTACTGAGTTCTGAACGTTCACAGGGACGGTACTATTGACAAGTATCCTCCTGATCGGTCGAACCGGTCATACTCCGGCTGCTGGTCATACTCCAGCCTGTACCGACGGGATACGTCAATAGTACGGAACCACCGACCAAGTGTCAGCCTGATCGGTCGAACCGGTCATACTCCGGCTGCTGGTCATACTCCAGCCTGTACCGACGTGACAGGGTTGGATGGTTCGAAGCCAACATGCATAACTAATGTAATCTAACAGGCTTCCTACATGCACGCTAAACATGTAATCTACATATGCATACTGTTATACTAATCTTACCTGGATTCCGAATTCAGGTGTGCCGGTCAACATGACTGGAACTTTAACTGCGCGGTGGATTACAGGCTCCTAAACCATAAAAATCACAACACTATAAGTGACGCGCTAAATCACTTCCCGGGGACTTAAACTAGGAACTAAAAGTTTCCCTATCGATAAAAAGCATGGCAATACCCCCTAAAACATAAAAACGAGGAAAACACGGGTTTCAGAAATTTCCCCAACTGGCAGACCGGTTGCCCAACCGGAATTCCGGTTCTGGGAATTTTCGAAGCCCATACGGAATTCCGGATGCACAACCGGAATTCCGGTTCCTCGCAGACAGAATTTCAAAAATTCATAACTCAACCAATTCGACTCCAAATTGATTCAAACCTTCCAGACCTACTCCATATAACCCAAATAACATTTCTAAAGCATCAAAACCACCCAGATTGCACATAATCAAAATTCACCATTAAAGCTCAAGCTTTGAGTTCTAAACTCAAACTTGAGCAAACCTAGCTAGCATGCAATCAAATCACTCTAAACTTACTTAAACAAGCTTAACTAAGCCTCTGAAAACAATTAAAAACATTAACAACAACACAGCAACAGATTCACAACATTTTCTTCAAAAATCACATTTTTGAGCTAAAAATTCCAAACTTTGAACAACACAACTAGCATGCATCATAACTAGCTCTATTCTACTCAATTTAAACAAGATTAAACCTCTGAAAATATATCACAAACACAGCAGCAAAAACATAATAAAATCAAGCATGCATCATCATCTTTTCACACATTTTTTTCTAAAATTACAAAAAGAAAAGTTTAGAAACTTTACCAAGGATGAAGAACACTTAGAATGAAAGAAAATAGCTTTGAAAATCAGAATTTCCAGCCCTAGAATCACCCTTCAGCCGAGAGAGAAAGAGAGGAAAAGAGAGAGTGTTTTTTGCAATTTTTCTATTTTCTAAGTTTTGAATGAAAAATGAATAAAAAGAAATCTTTAAACATTAATCTATTTCAGCCAAATAACATATAAAATAAACATTTATTTTCAAATAATAAAATCACTAAAAGATAAAATACCATTGGGGCAAAAAGACCATTTTGCCCCTCCATAATAAAATCACATAAATCATACTAAAGGGGTATTTTTGGGAAATTCTAAATTCCCGGCCATTCCCGACATTCCCAATGTCTAATAAACCGCCCCAAACTACTAACATACTAAGTTGTGGTTTCTACTGAGCCAAACACCGAGTTCCAAAATACTGGGCACCGGAATGCAAAATTATGCAAACTACTACATGACATAAAAATGCATCACTGAATTCCATAAATAACAGTATAATAAATTATTTAAATAGCTATAAATAATTTTCATAATTAATCATAATTAACTGCTAATTTCCAAATTAAACTAAGCGGGCTTTACAACTATCCCCCTCTTAAAAGGATTTCGTCCCCGAAATCTAACCTGAATAACTCTGGATATTGAGCTCTCATATCTGACTCTAGCTCCCAGGTGGCTTCCTCCACCTTGCTGTTTCTCCAGAGAACTTTGACCAATGCTATGGTCTTATTCCGTAGGACTTTATCCTTTCTATCCAGGATCTGCACTGGCTGTTCCTCATAAGTCATGTCTGGCTGTAGCTGAAGACTCTCATAACTGAGTATATGAGAGGGATTTGAAACGTATTTTCTCAACATCGAGACATGGAATACGTTGTGAACTGCTGATAAGGCTGGAGGCAATGCTAACCGATATGCCACTTGACCTATCTTCTCGAGAATCTTGAAAGGTCCTGTAAATCTAGGGCATAACTTGCCTCTTTTCCCGAAACGTTTGATCTCCTTCATCGGAGATACCCGTAAAAACACATGGTCCCCTACTTGGAACTCAACATCTCTGCGTTTCGGATCTGCGTAACTCTTCTGTCTGCTCTGTGAGGTAAGCATTCTAGCTTTTATCTTCTCTATTGCCTCATTGGTCCGCTGCATTGACTCTGGACCTAGGTATTTCCTCTCCCCTGTCTCATCCCAGTGGATGGGAGATCTACATTTCCTACCGTATAACAGTTCATAGGGAGCCATCCCTATCGTACTCTGTGCTTGTTGTTGTAAGAAAATTCTATCAACGGTAGATACTTATTCCATGAGCCTTCAAAGTCCATAACACAGGCTCTCAACATGTCCTCCAATATCTGAATTGTCCTTTCGGACTGACCATCTGTCTGAGGATGGAATGTTGTACTGAATTTCAGCTTTGTACCCATTGCTCGCAGCAAACTCTGCCAAAATTTGGAGGTGAACTTCGGATCCCTGTCCGAAACTATAGACTTCGGTACCCCGTGAAGTCTTACTATCTCTCTGACATACAACTCTGCCAACTGATCCACTGTAAATGTTGTTCTAACCGGCAGAAAATGAGCAGATTTCGTAAATCGATCCACCACTACCCAGATGGAATCATACAAACCCGTGGTCCTAGGTAACCCGACCACAAAATCCATCGTGATATCTTCCCATTTCCATTCTGGTAGGGTTAGAGGCTGCAACAACCCTGCTGGTCTCTGGTGTTCAGCCTTAATCTGCTGACAGGTGAGGCATCTCGATACGAATTCTACCAAATTCTTCTTCATACCGCTCCACCAGAAGTACGGTTTAAGATCTTGGTACATCTTAGTGGTGCCGGGATGCAGAGAATACGGGGTAGAATGAGCCTCCTCAAAGATCTCATTCCTAAGTTCCACACTATTCGGAACACAAACCCTGGCTTTATACAAGAGCATCCCACTGTCTGACACTGAAAAGTCCTTGGCTTGGCCAGCCAACACCTCATCTCTGACCTTCACTAACTCTGGATCCGTCATCTGAGCGACTTTTATTCTTTCCAACAGGTCAGATTGTAGCGTTAAGTTGTGAAGCTGACTTACCACAAACTCAATGCTGGATCTAACCATATCCTCTGCTAGCTGAGGTGAGATCGGAACCATACTAGCTACTTGCCCGGGACCCTTTCTGCTCAGGGCATCGGCCACTACATTGGCCTTTCCGGGGTGATAGAGGATCTCACAATCGTAATCTTTCACTAATTCCAACCAACGCCTTTGTCTCATATTCAAATCCTTCTGAGTAAAGAAATACTTGAGACTTTTATGGTCGGTATAGATCTCACACTTTTCCCCGTAAAGATAATGCCACCAAATCTTTAATGTCAAAACCACCGCGGCCAACTCTAGATCATGAGTCGGGTATCGCTGCTCATAATCCTTTAACTGACGGGAGGCATAAGCGATAACCCGATCGGCTTGCATCAATACACACCCCAAACCCTGTTTGGATGCGTCACAATAAACTACGAACTTCTCCTTGTCTGAAGGCAAAGCTAGCACTGGAGCGGTAATCAACCTCTGTTTTAGCTCCTGAAAACTAGCTTCGCACTTATCTGACCAGATAAACCGCTGATTCTTCTTTGTAAGTTCGGTTAGGGGCATTGATATTTTAGAAAACCCTTCCACGAACCTACGGTAGTACCCAGCTAAACCCAAGAAGCTTCTGATCTCTGTCACTGTCTTCGGTCTCGGCCAATCCCTGACGGATTCAATCTTCCCGGGATCCACCTTGATCCCATCTTTGCTCACAATGTGCCCTAAGAAGGACACCTGAGATAGCCAGAACTCACATTTCTTGAACTTGGCATAAAGCTTATGTTCTCGAAGTCGTTGCAGTACCATCTGAAGATGTAACTCATGCTCCTCTTCTGATTGAGAGTACACGAGGATGTCGTCGATAAACACAATCACACAGATATCGAGGAAATCCTTGAATACTCTATTCATCAAGTCCATGAATGCCGCAGGAGCATTGGTTAGTCTGAACGACATAACCAGAAATTTGTAATGTCCATACCTAGTACGGAAAGCCGTCTTCGGAATGTCCTCCTCTCTAATTCTCAACTGATGATAACCTGAACGGAGATCAATCTTAGAAAAGACTGTCTTCCCCTGAAGCTGATCGAACAAATCATCGATCCTAGGTAATGGATATTTATTCTTCACCGTCAGCTTGTTCAATTCCCTGTAGTCGATGCACATCCTCATAGATCCATCCTTCTTCTTGACGAATAAAACCGGGGCTCCCCAGGGTGACACACTGGGCCGAATAAACCCTATGTCAAGCAACCCTTGGAGCTGAATCTTTGAATCCTTAAGTTCAGCTGGAGCCATTCTATACGGGGCTTTGGAAACCGGTTCCACCCCTGGTGCCAAGTCTATCACGAAGTCAATCTCTCGCTGAGGTGGTAACCCTGGAAGTTCTTCGGGAAAAACATCCAAAAATTCCCGAACCACTTTGATGTCTTCTGGCCGAATGGTATCTGGCCGAGTGGTGTCCACCACCACGGCCAGAAACCCTAAACAACCGCCGTGCAACAATTCTCTAGCTGACATAGCCGAGATCACCGGGATCCGAGATCCCTGAACTGAACCAACAAACACAAATGGTTCTTCACTTTCCGGTTGGAAGATCACCATCTTCCTTTTACAATCAATGCTCGCCGAATATTTAGATAGGAAATCCATTCCTAAAATAATATCGAATTCGACTTAACTCATCTCTATCAGATCAGCACTTAACTCTCTACCATCTATCCTGATCGGCATAGACCTAATCCACCTATTGGAGATAACCAATTCTCCGCCAGGTAATAGGGTTCCAAACCCTGATTCATATCTATCGTACGGTCTATCTAATTTACTAAAGACTCTGGCCGCCACGTAAGAATGTGTAGCCCCAGAATCAAACAGCACTGAATATAGCGAGTTATTAATAGAAAGTTGACCTGTGACCACTGATGGGCTGGCATCTGCATCAGCCTGAGTGATGGCGAACACCCTGGCTGGAGTGGGTATCGCCGGAGCTCTCGGTGCCTCTGGTCGGAGCTGGGGACAGTCTCTCTTGAAGTGTCCGGGCATTCCACAGTGAAAGCATCCCTGACCTTTGCACTCACCCCGATGGTGCCTTTTGCAGCTAGGGCACTCGGGATAGGAGAATCGGGTCTCAGTACCACTAGGATGACTCCCTCTGTTCTGGTTCCCCCGGAACCTCTTGTTCTGACTCGAGCCACCGGAAGCAGTGGGTGCTCTCTTCCTCTGATCAATGGCCGCTGCTAAAGCCTGATGCAGGAGTGGTAGGAGCCCCGCCACTCGCCAGAGTACTAGCTGACTCCGACATACACCCTACTGCGCCCTCAGCTCGCAGTGCCTTCTCCACCATCTGAACATAGGTGGTGCTGTCGTCCGTGGTGATCATCAAATCATGTTTGATCTTCGCATTTAGCCCGTCTAGATACTTCTCTTTCTTGCTGAAGTCGGTTGGCACAATTCCCGAGGCTAACCTCGCCAACCGATCAAACTGAGTAGTATACTCAGTGATGCTCATATTCTCACGCTGGGTCAGGTGAGCGAACTCTTTCCTCTTGGCGCTTCTGACCGCCTCGTTGTAGTACTTTGCGTTGAAGAGTTCCTGGAACCTTTCCCAGGTCATGGTGGTGACGTAATGGATCTGAGACACCATGTCCCACCAGACCAGAGCGTCCTCTTGGAACTGGAAAGTGGCACACACCACTCTGTCGTTACCGGTGACACCCATGAAGTTCAGGATCTTGGTAATCACCGTCAGCCACTGCTCAGCTTTCATCACGTCCGGACCTACCAGGAAAACCGGAGGTGCTTGCTTCCGGAACCGCTCATACAGAGGTTCCAATCTATTGGCCGCCACCACTATCTCGGCACAGGCGGCGAGCAGGTGTGCCACCGGAACTATGGGCACGAACCGGCAGGAGCACCCTGCTGTCTCAACCTCTGAATCTCGAGGTCTTGCTCTTCAATCCGGGCTTGCATTTCCGCAAACCGAACCTCCCAATTCTGGGCTCCCTGATCGGCTGGGGGAGCCTGGGTAGCCTGTGGCGGGTTCTCATCACCCCAGCCACGAGCCCTGCCTCGGGGACCTCTGCCTCGGCCCCTAACTGGCGGGGGAAACTGAGCTCCTTGTCCTTGGTTCGACCCACTGAGTTGCCCTGACTCCTGGTAGTCCGCCTGGCGTCCATCTGATTAGAACCGCCTGCGAAACCAAGAGTTGGCATATCAGGTCGTATTCAAGGAGAGCTTACTAATGCCGCTTAATTTGGAAATTAAAAACGAAACATGCGCCTATTCTACTATCAGGCTACTAACATGCTTCCTAACAGGCTTTTCATTAACATAACTGAATAAAATAAACTACTAAAGCAATAAAGGCTTACTGAACCGTGAAACGAGCTAACTGCTGATGATGATTGTACATGTCGTGACGATCTTCAGAAGACAACCTGGCGGCTCTGATACCAAATTGTAACACCCTAACTAACATAGGCGTATTACGTGATTTTTAAACATGCTGTGCAGCTTGTTGCTAATCAACGAGGTTTATGGAAAACGTGATTAATTAAAATTTTTGCTTTTTAATTAAACTTATAAAATAATATTACAAAAGACTCTGGATCCCGATTACAAAATCATTTACAAAAAGATTTAACTGTTTATACAAAATAATGTCGCCTAGCGACTAGTTACAAAATCAGCCTCGCTGTCCCGATGATCGTACTCTCCAGGCCTAACCGCCCCGACATGTACAATCCTCACAAGCTCGTTCACGGTCCATCAGCTTTAGCCTTGTCTTTACCTACACATAAACGTAGAACTGTGAGTCGACAGACTCAGTAAGAAAAGCATAATAATATTCATACATAATCCCGGTCATGATCAGACGCCCATACCCCTGATCATAACCCTAACTGCCGTGTCCAACACGATACTGAGTCCCGCTACTGCCATGTCCAACACGGTACTGAGCCCCGCTACTGCCGTGTCCAACACGGTACTGAGCCACTACTGCCGTGTCTAAAACGGTACTGAGTTCTGAACGTTCACAGGGACGGTACTATTGACAAGTATCCTCCTGATCGGTCGAACCGGTCATACTCCGGCTGCTGGTCATACTCTAGCCTGTACCGACGAGATACGTCAATAGTACGGAACCACCAACCAAGTGTCAGCCTGATCGGTCGAACTGGTCATACTCCATTTCTTGGTCATACTCCACTGTCACCGACGTGACAGGGTTGGATGGTTCGAAGCCAACATGCATAACTAATGTAATCTAACAGGCTTCCTACATGCACGCTAAACATGTAATCTACATATGCATACTGTTATACTAATCTTACCTGGATTCCGAATTCAGGTGTGCCGGTCAACATGACTGGAACTTTAACTGCGCGGCGGATTACAGGCTCCTAAACCATAAAAATCACAACACTATAAGTGACACGCTAAATCACTTCCCGGGGACTTAAACTAGGAACTAAAAGTTTTCCTGTCGATAAAAAGCATGGCAATACCCCCTAAAACATAAAAACGAAGAAAACACGGGTTTCAGAAATTTCCCCAACCGGCAGACCGGTTGCCCAACCGGAATTCCGGTTCTGGGAATTTTCGAAGCCCATCCGGAATTCCGGATGCACAACAAGAATTCCGGTTTCTCGCAGACAGAATTTCAAAAATTCATAACTCAACCAATTCGACTCCAAATTAATTCAAACCTTCCAGACCTACTCCTTATAACCCAAATAACATTTCTAAAGCATCAAAACCACCCAGATTGCACATAATCAAAATTCACCATTAAAGCTCAAGCTTTGAGTTCTAAACTCAAACTTGAGCAAACCTAGCTAGCATGCAATCAAATCACTCTAAACTTACTTAAACAAGCTTAACTAAGCCTCTGAAAACAATTAAAAACATTAACAACAACACAGCAACAGATTCACAACATTTTCTTCAAAAATCACATTTTTGAGCTAAAAATTCCAAACTTTGAACAACACAACTAGCATGCATCATAACTAGCTATATTCTACTCAATTTAAACAAGATTAAACCTCTGAAAATATATCACAAACACAACAGCAAAAACATAATAAAATCAAGCATGCATCATCATCTTTTCACACATTTTTTTCTAAAATTACAAAAAGAAAAGTTTAGAAACTTTACCAAGGATGAAGAACACTTAGAATGAAAGAAAATAGCTTTGAAAATCAGAATTTCCAGCCCTAGAATCACCCTTCAGTCGAGAGAGAAAGAGAGGAAAAGAGAGAGTGTTTTTTGCAATTTTTCTATTTTCTAAGTTTTGAATGAAAAATGAATAAAAAGAAATCTTTAAACATTAATCTATTTCAGCCAAATAACATATAAAATAAACATTTATTTTCAAATAATAAAATCACTAAAAGACAAAATACCATTGGGGCAAAAAGACCATTTTGCCCCTCCATACTAAAATCACATAAATCATACTAAAGGGGTATTTTTGGAAAATTCTAAATTCCCGGCCATTCCCGACATTCCCAATGTCTAATAAACCGCCCCAAACTACTAACATACTAAGTTGTGATTTCTACTGAGCCAAACACCGAGTTCCAAAATACCGGGCACCGGAATGCAAAATTATGCAAACTACTGCATGACATAAAAATGCATCACTGAATTCCATAAATAACTGTATAATAAATTATTTAAATAGCTATAAATAATTTTTATAATTAATCATAATTAACTGCTAATTTCCAAATTAAACTAAGCGGGCTTTACAATCCAGTGAACTGACAAATCAGGGAATTAAACTTTCGAACATATAATCAAGGTTAGATTCTACTGTGCTGACAACACTATAATCATTAACAAATACATATGTTCTGGACTTAATAGAATTTATAATCATGAAATAAATCATGTGAACCATGCAACATAAAATGATTTCTGATCTTTATTAATTAGTAAATCTGATTCTATTTAAATGGGTTTTATTTAGGGCACAAAACCCAACAAACTCCCACTTGCACTAATATAAAACAAAAAAGTGCATTTCAAATAATCTCAACACCTTGATATCCAAATCAAGTGTAGTATGTAGTATATCCTCCGTAATAGGATCTGACAGGTTGTATTCAATACAACCTTTTTCTCCACCATTACATTTCCTTAATCACAAAATACTTGATATCATAAAATTCCTCTCTATATGTCTACTCCTCTAGGGATACTAGATTCTTTACTTTTGGCAACTACTTTTGCGTTAGTCGGGAAGTAACACTAGTAGTTTATAAATGTCGAAACAAATGCCAAAAATGTATAGAACTTTCCTTAGACTGAATAAGCATCTTTCCTACAACTTTAACATTCATTCTCTCTCTGTAGACATAGAGACTTCAGATAGGTTTTTACAGTTCTCCAAAATCACCAGTCCACCCCCAGAGTAATCATCATCTCATCAGTAGACTTTCTAGCACTAAGGCAAGTCTAGAAATCTGATGTGGTGTAGTCTAAGAGTATTAAATACACCCTTATCGACTAACATATAGTTCCTCTTCTTAATCTTAAGATTCACTTGATTGTCTTCCAATGTTCCTTTCCTGGATTAATCTTATACCTACTCATTACTCCCACTCAACAGTAGGTGTCTTGTCTAAGGCATACTAAAGCATATCTGAGACCTCTCACTGTTGATTCAAGGAATTCTTTCATGGCTTTATCTTTTCTGGAATAGTTGAAACTTTTCCTTAGATAAATAAAATCTATGTCTAGAAGTCGAGAAGCTTCTATAGATTGCCATTAGAAAAAATGCTCCAGCATCTTACTAAAGTAAGTGCTTGCACTAGAGTAAGTAATTAACCAGGTATACCATAATGTTGGAAGTTATTTTACCAGGAACTTAGATCTACTCACAAGTATGTTGATTTAACAACCTAAATATGAACTTCTAAAACAACATGAAATTAAACACATAAGAGTATCAGAAATCTTACAGTGATTGCAGCGGAATATATGTCTCCTCCCACTCAGATCTCTAACCCTTGATTCCTTTCTGTAGCAGAGTATAATCAAGATCTGAGCCCGAAAGTCCTTCTTTGTTGTTTCTGATTCTACACAGCCTTCCTCACTATGATTGAGGTATTACTTGATGTGTGTGGGCACTACTCTAGCACTCATACATTTCGAAACAGTGAAGGAAGAGAGAGAGAGAGGATGGCGGCTCAGAGAGAATTTTCTGAGAGAAAATTCTTTCAGAATAATGCTGTGAAAAGCTTTTTCAGTTGTGTGCAACTCTGAAGCCTTTGCCTTCTATTTATAGAAGACCACCAAGGGCTATGATTGACATTTGGAATTGAAAAAATCAAAGGGAAAAGGAAGCTAAGTGGCCGGCCTAGGCAATGTGGAAACAAGGCTTGCCACTTTTCCAACTTTCCTTTTCCTACACTGATAGTTTCCTGTTTTGTGAAAAACTGCCAATTCCATTGTTCAACCATATTAATGACAAATCTAATTATTTAATAATTAAAAAATAATTATCAAATAATATATTATCATTTATTTTATTAATAATGAAACTAATTAAAGTTTCCTAATTAATAAATATGCCCTTCAAAATCTCTATTTCTTGTTTTGCCACTTAATAAGTGATTAATTCTCAAACGTACAAGTCCATCTTGAGAATTTTTAATTGATTAATTAAAATCAATTAAATGAGTCTTACAAGTAATATCATCTCAACTAGTGAGGGGACCATGGGTCTATATATCCGAGCTTCCAATAGCGGATCTAGAATTTACCACTTAAATTCAACCGACTTATTAATTCTTCGTTGAATCCACACATAGAACTCAGAAATGCACTCTCAGTATATAGAATGCTCTATATGTTCCACCATATAGACACATTATTAGTTATCCATTGTTATAATCCTAATGTGATCAATGATCCTCTATATGGATGATTTACACTGTAAAGGGACTTAAATTACCGTAACACCCTACAATGTATTTTATCCTTAAAACACTTAACCCTGTATAAATGATATTTCAACTAAGTGAAATGAGTACTCAATCATTTATCTCGTTTGGTTAAGCTCGAAGGAAATCACCCTTTGCTTACTATTCGCCAGATAGAAGCTATAGATTCCATATTTATATTAGCGCTCCCACTCAATCGCACTACCGTGTTCCCAAAATGTATGTATTGCCCAGACTAAAGATTTAGGCTTAACTAACAAATCAAAGAACACGAATAACACTCTTGAAATTAAGCCTAACCATATCAGGATTTAGATCATGTGATCTAGGATCAACTTATGATATTGAATTGAATAGATGTTTACGGTAAGTTTCAAAATCTAATTCAAAGTTCAATATCGGTCCATTCCAATGCATACTCCATGCATCCAACCTGAGCTTTACTTTAACCTATGTTCTGGAAAGAACATAACATTTCTCCAAATGTAAGTAAACTCTGTTGTAGATTGTCATATCAGTGAAACCCAGTGTTTTGATAAATCTAGGAATACTATATTCACATAGTCATGTTTATTTTCCACTGTGTTGACAACACAATAAACATGTTCAAGTATGTGAAAGGGGTTTGGATGAATTTATAAATAAAATAGACAAGCAATTGATTAAGTGAACCAAAACATACACAAGTGAATGAAAAATTACTTCTGTTACTTTATTGATATTGAATAATCTGGATTACATTGAAACAGAGTTTTATTTAGGGCATAAAACCCAACAAACTCCCACTTGCACTAATATAAAACAAATCAGTACATTTCAATTAATCCTAAATTCTGACGGTGCTTTTCGAATGAAGTTACTGCCAAGACTTTGGTGAATGGATCTGCCAAGTTGTCCTGCGTATCCACTTTCTCCACCAGTACATCCCCTCTTGCCACATATTCTCTGATAATATGATACTTTCTTTCTATATGCTTACTTCTCTTGTGGCTCCGAGGTTCCTTACTGTTGGCTATAGCTCCAGTGTTATCACAAAGCAGGACTAGAGGCCTTTCCATTCCAGGAACTACACCAAGACTGGTGAAGAACTTCCTAAGCCAGACAACCTCTTTAGCTGCTTCAGCCGCAGCTATGTATTCTGCCTCCATGGTAGAATCCGAAATCGCAGTTTGTTTAGCACTTCTCCAAACCACTGCTCCACCCCCAAGAGTAAACACCATCCCAGATGTAGATTTCCTGTCTTCAAGACATCCCTGGAAATCTGAGTCTGTATAGCCTAAGGGATTTAAAGCACCACCCTTGTAGACTAATACATAATCTCTTGTACTCTTTAAGTATTTCAAAATATACTTAACAGCATTCCAATGTACCCTTCCTGGATTTGACTGATACCTGCTCACGATTCCAACTGCATAGCAGATGTCAGGTCTAGTGCATAGCATAGCATACATTAGACTTCCAACTGCAGAAGCATAAGGAATTTTTGCCATGTCTTCTATCTCTTGAGGATCAGTAGGACACTGTTCCTTAGATAGACGGATACCATGTCTAGAGGGCATGTTTGCCCCTTTGGTATTGGTCATGGAAAATCTCTCTAGAACTTTGTCAATGTAAGCTGTTTGAGAGAGAGCAAGGGATCTGTTCTTCCGGTTTCTGACAATCTGAATACCGAGAACATAGGCTGCCTCACCCAAGTCTTTCATGTCGAATTGAGTATCAAGCCATTCCTTGATGTGAGTCATTTTCTTGACATTGTTTCCAATGATCAAAATGTCATCAACATAAAGGACCAGGAATATTACCACTTGGTTTTCCTTGAGTTGGTAAACACAAGGTTCATCTTCATTCTGATGAAAGCCGTAGGTCTTGATGATCTCATCAAACCTTTTGTTCCATGAGCGAGAAGCTTGCTTAAGCCCATATATGGACCTATTTAATTTGCAAACTTTATTCTCCTGCCCAGGAAGAACATAACCTTCTGGTTGCTCCATATAGATGGTTTCTTCAAGAAGCCCATTAAGAAAGGCTGTCTTGACATCCATTTGCCAAATTTCATAATCTAAAGCGGCAGCTATGGAGAGAAGAATTCGGATGGATTTGAGCATGGCAACAGGACTAAAAGTTTCCTCATAGTCCACACCTTCTCTTTGGGTATAACCCTTGGCGACCAGTCTAGCTTTGAAAGTTTCGACTTCGCCTCCAGCACCTCTTTTCTTCTTGTAGACCCATTTACATCCAATTGGACGAAAATCTTCAGGTGGTTCTACATATTCCCAGACTTTGTTCTTTTTCATGGAATCCATTTCTGAATCCATACCGGCTGACCATCGCTTCCGTTGCGGACTTGCCATTGCCTGTTTATAGGTCAATGGGTCGTCATCAATACCGTCACCAACGACCATATTGATTTCACCATCCAAGCCATAACGAGATGGTTTCGTAGAAACCCTCTCACTACGACGAGGAGCGGTGACCTTCTGAACAGGAGCTTTAGTAGTAGTTTTCTCAGTTGCTACAACTGAGGGAGTGGGATGTTCCTCTTCTTGAGTAGAAGAAGATGGTACATTTGAAGGAACAGTATCTATGAGCATTTCCTCTAATACAATTTCACTTTTCGGTTTGTTGTCTTTCATATAGTTATCTTCAAGGAAAGTTGCATTTGTAGAGACAAACACTTTGTTATCCTTGTGACTATAGAATAGTCCACCCCTAGTCTCTTTAGAATTTCTGACAAACATGCAAACCTCAGTTCGCGATTCCAGTTTGCCTTCTTTCTTTCTTAAGACGTGAGCAGGGCACCCCCAAATCCTATAATGGCGCAAACTAGGTGTGCGACCATTCCATAGTTCGACGGGTGTCTTAGGGATTGCTTTAGATGGAACAACATTTAAAATGTCGTTTGCCATTTGAATAGCATATCCCCAGAAAGACGTAGACAGAGTTGAGTAACTCAGCATAGACCTAACGATTTCTAAGAGAGTGCGATTTCTTCTTTCTGCAACTCCATTCTGCTGTGGAGTGCTTGGGGCAGTATATTGGGATTCAATTCCAAGTTCAATTAAATGATCTTTGAACTGCATATCCATATATTCTCCACCCCTATCAGTTCGCAAGATGTTTAATGTTTTACCTAATTGGTTTTGAGCCAAAGCAAGAAATTCCTGAAACTTTTCAAACGTTTCAGATTTCTTTTGCATTAGGTAAAGAAAACTATATCTAGAGAAATCGTCAATGAAAGTGACGAAATACTCATAACCTCCTCTGGCTTTTAAATTCAGCGGTCCGCAAACATCTGAATGTACTAACCCTAGGGGTTCTTTGGCACGCTCTCCCTTTGCAGAGAAAGAACGTTTGGTCATTTTTCCTTCTAGGCAAGACTCGCAGACTGGCAATTCTCCTAAGACGACATTTTTCAATGGACCGTCTTTGGTTAGCCTATTGAGTCTATCAAAACCTATATGACCTAAACGTAAATGCCATAGATAAGTTTGATCATCATTATCAATCTCTTTTCTCTTAAGGCTTCTAGGTTTAGCTACATTGAAAAGTTCAGTATTTAGTGAGATTTGAGTATCAGGTCTTAAAACATAAAGCCCTCGTTCCATGTTTGCAACACATACGAGAAATTGAACAATTTGAACTCGAAAAATTCAATATATAAAATTGTGTCTGTAAACATGAAACACTAATCAAGTTTCTACAAAAATTAGGAATATATAAAACATTCTCTAAAAGTAAAAACTTCTTAGAATTAAACTTGATTCGGGCTGTTCCTCTTGCTTTAACTGATACCAACTCGCCATTTCCAACTTTAAGCTTTAACTCATCAGGGTGAAGATTCTCCCAAGTTTCAAGCAACTCGTAATGAAGGACATACATGGTTAGTAGATCCAGAATCAACAATCCAGGAGGATTTGTCGTTCTCTAAAACACATGATTCAAATACAAAAGCATCACCTTCGTTTGAATTGTCTAGAAGCCTGGGACATTGTTCTTCTTTATGTCCCTTTCCATTACAATTCGCACATAGAACATGATGTCTGATAATTGTACTTGAAGAAGCAGCTTTGTTAGAGCCCTCATGCTTAATCTTCTTCCTCTGATTAAAGCTTGCAATGCTAGGAGGTCTCATTGCAATCAGATCCCGCTCATGGGCCCTCAACTCAGACTCGAGTTTGTCCATGTCGGAGGAGTTAGGATTGTTCAATAAATAATATAGAACAAAACTGTTATACTCCTGAGGAAGACTATAAAGTATGAGTTTTACCCATTGTTCCTTTGATAAATCAATTCCTAGTAGATTTGCCTTTTGGAATTTCAGATTCATCAACAATAGGTGCGAGTTAATGCAACTACCAGGATGCATTTTCACACTATTGAGTTCTTTTGCAAAGATACTAACTAGGAGTGGATCGGGATGAGGGTTATTCATATTGGCACTACAACATATCAATAAACAGAAGTAAGGTTTTGGTTCTATAAATTCATACACAGGTTCAGAAAACAAATGATCACATATGTTATAAAAATACTAAATCTAACATAGTTTATTTTCCAAGGTTTCCAACAAACTGATACAGTGTCCCGTTTAGGCGAGAGTCAAAGCATCATCCATTGAATAGAGTTGTCAATTCATCTAAAATGTCAAACATTCTAGCAACCTTTTATTCGATCAAGATTGGAATTCAGCGTTGTCCCGTTTAGGCGAGAGTCAAGGTAATTCTATCTTATGAGCTTCTACCATTGTTTCGCATTCTTATAAGTCTTACATAGTCGCCACCATTAGGGTGGTCATGAACCATATAAATAAACCTATAAGAATACTTATCTTTCGAGATTAAACGGCGCTAACTTGCTAATGAACGTTCCTCCATTAGGGAGGATTACTCACTAAAACAATAGCTATGTAAAACCAACAATGGAGATCGAATTTCTCTTGATTAAAGCTCATTATTTAAACATGTATTTTGTTTAATCATTTATATTCCATATCTCAATAATGAAATATTACAAATTAAAGTAAAAACTTTAATTAAATTTCAAAATGGAATAATTTTGAAAAATATCTTATTCAAGTTGTTTAGAAAAATCTAAATACCCAACTTAAAAATATTCCTCAACCAATGACTTAATTAAATATTACCAATTAAGTAGTAACCACTTAATTTAGAAGATATTCCATTTTAAGTTCCCATATTTGGAAAATATCAACTTAAAAAATATCTAAAGAATCTTAATAACCAATTTCCAAAATTCCTCAACTTAATTTATAATAGGAAATTCAAAAATATTCAAATCTAAGTTGATTTGATAGATTTAACTAAATCTCAACTTAAATAGGAACATTTAATGAAATTATAAAATTAAGATTCAGAAAGAATTTATATGGTTATAATTCCATATTTAATTAAAAACAAGAAAAATACATATAGCTTTCCAGAATATAACTATTCAAACTATGTTTTTCATAAATTAATTTCAAGGAAGAATGAAATTAATTATGTTGCTAATCAATTTTTTATTAGGTCAAACTAATATCATTAACCTACCACAGTTATCCAAATCAGGCAAATGGGCCTTCACAATTGGGGTTGTTCATACATTATATACACATAAGCCATAGGTTTAGATAATCTCAAACCTATAATACTAGGAACAGGAAGTTTTGTTAAGTCCATTGAATAGACTTACTAACGAAAATTTCCTTTCTTGTCCTTGTAATAGAAAACTTTTGGTTGTTCCACATGAATGGTTTTAACCATAGTTTTCTTGGCTTTTCTTCAAGTTTCTTATTCTGATAATCCATTACTTGTTTAAACTAACAATGGATTTTAATCACAAGTGTCTTCCAAGTCATAACAGGGTGAGTTCCTTGAAACTCTCCCACTACGACAAAGTACCGTGAATTTTGTCTAAGAATACTAAATGGTATTGTCCTCTTCAGTTGTGTCAAAACGACAGAGGCAGTGGGATCATCTTATGCAGAATAAGATGATTGAACACTTTTGGAATCAAGAAAAATATCTCCTTTATTTGCTACTTTGTTTTCAGACTTAGTCATTTTCTAAGAAAAGTAGTATTTGTTAAAACAAAACACTTTCTTATCTAATGACTATGAGATGGTCCACCCCTAATCACTTAGAATAGCTAACAAACATGCAAACCTTAGTTAACAGTTCTAGCTTTTCTTAAGATTACGATTAGGTCATCCATGAATTTAGTAATGGTTTAGACTAAGTACACAACCATTCCATCATTCTGAAATTTTCCTATATCCCTAGAAGGACTTAGGCAACGACTAGTAACTAATCATCAATATGCAAATCGAATTGCTGGGAAGGTAAGTTTGGATATAATTCAAAAATCAACTTAATGATCTTTGAACTGCATATGTACCAAATATTTCTCCACCCCTATCAGTTCGCAAGATCTTTAACCACTTACCTTAATGGTTTTCCACCATTGCTAGAAATTCATGAAATTTTTCAAACATTTCAAATTTAAGTGCTTAAGGTAAAATCTATAGTGATCGTTTTAAGAATATAACGAAAAACTCATATCCACCCCTGAATGTACATCCATCTGCGAATGAGATGATTATACTTTCAGTGGACATAGGCATGTTGACTCTTTGCAGAGAATGATCTTGTCAAAACCACTATGAACAAGATCCAAATGCCATAGATACTAAAATGTGGTTGTGTCTTTTGATGACTTTGGTTTAGTTACATTAAAGAGTTCTTAGAATAGTGTAAGTGGATCCTGGTCACAGAATACTAAACTCATATCCATACTTTAACATACAGTTTGAATCCATTAATAGAAAAATGGATATTAAACACTTGTGAAAATGTAACTATATTGTATTCTGGAAATAGAAATATAAAATTTCTATTTGGAATCCAAATTTCAAAGTCAAAGACTTAAATTTATACCAAATATACATGAGTAATTCTTCTTTTTGGACCACCACTACTAATCTAACTCTAAGTCTTATTTGTTTAAAGTAAGCATATATAAGTAGGAGATTTCTAAGATTGAGGATTTATATCATTTCGGGATAGAATTTTGGGAATATAATCATATGCGCCATTCAATTTCTTAAGAGAAAGTAGAATGACATTATAAGCAAATGATTTATAAACCATTCATCCAATGATATATTATCTAAGCTAATTCGAAATGAATAAGCTAAGAGGAATAAAGGATAATTTTGAATTTAAAATAAGAATCCAACGATGTCCCGGTAGGCGAGAGTCAAAGTTATTCTTATTTATATAATCTTCTTGTTTCATATTGTAAACACTTGTCTAAGGTGTCATCAATTGATGAACAGCTAGATGTTGCATTTTTAATATTTATCTTTCGAGATCTAACACTGTTATGTTTGTCTAATGGATGACAATTCATTAGGATTTGTCCCATTAAAAACAACAAGCTTAGTTAGACCAACAATGAAGATTCGAAATTAAACTACAATTAATAACAGAAAACATAGTTCAATATAAATTCACACACAATTCAGAAATTATCAAGCATTTAGCAAATAACAAAGACATGTGAAAAATACAAAACAGACACATCTTAAATAATTTCTAAGATTTCCAATAAACTGATACAGTGTCCTGGTAGGCGAGAATCAAAGTATCATTCATTGAATAGAGTTGTCAGCTCATCTAAAATGGAAACCATTCTAGCAACCTTTCATTCGATCAAAATAAGAATCCAGCGTTGTCCCGGTAGGCGAGAGTCAAGGTTATTCTTATTTTATGAGCTTCTACCATTGTTTCATACTTTGTAAATTTATCTCTAAGTAGTCACCGTAAGGGAGAGTCTAATAGAGACGAAAACTTACAAAATACTTATCATAAGAGATCTTACGGTGTTAAATGCTTTCAACGAATAACCATCCATAAGGGGGACGAAGTCTAGCGTCTCGAGGTTATATTGAAAATATTTAACTATTGTAAGACCAACAATGGAGATCGAATATCCTTATAACTAAAAGCTAATTATTTTAAAGAGTTATATTTTCTTTATTACTTATTTTAATCTATTTATTTTAATATATATTTATTTAATTAAAATTACCAATTTAGAATAAAATCCTAAATATAAATTTTAATTTAATATTTATAAAATTATACTTAGATGGATATGAAAAAAATAAAATGAATTATTTTCCATCTTAGTAATAGTTTCCAATAAATAATTAGAAAATTATTTAATTTAAGTTGTTTCAAAATTAATTTAAATTAATTTACAAATCAAATTTAATTTTCTATAAATATATAATGCATTTCAAAAAATTAAAGTATATAAGAATAAAATTTTCAAAAATGCAATAAAATAAAATAAAACAAATCTTGAAAAAATTATTCTAATTTATGTTGGTCCAAAATTAATTTTCAACAAAAATATAATTTTCCTATTTAATTAAATATTAAGAAAAATTTCAAATATTTAAGTATCATGATGAAAATCAACTTAAATATTAATTTTCTTTTTAATTAAATACATTAGAAAAATACTTCAAGCAAAACAGATAATATCTATCTAGACTTTCATTGACTAATTGATTCTTTTTCTAATTATAATATATTTTAGTTCATTTATTTTAATTAATCATTAAATGAAAAATATAATGATTTAAGGTGATCCAAAATTAAAATAAATAATTTTCAACTTTAATCTATTTTTCAAATAAAATTTGAAATTTCTCTGCATTTAAATAAAAAATGTAATTTTGAAAATAAAAAAAAATGATTAATAAAATAAAATAAAATATATTTTCAAAATTATTCAAATTTAAGTTGTTCTAAAATTAAAATTTGCAACTTAAAATAATTTTCTATTTAATTAAATATTATGAAAATAATAATATTTAAGTATCAAAATGAAATCAACTTAAATATTTAATTTTCAATTTAATTAAATGTATTAAATAAAAGAATTAAATAATCAAGTATAAAAGAAACTAAATTATTAATTCTAATTTAATACTAGGAAAAATATTCTATAATTTAGTTGGTCCAAAATTAATTAAAATAAATAATTAATTTTCAACTTAAAATATTTTCCTATTTGAATTTTAGAAAATATAATTAGTACTAGAAATAACTATCTAGAATATATATCATTAACTAAGTATTTTTCTAAAATGAACTTTAAAATATTAAATGAAAAATAAATTTCATATATTTTAAAAGTTAATTATGTTGCTAATTCAGTTTTAATTAGATTAGACTAATATAATTAACCTAATACAATTATTTAAATAAGGCAAATGGGCCTTCACAATTGGGGTGGTTCATGTGAGGGAGAGCTGGGTTCAGTATGTCGTATTCACTGCTATTGGCCCCATAACTCTCACACAAGGCCCAAAGGAGATGAATTTAACATTTAAATAAACAATTGTTATTCATTGAATAAGCCCAATTCTAATTGGGCTTAAATAAAATTACTTATGTGAAATTTTATTTTAGCAACCTAGTCCATTTACTTAGTAAAACTTAAATGGGCTTCCTATAGGCTCACACAGGTCAAATGATTTAGATGGGCCCTATCATGTTACTAGGTTTATACAGATGAAAGAAGTACAAAATTTACCTGTTACAAATTATTTATAAGATCTATTGACAATTGGACTATGATTAAAATCAGATCATTGGATCTGTCAACAAGTTAATCATAGCAATTTAGATCAAATGAATAATAGGTTTGTTAAAAAAAGTTTTGAATAAACAATATAAATAAACAAACAATGTCCATGTAACAGATGTGAAATAAGATATTAATATAATTAAATTATTATTTTAAACTAACCAACTAAATTTTGAAAAATTTAGGGTTGTTAAAACCAACTTTAAAAATGTCATCAAAATTTAAAATTCAAAAAAAATGAAACTAATTTAAAATATCAAGGTTTATTTTGTATTATTTTTATCAAATTAAATTAAATGACAAATAAGATGAATGATTTGAAAAAAAAAATATCTTCAATATCATCTTCTAATCTTATAATTTAATAAAATTAAAATAATAAAATAAACCAATTTTAAAATAGATATGGTTAGATTATTATTATTTTGAGAATAAAAATAATAAATAAATAATAATTTTTCTAATTATATGTCAAAATATCTCAAATTACGCATTATTCAAATTTCTACAAAAATATCTAAGTTATTTAAATATTTAAAATGTAATTTATAAATTTCAATAAGTAAAATGATATAAAATAGTAAAATATCATTTTTAAACTTATAATTTATAAACAATTAAATATTTAACAAAATAACAAATTTTTGAATTTGAAAATATTTTGGTAGAATATCTATAAAAATATCTAGGTTAATTTCAAATTTATTAATTATTTAATTTTTCATATAAGATAATTTTAATATAATATTTCAAATAAAAAAAATAAAGTTATCTTTTAATTTAAAATATGTTAAATATTAAAATATCTGATCTTATAATTATATAATATTAAATAAATTAACAAATTTTTAAATCTGACCATAATTTAAAAAATAAAATAATCAATTTTTAAATTTAAACCTCAAAATATCAAAATTAATAATAATATATTGAAAAAATAAATATTATTAATTTAAAAAAATGATATTTAAGTTTAAATATATTAAAAATAATATTTTATTTTAATATTGGGGTTTGAAAATTTGAAAAATCCGAAATTGGGAAAAAATTCCACAAAAAACAGATTTTTGGGTGAAAAAATCGTTGTTGCCCAGGATGGCTGCACGTGCAGCCCCAGGAGGCTGCAAATGGGCTCAGGCGCGCGCACAAGAAGGGGTGAAGCCGAGGAAACTCGGCATCTGCAACCTCCCTGACCGAGAAACCTCGGTCAGCTGCAGGGTCCTCAGCGCGCGACGTGATGTCCTAAGGAGGTGCGAGCGGGCGAGTTCAGACAAGGAATTGTCTGAAGCATGCGCGCGGAATGAGCCCCTTGTCCGAGTGCCTGGTGCACCGATGCACCCACTCGACAACCATGCATCCAAAACTTCCAAAATTCATCACTTCCTCAATTTTTATTGAAATCGAGTTCCGTAAAAAACAAAATTACTTAATTTTTCACAAGGAATCCAAATAAAATATTTTCAAAAACAGGAAAAATATTTTTCATGGAAAAATTTTGTACAACACATACATTCATCACATAACACATAAACCAACATTAAACCATCCAAATCAACACAAGTTTTTCATGAAATTATATCATTACCATGGCTTTGAGGCCAGTTGTTGGAATTATTTTATCAGGATCTAGATTTACTAACAAGTATGTTTCATTAACATCCTAATATGAATTTCTAAAACAATGAAATAAACACATAAGGGTTTAAGAAAACCTTACATTGGGTGCAGCGGAATATAATGACTCCTTCCGTTCAGATCTCTAGCCCTTGATTCCTTTCTGTAGCAGAGCATTATCAAGATCTGAACCTGGATCTCTTTCTCTCCTTCCTTGAGCCCGATTCTCCTTCTTATTGATTGGATTCTTCACAGTCTTCCACACTATGATTGAGATACCACTTGATGTGTCTGGGTACTCACTCTATCACTCAAGGGTATGAAAAATTGAAGAAGAAAAGAGGAAAGATGGTTTCGGCCTAAGGAATAGAATAGGAGGCTCAATTTTCTGAAGACAAGAATTTTCATCAAACTGTTAAGTGTGAGCCATCACTATCTATTTATAGGTAACCACTAGGTTTAGGTTACATTTATTTGGTATTAAAATAATGAAAAAAATAAATGGTAAATTGCATTACAAGTGGCCGACCATGTGTATTGGATTGGGCCACACTTTGAAATTTTGTCATTTTGTCATTTTTCCATCCTATTTTCTCAAAAACGCCAATTTTCTAATTTAACCACTTAAATGCCAATTCCAATTATTTAATAACTAAAATTAATTAGTAAATAATATTGTCATTTAATATATTTATTAATTAGACTAATAAAGTCTCTTAATTAATAAATAAAACCTAGAATCTCTTTTCTTCACAATTTTGCCCTTGCTTAGTGAAAATTCATAAACTAGACATAGTCTAATTTTAGAATTATAATTGATTAATCAAAATCAATTAACTGAGTCTTACAAGCAGTATGGTCTCAACTAGTATGAGGACCATGGGCCTATATAACCGAGCTTCCAATAAGCAGATCAAGAATTTACAAAGTAAATCCACTGACTTATTAATTTTCTTATTGCATCCACTCATAGAACTCGGAATTGCACTCTCAGTCATATAGAACCTATTACAATCTAATTTGTTTTGTTATCAATAAAAGATTAGAAATCATTTATGTTTACATGTTGTTTTCATATTTATGGTTTAAAATATATGTGTATATATATAAAATCTGTTAAGTCCAAAACATATAGTCATTCACAATTACAGTGATGTCAACACAATGGAATGTGATTGTGATTATATGATTCAAAAGACTAAGTCCCTGTTTCATCAGTGCATTGGATTTACACTGATGTGATAATCAGCGATAAAGTGTACTTACACTTTGCATAAGTGTTATGTTCTTTCCAGAACATTGGCAAAGTATACTAGCTTCGAATGTATGGAGTATACATTGGACTGGACCGATATTGATCTTGGTTAAGATATTATAATACTTACCGTTGTATCTTTCCAAGTCAATATCACTAGTTGATCTTAGATCAAAAGATCTTAATCCTGATATGCTTAGGCTCAATCTCAGGAGTGCTATTCATGTTCTTTGATTTGTTAGTTAACCCTACTTTTGGGTCAGGGTGATACGAATATTTTGGGAACATGATAGTATGATTGAGTGGGAGCGCTAAACATAAATATGGAATCTATAGCTTCTATAGGTATTTAGAAGTTAAGTGATGATTTCCTTCGAGCTTAGCTAAATAGTTTTAAATGGAAGAGCTCTTGTTTAAGTGATTATATTTTAGTTCACTAAAACATCATTTACAAGTAGCTAAGTATTTTAAGGATCAAAATACATTAAGGGGTGAAACGGAAAATTTGTCCCTACTCGGTGTAAATCATCTATATAGAGGATCTTTGATCATTGAGATTATAACGATGGTTAAATGTGATAGCGTATCTATATGGTGGAACATATAGAGCGTTCTATATGACTAAGAGTGCAATTTCAAGTTCTAAGAGTGGATGCGACAAGGAATTAATAAGTTATGGAATTTACTTGGTAAATTCTGTTCAGCTTATTGGAAGCTCAATAATATAGGCCCATGGTCCCCATTCTAGTTGAGACCATACTACTTGTAAGACTCAGATAATTGATTTTAATTAATCAATTATAATTCTAAAATTAGACTATGTCTAGTTTATAAATTTTCACTAAGCAAGGGCAAAATTGTGAAGAAAAGAGATTCTAGGTTTTATTTATTAATTAAGAGACTCTATATGTCTAATTAATAATTATATTAAATGACAATATTATTTAATAATTTATTTTAGTTATTAAATAATTAGTTTTGGCATTTGAATGGTTAGAATTGGAAAATTGGCGTTTTTGAGAAAATAGAAATGAAAATTGTCAAAATTGCAAAATACCAAGTGGGGCCCATTAACTCTATGGCCGGCCACTTGATAGGCTTTTTCCAACTATTATTTTCATTATTTTAATGCCAAGTAATTGCTAACCTAAACCTAATGGTTACCTATAAATTGATAGTGATGGCTCACACTTAATAAGAGATTGAAAATTAGAAATTTTTACCTTCAGAAAAATTGAGTCACTCACTATCCTTCTATAGCCGACCTCTCTCTCTCTCTCTCTTTTGTTCTTCAAATTTTTGGAAACCTTGATTGATAGAGTGAGTGCCCACACACATCAAGTGGTATCTCAATCATAGTCTGGAAGATTGTGAAGAATCCAAACTGAAGAGAAGGGCATTCAGACTCAGATCTTGGTGATACTCTGCTACAGAAAGGATACAAGGGTTAGAGATCAGAGTGGAAGGAGACATATTATTCTGCTGCACCCAATTTAAGGTTTCCTAAACTTTATATGTGTTTATTATCGTTTTAGAAGTTCATATTTAGGATGTTAAACAACATACTTGTTAGTAAATCTAAGATCCTGGTAAAATAAATCCAACAACTGGCCTCAAAGCCATGGTAATTGATTTGCTTTCAAGAAATTTGGACTTAAAACGATTTGTGTGTGATTTTGATGGTTTCATGTTGATCTGTGTGTTATATGATGATTGATTGATGCTTGTGAAATTTTATGAGTAATAATTGAATTTTCGTTTCTGAAGTTATTTTTGTTGGATAGTTTGGAAAAAATTAAGCAATTCACTTTTTTACAAAACTTAATTTCGATTTTATTTGAATTAGTTATGACTTTTGAAGTGTTGAAAAAGGATAGGTTGATCACCCTCCAACAACGTGCACGAATGACCCATTCCCTCGGTTAGGTGCGTCTTCGGACAAGCTGATGTCCGAGGAACACACCCAGGGATGTCTGAATCCCTCTCTGCGCGAGCGAAAATCATGCCAGGAGTCTCTGGCGCCGAGTTTTCTCGGTTAGTCACCTAGTGGCGCGCGCGGACGAGTATGCAACTGCATACCATCCATACAGCTCACATTTTTTTCGATTTTCTTCAATTTTTCATGTTGTTTCATGGAATTAACTTCGGATTTTTTGTGTAGTTTTGTATTTTTATTTTTACTTTTCATATTTCAAATCTAATTATCAGGATTAAACTAATTAGATTTTTTAAAATTAATTTAAGATATTAGTGTAATTTGAACTTGAAAATAAGTAAATATCTATCTTTTTTGCTTAATTATCTATCTTATTTTTTTTGAATAAAAGATGACGATTTTATTAATGCATTTCTTGCTCAATTACATCAAAGATGTTACTCAGAATGGAGGAAACCGAATAACTACAATCAGCATGTAACCATGAAACTCGAGCAAAAGCATGAGCAACACGATTAGCAGATCGTTTAACAAAACGAAAATTAACATTATTCAAGTTGGAAAGAAGAGATTTGCACTCCTCGATACAACTACCAAACGAAGAAGCCATAGTTATGGAACTCCGGAGAGCTTGGACAGTAACAAGACTATCCATCTCCACTGTGACGTTGGAGATATTTAAATTCTTTATCCAACTTAGAGCTTCTTTCACTCCTAACGCCTCAGCATAACCAGGATCAACCCTTCCTTGCCAAGAGCCGGTTCTAGCATGGATGAAACAACTGGTAGTGTCTCGAAGCACCCACCCAAAACCAAATCGGTTCTTATCCTCAAACGTAGCAGCATCCACATTAATCTTGAAATAACCAACATGAGGGGCACACCAGTGCTCATCTCCTTCTCCAATTTCAATCGATGAAGAGAAGGGTGAAAAACTTTTTCCTTGAGCACAAAACCATTGTTCAAGATCATTTTTTGCTAACGCCACAACATTCTTGACCAAACTAGACTTGCCATTCCATACCTTGTTGTTTCTTTCTTCCCAAATTGCCCAACATAGCATGGCACCCAAACGTTTATCGTTGTTGTTCCATCGGTGAAATTGTTGCTGAAACCAGTCCCCAAAAGAACTGTCACCGATGCTACTGGTAAGCAGCCGCAAACGAACAGCCTACAATGCAGTGGGTTGTTGACTCCGGCATACGATCACACTTGGGGCAAGATGATGCAATGGGTACATGTCGTTGAATGAGTTGCACTCTAGTAGGAAGACAATTGGATATAGCTCTCCAAACCATTTCCTTCACCTTTTGGGGCACCTTTAATTTCCAAAAATCAGTCCAAAAAGCCAAAGTAGTCATGGAAACAAGAGGAGGCTGCAAGTGTTGAATCAAATTGTATGCTGATTTTACTGTAAAGGCACCCGAAGTCTCTTTATTCCAATACCAAGTGTCCACCGAATTGGAAGAAGAAATAGGAATAGAAAGTATTAAATCCTTGTCTCTATCATTGAACAAGTCAGAAACAATTTCAGCATCCCAATTTTTTCCATCCATAGTCATTAAGCACTTCACTTGTTTGTCACAAAGGCTAGGATGAGAAGAAGTGATGAAAGGGTTATCAATATCTGGAAGCCAAGGGTCCCTAGTAATAGAAATATTCTCCCCCGAACCCACAAGTAAACTCCCACCTTTGATAATTAAATCCTTAGCTTCAAGAATGCTTTTCCAAACATAGCTAGGATTATTTCCCAATTCAACACTACTAAAAGAACCACGAGGATAGTATTTAGCTTTAAAAAGCTTACCAACAAGAGAGTTCGTCATTGTATGCAGTCTCCACGCTTGTTTGCCAAGAAGAGCTATATTGAAATCATGAAGATGACGAAAACCCATACCTCCCTAATTCTTTGCTTCACACATTCGATCCCACTTCATCCAATGTATACCCGATTTATTCTTCGATGAAGCTCTCCACCAAAACTTACACATCAGTTGCTCTAAGTCTTCACAGATTCCTTTTGGAATTAAAAACACACTCACAGCATAGTTTGGAAGAGATTGGGCAACCGATTTGATAAGCACTTCTTTTCCTGCTCGAGACAAAAACTTGCTATCCCAACTTTCAACTCTTTTCCTCATCTTATCTTTAAGGAAACCCAACACCGCATTTTTATTGTGTTTCATAATGTTAGGCAACCCCAGATAAAAGCCATCATCCCCAGCTTCAGGCATCCCCATAATAGAACAAATACTGTCCCGAGTAGCTAAGTTTGTATTCTTGCTGAAGAAAATGGACGATTTTTGACGATTCACCTTCTGACCAGAAGCAAGTTCGTAACTCTGAAGAAGTTTCATAATCCTTTGTGCTTCACTTTCTAGCGCCCGACAATAAAGGTAGCTATCATCGGCAAAGAACATATGAGTGATGTTGGGGGCTCCTCGAGCAACTTGACAGCCTTTAATCCACCCTTTGTTTTCATAATTTCGAATGAGAGAAGAGAGACCCTCAGCACAAATAATGAAAAGATAAGGCAATAAAGGATCACCTTGACGAATTCCCCGAGATGGAATAATAGGGCCCAACTGTTGACCACCCGAAATGATCCAGTATCTAACAGAAACAACCAAAGCCATAATCAACTGCACACATCTTGGATGAAACCCCAGCTTCAAGAGCAACACTTCCAGGAAAGATCATTCAACTCGATCATAGGCCTTACTCATGTCTAACTTCAAAGCCATTTGACCCACCTTGCCCTTATTCTTTCTTTTGAGATAGTGCATGATCTCAAAAGACACCAAAATGTTATCAGTGATAAGTCTACCAGGGACAAAAGCACTGTGATTCTCAGAGATAATATAATTTAAGAAGAGCTTGAGTCTATTAGCCATTACCTTAGAGATGACCTTATAAACCACATTACAGAGTGCAATTGGGCGAAGATCACCCATCCTTTCCGGATTCTTCTTCTTTGGAATGAGCAACAGATTAGTATTGTTCAAAGCTTCAGGAACAGAGGCGGATACAAATAATTCTCGTACAAGCTGAACCACGTCCGAACCCACTATATCCCAACACTTCTAAAAAAAAACCCGGAGTCATACCATCGAGACCAGGAGACTTGTCAGGATGCATCTGGAAAAGAGCCTTTCTTACTTCTTCATTAGTAACCGGAGCCAACAAATCAGTATTCATTTCTGAAGTAATAGCAAGAGCAATACCATCAAGAATATCAGTATGAAGACTACCCGAAGTAGAAAATAACTCAGTGTAGAAACTGACCATATGATCACCCAAACCCGACTCCCAATCAAGCCAGCTCCCATTGTCATCTTGAAGCTTATGAATCGTATTTTGGTGTTTACGAGCACTCGCTGAAGCATGGAAATACTTACTATTCCTATCTCCTTCTTTGAGCCAAAGTTGCTTGGAGCGTTGCTTTCAAAACACTTCCCTTTTAGTAAGCACTTCAAAAAGATCTTTTTCCGCTTTGAGATGGGCCTCGACAGACACTTCATCATTCTTCCCTTTTAGTCTTCGAATCAAGCTCTTACATTCAGAGATTTGTTGACGAAAATTCCCAGTTATCTCCTTTCCCCAAGTAGCCAGAACCTCGCCATACTTAGAAATTTTTGAGCTGAGAGGGGAAGTATCATACTAACGCCAACAATCACTAACAACTTGCAGACAATAAGGTTCTCTCAACCAAGCATTCTCAAACCGAAAATGTTTCACCCCATTAAATATATTTCGAATAATAGGGTCTAAAAAAATTGGACAATGGTCTGACGAGGATGCATGAAGATTAAATAATTTGGCAGTCAGAAAATAATTAAGCCAAGAAAGAGAAGCCAATGCTCTATCAAGTCTTACCTCAGTCCAATTAGAAGTACCCCGTCCTCTCTCCCGCGTGAAAGGGTGACCATGAAGCTCCATGTCAACAAGATTGCACTCCGAAAGAACTTGACAAAATCCCTGGATCAGTCTCTCAGGGTAAGGCCGACCCCCATTTTTATCACTATGACTAGTGACATTGTTGAGATCTCCAATAAATACGAACGGCCAAAGAGCATCTGCATATTGGTGACGAATAAGACCCCAAGTGTTCTCTCTTTGGCTTCTATTTTCTTCACCATAAACGCCAATAAGTCTCCAAGTAGGCATATTTGGAATATGAGTGAGAATATTGATATGTTTGTCAGAAAAATCAATAATCTCGCCCTCTTTCTTATATTTCCATAACATGGCAAGTCCACCAATGTGCCCACGAGCCTCCACCACAAATAAACCCTCATAGCCCAAAGATACTTGGACCCTTTCAAGAATAGCTTTTCCACATAATGTTTCACAAAGAAAAACAAACTTAGGCTTCTTTTGGACAACAATATCCTTAAGGAACTGTATGGCCCGAGGGTTCCCAAGCCCCCGGCAGTTCCAACTCAGGTACTCATGATTCGTGGCGAGCCTGCATACCCAGACCCGCCCCAAACAGGTTTTTTGGTACACCTTCTTCTCCATTTTCAGAAATACCATTTTTAGAAATACCATTTAAATTCTGGCCCAAATTCCCTAGCCCAGCCGAGCCCAATCTTTTCCTTTTTAATTCTTGTACAGTCAGCTCCTCTCTCCTCAAAGCCTGCGTGTCACCCTCTCCATCATGGGACATATTGACATCAATATTATACACGGCATTCTCCTCAAATTCAGGGCTTATTTTCTGCACAATTATAGCTTCCTCAATCCCACGATTTTCTCCTCCCCCACGATTTTCTGCACAATTATCTATCTTATTTTTAAATTTTGATTATTTTATCTTATTTTTAAATTTAAGGTCAGATATTAATATATTTTTTAAAAAAATAAATTGACCTTATTTAAATTTTAAAATAAGATTATTATAATCATGATATTTTGAATAGAAATAAGATATTATGCTAACTTTTAAATTTTGTTATTTTTTATTTAAATTAAATTATAAAATCAGAAAAAGGATATTAAATTATCATTTTATTTTATTGAATATTTAATTTATAAAATAATATGAAATTTAAAAGATAGTTAGCATTTTCTTTGAAAAGATATTTAGGTTAGTTGAAACCTAATTTTTTAAAATTGTAGGTTTTAATTTTAAATTTTTTTTAAAACCAAAAATTATTTTTTATTATTTTTTCGTTTTTTTAATAAATTAATTAATTTAAAATTAAATAAATCCTACATCCAACTATCCAATTCTACTTGTTGCAAGAGTATGTGTTTTAGCTTGTGTGTAAGTTTTATAAAACCTATTATTGCTTGATCTAAATTGTCATGGTTAACTTGTTGACAGATCCAATGATCTGATTTCAAGTAAATAATTTGTAACAGGTAAATTTTACATTCTTCTTTCATCTGTGCATGACCTAGTAACATGATAGGATCCATCCAAATCTGTGTGCTTGTGTGAGCCTATATGTTTACTTTATGTTTAGATGCATATAGGTTGTTCATTTAATTTTTAATTAAGATGAACTAGGTTGCTAAATAAAATGTCACACCATGATAGATTTTATTTAGGCCCATTTAGTATTTGGGCATATTCAATTAATAACAGTTGTTCATTTTAAGATTAAATTCCTCTCTTTTGGACTTTGTGTGAGAGTTGGGGGGCCAATAGCAGTGGGTACGACATACTGGACCCAGCCCTCCCTCACATGAACTACCCCAACTGTGAAGGCCCATTTGCCTGATTTGGATAACTGTACTAGGTTAATTAAATTAGTTTAACCTAATAAAATTGATTAGCAACATAATTAATTTCAAAGTAAATGGAATTATTTTTCATTCGTACATTTTGAAATTAATTTAAGAAAAACACACTTAGTTTAATGAAATTATTTCTAGATAAACTATATGTATTTTTCTTGTATTTAATTAAATAAAGAATTATAACTAATAAGATTCTTTCTAAAGCTTATTTTAATTATTTCATTAAATATTCCTATTTAAGTTGTAAATTAGTTATTTCTAACTAATTATTTTTATCAACTTAAATTTGAATATCTTTTGAATTTAAAATTAAGTTGAGGAATTCTAGGAATTGGTTATTGAAGATTCTTAAGATATTTTTTAAGTTGATTTTTTTTTAAATTTGGATCAACTTAAAATGGAATATATTTTTTTTTAAATTAGGTGGTTACAACTTAATTTTGATATTTAATTAAATTTTATTTGAAAAATATTTAAGTTAGATATTTTAGATTTTTTCTATAACAACTTAAATTAGATTTTTTTTTCAAATTTTAGAAAAACACTTAGTTAATTGAAATATATTATAGATAGTTATTTCTAGTACTAGTTATTTTTTCTAATATTAAAATAGGAAAATATTTTACATTGAAAATTAATTATTTATTTTAATTAATTTTGGATCAAGGATATTTTCCTAGTATTAAATTAGAATTAATAATTAAGTTTCATCTATACTAAATTATTTATTTCTTGAATTTAATACATTTAATTAAATTGAAAATTAAATATCTAAGTTGATTTTCATCATGATACTTAAATATTATTATTTTCATGATATTTAATTAAATTGAAAATTATTTTAAGTTTGAATTTTTTTTTTAAATTTTATAACAACTTAAATTTGGATAATTTTCAAAATATATATATTATTTTATTTTATTAATTATCATTTTCGAAATTGCATTATGCAAGATATTTTCGAATTTTTTTTAAAAAATAGATAAAAGTTGAAAATTAATTATATATTTTAATTAATTTTGGTCCAACTTAAATCAATGATTTTTTCATTTAATGATTAATTTAAAAATAAATGAACTAAAATATATTATAATTAGAAAATGGATCAATTAGTCAATGAAAGTGTAGATAGATATTATCTGTTTCTACTTGAAGTATTTTTCTAGTAGTGTTTAATTAAATAGAAAATTAATATTTAAGTTGATTTTCATAATAATACTTAAATATTTGAATTTTTCTTTATATTTAATTAAATAGGAAAATTATATTTTAGTTGAAAATTAATTTTTATTAATTAATTTTGGACCAACATAAAATTAGAATAATTTTCAGGATTTATTTTTATTTTAGAGCTTTTCTAAAATTGTATTATCATATACTTTAATTTTTTGAAATGCAATATATAATTATATAAAATTAAATTTGAGTTGAAAATTAATTTAAATTAATACAACTTAAATTGAATAATTTTCTTAATATTTATTGAAAAATTATTACTAAGATGGAAATAATTCATTTTATTTTCATATCCATCTAAGTATAATTTTATAAATATTAAATTCAATTTTATTTAGAAATTTATTCTAAATTGGAAATTTTAATTAAATAAATATATATTTAAAATAGATAGATTAAAATAAATATTAGAAGAAAATACATTTTAAATAATGAGCTTTATTATTATTATTGGGATATTCGATCTCCATTGTTGGTTTTACATAGTTATTATTTTAGTGAGTAATCCTCCCTAATGGAGGAGCGTTCATTAGCAATTTAACGCCGTAGAATCTCGAAAGATAAGTACCTTTTGTAAGTGTTTATTTTAGTATGAATCACCCTAATGGTGGCGACTTTAATAGGGCTTACAAAAGTATGAAACAATGGTGGAAGCTCATAAGATAGAATAGCCTTGACTCTCGCCTAAACGGGATAACGCTGGATTCTCATCTTGATCGAATAAAAGGTTGCTAGAATGTTTATCATGTTAGATGAGCTGACAACTCTATTCAATGGATGGTAGCTTTGACTCTCGCCTAAACGGGACATTGATATCAGTTTGTTGAAAACCTTGGAAATTATTTAGGATTGAATGTTTTAGTATTTTCACTTGTCATTCCTACTTGCTATGTGCTTGTAATTTCTGAATGAGATTTTGTGTTAAACCTTACTTGATTTCTATTTATTGTTATTTGTAGTATCCAATATGACAATGACCAATCCCATGTTGTCACTGTTAATTGATAATATGCTGAATGGATCTAACTTTCTCAAATGGAGAGAGAATATTAATATTGTTCTCATTAGTGAAAATACCCTGTTTATTCTTAGACAAAAATCACGGTACCTTGTCGTAGTGGGAGTTTTTTCAAAGAACTCACCCTGTTTATGACTTGGAAGACACTTGTGATTAAAATCCATTGTTAGTTTAAACAAGTAATGGATTGTTAGAATAAGAAACTAGGACGAAAAGCCAAAAAAACTATGGTTAAAACCATTCATATGGAACAACCAAAAGTTTTCTATTACAAGGACAAGAAAGGAAATTTTGAAAATAAGTCTATTCAATGGACTTAACAAAACTTCCTGTTCCTAGTATTATAGGTTTGAGATTATCTAAGCCTATGGCTTGTGGCATGCCTAGTATTTACTTACTCTAATGCAAGAAACTTACTTTAGTAAGACGCTGGAGCATTTCTTTTCTAATGGCAATCTATAGAAGCTTCTCGACTTCTAGACATAGATTTTATTTATCTAAGGAAAAGTTTCAACTATTCCAGAAAAGACAAAGCCAATGAAAGAATTCCTTAGGATCATCAGCGAGAGGTCTTAGATATGCTTTTGTATGCCTTATAGACACCTGCTGATGAGTGTAAGTAATGAATAAGTCCAGCTGCTTCAACTCGGATGCTATCTTAGCAAGTTGAATCGGATGGTTGGACAAATGGGTGGAGATAGTCCAAGATGAAGATGAAGCTCGAAATCTTCTTTATAATTTTTTGAATTAATTGTTTTAGTTTCAGAACAATTTGGATTTCAATTATTAGTTTGAGATTTTATTCCCTATTTTTCATATTGTAGCAGACAATTCCTTTAATTTTGGAGAATTTTATAATCAAGTTTTCTATTTTGGAAATAAATTGCATTTATGAATTGAGCTTCATTTACTTTATCTTGTGTATGCCAGTACCAATTATATTTATATGTTTTAATGAATGTATTGTTGGAAATATTTTACCAGGATCTAGATTTACTACCAAGTATGTTTCATTAACATCCTAATATGAATTCTAAAATAATGAAATAAACACATAAGAGTTTAAGAAAACCTTACATTGGGTGCAGCGAAATAATATGACTCCTTCCATTCAGATCTCTAGCCCTTGATTCCTTTCTGTAGCAGAGCATAATCAAGATCTGAATCTGGATCCTCTTCTATCCTTCTTGTTGGTGATTTTCCACAGTCTTACATACTATGATTGAGGTACCACTTGATGTGTGTGGGCACTACTCATTCACTCAAGGGTTTCAAAATTGTAGAGAGGAAAAGAGAGAGAGAGAGAGAGAGAGAGAGAGGGCGGCTTGGCTTTTGTCTGAAGGAAACAATGTTCAAAGTTGTGAGTTTCCTGAAGCCAATACTTTCTATTTATAGAATGGCCTCTAGGTTTAGGTTAGAATTGTGTGGCATTAAAATAATGGAAAAATAAGATGGTAAAAGCCTGTGCATAGTGGGCGGCCCATATAAGGAAATTGGGCCTCACTTTGCAACTTTCACATTTTGTTATTTTCCATTCCTATTTTCTCAAAAATGTCAATTTTCAAATTTAACCATTCAAATGCCAAATCTAATTATTTAATAACTTAAAAATAATTATTAAATAATATTGTCATTTAATATATTTATTAATTTAGACATATAAAATATCTTAATTAATAAATAAACCTATAATCTCTTTTCTTTACAATTTCGCCCTTACTCAGTAAAAATTCATAAAGTAGACATAGTCTAACTTTAGAATTATAATTGATTAATCAAAATCAATTAACTGAGTCTTACAAGCAGTATGGTCTCAACTAGTATGGGGACCATGGGTCTATATAACCGAGCTTCCAATAAGTCGAACCGAATTTACCAAGTAAATTCCCTAACTTATTAATTCCTTATTGAATCCACTCTTAGAACTTTGAATTGCACTCTCAGTCATATAGAACGCTCTATATGTTCCACGATATAGATACTGTTGGGTTTTATGCCCTAAATAAAACTCTATTTCAATGTAATCCAGATTATTCAATATTAATAAAGTAACATAAGTATTTTTCATTCATTTGTGTATGTTTTGGTTCACTTAATCAATTGTTTGTCTATTTGATTTAGAAATTCATCCAAACCCCTTTTCACATACTTGATCATGTTTATTGTGTTGTCAACACAGTGGAAAGTAAACATGACTATGTGAATAAAGTATTCCTAGATTTATCAAAACACTGAGTTTTACTCATATGACAATCTACAACAGAGTTTACTTGCATTTGGAGAAATGTTATGTTCTTTCCAGAACATAGGTTAAAGTAAAACTCAGGTTGGATGCATGGAGTATGCATTGGCATGGACCGATATTGAACTTTGAAATAGATTTTTGAAACTTACCGTAAATATCTATTCAATTCGATATCATAAGTTGATCCTAGATCACATGATCAAAATCCTGATATGGTTAGGCTCAATTTCAAGAGTGTTATTCGTGTTCTTTGATTTGTTAGTTAAGCCTAATTTTTGGTTAGGGCAATACATACATTTTGGGAACACGGTAGTGCGATTGAGTGGGAGCGCTAACATAAATATGGAATCTATAGCTTCTATCTGGCGAATAGTAAGCAAAGGGTGATTTTCTTCGAGCTTAACCAAACGAGATAAATGATTGAGTACTCATTTCACTTAGTTGAAGTATCATTAATACAGGGTTAAGTGTTTTAAGGATAAAATACATTGTAGGGTGTTACGGTAATTTAGTCCCTTTACAGTGTAAATCATCCATATAGAGGATCATTGATCACATTAGGATTATAACAATGGATAACTAATGATGTGTCTATATGGTGGAACATATAGAGCATTCTATATATTGAGAGTGCAATTCTGAGTTCTATGTGTGGATTCAACGAAGAATTAATAAGTCAGTGAATTTAAGTGGTAAATTCTAGATCTTCTTATTGGAATCTCGGATATATAGACCCATGGTCCCCCCACTAGTTGAGATAATATTACTTGTAAGACTCATTTAATTGAGAATTTATCACTTATTAAGGGCAAAATAGTAAATAGAGATTTTGAAGGGCATATTTATTAATTAGAAAACTTTAATTAGTTTCATTATTAATAAAATAAATGACAATATATTATTTGATAATTAATTTTAATTATTAAATAATTAGATTTGACATTTATGTGGTTGAACAAAGGAATTGGCAGTTTTTGACAAAACAGGAAACTATCAGTGCAGGAAAAGGAAAGTTGGAAAAGTGGCAAGCCTTGTTTCCACAATGCCTAGGCCGGCCACTTAAGTTCCCTTTTCCCTTTGATTTTTTCAATATTAAATGTCAATTAATTCAATCATAGCCCTGGGTGGTCTTCTATAAATAGAAGGCAAAGGCTTCAGTATTCAAAAAAACTGATACACAACATTATTCTGACAGAATTTTCTCTCTGAAAATTCTCTCTGAGCTGCCACCCTCTCTCTCTCTATTCCTTCACTATTTCGAAATCTATAAGTGCTAGAGTAGTGCCCACACACATCAAGTAATACCTCAATCATAGTGAGGAAGGCTGTGTAGAATTCAGAAACAACAAAGAAGGACTATCGGGCTCAGATCTTGATTATACTCTGCTACAGAAAGGAATCAAGGGTTAGAGATCTGAGTGGGAGGAGACATATATTCCGCTGCACCCAATGTAAGATTTCTGATACTCTTATGTGTTTAATTTTCTATCGTTTTAGAAGTTCATATTTAGGTTGTTAAATCAACATACTTGTGAGTAGATCTAAGTTCCTGGTAAAATAACTTCCAACAACTGGCACCAGAGCCATGGTAATTGATTTGCTTGCAAGAAATTTAGACTTAAAACGATTTGCTTGTGTTTTGGATGGTATCATGTTGCTTTGTGTGTCATATTGATGTTTGATTGTTGTTTGTGAATTCTGGGAAAAATAGTTATTTTTCTGTCTCTGTAATTATTTTTGTTGGATAGTTTGGAAAATTTTAAGCAATTTACTTTTTTACAGAACTCGATTTCGATTTAATTTGAATTAGTTATGAATTTTTGAAAATTGAAAAAATCGGGGTGATGAGCACCCTCATCACGCGCGCGGAATGGCTGTAAGCAGCCTTCCTGCGCCGTGATTCCTCGGCGTGCACCCCAGATACGAGCGCGGATGTGCATGCATGGCATGCCATCGTACAGTTCATCTTTTTTTTCAATTTTTTCGATTTTTCATGCTATTTCATGGAATTAAATTCCGATTTTTGTGTACAAATTTCAAATCTAATTATCAGAAATAAATTAATTTTATTTTTAAAAATTAATTTTAGATATTAGTGTAATTTGATTTTGAAAATAGGAAAAATCAAGTTTTGCTTATTTTTTTTTTTTTCTTCTTATTTCCTTTAAAATTTGATTATTTTATTTTTTTTTAAGGTCAGATATTAATTTATTTTTGGTAACTTGACCTTAATTAGAATAAGATCAAAATAATCATGATAATTTTAAAAGAGGAAATAAGGTATTTTTGTTAACTTTTAAATTTTGTTATTTTTAATTAAATTAAATTGTAAAACAAGAAAAGGGTATGTATTTACCATTTTCTATTTTATTATTTAATTTATTAAATAACATGAAATTTAAAAGGAAAGTTAGCAATTTAATTTTGAAATGACATTTAGGTTACCAAAACCTAATTTTTCAAAATGGTAGGTTTAATTTTAATTTTTATTTTTCGAAATACATGTTTAAAATTAAATAAATCCTACATCCAACTATCCAAATCTAACCTTGTTGCAGGAGTATGTGTTTTAGATTGTTTGTAAGTTTTCTAAAACCTATTATTGCTTGATCTAAATTGCCTTGGTTAACTTGATGATAGATCCAATGATCTAATTTTAACCAATGGTTCAATTGATGATAGATCAAGTAAATAATTTGTAACAGGTAATTTTTACAAACTTCTTTCATCTGTGTATGACCTAGTAACATGATAGGATCCATCCAAATGTGTATGCCTGTGTGAGCCTATATGTTTAATTTCTGTTATAGATACATATAGGTTGTTGTTGCTAAATAAAATATCATAACTGATAGATTTTATTTAGGCTCATTTAGTAGTGAGCCTATTCAATTAATAACAGTTGTTCATTTTAAGGTTAAATTCCTCTCTTTTGGGCCTTGTGTGAGAGTTGGGAGCCTTAGAAGTGGGTACGACATACTGGACCCAGCCCCCCCTCACATGAACAACCCCAATTGTGAAGGCCCATTTGCTTGATTTGGATAACTGTGCTAGGTTAATTATATTAGTTTGACCTAATAAAAAATTGATTAGCAACATAATTAATTTCATTCTTCCGTGAAATTAATTTAAGAAAAACATAGTTTGAATAGTTATATTCTGGAAAACTATATGTATTTTTCTTGTGTTTAATTAAATATGGAATTATAACCATATAAATTCTTTCTGAATCTTAATTTTATAATTTCATTAAATATTCCTATTTAAGTTGAGATTTAGTTAAATCTATCAAATCAACTTGAATATTTTTGAATTTCTTATTAAAAATTAAGTTGAGAAATTTTAGGAATTGGTTATTAAGATTCTTTAGATATTTTTTAAGTTGATATTTTATAAATATGGGAACTTAAAATGGAATATCTTCTAAATTAAGTGGTTACTATTTAATTGATAATATTTAATTAAGTCATTGATTGAAGAATATTTAAGTTGGGTATTTAGATTTTTCTAAACAACTTAAATAAGATATTTTTCAAAATTATTCCATTTTTGAAATTTAATTATTTCATTATTGAGATATGGAATATAAATGATTAAACAAAATACATATTTTTTATTTTTAAATAATGAGCTTTAATCAAGAGAAATTCGATCTCCATTGTTGGTTTTACATAGCTATTGTTTTAGTGAGTAATCCTCCCTAATGGAGGAACGTTCATTTGCAAGTTAGCGCCGTTTAATCTCAAAAGATAAGTATTCTTATAAGTTTTTTATATGGTTTATGACCACCCTAATGGTGGCGACTGTATAAGACTTACAAGAGTGCGAAACAATGGTAGAAGCTCATAAGATAGAATTGCCTTGACTCTCGCCTAAACGGGACAACGCTGAATTCCAATCTTGATCGAATAAAAGGTTGCTAGAATGTTTGACATTTTAGATGAATTGACAACTCTATTCAATGGATGATGCTTTGACTCTCGCCTAAACGGGACACTGTATCAGTTCGTTGAAAACCTTGGAAAATAAACTATGTTAGATTTAGTATTTTTATAACATATGTGATTATTTGTTTTCTGAACCTGTGTATGAATTTATAGAACCAAAACCTTACTTCTATTTATTGATATGTTGTAGTGCCAATATGAATAACCCTCATCCCGATCCACTCCTAGTTAGTATCTTTACAAAAGAACTCAATAGTGTGAAAATGCATCCTGGTAGTTGCATTAACTCGCACCTATTGTTGATGAATCTGAAATTCCAAAAGGCAAATCTACTAGGAATTGATTTATCAAGGGAACAATGGGTAAGACTCATACTTAATAGTCTTCCTCAGGAGTATGATAGTTTTGTTCTATATTACTTATTGAACAATCCTCACTCCTCTGACATGGACAAACTCGAGACTGAGTTAAGGGCCCATGAGCGGAATCTGATTGCAATGGGACCTCCTGGTATTGAAAACTTTAATCAAAGGAAGAAGATGAAGCATGAGGGCTCTAACAAAGCTGCTTCTTCAATTACAATTATCAGACATCATGTTCAATGTGCGAATTGTAATGGAAAGGGACATAAAGAAGAACAATGTCCCAGGCTTCTAGACAATTCAAACGAAGGTGATGCTTTTGTATTTGAATCATGTGTTTTAGAGAACGACAAATCCACATGGATTGTTGATTCTGGATCTACTGACCATGTATGTTCTTCATTGCAGCTGCTTAAACTTGGGAGAATCTTCACCCAGATGAGTTAAAGCTTAAGGTTGGAAATGGCGAGTTGGTATCAGTTAAAGCAAGAGGAACAGCCCGAATCAAGTTTAATTCTAAGAAGTTTTAACTTTTAGAGAATGTTTTATATATTCCTAATTTTAGTAGAAACTTGATTAGCGTTTCATGTTACAAACACAATTTTATATATTGAATTTTTCGAGTTCAAATTGTTCAATTTCTCGTAATGAATTTCATATATGTGTTGCAAACATGGAACAAGGGCTTTATGTTTTAAGACCTGATACTCAAATCTCACTAAATACTGAACTTTTCAATGTAGCTAAACCTAGAAGCCTTAAGAGAAAAGAGATTGATAATGATGATGAAACTTATCTATGGCATTTACGTTTAGGTCATATAGGCTTTGATAGACTCAATAGGCTAACCAAAGACGGTCCATTGAAAAATGTCGTCTTAGGAGAACTGCCAGTTGCGAGTCTTGCCTAGAAGGAAAAATGACCAAACGTTCTTTCTCTGCGAAGGGAGAGCGTGCCAAACAACCCCTAGGGTAGTGCATTCAGATGTTTGCGGACCGCTGAATGTAAAAGCCAGAGGAGGTTATGAGTATTTCGTCACTTTCATTGACGATTTCTCTAGATATAGTTTTCTTTACCTAATGCAAAAGAAATCTGAAACGTTTGAAAAGTTTCAGGAATTTCATGCTTTGGCTCAAAACCAATTAGGTAAAACATTAAAGATCTTGCGAACTGATAGGGGTGGAGAATATATGGATATGCAGTTCAAAGATCATTTAACTGAACTTGGAATTGAATCCCAATATACTGCCCCAAGCACTCCACAGCAGAATGGAGTTGCAGAAAGAAGAAATCGCACTCTCTTGGAAATGGTTAGGTCTATGCTGAGTTATTCAACTCTGTCTACGTCCTTCTGGGGATATGCTATTCAAATGGCAAACGACATTTTAAATGTTGTACCATCTAAAGCAGTCCCTAAGACACCCGTCGAACTATGTAATGGTCGGACACCTAGTTTACGCCATTATAGGATTTCGGGGTGCCATGCTCACGTCTTGAGAAAGAAAGAAGGCAAACTGGAATCGCGAACTGAAGTTTGCATGTTTTTCGGAAATTCTAAAGAGACTAGGGGTGGACTATTCTATAGTCACAAGGATAACAAAGTGTTTATTTCTACAAATGCTACTTTCCTTGAAGATAACTATATGAAAGACAACAAACCAAAAAGTGAAATTGTATTAGAGGAAATGCTCACAGATACTGTTCCTTCAAATGTACCATCCTCTTCTACTCAAGAAGAGGAACATCCCACTCCCTCAGTTGTAGCAACTGAGAAAACTACTACCAAAGCTCCTGTTCAGAAGGTCACCGCTCCTCGTCGTAGTGGGAGGGTTTCTACAAAACCATCTCGTTATGGCTTGGATGGTGAAATCAATATGGTCGTTGGTGACGGTATTGATGACGACCCATTAACCTATAAACAGGCAATGGCAAGTCCGCAACGGAAGCGATGGTCAGCCGGCATGGATTCAGAAATGGATTCCATGAAAAAGAACAAAGTCTGAGAATAAGTAGAACCACATGATGATTTTCGTCCAATTGGATGTAAATGGGTCTACAAGAAGAAAAGAGGTGCTGGAGGTGAAGTCGAAACTTTCAAAGCTAGACTGGTCGCCAAGGGTTATACCCAAAGAGAAGGTGTGGACTATGAGGAAACTTTTAGTCCGGTTGCCATGCTCAAATCCATCCGAATTCTTCTCTCCATAGCTGCCGCTTTAGATTATGAAATTTGGCAAATGGATGTCAAGACAGCCTTTCTTAATGGGCTTCTTGAAGAAACCATCTATATGGAGCAACCAGAAGGTTATGTTCTTCACAGGCGGGGAGAATAAAGTTTGCAAATTAAATAGGTCCATATATGGACTTAAGCAAGCTTCTCGCTCATGGAATAAAAGGTTTGATGAGATCATCAAAACCTACGGCTTTCATCAGAATGAAGATGAACCTTGTGTTTACCAACTCAAGGAAAACCAAGTAGTAGTATTCCTGGTCCTTTATGTTGATGACATTTTGATCATTGGCAACAATGTCAAGAAAATGACTCACATCAAGGAATGGTTTGACACTCAATTCGACATGAAAGACTAGGGTGAGGCAGCCTATGTACTCGGTATTCAGATTATCAGAAACTGGAAAAACAGATCCCTTGCTCTCTCACAAAACAGCTTACATTGACAAAGTTCTAGAGAGATTTTCCATGACCAATACCAATGGGGCAAATATGCCCTCTAGACATGGTATCTGTCTATCTAAGGAACAGTGTCCTACTGATCCTCAAGAGATAGAAGACATGGCAAAAATTCCTTATGCTTCTGCAGTTGGAAGTCTAATGTATGCTATGCTATGCACTAGACCTGACATCTGCTATGCAGTTGGAATCGATAGCAGGTATCAGTCAAATCCAGGACGGGTACATTGGAATGTTGTTAAGTATATTTTGAAATACTCAAAGAGTACAACAGATTATGTATTAGTCTACAAGGGTGGTGCTTTAAATCCCTTAGGCTATACAGACTCAGATTTCCAGGGATGTCTTGAAGACAGGAAATCTACATCTGGGATGGTGTTTACTCTTAGGGGTGGAGCAGTGGTTTGGAGAAGTGCTAAACAAACTGCGATTTCGGATTCTACCATGGAGGCAGAATACATAGCTGCGGCTGAAGCAGCTAAAGAGGTTGTCTGGCTTAGGAAGTTCTTCACCAGTCTTGGTGTAGTTCCTGGAATGGAAAAGCCTCTAGTCCTGCTTTGTGATAACAATAGAGCTATAGCCAACAGTAAGGAACCTCGGAGCCACAAGAGAAGTAAGCATATAGAAAGAAAGTATCATATTATCAGAGAATATGTGGCAAGAGGGGATGTACTGGTGGAGAAAGTGGACACGCAGGACAACTTAGCTGATCCATTCACCAAAGTCTTGGCAATAACTTCATTCGAAAAGCACCGTCAGAATTTAGGATTAATTGAAATGTACTGATTTGTTTTATATTAGTGCAAGTGGGAGTTTGTTGGGTTTTATGCCCTAAATAAAACTCTATTTCGATGTAATCCAGATTATTCAATATCAATAAAGTAACAGAAGTATTTTTCATTCATTTGTGTATGTTTTGGTTCACTTAATCAATTGTTTGTCTATTTGATTTATAAATTCATCCAAACCCCTTTTCACATACTTGATCATGTTTATTGTGTTGTCAACACAGTGGAAAGTAAACATGACTATGTGAATAAAGTATTCCTAGATTTATCAGAACACTGGGTTTTACTCATATGAAAATCTACAACAGAGTTTACTTGCATTTGGAAAAATGTTATGTTCTTTCCAGAACATAGGTTAAAGTAAAGCTCAGGTTTGATGCATGGAGTATGCATTGGAATAGACCGATATTGAACTTTGAAATAGATTTTTGAAACTTACCGTAAATATCTATTCAATTCAATATCATAAGTTGATCCTAGATCACATGATCGAAATCCTGATATGGTTAGGCTCAATTTCAAGAGTGTTATTCGTGTTCTTTGATTTGTTAGTAAGCCTAATTTTTTGTCAGGGCAATACATACATTTTGGGAACACGGTAGTGCGATTGAGTGGGAGCGCTAACATAAATATGGAATCTATAGCTTCTATCTGGCGAATAGTAAGCAAAGGGTGATTTCCTTCGAGCTTAACCATACGAGATAAATGATTGAGTACTCATTTCACTTAGTTGAAATATCATTTATACAGGGTTAAGTGTTTTAAGGATAAAATACATTGTAGGGTGTTACGGTAATTTAGTCCCATTACAGTGTAAATCATCCATATAGAGGATCATTGATCACATTAGGATTATAACAATGGATAACTAATGATGTGTCTATATGGTGGAACATATAGAGCATTCTATATACTCAGAGTGCAATTCTGAGTTCTATGTGTGGATTCAACGAAGAATTAATAAGTCAGTGAATTTAATGGTAAATTCTAGATCTTCTTATTGGAAGCTCGGATATATAGACCCATGGTCCCCCCACTAGTTGAGATAATATTAGTTGTAAGACTCATTTAATTGATTTTAATTAATCAATTAAAATTCTCAAGATAGACTGTGTCTATTTAAGAATTTATCACTTATTAAGGGCAAAACAGTAAATAGAGATTTTGAAGGGCATATTTATTAATTAGGAAACTTTAATTAGTTTTATTATTAATAAAATAAATGACAATATATTATTTGATAATTAATTTTAATTATTAAATAATTAGATTTGACATTTATGTGGTTGAACAAAGGAATTGGCAGTTTTTGACAAAACAGGAAACTATCAGTGTAAGAAAAGAAAAGTTGGAAAAGTGGCAAGCCTTGTTTCCACAATGCCTAGGCCGGCCACTTAAGTTCCCTTTTCCCTTTGATTTTTTCAATATTAAATGTCAATTAATTCAATCATAGCCCTGGGTGGTCTTCTATAAATAGAAGGCAAAGGCTTCAGTATTTAAAAAAACTAATACACAACATTATTCTGACAGAATTTCCTCTCTGAAAATTCTCTCTGAGCCGCCACCCTCTCTCTCTCTATTCCTTCACTGTTTCGAAATCTATAAGTGCTAGAGTAGTGCCCACACATATCAAGTAATACCTCAATCATAGTGAGGAAGGCTGTGTAGAATTCAGAAACAACAAAGAAGGACTATCGGGCTCAGATCTTGATTATACTCTGCTACAGAAAGGAATCAAGGGTTAGAGATCTGAGTGGGAGGAGACATATATTCCGCTGCACCCAATGTAAGATTTCTGATACTCTTATGTGTTTAATTTTCTATTGTTTTAGAAGTTCATATTTAGGTTGTTAAATCAACATACTTGTGAGTAGATCTAAGTTCCTGGTAAAATAACTTCCAACAAATACGCCATTAGTTATCCATTGTTATAATCCTAATTTGATCACTCATCCTCTATATAGATGATTTACACTATAAAGGGATTAAATTACCGTAACACCTTACAATGTATTTTATCCTTAAAACACTTAACCCTGTATAAATGATATTTTAGCTAAGTGAAATGAGTACTCCACCATTTATTTTCGTTTGGTTAAGTTCAAAGGAAATCATCCTTTAATTTCTATTCGCCAGATAGATGCTATAGATTCCATATTTATGTTAGCGCTCCCACTCAATTGCACTATCGTGTTCCCAAAATGTACGTATCACCCTGGCCCAAAAGTAGGCTTAACTAACAAATCAAAGAACACGAATAACACTCTTGAGATTGAACCTAATTAAAAAAAATCAGGATTAAGATCTCTTGATCTAGGATCAACAGGTGATATTGAATTGAATAGATATTAAGGTAAATTCTAATATATCTAATCAAAGTTCAATATCAGTCCTTTCCGATGTATATTCCATACATCCGATACTGGTAAACTTTGCCAATGTCCTGGAAAGGACATAATACTTTTCCAAGGTGTAAGAATACCTATCGCTGATTATACCATGTCAATCTAAATTCAGTGTTCTGATAAATCAGGGAATAAACTTTCGAACATATAATTAAGATTATATTCCACTGTGCTGACAACACTATAATCAATAATAAATTCATATGTTTTGGACTTAAATAGAATTCATACATTATATATATAATCATGAAATAAATCATGTGAACCATGCAACATAAAATGTTATTTCTGATCTTTATTAATAAGTAAATCTAATTATATTGAAATGAGTTTTATTTAGGGTACAAAACCCAACAAACTCCCACTTGCACTAATATAAAACAAAATGTGCATTTCAAATAATCATTAACATCTTAATATACAAATCAAGTGTAATAGTAGTAAACTCCTCGTAATAGAATCTGACAGGTTAAATTAAACACAATATCTTCTCCACCATTACTCTTCCTTAATCCCAAAATCCTTGATAATGTGAAATTCCTCTCTATATGTCTACTCTCTTGGGATACTGGATTCTATACTTTTGGCAACTACTTCTTGGTTATTCAGGAAGTAACACTAGTAGTTAAGGCAAGTTGGAACGGTGCCACAAATGTATAGAACTTTCCTTAGACTGAATAAGTACCTTTCCTGCAACTTTAACATTCAGTCTCTTTCTGGTAGACTAAGAGACTTCAGATAGGTTTTAACACTTCTCCAAAATCACTACTCCACCCCAGAGTAATCACCATTTTATCAGAAGACTTTCTAGCACCAAGGCAAGTCTTGAAATCTGATGTGGTGTAGTCTAAGAGTTTTAAACACACCCTTATTGACTAACATATAGTTCCTCTTCTTAATCTTAAGATTTACTTGATTGTCTTCCAATGTTCCTCTCCTGGATTAATCTGATACCTACTCATTACTCCCACTCAACAGTAGTTGTCTGGTCTAAGGCATACAAAAGCATATTTGAGACCTCTCACTATTGATTTAAGAAATTCTTTCATGGCTTTATCTTTCTGGAATAGTTGAGACTTTTCCTTAGATAAATAAAATCTATGCTTAGAAGTTGTGAAGTGTTGGATATATTTTACCAGGATCTAGATTTACTAACAAGTATGTTTCATTAACATCCTAATATGAATTCTAAAACAATGAAATAAACACATATAAAGTTTAGGAAACCTTACATTGGGTGCAGCGGAATATAATGACTCCTTCCGTTCAGATATCTAGCCCTTGATTCCTTTCTGTAGCAGAGCATTATCAATATCTGAACCTAGATCTCTTTCTCTCCTTCCTTTGATGCTGATTCTCCTTCTTGTTGGATGGTTTTCCACAGTCTTACACACTATGATTGAGATACCACTCGATGTGTGTGGGACTCACTCATTCACTCAAGGATTTCGAAAATTTAGAGAAGAAAAGAGAAGGGAAGTGGTTCGGCCTATAGAGAGAAGAATAGGAGGATCAAATTTCATCTGATAGAATTCACAAAGTTCAGTGTGAATGAGAGCCACCACTATCTATTTATAGGTAACCACCTAGGTTTAAGTTAGAATTATTTGGCATTAAAATAATGAAAAAATAAATGATAAAACCCTATAAGTGTGGCCAGCCATGGGCCTTGGATAATTGGCCTCACTTATGCAATTTTGCTGTTTTATCATTCTTGCATCTTATTTTCTCAAAAATGCCAATTTTCAAATTCAACCATTTAAATGTCAATTCTAATTATTTAATAACTAAAAATTAATTATTAAATAATATTTTCATTTAATATATTTATTAATTAGACATATAAAGTCTCTTAATTAATAAATAAACCTAGAATCTCTTTTTTTTACAATTTCGCCCTTGCTTAGTGAAATTTCATAAATTAGACATAGTCTAACTTTAGAATTATAATTGATTAATTAAAATCAATTAACTGAGTCTTACAAGCAGTATGGTCTCAACTAGTATGGGGACCATGGGTCTATATATCCGAGCTTCCAATAAGCAGATCAAGAATTTATATCTTAAATTCACTGACTTATTAATTCTTCGTTGAATCCACGTATAGAACTTAGAATTACACTCTCAGTATATAGAACGCTCTATATGTTCCACGATATAGATACGTCATTAGTTATTCATTGTTATAATCCTAATGTGATCAATGATCCTCTATATAGATGATTTACTCTGTAAAGGGATTAAATTACCGTAACACCCTACAATGTATTTTATCCTTAAAACACTTAACCCTGTATAAATGATATTTCAGCTAAGTGAAATGAGATCTCCACCATTTATTTTCGTTTGGTTAAGCTCGAAGAAAATCATCCTTTACTTTCTATTCACCAGATAGAAGCTATAGATTCCATATTTATGTTAGCGCTCCCACTCAATTGTACTACCGTGTTCCCAAAATGTACGTATCACCCTGACCCAAAAGTAGGCTTAACTAACAAATCAAAGAACACGAATAACACTCTTGAGATTGAACCTAATCATATCAGGATTAAGATCATTTGATCTAGGATCAACAGGTTATATTGAATTGAACAGATATTACAGTAAATTCTAATATATCTTATCAAAGTTCAATATCGGTCCCTTCCGATGTATACTCCATACATCTGATGCTGGTAAACTTTGCCAATGTCCTGGAAAGGACATAACACTTATCCAAGGTGTAAGAATACCTATCACTGATTATACCATGTCAGTCTAAATCCAGTGTTCAGACAAATCAGGGAATAAACTTTCGAACATATAATTAAGATTATATTCCACTGTGTTGACAACACTATACGCATTAACAAATTGATGTGTTCTGGACTTAAATAGAATTCATGCATTATGTACATATAATCATGAAATAAATCATGTGAACCATGCAACATTAAATGTTATTTCTGATCTATATTAATAAGTAAATCTGATTATATTGAAATGAGTTTTATTTAGGGCATAAAACCCAACAAACTCCCACTTGCACTAATATAAAACAAAATGTGCATTTCAAATAATCTCAACACCTTGATATACAAATCAAGTGTAGTAGTAGTAAACTCCTCGTAATAGGATCTGAAAGGTTGAATTAAACACAACCTTTTCTCCACCATTACGCTTCCTTAATCACAAAATTATTGATAATGTGAAATTCCTCTCTATATGTCTACACTTTTGGGATACTGGATTCTATACCTTTGGCAACTACTTCTTGGTTATTCAGGAAGTAACACTAGTAGTTAAGGCAATTTGGAATGGTGCCACAGTTGTATAGAACTTTCCTTAGACTGAATAAGTACCTTTCCTGCAACTTTAACATTCAGTCCCTCTCTGGTAGACCTAGAGACTTCAGATAGGTTTTTCACTTCTCCAAAATCACTATTCCACCCCCAGAGTAATCACCATCTTATCAGCAGACTTTCTAGAACAAAAGCAAGTCTCGAAATCTGATGTGGTGTAGTCTAAGAGTTTTAAACACACCCTATAAACTAACATATAGTTCCTCTTCTTAATCTTAAGATTTACTTGATTGTCTTCCAATGTTCCTCTCCTGGATTTAATCTGATACCTACTCATTACTCCCACTCAACAGCAGGTGTCTGGTCTAAGCACACTAAAGCATATATGAGACCTCTCACTATTGATATAAGAAATTATTTCATGGCTTTATCTTTTCTAGAATAGTTGAGACTTTTCCTTAGATAAATAAAATCTATGCCTAGAAGTCGAGAAGCTTCTATAGATTGCCATTAGAAAGACAATGCTTCAGCATCTTACTAAAGTAAGTTGCTTGCATTAGAGTAAGTAATTACTAGGTATACCAGAAGCCATAGGTTTAGATAAACTCAAACCTATAATACTAGGAACAGGAAGTCTTGTTAAGTCCATTGAATAGACTTATTAACGAAAATTTCCTTTTATGTCCTTGTAATAGAAAAATTTAGGTTATTCCATGTGAATGGATCAAACTATAGTTCTATTGGCTTTTCTTCTTAGTTTCTTATCTCGACAATCCATTACTTGTTTAAACTTACAATGGATTTTAATCACCAGTGTCTTCCAAGTCATAAGAAGTGAAATTCCTTGAAACTCTCCCACTACGACAAGGTACCGTGAATTATGTCTAAGAAAACTAAATGGTATTAACCTCTTCGGTTGTGACAAGACAACAGAGGCAGTGGGATCATCAATTGTCAAATAAGATGATAGAACACTTTTGGAATCAAGAAATAAATATCTCCTCTATTTGCTACTTTATTTTCAGACTTAGTCACTTTCTTAGAAAAGTAGTATTTGTTTAAACAAACACTTTCTTATCTATTGACTATGGGATGGTCCAACCCTAATCACTTAGAATAGCTAACAAACCATGGTTAACAGTTCTAGCTTTTCTTAAGATTTTGATTAGGTCATCCATGAATCTAGTAATGATTTACATTAAGTATAGAACCATTGCATCATTCTGAAATTGTATTACTATAGAAGGACTTAGGCAACGACTAGTAACTAATCATCAATATGCAAATCGAAATTTCTGGGGAGATAAGTTTGGATATAATTCAAAAATCAATTGAATGATCTTTGAACTGCATATCTACTAACTATTTCTCCACCCCTATCAGTTCGCAAGATCTTTAACCACTTACCTTAATGGTTTTCACCATTGCTAGAAATTCATGAAATTTTTCAAACATTTCAAATTTCTTTGCATAAGGTATAATCTAGAGTTATCGTTTTAAGAATACAACGAAAAACTCATATCCACCCCTGAATGTACATCCATCTGCAAATGATATGAACTACTTTCAGTGGATATAGGCATATTAACTCTTTGCAGAGGTTGATCTTGTCAAAACCACTATGAACAAGATACAAATGCCATAGATTAAAAAAAATGTGGTTGTGTCTTTTTGATGGCTTAGGTTTAGTTACATCAAAGAGTTCTTAGAATAGTGCAAGTGGATCCTGGTCACAGAATACCTAACTCATATTCCATACAGTTTGAATCCATGGATAGAAAATGGTTATTAAACACTTGTGAAAGTGTAACTGTATTGTATTCTGGAATTAGAAATATAAGAAAATTTCTGTTTGGATTCTAAAATTAAAGTCAAAGACTTAAATTTATACCAAATATAATGAGTAATTCTTTCTTGGACCACCACTACTAATATAAACTCTAAGTCAGATTTGCCCATACAAGTAGGAGATTTCTAAGATTGAGGACTTATATCATTTTGGAATAGAATTTCGGGATTATAATCATATGCGTCATTTAATTTCTCAAGAGAAAAAATAGAATGACACGAAATGATTTATAGACCATTCATCCAATGATATGTTATTGAGCTAATTCAAAATGAATAAGCTAAGAGGAATTAGGATAATTTCATTTTGAAATAAGAATCCAACGATGCTTCGATTAGCGAGAGTCAAAGTAATCTTATTTATACAATCTTCTTGTTTCATATTGTAAAAATACTAGTCTAAGGTGTCATCAATTGATGAACAGCAAGATGTTGCATATACAATATTTATCTTTCGAGATCTAACACTATTATGTATGTCTAATGGTGAAAATCCATTAGCGATTTATCTCATTAGATAAACAAACCAAGTTAGACCAACAATGAAGATTCGAAATTAAACTACAATTTAATAACAGAAAATAACATGGTTCAATATAAATTCATACACAATTCAGAAATTATTAAACATATAGCAAGTAGGAATGACAAGTGAAAATACTAAAACATACAATCCTAAATAATTTCCAAGGTCTTCAACAAACTGATATCAGTGTCCCGTTTAGGCAAGAGTCAAAGCTACCATCCATTGAATAGAGTTGTCAGCTCATCTAAAATGTTAAGCATTCTAGCAACCTTTTATTCGATCAAGATTGGAATCCAGCGTTGTCCCGTTTAGGCGAGAGTCAAGGCTATTCTATCTTATGAGCTTCCACCATTGTTTCATATTTTGTAAGTCAAATACAGTCGACACCATTAGGGTGATCCATACCATATAAAACACTTACAAAGCTATTTATCTTTCGAGATTAAACGGTGCTAACTTGCTAATCAACGTTCCTCCATTAGGGAGGATTACTCACTAAAACAATAGCTATGTAAAACCAACAATGGAGATCGAATATCCTAATAATAAAGCTCATTATTTAATGAAGGTTGTATTTTCTTCTGAAACTTATTTTAATTTATTTATTTTAAATATATATATTTATTTAATTAAAATTTCCAATTTAGAATGAAAAATTCTAAATATAAATTTAATTTAATATTTATAAATTGTACTTAGATGGATATGAAAATAACATGAATTATTTCCATCTTAGTAATAATTTCCAATAAATATTTAGAAAATTATTCAATTTAAGTTGTTTCAAAATTAATATAAATTAATTTACAACTCAAATTTAATTTTCTGTAAATATATATTGCATTTCGAAAAATGAAGTGTATAAGAATACAATTTTCGAAAAGGCTTGTTAAAATAAAATAGAAATAAATTCTGGAAAAATTATCTTAATTTTATGTTGGCCCAAAATTAATAAAAATTAATTTACAACAAAAATATAATTTTCCTATTTAATTAAATATTTAAGAAAAAATTTCAAATATTTAAATATCATGATTAAGAATCAACTTAAATATTAATTTTCTATTTAATTAAATATCACTAGAAAAATAATTCAAGCAAAACAGATAATAGCTATCTAAACTTTCATTGACTAATTAATTCAATTTCTAATAATGATATATTTTAGTTCATTTATTTTAGTTAATCATTAAATGAAAAAATCATTGATTTAAGTTGGTCCAAAATTAAATAAATAATTTTCAACTTTAATCTATTTTTCAAATAAAATTCGAAATTTCTACATTAAAGAAATGCAATTTCGAAATTGTGGGAAAAAGATTAATAAAATAAAATAAAATATATGTTGAAAATTATTCAGATTTAAATTATTCTGAAATAAGATTCCAAACTTAAGATAATTTTCAACTTTAGTTAAATATAACAATAAAAAAGTATCATGATAAAAATCAACTTAGATATTGAAATTTTCAATTTAATTAAATGTATTAAATTCAAAAAATAAATAATTAAGTATAGAGAAAACTTAATTATTAATTCTAGTTTAATACTAGGAAAATATACTAAACTTAGATTGTACCAAAATTAATTATTAAACAATTAATTTCACAATCAATGATATTATCCTATTTTAATATTAAAAATAATAATTAATACTAGAAATAACTATCTAGAATATATATCATTAACTAAGTGTTTTTCTAAAATTAACTTTAAAATATTAAAATGAAAAATATTAAATGTCAAAATATTACATATTTTATAGTGTAAAAATACAAAATAAAATTAATTCTTTATAATATTTTCAAGAAATTAATGCAATATATTATTATATTGAAAATATTTTATTTAAGATTAATTTTATCTTTGTTTATAAATAATAATAGTATTTATGGCATATAGAGAAAAAGAAATAAAAAGTTAAAAAAATGCATTGTTTTTATTTAAAGAAATACAAATTAATTAAATTTTAAATAAATATTTTCATTAAAATTATTTTGATATATTTTATGTTGAAAATATTTGGTTTGGATTTAATTTTGTTTGTGTTTGATTGAGAAAATAGCATTTGTGAAAGAGTACAAAAGAAATAAAAGGGTGATAAAAATGAGCCCAAAACTATGAAAAATAGCATTTTTGAAGATAAAAAAACAAAGCCCAAGAAGGAGAGCCCATTTGGCCCAAGCCTCCTCTTCCTCTCTCCGCTGCCACGTGTCACGCGCAGAGCCCATCTGCACCTGGGCCCCACACGGACAGCACCAACAAGTGTCTTGTCCCCTCTGCCTCCTCCACGCGCGCATGGCATGCACCGGCCCCTATGGGCCATGCGTTTCGTCCACTCGCCAACCACGCAGCTGGCCTTCGTTTGGTCCGAGCCCCATCAGCCAAAAGCCACTTTCCACGTGGCTTTCTCTTCCTCTCGCCACGTGTCAAGTTGCACACCAAAGCCACCAATCCGAGCTTGACATGTGGCACTCCGGTTATAATTTTTTGTATTTACATTTTTACCCACATGCAATTTGTAATAAGTTTAATTGCGCATTAGTCTTTTTACCCTTCTATAAATAGAAGCTTAGGTTTTTAGAATTTAGTTACAGTTTTTAGAGTTTCAGACAGAAAAATCCAGAGAAAACGCTCAGTTAGTTTACCGCTTTTCTTAGTTAATTTTCTTATGGGTTTCTAAGTTCCCTTATTATTAAGGTGGACGATGAAACCTAGTGTATTTAATTAAGTATTTATTTTTTATTTTGATTCTCAGTACAATATATGCTTATGGTTTTCGCTTCTTGAAATAATTTTCTTTCATCTTCAATATCACGTATTTTTGATAGTTAGAAATTATTAATGCTTGGTTTTACATTTTATTAAAAATATTATTCTTTGATTTTTTGTATTTACAATAAATTGTTTCACATTTAATGCTTAAAAGTTATAATTTAAAGCGAAGGAAAATTTATTTTTTTATTAGAAAATAATTGGTTTGATTACTGGTTAAATTATGAGAATTAATATAAACATAAACATTTTTATATACACTTGAGTGGATTCTGAACCCTTAATAATATCTCAAATATCACTGAAAATATCTGTTACTGTCATTTTTACTGTTTAAATATTTTATTTTATTCTATTACCAAAAACCTCACCATTTTCGGTACTAGGTTAGAGTTGTAATAGCTTAGATTAAATTAGTATTTTCTTCGATTTCACGCAATTCCCATGGGTTCGACCTCGTTCTTCACAATCTCCATACTACAATAAAGATTCGTGCGCTTGCGAGTTGATAAATGTAAAACGTACCACTTTCGGTACACAACAAGTTTTTGGCGCCGTTGCAGGAGAACTGCAAGAAGAAAACTACTTTAATTCAGGTTGGTATAATTCTTCTACTAGTTATTATAGTATATATATATTATATTACGTTTCTTAATAACGAAGTAACACTTTTATATATATAAAATTATTATTATTATTATTATTATTATTATTATTATTATTACCTAAAAACGTAAACTGTTATATATATATAATTTATTATATATTATTATATTATATTATATTATTATATACATTACTTAACTATTAAAAAAAAGCATATTATTATCATAATTATATATAATAAAGTATATATTATTAATTATAATTAATATTAATATTTATATTTCTGTCAAATATATACATATTATTTATTTCTCGTAATATTTTAAATTTAGTTTTTATTTCCCGTTATATACATATTATTTATTTCCCGCTATATTTTTAAATTCAGTCTTTATTTTACGCACTTATATGGTAGGCACCGCCTCCTAATTTTTCCTATTATTTTAATTTTTGTGATACTTGGTGTATGATTCGCTGGAAACGAAATTCTAAAAATCGTTTGGTAAAAAGAAAATTATTGTGGGTTGAAATTAAAAGTGAAAATACTGACATCATGGAACTAAATCAAGTAAATGTGGAAGAAAAAACTCTTATTGATCATTTTTCTCTCATTTCTGCCAATCCACCATCATGCATTATTTTTCCTGAAACAAATGCTACACATTTTGAGCTGAAACCTTCCATAATTCAACTTTTGCCATCTTTTTATAGGTTAGGTAAAAAGGATCCATACATGCATGTGAAAGATTTTTTAGAAATTCGCTCTACTTTTAGATTTCAAAATTTTTCTGATGAGTCTGTTAGCCTTAGACTTTTTCCATTCTCATTAAAAGATAAGTCTAAAGCCTGGTTAAATTCACTCACAGCCCGATCTATTTCTACTTGGGATGAATTGATTAATAAATTTTTGTCCAAATTTTTTCCAATGTCTAAAACGGATAATATTAGGAGAGAAATCTCCAAATTTTATCAGAAAGATCACGAAGAATTTTATGAATGTTGGGAAAGATTTAAAGATTTATTGCTAAAATATCCACACCACGGTTTTGAGAATTGGAGATTGGTAAAATACTTTTATGATGGATTATCTCCCTCAAACCGACAAATGGTACAATCAATGCACACTGGAAAATTTTTGCAATTTAGAGGGGATGAGGCTTGGGAGTCTCTTGAGAATCTTTCTGTAAATTCTCAACAGTGGAATTGCCAAGATCCTAGATCGAAAGCTTCCAACACACCTAAGAGAGGTGGAATTTACGATGTCAAAGATGACGTAGATTTAAAAACATCATTAGCAAATCTAACTATGAGAGTTGAAGCTATGTCATTAAGTCAATCCAGGAATACTCCTATCCATAGGAATGAATTTTGTTCTCTATGTTATAGTACAAGTCATACTACCCAGTTATGTCCATCATTGCCTATATACCAAGAAGCATGTTCTGAAGAAGCGAATGCTCTTCAAACTTATGGGAATTCGTTTGATAGCCCATTTGCTCAGTCCTACAATCCAAATTGGAAAAATCATCCAAATTTTTCTTGGAGACAGAATCAGCCTCCAATGAACCAAGGGGACCAATACAACTCACCCAGTCAGAGTCATGCCCACCATAATATGCCATATCCTCAACAACAAAGAAAATCATCTTTAGAGGATACCCTACAACAGTTCATGCAAACAACTTTACAAGATTTACACACAAGTTCTCAATCCATGTTAAGGCTTGAGACACAAATTGGTCAACTTGCTACTCTTGTAGCTGAAAGGGAAAAGGGAGCACTTCCCAGTCAACCCATTCCTAATCTGAAGAGTCAGTACGAGGTAAGTACATCTAGACCTATTGAAGAAGCTACTTCAATTTCTATCCTTAGGTCTGGAAAAATTATTGAAAAACCTGATTACATATCTCAACCTGATGCTAAAATGAACACTGACTCGTTAAAAGAAAATGAAAAGAGTTAGCTTGAAAGCGCACACTCACATTCCAAAGACTCGGTTAAAAAAATGAGTCAAACTTTGTCGTTCATTCCAAAAGCTCCATTCCCACAGAGATTGATCCCAATCAAAAGAGGTAGTCAGTATGGTGACATCTTAGAGGTATTCAAGCAAGTAAATATAAATATCCCTTTCTTAGATGTCATTAAGCAAATACCTGCCTACTCAAATTTTTTAAAGATCTGTGTACTGCAAAAAGAAACACCAATGTTCCGAAAAAGTTAGCAGATCAATCTGTGAAAATTCCTAGAGAATCACAATCACTCCCTAGACCACAAACGTTATTTCGACCTCCTAATTGGGACATTCCTTTTGATCCCGGTAAGTTACGTTCTAAATGGACTGGTCCATTTTCTATTCGTACTGTTTTACGGAGCTGTTGAAATTGAAAATTCTAAATCTGGTAATGTATTCAAAGTCAATGGACAACGGTTGAAACCATTTTTAGAATTAACACCACCTGAAGTGGAGGAAACACTCCTTCACGATCCAATTTACCAAGGTTAGTGAATTCTTTCACTACTGGTCCTATCTTTAATTGCTTTCTTTAATTTTTAGTATTTTATTTTATTTTCGTTATTTGTTTTTTTATATAGAAAATCAACATCTATCACTGTGCATATTCTCTGTTTTTTCGGTTCTCATATCATCTTCTTATCATATACATCTTTAGACATTGAGAACACTGTCTCATTTTAGTTGGGGGTACTGAGTATATTCTTGAGTTAAGTTCGATAAATTTCTTACCTTTTTGAAAATTTTAAGTCAAATTCTGGTGCTAATTATGTGAATAAATAAATATTGTGTTAGACTAGTTTATACTATATTTAGTTACTTAGATAGTAATTCCAGTAAAATTGTACAAACCAAACATATGATTTGATTATTTTTAACACATTTAATTGAGAAAAATCTTAAGTTAAAAGCTTTCATTTTTTGTGAGAAGTGAGAATTGAGAAAACGACTTTTTGAACATATATTGATGTTCTGAATTGGTAAAATTAATTTTTTTTTAAATTTGAAAATATGACAATTACTAGAGAGATACTTTTTTTGTTTTTTTTTTTTTTAGAATTGAGCCTAATTGTAAATTTATTATCTTTATATTTTCTTATCACATGTTGCCTCTTGTAAAAAATAAAATAAAATAAAAGAGTAAAAAATATATATATTGTGGATATTGCCCTTCAAAAAAATACATATATATCATATAAAGAGCAATATCTTACATACTATATAGTGAAAATTACATCAAATATGGGATTTTGTAAAAAAGTTACAAAAATATGGCATTTATAAGTTTGCCACTCTTCTATGGCATTTTTTCACATTTAAGACTTTTTATGGTATTTGATATACCATATTTTTGTAAACTTATTATCTATACTCATATTTTATGTTTTTGTTTCTAACTTAATTAATTTTATTTTTTTTTTAGTTTATTTTACATTTACATTTTAGGGTTTCTTTTTATTTAGAAAATTTACACCAAATACTAACACTTTTTTTTTTTAAAACATTACATTTATAATTTCAGTTGCTGACTTTTTTTTTTCTTTCTTTCTCTTCTCTCTCTCTAATTTTCTTTTTTATTTTTTTTTTAATTTATTTTTGAGTCTCTATTTTCTTTTTCAAAGTTTTTTTCTCAAACTAATTTTTTCCTCTTTATATGTATAAATATATATAATAAGTGTACATTTTTATATCTCAATTTTTTTTTTAGAAATTAAACTTATTTTTTATTTAAACTACTATTTATTTTTTTTGTTAAAAACTAATTATTATATTAAAAACAACAGAAAAAAAAAATCAGTTTCATCAACATCATCATGAAAAAAAATTATAAAAAATCATAATCTGAAAAGAATACAAACTTTAAAAACTAGTTTCATCAACATTGAAAGAAATTAATAATTTCATTAAAAGAATAAAAAAAAAATTTCATCAACAAGATAATGAAAAAAAAAATTACAATCTAAAAACGATACTAACTTTAAAACCAGTTTCATCAATATTAAAAGAAACTGATTATTTCATTAAAATAGGAAAAAAAAAATAGTTTCATCAATAACATAATGAAAAATACACAATGCGTAATAACTAAACTTTTACAAACGATACTAAATTTAAAAACCAGTTTTGAACATATAAATATTATATCAATACCTAATAATCAAACTTCTAACTTCATTTTTTATTTTGGCATTTAATTTTTATTTTCTTGCTCAAAAAATAGAATTGATTTAAACATACATTATGTAGCAAATATAACAAAGAAACAGAAAATTAAAGAAACAAAAATGCTATAAAAATCATAAAAGAATAACAAAAAAAAAAACAGTAGAATGTGAGAAACCAGTTAGTAAAACAAACAAATAAAAATCAGTTTCTTAAAATATTCAAATAAAAAATTGAAACTTTAAACTCAATTGTGAACAACAATAAAAAAATCAGTTATGAAAACTAGTTATTTAAAAAAAAAAACAGCTATGAAAATAATATGTGTGTCAGAAACTGATTATTTAAAATAAAATAAAAATTTTTGTTCAAATATCATACAATAATAAAACTAGTTTTATACAAACTAAACAAAATACAATAATATCATAAAAATAGAGCAACCCTATTATAGAATAGTTAAAACCTATGAAACCAGTTTCGACCTGTGAAACCAGTTTTGACGCTATAAAAAATCATAACAAAATATAAATATTAATTATAAAGTTAACTGAAACCAGTTTCATCAGACAATCAAATAAAAAAAAATACACACACAAAAATACAAAAAAAAAAAAAAAACTATTCACAAATATAATCAAAACAACACACCATGTATACCAATATTAAAAACAAAATATAAGTGTAAGTTTCAAACCTAGTAACAAAATAATAAAAAAGTAACTTAAAATAAAAAATTTGTAATAACATAATGAAACTATTTTTTTATTCTTTTAATGAAATTATTAGTTTCTTTCAATGTTGATGAAACTAATTTTTAAAGTTTGTATTATTTTTAGATTATATTTTTTATATTGTTTTTTTTCAAGATGATGTTGATGAAACTGGTTTTTTTTTTTCTGCTGCTTTTAATGAAATAATTAGTTTTTAACAAAAAAATAAAGAAAAAAAATAAACAGTAGTTTGAATAAAAAACAAGTTTAATTTATGTAAAAAAAAAAAAGTAACATCTACAGTTGAGATCATTTTTTATTTATTTTAGTGTTTTATTTTTTAAAAAAAGAAAAATAAAATAAAAAGAAACACAAATTTAAAGTTTTTTATGGCATTCCTTATGACTTTTTCCCATATTTGTAAGTTTATTTTAAAAAAAATGTCATATTTAGGGTGATTAAATTTTTATGACATATATATCAAAACACATCTTTATTTTCCCATATTTTTGTAAATAGCCCTACTATATATATATATAAAAAAAAAATCAAAAAGAGCAACATTTCTCTATCAGCGTAGCTTGGTCAAAATTCAAAAGATACCAAAGAAAATTTTGCTACAGTAAATAGTTATTGTGGATATTGCCCTTAAAAAAATACATATATATCATATAAAGAGCAATATCTTAGTTTTAATCATTTAGCAAAGTAAAAAAATATATATATCGGTAAAAATATATATATGCATATATAATATATATATATAGAAAAAAAATATATAATATATTATCATCAATCAAAAGAAACTTTGCTATAGTTTATTTTTCATAAATATTAGTCACCAAATACAAAAAAAAAAACAAAAAAACAAAAAAACAAAAAAAAACAAACAAACAAAACAAAAAAAATCGTTGTTTATTTCTTTATTTTGGCTCTAGGTACTGTAATGAAATCCCGAAAGTTAACTTGTCATTTGAATTTCAAAATATTTTTGGTTAGCCTATCTATGGTTCAATATTTTTGATTAATTTATAATAAATTGAATTAAAGTATATTATTAGAAATTGAATTAATTCGTCAAAGGAAAATCTAGATAGATGATATTTTTGCTTGAAGTATTTTTCTAGTGTTTTTAATTAAATAGAAAATTAATATTTAAGTTGATTTTCTTCATCATACTTAAATATTTGAAATTTTTCTTATATATTCAATTAAATAGGAAAATTATATTTTTTGTTGTAAATTAATTTTATTAATTAATTTTGGGCCAACATTAAATTAGAATAATTTTTCCAGGATTAATTTTTTATTTTAACATGCATTTTCGAAAATTGTGTCCTAGATTACTTTAATTTTTCAAAATGCAATATATATATATTTATAGAAAATAAAATTTGAGTTGTAAATTAATTTAAATTAATTTTGTAACAACTTAAATTGAATATTTTTCTAAATATTTATTGCAAATTATTACTAAGATGGAAGAAATACATTTTATTTTCATATCCATCTAAGTAAAATTTATAAATATTAAATTAAAATTTATATTTAGAATTTTTCATTCTAAATTGGAAATTTTAAATAAATATATATTTAAAATAAATAAATTAAATAAAGAGAATCAAAGAAAATACAACTCACTTTAAATAATGAGCTTGATTATTATTAAGATATTCGATCTCCATTGTTGGTCTTACAAAAGTTAAATGTTTTCAATATAACCTCGAGACGCTAGACTTCGTCCCCCTATGGATGGTTATTCGTTGAACGCATTTAACACCGTAAGATTTCATCTGATAAGTGTCTTGTGAGTTTTTGTCTCTATTTAGACTCTCCCCTACGGTCACTACTTAGAGATAAACTCATAAAACATGAAACAATGGTGGAAGCTCATAAAATGAGAATAACCTTGACTCTCGCCTACCGGGACAACGTTGGATTCTTATTTTGATCGAATAAAAGGTTGCTAGAATAGTTTCTATTTTAGATGAGCTGACAACTCTATTCAATAAATGATACTTTGACTCTCGCCCTCTTTTAGGGACCTTTGTATCAGTTTGTTGAAAACCTTGGAAATTATTTAGGATTGTATGTTTTAGTATTTTCACTAGTCATTCCTACTTGCTATATGTTTATAATTTCTGAATTGTGTATGAATTTATATTGAACCATGTTATTTTCTGTTATTAAGTTGTAGTTTAATTTCGAATCTTCATTGTTGGTCTAACATGTTTGTTTTTCTAATGAGATAAATCCCTAATGGATTTTCACCATTAGACATACATAATAGTGTTAGATCTCGAAAGATAAATATTGTAAATACAACATCTAGCTGTTCATCAATTGATGACACCTTAGACTAGTATTTTTACAATATGAAACAAGAAGATTGTATAAATAAGATTACTTTGACTCTCGTTAATCGAAGCATCGTTGGATTCTTATTTATAAACGAAATTATCCTAATTCCTCTTAGCTTATTCATTTCGAATTCGCTCAATAATATATCATTGGATGAATGGTCTATAATCATTTCATGTCATTATATTTTCTCTTAAGAAATTAAATGACGCATATGATTATAATCCCGAAATTCTATTCCCAATTGATATAAATCCTCAATCTTAGAAATCTCCTACTTGTATGGGCAAATCTGACTTAAAGTTTGTACTAGTAGTGCTGGTCCAAGACAGAATTACTCATTATATTTGGTATAAATTTAAGTCTTTGACTTTAATTTTAGATTCCAAATAGAAATTTTCTTATATTTCTAATTCCAGAATACAATACAGTTACACTTTCTCAAGTGTTTAATATCCATCTTCTATTAATGGATTAAAACTGTATGGAATATGAGTTAGGTATTCTGTGACCAGGATCCACTTGCAGTATTCTAAGAACTCTTTGATGTAACTAAACCTATGTCATCAATAGACACTACCACATTTTTTTAATCTATGGCATTTGTATCTTGTTCATAGTGGATTTAACAAGATCAATCTCTGCAAAGAGTTAATATGCCTATATCCACTGAAAGTAGTTCATCACATTCGCAGATAAATGTACATTCAGGGGTGGATATGAGTTTTTCACTGTATTCTTAAAACGATAACTCTAGATTATACCTTTTAGCAAGAAATTTGAAATGTTTAAAAATTTCATTAATTTCTAGCAATGGTTAAAACCATTAAGGTAAGTGGTTAAAGATCTTGCGAACTGATAGGGGTGGAGAAATAGTTAGTAGATATGCAGTTCAAAGATCATTAATTTGATTTTTGAATTATATCCTAACTTACCTCCCCAGAAATTTCGAGTTGTATGTTGATGATTAGTTACTAGTCGTTGCCTAATTCCTTCTATGGTAATACAATTTCAGAATGATGTAATGGTTGTATACTTAATGTAAATCATTACTAGACTCATGGATGACCTAATCACAATCTTAAGAAAAGCTAGAACTGTTAACCATGGTTTGTTAGCTATTCTAAGTGATTAGGGGTGGACCATCCCATTGTCAATAGATAAGAAAGTGTTTGTTCAAACAAATACTACTTTTCTAAGATGATGACTAAGTCTGAAAACAAGTAGTAAATAAAGGAGATATTTTTCTTGATTCCAAAAGTGTTCTACCATCTTATATAACATATGATGATACCACTGCCTCTGTTGTCTTGTCACAACCGAAGAGATCAATACCATTTAGTTTTCTTCGACATAATTCACGGTACCTTGTCGTAGTGGGAGAGTTTCTAGGAACTCACCTTCTTATGACTTGGGAGACACTAGTGATTAAAATCCATTGTGAGTTTAAACAAGTAATGGATTGTCAAGATAAGAAACTAAGAAGAAAGCCAATAGAACTATGGTTTAATCCATTCACATGGAGTAACCTAAAGTTTTCTATTACAAGGACATAAAAGGAAATTTTCGTTTATAAGTCTATTCAATGGACTTAACAAACTTCCTGTTCCTAGTATTATAGGTTTGAGTTTATCTAAACCTATGGCTTGTGGTATACCTGGTAATTACTTACTCTAATGCAAGCAACTTACTTTAGTAAGATGCTGAAGCATTTTCTTTCTAATGGCAATCTATAAAAGCTTCACAACTTCTTAGGTATAGATTTTATTTATCTAAGGAAAAGTTTCAACTATTCCAGAAAAGATAAAGCCATGAAAGAATTTCTTAAATCAACAGTGAGAGGTCTTAGATATGCTTTTGTATGCCTTAGACCAGACACCTACTGTTGAGTGGGAGTCATGAGTAGGTATCAGATTAATCCAGGAGAAGAACATTGGAAGACAATCAAGTAAATCCTAAGATTAAGAAGAGGAACTATATGTTAGTCTATAAGAGTGTGTTTAAAACTCTTAGACTACACCATATCAGATTTCGAAATTTGCCGTTGTGCTAGTAAATCTTTCTTATAAGATGGTGATTACTCTGGGGGTGGAATAGTGATTTTGGAGAAGTGTAAAAACCTATCTGAAGTCTCTAGGTCTACCAGAAAGGGATTGAATGTTAAAGCTGCAGGAAAGGTACTTATTCAGTCTAAGGAAAGTTCTATACATCTTTGGCACCATTCCAAATTGCCTTAAACTACTAGTGTTAATTTCTTGATTAACCAAAAGTAGTTGCCAAAGGTATAGAATCCAGTATCCCAAGAGAGTAGACATATAGAGAGGAATTTCACATTATCAATGATTTTGTGATTAAGGAAGAGTAATGGTGGAGAAAAGGTTGTGGTTAATTCAACCTTTCAGATCCTATTACGAGGAGTTTACTACTACTACACTTGATTTGTATATCAAGGTGTTAAGATTATTTGAAACGCACTTTTTGTTTTATATTAGTGCAAGTGGGAGTTTGTTGGGTTTTATGCCCTAAATAAATCTCATTTCAATATAATCAGATTTACTTATTAATATAGATCAGAAATAACATTTAATGTTGCATGGTTCACATGATTTATTTCATGATTATATGTACATAATGTATGAATTCATCTGAAACCCTTTTCACATACTTGATCCTGTTTATTGTGCTGTCAACACATTGGAAAGTAAACATGACTATGTGAATAAAGTTTCCTAGATTTATCAGACACAAGGTTTTACTGATATGATAATCTACAACAAGAGTTTACTTGCATTTGGAGAAATGCTATGTTCTTTCCAGAGCATTGGTTAAAGTAAAGCTCAGGTTGGATGCATGGAGTATGCATCGGAAGGGACCGATATTGAACTTTGACTTAGATTTATTAAACTTACCGTAATATCTATTCAAGTCAATATCTCCTAGTTGATCCTAGATCAAATGATATTAATCCTGATATGATTAGGCTCAATCTTGAAAGGCTATTCGTGTTCTTTGATTTGTTAGTTAAGCCTACTTTTAGGTCAGGGTGAAACGTACATTTTGAGAACACGATAGTGCAATTGAGTGGGAGCGCTATCATAAACATGGAATTTATAGCTTCTATCTGGCGAATAGTAAGCAAAGGATGATCTCCTTCGAGCTTGACCAAACGAACATAAATGGTGGAGTACTCATTTCACATAAGCTGAAATATCATTTATACGGGGTCAAGTGTTTTAAGGAATAAATACATTGTAGGGTGTAACGGTAATTTAATCCCTTTACAGTGTAGATCATTCATATAGAGGATCATTGATCAAATTAGGATTATAACAATGGATAACTAATGATGTGTCTATATGGTGGAACATATAGAGCATTCTATATACTGAGAGTGCAATTCTAAGTTCTATGCGTGGATTCAACGAAGAATTAATAAGTTAGTGAATTTTAGTGCTAAATTCTTGATCTACTTATTGGAAGCTCGGTTATATAGACCCATGGTCCCCGCACTAGTTGAGATAATATTGCTTGTAAGACTCATGTAATTGGTTTTGATTAATCAATTATAATTCTCAAATTAGACTATGTCTATTTGTGAATTTTTCACTAAGTAAGGGCGAAATTGTAAAGAAAGAGTTTTAGGGGCATATTTGTTAATTATGATACTTTGTATGGTTCAATTAATAAATATGATAAATGAAAATATTATTTAATAATTATTTATAGTTATTAAATAGTTAGAATTGGCATTTAAATGGTTGAATTAGAAAATTGGCGTTTTTGAGAAAATCAGATGCAGAAAAGATAAAACTGCAAAATTGCAAAAAGTGAGACCCAAATCCACCTTGCATGGCCGTCCACTTTTGTAGGGTTTTCCCTCTGATATTTTCATTATTTTAATGCCAAATAATTCAAACCTAACCCTAGTGGAATGCTATAAATTGATAGTGAAGGCTTCAGGAAAATTACACTTTTCTTCTGACACTTCTGATTCTAAAAACCTGAGCCTTCTCTCTCCCTATCTTTGGCCGAACCCACTCTCTCTTTCTTCTTCCTTAAATTTTGAAATTCTTAGTGTATGAGTAGTGCCCACACACAGCAAGTGATACCTCAATCATAGTGAGGAAGATCGTGAAGAAAGACTTTTAGCAAGAAGGAGTTTCAGCATCAAACATTCAGAGAAAGAGATCCAGGTTCAGATATTGATAATGCTCTGCTACAGAAAGGAATCAAGTGCTAGATATCTGAACGGAAGGAATCATTATATTCTGCTGCACCCAATGTAAGGTTTCTTAACTTTATATGTGTTTAATTTATCGTTTTAGAAAGTTCATATTTAGGGTGTTAATAAACATACTTGTGAGTAGATCTAAGATCCTGGTAAAATAATTTCCAACACTATAGCCGACCCTCTCTCTCTCTCTCTCTCTCTCTCTCTCTCTCTCTCTCTCTCTCTCTCTCTCTCTCTCTCTCTCTCTCTCTCTCTCTTTTCTTCTTCAAATTTTCGAAAACCTTGAGTGATACAGTGAGTGCCCATACACATCAAGTGGTATCTCAATCATAGTCTGGAAGATTGTGAAGAATCCAAACTGAAGAGAAGGACATTCAGACTCAGATCTTGGTGATACTCTGCTACAGAAAGGATACAAGGGTTAGAATCTGAGTGGAAGGAGACATATTATTCTGCTGCAACAATGTAAGGTTTCCTAAACTTTATATGTGTTTATTATCGTTTTAGAAGTTCATATTTAGGATGTTAAACAACATAATTGTTAGTAAATCTAAGATCCTAGTAAAATAAATCCAACAGAACGCTCTATATATTCCACGATATAGATACACTATAAATTATCCATTGTTATAATCCCAATAATCAATGATCCTCTATAGATGATCTACATTGCATAGGGATAAAATTACCGTTACACCCTTTCAATGTATTTTATCCTTAAAACAGTTGCCACCTATAAATGAAATTTTAGTGAATTAATATAAACACTAAAATGAGATCTCAACCATTTATCTCTATTTAGCAAGCTCGAAGGAAATCATCGTTTCACTTCTAAATACCTATAGAAGCTATAGATTCCATATCTATGTTTAGCGCTCCCACTTAATTGTACTACCGTGTTCCTAAAATGTACGTATAACCCTGACCAAAAAGTAGGCTTAACTAACAAATCAAAGAACACGAATAACACTCTTGAGATCGAACCTAATCATGTCAGGATTAAGATCATTTGATCTAGGATCAACTAGGTGATATTAAATTGAATAGATAATACGGTAAATTTATCATATCTAATCAAAGTTCAATATCGGTCCCTTCCAATGTATACTCCATACATCCGAGACTGGTAAACTTTGCCAATGCTCTGGAAAGGACATAACACTTATCCAAGGTGTAAGTATACCTATCGCTGATTATCATGCCAGTCTAAATCCAGTGAATTGACAAATCAGGGAATTAAACTTTCGAACACAAAATCAAGATTATATTCCACTGTGCTGACAACACTATAATCATTAACAAATACATATGTTCTGGACTTAATAGAATTTATAATCATGAAATAAATCATGTGAACCATGCAACATAAAATGATTTCTGATCTTTATTAATTAGTAAATCTGATTATATTAAAATGAGTTTTATTTAGGGCACAAAACCCAACACAAATTGCCTCGCGTGCTCCAAAAATTCACATTCCACCTCATGGTAATGGAAGTAACAGACATCAACTGTATCATACGAAAAGTTTACTTACACGCAATCGGAATGACTAAGAATCGAATTAACTCGAAATTGAATTCATCCTTAATCAAATTGATGAATCAGAACCAAAATCAGAATAAGTTGTTTATTTAACTTGTAGGAATCAGAATCAGAATAAGCAGTATTCCATTGATATATTTACATTACTCTAGAATCAAAATAGATTATTTTAAGTTACAAAAATGCCCTTTATTAAAGTTTTATTTGGATTTTTATTAAAAAAAATTAAAAAAGAGTAAAAATGACACTTCATAATTTTAATTCCCTGAAGGTCATGAGATTGTCAATAATTTTTCAATCCTAAATTTAGTGTAAGACTCACATATTCCATTCGCATTCCTTAACAAAATTAGAGAAGTAAATAAAATAATAAATCTTATTCTTTATTAGAGTTATTTGCGGCATAAATACCTAAGTTTATCCTTTAGTTGCAGATTAATACCTAAGTAATTTTTTTGGCGGTAAAAATACCTTCCGTCAATATTTTGTTGAAAATGAGATACCTCACGTTAACTTCTCAATTAAATGCCAACTAGATAAATACTTGGCAACTTCTAATTGGTTCAAGTCATTTAATTTTTCTTATTTTATTTTTTTTTAAAAAAAAATCATTTTAAAATTTCATAATATAAAAAAAAATATAATTTATTGCTAAAATACTAAACTACAGAATTAACATAATTAAATTTCAATATTTCCCCACCTTCTACATCTGAAAATCAAATTATTTTATATTTTCCCCCACCCTCAAACCCAGAAAATAATCCCAAGAAAATTTTCTCAACTAATATCAGTACAATTTCCATGCCCATATTGATACGATTGCATTAACATTCCACGTACAAAAATTTCTAAAAAATAATTTCACGATGGACAAAGAAAACTGACAAAATTATTTATCAAATATTCTGTAAAAGGCAAGAACATTAAAGATCAAAAAAAACATAATAAGAATATTGAAGATGAACAAAGTAATTTAGATCTATATGTGCATGCAACAAACACTACTAGAAAAACGGGTTTTAGTGACACACATTGAGTAACTCTTAAACCTTTTAGTGACACTTCAACGGGCGTCACTAATAGGGGTGACTGGAAAGACAGTTTTTAGTGACACTTCACACGTGTTACTAAACTCTTTTACATTCACTTTCTGCGTGTCACTATATCCTATTTTTCTTTTTATTTTTTATTAATATTTTTATTAATTCAAATTTTAATATTGTAAATAATATTTAATTGTTTGTACTATTTTTTATTATAATTATTTTAGCTATACATATTTAATTTTTTATGATTCAATATTTAATAATATATTCAGTATTCATTTTTTTGAGATAATCTATCCAATATTCATTAATAAATAAATATATAAATGTTATAAAAATATTACAAAGAAAAATTAATCAAAATAAATATACAAATACAATACTAAGTATATTTCTTTTAATAATCTAATACTGCATAATATTACAATACATCTGCAATCTTAATTTTAGAAGAGAAATATATATTATATATACAAAATAATCTTACAACAAGCAAAAAAATCCTACAAATTATATATGTATTTGAACCTAAAAAAATTACAGAACCATTTCAGAACAAAAAAAAATTTACAACAGTTTTCGTCGACCACAAACAGTGACGAACCCCAATCCTTCGTCGAAAATGAACCACTACGAACCACACAGCTTAGTCGACTTCAAACAACCACGAACCTCGAAGCTTTGAAGCTCTGTCATCCACAAAACAACCCTGATTTTCGAAGCTCCGAAGATGTCGTGCACGAACTGCCTTGAAACTTGAAGCTCCATTGACACGAACCTTCATCGACCTGAGAAAATAGAGAAAGAGAGAGATTCACACATATGGACGAAGAACACAGAAAAAGAGATATAGAGGCAGATATGAGATTTATCTGACAAAACGCAAAAGAGAGTGGCATATCCATAGGTTTTGGGGGGTAAGGATTTTGGTTTTGCTGTTCATTTTGACAGCCTGTCGCCGGAGTTATGGTTAGCTATGGACAGAAGGAAAAAAAAAGAGGTTGGAGAAGGAGGCGCAGATAGAGAGAAGAAAGAAAGAGAGGCACAGATAGATTAGAGAAGAAAGAAATAGGGTTTTAAGTTATTAAGTGGTAAAGGAAATTTATTTCCTTTTTAGCAATTTTTTTTTTAAAATTTTTATTTAATGTGGCGTGGAGTAATAAGGTGAGCTGGTGAGGTGAGAGAGTGATTGATATGATAGGTCTAATGACCTTTTAATTACTTTATTAATAATTTAATATTTTTTTTTAAAAAAATCATTCATTATTATTTTGAAATGGTAAATAATGTAAAAAAGATTCATTAATCTTTTTCTGACACCAAATTTTACTTTTGTTTTTTTGAATAAATAAAAGTAATAAATGTGTTCATTATTTTTTTCAAAAATGATATATTTATAAATAAAAAATATATATTAATTACAGCTGGTTTTTTTTAAAAAAAAATAATGGTCATGATATAGTGACGCGCCATAAGTGTCGGGATATATTTACTCAGTCATGTCTGACACGTCACTATAGGTTAATATTTTTTTAAAAAAATATATAATAAAAATTAAGGAATTTAATCTTTAGTGACACTTTATATTTTTAGTGACACACATTATATGTTACTAACATTGATTTTTAAAGTCTTTTTGTGTGTGTCACTAAAACTCACACCTAATCCTTTAGTGACGCGCACAAAAGTGTGGGTCACTAAAGAGTGTCACTATATGGTAAGATTGTAGTAGTGAAAGTTCCTCTCAAAAATGATAGATTTAAATATACCCCAGATTTTATCTCAAAATATATATATACCCAAATCTAAATGCATCAACCTTTTTCTTCGATAAATAGAAAAAAAAAACATCCAAACATGTTGTCTCTGTTGGGTTTTGTGCCCTAAATAAAACCCTTTACAATCTGATTAGTTATCAATATAAGAATTTTGAAGTGATTTATGTTTGCATGAATTTTACATGCTAATGGTTTAATATGTTTATTACATTTACACACAAAATCAGTTAAATCCAGATCATATGTTTATTTACAATTACAGTATCGTCAACACAGTGGAATGTGATTGTGATCATATGAATCAAAAGACTAAGTCCCGGTTTCATCAGTGTTTTGGATTTACACTAATGTGATAATCAGCGATGATGTGTACTTACACTTAGAGTAAGTGTTATGTTCTTTCCACGACATTAGTAAAGTATACTAGTTTCGAATGTATGGAGTATACATTGGACTGGACCGATATTGCAACTTAGTTAAGATATTATAAACTTACCGTTATATCTTTCCAAGTCAATATCAGTAGTTGATCTTAAGATTAAAAGAATCTAAATCCTAATATGCTTAGGCTCAACTCAGGAGTACTATTCATGCTCTTTGATTTATTAGTTAAGCCTACTTTTGGGTCAGGGTGATACGTATATTTTGGGAACATGATAGTATGATTGAGTGGGAGTGCTGAACATAAATATGGAATCTATAGCTTCTACTGGTGTATAGAAGTCAAGTGATGATTCCCTTCGAGCTTAGCAAATAGAAGTAAATGGATGAGCTCTTGTTTAAGTGACTAATTCTTAGATCACTAAACATCATTCACAGGTAGCTAAGTGTTTTAAGGGGCAAAATACATTGAGGGGTGAGAACGGTAAAATTATCCCATCTCGATGTAAATCATCTATATAGAGGATCTTTGATCACAATAAGATTATAACAATGGTTAAATGAGATAGCATATCAATATCATGGAACATATAATATGCTCTATATAAGTCTGAGAGTGCAATTCTAAGTTCTAAGAGTGGATTCAACGAAGAATTAATAAGTAGGAATTTACTTTGTAAATTCAGTTCACTTATTGGAAGCTCAGCATATAGATCCATGGTCCCCATTCTAGTTGAGAATATACTGCTTGTAAGACTCAATAATTGATTTGTGATTAATCAATTATAATTCTAAAGTTAGACTATGTCTGATTTGTGAATTTTCACTAAGTAGGGGCGAAATTGTAAAGAAAAGAGATTCTAGGTTTATTTATTTATTAATGGACTTTATATGTCTAGTTAATAATTAAATTAAATGACAATATTATTTAATAATCTATTTTAGTTATTAAATAATTAGTTTTGGCATTTAAATGGTTAGAATTGGAAAATTGGCGTTTTTGAGAAAATAGAAATAAAATTTGTGAAAATTGCAAAAACCAAGTGGGTGTTGGGTTTTATGCCCTAAATAAAACTCATTTCAATATAATCAGATTTACTTATTAATATAGATCAGAAATAACATTTAATGTTGCATGGTTCACATGATTTATTTTATGATTATATGTACATAATGTATGAATTCATCTGAAACCCTTTTCACATACTTGATCCTGTTTATTGTGCTGTCAACACATTGGAAAGTAAACATGACTATATGAATAAAGTTTCCTAGATTTATCAGACATAGGGTTTTACTGATATGATAATCTACAACAGAGTTTACTTGCATTTGGAGAAGTGCTATGTTCTTTCGAGAGCATTGGTTAAAGTAAAGCTCAGGTTGGATGCATGGAGTATGCATCGGAAGGGACCGATATTGAACTTTGACTTAGATTTATTAAACTTACCGTAATATCTATTCAAGTCAATATCGCCTAGTTGATCCTAGATCAAATGATCTTAATCCTGTTATGATTAGGCTCAATCTCAAGAGGCTATTCGTGTTCTTTGATTTGTTAGTTAAGCCTACTTTTAGGTCAGGGTGATACGTACATTTCGGGAACACGGTAGTGCAATTGAGTGGGAGCGCTAACATAAACATGGAATCTATAGCTTCTATCTGGCGAATAGTAAGTAAAGGATGATCTCCTTCGAGCTTGACCAAACGAAAATAAATGGTGGAGATCTCATTTCACATAAGCTGAAATATCATTTATACGGGGTTAAGTGTTTTAAGGATCAAATACATTGTAGGGTGTAACGGTAATCTAATCCCTTTACAGTGTAGATCATTCATATAGAGGATCATTGATCAAATTAGGATTATAACAATGGATAACTAATGATGTGTCTATATGGTGGAACATATAGAGCATTCTATATACTGAGAGTGCAATTCTAAGTTCTATGCGTGGATTCAACGAAGAATTAATAAGTTAGTGAATTTTAGTAATAAATTCTCGATCTACTTATTGGAAGCTCGGTTCTATAGACCCATGGTCCCCGCACTAGTTGAGATAATATTGCTTGTAAGACTCATATAATTGGTTTTGATTAATCAATTATAATTCTCAATTTAGACTATGTCTATTTGTGAATTTTTTCACTAAGTAAGGGCGAAATTGTAAAGAACGAGTTTATAGGGGCATATTTGTTAATTATGATACTTTGTATGGTTCAATTAATAAATATGATAAATGACAATATTATTTAATAATTATTTATAGTTATTAAATAGTTAGAATTGGCATTTAAATGGTTGAATTTGAAAATTGGCGTTTTTGAGAAAATCAGATGCAGAAAAGATAAAACTGCAAAATTGTAAAAAGTGAGGCCCAAATCCACTTTGTATGGCCGGCCACTTTTGTAGGAAATTTAAACTGATATTTTCATTATTTTAATGCCAAATAATTCAAACCTACCTCTAGTGGAATGCTATAAATAGATAGTGAAGGCTTCAGGAAATTTACACTTAAATTTCACACTTCTGATTCAGAAAAAACTGAGCCTCTCTTTCTCCCTATCTTTAGCCGCCACTTTGCTCTCTTCCTTCTCTCTTCAATTTTGAAATTCTTAGTGTGAGAATAGTGCCCACACACAGCAAGTGATACCTCAATCATAGTGAGGAAGATCGTGAAGAAAGACTTTCAGCAAAAAAAGAGTTTCAACACTAAAGAATCAGAGAAAGAGATCCAGGTTCAGATATTGATAATGCTCTGCTACAGAAAGGAATCAAGGGCTAGATATCTGAACGGAAGGAGTCATTATATTCCGCTGCACCCAATGTAAGGTTTCTTAAACTTTATATGTGTTTATTTTATCGTTTTAGAAAGTTCATATTTAGGGTGTTAATCAACATACTTGTGAGTAAATCTAAGAACCTGGTAAAATAATTTCCAATAACTGGTCTCAGAGCCATGGTAATTGATTTTCTTGCAAGAAATTTGGACTTTAAAACGATTGTTTGATGTTTTGGATGATATCATGTTGTATTGAGTGTTATTTGATGATTGATTGATGTTTGTGAATTTTCGTGAAAAATAATTGCATATCTGTTTCTGGAATTATTTTTATTGGATAGTATGGAAAAAATTAAGTAAGTTATTTTTTTTACAGAACTCAATTTCGATTTAATTTGAATTAGTTATGATATTTTGAAGTTTCAAAAAATCGGGTTGTGTTGCTGCACCACATGCGCGCGCGGAGAGGCTGCTAGCAGCCCCCTGCGCCTAGGTTTCACACCCAAGCCATCCCATGCGCGCCCATGTACATCTCGCAATTTTTTCGTTTTTCTTCGTTTTTTCATGCTTTTTCATGGAATTAACTTCCGATTTTTTGTGTAGTTCTATATTTATACATTTACTATTCCTAATTTAATTCTAATTATCATAATTAAATTTATTAATATTTTTTTAAATTTAATTCATGATATTAGTGTAATTTGAATTTAAAAATAGTAAGTATCTATCTTTTTTTGCTTAATTATCTATCTTATTTTTAAATTTGATTATATCTTATCTTATTTTTAAATTAGAGGTTAGATTTTAAATTTTTTAAATTAAATCTTTTTTCTTTAAATAATTTGACCTTATTTAAATTTAAAATATGATAACTATAATCATGTAATTTTAAATAGATGTAAGATATTTTGCTAACTTTTAAATTTTGTTATTTTATTCATTTAAAATCTGAAAAAGGTATTCATTTATCTTTTTTAATTCTTTATTTAATTTTTATTTATAAAATAACATTAAATTTTTAAAAAAAATAGTTAGCAAATTTTAAAATGATATTTAGGTTGGTTGAAACCTAATTTTTCAAAATTGTAGGTTTAATTTGAAATATTTTATATATTTTAATTTCGGATTTTTTTAAATTTTTAAATTTTCGAAAATAATTTTTTATTTTATTTAGTTAATTATTTTTTTTGAAATTATTTATTTAAAATTAAATAAATCCTACATCCAACTATCCAGCTAACCTTGTTGTAGGAATATGTGTTTTAGCTTGTTTGTAAGTTTTCAAAACCTATTATTACTTGATTGCAAATAGCCATGGTTACCTTTTGCCAGATCTAATGATCTGATGGCTCCCTTGGTCAAGTAAATAATTTGTAACAGGTAAAATTTACAATCTTCTTTCATCTGTGTATGACCTAGCAACATGATAGGACCCATCCAAATGTGTGCCTGTGTGAGCCTATATGTTTATTTTATTATATAGATGCATATAGGTTGTTGCTAAATAAAATGTCACACCTGATAGATTTTATTTAGGCCCATTTAGATTTTGGGCTTATTCAATTAATAACAGTTATTCATTTTAAGGTTAAATTCCTCTCTTTTGGGCCTTGTGTGAGAGTTGGGGCCAATAGAAGTGGGTACGACATACTGAACCCAGCTCCCCCTCACATGAACTACCCCAATTGTGAAGGCCCATTTGACTGATTTGAATAACTGTGCTAGGTTAATTAAACTAGTTTAACCTAATAAAATTGAATTAGCAACATAATTAACTTTTAAAATATATGAAATTTATTTTCATTTTAATATTTTAAAGTTAATTTTAAGAAAAACACTTTTAGTTTTAGATATTATTTCTAGACAAACTATTTGTATTTTTCTTGTATTTAATTAAATAAAGAATTTTAACTAACTAGATTCCTTCTGGAGCTTATTTAATTAAATATTCCTATTTAAGTTATAAATTAGTTATTTTAACTGATTTTTCATATCTAACTTAAATTTGAATATTTTATTTAAATTTAAAATTAAGTTGAGGAATCCTAGGCATTAGTTATTAAATATTCTTAAGATATTTTTTAAGTTAGTTTTAAACTTAAAATGGAATATTTTTCAAATTAAGTGGTTACAACTTAATTTTTGATATTTAATTAAATTTAAATTTGAAAATATTTAAGTTCTAGATTTTTTTCTATAACAACTTAAATAAGATATGATTTCAAATTTTTTGTTGAAAAGATACTTAGTGAAATAAGATATTTTGTAGATAGTTATTTCTAGACTACTTATTATTTCTAATATTTAAATAGGAAAATATTATACATTGTGAAATTAATTATTTAAATAATTAATTTTGGTACAATTTAATTTAAGTATATTTTTTCCTAGTATTAAACTAGAAATTAATAATTAAGCTTTCTCTACACTTAATTATTTATTTCTTGAATTTAATACATTTAATTAAATTGAAAAATTTAAATATCTAAGTTGATTCTCATCATGATACTTAAATATTTATTTTTCATGACACTTAATTAAATGAAAAATTATTTTTTAGTTGAAATTTAATTTTTCAACTTTAATTTAAATAATTTTCAAAATATACTTTTTTTATTTTTATTAATCAATTTCGAAATTGCATTTTAATTATGCAAGATGATTTTGAATTTATTTTGAAAAATAGATTAAGGTATAAATTAATTGTTTATTTTAATTAATTCTTGGACCAACTTAAATCAATGATTTTTTCATTTATTGATTAATTTAAAATAAATGAATTAAAATATATTATTATTAGAGATTGAATTAATTAGTCAAAAGAAAATCTAGATAGGTGATATTTTTGCTTGAAGTATTTTTTCTAAGTATTTATTATTTAGTATTTCGAAAATAAAGTTTCATACTTTGTTTTTCAAAATACAATAAATATATTCTCATGAAGATTTATTTAAGTTGCAAATTAATTTAAATTAATACAACTTAAATTAATTTTCTTAATATTTATATTCAAAATTACTATAAGATGAAAATAATTCACTTTATTTCAATCACCATCTAAGTATAATTTTATAAATATTAAATTAAATTCTAATCTAGAATTTTAATTCTAAATTCGAATTTAATGAATATATTTTATTAAAATAATAAAGAAAATACATTTTAAAGAATGAGCTTTATTATTATTAAGATATTCGATCTCCATTGTTGGTTTTACATCGCGTTTGTTTTAGTGAGTAATCCTCCCTAATGGAGGAACGTTCATTAGCAATTTCGCACCGTTTAATCTCGAAAGATAAGTAGTTTGTAAGTGTTTTATATGGTATGAATCACCCTAATGGTGGCGACCATATTTGACTTGCTAAATATGAAACAATGGTAGAAGCTCATAAGATAGAATAGCCTTAACTCTCGCCTAAACGGGACAACGCTGGATTCCATTCTTGATCGAATAAAAGGTTGCTAGAATGTTTAACATTTTAGATGAGCTGACAACTCTATTCAATAGATGGTAGCTTTGACTCTCGCCTAAACGGGACACTGATATCAGTTTGTTGAAAAACCTTGGAAATTATTTAGGATTGTATTTTTTAGTATTTTCTCTTATCATTCTTACATGCTATGTGCTTATAATTTCTGAATTGATTTTGTGTTAAACCATTATTGATTTCTATTTATTGATTTCTATTCATTATTTTGTAGTATCCTATATAACCATGATGAATTCCATGTTATCACTATTGACTGAAAATAAGCTAAATGGATTTAACTTTCCTAAATGGAATGAGAACATTAATATTGCTCTCATAGGAGAAAATGCCTTGTTTGTGTTGACTGAGCCGTCTCCAAAAGTGTCGGGGACAATGCATCCAAAGCTGTGAAAGAAAAGTATGAGCGTTAGCAGAAAGCAAATGACAAAGCTCTATACTTTATGCTTTCCAGCATGGTTGACACCCTTAAAACTCAGTTTTCTAAAACCGAAAAGGCTGCTGAAGTAATGACGAAGTTAACTGAGCTATTCGGTAGGGCATCTCTTCAGTCTCGCTTTGACGCGACTAAGAAGTACATCAATGCACGGATGGAACCCCATCAAAACGTGCGTGATCATGTTCTCCTCATGGCAAGTTATTTCCAAGAAGCCCAGGATCATGGTGCTGAAATAGATCATACTACTCAAGTAAGCCTTATCTTGAATAGTCTGACTCCAGCATTTCTGCCCTATACATCAAATTATGTCATGAATAAGAAGGACATAGACTTTCATGAGTTAGTCAATGACCTTCATACTTATGAAAATTTGATTGGAGGACCCAAGAAGAAAGGGAGTAAGCCTCCAAATTCTGGGAATGGTAATGGGACGGTCAAACCTGAAGTAAATGTTGCCTTTGCTTCTAAGCCCAAATCGAAGAAGAAGTGAAAAAACACCAAGAAGCGTACAAAAGCCATGAAAAACAAAAAGGCTGCTGCTTCTGGTAATGCTACACTCAAAGGAAAGTGATTCTACTGCAATGAAAAAGGTCATTGGAAACCCCAGTGTCCTAAACTTCTTGCAAAGAAACAAGGTATTTCTTTCTATAAACTTTAAGAGTTTTAGTGAATTATTATCCAATTGGATTTATGATTCTGGACTAACTTTGTTTATTTGTTTCTTCTTCTTATAGGCCAAGCTACTTGAACTCAAAAGAGTTGGATCGGAAAGCTGGACAAAGGGTGAAGATCGTCCTAGTTGAAAATAAAGCTCAATTATCTATTTTTTGAATTAATTGTTTTAGTTTAAAGACAATTTAGATTTCGAATTTTAGTTAGGGATTTTTATCCCTGTTTTTCTCATATTGTTGCAATATTTTTTATTAATAAAGTTTATTCTATTTTTCTATTCAAACCAATTGCAATTTATGAGATTGAGCTTCATTTACTTTATCTTTCAACACAATTATCACATTATATTTATATGTTTGTATGTGTAAGTGTTTTTATTATTGATGCAAATTCTATAATATTTACAACTCTTCATAGAGTTATATTAAATAAACAGTAGAAATTACTTCTATGTTTATTAATAATTGTTAATCCTAACACAATTATTAAGAATTTGTTTAATAAAAGGATCTTTTGATCTGATAGGGGTGGAGAAAAGTTAAGAAAACTATGCAGTTCAATGATCTTTTATATCTAATGAACTCTAGATCGTTTTCAACTCCACATAAACTCTATCACACTTAGAGAATCATGATCTTTACAACCTTTAGGGGTGGATCATAATCTCTATATACTTAGGGGTGGAGTTTATCCACAATACCCTATATGTATATACTTAGGGGTGGAGTTTACTCCACAATACCCTATGTAACACATGTTTTCTTTAAACATGGAAGTAATATAATGACTTAGATATTATCAATATAAATCCTTGATCTTGATTGTATGTTCCAATTCGTTTTACTGTTGTAGTAAAAATTGATACCTATAAAAGTTCTTTGATAATGTTTCACACTACCTTAATTGAGTGGGAGAATTTTAAAATTCTTTACCCATCTTCATTAGGTTGACACTTGTGATAGGAACTTAAGAACACTACTGAAAAGCAAATCTAACCATTCATGTGGATAGATATAACTTATCAGAATTATGAGAATAAGATACAAGAACTCTAGTTCAGTCTATTCGAATGACTTGAACTATGAATTCTTAATCCTCATAAAATTTTATGGTATCTTAATTTTGATTACTTAATCTCTAGCAAGTATTTTTCCCTTGAAATACTAGTCTGCTATGTTGATGACTTAGTCTTAAAGTTTCAGACTAATAAGTCACAACTAGATAACTCTCCAAACAATAAAGAGGTTAAAAGTATCATTTAACCAGACATCTGCTATTGAGTGGGAGCTATCCGAGATGTAATCAAATAAGGAACATTAGAAGATATTCAAGAAAGATTTATGAAAGTGATCTATATGTTAGATATTAAGGAACTGTATATCAGTTATCCTTGTATCTTCACCAACTCATTCGAAATTATGAGATGGTGGTTACTTTGGGGGTGGAGGAATTATTCTATAATAATTCAAGCTCTACCAGAGAAGAATTATAACTTTGTAAATTTGAAATTACCAGAAAGTTATATTGTTGAAGAAAAGTCTACGTTGTATTATCTCAATTCCATATTTTAAAATATGAGAGATATGTCTTCTGTTCATTCAGATGTACTTTAAAACAGTAAAGGATTTCAGTATCCCTTGATGAGTAAAGCATATAGTAAAGGATGTTTCATAAATATATTTATGAACTAGTTTCCAGAAGTTTGGGTGGATTCAAATATACTACACTTGATCTAAAGATCAAGACATCAGATTGACTTATTTGCACACTTTGTTTTATGTTAGTGCAAGTGGGAGTTTGTTGGGTTTTGTGCCCTAAATAAAACCCTTTACAATCTGATTAGTTATCAATATAAGAAATTTGAAGTGATTTATGTTTGCATGAATTTTACATGCTAATGGTTTAGTATGTTTATTACATTTACGCACAAAATCAGTTAAATTCAGATCATATGTTTATTCACAATTACAGTATCGTCAACACAGTGGAATGTGATTGTGATCATATGAATCAAAAGACTAAGTCCCTGTTTCATCAGTGTTTTGGATTTACACTAATGTGATAATCAGCGATGATGTGTACTTACAGTTGGAGTAAGTGTTATGTTCTTTCCAGGACATTAGTAAAGTATACTAGTTTCGAATGTATGGAGTATACATTGGACTGGACCGATATTGCAACTTAGTTAAGATATTATAAACTTACCGTTATATCTTTCCAAGTCAATATCAGTAGTTGATCTTAAGATTAAAAGAATCTAAATCCTGATATGCTTAGGCTCAACTCAGGAGTACTATTCATGTTCTTTGATTTATTAGTTAAGCCTACTTTTGGGTTTGTATATTTTGGGAACATGATAGTATGATTGAGTGGGAGTGCTGAACATAAATATGGAATCTATAACTTCTACTGGTGTATAGAAGTCAAGTGATGATTCCCTTCGAGCTTAGAAAATAGAAGTAAATGGATGAGCTCTTGTTTAAGTGACTAATTCTTAGATCACTAAACATCATTTACAGGTAGCTAAGTGTTTTAAGGGGCAAAATACATTGAGGGGTGAGAACGGTAAAATTATCCCATCTCGATGTAAATCATCTATATAAAGGATCTTTGATCACAATAAGATTATAACAATGGTTAAATGAGATAGCATATCTAGATCGTGGAACATATAATATGCTCTATATAAGTCTGAGAGTGCAATTCTAAGTTCTAAGAGTGGATTCAACGAAGAATTAATAAGTAGGAATTTACTTTGTAAATTCGGTTCACTTATTGGAAGCTCAGCATATAGATCCATGGTCCCCATTCTAGTTGAGAATATACTGCTTGTAAGACTCAATAATTGATTTGTGATTAATCAATTATAATTCTAAAGTTAGACTATGTCTGATTTGTGAATTTTCACTAAGCAGGGGCAAAATTGTAAAGAAAAGAGATTCTAGGTTTATTTATTTATTAATAGACTTTATATGTCTAGTTAATAATTAAATTAAATGATAATATTATTTAATAATCTTTTTTAGTTATTAAATAATTAGTTTTGGCATTTAAATGGTTAGAATTGGAAAATTGGCGTTTTTGAGAAAATAGAAATAAAATTTGTGAAAACTGCAAAAACCAAGTGGGGCCCATTACACACCATGGTCGGCCACTTATAGTGGTTTTTCAAATTGATATTTTCATTATTTTAATGCAAAATAATTCCTAACCTAAACCTAGTAGTTGCCTATAAATAGAAAGTGATGGCTCAGTCAAATCACAAGTTTTCACATGCTTTCACAACATCTTCTGACAGAAAATTCTCTCTTCAAAAAAACTGAGCCTTCCCTTTTCTCTCTATAGCCGAAATCTCTCTCTCTCTCTCTCTCTCTCTCTCTCTCTCTTTTCTTCTTCTAAAATTTCGAACCTTAGTGATAGAGTAAGTGCTCACACACAGCAAGTGGTAACTCAATCATAGATTGGAAGACTGTGAAGGATCACACATAAAGAAGAAGGACATTCGGGCTCAGATCTTGATAATACTCTGCGACAGAAAGGATACAAGGGTTAGAGATCTGAGTGGAAGGAGACATTAATTCTGTTGCATCAATGTAAGGTTTTCTTAACTTTATATGTGTTTATTTTATCGTTTTAGAAAGTTCATATTTAGGGTGTTAAACAACATACTTGTGAGTAGATCTAAGATCCTGGTAAAATAATTTCCAACAGTCTCTCTCTATCTCCACAGCCAGAAAATGAGGCCAAGTCGAAGTCCTCTGCCACAGTTTCTCCTCAACCTCCTCCATCACTAAAGGCCAACTCCTCCGCCGCGATTTCTCCTCCGAATCGGTACGCCATTGTTCTAGGTACCGTCGGTGATCTCGGTCAGCCACTCTCTCTTCGCTGCCATGGTGTCGCCGCCGATGTCAGCCATACCAACACAAGATCTCGCTACCAACAATGAAGAGGAAACAGAAACCCATCTCAGAAAATCTTGGGCCCAACATCACAGAACGAAAATGATGAAATGGTTTAGTTTATTTGTCATTGATCTGGGCTATAGAAGAAGAAGAAAGAAAAAGAGGGGTGGGTGGGTTGGTGAATCTGGGTTTAGCGATAGGGTTTGTTTTAAATTTTGTTCATTTACTTTTTAAATTTTGATTTAGTTTTTAATTTTTTATTTTATTAATTAATGTTTTTTATCTGTTAAAAATTTTTGTTTTTATTAATTTTAAATTCTTAGTATTTTTATAATCTTTAATTCCTTTTTATTAATTTTATATTAAATTTTAAAAAATAATAAAAAAAATTAATGATGTGGACCAATAAGATACTGTCACGTGTGTAATGATCTGTCACTTAATGTTGAGGTACTTACGAAAGTTCTGAAATCCTAACAGAATGTATTTTTACCGCCAAAATTTTTACTTAGGTATTAATCTGCAACTCTAAGATAAACTTAAGTATTTATGCTGCAAATTACTCTTCTTTATTATCATTTTCTCATTCCATAAGTAAACACACAATTATTTATTGTTTCCTATTCTCATTCTTAATATGATTAGAATATTTTCAATTTAATTTATTTATTTTAAGCACGTGTGATTAGTAAAACGTGATTAAAATAAATAATTAGATTATATATATATTTTTTAATATTTTTATAGATTTTTTGTTTGGTTTTTTAAAGAAATATTATTTTTTTACATTACTTTCTCAATGTGAAAAAAAGAAATAATACTATATATTTTTGTAAATTAAAATCTGTAAAAATGTGAAAAAAAAAAACCATTTATAATTTTTGAGTATTAATGAAATAATCAATTTGTGATTTTAAACAAAACCATTGGATTTGATACCGGTTTAAAAAGAGGGCTGTATGCTGCTCTCCTCCTCCCTTCTCTTGGAACCGAGACCAGAGCAGAAGAACCATCAACCAGCATCGGCCCGCCTCTCCCACCACTCGCCTTAGCGCAAAATCCAACCCCTTCATTTTTGTTGTTCTCTATTTTACCTGGTAAATTATTATAATTATTCTTCTCTTTTCTTAGTTGTTCTAGGGTTTGCTTTTTTATTATTTATTTTTTAGGTTAAACATAATGTTTGTCTAATTTAATTTCTAAAGCTCGTCACCTACTCAATCAGCTTAGTCTATGAAGGTCCTATTTTGTGTAAACATTCTTCTACTGATAATATTGGCTTTGTTTGATTTGTCGTTGTATAGGAAAAAAGGGGAGGTGTTTTGATGAGCGAAGAAGATGGAAATACAAACTTGTGGGAAGCCCATAGACTCATTGTTGGAGAAGGTGCTTTGTATGAACATTTTATCTTCTGATTATTTCAAAGAGCTTTACCGGTTGAAGACTTACCATGAAGTCATCGACGAAATCTACAATCAAGTGGATCATGTCGAGCCTTGGATGACCGGAAATTGCCGTGGTCCTTCCACCGCCTTTTGCCTTCTCTACAAGTTTTTCACTATGAAACTCACTGTCAAGCAGATGCACGGACTCTTGAAGCACACTGATTCCCCCTACATAAGAGCGGTACGTGTTCATGTGTATGTCAATGTGAATCTGTATCTAGGACTCATTCTCCTAATCTACCAAGCAAAGAATGAATGAATGAAGTGATGCAACTCTATTTTCTTGTTGGTCAATGCCAATGTTATGCTATTCTTATTACATTTTGTGTGTGTGTGTGTGTATGTTACATAATGAATAAAATAGTATATTAAAAGGCACACAAGGAGACTAACAGGTTGGTTTTTTGCTTCTTTCTATTGATTCTCGATTTTTTTTTTTGGTGGCACTATTGTTTCTTGATTTTAGTACTTGAAATTTAATGTTATTTTCTTTTATTAGGGTTTTAAAATTCCAATTACTTGTTTTATGGAATCCTTCTGAAATTTTTATTATCGTTGGTGTGACTGAATCTCCCTCTAGCCACGATCTCATTTGTGAAATTGAATGGTGGGTGTAGAAGTAGAACTAGAGCTTCATTTTCAGGAACTCAAGTCTGTATCTTGTTCCTGAGTCCTTCTGTCTTTCTTTTTTTCTTATATATAATTACCCTTGATGCTACCTGTAAAGTGTTTTGTGTTTTCAATTTTCTTTCTTTTTCTATTTCATAGTTTCCATGTCTCAGTGAAAGATAGAACTGCCCGCCTGCATGGCCTGCACAAGAATTTGGAGTATTTGGTTATTTATTCCGTAACCCCATTAGTAGTTTAACTTGCAAGTTCAGTTAAATTTCTACTTTCAGTCATTATATAGAAAGATCATGAGCGTGATATTGCACTTTTCTTAGCAGATTTTACAAATCAAGGTTGGAGTTTCCTTATTTCTTTGAGTTACTGAGACTTTCAGTTTCAGATGCTAAGGTTTGATGTGTACATTTTTGCTTTAGTAGTTGAGACTTTCTGACTATCAGATGTAGTTTTCAATTGATATGTTGCTCCTTAGTTTTTTTCTTTTCCCTGGATTTCCCTACTGGCTTGGATGTATACAATGCCTATAACAGCATTTCTTCCTGATAATTAATTTAATTTTCCACAGCAACATATAAGATGAAGTGATGAACGCTGGAGTTAGATTAAATATTAACATGTGATTCATGACTTTAAACGTTTAAATTTATCAATCATAATCTTCCAGGAGGAACCCAAGGGTTTATTTTTATTGATTGCATTAGTTACGTATGGATTATGTGCTCCAACCTTGAACTATTATCGCTAATTATGAAACTGGTTGGGTTATTAGGCATGCTCTCATGTCAGATATCTTGTGTATTGTGCTGCAGGTTGGATTCCTCTATTTGAGGTATGCTGCAGATCCGAAGACTCTGTGGAATTGGTTTGAACCATATGTCAAAGACGAAGAGGTAAGGTATTAATGGTTTTTGTAATTTCTGCTGCTTCAATATTTTCTGGACTTTATTTTTTTTAATCTTATTTATGTTCATTATTTTATAACAAATTTATAAGAATGCGGGGATAATGTGATCAAAGTTATGGATTTGTTGCCTTATGTTTTGCTACATAATCATATCTATTAATAATGACATTTCAATTTTCCATCTAAGTGCCTAAGTTTCTGGCCGCATACACTTTAATTATTGATCGTAATGGTAACCTTTTTCTTCCGAGTGAAAGTATTTCACTGAACATAATTTATTATTTATTTTTACAACCTTATGAAATTTGACATATTCAACATTGAGAATGAGACCTTCTGTACTGAAACTCATTCCCTTTGCTGGCTCTGTTGTGACTTGGAGAAACGGTTAATGAAAGTCACTTTTTTTCTTAACCTTTTTTTAATGGCCACTCATCCTCACCCTAGTAGTTGTTCAAAAAATTACCAAGGCTGAACTGGAAGAAGACAGTAGTTTTTCCTATCTTTCTATGTAAATCTTCTTTTATGCATCTGGCTATTAACTAATTTCCCATTTTTATTTACTTTATCTTTAATAATTTAAGATCTCTCTGTTTTGTTTTTGTTATAGTTCAAAAAAAAAAAAGATCTCTGTTTTTGTTTTTATTTACAGATTCTTCTTTCCATGCTCTTCTTCTCCTTTATATTGTTATAAGTATAGAGAAGTTAATGATGCCTTATTATATGGTTAATTTATATGAGGGCTAAAACAAGCACTATTTAAGTTAGGACTGTGAAATTGAATATACTTTAGGTCTCGTCAATATTTCTAGTGAGTTTAGGAAAGGTTGATGTATTTGACAAAGGGAATCTAAAGTTTGAAGAAATCTCCTTGTATAGTAGACAACTTTCTCTAGCTACTACTCTAGGGAAATTTTATCTATTTAGTGGTTAGTATTATGTTGATTAATTTAATTCTCATTGTTAGTTCTTGTTGTTGCTGCTGCTCCTATTTTAGTACTACTAGTTAGTAATTTGAAAATTTTAGCTATGTCGATGTGCTCCCATTAGCACAAGTACCCTTCCTTTCCAAAAGTCAATCCATTAAATTCTTGGTATTATCTTTTAAGAATTATTTGCTGATACTTAAGGTTCGTGGTAATGTTTTTCAGGAATTCTCTCCTGGATCCAGTGGACGAATGACCACAATGGGTGCATATGTGCGTGATTTGCTTCTTGGACAAGTATGTTCCTAACATATGCGTGCTTTAATTTTTTTTCTTGGTGTTAGATGCCTCATGCCCATCTTTTGTCTTTTTATGAATTGGAAAGTCTTAAATTACAATTAACTTAAGGCTAGCTGCTCAAGTGGTATGGCTGGGGAAGCATTCTAAATTACCTACAAATAAAAGTAAATAAAATTCTAATTTATAGACGTTATCTGTCTTATTTGACTCTATATTCTTCATACATATCTATCAATTAGAATCACCCAATAAAAACGGTGGCTAGCAAAATTTCACTGATCCTGAACAATATGCATTTCTATATATATTTTATTTTTATGTATATATATGTATGTGTATATTAACATCTTTTTCAGTAATTCGATCCTTTGTCTTTGCTTCATATATGAGTGTATGTGGGGTATTTAATTAGGAGAAATTAGAGACTTTTCATGTAATCATTCAATATCTTGGTTATCATCCAAGCTAGGACATCAGCAGATCAATAGCTGAGTAGTTAATGCCTTGATTAGTTTATATTGCTGTAGTAGTATTTCATTTTTGTTGAGCTTCTGTTTCTGTATTAATTATTTAGTTTACCTGAGCTCATTGACTTTCCATTTCAATTGTTAACGGTTAAAGAAGTTGATACAATTTTAATTGTTGATACAGTATTACTTCGACACCCTCTTTCCGCGAATTCCTGTTCCTGTAATGCGCCAGGTTACTGCTAATCTTGATAAGATGAATCTTCCATCCAAGCATTCAGGCGTGACAGGAGATACCACTCGGCATGGATCTGATGATACTGCTCGACGTCCTCCATCTGTGAAAGCTGCTCTTTCCGTCTCATTTGGTCAGCGTGCTCCTCATCGTGCGTCAACTAGAGATTCCTCACCTGTTCGTCGCACTCTTCCACCACCTCCTCCTTATGACAGATCCAGCACTGATGATGTACGAAGCCGACGCAGCCAGAGTCGTGAATATTCGGACAGAGAGCATCATCGTGACAGGGACAATGAAAGGGACCGCAATAGAGACAGAGACAGGGACCGAGATAGGTACAAGGAGAGGGAGCGTGATCGTAACAAGGAAAGAGACAGGGAAAGGGATAGAGAAAGATACAGAGACAGAGATAGGGATAGGGATAGAGACAGGGTCAGGGACAGAGAACGGGAAGGGGTTAGAGAATCCAGTTATGATTATGATCGTAGGTCTAGATATGGAGAAAGAGAAGGCCGAAAGGACTATGAGAAAAGCGACCGTGATGGTAGCAGACGTTATCGCAGTCGAAGCCGGAGCCGCAGTCGAAGCCGGAGTAGAAGTCATAGCTTGCAAGCTGCAGCTGTGCCTTATTCAAGCCCACAGAGAGATGCGAGCAAGGAAAGGACATCAGCATCTAGCAACCTAGCAAAGCTTAGGAATATGTACGGTGATTTAGGTAGTCAAAAAGGAGATGATAGTACAGACAGGGCTACTGGAAGCAGCAATGGTGGCGAAGAGGTTATTAGACTTGGTGGTTCTTCTTGGAAGTAATTGAAAGAATTTCTACACCAATTTCTTTTATCATTATGTGTTATCATAGTCTTCATTTAGAATCAAGATAGCTAATGAATTCTTTCTTGATTCTCATTGGCCCCTCATATTTTCTCTTCAAAAGTTGTCGAAGAACAAAAAAGATAAAAATAGAAAGACAATGATATTTAGGGGATGAGTGATGTACCAAAAACATGTATACTAGACCTTTTCTAAATTATTATTATTTTATATGAAAACCTCATATTTGGACATCGAACCTTTTATCTCTCTCGCCTCCATAGATGTTTGTAAACCGTGTTAGCTGTTCTTATATCTTAAAAGAAAATGTTCTGAATAACTGTTGGGTAATATCTTCTATTTGATTAAATGTTTGGTTCTGCTTTGTTATATTGTTCAGGAAATCGAGACTAGATATCTCGAATATAATAAGAGACTAAATATGGATTGTTGGATTTTGCAGAGGGGGATTTTTGTTGCTATTGCGAATTGTCCATAATTATCTTTTCTTCTAATTACGTAATCGTATTCCTAAAATATTCCCTAAAATAAAAGAGAGCATAGGGGCTTCATAGAAATATAAATTTATTTCGATCAACATAAATAGGTCAGTTATGTATATGTAGTACCTTGACCCAACAATATTACGAGACATGAATGAATAACAATAGCAACACAGGTATCAGCATAAGTTGGGAATGAGAAGCATAAAAATGAACATCGAATTATTCTACGCCGAATAACAAATTACAAATGAAAGCACATTCGTATTATCAATAATGATCCAATTACATATAAATAAAGGCCTCGTGAACACAAATATCGATATATATAATTCGATCACAAGAAAAAATAATAACATAAGAAATCATTACTACATTGTTGAAAAGTACTCCATAAAAGTAACAAAATCAAAAACTGTTAATTAATTAAGCCGATAAATAACAAGATAGTGACTTAGACGTAGTAGTGGTGGATAGTGTGGGGGTGTTAATTGATTTCAACAAACACCATTGGTCTTCTTCCTGTCCAAGACGAACTTCTTCCAAATGGTAGTGATCTCCCTTTGCATCTCCAAGGCACTCTTCTTAGCAATGACAGGGCTACCAGGAGGAACAAGGTCATTGTCATCCTGAGTAACAGCCATCTTGGCAGTGAGAAGCTTCGATGGAAGAGCATCAAGCTCGTTAAGAACTTTCTGGATATCGTTCACCAGACGCTCGGCCAAGGTGCGGGAGAAGTCCTCTCTTATCACAACGCGCAGCACAGTGATGTGCTGGGCATCAGGAGGCATGGTGTAGGCCGGGACAATCCACCCGAATCGCCTCAGCATGTCCGAAACCTCAAACTCGTTGTGTGCATGGTTATCTTTCAATGAGAAGGCCACCAATGGTACTCCTTGGTCTTTAGAGATTATGTTGAACCGACCTGTTTTTTCCAAACCTTCTTTCAGTACCATCATGTTCTCCGTACAATTCTCCATCACATTCCTGTACCCCTCGTAACCCAACCTTATTAGTTGGTAGTACTGAGCAATGACTTGGCTGGAACCTGTAAATTATATTTACATATAGTTAATCACAAACTTATTATTAAAATGGGGTTGAGAGAATTCGTAGGTGTATGGGTAGTATGTAATGATAATGAATATATATATATACCTTTTGAGAAGTTGAGTGTGAAAGTGGGTTGATCCGCCCCAAGATAGTTGATGTGGAAGATGAGTTCATCAGGTAAGTCATCTTTGCTTCTCCAGACTACCCAACCAATTCCTGCATATACCAAGCCGTATTTGTGCCCACTAACGTTGATGCTCTTCACCAATGGGAGCCGGAAGTCCCATTCCAGTTCCGGATATAGAAATGGTGCTATGAAGCCACCACTTGCTGCGTCCACGTGAATGGGAGTATCCCATCTGCATACAAATATACATACTAAATCATTAATCGTAATTATTATTCATATTCAATTCACGAGTTGTTTAATTTACATTAATGTACGCACCCAGTTTCTTCATTCTTTTTCACGAGAAGATCATTTAGTAGTTTGACATCTTCAAATTCACCATTAAGAGTGGAACCCAAAATAGCAGCAACGCAGATGGTGTTCTCGTCAACTAGCTCAACGGCTTTCTCAGGGTCCATCACATAGTATCCTTCTCTTAACTTTACCTCCTTCAACTCCACCTCAAAGTACCTTGCAAATTTCTCCCAACACACCTTCACAAATGAATAAGGACATCCAAATGGGCTTTGTTAATTTACATTTTATAGGAAATATATTTAAGAAGCCTGATGTAGTGTAGAGAGCCCAAAAGTAATGGGTTGAATACCTGGACATTGGCTCCAGTAACAATATTGGGCTTATCAACGGGCAAACCTTGGGCCCTGCGTCTGTTTTGCCACTTTCTTTTGAAAGCCAAACCAGCCAACATGATGGCCTCCGAGGACCCCACAGTTCCCACTCCCACTGCAGCCTCTGATTCCCCTAATGGCGCGTTGAAAAGATGAGCTATCATGTTCACACACCGGTTCTGTTCACAAAATACAAATATAAATAATCCTGACTTGTTAAAAAAGTATTATTATGACTAGAAGAATTAACATCAGTTGTCTCCCATTAGAAAAAAAAAACATCACTTGTCTCTATCTCTTCCTATTGAAAAGGTGTTACAACTCTAGGACTTTATTATTATTATTATTGTTATTGAAGTAGATAGGACTTAATAAAAACAAAAAAAAAAATAATAATATAAGGAGGGACTTTATATTCATTTTTTAAATAAAGGGACGGTCATATTCTTAGTTTAGTTATTAATGTATATATGCACATATGTTTATTGAGAAAAATTGTCTTAGTTCCCCTTCAAAAACTAAATAAACAAAATAGAATAAAAAAACCCGCACATTTCGTAGTGGTCGCAGTCGCAGTCGCACGCATTGACTTAATGTTAGTCCATCAAAACTTTGCCAAATTGTTATAGTACATAACTGGTTAATAAGCTATGTATAGTTATGTAGACTACTACTAATTGATTCTCTCCGGCCAATCAAGTTGATTTTAGAGCAACCTCCTATTTAATTCTAATATCTTGAATATTCGATAACATTTGTACATAAGTTCTTTAATTTCTCAAACAATTATCATTTTTGTTTTTTTTTTTTTAATAATAGAGAAGGGAGGATTTAGAATTAGACCTCTAGTAGAAGTATATATGGTATTAGAAGCGTCAAACACAAAAGAATAACAAATATATATAGGTGACATAGAGGGTGTAATATATACAAAAGGGAATATATTAATTGAATATAGATAATTTATAACAAATATGAGAAAAATTATTTATCCACTCCTCGCTTGTAATTTTATTTTTAGATTTTTAATTAAAAAGCATATTCACTTAATCTTTCAAATAATTAATTGTAAAAAAATTATATTGTGTAAATCATGAAAAGATAGAATCTACAAATATTTTTAAACAATATTTTATATAAAAAAAAGTTAATTAAAGTAATTATTTTTTTACTGAATTAAAAAAATTAGTTTTGTTTGAATTTAAAGGGAAACAATATTCAGGATTTTATCAAAAAAAAAGGGGGAAACAATATTCTATTTCATATTTTTGCTTTGAATAATGAAATTATTATTATTATTATTTTGAAATGAATGAAATTATTATTCATATATTAGATAAAGTTGAACTAGTTAAATTAAACCAGTTTTGTAATTAATCAGCAGTTAATTACGTGGTGATCTGGTGTGCTCTATATTCATAATTTTTAGTAGCAGTGTCCGAAAAGTACTGTACTGCCCACAAATGTATAATTAATTCAAGAAAAATGCTAAAAGAGTGTCTGTTTAGTATTATTCTTTTGCACAATTACATAAATTGTCATTTCTTTTTTTTTTTTAAAAAAAATTATATTTGTACGAGTAAAGAATTTTTTTTTATATTTTTACGATTTTTTTATAGAAACGACATAAAAATAACAAGAAAATTACATAAAAGTAACATAGAAATAACATTTAAATAATATCAAAACAACAACAAAAAATAACATACATATAACAAAAAATCAACAACAAATTAATAAGAGTACAACATAAAAAAACTGTATTTTCTGTAAGTAAAATCATAAAAATGTTTAAAATTTCGTGAAACCGTATTTTTATAATTTTTTTGTTGTTTTTGTATATTTGTAAAATAATCTTTTTTTTTTCTTTATTATGTCGTTATTAGTAAAATTAATATCGAATATTATATAATTTAATATAATAATTTTACAAAATATTGTTAATGAATTGTAAATTACACTACTAAAACTATAAATTAAATATCATAACTAGTTGTTGGGGGTCATCTTGAGAAAATATTATAATGAAGTTTATAATTTATTAATAAAAAAGATCTGGTGCTAGACACTTTAATGCACTCATAACTAATTAATTAAACAAAGACCAGGTAAATTTTCATTATTAGATTGTGGCTTCCAATCGTCTAATTGCTTATTTGAATTAGGGGTGTTCACGGATTGGTTTGGTCCGGATTTTCATAGTTTTTGAACCAAACCAATATAACGGTTTTTTAAATATTAGAAACCAAACGGTTTGGTTTGGCTTGGTTCGAAACCACGGTTTAAGTGAAATTTATAATTATTTTTTTTTTTTAAGTAATTGTACTATTTTTACTAAGTTTTTAATTTTAGTTTTCAAAATATATATATTTAACATGATAAGGAAAAGGTCTAGAACATATAAATAACGATATAAAAGCATTCTCAAATGTCAAACATAACATAAAAATTAAAAATTTATACAATAAAAACTTGATACACAAAAAAAATTCAAAATTATACATATAGTCATATATAAAATATATATATAAATTAATTATTTATTATAAACGGTCTGGTCCGGTTTAACCGTTAACTATTTATTCCGAACCATTACGCCGTAAACGGTCCGGATTGACCAAACCACCGAAAACGATTTCTCCGATTACAATTTAGAGTGGTTTGAATTATCGTGGTCCGGATTTAAACCGCGATTTTCCGGTTTATATGAACATCCCTAATTTGGATCATTGAAAGGAGATTCTTTGTTGGACATTATGGTACATACCATGATCCACATAATTAACATTTACTTTCTTAAAGATGGAATATATTTAATATTTTTTTCAGTCAATTCAAGATGTAAAAAGCCACCGGTTGTTCTTTTAAATTGTATTATTATATAAGTGACACACATGTTTTTAATTCATATTAATTATAAAACTCAAGTGGAGAAATGCTAAATGCATTTTATATTACTCATTTACAATTTAAACCAACAACTAACATGTATTCTATTCTACTATTGAATTGGTATCCAGAATTTTATATTCTTATTACATTAGGGAAATTACAAAATTACTAGATTTTGAGTTAACTTTTATAAAAAGTATGACATTTTTTCAAAAATACTGTATTTTTATAAAACACAAAGCAGAACAACTCAAAACAACAGTGGAACACTAATAAAAATTAATATACCATGTAAATTTCCCCTAATTATTAGTAAATAATTCGAAAGTTTCAATCTTTTGACCCAATCCATATGGTATACACAATTTTATTTAAAAAAATAAAATAAAATAAAATTTGGCACATAATTTCAGCGTATTATACAGATCTATACAATTTCAGATTTTTTTTTTTTTTTTTTTTTTTGTGAAATATAACAAATCAAGTTTAAGTACTTTTTTTTTGTTTTGTTTTTTTCTTTTTATATAGGGGAAGTTGAAAGAGTACCATTAATTTACCTACACTTTTTGTAATTTTCTTTTTGTTTATAAAAGTTTTCATTGTAATTTAATGTAATCCAAATAAATCATGAGAATATTAATTTAATTTAATCAATTTACTGTATAGTAATTAATTATTTAATTAATTAATTAAGAAGAGAAGACCTGGAGCTCAGTGGTGACGGGGTACTCGTCCATGTCAACGTAGTTCTTGTTAATGGAAGACATAATAAGCTTATCACACTCAGGCTCCATCCACGTCGTCACAAACGAAGCCAAATTCAGCCTAGGATTTCCATCCAACATAAGCTCGTCGTTTATGATCTGGTACGCTGCCTCCTTCGGGATCGAGTTATCAGGCATTGTGAACCTATTTTTTTTTTTTTTTTAAAAAAAAATCACAAATATTAATTACGATGATCCCCAAATATATATATTTTTATATATAAAAAAAATTTAAAATAAATACCTTGGAAGAGAGGTTCGAACATAGCGAGAAGCGAAGGTAGAGTGGACGGAGACATCAGACTGAGAAACAGCCCTAGAGAGAACCATGATCGGAACAAAATTAAAGAAGAAGAAATTGGAGTTGTTTTTGGAGAGAATGGGTGTGACTTTGATCTATTCCATTTCCTATATTTATATACACATTCTACACGCGTCTACTATCCATACGAGGAATGGAAAATGACAATTTTTTATTGTATATTTTAATGCAATTTGGGAATTTCAATGGTATTAGTTTATTTATTTATTTTTTTGAAATAAATGCGCATTTGGAATATGACTTTCAATAATAATAAAAAAAAGAAGAACCAATAATATGTGTCTATATAGTTTCTTAACTTTTCATTCTTTAATCTGCAAAATCAAATAAATAAATAAATAAATAATAATGAGTAGCACACACTGGATGACCATGAATGATGATTCTATTTGCTTTTGTATCCTTTGGAAATAAAGAGTTCAACTTCAGTTATGGCATGATTGATGATGAGACAGAGAAAATGGAATTAATAATACTGGCTTGAACTTTGGGTTATTCACGACATGTGTACAATTTTTGTTTCTTTCTTTTTTGTCTTCTAAAGGTTTAATTAATAAGGTTGGCCTTGCTGGTAGTTGTTATACAGCTCTGAGTTTCTTTATTTTGTAATATTTGTGTTGATGTACCTTTCTTTAATAGCTAATGGAAACTTAATTTATACCTTTAATAGCTAATAATTGTGTTTATACCCATATCACTAAAATAATTTTCCATGGGTGCCATGTGATCATTTAAGGACTATATAAAGTGATAGTTTATATATAATATCTAGGATAATGACCATAAAGTGATAGTTAGGGTGCACTGTGCATATAACACGGTGGATGCATGAGGAGGTAATGGTAACTCTTCCTACTTATTAAATTGGTATGGTATTTAAGAGCATCTTTAAATTTTTAATGGAGTACTAAAGTAGTACCTAGTATATTTTAGTCTATTATAATAAAAGTGAATTGTAATAGTAGTGTACAAATAAAGTGATTCAAATTTAGTACATATTAAAATTATATTAAATTTAGTACAAAATATAACATGATTTTAATTTTATACTACAATTTTTTATTTACTCCATTATCACTTAATAATATAATTAATAATTTCTTTTACATCTTATTTATACATTTAATAGTATTTTTTTTTTATTTAAAAAGACTTTTTTTAAGTTTTAACCAAAAAAAGTAATAATATTACAAAAATACTTTTAGCTGGCTAAATAAATATATATACAGTCTAAATAAAAAAAATTACACAAATACCACTCAGACACAACATCAACCCAAGATCTATGCATTCTGGGCAACCACTCAACAACTCAACACAATCGAAACGAAAATTCAACCAGAAAAAGAACTACCATTAATTTCGGTGACTTCACTGTAAAGACAACCAGAATCAATCAAAACAGGAGCTGTTTCGAATTCATGGAAAAAAAATTTTAGAAAAATTACTACGAAACTAAAATTCAACCGGAAATCCAGTTTAATTTGTATAAAACTTATATCCAGACTTTAATTTTCAGATCCATTAAATGCATCTCAAAAAGTTGAACTGGAGGTCCCAAACAATCCAACTCATGTATAATCCAAAAAAAATTACAGCAATACTATAGTAAAATATTTACTCTAGTGTATTTTCGTTATTTTTTAAATTTCTAATGGTAAATTTGTTCATATTAAATCATGAAAAGACATGTAGATAGAGTTACGTACGTGAAAATACTGTTCTAATTTTTAATGTTTCATAACAGTTCCATAAACATTTTGCTAACAGTTATTTTGTTTGATTGAAACTTTCGTCTGATGCAACCTTCGACTAACCACCCAGCAACCTTCGTCTGATGCAACCTTTGGCCAATCACCCTGCAATCATTGTCTGATTGTGTAAGTGATAGTGTAAGTGGTATTTTAGTAATTAAAAGTACATAAAATGTATAAATGTTGTCCACACCTTATACCTTATAGAGGTATTTTTGTAAATAAAGTGTCAATTTATATTTATCATATAATAATTTCAATAAAAATTAATATTTTTGTTTGATTTTTTTTACACCTTTCTATAAAAAAAATAAAAATAAAAATTACCTTTACATTGAAACACTATTATAAAATGTGGATTAAATATAATATTGATTCATTTTTTTTAACTTAATTTAGCTCAAATTATAAACCATCTCATCTAAAAGTACTCCTATTACTTTCTCTACTATATCATAAATATTTTATTAAAGTTCAACTTTCTTTAATTTACATCAAATATTTACATTAATGTTATATTTTTTCTCATATATTTTATTAGTTTCTCTATATCATTTTAAAGTTATATTTTTTCTCATATATTTTATTCTTTTTTAAAAGCACATAAATAATTATACACATATATATTAAAGAAAACTTTAAAATATTAATATAATATTTATATTTTAGCTCATGTGATGTAATACTATTTTTACTATTTATTAAGCTAAAAAAATATACATAAAAGCTCAAATTTAGCTCAGAAATATCACTTTTACCACTTTGTCTTTATATTTTAGAGAATAAACTATAATAACTCATTTTATAAGTACTCTAAGGATATTGATTATATTATATATAAATTATAGTGGGAATTTCTGCAATAATAAATATATATGTGTGTGTGGGGAAGGGACAGGAAAGAACCCACTATTAACTATACCTACATAACGAGTCAACTATTTAACAATATAATAAGCGAAAACGACACAGATTTTTTTTTTTTGTATAACAACAAAACAATAAGCTTTTTTTTTTCCTTGAAACGGCAAAACAATAAGCTTCAATAATACCCCTACAAAAAAAAAAAAAAAAAAAAAAAGCTTCAATAATACTTTATTTTATTTTTTTTTGTAAGGGAGCTTCAATAACACTTTTAATTTATCAAAGATAATTTTTTTTTTTTCTGTTTTTGTTAAATTGTGCTTTAGATGAGCTTGTCACACGTACACTGGTGTAAGAAAACAAGAGAGAGTGAGAAAGACAGGTGTGTGTATAATTTAATAAATTTTGGTGTTTCTTTGTGTCATAATTATTCATATAAGTGATCAAGTAACGCATAAATCGGATATTTATTTTAGCCCCAGAACCAGCTCAAAGGGTAGGTCTTAACTGATGTTTCATTATAATTATCCTAAACTTTTACTTCATACACGGATCTTGCTTGGTTAAATTTATATGTAATTAAAAAAAAAAGACTATTTTCTTAAGTCTAAAAGACATTATTGGTACTTAGCATTTTTTTCGGTGTTTTACCGTGTAATTATCAAGTTCCATATAACTTAAAAAAATAATTTTTTTTTTATAAAAAAAAAAAATAATTTTTAAGAAATATCACTAACTAATTATAAGACACCACCCATAGAAGGTGCTGAGCACCACATCCTAATAATAACGCTCAATTACAAAAAATGTGAAAAAAATAATTTTGTTATTAAATATTATAAGGCTTTTTTCATAAATGTACAACAAAAACAAAATAATTACAAAAAATGTGCAAAAAAAAAAATTATTTTAAAAACTTATATATTTTGAAAACTTATTACATCAAATCATACATTTTAATCATTAAATAATAAACTATGTTTATTAAAACTCAAAATAAACAATTTCGTAAAATTAATTAAACAGTTTTATAAAAATAAACAAGTTAATTTTTTTTATTAAAAAATAAATATTTATTATCTATTTTAGTATGAATTATTATAATTTAATAAGATTTTTTTAATAAAATACAATATCAAAATTATAAGGGAAAAAAACAGGAAAATTCCAAAAAGGGTAAAATATTACAAAAATACTGTGGGCCGGCCCAATCAACATTTGTACAAGCCACATTGAATATATTACAAAAATAACACCTCCCCTATACCTTCAGTCGCACGTCACGAACGGAGACAATGAAGGAACCTCCATCGATGCAGTTGGCTACGCAACCAGAATGAAACCAGATCGAGCATAGAACAACCATCAATTCTGGCGAATTTCGATAGGAAACGAACAAATCCAAGGATCTGAACAGAAAATTAAAAAAAAAAGACCAGAAAACCGTGGAGAAACTGAAATTAAACATTTGATTTCGGTTTTTTATCGTGCAATATCACTCAAACGAGCGTCGAAAATCCAGATTGGAGCAATGTAAATCTGTATTGAACAGATCTGGAGCTCCTCCTGAAATCCAAAAAAAGGTATGAAATGAAATTTTTTTCAACAATGATATACGTCATACACAGTTGCATTCTGGTTGATTCACCGGTTTACAACAGGAAATTCAGATTCTAACAACAAAAAACAAGAACTGATTCTAATTAAGGAACCACATGATACTAATAAGGCTGTTTTTTTTTTTTTTTAATTTTTTGCGTTGCCTTACAGTTGCAATATCGTTTTAAAATGGTTTACAAATCATGAAGAAGTGTCAATTGACGAGTACCAAAAGCTAGCATATATACAAGGTGCGATTTATGTAAATGGTAGCAAATTAGTTTTATAATAGTTGGAAATTGATCTGATTCAAATAAACATGATGAAAAGTGACAATGAGTAAGAACTATGTAATTTTGAGAAAAGAGTTGTGGTTTTTAAGTTGATTTACAGTTGCATAATAATTTAATAATAGTTTAATTACATTTTTTGCAGGAATTTATTTTGGAAAAGATAGAGGACAAAACAGTTTGAGAAATGGTTAGTTTCCCAAATATTTTGTAATGACCGCTCTAGTAATGTGGATTAGTAAAGGCAATTAGCACTAATTTTTATTATTTTATTATTATTTGTGAATTAATTTATTTGTGGACCCCAATATTTAGAAATAAATATTAGAGTTATAATTTCTCAATTCCGGAGATTTTATTAAACTCTAGGGGTATTATTTAGCTTATATGTGAAATATGTTAATTTTGTAATTTTTGCTCGGCGACAACGGAAAATGCGATGGATGGCTAGATAATCACATGAGTAAGTTTAGAACCCTATTTTATAGTGGGGAAATATTTTAGAGAAAATTAATTATCAGGATTGAGCGGGGTTATGGATTTTGACCATTTTACCCCTAGCTTTAGAAATACCCTAGTTTTAAGTCTAAGGGCATTTTGGTCTTTTGTTTATGGTGAGTGAGGTGGCTGCCCATGTAGTTGACACCTAGCACTTTGTTTTTCAGCAAGTTTTAATTAAAGGAAAAATCATTTCATTTGAGGGAAAAATCAAAGAAAAATCCAATTGAAGAGAACTCTCTCTTTCTTTCTCTTTTCTCTTTCGGCTGGGGCAGAAATCAAGGGGGAAGGGCTGTTAAATCTTGGAGTTTCCAGCAAAGGAAGCTTGGAAGATTCAAGTTGAGGTAAGCCCTAAAGAACCCTTCTTAGTTTTCAAGTTTTAAAGTTAGGTTGAATTGGTGATTTTGTAATTTAGGGGCTGTTAAGGTTTGATGTGTTTAGGATTCGAATTCTAGGGTTAGTTTGAGTTGATTGAAGTTCCTAGCAGCTGGTTTTATTGCTTGAGTATGGTTTTAAGCAAGCTTGAGTTTTGAAACTCAAGCTTTGAGCTTTAATGGCATAAATTGAATTATTGGTTTGTTCTGTGATTTGTTGATTGGAAATGGATGTTTATACATTGTATAGGTATACTGGAGAGTTTGGTAAAGTTTGGGATTGAATTGAATCAAGGGGGATAATTTTTTTTGGTTCCCAGCAGTAGAACCGGAATTCCGGTTCTGGGTGGTCTGTACCAACCGGTCGACCGGTTGGTGACCCAGAACCGGGATGCCGGTTGGGAACCGGTCTACCTGTTGGGGGAATTTTCAGAACCCTAGTTTTGGCCAATTTTGAGATATGTAGGGTATTGCCATGAGATTTATCGATAGGGAAACTTCTAGTTTCATGTTTTAAGTCCCGGAAAGTGATTTAGCGAGTCACTCATCTGTATTACTATTATTGTGATTAGGGCATCCATCTAGCACGTGAATTCCGTTCAGGTCGGCCAGCACACTTGAATTCGGAAAACAGGTAAGAACTGTGTATAATGTATGATGTGATTATCTGAATGTGTGTATATGTGTTTATATATGCATGCTTGAATTATGTTAAACACTACCAACACTTGTATGAATAAGTTATAGAGTGCATTGGTACAGTGATTGTTGTGATTATGAGTACGATACAGTGATACCAACACAAGCATGGAAAAATGCTAAGGTGTGTGGTACATCACTCAGTGTTACTCGGTGATCGGGATAAACCCTACCAACACTCGTACAGTGAGGTGCGATGTGTATGTGGTATAGAGGTTGTACCCTGGTAATGAACGTTCATACTCATCTGTTAAGCTCTGTAAATAGGTGTATGGGCGCCTATTTACAGGTCGGAAATTATATGGTATGTTATATGCATTTCTTGCGAGTACGGTGACTCACAGTTTCTGCTTCCATGTGTAGGTAAAGGAAAGGCGAAGGCTGAACAGGAATGAACCTGAGCTCGGATGAGATTGTACATGTCAAGCGGCGGGACCTGGAGTGTTCGGTCTCGGGACATCTGGGAGTTGTATTTTGAAAGTCGCTGTGCGACCCAGAACTTGTGTATTTTGAATGTAAAGTTTAAACAGTAAATTTTAAAAGTTTGAAATCGGGATCCCGGGATTTGTAAATATTATATTATTTTACAAAGTTTAATGTTTAAAGCAAAAATTTTTATTTGACACGTTTTTCGAGAAATTTCTTTGATTAGCAAAGATTGCACAATAATTGAAAAAAGCACTGTAGCGTGCCTTAGCGTTAGGGCGTTACAATTTCGGTATCAGAGCCGCCAGGTTTGTCTACCGAAGCTTGCTATGACATGTACAATCTTCATCAGAGAAAGCTTGGTTCACGGTTCAGTAAGCCTGTACTTGTTTAGTATTTTAAATAAGTGTGATGTGAAAGCATGTTAGGAAGCATATTAGATTTAAATTAAATATATTTCTTTAAAAAGAAAAGAAATTGTGTTGCCTTTAAGTTATTAAGAGCGGTGTTAATTTTGATCGCTGTCTAACCTGCCTGGCTTATGGATTCGCAGGCTAAGTCCTATTAAATGGACGCCCCGCGAAATACAAGAAGTCAGGGTGGCATGGTTGAGACCGGAGGCGGTCAGGGGAATCCTCAAAATCCTCGTGGTCGCGGCCGTGGCCGTGGCAGAGCTCAGGGTGGTCGCCCTGTAAATCCACCTCAAGCTCCTCCTGATTGGGAGCAAAGATTTGCGGAGATGCAAGATAGAATCCGCCAGCAAGATGAAGAGATTCAGAGGTTGAGGCAGCAGGGTCCTCCTGCCGTGCCTCCTCAAGAAGTTCAGGCCGTTGCAGTTCCAGCGGTGCCAGCAGAACAACCTGTTGTTGGCAACCGTATGGAACCGTTGTACGAAAGATTTCGAAAACAGGCACCTCCAGTGTTTCTGGGAGGCCCTGATGTGATGAAGGCCGAGCAATGGCTTTCGATGATTGAGCGTATTCTCAACTTCATGGGAGTGGTTGGAAATGACCGGGTGACCTGCGCCACTTTCCAGTTTCAGGAAGATGCTCTCGTGTGGTGGGAGTTGATAACCCTCACTCGGGACGTCACGCTGATGACCTGGGAAGAATTTAAGGAGTTATTTAACTCCAAGTATTACAACGAAGCGGTCCGCAGTGCAAAGCGGAAAGAGTTCACTAATCTAGTTCAGACTGAGGGAATGTCAGTCACTGAGTACACAACGAAGTTTGATCGGTTGGCTAAGTTGGCAGCAGGAATTGTGCCCACTGACTTCAGTAAGAAAGAAAAATATTTAGCGGGTTTGAGTGCAAAGATCCGGCATGATCTGGTTATTACCACTACTGAAGCAACCACGTATGCAGATATGGTTGAGAAGGCTTTGAGAGCCGAGGGTGCAGTAAAATTTCTTCAGGAGCCCCGGGTGACTCCGAGTGTTGGTAGAACCCCCACTGTTCCTACTCCTGTTTATGGTAGGGATGGTGGTGACTCCACCACTGAGCAGAAAAGAAAGGTTGTTCCAGCTTCTGGTGGCTCAGGGCAAAGCAAGCGGTTCCGTGGGAACCAAGGCAGAGGAGGACGCCAGGGTTACTCTTATCCTGAGTGTCCAAGGTGCAAGAAACATCATCCGGGAGAGTGTAACCGGAAGACATGCTTTCTGTGTGGCATGGTGGGGAATTTCAAGAAAGATTGCCCCCAGGCAAGGAAAGAGGAGCCGAAAGCTGAGGTGAAACCGGTTCCTGCTCGTGTGTTTGCCATTACCCAAGCTGATGCTGCAGCCAGTCCTTCTGTTGTGACAGGTCAGCTTCCCGTCAACAACTTGTTATTTACAGTATTATTTGACTCGGGAGCTACACGTTCATATGTAGCTACAAGAGTGATTGATCTTCTGGGTAGGCCTTGTGATATTTTAGAAAGAGGGTTTGGAACCCTAATGCCTAGCGGGGAATTGGTTATCTCTAATAGGCGCATTAGGTCTATGCCGATTAGGATCGAGGATAGGGAATTGAGTACTGACCTTATAGAATTGAAATTAACTGAGTTTGATATTATACTGGGAATGGATTTTCTATCCAAGTATTCGGCCAGTATAGATTGTAGGCGTAAAATGGTGACTTTTCAGCCGGAAGGTGAAGATCCATTTGTTTATGTTGGATCGGTTCAGGGGTCTCGGATCCCGGTTATTTCTGTGTTGAGAGCTAGGGATTTACTATGCAATGGTTGTGTAGGATTTCTAGCGGTAGTTTTTGACTCAACAGACTCGAAACATTTGGGCCTGAGGTAGTCCGGGTGGTGAAAGATTTTCTTGATGTGTTTCCCGAGGAATTGCCGGGATTGCCGCCACAGCGAGAGATTGACTTTGTAATTGATTTGGCACCTGGAGTCGAACCTGTTTCTAAAGCTCCATATAGGATGGCTCCAGCGGAACTCAAGGAGCTTAAGTTACAACTTCAGGGGATGCTTGATATTGGGTTTATTCGACCCAGTGTATCGCCCTGGGGAGCTCCGGTTCTTTTTGTGAAAAAGAAAGATGGTTCCCTCAGAATGTGTATTGATTATCGGGAACTAAACAAGCTGACGATTAAGAACAAGTACCCGTTGCCTAGGATCGATGATCTGTTCGATCAGCTTCAGGGAAAGACAGTGTTTTCGAAGATTGATTTACGGTCTGGTTATCATCAACTCAGAATTCGGGAGGAGGACATACCGAAGACTGCTTTTAGAACCAGATATGGGCACTATGAGTTTCTGGTAATGTCATTCGGATTGACTAATGCTCCTGCGGCCTTTATGGATCTCATGAATAGGGTATTCAAGGATTTCCTCGATAACTGCGTTATAGTGTTTATCGATGACATTCTTGTATACTCTCAGTCAGAAGAGGGGCACGAGCATCATCTTCGAATGGTGTTACAGCGACTTAGGGATCACAAGCTGTATGCCAAGTTCAAAAAGTGCGAATTCTGGTTGTCCGAGGTGTCCTTTCTGGGTCATATTGTTGGGAAAAATGGAATTATGGTCGATCCAAACAAGATAGAATCAGTGAAAAATTGGCCGAGGCCCAAGTCTGTGACAGAAATTCGAAGTTTTCTCGGGTTAGCAGGGTATTATCGACGTTTCGTCGAAGGATTTTCAAAACTTTCTATGCCCCTAACCGAATTGACCAAGAAAAATCAAAGATTTGTGTGGTCAGATAAGTGTGAATCAAGCTTTCAGGAGTTGAAGCAGCGTTTGATAACAGCTCCGGTGTTAGCTTTGCCATCAGATCAAGAGAAATTTGTTGTTTATTGTGATGCATCCAGACAGGGTCTGGGATGTGTTCTGATGCAAGCTGACAGAGTCATAGCTTATGCCTCTCGTCAACTGAAGGATTATGAGCAGCGTTACCCAACTCATGATTTAGAGCTCGCTGCTGTGGTTTTTGCTTTAAAGATTTGGCGACATTATCTTTACGGTGAAAAGTGTGAGATTTATACGGATCATAAAAGTCTTAAATACTTTTTCACACAAAGATTTGAATATGAGGCAGAGAAGGTGGTTGGAGTTAGTTAAAGACTACGATTGCGAAATACTGTATCACCCCGGGAAAGCCAATGTTGTGGCCGATGCTCTGAGCAGAAAGGGTCCCGGGCAAGTGTGCACTACGGTTATGATAGCCCCTCAACTAGCCTCAGAAATGGTTAGTGCAGGAATTGAGTTCGTGGTCGAGAAATTACATAATTTAACACTCCAATCTGATCTGTTGGAAAGAATCAGAAAGGCACAACTGGAAGATCCCGAGCTAGTTAAAGTTCGAGATGAAGTAGTGGCTGGTCGGCCTAGAGGCTTTTCAGTCTCGAGCAGTGGAATGTTATTATATAAAGCTCGAGTTTGTGTTCCTAGTGTTGATGAGCTTAAGAAAGAGATACTTGATGAAGCTCACACCACGCCTTACTCGTTGCATCCGGGAACCACCTGTTGGGTTTAATGCCCTAAATAAAACTCATTTCAATATAATCAAATTTACTTATTAATATAGATCAGAAACAACATTTAATGTTGCATGGTTCACATGATTTATTTCTTGATTATATGTACATAATGTATAAATTCATCTGAAACCCTTTTCACATACTTGATCCTGTTTATTGTGCCGTCAACACATTGGAAAGTAAACATGACTATGTGAATAAAGTTTCCTAGATTTATCAGACACAGGGTTTTACTGATATGATAATCTACAACAAGAGTTTACTTGTATTTGGAGAAATACTATGTTCTTTCCAGAACATTGGTTAAAGTAAAGCTTAGGTTGGATGCATGGAGTATGCATCGGAAGGGACCGATATTGAACTTTGACTTAGATTTATTAAACTTACCGTAATATCTATTCAAGTCAATATCGCCAAGTTGATCCTAGATCAAATGATCTTAATCCTGATATGATTAGGCTCAATCTTGAAAGGCTATTCGTGTTCTTTGATTTGTTAGTTAAGCCTACTTTTAGGTCAGGGTGATACGTACATTTTGGGAACACGGTAGTGCAATTGAGTGGGAGCGCTAGCATAAACATGGAATCTATAGCTTCTATCTGGCGAATAGTAAGCAAAGGATGATCTCCTTCGAGCTTGACCAAACGAACATAAATGGTGGAGTACTCATTTCACATTAGCTGAAATATCATTTATACGGGGTCAAGTGTTTTAAGGAATAAATACATTGTAGGGTGTAACGGTAATTTAATCCCTTTACAGTGTAGATCATTCATATAGAGGATCATTGATCACATTAGGATTATAACAATGGATAACTAATGATGTGTCTATATGGTGGAACATATGGCATTCTATATACTGAAAGTGCAATTCTAAGTTCTATGCGTGGATTCAACGAAGAATTAATAAGTTAGTGAATTTTAGTGCTAAATTCTTGATCTACTTATTGGAAGCTCGGTTATATAGACCCATGGTCCCCCCACTAGTTGAGATAATATTGCTTGTAAGACTCATGTAATTGGTTTTGATTAATCAATTATAATTCTCAAATTAGACTATGTCTATTTGTGAATTTTTCACTAAGTAAGGCGAAATTGTAAAGAAAGAGTTTATAGGGGCATATTTGTTAATTATGATACTTTCTATGGTTCAATTAATAAATATGATAAATGACAATATTATTTAATAATTATTTATAGTTATTAAATAGTTAGAATTGGCATTTAAATGGTTGAATTAGGAAATTGGTATTTTTGAGAAAATCAGATACAAAAGGTGTTAAAATTGCAAAATTGCAAAAAGCAAGGCCCAATCCACTAAGTGTAGGGCCAGCCACTTTTGTAGGAAATTTAAACTGATTTTTTCATTATTTTAATGCCAAATAATTCAAACCTAACCCTAGTGGAATGTTATAAATAGATAAAGTGAAGGCTTCGGAAATTTACACTTAAATTTTCTATTTTTCCTTCGAGAGAAAACCCGAGCCTTCTCTCTCCCTATCTTTAAGCTGTCACTTCTTCTCTTCCTCTTGAGAATTTCGAAATCATTAGTGATTACAGTAGTGCCCACACACATCAAGTGATACCTCAATCATAGTGAGGAAGATCGTGAAGAAAGATCATCAAAGAAAGGAGTTTCGGCATAAAAGATTCGAGAAAGAGATCCGAGTTCGGATATTGATAATGCTCTGCTACGGAAAGGAATCAAGGGCTAGATATACGAACGGAAGGAGTCATATTATTCGCTGCACCCAATGTAAGGTTTCTTAAACTTTATATGTGTTTAATTTATCGTTTTAGAAAGTTCTTATTTAGGATGTTAATAAACATACTTGTGAGTAGATCTAAGATCCCTGTAAAATAAATTCCAACATACGCCTCGAGCCATGGTAATTGATTTATTTGCAAGAAATTTGGACTTTAAAACGATTGTTTGTATGTTCTTTGGATGGTATCATGTTGTATTGAGTGTTATTTGATGATTGATTGATGTTTGTGAAATTTTCGTGAAAAATAATTCTGATTTCGTTTCTGGAATTATTTTTATTGGATAGTATGAAAAAAATTAAGCAAGTTAGCCTTTTACAGAACTCAATTTGGATTTTATTTGAATTAGTTATGATTTTTTGAAGATTTGACAAAATCGAGTACATCTTGATAGCTTTCGCGATCGCAGAACTGTCCGTACAGTTTCGAATTTTTTCAATTTTCTTCAATTTTTCATACTTTTTCATGGAATTAACTTCCAATTTTTTGTATGGTTTTGTATATATACTATTACTATTCCTAATTCAATTCTAATTATCATTTTGAATTAATTTAAATTTTTTTTAATTTAATTCAAGATATTAGTGTAATTTGAATTTGAATAGAATTAGTATTTATCTTTTTGCTTAAAAATCTATCTTATTTTAAAATTTGATTATATCTTATCTTATTTTAAATTTAAAAATAAGATATTAATAATCATGTAATTTTTAAATGATATAAGATATTTTGCTAATTTTTTTTAAATTTTGTTATTTTATTTATTTAAATTACATTTAAAATTTGAAAAAGATATTTATTTATCTTTTCTAATTTTTTATTTAATTTTTATTTATAAAATAACATTTAAAATTTAAAAGTAGTTAGCAAATTTTTTTTGAAATGATATTTAGGTTGGTTGAAACCTAATTTTTCAAAAATTGTAGGTTTAATTTTAAATTTAAATTTTTTTAAAAATTTCGAATTTTTCAAATTTTTTTTAAATTTTTCGAAAATTTTTTTTTATTTAATTAATTATTTTCGAAATTAAATATTTAATTTAAAATTAAATAAATCCTACATCCAACTATCCAACTAACCTTGTTGCAGGAGTATGTGTTTTAGCTTATGTGTAAGTTTTTTAAAACCTATTATTACTTGATTGCAAATAGCCATGGTTACTTTTTGCCAGATCTAATGATCTGATGGCTCCCTTGGTCAAGTTAATAATTTGTAACAGGTAAATTTTACAATCTTCTTTCATCTGTGTATGACCTAGCAACATGATAGGACCCATCCAAAGTGTGCCTGTGTGAGCCTATGTGTTTAATTTCATTATAGATGCATATAGGTTGTTGTTGCTAAATAAAATGTCATAGTCATTGATAGATTTTATTTAGGCCCATTTAGTTTTGGGCTTATTCAATTAATAACAGTTGTTCTTATTAAGGTTAAATTCCTCTCTTTTGGGCTCTCAGGTGAGAGTTGGGAGCCATAGAAGTGGGTACGACATACCGAACTCCAAGACCCCTCACACAAACCACCCCAATTGTGAAGGCCCATTTGCCTGATTTGAATGACTGTACTAGGTTAATTAAACTAGTTTAACCTAATAAAATTGATTAGCAACATAATTAATTTCATTTATTTTGAAATTAATTTAAGAAAAATATAGTTTAAGGAATTTTATATTCTAAGCTAAACTATATGTATTTTCTTGTATTTAATTAAATATATAGAATTATAACCATCTAGATTAACTTTTCCGGAACTTAATTTAAATTTTTCATTAAATATTCCTATTTAAGTTGATATTTAGTTATCTTCAACTAACCAACTTAAATCTGAATATCTTTTGAATTCAAAATTTCAAAATTAAGTTGAGGAATTTTAGGCATTGGTTATTAAGATTCTTTAGATATTTTTTTAAGTTAATATCTTTTCAAATATTAACTTAAAATGGAATATTTTCAAATTAAGTGGTTACAACTTAATTTTTGATATTTAATTAAATTTAAATTTGAAAATATTTAAGTTCTAGATTTTTCTAGTACAACTTAAATTAGATATTTTTTCAAATTTTGTGGAAAAGATACTTAGTCAAATAAGATATTTTCTAGATAGTTATTTCTAGACTACTTATTATTTCTAATATTAAATAGGAAAATATTATAAATTGTGAAATTAATTATTTATTAATTAATTTTGGTACAATTTATTTTAAATATATTTTTTCCTAGTATTAAACTAGAGATTAATAATTAAGCCTTCTCTACACTTAATTATTTATTTCTTGAATTTAATACATTTAATTAATTTGAAAATTAAATATCTAAGTTGATTTTTATCATCATACTTAAATATTTCTTTTTCATGACATTTAATTAAATAAAAAAATTATTTTTAGTTGAAATTTATTTTTTTTTCAACTAAATTTAAATAATTTTCAAAATATATTTTTTCTTTATTTTATTAATCAATTTTCGAAATTGTATTTCTTAAATGCTAGAATTTCGAATTTTATCTTGAAAAATAGATTAAGTTGTAAATTAATTATTTTAATTAATTCTTGGATCAACTTAAATCAATGATTTTTTCATTTATTGATTAATTTAAAATAAATTGAATTAAAGTATATTATTAGAAATAGAATTAATTAGTCAAAGGAAAATCTAGATAGGTGATATTTTTGCTTGAAGTATTTTTCTAGTGTATTTAATTAAATAGAAAATTAATATTTAAGTTGATTTTCATCATCATACTTAAATATTTGTAATTTTTCTTATATATTTAATTAAATAGGAAAATTATATTTTTTGTTGTAAATTAATTTTATTAATTAATTTTGGGCCAACATTAAATTAGAATAATTTTTCCAGGATTTATTTTTTATTTTAATATGCATTTTTCGAAAATTGTATTCTTATATACTTTAATTTTTCGAAATGCAATATATATTTATAGAAAATTAAATTTGAGTTGTAAATTAATTTAAATTAATTTTGTAACAACTTAAATTGAATATTTTTCTAAATATTTATTGGAAATTATTACTAAGATGGAAATAATTCATGTTATTTTCATATCCATCTAAGTAAAATTTATAAGTATTAAATTAAAATTTATATTTAGAATTTTTCATTCTAAATTGGAAATTTTAATTAAATAAATATATATTTAAAATAAATAGAATAAATAAAGAGAATAAAAGAAAATACAACTCTTTTCAAATATTGAGCTTTATTATAGAGACATTCGATCTCCATTGTGGGTTTTACACCGCGTTTGTTTTAGTGAGTAATCCTCCCTAATGGAGGAACGTTCATTAGCAATTTCGCACCGTTTAACCTCGCATGATAAGTAGTTTGTAAGTGTTTTGTATGGTATGGATCACCCTAATGGTGGCGACCATACTTGACTTGCAAATTATGAAACAATGGTGGAAGCTCATAAGATAGAATTGCCTTGACTCTCGCCTAAACGGGACAACGCTGAATTCCAATCTTGATCGAATAAAAGGTTGCTAGAATGTTTAACATTTTAGACGAGCTGACAACTCTATTCAATGAATGGTAGCTTTGACTCTCGCCTAAACGGGACACTGATATCAGTTTGTTGAAAACCTTGGAAATTATTTAGGATTGTAAGTTTTAGTATTTTCACTTGTCATTCCTACTTGCTATATGCTTATAATTTCTGAATTGTGTATGAATTTATATTGAACCATGTTATTTTCTATTATTAAGTTGTAGTTTAATTTCGAATCTTCATTGTTGGTCTAACTTGGCTTGTTTATCTAATGAGATAAATCCCTAGTGGATTTTCACCATTAGACATACATAATAGTGTTAGATCTCGAAAGATAAATATTGTATATGCGACATCTAGCTGTTCATCCATTGATGACACCTTAGACTAGTATTTTTATGATATGAAACAAGAAGATTATATAAATAAGATTACTTTGACTTTCGCTAATCGAAGCATCGTTGGATTCTTATTTTAAACGAAATTATCCTAATTCCTCTTAGCTTATTCATTTCGAATTAGCTTTCAAAACATATCATTGGATGAATGGTCTATAAATCATTTCATGTCATTTTATATGACGCATATGATTATAATCCCGAAATTCTATTCCCAATTGATATAAATCCTCAATCTTAGAAATCTCCTACTTGTATGGGCAAATCTGACTTAGAGTTTGTATTAGTAGTCTTTCAGTCCAAGATAGAATTACTCATAATATTTGGTATAAATTTAAGTCTTTGACTTTAATTTTAGATTCCAAATAGAAATTTTCTTATATTTCTAATTCCAGAATACAATACAGTTACACTTTTTCAAGTGTTTAATATCCATCTTCTATTAATGGATTAAAGCTTGTATGGAATATGAGTTAGGTATTCTCAGACCAGGGATCCACTTGAAGTATTCTAAGAACTCTTTGATGTAACTAAACCTATGTCATCATGTAGACATTACCACATTTTCTTAATCTATGGCATTTGTATCTTGTTCATAAGTGGATTTGACAAGATCAATCTCTCGCAAAGAGTTAATATGTTCGTATCCACCGAAAGTAGTTCATCTCATTCGCAGATGAATGTACATTCGGGGGGTGGATATGAGTTTTTCGTTGTATTCTTAAAACGATAACTCTAGATTATACCTTATGCAAAGAAATTTGAAATGTTTGAAAAATTTCATAAATTTCTAGCAATGGTTAAAACCATTAAGGTAAGTGGTTAAAGATCTTGCGAACTGATAGGGGTGGAGAAATAGTTAGTAGATATGCAGTTCAAAGATCATTAAATTGATTTTTGAATTATATCCAAACTTACCTCCCCAGAAATTTCGAGTTGCATGTTGATGATTAGTTACTAGTCGTTGCCTAAATCCTTCTATGGTAATACAATTTCAGAATGATGTAATGGTTGTATACTTAATGTAAATCATTACTAGATTCATGGATGACCTAATCAAAATCTTAAGAAAGGCTAGAACTGTTAACCATGGTTTGTTAGCTTTTCTAAGTGATTGAGGTGGACCATCCCATTGTCAATAGATAAGAAAGTGTTTGTTCAAACAAATACTACTTTTCTAAGAAAATGACTAAGTACGAAAAACAAGTAGCAAATAAAAGGAGATATTTATTCTTGATTCCAAAAGTGTTCTATCATCTTATAACATATGATGATCCCACTTGCCTACGTTGTCTTGTCACAACCGAAGAGATCAATACCATTTAGTTTTCTTCGACATAATTCACGGTACCTTGTCGTAGTGGGAGAGTTTCTAGGAACTCACCTTCTTATGACTTGGGAGACACAAGTGATTAAAATCCATTGTGAGTTTAAACAAGTAATGGATTGTCAAGATAAGAAACTAAGAAGAAAGCCAATAGAACTATGGTTTAATCCATTCACATGGAATGACCTAAAGTTTTCTATTACAAGGACATAAAAGGAAATTTTCGTTAATAAGTCTATTCTATGGACTTAACAAAACTTCCTGTTCCTAGTATTATAGGTTTGAGTTTATCTAAACCTATGGCTTGTGGTATACCTGGTAATTACTTACTCTAATGCAAGCAACTTACTTTAGTAAGATGCTGAAGCATTTTCTTTCTAATGGCAATCTATAGAAGCTTCACAACTTCTTAGGTATAGATTTTATTTATCTAAGGAAAAGTCTTAACTATTCCAGAAAAGATAAAACCATGAAAGAATTTCTTACATCAAAAGGGAGAGGTCTTAGATATGCTTTTGTATGCCTTAGACCGGACACTGCCGTTGAGTGGGAGTAATGAGTAGGTATCAGATTAATCCAGGAGAAGAACATTGGAAGACAATCAAGTAAATCCTAAGATAAAGAAGAGGAACTATATGTTAGTCAATAAGGGTGTGTTTAAAACTCTTAGACTACACCATATCAGATTTCGAAATTTGCCTATGTGCTAGTAAATCTTTCTGATAAGATGGTGATTAATCTGGGTGTGGAATAGTGATTTCGGAGAAGTGTAAAAACCTATCGAAGTCTACTAGGTCTACCGAGAGAGAGACCGAATGTTAAAGCTGCAGGAAAGGTACTTATTCAGTCTAAGGAAAGTTCTATACATCTTTGGCACCATTCCAAATTGCCTTAAACTACTAGTGTTAATTTCCTGATTAACCAAAAGTAGTTGCCAAAGGTATAGAATCCAGTATCCCAAGAGAGTAGACATATAGAGAGGAATTTCACATTATCAATGATTTTGTGATTAACGAAGAGTAATGGTGGAGAAAAGGTTGTGTTTTAATTCAACCTTTCAGATCCTATTACGAGGAGTTTACTACTACTACACTTGATTTGTATATCAAGGTGTTGAGATTATTTGAAACGCACTTTTTGTTTTATATTAGTGCAAGTGGGAGTTTGTTGGGTTTAATGCCCTAAATAAAACTCATTTCAATATAATCAAATTTACTTATTAATATAGATCAGAAACAACATTTAATGTTGCATGGTTCACATGATTTATTTCTTGATTATATGTACATAATGTATAAATTCATCTGAAACCCTTTTCACATACTTGATCCTGTTTATTGTGCCGTCAACACATTGGAAAGTAAACATGACTATGTGAATAAAGTTTCCTAGATTTATCAGACACAGGGTTTTACTGATATGATAATCTACAACAAGAGTTTACTTGTATTTGGAGAAATACTATGTTCTTTCCAGAACATTGGTTAAAGTAAAGCTTAGGTTGGATGCATGGAGTATGCATCGGAAGGGACCGATATTGAACTTTGACTTAGATTTATTAAACTTACCGTAATATCTATTCAAGTCAATATCGCCAAGTTGATCCTAGATCAAATGATCTTAATCCCTGATATGATTAGGCTCAATCTTGAAAGGCTATTCGTGTTCTTTGATTTGTTAGTTAAGCCTACTTTTAGGTCAGGGTGATACGTACATTTTGGGAACACGGTAGTGCAATTGAGTGGGAGCGCTAGCATAAACATGGAATCTATAGCTTCTATCTGGCGAATAGTAAGCAAAGGATGATCTCCTTCGAGCTTGACCAAACGAACATAAATGGTGGAGTACTCATTTCACATTAGCTGAAATATCATTTATACGGGGTCAAGTGTTTTAAGGAATAAATACATTGTAGGGTGTAACGGTAATTTAATCCCTTTACAGTGTAGATCATTCATATAGAGGATCATTGATCACATTAGGATTATAACAATGGATAACTAATGATGTGTCTATATGGTGGAACATATAGAGCATTCTATATACTGAGAGTGCAATTCTAAGTTCTATGCGTGGATTCAACGAAGAATTAATAAGTTAGTGAATTTTAGTGCTAAATTCTTGATCTACTTATTGGAAGCTCGGTTATATAGACCCATGGTCCCCCCACTAGTTGAGATAATATTGCTTGTAAGACTCATGTAATTGGTTTTGATTAATCAATTATAATTCTCAAATTAGACTATGTCTATTTGTGAATTTTTCACTAAGTAAGGGCGAAATTGTAAAGAAAGAGTTTATAGGGGCATATTTGTTAATTATGATACTTTCTATGGTTCAATTAATAAATATGATAAATGACAATATTATTTAATAATTATTTATAGTTATTAAATAGTTAGAATTGGCATTTAAATGGTTGAATTAGGAAATTGGTATTTTTGAGAAAATCAGATACAAAAGGTGTTAAAATTGCAAAATTGCAAAAAGCAAGGCCCAATCCACTAAGTGTAGGGCCAACCACTTTTGTAGGAAATTTAAACTGATTTTTTCATTATTTTAATGCCAAATAATTCAAACCTAACCCTAGTGGAATGCTATAAATAGATAGTGAAGGCTTCAGGAAATTTACACTTAAATTTTCTATTTTTCCTTCAGAGAAAAACCTGAGCCTTCTCTCTCCCTATCTTTAGCTGTCACTTCTTCTCTTCCCTCTTGAGAATTTCGAAATCCTTAGTGATTACAGTAGTGCCCACACACATCAAGTGATACCTCAATCATAGTGAGGAAGATCGTGAAGAAAGATCATCAGCAAAGGAGTTTCAAAGATAAAAGATTCGAGAGAAAGAGATCCGAGTTCGGATATTGATAATGCTCGCTACGAAAGGAATCAAGGGCTAGATATCCGAACGGAAGGAGTCATATTATTCCGCTGCACCCAATGTAAGGTTTCTTAAACTTTATATGTGTTTAATTTATCGTTTTAGAAAGTTCTTATTTAGGATGTTAATAAACATACTTGTGAGTAGATCTAAGATCCTGGTAAAATAAATTCCAACACCACCAAGATGTATCAGGATTTGAAACCCTACTTCTGGTGGTATGGGATGAAAAGAGATGTGGTGGACTATGTGTCCAAGTGTTTAACCTGCCAACAGATTAAGGCTGAACATCAGAGACCGGCAGGGTTATTGCAACCTTTAATCCTTCCAGAATGGAAGTGGGAGGACATTGCAATGGACTTTGTAACTGGTTTACCTAGAACTACAGGGTTGTATGATTCTGTATGGGTCATTGTGGATAGATTTACAAAGTCGGCTCACTTTCTACCAGTGAAAGTTACATATTCAGTGGATCAGTATGCTGAATTGTATGTGAAGGAGATAGTTCGTCTCCATGGAGCCCCTAAATCTATTGTGTCAGATAGGGATCCAAAGTTCACATCGAAGTTTTGGGTGAGTCTTCAGAAGGCTATGGGTACCAAGTTAAAGTTTAGTACAGCCTTTCACCCTCGGAGCGATGGTCACGTAAAGAACTATCCAGATTTTGGAAGACCTACTGCGAGCCTGTGTCATGGACTTTGAGGGTTCATGGAGTAAGTACTTGCCTTTAATTGAATTCTCCTACAACAACAGCTACCAAAGTACAATAGGGATGGCTCCCTATGAGATGTTATACGATAGAAAATGTCGTTCTCCTATTCATTGGGACGAGACAGGAGAAAGGAAGTACCTGGGTCCAGAGTTAGTGCAAAGGACCAATGAAGCTATTGATAAGATCAAGGCTCGGATGCTTGCTTCTCAAAGCAGGCAGAAAAGTTATGTTGATCCGAAGCGCAGAGATGTCACGTTTCAAGCAGGGGAACATGTTTTCCTGCGAGTTTCACCCATGAAGGGTATTAGGCGCTTCGGGAAGAAGGGTAAGTTAAGCCCTAGGTTCATTGGGCCATTTCAGATACTCGAGAAGGTCGGGCAGGTAGCGTATCGGCTAGCCTTACCACCAGCATTATCAGCTGTTCATGACGTATTTCACATCTCTATGTTAAGGAAATACGTGTCAGACCCGACTCATGTCTTGAGTTATGAAGCCCTTGAACTACAACCAGACTTATCCTATGAAGAGCAACCTGTTCAGATTCTGGATAGAAAAGAAAAAGTTCTTCGCAATAAGACTATTGCACTGGTTAAGGTGCTCTGGAGGAACAGTAAGGTGGAAGAAGCCACCTGGGAATTGGAGTCAAATATGAGGACTCAACATCCAGAGCTATTCAGGTTAGATTTCGGGGACGAAATCCTATTAACGGGGGGATAATTGTAATGACCGCTCTAGTAATGTGGATTAGTAAAGGCAATTAGCACTAATTTTTATTATTTTATTATTATTTGTGAATTAATTTATTTGTGGACCCCAATATTTAGAAATAAATATTAGAGTTATAATTTCTCAATTCCGGAGATTTTATTAAACTCTAGGGGTATTATTTAGCTTATATGTGAAATATGTTAATTTTGTAATTTTTGCTCGGCGACAACGGAAAATGCGATGGATGGCTAGATAATCACATGAGTAAGTTTAGAACCCTATTTTATAGTGGGGAAATATTTTAGAGAAAATTAATTATCGGGATTGAGCGGGGTTATGGATTTTGACCATTTTACCCCTAGCTTTAGAAATACCCTAGTTTTAAGTCTAAGGGCATTTTGGTCTTTTGTTTATGGTGAGTGAGGTGGCTGCCCATGTAGTTGACACCTAGCACTTTGTTTTTCAGCAAGTTTTAATTAAAGGAAAAATCATTTCATTTGAGGGAAAAATCAAAGAAAAATCCAATTGAAGAGAACTCTCTCTTTCTTTCTCTTTTCTCTTTCGGCTGGGGCAGAAATCAAGGGGGAAGGGCTGTTAAATCTTGGAGTTTCCAGCAAAGGAAGCTTGGAAGATTCAAGTTGAGGTAAGCCCTAAAGAACCCTTCTTAGTTTTCAAGTTTTAAAGTTAGGTTGAATTGGTGATTTTGTAATTTAGGGGCTGTTAAGGTTTGATGTGTTTAGGATTCGAATTCTAGGGTTAGTTTGAGTTGATTGAAGTTCCTAGCAGCTGGTTTTATTGCTTGAGTATGGTTTTAAGCAAGCTTGAGTTTTGAAACTCAAGCTTTGAGCTTTAATGGCATAAATTGAATTATTGGTTTGTTCTGTGATTTGTTGATTGGAAATGGATGTTTATACATTGTATAGGTATACTGGAGAGTTTGGTAAAGTTTGGGATTGAATTGAATCAAGGGGGATAATTTTTTTTGGTTCCCAGCAGTAGAACCGGAATTCCGGTTCTGGGTGGTCTGTACCAACCGGTCGACCGGTTGGTGACCCAGAACCGGGATGCCGGTTGGGAACCGGGATGCCGGTTGGGAACCGGTCTACCTGTTGGGGGAATTTTCAGAACCCTAGTTTTGGCCAATTTTGTGATATGTAGGGTATTGCCATGAGGTTTATCGATAGGGAAACTTTTAGTTTCAAGTTTTAAGTCCCGGAAAGTGATTTAGCGAGTCACTCATCTGTATTACTATTATTGTGATTAGGGCATCCATCTAGCACGTGAATTCCGTTCAGGTCGGCCAGCACACTTGAATTCGGAAAACAGGTAAGAACTGTGTATAATGTATGATGTGATTATCTGAATGTGTGTATATGTGTTTATATATGCATGCTTGAATTATTTTAAACACTACCAACACTTGTATGAATAAGTTATAGAGTGCATTGGTACAGTGATTGTTGTGATTATGAGTACGATACAGTGATACCAACACAAGCATGGAAAAATGCTAAGGTGTGTGGTACATCACTCAGTGTTACTCGGTGATCGGGATAAACCCTACCAACACTCGTACAGTGAGGTGCGATGTGTATGTGGTATAGAGGTTGTACCCTGGTAATGAACGTTCATACTCATCTGTTAAGCTCTGTAAATAGGTGTATGGGCGCCTATTTACAGGTCGGAAATTATATGGTATGTTATATGCATTTCTTACTGAGTCTGTTGACTCACAGTTTCTGCTTCCATGTGTAGGTAAAGGAAAGGCGAAGGCTGAACAGGAATGAACCTGAGCTCGGATGAGATTGTACATGTCAAGCGGCGGGACCTGGAGTGTTCGGTCTCGGGACATCTGGGAGTTGTATTTTGAAAGTCACTGTGCGACCCAGAACTTGTGTATTTTGAATGTAAAGTTTAAACAGTAAATTTTAAAAGTTTGAAATCGGGATCCCGGGATTTGTAAATATTATATTATTTTACAAAGTTTAATGTTTAAAGCAAAAATTTTTATTTGACACATTTTTCGAGAAATTTCTTTGATTAGCAAAGATTGCACAATAATTGAAAAAGCACTGTAGCGTGCCTTAGCGTTAGGGCGTTACATATTTAATGAAGTTTCTTAATAGTTTTATTCTCGTTTCTTTGTAGTTTATTAACAACAAAAAAATGGCAAAAGCAGGAATCAGGACAGGAAATACAATGCTTGAACAAAGGGACAGAGATAGAAGTAAGTTTGTACTCTATTTCATAACAGAATCAAACCAGTTTTAAAATTCGTTGCCTCGCACTGATAAACATTGCAAAAACACAGGAAAGGAAAGACATTCCATTCCTAGTCTTCTAAAATGGACAATTCGATGATCGAATGAATTATGAAAATTATGAAGCCAGTGGACATTACATTTCAGCCAATTGTAACTATGAAGATTTGCAACAGAAACTCAAAGATGTCTTGGAGTGCAACCAAGAAAACACTGTTTTGCAACTGAAATATCAAGTGAAGGAAGGATACCAACCATTGAGGATAAAGGATGATCAAAGCCTGCATTTCTACATACAACTCAAACTGAAGGACCTCGACTTCACAACATACCCATTGTGTGTGAATGTCATCCACAACCCAACAACAACCATCAATGCATCATTCTTGGGAAATGACAATTCATTAATTACAGATACAAGCGCCTTCCAACCGATCGAATACAATACAGCAACAACAGAAGACTCAACAAATCAACAATATACAATTAAAGCTACAGTACCGGAATTTGGGGGAGAAAGTTTTGACTTCATGGACTATGCAAAACTTGTAGTAGAGGAGATAGTTGAGCAACTGGAAAACAACAAAAACAAGTAACCAGAAATCACAGATTATGACGAACTACTAATCACAGATCCGCAACATCCTGAAATAGAAGAAGCACAAATATACAAAGACATAGAAACACTGCAGAGTGTGCTTGGTTTCTATGCAATTAGGAACAACTTCCAATTCAGAGTGAAAAATCATGTGCAAGAACATACAAGATTTGTTGTTTGGATCCAAAATGCAAGTGGGCACTAACATCATCCAGAAACGGGCCAACAAAGTCATTAACATCATCCAGAAACGGGCCAACAAAGTCATTCATCATTCGAAAGTACGACAGAAAGGTGATACACACTTGTGATCTAAACATAAGATTTGCCGACAAAAGACAAGCTACAACGAAATTGATTGGAAACTACATCAAGCCACGATTTACCAACATAAAAATAACTCAAACGCCACAAGACATCAGAGGAAAAATGAAACACAAGTATGGGGTGAGAATGAACTACATGAAAGCATGGAGAAGCAAAGAGCACGCGCAAGAAGAATTACGAGGAAAAGCCAACGAATCATACAAGCTGCTGCCTGGTTTTTTGCACATGTTGCAAAAAACTAATCCCGGAATAATAGTGCACATGCAAACAGAGGATGACAACAGCTTCAAGTACTTGTTTGTCGCACTGGATGCTTCAATAAAAGGATGGAAGAAATGCAAACCTATAATAGTTGTTGACGAAACTTTCCTTAAATCAACATATGGAGGTACATTGCTCTCTGCTTGTACACAAGATGCAAATGGGCACATTTTCCACTAGCTTTTTCTGTTGTGGATTCAGAAAACAACAACTCATGGGAATGGTTTTTCACAAAAGTAAGAGAAACATATGGGATTAGAGAGGAACAGTGCTTGATCTCAGATAGACATGAGAGCATAATTAATGCAGCTCCTCAAGTATTTCCAGAAATCACACATTGCTATTGTGTATACCACCTGTTAAGCAACCTAAAAGCAACCTTCAAGAAGAATGCAAGCAAGCTGGATAAACCGTTCTTCGCTGCAGCCAGAGCATACACAGAGAGGAAATTTGAATACCATATGAGTGAGTTGGACAACTTGGACATCCGTGTCAGACCATATTTACAACAAGTTGGATACCACAAATGGTCAAGATACCACTGCAAAAACAACAGGTATTCAACTATGACTTCAAACATTGCTGAATCTCTAAATGCAGCAAACTTAGCAGCTAGAGAGCTACCAATCACAACACTGATGGAGTCATTGAGAGCTTTGATACAACAATGGACATACACAAACAGGAAAAAAGCACAGAAAACAACAACATTTTTAACACCTACAGCAGAGAAGAAATTAGTCAACAACTTTGTGGACTCATTGACAAAAAATGTAATGAAATGTTTAATATTTTAGTTGCATTATAGTTTCTTAATAGTTTGGTTGCCGTTGTTATACATAATAACAATTTTATAAATTTACTTAATCTGCAGGTAAAACCAATAAACGAGACCATGTTCGTAGTCGTTGAACTAACCAGATCATGGGTCATCAACCTCAAGGAGAAAACATGCAGTTGCAACAGATTCCAACTTGACGAGTTACCGTGTGCTCATGCGCTTGCTGTTATAAAAGAGATGAACTTGAATGTTTACAACTACTGTTCAGGTTATTACACCACAAGAACATGGCTTGAAACATACAGCGGCTCAACATATCCGGTACACAATCACACAACATGGGATGTGCCACAAAACATAAAAGATATCATTGTTCTGCCACCAAACCAAAAAATAAGATCTGGAAGACCAAGGAAACGAAAGTTTTTATCTGAATGGGATACAAAAAAACATAACAGGTGCAGCAAATGTGGTCAACATGGACACAATCGAAAGACATGCAACAATCAAGCAATAAAATAGATACATATGAAATATTTGAATTGTTTAATTCTGTGTGCAAATTCAAACAGGTTGATATGTTATGTTCTAAATACATGGAATTTCATTTTTATGAAATTTGAAACAGTTTTTTAATAGTTGCAAAATCGTTTTGTTACAGTTGTGACACTTCGTAAATATTAAGTACCGGAATAACTTCTTCTTTACAGTTTTAAAAGCAGTCAGATAAGGATTGATAAAACATAACTAAATAAAGGAAAAAGGAGTAATGGAAAAACAAAGAATAAAAATACATTCATAGCACAATTTAGAAATATAAAAGTATTGTTTGTATTCAGTTGGTTAATAGTTTCTCCATAGTTGTGCGACCGTATATAAAAACTTGAACAATTAAAAAAACATACAACTTTAGGAAATACAAACCTATACAATAAACATATTATAAGGACTAAATGTCAAATATCCTAAAAGTTTTAAACCAGGTCCAGAGTATAAAATCAAATGTAATACCTACATTCAACCAATTACACTAACTATTGTCTGATAATAGATTCAACCAATAACACAAAATAGTCACCAAAATAAAAGATCATATTTTTTCAATTTAGATGCCTTAGAAGACTTGCTTTGCTTCTCATCCTCGCTATCAATGCTTTCATCAATTTTCCTTTGGCCATATGAGAAGAAAAGTGCAGCAAGCCGAGTACGATAAACTTCGATATCAAAGTCCGCAGGGACATCCTTTCCGTGGATAAAGAACTCGGCAAATTCAGCAACATATGCTCCGCAATCACTATAAAAATAGAAAAAATATATACAGTTTAGCAACTAAAAAACAACATAAAATAAATTTAAAAGAAACACTCACTTTTTCTACTGAGACGGCAGACCACTAATCTCCACGATTCTTAAGGGAGCTGTAGGGTTAGAACCTAAAGCAGGAGCATGTGACCTATTCTTCCAGAAACCAAGTAAATCAAAAAACAAAGGCCGCAACACAGAATAAGCCTTCATGGCATTCCTAGCTGCAACATTCATTTTGGCAGTCCTCAAAGAATTATACAGAAACAGAATCCCTTCATTCAAGTCAAGACGACCAAACACCCAATGACTTTCCCTTCTTAGATTGATGATGAATAACACATGATCGGCTTCATACCAAGGCTTGGAACAGGGAATGCGCAAACCTCGGATGTAATGCGCTATTGGGTGGGCAGCATGAATGTGTGACATCTTAGTCTTCATTGACTTGGCTTTGTTATATTTGTGGTACAAAGCTTGGATGGAATCATCAAAGAGACAATCAGTTGTTGCAAAATTCAACGTCACAGCGGAAGAATATTTACCTTTTTTCTGAAGGTAATAGAATATGGTGTTCATATGCTGAAATAAAAACAACACAGAAACACAAATGAAAAGGTTGAACAAATGTTAAAAAACTGTAATACAGTATCAAAACTTAAAAACATTTACAAAGCAACTGAAAACAAACTATCATAACTACAATGGAAATTGGAAACTTTGTCGAGTCATTTATAAACATGTCGCATGTAGCCAAATGATAAAACCAAGTTTTATCCTCCACATAATCAACACCTAGCCTAAAACTCGGGGTAAATTTCTTTGCGCCATCAACATAACAATTGTAATGCCTAAAACAACAAAGAAACAACAAAAAAATAGCATTAAAACCAGAATAAAACTGAAAAATAAAACAGAATACAAAAACAGATTTAATAAAAATAGTCACCAAGCGTCAAATTTTGCCTCAATCTCGGGAGATACGGGATCAGCAAACGCATCATTAAGAGCATAAAGGCCCTTCACATAAGTCACCATTTTAAAATCCCTATCATCCCCAGCTGATTGAGAACCTGAGGACATAAGCTCCATTGGAGTGCTGCCCACATCAGCAGACCCAAAATCAACAAAAGGAGATTTCAAGGCCGGAGCACGCTTCCTCTTATCCAAAAGAGGTGTATCAGAGACAGTGTCCTCAGTTTCTTCATCAGTATGAAGGGCATCTGACTTTTGACCAACAACATCTGGATTGGGTGCGAGGACCTAAAAAAGAAAGAATGCATTTAAACAGTTGCAAAACAAACTAAAAACTATTGAGCAACCAAAGAGAAACCTAATTTTCTTGCAACCAATTAAAAATACACTTACATGGATTTTACCAACAGCCTCCAAGCCAGCCAACACAACTTGATCATCATCTATTTCAAGCTGGCTTAACCCATCAAAGAAATCGTCCCCCTTCAATCGAGACTCATTGCCCTTTGGCTTCTCAACATCCTTAGCATTTTTATCACTCCCTCCAACAGCCTCAGATGGATTCACATTAGCAGGGGCAACATCAGTAACAACCTTGTCAGCATCATCAGCATCACCACCAACTTTAACCAACTCACCACCATCGTCGGAGTCCGAATCAATATTTTCTAGATCAGGCAGTTGCTTCTCATCATCCTCATCATCATCATCATCATCATCATCATCATCATCACCATCATCATCAGAATCTTGAGTTACTAATTCATCAGATGACTTTCCCTGCATCAAACAACATAAATGAAACTTAAATGAAACAGTAAAGAAACTAAAAAAAAATATGAAAAAACCTAAACAATAAAATATGAATAAATACCTCATCAGAAGGACGACGATGAATGGCATTAACCTTCTCCTGAATATCCTTAATTACAGTCATTACGGACTTGAAATTAAGATCAACAAAACACCTCAAAGATATGAAGTCTTCGGCCAATGATGATTGATTCGAAATGACCATCTCCAACTTAGACTTCATCAAATCAATATCCGCTGAATCAGATTTCTTTGAAGATGACCCACTCTCAAAGGATTGCTTCGCTACACCACGGTCATCAATAGACTCATCGAGAAATAAACCGTCAAGTTGAAGCTTTTGCCTCTCTTCATCAGTAGGACACATGTTTTTGATCTTCAACTGAACAGCATAATCAAACATAATATGAAAATATAAAAACAATTTAAAAATCTAAAAATTAACAACATAAATAAAATTGAAAAGAAACAGTAAAGAAACTGTAAATTACCTTGTCCAACGGCAAATCAAAAATCTTGCCCTTCAAGTCTCGAAGAGTTGGATTTTTGGTGACAATGGTGTGGCTCCAGTTCAGAATCCTTGGAATAGAAGATGAAACTCTTTTACAGAAAGAGTTCACCATAGCAGGACATCATTCATAAAACCAAACCGTAAAAACCCAAGGACATCCCAAAGCCCTATACCAGCCATCATACTGGCCTCCCTTCTCTGCCTTCCTATTTTTCATAATAATCCCATGCTGAATTCTACCTTTGAATGAATCAATTGTCAATTCAAAGGATTCCCTACCCCAACAATACTCGTCCCACCGACCGCTATCCACAACATGTAGATCAAACCTAGATACTTCTTTATCAGGAGTATTGCTAAGAAGAAAACACTGAATAAAATACAAAACAACCATTTTCAAACCAAGGGACTCATCCAAACCCCACCGACTACCCAAAAAAGCATCCTCAATGGCTTTGTGGTCAATGGTTTTTACACCACGGAAATAGATTTCTACCAATTGATTTGTTTCATGTGAAAACAACAACTTGTTGCAATCACCGAAACAATCAATTCCAGAAATCAAATAAAATTCCTCATCACTAAACCGTATGCAACGGCCAGCAACCTTAGCCCAAAACTCTTTAGGATTGGGCTGGAAAACTTCCCTCAGTAATAAACTATGGACAACTTGCGAATGAAAAACAAACTCAGGCATATCTAGAAAATGGCCAAACTGAGTTTCACGAAACATAGAGAGCAAATTAACAGATAAAGTGTTCTTAATATTATCTATCACAGAAAAAACACTAGTGCATACACACTTAGATCTATAGAAATCAGAAGGACTAAATTTGTAGTCCCAAACCTGCAAAATAACCAAAATGGCCACAATAAATTATTAATCGTGAATTATACAGTATGAAAACTCCAATAAAACTATAAACAAACTACCAAAAAGATACAACTATACAAAAATGAACAGCAAAGATCTAAAATCGTTTTGAAACCTAAAAAATAACAGCAAACAACTAAACCTAATGAAATCGAAAAACACATCAAACATAACAACACAATAAATTATTAATCGTGAATAATACAGTAGGAAAACTACAATAAAACTATAAACAAACAACAAACAAACTACCAAACAGATACAACTATACAAAAATAAACAGCAAAGATCTGAAATCGTTTTGAAACCTAAAAAATAACAGCAAACAACTAAACCTAATGAAAATTGAAAAACACATCAAATATAACAACATTAAACTATAAAAAAACTAATAAGAAACTACATACGACTGATTGTACACACTAAAAACGAAAAACAAAATACAGAACCTAAAGCACAAACAAACACTGAAAATAAAAAAAAACAAAATCAAATTTAAAAACCAAACCCAGAAAAGAACAAAATAAATTGCTCAAAACCAACAATAAAGAACTAAAAAATTAAACAACATAAAACAAAATGTTCAAATGAAACGCTAAAATTACACAAAGTAGAATGAACAAAAAAACGCAAAAATCTAGGGAAAGTGTAAATGTTGAAAAAGGAGGAAACGAGAATGAAACTTTAAACCAACCTGTGTTCGATCTTCAGCAGAGGCACTAGTTTTTTTCCCAGAAATTTCTGGAACCGTTTTCTCCTCCACGTTGAGCTTGGTTTTCTTCGAAGAATGTGGCCTCCCACGCTTGGTCAGTGGAGCATCAAAATCAGAATCATAGTCTTCAAGGATCGGGCGTTTACCCTTGGATTTGTTAGCCAAAGTTTTCTTGCCCATTTTTCGATTTTTGTTTGAGAACTGGAGAAGGTGATGATGATGAACAAGTGATTGCCATCTTATAAATAAATTTGAAAAAAGATGAAATTGAGAGGGAAAAACAGTTGAGAAATCATGGGTTTAGTGGGAGTTGAAATTTTGTGGATGAACAAAAAACGAGAGGGAAAAAACGTGATGAATAATGGGTGGTTAAGCTTATCAATGGAGGTTACTTGATCTTCCAAACAACTAAAAAATAGAAGGAAAAATTGAAAAATGAAATTTAAAGAAAAGAAAAAAAGAGAGGGAAGAGAGTGGAATTTGATTGATGAGTGATGGGGATGGCATATGTGTCTGTGCATAGAATGATGACTAAGTGGTATTTTTGTAATAAAACAAAGATGGTAAGTAAAAAAGTTGATGTAGGCGTGTAGGGTTTTTTTTTGTAATAATTGTGTAAATTAGATTTTTGATGTAAAAATTTCTAATAAAACATTAATGTATATAAATATAAATCAATACTTAAAATTACTAAAAATAAACATGACACATAGAGTGATATAATAAACATATCTGAATATTATTATTTTGTTTATTAAATTAGTATGTTTAATAAATAGAAAACAAAATAAACATATATATACAAAGTATTTTAATTATTAGTATGTTTATTATAATTGTAAACATAAAAACAAACATAGATAATTTATACTATACTAAAATAATATATTTTTTTTCTATTGTTTCTGTATATTGATTATTTTCTAATGAATTAGTGAACGAATTTTCTATTGAAGTATAATTCCTACATCAAAAAATAAATAACCAAACATAACTTTATAAACTCCAAAAATTATTTAACAAGAAAAAATAAACATGACACAATAAACAAAGAAAAAGATAAAGATAAACAATTTTTTTTTTATATATATATTATTTATTTTCTAAAAAATAAACATAACACACATAGAGTGATATAATAAACTTATGTGAATATTATTATTTTGTTTATTAAATTAGTATGTTTAATTAATAGAAAATAAAATAAACACATATATAAAATATTATATTATTGGTATGTTTTTTATTATAATTGTAACATAAAAATAAACATAGCCAATATTACCATATATATAATAATCAATAATTATTACCATATATATTATAAAAGAAATTGAAAAAAAGTTCTTAATTATATATAAAAATGTATGAGAAATGATAATAAGTTTTTTTGCACATATTTTGTAATTAATTAAAATATAAAATTGTAAAATGCCCAATATTATATGTATGGATATCCAAATCACCCAAATCAATTATACCATAAATATTATTGTATTTTCCTATATTTCATTGATTTAGTTTGTCATTATTCTAGTCATATTTTTGTATAAATATGTTTATCCCTTTAAAATAAGGGGGTTTTTCAATATTATACCTAAAATTGATTTTATTTGTAAAAATACCTTAAACAAATTTATTTGCACAAATACCGATATGCCACGTCAGCACAAATACCGAAATTCAAAATTATTACCGAAATTTCACTATTTTGCAAGTTTTTTTTTTTTTTTTTTTTTTTTTTTTTTTAAAAGTCTTTTGGTTGCTTTTGATGTAAATAATATATCAATTAGTTACTTTTTAATAAAAAAAATTGATTCAAGATAATTTTTTTTCTCAAACACATTTAGTTACTTATTTTGATCAGTCAACTTTAAAATTAATATATATGTAATAATTTTAATAATGTAACTAATTTTATTATGTTTAAGATACTATTTGGTAATTTTATAAATTTTTGTATTAACATATCAAAATTTTTTTATTAAATAAATTTGTTATTAATTATAAAGTAATTATTATTAGTATACTATATCGTAACTTTTAAATACAAAATGGCAGAAGATTTTATGGTAATTTATGATGTTACTTGATATGTTAAAGTTTATTAAATTTAAGATTTTATTACTTTTTGTTACAAAATATAAAAAATAAATAAAAAAGTTACTTTTAATACTGATCGTCACTTTCAGAGACAGAGACAGTAAAAAGTAAGAAAGATGTCTAAATGTTAGAGGAAAAGTACAAAAAAAAAAGTTACTTTTAATAATGATCGTCACTTTCAGAGACAGAGACAGTAAAAAGTAAGAAAGATGTCTAAATGTTAGAGGAAAAGTACAAAAAAAAAAAAAAACTAAGAGAAATAATAAATTAAGAGAAAAGGACAAAAAAATAATAATAAATGAAGAAGATAATAGTGTTAAACAAGAGAAAAAGAAGTAAAAAAAAAATATTGGAGGAGGCTTATAATTTCTTTTTTAGATTTTAAGTTATAGTGTGTTATTTTGTTGTTTAAGAAACTTTAGTCTAACTCTTAATTTATTTAGTCAGTTTTTTTTTAGCAAAAAAATATATGCTTCTAACATGTCTAAATAATAACCTTAAAAAATAGATTACAATAGTGTAATAATTGTGTGGCTAAAAAAATTTTTGAAATAAAAAAATAAGAAATAAAAAAGTGAAAGAATGATTACACGTGTTGTTTATTCACATAAAAAAAATATAAAGAAAAAGAAAAAGAAAACCTGATTGTATATCAATTAGTGGAATAAAGGACGAAACATATAATTAATTTGATTTCGGTAAGGATATAACGGTATTTAAAGCAATAAATTAGTCAAAGACAATTTCATAAATAATTTGTACTTAATGTTGATATGTGCAATTATTTCTTAAAATAAACTACAAAGAAAAATCCCATTCACTCTCTCACTTTCTTCTTCTTTTTGTTTTCTCTCTTCTTTTATTTTTTTTATCTATATTTAATATTATTTTATAACACGTTATCGACATGAGTCTCTGCCGACAGTAAATATTTTTTTTTATTCAAGTTCTTGAATTACTTCAAAGTCATGATACACTAAAACAAAAACGTTATAGTTATTTTCTGGCGGAGACCCCTTTATCGAAAGCGAGAACCATAGACCGCTTGCCTTCCTCTTTGAATGACCCTCTAAAACCCAGTTGAGCACAAATTTCCTTTCCTGAGACTCAAGCCCCGACACACTTATTTGCTGGTCACGACCTCTTTGTGGGAGAACTAGTACTTCATAGACTGCTAAAAACTGATGCAAGCAAAGTTCCTCAGTACCTATGGGCCAAAGCGTTTAATAAAGCAGTGCATATAAATTACGGATTGCCATCGTCGACTATTGCTGGTGACTCCCCTCATCAAAAGCTTTTTCAAAAGATTTCAGACTATTCCTATTTCATTTCAAAGCCTTTGGATGTCTCTATTTTCCTCATATACCCTCGAAACCATAATCTATTGATATACGACGTAGATCAATCAATCTTTGAAAAGCGGAATCAAACGGTCTTTCTTTACCCATTGAAGTGAAGGAGACGAATTCAGAATCTTCCTCCGGGGGAGCATACTTGGTCATCAGTAAGATAGCTAGCAGCCTGGTCAGCTATTCAATTGATTCTGTTGCTCCGTTAATTGATTATTTATCAATGGCCCACCCTTTCTTTGAACCTTGTCAATGAATCGAACTTTAGCACCGTTCGAAATGAATAACCTTCGTTTACTCTCCACTGGTGGATCGCTCAACTGATGAACAGTACGCATACTTCACACCGATCGAATCTTGATTCCCGGTTGATGAGCAAGAAAGGGAGGAAATTGGACCAAAACCACGGGTAGTTACAAAGGCAGTAACTACTGTTCTCCAAGTGTACTCAGTTTAGAACTCTAAATTCACGAGTAAAAAAATTATATTAGTCAAAAAGGCATCAAAAGCGGTGCAATAGAAGATTCAAACCGCAGATCAAACCAAGGAGACCAGGATAAACTTGAAAAAATAAGCCTTAATGATGAGAGATTCCCTTGTCCAAGCTTGAATGAAATTTTCTTGTGATGAGAACCTCAAAATAACATGTCTTGGATCGAGTAATTCAATATGAACTTCACTGTTCATCATCCAGTGAGTGCGAACATGAGGTCTAATCTCATCTACAGTGTGACAGAAAGACGGGTGCTAACGTGCTATGTAGGCTCATTGGTCTCGCCGCTTTGTTGATTGAAAAGCTATATCAAAGAGATCATTGTCTTAGTGGCCCCGCTGGGATTGGTTGTCAATGTATGTTATGCTAAGGAGACCCGATCCAACGCATAAGACTACTACATGGACCCTATTTCAATGGTACAAGACCTTCTGTAGTCATACATAGGCTTCTGTATTTGTGAAAACTGTTTTCGTAGGCGGTACGCCGCAAACCCCCTCACCCTAGCCCTAGGGTTGGCTCCGAGATAGGGAAAGTGGAAACCTAATTCTATATGGATCTCTCCTTGTAGATCCTTTATAAACAGGGCAGCTATCCAGGATCTCCACTTTCACTTTCATTGGGAAGGTTTAAACCTTCTGTTCCTCCGTACCTTTTCTTTGTATTTGGCTTTTCCTTAACCCCAAACTACAAGCCTTTTTAGCAGCTGAAAATGGCGTTGAAACTACCCCCAGAACGACCGGGTTGTAGTTAAACCATCTCCGGTGACATTCAAGATTGACTGCTAAAAGATAGATCTTACCTTTACTTTACATCGCATTTCTTCTTTCAGAACCTTACTATCTATTGAGCTTGAACTACTAAATATCTATTAAACCATATCAGGTTTACTAAAGTTTCACTGCCCTGAAGGCTGTTTAGTGACTTTCATGTCTTCTGCTACTTTAGGAAGATTCAGACAGTCTTTTATGCCCTCTTTTAGGTTTGTTTTCTCCTTCCCCGGTTTTTATTGGTAAATCATTGAAAACATTCACAACCATTAGTATTTAGTGGGCCCACGGCAACCAATCCATCCACTCTTGGCAGGCAATAACAGACCTGAGAATGAAGAAAGACTAGCCCTCTAGAGTAAAACTACCAACCCAACTGGGCCTTCCACTTCTGTAACATAGACTCAAAGGTGCAAACAAAGAAAGCTTGTTTGGACTTTGAAAGTCAAGGCTTTGCACCTACTTCTTCTGTCTCTCGTCATAAGTAGGGGCAATCAAAGCTAATGCCACGGGGAAGGAAAAAGGAACTGAATATAACAACAACAAGGAAGACCAAGAGATATGATCAAAAAGGCCTTGTCACGAGCTGGAGGGGAGCGTTCCGCCTAGAGGGAAGCACCTACGCGAGCAGTGGTAGACGAAGCAGAAGCGAGAATGTCAGCTTGAGTAACACAAACATTAGTGGTCTCTCTTGTGGAATGATGAGAATTGCAACAGTTCCAGACTTCGTGTTGCAGCTCTTCTTCTCTTGGCTTCCATGAGGTTTCATCCGTGGAGAACACAACTTTTCGTCTGCGTGTTGCTCCTACCTTTGTATCCTGAGGCTCGAGACAGCGAGGTCATCTATAAGTATTAGCTGAATAGCTGAGAGTGATGTCTTGTGCGATTACAGCTTTGAGGTCGGAATCCGGCCTCTTTCCACAGGTCAATTATGTCTTTACTTTCGGTGTAGTTGAAGTTTTTTTGAAGAAAGCAAAGGCAAGAAGCCCACAAGAACGAATCTCTTTATCATAAAAAGATTCATTTTACAAGTTCATTATTATGGGTAGTTCCTACAAAGCAAAGGATCGGACTAATGATGTATACAATACTTGAATTCTCAATGTAGATGCTACATAGTTGGTTCTCATCCTTCAGAGACTACGAGTCTAATAGGAGCATCCGTCGACAAAAGGATCACCCTAAGATGATCATCTCTTGCTTGTTAGTGCATACGTTTTCTTGCTTGTTAATTACCAAGAACTCCGTTGCCACTAGTGGCGAAGATAAATTCTACCATCCTACCCAAAAATAACTCGGAGCCGAAAGAAAAGCCTGAGTTTCTTACCAAAGAATATTTACAAGGGGTAACAGGACGCATCAGCATGATGAGGACATTTTTTTTAATCATTATACTCATATTCCTGCAGGTCGCGGTCTTTTATTCTAGTCAATCAACTATACAAGGATATAAGCCGAGCTCTTGTCAGAAAGAAATTATCGGCAGGGTTGGTGCTCAACTGAAAGAAAAGAAATCAATTAGTTATTCATCAAAGTTTTATTTAGTCAATGATTTCTCGGTACTTTAACATGGTAATGAAGAGGAAATCCTGTAAGTGAAGGCCAAGGAGGGCTGACATAATTCCTTATGAGTCACTAAAATGACGACATGAGGGTCCTTTCTAAAAAAAAAGAAAGGTGGAGGCGCAGCTATTGTTTGAGTATAATCGTGGTATCCTTCTACAATCGTCTTTGTGGTTCTTGTTGCTCCAGAGCGCGTCTTCTGTTTCCCTTATCAAGCAAGCCACATGTAACGTCCCGCTTCAAACCTCCATTGGGTCCTCACACCCACGGAATGAATGGCTCTTATACACGAGTACGCCACTCTGGTTGCTTCCAGGATTGATGACTGACCCTACAGACCAACACGAGTGTTTCCAGCGTGCTTTGTCCTCACTCGCACGCTTCATGGGAAAACTTCCCAGGAGGTCACCCATCCTAAAATTGCCCCAGGTCAAGCACGCTTAACTATGGAGTTCTTTCGTGGTGGGGTACTGAAAAACAAGATGCACCTTGTTGATATAGGTAGTACCAATCAATCTATTTAAGCTCTCTTCAACTGTGTAGTCCCATACCTACACAATCTCAGAATCATCCCACTTGACCTTCCCCAGGCGATGTGGGATTGTACAGCTTACCCGGTGTTTCCCCTTACGGATCACGGGACTACTGACTGTCACAATCAACCCCCCTTGCGGGGTTCGACGCCCTCGTCAACCACACTTCTAGCTGGGTCAAGGCTCTGATACCAAATTTTAACACCCTAACTAGCATAGGCGTGTTAACGTGATTTTAAACATACTGTGCAGCTTGTTGCTAATCAACGAGATTATCGAAAATCGTGATTAATTAAAATTTGCTTCTTTAATTAAAAACTTAAAGTATTACATATATAATATTTTGGGATCTCGTTTACAAAATACTTTACAAAAGTTTACTGTAACACCCTAACTATCTTAGGCGTATTACGTGATTTTTAAACGTACTGTGCAGCTCGTTGCTAATCAACGAGGTTTATGGAAAAACGTGATTAATTAAAATTTTGCTTTTTCATTAAACTTATAAACCATTTTACAAAAAGTCTCGGGATCCCGATTTATAAAAATATTTACAAACGTTTTAACTGATTAACTTTTACATCAAAATGAAAGTCGTCTAACGACAAGCATACAAAATCTCAAATTGCACCCCGAGGATCGTACGCTCCAGTGCCTAACCGCCCGACATGTACAATCTCATAAGCTCGCTCACGGCCCATCAAGAATCGCCTTGCCTTTACCTACACATGAACGTAAACTGTGAGTCGACGTACCCCGCAAGAAAAGCATAATAATATCATACATAAAACTGACTGCCGTGTCCAACACGATACTGAGTCCCGCTACTGCCATGTCCAACATGGTACTGAGCACTACTGCCATGTCCAACATGGTACTGAGTTTTGAACGTTCAGTGACGTACTCATTGACAAGTATCCTCCCGATCTGGCCGAACCACATACTCCGCCGGGCCGGTCATACTCCACTCGTACTCGACGGATAAATAATAAGACCGGACCACCAACCAAGTGTCGCCTGATTTGCCGAACCTGGCCATACTCCGCCGTCGGTCATACTCCACTGCATCGACGTGACAAAAGTTGGATGGTTCGAAGCCTAAATACATAACTAATGTAATCTAGCAGTGCTTCCTACATGCACGCTAAACATGTAATCTACATATGCATACCGTTATACTAATCTTACCCGGATTCCGATTTCAGGTTTGGCCAACTCGACCGGAACCGAAGCCGAACGCGCTGACATCGGCTCCTAAACCATAAAAATCACAACGCTATAAGTGACACGCTAAATCACTTCCCGGACTAAAACTTGAAACTAAAAGTTTCCCTATCAATAAAAAGCATGGCAATACCCCTAAAAACCCAAAAACGAGGAAAACTAGTGGTTCTCGAAATCCCCCAACCGAAGCATCGGCTGTCTAACCGAATTCCGTTCGGGAAATTCTGAACCCCCATCCGAATTCCGGATGCTCAACCGAATTCCGTTGCCTCGCAAAGAACTAAAAATTCCATAACTCGACCAATATAACCCCAATTGATCCCAAACTTTCCGCACTCCGTTCTATATGCCCCAAATAACAATTCCAAGGCATCAAACTCTACCCGTAAACCACATACACAAAATATGCCATTGGAGCTCAAGCTTTTGAGTTCCAAACTCAAGCTTGAGCAAAACCACCTAAACAAAGAATCAAACTAGCTTAAAACCTCTTAAACTAGCATAATATAATCTCTGAAAACAAACAACAACATCCAGCAATTCACAGAAACAAAACATCACATTTTCTTTCAAAATTCATAACTTTTTAACAAAGAAACTAGAAGCTTTGAACACCCTATCTAGCATGCTTCAAACAATCCAATTATTTATCACATAAACATGCTTTGAATCACACAAATTAACCTCAAAACACAGCAGCCAAAATCAACTAAAATCATGCATGCATTCATCACTTTTCATCATTTTTTTCAATAAAAACAAGTAAGAACATAAGCCAAGAATTACCTCAACTAACAATCACTATGATCTTGCTAAAATGACTTGAAATCAACAAGGAAATCCAGCCCTAGCTGCTCCCCAAGCTTGGCCGAACAAGAGAGGAAAAGAGAGAGCTTGTGTGTGTGTGTTTTTTGGAATTTTCTTTCAAAAATGACTAAGTGTTGGAAAATGAGTGAAACAAATGTCATATAATACCATTTCATTAAATCCTTTTCAGCCATGCAATAATAAAATAATCCTTTATTTTTCCATTTAATAAATCACATAAGACAAAACACTAATGGGGCAAAAAGACCATTTTGCCCCTCCACCATAAAATCATGAAAATCATACTAAAGGGGTATTTTTGGGACATTCTAAATTCCCGGCCATTCCCGACATTCCCAATGTCTAAAACCCGTCCCCAAAATACTAACATACTAAATTGTGATTTCTACTGAGCCAAACGCCGCGTTCCAAAATACCGGACACCGGAAATGCGAAATATAAAAGCTACTGATAACATACTCATGCATATCTGAATTCCATAAATCAATAATAAATTATTTAAATAGCTATAAATAATTTCCTGATTAAACATAAACAGCTGCTAATTTCCAAATTAACTAAGCGGGCTTTACATTTACTATACATATAATCAAAAGTTTGTCGCCTAGAGACTATACAGCAAAAGCCTCGATGTCCCAAAGATCGTACGCTCCAAGCCTAACCACCCCGACATGTACAATCTTCACCTGCTCGTACTCATGGCTCCTCAACTTTAGCCTTTCCCTTACCTACACATAAAGATAGCACTGTGAGTCAAAAGACTCAGTACGAAAAGCATAACATATTGTTGGTATTATATTTATCCAGGATCTTAGATCTACTCACAAGTATGTTGATTTAACAACCTAATATTGAACTTCTAAAACGATGAACTAAACACTTAAAAGTTAAGAATAACTGACAGTGATTGCAGCAGAATTAATGTCTCCTTCCACTCAGATCTCTAACCCTTGATTCCTGTCTGTAGCAGAGTATAATCAAGATCTGAGCCCGAAAGTTCTTCAGTTGGATGTGATCCTTCACAGTCTTCCAAACTATAATGAGGTACTGAGTGATGTGTGTGGGCACTTCTCTCTCACTAGGAATTTCGAAATTTCTCTCTTGTTTTTCTCTCTTGATTTGGTGTGACACAATGCAAAGCAAAGTTTTTTCAAGCACAAGAAGAGTAGAGAGGGGGGGGCTATAAATAGGAAAAGGGAAGAGCACAGCTTTCCAAATAAACAGTTTCCTCTTTTACTGTGTTATTGAATAACTGCCTTATTTAGTGTGATTCACCACTTTCCTATTTAGGCTAGGCTTTGATTAGCAATTATATGGCAATTTAAATTGAAAATAATAATTGGGAAACATGCAAGCATGTGGCCGGCCATGGTGTGTATGGGCCTCACATGGATTTTGCAGTTCCCTCAATTTTATTTCTATTTCTCCAAGAATGCCATTTTTCCAATTCTAATCATTTAAATGCCAAAACTAATTATTTAATAACTAAAATAGATTATTAAATAATATTGCCATTTAAAATAATTATTAATTTAGACATGCAAAGTCTCATAATTAATAATTAAACCTAGAAACCCTTTTATTTACAATTTCATCCCTAAACTGTGAGAATTCACAAATTAGACATAGTCTAACTTTTAGAATTATAATTGATTAATCATAAATCAATTATAGAGTCTTACAAACAGTATAGTCTCAACTAGAATGGGGACCATGGATCTATATACTGAGCTTCCAATAAGTTGAACCGATTTACCAAGTAAATCCCTAACTTATTAATTCCTCGTTGAATCCACTCTTAGAACTTGGAATTGCACTCTCAGACTTATATAGAGCATATCATATGTTTCACGATATCAATATGCTATCTCATTTAACCATTGTTATAATCTTAATGTGATTTAGAGATCCTCTATATAGATGATTTACATCGAGATGGGACCAATTTACCGTTTACACCCCTCAATGTATTTTGCCCATTTGAACACTTAGCTACCTGTAAATGATGTTTTAGTGATCTAATATATAGTCACTGAAACAAGAGCTCATCCATTTACTTCTATTTAACTAACCTCAAAACGAATCATCACTTTACTTCTATACACCAAATGAAGCTATAGATTTCCATATTTATGTTTAGCACTCCCATTCAGTTATGCTATCATGTTCCCAAAATATATGTATTATCCTGACCCAAAGGTAGGCTTTAACTAATAAATCAAAGAACAAGAATAGCACTCCTGAGCTTGAGCCTAAGCATATCAGGATTTAGATTCTCTTAATCTAAGATCAACTTCTGACATTGACTTGGAAAGATACAACTGTAAGTTTACAATATCTCTAACCAAGTTCAATATCGGTCCAGTCCAATGCATACTCCATACATTCGAAACCAGTATACTTTGCCAATGTTCTGGAAAGAACATAACACTTACTCCAAGTGTAAGTATACTTCATCGCTGATTATCACATCAGTGTAAATCCAAAACACTGATGAACAGGGACCAAATCTTTTGAATCATATAATCACAATCACATTCCACTGTATTGACGATACTGTAATTGTGAATAACTATATGTTCTGGATTTAACTGATTTTGTGCATATATCAAGTATATATATTAAACCATAAACATGTAACATACATGTAATCATAATTCACTTATAAATTGATAACTAATCAGATTGTAATGAGTTTTATTTAGGGCATAAAACCCAACAAACTCCCACTTGCACTAACATAAAACAAGTTGTGCATTACAATCAATCTTTTGTCTTGATCCTCTGATCAAGTGTAGTATATTTGAATCCACCCATATGTCTGGAACCAGGTTCATAAGACTCATGAAACCTCCCTAACTTATGCTTTACTCATCAAGGGATACTGAAATCCTTACTGCCCATTAAGTACATCTGAACAACCAGAAGACATATCTCTCAAATTTTAAAATTTGGAATTGAGATAATGCAGTGTAGAATTTTCTTCAGTAAATAACTTTCTGGTAATTTTGAATTTACAAAGTTATATCTTCTCTGATGAAGCTTGAATTATTATAGATGGGTTTTAACACTCTTCTATAATGATTCCTCCACCCCCAGAGTAACCACCATCTCACAATTTTTTAATGAGTCGGTGTGCATATCAGGATTACTAATGCATAGTTCCTTAATAACATATACGTCACTTTTGTAAATCTTTCTTGATAGTCCCTTAATGTTCTCCATTTGATTACATCTCAGATGGCTCCCACTCAATAGCAGATGTGTGGTTAGAAACTTTTAACCTTTTACTATTGTTTCTGGGAACATCTCATTGTGACTTATTATCCTAAGCTGAAACTGTAAGTTTCTTTAAGACTAGGTCAACAACATAGCAGTCTAGTATTTGAAGTGTAAAATACTTGCTAGAGATTTAAGCAATCAAATCAAGATACCATAAAATGTTATGAGGAATAGACATCTTGAATCAAGTCTTTCGAATAGACTGTGCAAGAATTCTTCTATCTTACTCTCATAATTCTGATAAGTTATTTCTATCCATGTGAATGGTTAGACTTGTTTTTATCAGAGGTGTTCTTAAGTTCCTATCACAATTATCAACCAAACGAAGATGGGTAAAGAATTTTAATATTCTCCCACTCAACCAAGGTAATGTGATACATTATTAAAGAACTTTAATGGTATCAATAACTATTACAACAGTAAATCTAAACTGGAACATATAATCAAGATCAAGGATTTATTCTGATAATAGCTAATTTATTATATTATTTCCATGTTTAAAATTATGTGTCACAAAGGGTCCTGTAGAATAAAGTGCACCCCTAAGTTTATAGAGATTATGGTCCACCCCTAAAGGTTGTAAATCTCTAAGTGTGATAGAGAGTCTGTGGAGTTGAATATAATCCAGAGTTCATTAGATATAAAAAATCGTTTGAACTGCATATTATTCTTAACTTTTCTCCACCCCTATCAGATCAAAAGATCTTTTTATTAAACAAATTCTCAAATAATTGTTTCTGGAACTAACAATTATTCATAATGTCAGCCTATACTCAATATGCTAGTCATACTCTAGCCATATTGATGTGACAACATCGATCAGTATTTTAGCAAACATACATTTATCAATAATCAATACAACTCTATGTATACTATTACTGCTATCAATGTAATCTAACAGGCAATAACACATGTACGCTGAACATGTAATAACATATGCATGATATTATACTAATCTTACCTCAATTACGAATTTAGGTGTGCCGGTCAACCTGAGTGGAACGACTGCTCGACGATTTATAGGCTCCTAAATCACATCGATAACAACACGCATAAGTGGCTCGCTAAATCACAACAAGGATTTAGGTTTAAAACTAAAACCCTATCCACTGAAACTTAATATGGTAATATAAAACTGACACGAAACGACAAGCTGAAAAACCAATTTTCCCTGCTGCAAAATCTGGGTAACCGATTTTACAAGCAGTGTAAAACCGGTTAGCCGGTTTTACCCAGAAAACCAATAAAGCTTCAAACCCTAACCAAATCGTTTCCAAATCCAACCAAAATTTCCAGACCTGCATTTCACACCCCAATAAACATATTCCAAGTGATGAAACAACTACCCATACATAGAAACAAATTTCACCATTAAAGCTTCAAGATTGAGTTCTAAAATTCAAAGCTTGGTTAAACCTACATATAGCCCCTAATTCATGCTTAAAACAACATATCTAAACATAATACCATCACAGAAAACAACAACAATCAATAACAACAACCACAACTCTTTAAAATCAAAATCATGCAAAGATTCACAACTTGAAGCTTAAGAACTAAGGAGGAAGTTGCTTAGAGACTTACCTTGAATTGAAATCACAAAGAACATGCTTGAAATCCCTAGATGAAGTAACAAATCCACAAACCCTAGCTGGGTTCTAAGGGAAAAACGAGAGAGAGAGAGTTTGAAAAGAGAGATGCTATCTTTTTTTTTTTTCCAAAATTTCTATTTTTCGAATAAATGAAATAAAAGATTGGTTTTACTAAATCAATCTCAGCCAAAACAATATTAAAAACCTGATTATACTTATCTAATTAAATCCACAAAAAGATAAAAGCTTATGGGAAAAAATGACCATTTTGCCCCTCCTACACTAAAGTCATAAAATGGCACTAAGGGGTATTTCGGGAAACTCTAACATCCCAACTATTCCTGACATTTCCAATGTCTAAACTATTGTCCCGCTATACTCAAAATACTAAGATGTGATTCAAAATCCATACACCGCGTTCCAATGTTGTCGGACACAAAATATGCAAAATTGTGAAATTTCTATATGTGACATAAAAATGCATTCTTTATTCAAATGAATCATCATTAACTATTAATTCATAATTAAACATAGATTTCATAATTAAACCGTATTTATCTGCTAATTTCAAAATTTAAACTAAGCGGTCTTTACAATTATCCCCACTTAAAAGGATTTCGTCCTCGAAATCTAACCTGAACAACTCTGGATATTGAACTCTCATGTTTGATTCTAACTCCCAGGTGGCTTTCTCCACCATGCTGTTTCTCCAGAGTACTTTAACCAGAGCTATCGTCTTGTTCGAAGAACCTTATCCTTTCTGTCAAGGATCTGAACTAGTTGTTCTTCATAAGACATATCTGGTTGCAGCTCAAGATTGTCATAGCTAAGTGTAGTGGTCGAAAATTGCTCTAAGCTCTATGAAAAGGACCAATGATCGAAGTACTTACAAAGCCCACTTATAAGTCAGAAACAAGGAACCTGTAAGCCCAATGGCTCACATGGGCCACGCCCAATCCATGCCTTTTGGGTCATACCCATATTCGAATGTCCAACCCACAATAAAGCTTGATTTTAAAGTGTAATGTTAGAGTTGACACGTGGATGAAGAAGAACGTTAAGTTTCCCAACTAACCCACGAAAATAGCGATCTTCCCTAGCATAGTGGAGCGAGAATATCAACCTTTTGAGTGATACGCTAATGGGAGGACGCTCATCTAGGAATGAACCTAAAAGATGACGCTCATCCCTATAGAAGTGGTGGAAGACCGTTTCTCTAGGGACGGAGCACGTTTCAAGAGGTAGCCGTTTTCCTAAGATAATAAATAGGCCCACACTGGGACTGGGTGAGGGATCGAAGGATATACGAATCTTCACTCTCTCTATACTTTTACGACTAAACTTATCATTTCTCTACGATCTGACGTACTCTTTCTCATCCTGGTGAGCAAGGTTTGACCGTCGATCATCACGTAACCATAGACACAGGAAGTATTTATTTACATTTCTTATTTTCTTTTCTACTTCGCACTATAAATTTACTGACTTGACCGTCGGAGTGCCTTCGACCGGCACCACCCCGGTGTCCCAAGGTTTCACGGTCGTCCTTTGTCTTTGTTTCGCAGGTTGTTGGTGCCCACTAACACTCATTCCAATCATTGTAGATTTTACCGTCTACAATTTGGCGCCCGTCGTGGGGCCCTGACAAACTGACTGTGAGCAAGGCGATCTATCATTACCACACTTCAGATGGTAGAAGAAGGAGAGTTTGTTGCCCAAGAACAACCCAATGTAAATGAACAGATTGCCACAATAATGGCCCAGATGCACGAGATGGCTGAGCGAACTGGAGTTCTGGAGCGAGAAAATGCAACCTTTAAGGAAGAGAACACATCATTTAGGATTGAAAATGCCGCAATAAAATCACAAATGGAGTCACTGAAGGCTACCATGACGACTCCTGGTGTTGCTCAAAGTCGATTCCAAGTTCCAATTGCACCAATGGCATCACTAGACTCAGCTCTTATAAGAACAGAGACACAAGTCTATGATCAACAAACACTCGGAGTGACATCGACTCCAACGTTAGGAAGTCATTCTGTCGTAGGAGGTTCTCAACCTCAACAATCTGAACTTACTGATATGCAAACAGATGAGACAAACTCTAGAGGTCTAACAACCAACAATGTGGCCTCTAAGCTGCCTACTGTCAGTCTTCCTACAACTGGCCTACCTACAGTCAACCTTCGTGGAACTGGCCTGCCTACGGCCAGCCTTCCTACAACTGGTCTGCCTACGGTTAGCCTTCCTACAACTAGCTTGCCTACAGTCAGCCTCCCATCGACTAGCAAATTGGGGGTTGGCACTGCAACATCTGATCCTCCAAAAACGTCTCCTCTTGAAGGACTCCCACCATCACAGGTAACTGCCACACAGGTTATGCTAAATTCTAACTTGAATCCATCTTTTGTTGATGTAGGTCATACAACCATTCATAATCTAACTGAGCAGGATTTGATTGAATGAGCGATCGCTCGGAGGTTCGAAGGGATGGAAGCAATGATCCAACGTATCCCAAGGGTTCCAACACCAATAAAGAAAAGTTTACCTACCAGTTTTGCTGACTCACCTTTTGTTGATGCCATTGCATTGGTGGAGATGCCAAAGAAGTTTGTGTTCCCATTAATGAGGATGTACGACGGAACAAGCGATCCAAACGATCATATAGCTAGTTATAAACAAAGGATGTTCACTGCCGCCATCCCTCGCGAGTTGCGCGAGGCATGCGTGTGTAAGGGGTTTGGGTCTAGCTTAGCTGGCCCAGCCCTCCAATGGTACACGAATTTACCCAATAATTCAATTTCTTCTTTTGCTCAATTAACAGATGTTGTTGTAGAACAAGTTGCGAGCAACAGGAAATTGGAGAAACTCTCAGATGACCTATACCGCATCAAACAAAGGAGAGGCGAATCCTTACGAGACTATGTGGCAAGATTCAATGCTGAAAAAGTTTCCATCACAGCATGCACCGTGGACACAGCCATTACCGCCTTCCGTAAAGGCCTGCAGATAGAATCTGACCTTTACAAAGAACTCACAAAATATCCAGGTAGGACAATGGAGGACGTGCATTCCAAAGCTTGGGCGCAGATCAAGTGGGAGGAAGACGAATCCAATAGACAATCGACAACATTAAGGTATGAAGTGGCTAGACTCTTGCGCAAAGGTCAGTTGCGAGATTTTTTATCAAACAAGGGGAAGATGACCGTGACGGAAGCAGAAAAGAGGCTAACAACACCACCAGAACCACCTCAGCACACCCGGACATGTAATGTCATCTCCGGAGGGTTAGAGGTCAGCGGCGTAACATACTCAGCCGCTAAGAGGCATGCACGTGAAGTAGTCGGGACAGAGGGTAGACCAAAGAAACAACCAGCATCCTATAATGGCCAGACCATAAGCTTCGTGGACGACGAAGCTTCAGATTTGCTCAATCCTCACCATGATGCTTTAGTCATTTCTTTATTTATTTCGAATTATTTTACTAAACGTATACTGATCGATAACGGTAGCTCTACTAACATCTTATTTTTGAATGCTCTTAGGGAGATGGGGATCGACGAGGCCACCATCATCCGCAAATCCATAGTATTGGTTGGGTTCAGTGGAGAGCAGAAACACTCAGTCGGCGAGGTCACACTCCACGTTTATGCAGAAGGAGTCAACCTACAGACGAAGTTCCTTGTAGTTGACTCTCCATCAGCTTATAATGCAATATTGGGACGACCGTGGATCCATTCCATGAAAGCTGTGCCATCCACATACCACCAAGTTATCAGGTTCCCAACCAAGTGGGGAGTGAAAGAAATATGGGGAGCCCAAAAACTGCTCGAGATTGTTATCAAAACTCGCTAAAAGAGAAATCGACAACATTATAGCAACTACAGCAGTCTAGTCCAACCTTTGCACCAGATGAACCCAGTATGGAAGACCTAGATGATGTGTGCATTAGCAAGGAGTTCCCAGACCATAAAGTCCAGATTGGAACAAAGCTTACACCTGAGTTTCGAGCCAGGCTGGTCGAATTCTTAATCAAACGCCATCACTGCTTTGCATGGTCCCATGAGGACATGCCATGTATTGATTCTAACATTATTGTTCACAAGTTGCAGGTTGACCCTGATTCCCACCGGTCAGGCAAAAAAGAGGTAAATTTGCACCCGATCGCAACAAGGTGATAAATGAAGAGATACAAAAACTAATCGACGTCGGATCAGTCAGAGAGGTTGACTATCCTGATTGGTTAGCAAACGTAGTAGTTGTGAAGAAGAAGAATGGAAAATGGAGGATATGTATCGACTTTACTGATCTAAACAAGGCATGCCCGAAGGATTCGTTTCCACTTCCTCACATTGACATGATGGTAGACGCAACAGCTGGACATGAATTGAGTTTCATGGATGCCTTCTCTGGTTATAACCAAATCTTAATGCATCCCAATGATCAAGAAAAAACATCATTCATAACTGAGCGAGGGACTTTTTGCTACAATGTCATGCTGTTCGGACTAAAGAATGCAGGTGCCACGTACCAAAGGCTGGTCAATCGAATGTTTGCTGACATGCTTGGAAAGACAATGGAAGTTTACATTGACGACATGCTTGTCAAATCTTTAGCTGCAGAGAATCACCTCGATCACCTCAAGCAAGCATTCCAGGTATTAGAAAAATACAATATGAAACTTAATCCCACTAAATGCTCTTTTGGTGTCTCTTCAGGAAAATTCTTAGCTTACCTCGTCACAAAAAGATGGATCGAAGCAAATCCAGACCAGATAAGATCAATCCAAAATATACAATCTCCAAAGTCAATCAAAGATATTCAACATCTCAACGGAAGGGTAGCAGCGCTCAGCCGTTTCATTTCAAAGTTATCCGACCGCTGCCACTTATTCTTTTCAACTCTTAGAAAGACCAAAGACTTTGTGTGGACAGAGGAATGCAAAGAAGCGCTAAGACAACTCAAGAGCTATCTCACCTCCCCTCCACTCCTAGAAAAGCCTAAGGATGGAGAAACGTTGTACATGTATCTGGTAGTTTCAGAAGCAGCGGTCAGCGCTGCACTAGTTCGAGAAGATGAAGGAAAGTAACAACCGATTTACTATGTTTCGAAGACATTGCCAGATCTTGAAACAAGATACACTCAGCTGGAAATATTGGCCTTAGCATTTGTTACAGCAGGACGCAAGCTCAGGCCCTATTTCGAGTGTCATCCTATAGTGGTGCTAACCCAATACCCACTCTGTAGCATTCTACACAAATCGGAACTTTCTGGACGCATGACCAAATGGGCTGTTGAGCTCAGTGAATACGACATAACATATCAACCGAGGATAGCCATCAAGTCACAGGTATTGGCAGATTTTATTGCTGACTTTTCTTCTGTTGGACAGGTACAAGCAGAAAAGGAATTATTATGCTTAAACAAGCAAACCAACTCGACATGGATGCTAGCAGTAGATGGATCAAGCAATAGTAAGGGCAGTGGCCTAGGAATCGTCCTTACCTCCCTTCAAGGAGATGTTATCCAGCGGGAAATCATATGTGACTTCAAACTTACCAACAATGAGGCTGAATACGAGGTGTTGATCGCTGGGCTAGATCTATCCATTGAGTTGAATGCCAAAACCATTGAAGTCATGTCAGATTCTCAACTTATCGTAAACCAACTCAACGGGTCATACCAGGCCAAAGATTCAAAAATGGCATCCTATCTCTAGATTGTTCAAGACAAGATTTCAAGATTCACAAAGTTCACCATTAACCAAGTGCCGAGAATAGAGAACAACCACGCCGACGCTCTTGCTAATCTCAGCTCATCCATTCAAATCAAAGATGGAGTCACCATTCCTGTGGTGATAATGCAATGGCCAGCGACATGGAAACCCAACAAAGATGTAATATGTCTGAATGAACAAGAGAATTGGATGACGCCAATAATGCAGTACCTAGAGGATGGAACCCTACCACATGACAAGAACGAGTCGAGAAAATTAAGAGCTAAAGCGGCCAGATTTACACTATACAATGGGAAACTCTATAGACGATCATTCTCAGGGCCATTACTCAGATGTCTATTACCGGCTGAATCCAATTACATTCTCCAAGAGCAACATCAAGGTGAATGCGGAAACCACTCAGGCCATCAGAGTTTATGCAATAAAGCTCCAACAATAGGCTACTATTGGCCAACCATGCGAGCAGACTCCTATAATTTTGTTCAACAATGCAACAAGTGCCAAAGGTTTGCTCAAATATCTCATCTACCTCCAGAGAAGCTCCACTCTTCACTTACACCATGGCCATTTATGAGATGGGGGATGGACATTGTAGGCAAGATGCAAACTGCTCCAGGGCAGAGGGTATTCATGCTAGCCTTAACTGACTACTTCACCAAATGGGTAGAAGCTGAAGCCTTTGCACAAGTTAGAGATCGAGAGGTAAAAAACTTTATCTGGAAAAATACAATATGCAGGTTCGGAATTCCAAAGGAGATAGTTACGGACAACGGTTCACAGCTCATAAGCCAAGACTTCCAAATCTTTTGTGCAGAATGGAGGATACAATTATCATTCTCAACACCACAATACCCTCAAGCAAACGGACAAGCAGATTCAACCAACAAGACAATAGTCAACACACTCAAGAAACGTCTAGAGAAAGCCAAAGGGAGATGGGCAGATGAATTACCAGGGGTACTGTGGTCTTACCGGACAACAACAAAGACCTCGACTGGAGAGACCCCATTTGCATTGACATATGGAACTGAAGCGGTCATCCCAGCAGAAATCGAAATACCAACCATCATATTTGAACACTCGACGGATGATCTAAATCAACAGACCATGAACACAGAACTTGATTTGTTAGACAAAAAGAGAGAACAAGCACTTATCAGAATAGCTGCATACCAGCAAAAGGTGGCCCAACATTTCAATAAGAACATTAGGGTCTGACAATTCAAGGAAGGAGAATGGGTACTACGACGAGTGTTCCAAAACACGAAGGAAAGGACCAGGCAAGTTAGGACCCAATTGGGAGGGGCCTTACCAAATTACAAAGATAGTTGGCCAAGGAGCATACAAAATTCGAGCAGCAGATGGAAGAAACATAGGAAATAGCTGGAATGCCGTACACCTTAAGAAATACCATTTCTAATCACATGTATGGCAAAACAATGCCCCCCTTGTACACTGTCATTTTACATAATGGATTTTCGCATGCTCCGCCCGTGGTTTTTTCCCGAAAGGGTTTCCACGTAAATACCTGTGTCAATTATTTTAAGTGTTTGTTATATTTTAGAGCTCAAAAACGTAAAGTAAAAGTAATAACAAGTGAGCCACGCTCAACCAGAATATTCACTTATAAAATAAGTGATAAGAGCTACGCTCAACCTAACTATCCACTTATATAATAAGTGATAGGAGCTACGCTCAACCCAAATATTCTCTTATGAAATAAGTGATATGAGCTACGCTCAACCAAACTATTCACTTACAAAGTAAGTAATAGGAGCTACGCTCAACCCAACTTTTCACTTATAAAATAAGTGACATGAGCTACGCTCAACCCAACTATTCACTTACAAAGTAAGTAATAGGAGCCACGCTCGACCCAACTTTTCACTTATAAAATAAGTGATATGAGCTACGCTCAACCTAACTATCCACTTATAAAATAAGTGATAGGAGCTACGCTCAACCCAAATATTAACTTATGAAATAAGTGATATGAGCTACGCTCAACCCAACTAATCACTTATAAAATAAGTGATATGAGCCACGCTCAACCCAACTTTTCACTTATAAAATAAGTGATATGAGCTATGCTCAACCTAACTATCCACTTATAAAATAAGTGATAGTAGCTACGCTCAACCCAAATATTCATTTATGAAATAAGTGATATGAGCTACGCTCAACCAAACTATTCAATTACAAAGTAAGTAATAGGAGCTACGCTCAACCCAACTTTTCACTTATAAAATAAGTGATATGAGCCACGCTGAACCCAACTTTTCACTTATAAAATAAGTGATATGAGCTACGCTCAACCTAACTATCCACTTATAAAATAAGTGATAGGAGCTACGCTCAACCCAAATATTCATTTATGAGTGATATGAGCTACTACGCTCAACCAAACTATTCATTTACAAAGTAAGTAATAGAAGTTACGCTCAACCCAACTTTTGACTTATAAAATAAGTGATACAAGCTACGCTCAACCTAACTATCCACTTATAAAATAAGTGATAGGAGCCACGCTCAACCCAAATATTCATTTATGAAATAAGTGATATGAGCTACGCTCAACCAAACTATTCACTTACAAAGTAAGTAATAGACCCAACTTTTAACTTATAAAATAAGTGACATGAGCTACGCTCAACCCAACTATTCACTTACAAAGTAAGTAATAGGAGCTACGCTCAACCCAACGTTTCACTTATAAAATAAGTGATATGAGCTACGATCAACCCAACTATTCACTTATAAAGTAAGTGAAAGGAATTACACTCAACCCAAGTATTCACTCACAAATTAAGTGATAAGGGTTGCGCCCAACCCACCTATTCATCTATAAACTCAAGTCTTAAGAATTGCGTTCAATCGTAACTAAATATAAAATTTACTCAACAATGTTACAGTCAGCCAAATTCGATGTACTCAGTCAAGCCGTTCCAAAGTCTAAGTTTTAGTGACACTCACTAAGACTTAGACTAGGGGATATAGTACATGGATTAGTGAAAAATTTACACAAACTGAATAACATAAAACATCAGCAAAATGAAAAATGGAGAATATTAATAACAAATTAAGATAACAAGTCACACCACCGCAAAAGCAACGTTCATACATCAAAGCGTCATAAAATTCAAAAGGGGCATCACTAAGAGGATGTCGGCACATCAAAAGGACCGTTAAGCATACATACTTAATGCCACAATGGCGATGTTCATGCTTTAAACAAAAGAGCCCTAAAGTTTAAATCGATTGTCACTTGTAAACAAAAGGGAGAACTTAAAAGACCCACTATGGAGCAATGGTACAATCTTCAGCAATGGAGAACATCACATCGTCAATGCCACTCCCGCCAGAAATAGAAGTATGAGCGTCGACATCCATACCAGGGACAAATGTATGAGCATCGGCGCTCTCACCAAACATAGAGATATGAGCGTCAACATCCATCTCATTCTCTTGCTCAAGAGCCAAATATTCTTCATGAAGTGCAATAACACCATCGACGTCCCATCCACGATGGAGCCCTTTCTTGAGTGAAATATCATTAACCTCCTGGTACAATGCGACATACTTAGCCTCCTCCTCCTTGAGTTTGGCACGCACACGCCCCAACTCAATATTCAACGAGGAATAATCCTATTTGAGCTTGTGATATGATGATTTGGTAGTCTCTCCTTCCAATTTCAAGTTCTCCACTTCCTTGATAAGTCTAGAATTCTCCTTGTTCAAAGCTCTGTTCTTTTGATCAAGCGAAATTGTGTCACACCTCAAGTAGATGACTGCTTGAATAGCCTACAAAAAACAAGTTAAATTACCACGAGTAACACACAAAAATAACTACATATGCGTACATACAAATTCTTTCCAAACTTACTTGGTAAATCGTAGAAACACCGTAATTCGCTTGCCTCGCAACTCAGATGCCCCTCAAACGCTCTTCATCTCTCGGATGGAGAAGAGCCTCAACATGACCTTCGATAGAAGCAGGGTTAGAGTAGGCCGAAATATTGGAAGAGATTGACATGTTGATCATACTCTCCTCAATAGACAACTCGTTGTCACCCCTCAGTGGAGAAGCCACAACCACACCATCAGTTGGAAATTGAGAGCTACCGGCTCCATGTTCCTTAGCAGGAACTCGAGATTTCACAACATGACTTGTGGTCTTCTTAGACCTCTTTCCAATTAAATTAGTCTTACCCCTAGCAACGGCATCATCCGCTCCACAAACCTTGAAAGTCATCCTCTTATAGTAACGGTCTGCAAGAAAATGTTCTCCTTCCATTAAATGACGAATCAAAGAGAAGGGACCACTAACCTTCTTTAAAGCTCGGGTCAACAAAAGGATGGGGGCGCGCTTGACAACGTTGAGTGAAAAAATACTACCTTCTTGACGTTGCGCACCTCTCCACAAATTTCCAACACAAGATTTATCCAAAACAAGAAGCTTGTTATGGGCTCTTTGATTGGAAGGAATAGAGAGCAAGTCGTTAAATCGAGCTTCAGACCAACACCCCCAGCGAGGACATCGAGTGAGCCCCTTACCTACAATGAGAAAGAGGAATAGTTAGTATTCATAGACAAATCAACTATCAAATAAAAAACGACAAAGAAATCAACACTCCTCACTCACTTAAGATTCTCCATGAAGTAGGAACCACATAATCACTCGTTCCAAACAGGTCACCTTTGACAAAACAATATTTCTTACTCCAACCCCTCTTGTTGCTAGCAACCAACTCTGTTACCCAAGCTTTTTTGTTTGCTCTAAGAGTGAATATATATCGACCTATATCTGTATCGTGTTGTTTAAGATAATAACTTGACTTGAAATCTACGAGGTCAACTCTCTTTCCCTTCACTCTAACTATGACTTCTATACCCAACAATAACCTCCAAGAATTTGGCATGAGTTGGCTAGGAGCTACCCCATAATTGTCCAACACTTCTTGTACAAATGAAGGGAAAGGGAATCGAAAGCCAATCCTAAAAGTAAACTCATACATACAAACCAAGTCCCCAGTATCCCAATCGGGACGCTCAGCGATAGTTGGAAGTCGCATTTGTATGAAGAATGAATCTCATATTGATGTCGCATGCGTAGGATATCATCCTTAGTCATACTAGACCTCGGGTTGTCCCTCAAAAAGTGAAGGGACCGCCCAACATACTCATTCTTGTCACCCTCATAATCATGTACCATCATCACATACTCAAGAGCTCGAGGCTCTTCATAAATCTTACATACACTCTCATCAAAAACTTCCTCCTCATCATCACTGTCAACCAAAGTGACTTGAGGTAGTGGTTGAGCATTAGGGATATCTTCATCACTATCCAACATTGAGTGAGCACCTCCTTCTGCAGAAGAAGGGACCCCAATCATTAATGGTGAAGTCACACTTTCCCAAGATCACATCTCACCACTCAACAAGAGTATGGTCACAAACACTAGACAAATATTAATGATTTATGAAAACTCAAGATATATATATGCTATGATATCCAACTATCATACTACGCATCATATAAAAGCATTACATCCATGCTACATATCATGCTTACATTAAAATTTTAGTGGACATATTATGCATCAAGCTCATACGAAATCATACGGTCATACCATACCCACTATGGTTATCAAAAAATTCTTGTTGCCTCTATACAAAAATTCTATGGTCATACTATGCAAGTCATGGATAAGTTCAAAATACAAAAATTCCGCTATTTGTTACAAATTCGAATCAAAGCATACAAACACTTCATATTTAAGATTATGAATAATACATTATTTCATGAACACCAAAAATATCAAGAACACCAAGAATAAAATAATATTCTAAATAGTAAAGGAAAGACTAGAAATACTTACCAATAAGAGAGACTTCTTAGCCTTTAACCACACAAAGCTCTCCTCCACACCACTTGAAAATGAAAGAAGACAAATGACAATTTAAAAATTAGTGGTCCTACTTATATAGTACAATAACAAAGGAGGGAAAATAAGTATTTCAATGAAGCAATACATTTCCTAAACCCACAATCAGCCCTATATACGGGTTGCATTAGTTTTTTGATGAATGTATATATGCACACACTCATGTGATCTTGCAAATCACTACAAATATAAATTGTCTACATCAACAAAAGTCACTTCAAGTGAAATGCAAAAAGAAAAGGCATTACATTACCTAATATTGGTACTATTAACATAAAATAAATATATATATGTGGAATGGTCAACTAAAGACTAGTGTAATAAACATTCACTCCCACATATACACACATACATATATATATATATGTCGTACTTATTTTTAGACCACCACACTGTAACACCTTAACTAGCATAGGTGTATTACGTGATTTTTAAATGCACTGTGCAGCTCGTTGCTTATAACGAGGTTTACGGAAATCGTGATTAATTAAAATTTTTGCTTTTTAATTAAACTTACATAATATTTTATACAAAATACTCGGGATCCCGATTACAAAATACTTTATAAAAGTTTACTGTCTAATACAAAATAGTTGTCGCCTAGCAACTAATTACAAAAGCACTGTTGTCACGAGGATCGTACACTCCAGGCCTAACCGCCACGACATGTACAATCTTCATCGGCTTGTCCTCACGGTTCCTCAGCCTTGGCCTTGCCCTTACCTACACATAAACATAGCACTGTGAGTCGACAGACTCAGTAAGAAAAGCATAAATCATAAAACATACATAATCCCGGGTTATGATCAGACGCCAATACCCGTGACCATAACCCTAACTGCCGTGTCTCACACGATACTGAGTCCCAAATGTTCGTACGATGGTACTATTGACAAAGTAAGAACCTATACTCGGTACACTGGTCATACTCCAGCTGCTAGTCATACTCTAGCTTTACCGATGTGTTACAGTATCAGCCTATACTCGGTTCAGTGGTCATACTCCAGCTGCTAGTCATACTCTAGCTTTACCGATGTGTTATAGTATCAGCCTATACTCGGTTCACTGGTCATACTCCAGCTGCTAGTCATACTCTAGCCTAATCGATGTGATACAGTCAAACAGTACAGTACAACCAACCCTAGTATCAGCCTATACTCGGTTCACTGGTCATACTCCAGCTGCTAGTCATACTGTAGCCTAACCGAGGTGATATGGTCGGATGGTATGAAGCCAACATACATATCTAATGTAATCTAACAGGCTTCCTAATCATGCACGCTAAACATGTAATACATATGCATACTGTTATACTAATCTTACCTCGATTCCAAATTCAGGTGTGCCAGTCAACCTGAGTGGAAGGAACTGCACAGCGATTTACAGGCTCTTAAACCATAACAACCACAACACTAGATAAGTGATACGCTAAATCACTTCCCGAGGACTTAAACTAGAAACTAGAAGTTTCCCTATCGATAAAAAGCATTGCAATACCCTAAACAACATAAAAATGGGAAAAATTAGGGTTCCCCAAAATCCCCCAATCGGCAGACCGGTTCTGCAACCGGAATTCTGGTTTTGGGAATCCTGGCACACCATCCGAAATTCCGGTTGCACAACTGGAATTCCGGTTCCTCGCAGGAAACACACAAAATTCCATAACTCACTCAAATCAAACCCAATTCATACCAAATCTTCCAGACCTGTTCTAAATACCCCAATAAACATATCCAAAGCATCAAAACAACCCAGAAATCACAGATACTAAAAATGCCATTGAAGCTCCAAGCTTTAAGTTCAAAACTCTAACTTGGCAAAACCCCTCAAACATGCATTCAAACCTGCTTGAATCTACTCAGTCATGTATAAAATAACCTCTGAAAACAACACTAAACAATTACAACAACTACAGCAACGAAAATCCTCAAATTACCTTGAAAATTATAGTTTTTGAGCCAAAATTCAAAACTTTGAACAACACAACTAACATGCATCATAACTAGCTCTATTCTACTCAATTAAACAAGATTAAACCTCTGAAAATATTTCACAAACACAGCAGCAACAACACTTCAAGATAAGCATGCAATTCAACATCATTTTTCTTCAAAATTCTAAGAAACTAAAAGAAAAGCTTGAACAAGGATTACCTTCACTAGAATCACTCTAAACTTGAGGGAAAACACTTGAATTTTGCAAGGAAATCACAGCCCTAGCAGCCCCCAAGCAAGGTCGAAAGGGAGAGAGAGAGAGCTCTTGAATGAAAAATGAAATTTTTGTTCTTTCTTTGATTTTTCTCTCAAAAACTTACTTTGAATAAATGATGAAAATGCATATAATTAAACCTATTTCAGCCAACAAATAACCAACATAAACACATATTTTCACAACATAAAGTCCACTAAAGGACAAAACATAATTGGGGCAAAATATCCATTTTGCCCCTCCACACTAAAATAACATAAAGGGGCACTAAAGGGTATTTTGGGAAATTCTAAATTCCCGACCGATCCCGACATTCCCAATGTCCAAATAACCGTCCAACAATACTAACATACTAAGTTGTGATTTTGCTGAGCCAAACACCGAGTTCCATGTTGCCGGGTACCGAAAATGCAAAATTATGAAATTCACTATATGACATAAAAATGCATTCGGAATTCTAAAATAACAACATAAATAATTATTTAAATATCTATGAATAATTTTCATAATTAATCATAATTAACTGCTAATTTCCAAATTAAACTAAGCGGTCTTTACAACTATTTCCCCCTTAAAAGGATTTTGTCCCCGAAATCTAACCTGAACAACTCTGGATATTGAGCTCTCATATCTGACTCTAACTCCCAGGTGGCTTCCTCCACCTTGCTGTTTCTCCAGAGTACTTTGACCAATGCTATGGTCTTATTTCGAAGGACTTTATCTTTTCTATCTAGGATCTGCACTGGCTGTTCTTCATATGTCATATTTGGCTGCAGTTCAAGGTTCTCATAACTGAGTATATGAGTAGGATCTGAAACATATTTTCTCAACATAGAGACATGGAATACGTTGTGAACTGCAGAAAGAGCTGGAGGCAACGCTAACTTGTATGCCACTTGACCTACCTTCTCGAGAATCTCGAAAGGTTCTGTAAACCTAGGGCACAACTCGCCTCTTTTCCAGAAACATTTGATCCCCTTCATTGGAGACACCCGTAAAAACACATGGTCCCCTACTTGGAACACAACATCTCTGCGTTTCGGATCTGCATAACTTTTCTGTCTACTCTGAGAGGCAAGCATTCTATCTTTAATTTTCTCAATTGCCTCATTGGTCCGCTGCACTGACTCCGGACCTAGGTATTTCCTCTGCCCTGTCTCATCCCTGTGGATGGGAGATCTACACTTTCTACCGTATAACAGTTCATAGGGAGCCATCCCTATTGTACTTTGATAACTGTTGTCGTATGAAAATTCAATCAACGGTAGATATTTACTCCAAGAGCCTTCAAAATCCATAACACAGGCTCGTAACATGTCCTCCAATATCTGAATTATCCTTTCGGACTGCCCATCTGTCTGAGGATGGAATGCTGTACTGAATTTCAGTTTTGTACCCATTGCTCGTTGCAAACTCTGCCAAAACTTGGAGGTGAACTTTGGATCTCTATCCGAAACGATTGACTTCGGTACCCCGTGAAGTCTTACTATTTCTTTAACGTACAATTCTGCAAACTGATCCACTGAATAGGTTGTTCTAACAGGTAGAAAATGAGCAGACTTCGTGAATTGATCCACCACTACCCAGATGGAATCGAACAAACCCGTGGTTCTAGGTAACCCAACCACGAAATCCATCGTGATATCCTCCCACTTCCATTCAGGTAGGGTTAAAGGCTGCAACAACCCTGCTGGTCTCTGATGTTCAGCCTTAATCTGCTGACAGGTGAGGCATTTCGATACGAATTCTACTAAATTCTTCTTCATACCGCTCCACCAGAAGTATGGTTTAAGATCCTGGTACATCTTGGTGGTGCCGGGATGCAGAGAATAAGGGGTAGAATGAGCCTCTTCGAAGATCTCATTCCTGAGTTCCACACTACTCGGAACACAAACCCTAGCTTTATACAGAAACATCCCGTTGTCTGACACTGAAAAATCCCTAGCTTGGCCAGCCAAAACCTCGTCTCTGATTTTTACTAACTCTGGATCAGTCATCTGAGCGGCTTTAATTCTTTCCAACAGACACAAACTCAATGATGGATCTAGCCATGTCCTCAGCTAACTGAGGTGAGATCTGAATCATGCTAGCTACCTGCCCGGTACCGTTCCTGCTCAGGGCATCGTCCACTACATTGTCCTTCCCAGGGTGATAGAGAATCTCACAGTCATAATCTTTCACTAACTCCAACCAACGTCTCTGTCTCATATTCAAATCTTTCTGAGTAAAGAAATATTTGAGACTTTTATGGTCGGTATAGATTTCACACCTTTCTCCGTAAAGGTAATGCCGCGAGATCTTCAATGCAAAAACTACCGCGGCCAACTCTAGATCATGAGTCGGGTATCGCTGTTCATAATCCTTTAACTGACGGGATGCATAAGCGATAACTCGATCGGCTTGCATCAGCACACACCGCAGACCCTGTCTGGATGCATCGCAATAAACTACAAATTTCTCTTTGTCTGAAGGCAAAGCTAGCACTGGAGCTGTAATCAACCTCTGTTTCAGCTCTTGAAAACTAGCTTTGCACTTATCTGACAAAACAAATCGCTGATTCTTCTTCGTAAGTTCGGTTAAGGGTGTTAAAATCTTAGAAAACCCTTCCACAAACCGACGATAATAACCGGCTAAACCCAAGAAGCTTGTAAGTTCTGTCACTGTCTTCGGTCTTGGCTAATCCCTAACGGATTCTATTTTCCCTGGATCCACCTTGATCCCATCTTTCCTAACAATGTGCCCTAAGAAAGACACCTGAGATAGCCAAAACTCACATTTCTTGAATTTGGCATAAAGCTTGTGTTCACGAAGCCGTTGCAGAACCCTCTGAAGATGTAACTCGTGCTCCTCTTCTGATTGAGAGTAGACAAGGATGTTGTCGATAAACACAATTACACAGATTTCGAGGAAATCCTTGAATACTCTATTCATCAAATCCGTAAATGCTGCAGGAGCATTGGTTAGTCCAAATGATATAACCAAGAATTCGTAATGTCCATACCTAGTACGGAAAGCCATCTTCGGAATGTCCTCTCAGATTTTCAACTGATGATAACCTGATCGGAGATCAATCTTGGAAAAGACCGTCTTCCCCTGAAGTTGATCAAAAAGATCATCGATCCAAGGTAGTGGATATTTATTCCTCACTGTTAGCTTGTTTAACTCTCGATAGTCGATGCACATTCTCATAGTTCCATTTTTCTTCTTGACGAATAAAACCGGAGCTCCCCAGGGTGACACACTAGGCCAGATAAACCCTATGTAAAGTAACCCTTGAAGCTGAATCTTTAATTCTTTAAGCTCAGCTGGAGCCATTCTATACGGAGCCTTGGAAACCGGTTCCACTCTGGGTGCCAAATCAATAACAAAATCAATCTCCCGCTGGGGTGGTAAACCTGGAAGTTCTTCGGGAAAAACATCTAGAAATTCCCGAACCACCTTGATGTCCTCTGGACGAATGGTATCTGGCCGAGTGGTGTCCATCACCACGGCCAGAAACCCTAAACAACCGCCATGCAGTAATTCTCTAGCTGACATGCCCGAAATCACCAGGACCCGAGACCCCCAAACTGAACCAACGAATACAAATGGTTCTTCACTTTCCGGTTGGAAGATCACCATCTTCCTCTTGCAATCAATACTGGCTGAGTATTTAGATAAGAAATCCATTCCCAGAATAATATCGAAATCTACTAGGCTCATTTCTATCAAGCCAGCACTTAACTCCCTACCGTCTATTCTGATCGGCATAGAACTACTCCACCTTTAGGAGATAACTAACTCTCCGCTAGGTAATAGGGTTCCAAATCTGATTCATAACTATCATACGGTCTATCTAATTTACTAAAGATTCTGGTTGCCACATAAGAATGTGTGGCCCCAGAATCAAACAATACTGAGTAAAAAGAGTTGTTAACTGAGAGCTGACCTGTTACAACTGAAGGGCTAGCTTCTGCATCAGCTTGCGTAATGGCGAACACCCTAGCTGGAGTGGGTCTCGCCGGAGACCTTGGTGCCTCTATTCTGACCTGGGGACAATCCCTCTTGTAATGTCCGGGCATGCCACACTGAAAGCATCCCTGACCTCTGCACTCACCCAGATGGTGCCTTTTACAACTGGGGCACTTTGGGTAAGAAAAACGGGTCTCAGCACTACCCTGACGACTGCCTCTACTCTGGTTCCCCCGGAACCTCTTGTTCTACCCCAAGCCACCGGATGCAGTGGATGTTTTCCTCTTATGGTCCATGGCCGAACCACTACCTTTCCTGCTAAAGCTTGATGCAGTAAGGGAAGGAGCCCCGCCACTCACTGAAGTCCTAACTGACTCCGACATACATCCAACTGCGCCCTCAGCCCGCAGTTCTTTTTCCACCATCTCAACATAGGTGGTCTTGTCGTCTGTAGTGATCATAAGGTCATGCTTGATCTTCACATTAAGTCCATCAGATATTTTTCCTTCTTACTGAAATCGGTTGGCACAATTCCCGAGGCCAACCTCACCAACCGATCAAACTGAGTTGTGTATTCTGTCACACTCATATATTCCTTCTGGGTCAGGTGGGTGAACTCTTTCCTCTTGGCACTTCTAACGGCCTCATTGTAGTATTTCGCATTAAAGAGTTCCTGGAACCTTTCCCAGGTCATAGTTGTGACGTCGTGAATCTGGGATACCATGTCCCACCAAACTAGAGCATCCTCTTGAAACTGAAAGGTGGCCCACACCACCCTGTCATTCCCGGTGACACCCATTAAATTCAATATCTTTGTAATCACCGTTAGCCACTGCTCGGCTTTCATGACATCCGGACCTCCCAGAAAAACTGGAGGTGCCTGCTTCCGGAACCTTTCATACAAGGGTTCAATTTTATTCCCCGCTACCACTATTTCGGCCTGAGCAACAGGGGCAGGTGCCACAGGAACTTCTGGCACCGGCACTGCATGAGCACCCTGTTGCCTCAATCTTTGAATCTCACTGTCTTGCTCCTCTATTCTGGCTTGCATTTCAGCAAACCTAGTTTCCCGATTCTGGGCTTCCTGATTGGCTTGGGCAGCCTGGGCAGCCTGTGGCGGGTTAACATCACCCCGACCACTAGTCCTGCCCCTGGGACCTCTACCACGGCCCCTGACATTCGGGGGAAACTAAGCTCCTCGACCCTGATTTGACCCGACTGAGTTGCCTTGACGCCTGGTGTTCCGCTTGGCGTCCATCTAGTCTGAACAGCCTGCTAAACCAAGAGTTGGCACATCAGGTAATAATCAACGAGAGCTTACTAATGCCGCTTAATTTGGAAATTAAAAACATGTGCCTATTCTAATATCAGGCTACTAACATGCTTCCTATCAGGCTTTTCTTATTTCATAATAATTAAATAAACTACTAAAGCAATAAAAGCTTACTGAACTATAGAACGAGCTAACTACTGATGATGATTGTACATGTCGTGACAATCTTCGGAAGACAACCTGGCGGCTTTGATACTAATTTGTAACACCCTAACTAGCATAGGCGTATTACGTGATTTTTAAATACACTGTGCAGCTCGTTGCTAATCAATGAGGTTTATGGAAATCGTGATTAATTAAAATTTTTACTTTTTAATTAAACTTACATAATATTTTATACAAAATACTTGGGATCACGATTACAAAATACTTTACAAAAGTTTACTGTCTAATACAAAATACTTATCGCCTAGCGACTAATTACAAAAGCACTGTTGTCCCGAGGATCGTACACTCCAGGCCTAACCGCCCCGACATGTACAATCTTCATCGGCTCGTCCTCACGGTTCTTCAGCCTTGGCCTTGCCCTTACCTACACATAAACATAACACTGTGAGTCGACAGACTCAGTAAGAAAAGCATAAATCATAAAACATACATAATCCTGGGTTATGATCAGACGCCCATACCCCGGACCATAACCCTAACTGCCGTGTCCCACACGATACTGAGTCCCGAACGTTCGTACGACGATACTATTGACAAAGTAACAGCCTATACTCGGTACACTGGTCATACTCCAGCTGCTAGTCATACTCTAGCTTTACCGATGTGTTACAGTATCAGCCTATACTCGGTTCACTGGTCATACTCCAGCTGCTAGTCATACTCTAGCTTTACCGATGTGTAACTGTATCAGCCTATACTCGGTTCACTTGTCATACTCCAGCTGCTAGTCATACTCTAGCCTAACCGATGTGATACGGTCAAACAGTACAGTACCACCAACCCTATTATCACCCTATACTCGGTTCACTGGTCATACTCCAGCTGCTAGTCATACTCTAGCCTAACCGATGTGATATGGTCGGATGGTACGAAGCCAACATACATATCTAATGAAATCTAACAGGCTTCCTAATCATGCACGCTAAACATGTAATACATATGCATACTGTTATACTAATCTTACCTCGATTTCGAATTCAGGTGTGTCAGTCAACCTGAGTGGAACGAACTGCACGGCGATTTACAGGCTCCTAAACCATAACAACCACAACACTAGATAAGTGATACTGTAAATCACTTCCCGGGACTTAAACTAGAAACTAGAAGTTTCCCTATCTGTAAAAAGCATGGCAATACCTTAAACAACATAAAAATGGGAAAACCTAGGGTTCCCAAAAATCCCCCAACCGGCAGACCGGTTCTGCAACCGAAATTCCGGTTTTGGGAATCCTGGCACACCATCCGGAATTCCGGTTGCACAACCGGAATTCCGGTTCCTCACAGGCAACACACAAAATTCCATAACTCACTCAAATCAAACCCAATTCATACCAAACCTTCGAAACCTGTTCTAAATACCCCAATAAACATATCCAAAGCATCAAAACAACCCAGAAATCAGAGATACTAAAAATGCCATTGAAGCTCCAAGCTTTGAGTTCAAAACTCATACTTGGAAAAACCCCTCAAACATGCATTCAAACCTGCTTGAATCTACTTAGTCATGCATAAAATAACCTCTGAAAACAACACTAAACAATTACAACAACTACAGCAACGAAAATCCTCAAATTACCTTGAAAATTATAGTTTTTGAGCCAAAATTCAAAAGTTTGAACAACACAACTAACATGCATCATAACTAGCTCTATTCTACTCAATTAAACAAGATTAAACCTCTGAAAATATTTCACAAACACAGCAGCAACAACACTTCAAGATAAGCAGGCAATTCAACATCATTTTTCTTCAAAATTCCAAGAAACTAAAAGAGAAGCTTGAACAAGGATTTGTTGGAAATTATTTTACCAGGATCTATTTACTATCATGTATGTTGGATTAACAACCTAATATGAATTCTAGCCCTTGATTCCTTTCTGTAGTAGAGCATCACCAAGATCTGAACCTGGATCTTCTTTTCTCCTTCTTTGATGCAGAATTTCCATAGTCTTACATACTATGATTGAGATACCACTTGATGTGTGTGGGCACTACTCATCTCACAAGGATTTCGAAATTTTCTCTCTCTTTTCTCTCTTGAATTAGTGTGATCTGAAGCATGAAGAGAAGAGAACAAGGGCTGCTATATATAGGGAAAAGGGAGAGCACAACTTTCCAAATAAGCAGTTTCCTCTTTTACTGTGTAATTGATTAACTGCCTTATTTAGTGCGATCCACCACTTTCCTATTATTGCTAGGCGTTGATTAGCAATTACATGGCAATTAAAATTGAAAATAATAATTGGGAAACACACAAAGAGGTGGCCGGCCATAGGGTGAAATGGGCCTCACTTGGATTTTGCGGTTTCCTCAATTTTATTTCTATTTCTCCAAAAATGCCATTTTTCCAATTCTAATCATTTAAATGCCAAAACTAATTATTTAATAACTAAAATAGATTATTAAATAATATTGTCATTTAAAATAATTATTAATTAGACATACAAAGTCTCTTAATTAATAATTAAACCTAGAAACCCTTTTATTTACGATTTCATCCTTACTAAGTGAGAATTCATAAAGTAGACATAGTCTAACTTTTAGAATTATAATTGATTAATTAAAATCGATTAACTGAGTCTTACAAGCAGTATGGTCTCAACTAGTATGGGGACCGAGCTTCCAATAAGTTGAACCGAATTTACGAAGTAAATTCCCTAACTTATTAATTCCTCATTGAATCCACACTTAGAACTTGGAATTGCACTCTCAGTCATATAGAACGCTCTATATGTTCCATGATATAGACACGTCATTAGTTATCCATTGTTATAACCCTAATGTGATCAATGATCCTCTATATAGATGATTTACACTGAAAAGGCACTACTGTTACCGCTACACCTTCAATGTATTTTATCCTTAAAACACTTAACCCTGTATAAATGATATTTCAGCTAAGTGAAATGAGATATCCACCATTTATCTTCGTTTGGTTAAGCTTGAAGGAAATCATCCTTTACTTTCTATTTGCCAAATAGAAGCTATAGATTCCATATTTATGTTAGCGCTCCCACTCAATTGCATTACCGTGTTCCCAAAATGTACGTATCACCCTGACCCAAAAGTAGGCTTAACTAACAAATCAAAGAACACGAGTAACACTCTTGAGATTGAACCTAACCATATCAGGATTAAGATCATTTGATCTAGGATCAACAGGTGATATTGAATTGAATAGATATTACGGTAAGTTTTAACATATCTAATCAAAGTTCAATATCGGTCTCTTCCGATGTATACTCCATACATCCGATACTGGTAAACTTTGCCAATGTCCTAGAAAAGACATAACACTTTTCCAAGGTGTAAGAATACCTATCGCTGATTATACCATGTCAGTCTAAATCTAGTGTTCTGACAAATCAGGGAATAAACTTTTGAGCATATAATTAAGATTATATTCCACTGTGCTGACAACACTATAATCTTTAACCAACTCATACGTTCTGGACTTAAAAATAATTCATACATTATATACATATAATCATGAAATAAATCATGTGAACCATGCAACATAAAATGTTATTTCAGATCTCTATTAATAAGTAAATCTGATTATATTGAAATGAGTTTTATTTAGGGCACAAAATTCAACAGGATTACCTTCACTAGAATCACTCTAAACTTGAGGGAAAACACTTGAATTTTGCAAAGAAATCACAGCCCTAGCAGCCCCCAAGCAGGGCCGAAAGGGAGAGAGAGAGAGAGAGAGCTCTTGAATGAAAAATGAAATTTTTGTTCTTTCTTTGATTTTTCTCTCAAAAACTTAGTTTGAATAAATGATGAAAATGCATATAATTAAACCTATTTCAGCCAACAAATAACCAACATAAACACATATTTTCACAACATAAAGTCCACTAAAGGACAAAACATAATTGAGGCAAAATGACCATTTTGCCCCTCCACACTAAAATAACATAAAGGGGCACTAAAGGGTATTTTGGGAAATTCTAAATTCCTGACCAATCCCGACATTCCCAATGTCTAAATAATCGTTCCACAATACTAACATACTAAGTTGTGATTTTACTGAGCCTAACACCATGTTGCCGGGCACGGGAAATGCAAAATTATGAAATTCACTATATGACCTAAAAATGCAATCGGAATTCTAAAATAACAGCATAAATATTTATTTAAATATCTATAAATAATTTTCATATGTAATCATAATTAACTGCTAATTTCTAAATTAAACTAAGTGGTCTTTACACACACACTCCTATGGTGGTGTTAACCAATCACCAAAATATATTGTTTATTCACATTTCACATCAAGTTTAAGACATGAAGTGACAATGCACACTCATTTCATGTTTGTTGTGTGCTTTTTACTTCTTCCACTACACAATGATCTTATATCCTTATAAACCTTTTTCATAGCCCATAAGGAACGTGAATGACCACACCACACTCACGTACCATTCCAAAATATAATTTTATATTTGTGTGTACATCTTTCACGATATATATATTCCTATATATGTGATACACTAACCCAACATTATTTTTATTAGTATTATAGAAACTACCACCTCACACTTAAATCCATACATAGTGTTGACTTCGCTATTAGCCAACGACAATGAGTCTTTTTGATGAGCGATAAATGATATGTCGTAATAAGAATATGTAATAAAGCAATAATAAGACACATAAATTTTATAGAGGTTCAGCCCCGAGCAGTTTGGTAATAGCCTAATTCTCGTTAGTTGTATTGACTTAAGAATAAGGAAGAAGTTTCCTTTTCTTATAGCTCTTACAATAATATCTCTGAATATATAATTCTTAGATAGCATTGGCTTATGGCGTTTCAGCTTACAATTTCTCGATCCTTTGCCAAGTGAACATTCCTCACTATTTATAGGGCTGGAAACTTGAGGAGGAAGAGTTTCATCTCTCGTTACAATGCGCATAAACAGAAAGATCGTGTGATCAATGCTGAATGCAAGGATCGTGGGATTGAGGCTAAATACACTGATAGTGGGATCGTGGGTATGCCACATCCACGTAAGTTGACCCCTAAGTTATAGGGATTGAGCTGGTGACTCATGATGCGTTAAGCTGAATTCGCTAAGTGTTGCTCATTCTGCACGGCTCGTTGAATATTCCACTCTGGATATGCCAGCGAGGCATCCTGCTCGGCATGTTGATCTGAACAGATGCTCTAAGTAGAGTCCACGTGTCACCATTCTCGTAATGCCACGTTAGAGTGCCAAATGTGGGATAATATTTGCCCCCAAGTCTATACAGGACCTCCGAGGTTGCCTGTAGACTTATTCCGAGCTGGCTCTGCCTTTGTATGGGGACACATGTCGAGCATGGCCGTTCGAGACTTGATGTGAAGCTGACTGGTCATCCCTTCAGTTTTCAGCTAATTAATGCTCTGATAATTAATATTTTGAAAATCTGAATTTCTCTCTCCACGTTTGACGGTTGCACTCGATTACTTTTGATTTCCCATATTTGCTCTTGAGGCAGGAAGCCGAGGCGTCTAAGGTTCCTTTATGTACAGTTACCCTTTTGCCTATAAATACTTGGAGTACTGGAACATTACTTCATTTTATCACCCTTTGTTATTAAGTAAACTTTCAGAGCGAAAAGAGAGAATTTTCTGGCTTCACAGTTGTCGAAGTGCCTATAGACGATTTCTGGCTTGCTTGAATCTAGACATTCGAATCTTTGAGTAAGTTTCTGATTCCCTTTATGCTTTTCCTTTGCGTGCTTATGCTTTGAATGTAACTTCATTGTTGAAAGAATGCTTAGGAAACCCTAGGGTTTGAAACTTCTGCGACTCTTGTTTTCCATGTCCTTGTGTTAGCTTTCAGCGGTAAGGCTTTATTTTAGAACTGCATTGCGTCTGTTTTCCATCTTGCTTATTCCAAGCTTCATGAAATTTTTTGCCCTAACTCAAGAAAACTTTCTGACTTCTTGAGTTTAGAATTTTCTTTGAACATGGTTGTTCTTTAATCCCTTGGGTACTCCTGGTCGGCATATTTTCTTGTTTTTCATTTGATACTCCGTCCAACACCCATCTTGTGTGTTGTCTTTTGTAGACGAACCAAGGTGAGTCTTGGGAGCCCGAGAATCAAATTGACCAGGAGCTGCTTCAACTTCTGCACGAAGTCCACCCTCGTCTTCGTGCTAACTCTCCTTCTAGAGAAGGAAATTCTTCTGATTCCATACCCAGCCATAGGATGATGGCTCGGCTCGCCACTCTGCCTGACGCCGAACAGGATTTGGTGGTCCCAATGGAGGAGGACTGTGAGGGGGACGCTGAAGTCTAGGAGGTTGAGGAGCTGGATGAGGCGCGTCCGGGCAGTCCTCCCGCTTCTGAGGGAGAGGAAGAGATTGGACCCCCTAATTTTGGGGAGTACAATGAGGCTGGGCAACCAGTCGATGCTGACGGGGACGTCCTGGTTGAGGGCGTCAACTACGTTAGTGAGGAGCTTGCTGAGGCGGTTCCTCACAGGAGGCAGGGTGCCTTGGGCGCCAGGTGGGTAAGTCCTTTGTCCAAGATTTCGAAGGCACGCCATTGCACTCTTGACCAGGATGGATACCTGGGCGATCTGGACTGCTACATTCCTGCCGACGACAATCGTGCTACAAACCCTGATAAGGGGATGTGTGCCTGGTTGGGGGCTCATGGCCAGCAAGGGGCGTTGATGCGCTTGCATAAGTACTTTAGGGATGTGGCGGACTTCTTCGGCCTCTGCCCAACCCAGATTACTCCCAAGGGCATTAAGTATTTGTCCGTTCTTTTCGTCCTCTACACTTCCAAGGGATGGGATGCTCCTTCTCCCCACGAGGTCGCTTGGTTCTTCGACCGGAAGTCTACCCCCAAGCAAGGCAGGTCGGGGTATTTTCACTTCTCTCAGGCAGACTTCAAGTGGTTGAGTGGGACGGACGACAAGGCCATCAGAAAAATAGGGCATTTTATTGATGAGTACTTCATGGTGAAGGATTCGAGCATCACCCAGACTCAGTTTCAGCAGATCCCTACATATCACCGTCGTCCCCTCACTCTTGCTATTAGGGATAGAGCCCAAAAACTTACCCGGTTGCCGAAGGAAGACAGGAATATCATCCAGTTAACCTCCAATGAGAATCAGGTGCAGTACGGGCTTTACCCAGAGGACTTTTCTCCTAAGTCCGTGGCGGGGAAGAAGGGGAAATCTGATGCTGGCCGACCTGAACGAGCTAATAAGGAGGATGAGCTCATTCAACTTAAGCGTGAAGCTAAGTTGAAGGGAGGTGCCCGGGCAAAGCAGTATGCTCAGGAGCCTATGAATCCTGAAGATGAAGCCGAGGCTGAGGCTGAGGCTGAGCAGGTGACCCCATTGAAGAGGAAGAAAAAACTCCTGGCCACGCCCAGGCCTGTTGAACATGCACTTCGCATAAGGGAGCCCATTTCACCTGTTTGGCCATCCCATCCCTCTGCTGGAAAAGGGAAGGCTGTTATGTCTGAGATAAACTCGATGTCAGGTGATGACGGACTTCTGACTTTCTGGGCGGGCAATCACTCTGCGCTTTACTTCTTTTTCAGCTTCTTGACTTTCATGCTTTGTATGTTCTGCTGGTTTTTGCTAACCACGCTGTTTTTGCTCTGTGCAGACATGTCTGGGCAGATGCTCGACGCTTTGAGGAAGAGGATGGGCGGAAGTTCTAGCACCTACCCTCCGGCCAAGAAGTCTTAGGGCGGAGAGGGGTCTTCAGAGAAGAGACCTTCTGGAGAGGTTATTGACCTTACCGAGGAGCTGACTGCTGCAACTCCTTCTACTCTCAAATCTACCAAGCGTAAGGAGTTTGGGCCACCAACAACTGGGTCCGAACTGGTCAGGAGGATCCCAGAGCGGGTGCAGGCACCAACTCCACCCGTGCCCGTGCTTCCTGAGGCCAAGAAGGGCAAGGAGCTGCTGGCTCAATACATGAACCGGCTGGTTCCTGAGGTCAGTGAGCAACTGGCTGGTGCTGACAACGACTCATCTTTGGATGTGTTGGTGGGCCGAGTCTTGAAGGAGCTCACCAGGGTTAGTCTTTTTTAATACTTCCCTTTTAACTTTTCACACTTAGCTCCATATGCTGACTTTTTCCTTTATGCAGGCCGGTTTGAAGTTGGCTTACACTTACTCCTGGGCTAAATATGCTACTTCCAAGAGTGCGGCTCTGTCCGATAGGTTGAGGGCGGAGGTGGACTTGGCCAAGAAGGAAGCTGAGGAGGCCAGTGCAGAGACTGGAGCTGTTCGTCATGAGTTGGGTGAGGCCAACAAGAAGTTGTTTACCACCGAGAAGAATATCTCCGTGCTAACAAAGGACCTTGAGGCTGCTGATCGCTTTGAGGAAACCATCGAGACCTTATCTGCTGAAGTTAACCGTGTTCAGGATGAGAGGAGTTCTCTCCGCCAAGTTCTTCTTCGGCTAAAGGAGGATAAGGACGCCAAGGTGACCGAGGCGGACCGTTTGAAGGAGAAGGTCAATGCTTTGGAGACTGCCGGCCTCGAGCTCTTCTTTGATTTTTGGAAGGCTAATCCCAAGTCCAACTTCGACTACTTGGGCGATGCTAAGGACATGTACCTTGAGTACTGCGCGACCCAAGTTGCCTACGGTGAGAAAGAGGTGGCTTCTTCAACTTCCGACCAAGCTTCTGACCAGGCTGCTGATGCTTCTCCTGCTCGAACAACAGATCCTCCTACTCCAGTTGGCTCAGAAGAACCAAACTAAGATCCTGTGACTCCAGCTGTTTGAAAACTTCTCTTTTTATCTCCTGTTTATATATATTATATGGCCTTAAGGCCTTTAAGACATCATGACCGGCCAAGCGGTCTTTAAACTTGGAATTATTTTTCATTTTTTGGACAACGGGATGACCGGGCAGCTTTTAATCCTGGTACTATATGCTCTTGTTATCCTTAATGAATTTCATTCTCTGTTTATAATTTCCGTGCAATTGTGATTGTTTTATGTTTACCAAATGCTTTGTACAGGTATAGGTGCCCCCCAAGTGACCAAGCAGACGTATGACTCTTGGTCACTTGTCTTTCGCAAATATATTGCTTTCCTGTTCGGTGTTTTGGGTTCGACCAAACCTTTTGTACGCAATTTAGGTAAATTATAATCATGCTGATTTTTTCAACTCAATAGAATTGGAAATACTATCTTTATTCTTTTATTGAACAAAAATGTATTTGTTACCGTAGTAACTTACACCAGAGCTAGTGATCTAATATGATCTTTTTAGCTTAATATGATATAAAACATGTTGGAATTTATTTTACAAGGATCTTAGATCTACTCACAAGTATGTTGATTAACACCCTAAATATGAACTTTCTAAAACGATAAAATAAACACGTATAAAGTTTAGGAAACCTTACATTGGGTGCAGCGGAATATAATGACTCCTTCCGTTCAGATATCTAGCCCTTGATTCCTTTCTGTAGCAGAGCATTATCAATATCTGAACCTGGATCTCTTTCTCTGAATCTTTGATGCTGAAACTCCTTCTTGCTGAAAGTCTTTCTTCACGATCTTCCTCACTATGGTTGAGGTATCACTTGCTGTGTGTGGGCACTACTCATACACTAAGAATTTCGAAATTTGAGGGGGAAGAAAGAGAGAGGGAGTGGTCAGCCAGATAGGGAGAGAGAAGGCTCAGGTTTTTCTGAATTAGAAGTGTCAGAAGAAAAGTGTAATTTTCCTGAAGCCTTCACTATCTATTTATAGCATTCCACTAGGGTTAGGTTTGAATTATTTGGCATTAAAATAATGAAAATATCAGAGGGAAAAACCCTACAAAAGTGGCCGGCCCTACATAGTGGATTTGGGCCTCACTTTTTGCAATTTTGCAGTTTTATCTTTTCTGCATCTGATTTTCTCAAAAACGCCAATTTTCTAATTGAACCATTTAAATGCCAATTCTAACTATTTAATAACTATCAATAATTATTAAATAATATTGTCATTTATCATATTTATTAATTGAACCATACAAAGTATCATAATTAACAAATATGCCCCTAAAACTCTTTCTTTACATATTAGCCCTTACTTAGTGAAAAATTCACAAATAGACATAGTCTAAATTGAGAATTATAATTGATTAATCAAAACCAATTACTTGAGTCTTACAAGCAATATTATCTCAACTAGTGCGGGGACCATGGGTCTATATAACCGAGCTTCCAATAAGTAGATCAAGAATTTAGCACTAAAATTCACTAACTTATTAATTCTTCGTTGAATCCACGCATAGAACTTAGAATTGCACTCTCAGTATATAGAATGCTCTATATGTTCCACCATATAGATGCATCATTAGTTATCCATTGTTATAATCCTAATGTGATCAATGATCCTCTATATGAATGATCTACACTGTAAAGGGATTAGATTACCGTTACACCCTACAATGTATTTTATCCTTAAAACACTTGACCCCGTATAAATGATATTTTAGCTTATGTGAAATGAGTACTCCACCATTTATGTTCGTTTGGTCAAGCTCAAAGGAGATCATGCTTTGCTTACTATTCGCCGGATAGAAGCTATAGATTCCATGTTTATGCTAGCGCTCCCACTCAATTGCACTACCGTGTTCCCAAAAGGTACGTATCACCCTGACCTAAAAGTAGGCTTAACTAACAAATCAAAGAACACGAATAGCCTCCTGAGATTGAGCCTAATCATAACAGGATTAAGATCATTTGATCTAGAATCAACTAGGCGATATTGACTTGAATAGATATTAGGTAAGTTTAATAAATCTAAGTCAAAGTTCAATATCGGTCCCTTCCGATTCATACTCCATGCATCCAACCTTAGCTTTACTTTAACCAATGCTCTGGAAAGAACATAGCACTTCTCCAAATGCAAGTAAACTCTGTTGTAGATTATCATATCAGTAAAACCCTATGTTTGATAAATCTAGGAATCTTTATTCACATAGTCATGTTTACTTTCCAATGTGTTGACAGCACAATAAACACGATCAAGTATGTGAAAAGGGTTTCAGATGAATTCATACATTATATACATATAATCATGAAATAAATCATGTGAACCATGCAACATTAAATGTTATTTCTGATCTTTATTAATAAGTAAATCTAATTATATTGAAATGAGTTTTATTTAGGGCATAAAACCCAACAAAACAAATAAGAAACTGTACTTTAAAGTGGTCTACCCGAGCTGAGTACTTTTGTTGCTGAAGCCTTTGCGCATAGTCCGCCCAAGAGGCCATTCCCTTAGAAGCGAATGTTCAATAGTACTTTAATGTGGTCTACCCGACCTGAGTACTTTGAAATAGTCTATTCGACCTGAGTACTTTGAAGTGGTCTACTCGACCTGAGTACTCTATTGGTAGTATTTCCTTAAATGTTCTCCATTCCAGTATCGTGGTACTAGAATGAGTTGCATTTTTTCGTCATACTGACCCAGTTTGTATGCTGCGGAGTCAAGAACTTCGACCACCTGGTATGGTCCTTCCCAGTTGGGTCCTAGTATGCCTGACGTGCTGTCTTTGGTGTTTAGGAATACCCTTGATTGTTGAAATACCGAGCTACTTTTTGTTCATCAGCTACCAACTTTAAGTTTGCAGTTGTTCCTTTTTCTTCGATTTCACCAAGTGATTCTGCAAGGAGTATGTGATCGGTACCTTGATCATACGTCAACCTTTTGTGGGATGGTGGCTCGACTTCGACGGGCAGCATAGCTTCATAACCGTACGCCATTGAAAATGGTGTCTGACCGGTTGTTGTTTTTTCCGTTGTACGGTATGACCATAGAACTTCGGGGAGTTCTTCCAGCCAATTTTCTTTGGCATCTTCAAGTTTCTTCTTTAGTGTATCCTTCAAGGTCTTGTTGATTGCTTCAACTTGACCGTTTTCTTGTGGATGTGCCACTTTGTAGAAGCTTTTGATGATGTCATGGTTCGCACAAAAATCAGTAAAAGATTGACTGTCGAACTGTTTGCCGTTTTCCGAAACTATTTTGTACAATAGTCTGAAGCGGCATATGATGTTCTTCACTATAAAGTCTTGAACCTTCTTTGATGTGATAGTTACGAGTGGTTCGGCTTCAGTCCACTTAGTAAAGTAGTCGACTGCTACCACTGCGTAATGCACTCCGCCTTTACCTTTAGGTAACTGTCCGATTAGGTCAATTTCCCATATGGCAAAGGGCCACGGACTTTGCATTTGTGTCAGCTTGTTGGGCGGAGCTCTTGGTATCTTTGAAAATCTCTGGCATTTGTCGCACTTCTTGACATAAGCTTTCGAATCTTCAATCATCGTTGGCCAGAAGTAGCCTTGCCTTAGGATTTTCTTTGATAGGCTTTGTCCGGCTGCATGATTTCCACAAAATCCGTCGTGAACTTCATATAGAAGCCGTGCAGCTTCATTTGGTGTGACACATCTGAGTAATGGCATTGAGAATCCTCTTCTGTACATGATCCCATCTACGATGATGTACGGTGCTGCCTTTCTTCTCAATTTCCGAGCTTCATTTTGGTTATCTGGGAGTTCCCCAGAATTGAGATAGGTTGCCATTGGCGTCATCCAGTTCGGAGATGTGTCGATCATTTCGATTTCTTCCATGCAGTGATGTTAGGCTCTTCAAGAAATTGGATCGGGACCAGGTTTGCCTTGTCACTTATATTGCTGCTCGCCAATCTTGCTAGCGCATCTACTGTTGTATTTTCTTTTCTTGAAATTTGCCTGAAGCTGTTACTTTTGAATTGTGCGAGCACATCATGTATTTTGCTTAAATATACTATCATTTTTTCTCCCCGAGCCTCGTATTCGCCAGATACATGATTTACCACTAGCTGTGAGTCACTGCAGACCTCGATGTGCTTGGCCTTCATCTCCTTCGCTAGTTTGAGTCCAGTGATTAGGGCTTCGTATTTGGCCTCGTTGTTGGAGGCTTTGAATCCGAATTTGACCGCTGCGTGCAGGTGATGCCCCCCAGGTGTTACAAGGGCAATTCCTGCGCCGGATAGCTGATCTATGGCCGACCCATCCACATGCAACTTCCGGGTCAGCTTGTTTTAAGTGTTGCTCGGATGTGGTGTTGACTCGAGATTGCCTTCTGGGATGCTTTTAGTTTTTCTTGTGCATTCCACAACAAAGTCGACCAAGGCTTGGCCTTTGATAGCTGTTCAGGGTTGGAAGTTGATTTTGTACTGCCGCAGCTCCACCGCCCACTTGAGTAACCGTCCAGAGGCATCTGTCTTTTGCAGTAGTTTTCGTAGTGGTTGGTCGGTGTACACCCAAACAGGATGAGGTTGAAAGTAAGGTCTTAGCTTTCTTGTTGCTAGGATGAGGCAGTAGGCGAGCTTTTCTATCAACGGATATCGTCCTTCGGCCTCGATGATTCTTTTACTGATGTAATAGACAGGATGCTGCACGCCGTCTTCTTCTCTGATTAGTACGGCGCTTACGGCATGCTCAGTTACTGCTAGGTATATCCCCAGTTCCTCACCGTCCAGAGGTTTAGAAAGGACGGGAGGTTTTGCGAGCTGTGCCTTTAGGTCTTGAAAAGCTCTTTCACATTCTTTTGTCCATTTGAACTTTTTGTTTCCTCGTAGGATGTTGAAGAATGGGACACATTAATCCGTTGATTTTGACACGAATATGCTAAGTGCGGCGATTCGACCAGTTAGGCTTTGTACCTCTTTGGTTTTTGTTGGCGAGTTCATATCCAGGAGGGCTTGGATTTTTTCCGGATTGGCTTCAATTCCTCGAGCTTTGACGATGAAGCCTAGAAACTTTCCAGAGCTGACTCCAAAGGAGCATTTTAGGGGATTTAGTTTCATGTTATATTTTCTGAGGAGTTTGAAACATTCATCCAGGTCGTCTATGTGCCCCCCAACCTTTTTGGATTTGACGAGCATATCATCCACGTACACTTCCATATTTCCACCGATCTGATCTTTATACATCTTATTGACCAATCTTTGGTATGTAGCTCCGGCGTTTTTAAGACCAAACGACATGACTTTGTAGCAGTAGAGACCCATATCTGTCTGGAAACTTGTATGTTCTTGGTCTGGTGGATGCATCTTGATTTGATTGTAGCCCGAATAAGCATCCATGAAGCTTAATATTTCGTGCCCGGTTGTTGCATCGACGAGCTGGTCGATTCTTGGAAGTGGGAAACAGTCTTTAGGGCATGGTGTGTTGAGGTCTGTGAAGTCAATACAGACTCGCCATTTCTTGTTCGGCTTAGGCACGAGTACAGGGTTCGCGACCCAAGCCGGGTAAAAGGCTTCAATGATGAAGTTGTTGTTGCGCAGCTTTTCAACTTCATCTTTCAGGGCTACTGGTCATTCTTTATCCAGCAATCTTCGTTTTTGCTGAACTGGCTGGATGTTAGGATCGATATTCAGGACGTGCAAAATAGTAGAAGGATCGATTCCGACCATATCCGCATGTGACCAAGCGAAAACATCTAGGTTTGCTCTCAAAAATTTATCAATTCTAATTTTTCTTCGAGCAACAAATCCTTTCCAATTTTCAGTTTTCTGGCGGGGATAGCTGGATCGATCTCGATCTCTTCTAATTCTTCCACAGGTCAAACATTGCTGCTTAGGTCCCCAAGTTGAGGATCCACATCTTCATCCTCGCCTTGGGAAGTTTCCTACTTGGGAATATTTATTCCCTTGTCTGGGCTCTGGCTGGAGGATACTTCCTTCTTAGCCTTGGCCACTGCAAGGTTGTAACATTCCCGAGCAGATTGCTGATTCCCTCTAAGACACCCTACCCCGTTTTTGGTTGGAAACTTCAGGCACGAGTGGAATATTGATGTGACAGCTTTTATGTCATACAAGGCTGGTCGACCTAGCATTACGTTAAAGGCTGAAGGAACATCCAATATCAGGAATTGTGCCATGATAGTTATGCTTGTCGGAGCTTGTCCAACTGTGAGGGGTAGCCGTATTTGTCCTAGAGGCGCAACTCCTTGGCTGGAGAAACCATAGACGGGGTGAAGGCATGGAGTTAAATCCTTGAGCTGGAGCCCTATCTTCTTGTAAGCAGTTTTAAACAAAATATTTGAAGAAGCCCCATTATCGATCATGGTTCTGGACACCATCTAGTTTGCTATCTGGACAGCATCTTCGTCGTTGAATGTTATGGTTGGCTCTCCTGCGCGTGGAGCTTTGGGCTTCCTTTCTTCCATGGCCAGGATGACTTCTTCTTTCTCGTATTGAGCTGTTCGGGCATATCTTTCTCGAGCTTTGCCCGTGTCTCCAGCGATGTGCGGGCCTCCAATGATGACTTGCAAGTGTCCATCAATTGGCGAAGGCATCAGATCCTGGTTATTCTGACCTTGGTTGGCCTTGACATACTTCTGTAAGTGTGAGTTGTTTTTCTAGATCAGAAGTTCTATTTCCCGCTTCAAGTTGTAGCATTCGTTGGTGTCGTGGCCGTAGTCTCCATGGAACCGGCAAAATTTTGTCATGTCCCTTATTCTGGTATCTTTTTTCATGGGCCCGGGCTTTTTGTACGAAATTAACGACTGAGTTGCTATGTACACACTTTCTATATCTTCAGTTAAGATAGTGAATGCAGTATGTTTGGCGCGATCACGGGGAGTCTGTCTGGGTTTTTCGGTGAACTTTCCCTTCTTCCTGTTTCCTTGCTTGTGGTTGTTGCCTGAACGCTTGCCACTTGAATTGCTGGAATAATGGGGAAGTTGGGCGGATGTTCTAGTAGAAGGAGCCTTCGTTTTGGTTAACTTTTGCTCACCTTCTGCTCGCTGAATGGCTTCTTCGAGCTTGATGAAATCTTCGGCCCGGTCAAGGAAATCACTTATTGAGTCGACCGGTCCGTTTTCCTTATATCCTTCCAAAGTTCGCCAAGGACTTCAATGCCCCCCAGCATCTCGGATAACTTTCCATCCTCAGTTACCCGTGATACCTTGGTCGCTTTCGTCATGAATCTGCTGATGTATGCCCGGATTGGCTCGCGTGGTCGCTGTTTTACTTTGACCAAATTTCCCAGATGCAATGGGAGTTGGCGTGAGGAAGAGAATTGTGCATGGAATTCCGAAGAGAAGGTTTTCCATGAACTAAACTTTTCGAGAGCCAACTTGAAATACCATTGCTGTGCGGCTTCCGACAGAGTGGCGGGGAAGATTCTGCAACATACGTCTCCTCGTACCCCTTATAAATCCATTTTCATCTCAAAATACTTGAGACGGGAGAGAGGATCTTCTGTCCCAGTGTACATCTTCCATGTTGGCATCTTGAACTTGTGAGGTAGTGGAAAGAGATTGATCTCTGGTGAGAAGGGAGTTTTGCGTGCACGGTGTAACTCAAGATCATTGTTACGTTGCCCGACCATGCCATGAAACATATTCTTCAGTTCGTTGAGCTGGGCCTGTACGGCTAGGCTGACTTGATTGGCATTATGGTCGGGTTGGATTACGTCACCATCTTTTTGAGCGGGGATTTGAGTATGGGCTCCGAACTGCACCTTCGTTGTAGTATTCTGCTTGTCTGTTCCCTTCTTCTGTTTAGATCGTCCCTTAGGTCATGGGTTGTTCCCAACCTATCGAACACAGAAGAACCCAACTGCCTTAGTGATTGGTTCGCTTGGTTGCAGGTGGAATGGCTCCATTATTTTGCGTGGATCCGTCGAGCATGACCCCTCCTCATGAATTCCCAAACAAGGTCTGTCCGCCTACCTCTTGGCCCAAGAGTGGAACTCGTGACCGGGGATTGGACGGCTGATCGTTGCTTGTCTGGGAGGCATTCACCGTTGGGTCTTCCTCGTTTCTCCTAGGGGAATGACGCTCATCATTTGCTGGCCTACAGTCTGATAGGCTCTTCGTATCAGGACAGTGGCTTGCCGACTACGATCTTCGATTTCTGCATGGTGAGCCCTTAATGCCTCCATCTCTTTGTCCCTCCACTCGGCGAACATACGCCTCTGTTCGTCAAATGCGAGGTTTACTGGGGCACGTACTTCCTCCTGATTGTGATGCAGGGTATTGTTGTGACCCTGCATGTGTCTGAGCGCAGCGCGGATGTTTTGCAATTCGGTTGCGTCTCCGATGGACGTTTGGGCGTTGATGCCTGGTGGAACAGTCGTGTTATGAACGCCCTGGCTGTGTGCGGAACTGTTGTTTCCGGTCTCTTGCACACCAGGCCCAGTTTCAGTAACAGGAGTTGTCCCACCATTCACCACGCTTCCCGTCTGTCCAGGATTGACAGCGGGTGGAACCCTTGAACTCCCTGGGTCCTGCAACGTCGGATCCGGCGTCTGTGAGTTTGCTGGGTCGGACAGGTCTCTACGAGTTTGTACCATCGTGTCGAGTATTGAAAAGAGCAATCTGTGATAATTCTCTCAATGAAAGCACCAAAATGTTAACTTCACTTTTAGCCAACGACAATGAGTCTTTTTGATAAGCGATAAACGATATGTCGTAATAAGAATATGTAATAAAGCAATAATAAGACAAAGAAATTTTATAGAGGTTCAGCCCCGAGCAGTTCGGAATCCTCGTTAGTTGTATTCACTTAAGAATAAGGATGAAATGTCCTTTTCTTGTAGCTCTTACAATAATATCTCTGAATATATAATTCTTAGATAGCCTTAGCTTATAGCGTTTCGGCTTACACTTTCTCGGTCCTTTGCCCAGTGAACAGTCCTCACTATTTATAGGGCTGGAAACTTGAGGAGGAAGAGTTTCCTCTCTCGTTACAATGTGCATAAATAGAAAGATCGTGTGATCAATGCTGAATGCGAGGATTGTGGGATTGAGGCTGAATACACTGATAGTGGGATCGTGTGTTTGCCACATCCACGTAAGTTGATCCCTGAGTTATAGGGATTGAGCTGGTAACTCATGATGCGTTAAGCTGAATTCGCTAAGTGTTGCTCATTCTGCACAACTTATTGAATATTCCATTCTGCATATGCCAATGAGGCATCCTACTCGGCATGTTGATCCGAACAGATGCTCTAAGTAGAGTCCATGTGTCACCATTCTCGTGATGCCACGTCAGAGTGCCAAATTTGGGATAACACATAGGAACAATCTAAAGCTAATTAAACTAAACATAGTACCTGCTCTACTACAAGATAGGGCCCATACCAATGAACAACTCCTTTACTAAACAAATTTAGTTGAATCTATTATGAGTCATGGAGTAGAAACACTTATTCATACCATGTATATACATATAGCCTTTTATTACTTGTGCACCCATATACTATGTTTATACTCAACATGTATTGTCCAATCACATCGATCGTAGACATCAAAGAAAACTACTCTCTATGTACAATATGAATATATATACATGTGATTAAATTTACAAAGTATTTAAAACTAACATTGCTTCACACTCATAAAATCACAAGGGACAAAATCTCATATGAACCACTCAATCTATTGGCGCTAGGCCATACGCAAAGCATCGAACAAGAGTTTTTATTGTTTTTCTCATTAGAAAACTACATTCAATACTCATTCACTTATCTCCATTCATTCCTTTGCTTGAGCTACCTCCAACTCTAACTAGCTACAATTTCACATTGAACAAGATGAGGCACCAACAAATTGAAGATAAACAACACACTTGCCTTGAAAGTCACTGATGTAACAAGCCCTCATCAAAACAAAATTACTTATAGTTATATTCTGTCTAACTATTTCAACTTATGCCAGCCCAATCATTCTCGATCTAAAATCACGCTACAGGCACTCTAAGTCAATCATGCACGCCTACGTGTAATGCTCTTTAATTTGAGTATAACTCAACTTAAAGAGTAAGGGACAAACTGTAGTGGCCAAAAATTTCTCTAAGCTCAATGAAAAGGCCCAACGATCGAAGTAGTTACAAAGCCCACTTATAAGTTAGAAACAAGGAACCCGTAAGCCCAATGGCTCACATGGGCCACGCCTAATCCATGCCTTTTGGGTGATACCCATATTCGAATGTCCAACCCACAATAAAGCTTGATTTTAAAGTGTAATGTTATGGTTGACGCGTGGAGGAAGAAGAACGTTAAGTTTCCCAACTAACCCACGAAAATAGCGATCTTCCCTAACATAGCAGAGCGAGAATATCAACCCCCTGAGTGATACGCTAATGGGAGGACGCTCATCTAGGAATGAACCTAAAAGATGACGCTCATCCCTAGAGAAGTGGGGGAAGACCATTTTTCTACGGACGGACCACGTTTCAAGAGGTAGCCGTTTTCCTACGATAATAAATAGGCCCACACTGGGACTGGGTGAGGGATCGAAAAATATACGAATATTCACTCTCTCTATAGTTGTACAACTAAACTTATCATTTGTCTACGATCTGACGTACTCTTTCTCATCCCGGTGAGCAAGTTTTGACGTTCGATCATCACGTAACCATAGACACAGGAAGTATTTATTTACATTTCTTATTTTCTTTTCTACTTCGCACTATAAATTTACTGACTTGACCGTCGGAGTGCCTTCGGCCGGCACCACCCCGGTGTCCCAAGGTTTCACGGTCGTCCTTTGTCTTTCTTCCGCAGGTTGTCGGTGCCCACTAACGCTCATTCTGATCATTGTAGATTTTAGCGTCTACACTAAGTACATGAGTCAGGTCTGAAACATATTTTCTCAACATCGAGACATGGAATACGTTGTGAACTGCTGAAAGAGCTGGAGGCAAAGCTAATCGATATGCCACTTATCCAACCTTCTCGAGAATCTCGAAAGGTCCTGTAAATCTAAGGCATAACTGGCCTCTTTTCCCAAAACGCTTGATCCCCTTCATAGGAGACACCCGTAGGAACACATGATCCCCTACTTGAAATTCTATATCTCTGCGTTTCGGATCTGCATAGCTCTTTTGTCTGCTCTGCGAAGCAAGCATTCTGGCTTTAATCTTCTCAATAGCTTCATTAGTCTGTTGCACTGATTCTGGACCTAGATATTTCCTCTCCCCTGTCTCATCCCAGTGAATGGGAGACCTACACTTTCTGCCATATATCAGTTCATAGGGAGCCATCCCAATTGTACTTTGGTAGCTATTATTGTACGAGAACTCTATCAACGGTAGGTACTTAATCCAGGAGCCTTCAAAATCCATAACACAGGCTCGTAACATATCTTCCAGTATCTGAATCATCCTTTCAGTTTGTTTATCTGTCTGAGGATGGAAAGTTGTACTGAACTTCAGTTTGGTACCCATAGCCCGTTGCAAACTCTGCCAAAATTTTGAAGTGAACTTCGGATCTCTATCCGAAACTATGGATTTTGGCACACCATGCAGTCTTACAATCTCTTTAACATACAGATCTGCATATTGATCCACTGAGAAGGTTGTTTTAACTGGTAGAAAGTGAGCAGACATTGTAAATCAGTCTACCACTACCCACATTGAATCAAATAAACCCATGGTTCTAAGTAATCCAACCACAAAGTCCATTGTGATATCTTCCCATTTCCATTCAGGTAGGGTTAAAGGCTGCAACAACCGTGCTGGTCTCTGATGTTCTGCCTTAATCTGTTGACAAGTTAGGCATCTTGATACGAATTCTACCACATTCTTCTTCATTCCACTCCACTAGAAGTATTGTTTAAGATCTTGATACATCTTGGTGGTGCCGGGATGCAGAGAATATGGAGTGGTATGAGCCTATTCGAGAATTTCATTTCTAAGTTCCACACTATTAGGAACACAAACTCTGGTCTTAAACAACATCATTCCACTATCTGACACTGTAAAGTCTTTAGCTTGACCAGCCGAAACCTCTTCTCTGACTCTTACTAACTCTGGATCAATTAGCTGAGCAGCTTTAACACGTTCTAACAGATCAGATTGCAGCGTCAAGTTATTAAGTTTGCCTACAACAAACTCGATGCTTAATTTGACCATATCTTCTACTAACTGAGACGAAATTTGAACCATGTTAGCTACCTGCCTGGGACCCTTTTTGCTCAGGGCATCAGCTACTACATTGGCTTTCCCAGGATGATAAAGGATCTCATAATCGTAATTCTTAACCAACTCTAACCAACGCCTCTGTCTCATATTCAAATCTTTCTGAGTAAAGAAATATTTAAAAATTTTATGGTCAGTGTAAATTTCACACCTCTCTCCATAGAGATAATGCCGCCAAATCTTTAAAGCAAACACTACTGTGCCAAGTTCTAGGGAGTTGGGTATCGCTGTTCATAATCTTTCAACTGACGAGGGGCATAGGCAATAACCCGATCGACCTACATCAGAAGACACCCCAGACCATGTCTGGATGCATCACAATAAACTACAAACTTGTCTTTGTTAGAAGGCAGAGCTAACACTGGAGCTGTAATTAACCTCTGCTTCAGCTCCTGAAAACTTGATTCACACTCATCCGTCCATACAAAACGCTGATTCTTTTTGGTGACTTCGATTAAGGGTGTTGAAATTTCAGAACACCTTTCAACGAACCGACGATAGTAGCCAACCAGACCCAAGAAACTTCTAACTTCTATCACTATTTTCGGTCTTGGCCAATCCCTGACGGATTCTATCTTTCACGGATCCACTTTGATCCCATCTTTACTAACAATGTGTCCAAGAAAAGACACCTGACATAGCCAGAATTTTCACTTCTTGAATTTGGCATACAACTTATGTTCCCAAAGTCACTGCAGAACCATCCGGAGATGTTGCTCATGCTCCTCTTCTAACTGAGAGTACACCAGGATGTCGTCGATAAATACAATAACACAATTCACAATGTCCATATCTAGTGCGGAAAACTATCTTTGGGATATCCTCCTGTTGGATTCTCAACTGATGATAGCCCAATCGGAGATCAATCTTTGAAAAGACAGTTTTCCCCTGAAGTTGATCAAAAAGATCGTCGATCCTAGGTAAACGATATTTATTCTTGATTGTTAGCTTATTCAGTTCCCGGTAGTCAATGCACATCCGCAAAGACCCGTCTTTCTTCTTAACAAACAGTACTGGAGCTCCCTAGTGTGAGATACTGGGTCGGGAAAACCCTATGTCAAGCAACCCCTGGAGTTGAATTTTCAATTCTTTGAGTTCTGCTGGATCCATTCTTTAGGGAGCCTTGGAAACCGATTCTGCTCCAAGTTCCAAGTCAATGACGAAATCAATTTCTCTCTGAGGTGGTAAACTCGGAAGCTCATCGGGAAAAACATCAAGAAATTCCTGAACCACCTTGATGTCTTTTGGCCGAATAGAGTCAGGCCGAGTGGTATCCAATACCACGGCAAAAAACCCTAGACATCCCTCTTGTAACAATTCTCTAGCTGTTAGCACTGAAATTACTGGATCCGAGATCCCTGAACCGAACCGACAAAGACAAACGGTTCTTCACCTTCAGGTTGGAATATTACCATCTTCCTCTTACAGTCAATACTGGCTGAGTACTTGGACAAGAAATCCATTCCTAGAATAATATCAAAATCCACTAAATTCATCTCTATCAAATCGGCACTAAACTCTCTATCTTCTATTCTGATCGACATAGACCTAATCCACCTTTTGGAGATAACTAACTCTCCGCAAGGTAGTAGGGTTCCAAACCCTGATTCATAACTATCATGCGGTCTATCCAATTTACTAAAAATTTTGGCTGCCACATACGAATGAGTGGCCCCAGAGTCAAATAACACAGAGAAATAAGAGTTGTTGACCGAGAGCGAACTTGTTACCAATGAAGGGCTGGCTTTTGAATCAGCCTGAGTTGTCGCGAACACCGTAGCTGGAGTGGGATTCGCTGCAGTTTTCGGTGCCTCAGTTCTAAGCTGGGGGCAATCCCTTTTGTAATGCCCTGACATGCCACACTGAAAGCATCCCTGCCTTTTACACTCCCCCAGATGGTGCTTTTGACAACTAGGGCACTTTAGGTAAGTGTATCGGGTTTTGGTGCCACTCTGGCGATTGCCCCGACCCTAGTTCCCCTGGAACCTCTTGTTCTGACCTACGCCACTTGTTGCAGTGGATGCCTTTCTTTTCTGGTCCATGGCCGAACCACTACCTCCCCTGCTAAAACCTGATGCAGGAGGGGTAAGAGCCCCGCCAACAACTCAAGTCCCACCAGACTCTGTCATGCATCCTACTGCGCCCTCAGCTCGCAGTGCGTTGTACACCATTTCAGCATAAGTGGTTCTGTCATCAGTAGTGACCATCAAGTCATGTCTAATCTTCGCATTTCAGCATAGGTGGTTCTGTCATCAGTACTGAAGTAAGTTGGAAAAATTCCCGAGGCCAACCTCGCCAAACGGTCAAATTGCGTTGTGTACTCAGTAACACTCATATTTTCTTAGATCATACTATAGAAAAGAAACTACTAGAGCAATAAAAGCTTACTGAACCGTGAAACGAGCTGACTGCTGATGATGATTGTACATGTCGTGATGATCTTCGGAAAACAACCTGGCGGCTCTAATACCAAATTGTAACGTCCCTGCTTCTATCCTCCGTTGTGTCCTCACACCCACGGAATGAATGGCTCTTATACACGAGTACGCCACTTTGGCTGCTTCGTGGATTGATGACTGACCCTACAAACCAACACGAGTGTTTCCATCATGCTTTGTCCTCACTCGCACGCTTCCTGGGAAAACTTCCCAGGAGGTCACCCATCCTGAAATTGCCCCAGGTCAAGCATGCTTAACTGTGGAGTTCTTTCGTGATGGGCTACCGAAAAATTAGATGCACCTTGTTGATATAGGTAGTACCAATCAATCCATTTAAGCTCTCTTCAACCTTGTAGTCCCATACCTAAACAGTCTAAGAATCATCCCACTTGACCTTCCCCAGGCAATGTGGGATTGTGCAGCTTATCCGGTATTTCCCCTTACGGATCACGGGACTATTGACTGTCACACCACACCTAACCGCCCTTGAAATTCTTTAGTATCTGAGGTGGGCTCTTTTAAGAGCTCCTTCGACAGCGCCGTACGTGACATTCATTCTTATTTTTGTTTCTTTGTATTAGTTATATGGAGCAGCGAGCTAGTCTTCTAGTAGGTGTAACTGTTGAGTTCTATGGCGGTGAACTCAATGGAATCAATTATAGTGATCCAGCTGCTGTGAAAAAATACGCTAGACGTGCTGAATTAGGTGAAAGCAATACCTGTCCATCTATTACTATAACATTTTTGTTTTGGAATTCTTCTCCTATTAGCCCCAGATTGTTTATAAGGCCATTTCCAAGATTATGACTAACCGAATCCGCTAAGAATAAGAGGGATTCAGCTACGAATTGACGTGGGGCCGTCATCACGAGACCAGGCCATGTTATCATCTTCACGTTCAGGAAAGAAGGAAAGAGGAAAATGACATAAGAATAAAAAAGGGATATTTTTTTAGAAAGATTCTCCTAATAAATAATTCCAGAAAAGAAAGAAGAGAAAGAAAGGAACATATGTTGTTTGTTATGGAAACACGTCTTCCTATTCCATCTTTTCCCGAATCTCATTTAACGGACGAAATACAAGCTCGAGAAGGAATACCAAAACCTATTTCACTTGCTGAGTCTCTAAGCATATAAAGAGAATGGTTCGAATCGGATTCCCGCTAAGGGAACGCCCCTTCGTTCCTCATCTTTAGCAGAGGGGCTAAAGCTATAGATATATATTTAAACATGGATGACTACTTAATGGTTACATTTTTATTGTAATCATGATGATTACATTTTTGTTACCTGTAATAGCAGGTTATCAACATGTAAAAATTCTTTTTTTTAAATGAAATATATATAATTAACTATTTTTTGAAAATAATTAATGTATAATTTAAATATTTAATAAAACTCTCTTTAGAAATTAATATTAATAGTTTTATTTTCATATTTAAGTATTCATTATAATTCTTTTAACAGTTAAGTAATTTAATTATAATATTTATAATAAAACTGTATTATTTTATAAAAATTAAACTTCAACCTCTTCTTGTTCAGATTATCAAGAATAAATGTTCAATATCTATAACCAATAACAATTAATAAATTTCAAATTTTCAATTGTACATATTTAAGATCAATAATTAATAACAATTATTAACTTTTAAATTTTTTCAATAACACTTATTCAAGATCAATAATCGATAACATTAATAACTTTCAAACTGTTCAATAATCTATATTCAAGATCAATAACCAATAATAATTCATAATTTTCAAACTTTCGCAGTTTTTTCTTTTCTATGATTTTACTCAGAGCAATTGATACATATACAATATATTTAGAAATGTAAAGAAGGAAGAATAAAGTAACTTCATGTCTCTAAGAAAATAGATTGCTGCCAAGTTGCTTAGGAACTAGGACGGATCTTCCCCTGCCAGAGGAAGGACATACCTTTACTTAAAGGTCAAACAGCAAGAACAGTCAGATCCCGACAGCTAGCGGCATGGGGGTCGGCCAGGGATCCCTGGCTCAACAGCAACCCCCACTGTACAACCATTGGCCGACCAGCCATCAACAGGAGAACCCATGGCCGGTCAGGGTACATCACTTCCTTCACTAGGGGAGCGAGGTGCATAGAGATCAATCTTTGATCGACGAGGACCGAGAGTGGGTGGAAACACCCAAAATGGCGATTCAAGAAATGAAACCAATCACTTCGGGCATCTAGATCCACAAAACTCTAGTAACTAGTGTGATCTACCCCAATCAACACACAGCTGACACCATTCGATCGAGGAGTCATGGGCGGCCAGACCCTGCCCAATGTAGGTCTCGCCGGCCATGGAGGTGCAATGGCGGCCAGACCCTGTCCTTTCCAAGTCTGCCCAGCCAAGGAGGAGTACTGGGTGGCCAGACCCAGCCCAATACAAGTTTGGCTAGCCAAGCACAACAACTTGGCAGAAGCCTGGCTGGCCTAAGTCAACTCCCATAGTTGGGAATGTTGGGTTTTATGCCCTAAATAAAACTCTTTACAATCTGATTAGTTATCAATATAAGAAATTTGAAGTGATTGATGTTTGCATGAATTCTACATGCTAATGGTTTAAATATGTTTATTACATTTACACACAGAATCAGTTAAATCCAGATCATATGTTTATTCACAATTACAGTATCGTCAACACAGTGGAATGTGATTGTGATCATATGAATCAAAAGTATTGGTCCCTGTTTCATCAGTGTTATTGGATTTACACTAATGTGATAATCAGCGATGATGTGTACTTACACTTGGAGTAAGTGTTATGTTCTTTCCAGGACATTAGTAAAGTATACTAGTTTCGAATGTATGGAGTATACATTGGACTGGACCGATATTGCAACTAAGTTAAGATATTACAAACTAACCGTTATACATATCTTTCCAAGTCAATATCAGTAGTTGATCTTAAGATTAAAAGAATCTAAATCCTGATATGCTTGGGCTCAACTCAGGAATGCTATTCATGTTCTTTGATTTATTAGTTAAGCCTACTTTTGGGTCAGGGTGATACGTATATTTTGGGAACATGATAGTATCATTGAGTGGGAGTGCTGAACATAAATATGGAATCTATAGCTTCTACTGGTGTATAGAAGTAAAGTGATGATTCCCTTCGAGCTTAGCAAATAGAAGTAAATGGATGAGCTCCTGTTTAACTCACTAATTATTAGATCACTAAACACCATTTACAGGTAGCTAAGTGTTTTAAGGGGCAAAATACATTGAGGGGTGAGAACGGTAAAGAAATCCCATCTCGATGTAGATCATCTATATAGAGGATATTTAAATCACAATAAGATTATAACAATGGTTAAATGAGATAGCATATTGATATCGTGGAACATATAATATGCTATATAAGTCTGAGAGTGCAATTCTAAGTTCTAAGAGTGGATTCAACGAAGAATTAATAAGTAGGAATTTACTTGGTAAATTTGGTTCACTTATTGGAAGCTCAGCATATAGATCCATGGTCCCCATTCTAGTTGAGAATATTCTGCTTGTAAGACTCATTAATTGATTCGTGATTCATCAATTATAATTCTAAAGTTAGACTATGTCTAATTTTATGAATTTTCACTAAGCAGGGGTGAAATTGTAAAGAAAAGAGTTTCTAGGTTTATTTATTTATTAATGGACTTTATATGTCTAATTAATAATTAAATTAAATGACAATGTTATTTAATAATCTATTTTAGTTACTAAATAATTAGTTTTGGCATTTAAAAGGTTAGAATTGGAAAATTGATGTTTTTGAGAAAATAGAAATAAAATTTGATAAAACTGCAAATCAAGTGGGGCCCACTATAACACCATGGCCGGCCACTTAATGAGGAGTTTCAAATTGATTTTTTCATTATTTTAATGCCAAATAATTCCTAACCTAAACCTAGTAGTTGCCTATAAATAGAAAGTGATGGCTCAGTCAAATCATAAGTTTTCACAAGCCTTTCTGACAGAAATTTCTCTCTTCAGAAATACTGAGCCTTCCCCACTTTCTATACCTGGCCGAAATCCCTCTTCTCTTTTCTCCTTCATCAATTTCGAACCCTAGTGAGAGAGTAAGTGCCCACACACAGCAAGCAGTAACTCAATCATAGATTGGAAGACTATGAAGGATCAAACTTGAAGAAGAAGGACATTCGGGCTCAGATCTTGATTATACTCTGCTACAAAAAGGATACAAGGGTTAGAGATCTGAGTGGAAGGAGACATTAATTCCACTGCATCAATGTAAGGTTTTCTTAACTTTATATGTGTTTAATTTATCGTTTTAGAAAGTTCATATTTAGGGTGTTTAAATAACATACTTGTGAGTAGATCTAAGATCCTGGTAAAATAAATTCCAACAACTGGCCTCAGAGCCATGGTAATTAATTTACTTACAAGAAATTTGGACTTTAAAACGATTGTTTGTTTGTTTTTGGATGGTATCATGTTGTATTGAGTGTTATTTGATGATTGATTGGTGTTTGTGAATTTTCGTGTAAAATAATTGAATATCTCTTTCTGGAATTATTTTTATTAGATAGTATGGAAAAAATTAAGCAAGTTACTTTTTTACAGAACTCAATTTCGATTTAATTTGAATTAGTTATGATTTTTTGAAGATTCGAAAAAAAAAACGGAGTTGCGCTGAAATTTTCCTGCGCACGCGAAAACTGTCCGTACAGCTCGCAATTTTTTCGTTTTTCTTCGATTTTCATGCTTTTTCATGGAATTAACTTCCGATTTTTTGTGTAGTTCTATATTTATACTATTACGATTCCTAATTCAATTCTAATTATCATAATGCATTAATTTAATATTTTTTAAATTTAATTCATGATATTAGTGTAATTTTGATTTGAAATTAGTAAATATCTATCTTTTTGCTTAATTATTTATCTTATTTTTAAATTTGATTATATCTTATTTTTTTAAAAAAATTTAAGGTCAGATATTAAATTTTTTAAATTAATTTTTTTAAAATATTTTGACCTTATTTAAATTTAAAATAAGATAACTATAATCATGTAATTTTAAATAGATGTAAGTTATTTCGCTAACTTTTAAATTTTGTTATTTTATTTATTTAAATTAAATTTAAAATCTGAAAAAGATATTTAATTTATCTTTTCTAATTTTTATTTAATTTTTATTTATAAAATAACATTTAATTTTTAAAAGTAGTTAGCAAATTTTGAAATGATATTTAGGTTAGTTGAAACCTAATTTTTTTTCAAAATTGTAGGTTTAATTTTAAATATTTTTTTTATTTCGAAAATTTAAATTTTTTTTATTATTTATTTTATTTTTTAAATAAAATATTTATTTGTTTAATTATTTATTTATTTAATTTAATTATTTTCGAAATTTATTTATTTAAAATTAAATAAATCCTACTTTCAACTATCCAGCTAACCTTGTTGCAGGAGTATATGGTTTTAACTTGTATGTAAGTTTTCAAAACCTATTATTACTTGATTGCAAATAGTCATGGTTACTTTTTGCCAGATCTAATGATCTGATGGCTCCCTTGGTCAAGTTAATAATTTGTAACTGGTAAATTTTACAATCTTCTCTCATCTGTGTATGACCTAGCAACATGATAGGATCCATCCAAGTGTGTGCCTGTATGAGCCTATATGTTTATTTTGTTTTAATATAGATGCATAAAGGTTGTTGCTAAATAAAATGTCACACCATGATAGATTTTATTTAGGTCCATTTAGTTCTTAGACCTATTCAATTAATAACATTTATTTATTTTAAGGTTAAATTCCTCTCTTTTGGGCCTTGTGTGAGAGTTGGGAGCCATAGAAGTGGGTACGACATACTGAACCCAGCACCCCCTCACATTAACTACCCCAATTGTGAAGGCCCATTTGCCTGATTTGAATAACTATACTAGGTTAATTATATTAGTTTGACCTAATAAAATTGAATTAGCAACATAATTAATTTTTAAAATATATGAAAATTTATTTTCATTTTAATATTTTAAAGTTAATTTTAAGAAAAACACTTTTAGTTTTAGATATTATTTCTAGACAAACTATTTGTATTTTTCTTGTATTTAATTAAATATAGAATTTTAACTAACTAAGATTCTTTTTGGAGCTTATTTAATTAAATATTCCTATTTAAGTTATAAATTAGTTGTATCAACTGATTTTTCATATCTAACTTAAAGTTGAATATTTGATTTAAATTTTAAATCAAGTTGAGGAATCCTAGGCATTAGTTATTAAAGATTCTTAAGATATTTTTTAAGTTAATATCTTTTCGAATATTAACTTAAAATGGAATATTTTAGATATTTTTTAGGTTAATATCTTTTCGAATATTAACTTAAAAAGATATCTTCAAATTAAGTGGTTATAACTTAATTTTTGATATTTAATTAAATCGAAATTTGAAATTATTTAAGTTTTAGATTTTTTCTATATAACTTAAATTAGATATTTTTTAAATTTTGGTTGAAAAGATACCTAGTCAAATAAGATATTTACTAGATAGTAATTTCTAGACTACTTATTATTTCTAACATTTAATAGGAAAATTTTATACATTGTGAAATTAATTATTTAAATAATTAATTTTGGTACAATTTTATTTAAGTATATTTTTCCTAGTATTAAACTAGAAATTAATGATTAAGCCTTCTTTACACTTAATTATTATTTCTTGAATTTAATACATTTAATTAACTTGAAAAATTTAAATATCTAAGTTGATTTTCATCATGATACTTAAATATTTATTTATTTTTCATGACACTTAATTAAATAGAAAATTATTTTTAGGTTGAACTTTAATTTTTCAACCTAAATTTAAATAATTTTCAATATATATATATTTTTCCTTTATTTTATTAATCAATTTCGAAATTTGCATTTTAATCATGCAATATTTTCGAATTTTTTTTGAAAAATAGATTGAGTTGTAAATTAATTATTTACTTTAATTAATTCTTGGACCAACTCAAATCAATGATTTTTTCATTTAATTGATTAATTTAAAATAAATGAATTTAAAATATATATTATTATTAGAAATTGAATAAACTAGTCAAAAGAAAATCTAGATAGGTGATATTTTTGCTTGAAGTATTACTTTTCTATTTTTATTATTTTTTTTCGAAAATTGTATAATTATACTTAATTATACTTAATTTTTTGAATACAATAAATATATTCTCAAGGAAATTCTTAAGTTGCTAATTAATTTAATTTAATTCAACTTAAATTAATTTCCTTAATATTTATATTTAAGATTATTACTCAGATAAAAATAATTAATTTTATTTCAATCACCATCTAAGTATAATTTTATAAATATTATATTAAATTCTTATTTTTGAATTTTAATTCAAAATTTCGAATTTAATGAGAATTTATTTATTAGAATAATAAAGAAAATACATTTTAAAGAATGAGCTTTATTATTATTAAGATATTCGATCTCCATTGTGGGTTTTACACCGCGTTTGTTTTAGTGAGTATTCCTCCCTAATGGAGGAACGTTCATTAGCAATTTCGCACCGTTTAATCTCGAACGATAAGTAGTTTGTAAGTGTTTTATATGGTATAGATCACCCTAATGGTGGCGACCATATTTGACTTGCAAATTGCGAAACAATGGTAGTAGCTCATAAGATAGAATAGCCTTGACTCTCGCCTAAACGGGACAACGCTGGATTTCAATCTTGATCGAATAAAAGGTTGCTAGAATGTTTAACATTTTAGATGAGCTGACAACTCTATTCAATGGATGGTAGCTTTGACTCTCGCCTAAACGGGACACTGATATCAGTTTGTTGAAAACCTTGGAAATTAATAGGATTGAATTTTTTTATGTATTTTCTCATATCATTCCTACTTGCTATGTGCTTATAATTTCTGAATTGATTTTGTGTTAAACCATTATTAATTTCTGTTTGTTGATTTCTATCATTTTGTAGTATCCTGTATTATCAAAATGAATCCCATGTTATCACTGTTGACTGAAAATAAGCTGAATGGATCTAACTTTAATAAATGGAATGAGAACATTAATATTGCTCTCATATGAGAAAGTGCCTTGTTTGTTTTAACTGAGCCGTCACCTGAAGTGCCTGGGGACAATGCTTCCAAAGCTGTGAAAGAAAAGTATGAGCGTTGGCAGAAAGCAAATGACAAAGCTCTATACTTTATGCTTTCTAGCATGGTTGACACCCTCAAAACTCAGTTTTCTAAAACCGAGAAGGTTGCTGAAGTTATGACGAAGTTAAATGGGCTATTCGGTAAGGCATCACTTCAGTCACGCTTTGACGCGACTAAGAAGTACATTAATGCACGGATGGAACCTCATCAAAACGTGCGTGACCATGTTCTCCTAATGTCAAGTTATTTCCAAGAAGCCCAGGATAATGGTGCTGAAATGGATAGTGCTACTCAAGTAAGTCTTATCTTGAATAGCCTAACTCCAGCATTTCTACCATACACTTCAAATTATGTCATGAATAAGAAGGAAATTGACTTTCATGAATTAGTCAATGACCTTCAAACTTATGAAAATTTGATTGGAGGACCCAAGAAGAAAGGGAGTAAACCTCAAAATCCTGGGAATGGTAATGGGACGAACAAACCTGAAGCAAATATTGCCTCTGCTTCGAAGCCCAAATCGAAGAAGAAGTGGAAGAACACCAAGAAGCGAACAAAAGCCATGAAGAATAAAAAGGCTATTCCTTCTGGTGATGCTACACTTAAAGGAAAGTGTTTCTACTGCAATGAAAAAGGTCATTGGAAACCCCAATGTTCTAAACTTCTTGCAAAGAAACAAGGTATTTCTATTTATAAACTTTAAGAGTTTTAGTGAATTATTATCTAATTGGATTTATGATTCTGGACTAACTTTGTTTATTTGTTTTCTTCTTCTTATAGGCCAAGCTACTTGAACTCAGATGAGTTGGAATAGAAAGCTGGACCAAAGGGTGAAATCGTCCAGAAGAAGATGAAGCTCTTCAATTTATTTTTGAATTAATTGTTTTAGTTTAAAGACAATTTGGATTTCAAATTTTAGTTAGGGATATTTATCCCTGTTTTTCTCATATTGTTGCAATACATTTTTTATTTTATTATTAATAAAGTATTCTTTTATTTTCGAAATTCAATATTGCAAATTATGAGATTGAGCTTCATTTAATTTATCTTCATCAATTATTACCACATTATATTTGTATGTTTGTATGTGTAAGTGTTTTTATTATTGATGCAAATTCTATAATATTTACAACTCTTCATAGAGTTATATTAAATAAACACTAGAAATTATTTCTATGTTTATTAATAATTGTTAATTCTAATACAATTATTAAGAATTTGTTTAATAAAAGGATCTTTTGATCTGATAGGGGTGGAGAAAAGTTAAGAAAACTATGCAGTTCAACGATCTTTTATATCTAATGAACTCTGGATAGTATTCAACTCCACATAAACTCTATCACACTAAGAGAATCATGATCTTTACAACCTTTAGGGGTGGATCATAATCTCTATATACTTAAGGGGTGGAGGTTATCCAAAAGTACCCTATATGTATATTCTTAGGGGTGGAGTCTATTCCACAATTCCCTATGTAACACATATCTTCTTTAAACATGGAAGTAATATAATGAGTCAGCTATTGTCAATATAAATTCTTGATCTTGATTGTGTGTTCCATTTCGTTTTACTATTGTAAGTAAAAGTTTTGATACCTATGAAAGTTCTTTGATAAAGTTTCACACTACCTTAATTGAGTGGGAGAATTTTAAAATTCTATACCCATCTTCATTAGGTTGATACTTGTGATAGGTACTTAAGAACACTACTGAAAAGCAAATCTAACTATTCACATGGATAGGTATAATTTATCAGAATTATGAGAATAAGATAAAGAACTCTAGTTCACTCCATTCGAATGACTTGAACCTAGAATTCTTAATCCTCATAAAATTTTATGGTATCTTAATTTTGATTGCTTTATCTCTGTCATGTATTTTTCACTTCAAATACTAGTCTGCTATGTTGATGACTTAGTCTTAACTTAAAGTTTCAGACTAATACAAAAGTCACAACTAGGTAACTCTCTAAACAATCAGAGGTTAAAAGTATTATTTAACCAGACATCTGCTATTGAGTGGGAGCTATCTGAGATGTAATCAAATAGGGAATATTAGAAGATATTCAAGAAAGATTTATGAAAGTGATCTATATGTCAGATATTAAGGAACTGTGTATCAGTTATCCTTGTATCTCACCAACTCATTTCGAGATCTATGAGATCGTGCTTACTTTGGGGGTGGAGGAATTATTGTATAATAATTCAAGCTCTACGAGAGAAGAACTATAACTTTGTCTATTCGAAAATATCAGAAAGTTATATCACTGAAGAAAAGTCTACACTGTATTATCTCAATTACATATTTTAAAATATGAGAGATATGTCTTCTGTTTATTCAGATGTACTTTTAAAAATAGTAAATATTTCAGTATCCCTTGATAAGTAAAGCATATAGTAAAGGATGTTTCATAAGTGTACTTATGAACTAGTTCCAGAAGTTTGGGTGGATTCAAATATACTACACTTGATCTGAAGATCAAGACATCAGATTGACCTATTTGCACAGTTTGTTTTATATTAGTGCAAGTGGGAGTTTGTTGGATTTTATGCCCTAAATAAAACTCTTTACAATCTGATTAGTTATCAATATAAGAAATTTGAAGTGATTGATGTTTGCATGAATTCTACATGCTAATTGTTTAAATATGTTTATTACAATTACACACAGGATCAGTTAAATCCAGATCATATGTTTATTCACAATTACAGTATCGTCAACACAGTGGAATGTGATTGTGATCATATGAATCAAAAGTATTGGTCCGTGTTTCATCAGTGTTATTGGATTTACACTAATGTGATAATCAGCGATGATGCGTACTTACACTTGGAGTAAGTCTTATGCTCTTTCCAGGACATTAGTAAAGTATACTAGTTTCGAATGTATGGAGTATACATTGGACTGGACCGATAATTCAACTAAGTTAAGATATTACAAACTTACCGTTATACATATCTTTCCAAGTCAATATCAGTAGTTGATCTTAAGATTAAAAGAATCTTAATCCTGATATGGTTGGGCTCAACTCAGGAGTGTTATTCATGTTCTTTGATTTATTAGTTAAGCCTACTTTTGGGTCAGGGTGATACGTATATTTTGGGAACATGATAGTATGATTGAGTGGGAGTGCTGAACATAAATATGGAATCTATAGCTTCTACTGGTGTATAGAAGTAAAGTGATGATTCCCTTCGAGCTTAGCAAATAGAAGTAAATGGATGAGCTCTTGTTTAACTGACTAATTATTAGATCACTAAACACCATTTACAGGTAGCTAAGTGTTTTAAGGGGCAAAATACATTGAGGGGTGAGAACGGTAAAGAATCCCATCTCGATGTAGATCATCTATATAGAGGATCTTTAAATCACAATAAGATTATAACAATGGTTAAATGAGATAGCATATTGATATCGTGGAACATATAATATGCTCTATATAAGTCTGAGAGTGCAATTCTAAGTTCTAAGAGTGGATTCAACGAAGAATTAATAAGTAGGAATTTACTTGGTAAATTTGGTTCACTTATTGGAAGCTCAGCATATAGATCCATGGTCTCCATTCTAGTTGAGAATATTCTGCTTGTAAGACTCATTAATTGATTCGTGATTAATCAATTATAATTCTAAAGTTAGACTATGTCTAATTTTATGAATTTTCACTTAGCAGGGGTGAAATTGTAAAGAAAAGAGTTTCTAGGTTTATTTATTTATTAATGGACTTTATATGTCTAATTAATAATTAAATTAAATTACAATATTATTTAATAATCTATTTTAGTTATTAAATAATTAGTTTTGGCATTTAAAAGGTTAGAATTGGAAAATTGGCGTTTTTGAGAAAATAGAAATAAAATTTGATAAAACTGCAAAATCAAGTGGGGCCCACTATAACACCATGGCCGCCCACTTAATGAGGAGTTTCAAATTGATTTTTTCATTATTTTAATGCCAAATAATTCCTAACCTAAACCTAGTAGTTGCCGATAAATAGAAAGTGATGGCTCAGTCAAATCATAAGTTTTCACAAGCCTTTCTGACAGAAATTTCTCTCTTCAGAAAAACTGAGCCTTCCCCACTTTCTATACCTGGCCGAAATCCCTCTTCTCTTTTCTCCTTCATCAATTTCGAACCCTAGTGAGAGAGTAAGTGCCAACACACAGCAAGCAGTAACTCAATCATAGATTGGAAGACTGTGAAGGATCAAACTTGAAGAAGAAGGACATTCGGGCTCAGAGCTTGATTATACTCTGCTACAGAAAGGATACAAGGGTTAGAGATCTGAGTGGAAGGAGACATTAATTCCACTGCATCAATGTAAGGTTTTCTTAACTTTATATGTGTTTAATTTATCGTTTTAGAAAGTTCATATTTAGGGTGTTTAAATAACATACTTGTGAGTAGATCTAAGATCCTGGTAAAATAAATTCCAACAGGGAATGGCCAACCAAGGTTTGCAGAGCATGGCTGATGTTCACCATACACTCTCCCAGGGTATGGCCAGCCAACCCCTGTCTCTTCAGAATCAGCAGCCTCCCTAAGGAGGACTAGTTAATCAAGTCCCCCCAGCAACAGATCCTTCTGTGCATGCACAGTTGGACCAACTCAGGGACATGATCCAAGGAATAGCTGGCCCAAAGCCTTCAGACCTCGAACTTGATCAGTCGAGGGGATCACCATTCGTAGCATATTGAAATGCCCTACCTCTACGGAAGTTAAAAATGCCGGTATGTAAGATGTATACCAGACGGGAGGACCTGCTGGCTCACATCAAATACTTCGAGATCTAGCTCGACCTCCAGAAGGTCACTGGTGATGTGTGCTGTCGCATATTCCCAGCCACACTGTTAGAGACAGCCCAACATTAGTACTTTAAACTCACACCAGGGCTATTCAACTCTTGGGTTGAGTTCACACGAGAATTCTACACACAATTCTCGTCCTCGAGACTTGTACCATCACAATTGGAAGACCTTGTTAAAGTCAAACAGCGACAAGGGGAACCTCTGAAAGATTATATTTAGAGATTGATGGCAGAGGCAACCAAAGTCAAAGGCCTTACTGAAGAAGGCCGATATATGACCATACTGGGGGGCATACTCCCATTAAGCAACATTTGGAAGGATATGAGGAGGATATCCACCAACAACATGAAGGAGTTCCTCGATAGAGGAAACGACTTTATAAAACTTGAAGAAGCCATACATCAGGCCCAAGCTGGGCATATCAATAATAGGCAGTCCCAAGACACACAGCAACCTCATGACTCACCAGGTGCACAGGCAGGAAACAACAATGTTGCCCATACCTCTAGTTGTAAACACACTAGAAATAAGTGCAAGGAGGAACAATGGCAAAAGAAGGAAGTTTAATACTTCTCCCATGCCCAGAAGACCAAGGAGGAGAAGTATGCTTGCTTCACCCTCCTAATAGAGAAGCCTGAGACCATCTTCATGGCCATTCAAGGAACAGTCCCATACCGGAAGCCCTTTCCAATCAGAAGGGAGATGGGTAAGAGGGACATGTCGAAGTTCTGCAGATATCATAACTGTTGGAATTATTTTACAAGGATCTAGATTTACTAACAAGTATGTTATTAACATCCTAAATATGAACTTCTAAAACGATATGAAATAAACACATATGAAGTATCAGGAGCCTTCTTCCACTCAGATCTCTAACCCTTGTATCCTTTCTGTACCAGGGTATCACTAAGATCTGAGTCTGAGTCTCCTTCTCTTGAAATTGGATTCTTCACAGCCTTTCACAGTATGATTGAGTACCACTTGAAGTGTGTGGGAACTCACTCTTTTCACTATGAAGCTTCGGTTTTGAAGAGAGGAAGAGAGCGATAGGGTTTCGGCTAGGTATAGGAGAAGAGGCTCAAATTTTTACTGAAGGAATGAGATGCATAATCTTTTTCCTTTTGCAATCACTACCTACTTATAGGAAACCACCTAGGGTTAGGTTAGATTTAATTAACATTAAAATAATGAAAAAATAAAGTGGCAAAATCCATACAAAGTGGCCGACCATGGATTGTGGGCCCGACTTTGTAATTTTGCCATTTTTATCATTTTTCATATCATTTTCTCAAAAATGCTATTTTTCCAATTTAACAACTTAAATGTCAATTCTAATTATTTGATAACTAAAATTAATTATTAAATAATATTTCCATTTAACATACTTATTAGTTAGACTCAACAAAGTCTCTTAACTAACAAATAAACCCTAGAATCTCTTTTCTTCACAATTAAGCCCTTGCTTAGTGAAAATTCATAAACTAGACATAGTCTAATTTTAGAATAATAATTGATTAATCAAAATCAATTAACTGAGTCTTACAAGTAGTATTGTCCCAACTAGTACGGGGACTATGGGCCTATATATCTGAGCTTCCAATAAGCAGCCTTAGAATTTACCAAGTAAATTCACTGACTTGGAATTGCACTCTCAGTTATATAGAACCCTCTATATGTTCCACGATTTAGATACGCTATTAGTTATCCATTGTTATAATCCCAGTAATCAATGATCCTCTATAGACGATTTACATTGTATAGGGATTAATTTACCGTTACACCCTTCAATGTATTTTATCCTTAACACACTTAGCCACCTATAAATGATATTTTAGTGAACTAACATAATCATTGAAATGAATACTCAACCATTTATCTCTGTTTAGCCAAGCTCGAAGGAAATCATCATTTCACTTCTATGTCCTGATATAAGCTATAGATTCCATATCTATGATTAGCGCTCTCACTCAATTGCACTACCATGTTCCCAAAATGTACGTATCACCCTGACCAAAAAGTAGGCTTAACTAACAAATCAAAGAACATGAATAATACTCTTGAGATAGAACCTAGCCATGTCAGGATTAAGATCATTTGATCTAGGATCAACTAGGTGATATTGAGTTGAATAGATATTACGGTGAATTATCATATCTAATCCCAGTTCAATATTGGTCCCTTCCAGTTTTATTATTGTATGATATTTGAACAACAATTTTTATTTTATTTTAAATAATCAGTTGCTGACATACATATTATTTTATTATTTTCATAACTGGTTTTTTTAAGTAACTAGTTTTCATAACTGGTTTTTTTATTGTTGTTCATAATTGAGTTTTAAGTTTCAATTTTTTATTTAATTATTTCAAGAAACTGGTTTTTATTTATTTGTTTTTATTTTGGTTGTTTTACTAACTGGTTGCTCACATTCCACTGTTTTTTTTTTTTTGTTATTCTTTTATAGTTTTTATTGTATTTTTGTATCTTTAATTTTGTTTGTTTCTTTTTTTTTTCTCTTTGATTTTAATTTTTGTTTCTCTTTGTTATATTTGCTACATAATGTATTCTATTTTTTGAGCAAGCAAATAAAAATTAAATGCCAAAATAAAGAATGAAGTTAGAAGTTTGGTTATTAGGTATTGATATAAAATTTATATGTTCAAAATTGGTTTTTAAATTTAGTATCGTTTGTAAAAGTTTAGTTATTAGGCATTGTGTATTTTTTCATTATGTTATTGATGAAACTATTTTTCTTTTTTGCCTCTTTTAATGAAATAATTAGTTTCTTTTAATATTGATGAAATTGGTTTTTAAAGTTAGTATCGTTTTTATATTGTAATTTTTTTCATTATCTTGTTGATGAAACAATTTTTTTTTTTATTCTCTTAATAAAATTATTAGTTTCTTTCAATGTTGATGAAACTAGCTTTTAAAGTTTGTATTCTTTTAATATTATGATTTTTTATATTGTTTTTTTTTCATGATGATGTTGATGAAACTGGTTTTTTTTTTCCTGTTGTTTTTAATAAAATAATTAGTTTTTAACAAAAAAAAAACGAAATAGTAGTTTAAATAAAAAAAAAACAAGTTTAATTTCTGTAAAAAAAAATGAGATACAAAAATGTACACCAATTATATATATTTATATATATACAAAGAAAAAAAAATTAAAAAAATAAGAGAGACACAAAGAGAAATTAGAAAAACAAATAAAAAAGAAAATTAGAGAGAGAGAAGAGAGAAAGAAAGCCAAAATAAATCAACAACTGACTTAGAAAATGAAAAAGAAAAAAGAGAGCCAAAATTGACTAAAAAATACATAAAAAAGACAAAAAAAATAAAATCTTTTTGAAACTTTAATAAGTAAAAAAGAAAAAAAAATTAAGAAAAGTATAAATGTAAAAATTTCTTTGTCAAATTATAAATGTAATGTTTGAAAAAAAAAATTAGTATTTGGTGTAAATTTTTCAAATAGAAAGAAACCCTAAAATGTGAATGTAAAATAAACTGAACAAAAAAAAAAAAAACTAATTAAGTTAGAAACAAAAACATGAAATATGGGTTTGGATAATAGGTTTACATAAATATGGCATATCAAATACCATAAAAAGTCTTAAATGTGAAAAAATGCCATAGAAGAGTTGTTGTAACGCCCCGACTCTCAGGGACGCCACGTGTGTGTGCTTTTTTAAAAAAATTTATTATCACTAATCTATAAATTTTGAAAAAAAAAACAGTGTGGTTTAATTTAAACCTTTAATTAAATTCAAAATAAAGACTTTCATTTTAAATACTATCGTAAAATAGGATCCCCTATTTATAAAATAAAAATATTCTTTTACAATAGATTACATTTCCAAACATAGAAAGGAATTCGATCCTGCTTCCCAGAAGCCAAGACCCCACGGCTGATATGTACATTGTGGAGACCTCTGACTCATGGCCGAACACAGCTTCTAACTTCCTTACCTGCACCACGAAGCACCTGTGAGTCACAATGACTCAGCAAGAAAAGCTACTAGATAAAGAAAATCATGGAAAATAATAGAAAATTATAGTACCACAGATTATACATACCAAGGGATCATTCTCTTTCAACGTACATAAACAATTCAACGTCTATACAAGCAAACTTGTTACAAAATTAAGAGTAATTATAGTTATACATAATCAATAACCTCAGTGTTTCATAAAACACCCTAATCATATAGTATTGTAAACACTTACTTTCAATGCTTCATAAAGTACTCCAGTTCACACATTAACATATCCACTCAATTTCAGTACTTCATAAAGCACTCTAATCATGCATCATTACAAGAGAATTGATTAATTTCACAAGCAATATAACATTTGTTCAGTCACACTATAACATAATATATTCGATTACAACTCATCATAAAGTACCCTTACCACTCGTTACCCACGAGCTATATATGTCACTATCGTTGCCCGATATAGCAAACGATAAGTAAGAAACCTATCCGCGGTTTCAGGAGTAATTACTCATAACGGTAATAACCGTTTCTTTTACTCGATCATAATCGAGCCACAACGATAATAATCGTTTCATAATACTTCCCTCGATCATAATCGAGTCAAACGATAATAATCGTTTCATAATACTTCCCTCGATCATAATCGAGTCAAACGATGATAATCGTTTCCTATTATTTCCCTCGATCATAATCGAATCAAACGATGATAATCGTTTCCTATTATTTTCCTCGATCATAATCGAGTCAAACGATGATAATCGTTTCCTATTATTTCCCTCGATCATAATCGAGTCAAACGATGATAATCGTTTCCTATTATTTTCCTCGATCATAATCGAGTCAAACGATGATAATCGTTTCCTATTATTTCCCTCGATCATAACCGAGTCACATCCAATACATATCGTTAACTTCGATTAGAATTAAGTCACAACAACGTATAACAAGATTTCAATCTTAATCGAAACTGTAACAATCATAACATTAACCTTATACGGTATTTAATACTTTTCTTACCTCAAATTGGTTTAGGTATGTTGGCACGACCTTGGAGAACGATCGATCATCCCGGGCCCTATGTCATAACGATGATAAACCAATAAGTGTTTATCCCAAAACCTTGCTTAATAAGCTTGTAAAGGAATACCTAGGGTTTCTTACCAAACCTTGAGGGAAAAATTCACTAAAATGAAAATTATATTTTGGCTCTAAAATATACACCATATCATAGATCTCGTCGCAAGCTTCGAAATGGTATACAAAACGTACAAAACGGACTAAGTGAAAAGTTATGGCCAAAATACGAAATTCGACTTTTCGAAAACTAATCAAACGGAATTCGGTTGGTACATCCAGGAATTCCGGTTACGAACGAACACGATTTTCTTCAACTTTAAACTCTCCAAACTAACTCAAAACCTAACCAATTCATTCCAAACTTCATATGAGACATATGTATCATCCATATAACAGTTCCAACGTAACAGAAATCAAAACCATGCCATTAAATCAAAAGTGCCATTAAAGCTCAAGCTTTGAGCTTAAAACTCAAGCTTGGAGCTTTTCCACCCCACAGCTATCAAACCTACCAAATAAGCATTACAAACAATCCTAAAACATCATAAAAATAAAACCCAAGGCCCAATTAAATCCCATCAATCACAGAATAAAATTTCAACCCTTTAAACCTATAACTCAAGCTTGAAACTTAAGGAAAAGTAAAACCTTACCTCAAGTTTCTTTTTCCTTGAACTTACCTATGCTCTGCAAGCTTGCTAGAGCTGGTTTTAGGCTAAAGATTGAAGAAAAAAAAAGGATGAGGATGGTGGTTTTTTTGTGGCACGAAGAGGAGCGAGAGAGATAGGATAGGTTAGTTTTTTTTTCTTTTTCAAAGTTTTAATATATATACAGATAACTTCAAATTTTAATATAATAATAATAATAATAATAATAATAATAAAATAATAATAATAATAATAATAATATTAATAGAAACTTTATTATTAATAATTATTTTATTATTTCTTAGCCATTAAGAAATCTATACTTCTAGGGCGCTAAGTTAAATTCTACATACTCCTTATTACCCCAATACATACACTATCAACTAATCACAATATTCCCATTAAAACTAATAATTAAACCTGTTATGATATTTTTGGCCCCCGATCGAGTCTCCAAGGTCGCCAAACCTGCAAATATTTTTATTCCACATTTATCTTATATTACATTCAGACATACTATATAAATCTCCGTAGTTTATAAATTACGCTTATTTACTCACTTATAGCAAAATTTAAAATTTATGTTGAACTAGATTAGTAGGATCATAATCCCACTTATAACCTGATTAATCCATAATATAATTATAAATCCTAATTACTTACAATAAGGCTTATTGGGATATTACAACCATCCCCTCCTTATAAAAATTTCGTCCTCGAAATTTACTTGATAATTTGGGGATACAGCTCCCTCATCTGCGACTCTAATTCCCAAGTCGCTTCCTCGTAAAATCAGTTGTATGGAATTTAATATCATCGTAACTTAAATATGTATCGGATCTGACAAATACTTTCTTAACATAGATATGTGGAAGACATTATGCACCTCTCTCTTAGGTGGTACTAAAAAAAAATTCTAAGTCTCTGACCCTCAAAATATATCACACATGCTTGTTACAGACTCTCTCAGCATGTAGATGTAAACTTTAAATCTCAATCTGAGATAATTACTTTCAGAGCATCACAGGGTTGAACTATTCCCTTGACAAATAGATTAGCACACTAATCTGCCACAAACATATTCCACTCTAATAATAAAAAAAATATAAAAAATTTGTAGTGATCTTATATCTTAGTTACTCCCGAGTATAAAGAGTATAGTGTAGTATGAAACTCATTTAGAACCTTCTATTCAATATCCTTATCAGACTGATACACCAACCTTGTCTTTATATCATAAAATTCCTTCAAACAAAATCAAAAAGTTCTTTGTCAATCCGGTTCCAAGCCTTTCCTTGTACTTCTAAAGTTCAGAGTCACTCTGCTCGGCCACTCTATTTCTTTCCAACATAATAAACTACAATGTAAGATTAACTAGTTCTCCAATCATGAACTTAATCCCTATTCTGGTTACATTTCTAGCAACCTTTAGTGAGATCTTTTTGTTTTACAAACTTGTCCTAGACCTCTTTAGTTTAAGGTATTTACTACTAATTTACTTCCCAGAGTGGTAGAAAATCACACCGTTAAAAATTTCAATCAACTTTAACCGTCACCACGGCCTCCCATCTAAATTCTTCCAAAAGAAAAGTATTTGAGGCTTTTGTGATCTGTATAGACTTCACATTTTCACCATATAGAAAATGGTGCCAAACTTTCAGTGCAAAACGATTACAGCCAATTCAATATCATGACTAAAATATCACTTCTCATACTCCTTCAATTGGTCTAAGTAATTAGGCAACAACTCTCCTAAATTGTGTCAGAATACAATCTAATCCTTGTATAGAAGTATCACATCAAATCACATTCTCCCCTCACTGACTAACAATGTTAACATTGGTATAATAGTTAATCTCTGTTTCAATTCTTTTGATTTGATTCCACTAAGGGCGTTGACAACCCCCAACAAATATTCTGTAGTATCCTGTTAATTCCAGAAAAATCTCTAACCTTCATTGCAACTTTGGGATACGCAAAACTTGCATTTCTTACATTTAGCATAAAACTTATGCTTCTAGAGACATTACAACATCATCCAAGGGTGTCTCTCATATGCCTCCCTTGGATCCGAAGAAATCACGATACCCTTAATTAAAACAATTACAAAGTCATCGGTACCAAAACTGTTTTAGGAAATCCTCCTTTCGAGTCTTCAACTGGTAATAACCAGATCGAAGACCGACCCTAGAGAAAAAAATGATCCTTCCCTAAATTGTTCAACATAACATCTGTCCTTATCAAAGGATACTTATTCTTCACAAATAAAACTGGTGTATTCTAGAATGAAATACTTAGACTAGTAATTTCAAGCCCAACCTTTCCTACAACTGAATCTTCACTCCTTTCAATTCTACAGTTACCATCCAATTCATAATTTTAGATACAGGTTTTACTCCCATTACCACTTCAATTCAGAATCAATTTCCCGCTTAACCAATAACCCTAGTGGCTCCTCTAAAAGCATCTAGAAACCTTGAGCCACAAGATTGTGTCCCAATCTCACTAATGTTCCCTTTATAATATTGGCCACACTAACTGAAAAGTTGATACATCCATCCCAGCCTTAAACGCCGGGATCAATGGATTTCGGGACCTTTGAACCTTGCCTAAGAACACAAATGTGTCCTTACTTTTTGATTCAAGAGTTGCCACCTTTCTTTTCAATCGATAGTTGCATTATACCTTGCAAATTAGTTCAACTCTAGTATAATATTAGATTTCTCTAAATTCAGCACAACTAAAACAACGAACTATTTCCTTACCCTCACAATCTGGGAAGGGTTTAGACCACATATCTTGGAAAATAACTAGTTTTCCGGTAAACAAAAATTACGAGAACTACTCGGTAACACACCATTAAATTTACACAAACTCTTAATCATTCTTCCATTCCCCTTGTAACCATGGGAAGTTTCTTTTGAAATGGCCTACTACCCCACCTTTGAATGCGGGCTCTCATGTAGCGTTCATTTACTGGTGTCTCTTGCATCTCGACCCTCTGAATGGGTGTACAAATCTTTTGTTCCCACCATGTCAGAAACTTTGGTTACCTTAAATTCTCCCATAGGACCCATAAGCGGTGGGTTGGTAACCTTCTTTTTTTTTTTTTTTTAAGATCGTTAAGGTTAACACCTTTTACCCGATCCAACACTAGACATTTACTTTCATGAATCTCCTTTCATATTATGTCTTTCGTGATCTAGTCCTTGCACCCCCCGGCGATGAGGGTTAGCTCGGCCATTTGAGCATAAAACCCAGGCAACTTCTAGTTGCTTAGCCATTATATCTACATTACGAGTGATATACTCTTTCCACCTTCAATTAGATTTAACCCTCCTAGCAGCCTTTGAAGCTTACTCCATCAAAACAAAACTTTGCCAATCGGTCTGACTTAGTGTCCATTTCCATCACCCATTGCCGGGACCAACTATGTAAATTCTACTACTTGGCCACTCAGGTAATCTCTTACTTCATAGCATTCATTTGCTCTCAGCCCTGTGGTAGTGGAAGATTAATACCCAAACCACCTACCCCGAGCCTAACAGGCTCACAATCATTCTTACTAGATTGCCTCAAGTACACCTTCTAGTATACTCACGACCATTCCTTGCTCATAGTTAGAATCTTTCTAACTAAAACTAATGCTAATAAGCATTACCGCACATGCATAGACATACTTAGCAACTTTATATCAAAAACTTATCATGCTTCTCTAACAACTTACACATTTCAAATAAGCAGACAATTCACATAATCAATAAATAATTCACTAATCAACTAATAATTAGCACTTACTAGACCACGAATCGAACGAGTCTTCGCAACCAATGTACATATCAAACCAGTCTTCAGGATCTTTAAACCTTGGTCGCTCTGATACCATGTTGTAACGCCCCGACTCTCAGGGACGCCACGTGTGTGTGCTTTTTTAAAAAAATTTATTATCACTAATCTATAAATTTTGAAAAAAAAACAGTGTGGTTTAATTTAAATCTTTAATTAAATTCAAAATAAAGACTTTCATTTTAAATACTATCGTAAAATAGGATCCCCTATTTATAAAATAAAAATATTCTTTTACAATAGATTACATTTCCAAACATAGAAAGGAATTCGATCACGCTTCCCGAGAAGCCAAGACCCCACGAGGCGATATGTACATTTGCGGGAGACCTCGACTCATGGCCGAACACGACTTCTAACTTCCTTACACTGCACCACGAAGCACACAGCAGTCACAATGACTCAATGAGAAAAGCTACTAGATAAAGAAAATCATGGAAAATAATAGAAAATTATAGTACCACAGATTATACATACCAAGGGATCATTCTCTTTCAACGTACATATACAATTCAACGTCTATACAAGCAAACTTGTTACAAAATTAAGAGTAATTATAGTTATACATAATCAATAACCTCAGTGTTTCATAAAACACCCTAATCATATAGTATTGTAAACACTTACTTTCAATGCTTCATAAAGTACTCCAGTTCACACATTAACATATCCACTCAATTTCAGTACTTCATAAAGCACTCTAATCATGCATCATTACAAGAGAATTGATTAATTTCACAAGCAATATAACATTCGTTCAGTCACACTATAACATAATATATTCGATTACAACTCATCATAAAGTACCCTTACCACTCGTTACCCACGAGCTATATATGTCACTATCGTTGCCCGATATAGCAAACGATAAGTAAGAAACCTATCCGCGGTTTCAGGAGTAATTACTCATAACGGTAATAAGCAGATTTCTTTTACTCGATCATAATCGAGCCACAACGATAATAATCGTTTCATAATACTTCCCTCGATCATAATCGAGTCAAACGATAATAATCGTTTCATAATACTTCCCTCGATCATAATCGAGTCAAACGATGATAATCGTTTCCTATTATTTCCCTCGATCATAATCGAATCAAACGATGTTAATCGTTTCCTATTATTTTCCTTGATCATAATCGAGTCAAACGATGATAATCGTTTCCTATTATTTCCCTCGATCATAATCGAGTCAAACGATGATAATCGTTTCCTATTATTTTCCTCGATCATAATCGAGTCAAACGATGATAATCGTTTCCTATTATTTCCCTCGATCATAGCAGGAGTCACATCCAATACATATCGTTAACTTCGATTAGAATTAAGTCACAACAACGTATAACAAGATTTCAATCTTAATCGAAACTGTAACAATCATAACATTAACCTTATACAGTATTTAATACTTTTCTTACCTCAAATTCTGGTTTAGGTATGTTGGCGACACCTTGGAGAACGATCGATCATCCGGGCCCTATGTCATAACGATGATAAACCAATAAGTGTTTATCCCAAAACACTGCTTAATAACTGTAAAGGAATACCTAGGGTTTCTTACCAAACCTTGAGGGAAAAATTCACTAAAATGAAAATTATATTTTGGCTCTAAAATATACACCATATCATAGATCTCGTCGCAAGCTTCGAAATGGTATACAGAACGTACAAAACAGACACCCGAGTGAAAAGTTATGGCCAAAATACGAAATTCGACTTTTCCGAAAACTAACCAAACGGAATTCCGGTTGGTACATCCGGAATTCCGGTTCTGAACTGCCAGGAACACGATTTTCTTCAACTTTAAACTCTCCAAACTAACTCAAAACCTAACCAATTCATTCCAAACTTCATATGAGACATATGTATCATCCATATAACAGTTCCAACGTAACAGAAATCAAAACCATGCCCTTTAAATCAAAAGTGCCATTAAAGCTCAAGCTTTGAGCTTAAAACTCAAGTAGAGCTTTTCCACCCCACAGCTATCAAACCTACCAAATAAGCATTACAAACAATCCTAAAACATCATAAAAATAAAACCCAAGGCCCAATTAAATCCCATCAATCACAGAATAAAATTTCAACCCTTTAAACCTATAACTCAAGCTTGAAACTTAAGGAAAAGTAAAACCTTACCTCAAGTTTCTTTTTCCTTGAACTTACCTATGCTCACAGCTGCTGCTAGAGCTGGTTTTAGGCTAAAGATTGAAGAAAAAAAAAAGGATGAGGATGGTGGTTTTTTTGTGGCACGAAGAGGAGCGAGAGAGATAGGATAGGTTAGTTTTTTTTTCTTTTTCAAAGTTTTAATATATATACAGATAACTTCAAATTTTAATATAATAATAATAATAATAATAATAATAATAATAAAATAATAATAATAATAATAATATTAATAGAAACTTTATTATTAATAATTATTTTATTATTTCTTAGCCATTAAGAAATCTATACTTCTAGGGCGCTAAGTTAAATTCTACATACTCCTTATTACCCCAATACATACACTATCAACTAATCACAATATTCCCATTAAAACTAATAATTAAACCTGTTATGATATTTTTGGCCCCCGATCGAGTCTCCAAGGTCGCCAAACCTGCAAATATTTTTATTCCACATTTATCTTATATTACATTCAGACATACTATATAAATCTCCGTAGTTTATAAATTACGCTTATTTACTCACTTATAGCAAAATTTAAAATTTATGTTGAACTAGATTAGTAGGATCATAATCCCACTTATAACCTGATTAATCCATAATATAATTATAAATCCTAATTACTTACAATAAGGCTTATTGGGATATTACAAGTGACAAACCTATAAATGCCATATTTTTGTAACTTTTTTACAAAATCCCATATTTCATGTAATTTTCACTTGTTAAAATTTGGGATAAGATGAAATGAGTTCCATCTCAAAACTAATTGGCAATGGGAGTAGTAGAGCCCATTCCTCTTTTGTATTCTATAATTTTTCCACACATTAGTGGCTGTCAAGATTAAACAATAGAGCGAGAACGAGAGAGAAACGTTGAAACAGAATTGTGTGTTGTATTGATTACTGACAGAGTACAGAGATACAAGCTATTTATATACAATTGAGAAATAAGGGGAATTAGTCTAACTAAACACTGACAGTTGTAACTAACTGTATTAACCACCTTAACTAACTTTATCACCCTTAACAGCCCCCCTCAAACTCAATGTGTGTTGAGAAAGAACATTGAGTTTGGTTCGAAAATCTAGAAATTTGGAGCTTGAAATAGGCTTAGTTAGACAGTCTGCAAGTTGAGCCACTACAGGAACATGTTTGACTTGAAGTTGGTGCTGCAGAACTTTGTCTCGAACAAAGTAGAGATCGATTTCAATGTGTTTGGTTCGCGCGTGTAGAACCGGGGTGGCAGCAAGAAGAACAGTACTCTGATTGTCACACCACACAGATGGAACAGATGTTTCGTGAATTCTGAGGTCTGTGAGAAGAGATTGAATCCATGAGATCTCACTTACAGTACTGGCTAGACTCCTAAACTCAGCTTCGGTTGATGATCTTGATATGGTTGCTGGTTTTTGTGATTTCCAAGCAACCAGGTTGCCTCCCAAGAATATGCAATAGCCTGTTGTAGACCTTCGATCATCAAGATCAGCTGTCCAATCCGCATCACAGAATGCTTCAATGGAGAAGTCAGTTGCAGTTTTTAAATGCAGCCCATAATCAAGAGTTCCAGCTATGTATCTAAGGATGCGTTTCACGACCATCCAATGTTGTTGAAGTGGAGCATGCATAAACTGGCAAACTTTGTTGACTGAGAAGGTTAACTCAGGTCTGGTGATTGTTGCGTATTATAAAGCGCCAACAATAGAGCGATAGAGGGTGACATCTTCCATAGGTTCACTGCCGTAGTTAGATAATGTCAAGCCACTGTTCATCGGGGTGTTTTGAGGATTAACATTTTGCATATCACCCTTGGAGAGGAGATCTTGTAGGTATTTTGTTTGACTGAGGAGCAGCCCCTGATCAGTTTTGGTGACTTGAATTCCTAAGAAATAGTTGAGGATACCCAAGTCTTTGAGTACAAATTTGGTGCTCAAACCAGTAATGGCTTTATTTACAGCTTCATCATTGTTCCCCATTATGAGAATGTCATCTACATAAATCAAGATGTAGATGCATGTCATGTTGTTGGCTTGGATGAATAGAGAGTTGTCAGCTTGAGAAGAATGAAACCCCATGGAGATAAGAGTTGTAGATAATTTCTCAAACCAAGCTCTAGGAGCTTGTTTGAGACCATAGATTGCTTTGTTAAGTTTGCAAACATAGTCAGGATGCTCTTGGCTTACAAACTCCGGTGGTTGTTGCATGTAGATTTCTTCTTGAAGGTCTCCATTCAAGAAGGAATTGTTTACATCGAGTTGTCTAATTGACCAGCCCTTTGTTATCGCAATTGTAAGGACAACTCTTATGGTGATTGGCTTGACAACAGGGCTGAAAGTCTCCTCAAAATCAAATTCAGCTTGTTGATGAAAATCTTTGGCCACTAGTCTCGCTTTAAATTTATCAAGGGAACCATCAGCATTGTGCTTGATTCTTAGGATCCACTTACATCCGATCGGTTTTCTGTTAGGAGGTAATCTGACCAAGATCCATGTGTTTTTTCTGATAAGGGATTTGAACTCATGGGTAATGGTTCCATTCCATTGTGGCATTTGAAGAGCAGCCTTGATTGATCTTGGTTCACAGTGAGCTAAAAGAGCCTTAGGCTTTCGAATCCCTGCCTTGAGTCTTGTGACCATAGGATGTGCTGATGCAGCAGTTGCTGATTGTGTAGGATTAGGTGTACCTACAGTAGCAATATCAGTAGGAACAGGTGCTATAGTGACATTAACATTGGTAACCGTGTCTAAAGGTGGTAAATTTGTGGTGGTAAGAATGGGAACATCAACCAGATGGCCTATATGTGGATTAGTTGCAGCAGGCCTGCTGTCTGATACAGCAGGAGGGTGATTGAATGGAGATGGTGAGTCTCCAGTATTTGATGATGGTGATGCAGTGGGTTGAAGTAAAGATGACACAGGGGGTAGGCCACTTGTTGGGACAGGTATACTTGGTGTTGTAGTATGCTTTTGTGATTTAGTATAAGGAAAACAATGTTCATTAAAAATAACATCTCTTGAGATGTAAACTCTTTTGTCCTTTGACATGCACTTGTAGCCTTTGTGTGACATGCTATAACAAAGGAACACACAAGGTGTGGATCGGTAATTGAAATTATTTTTGTTGTATGGTCTAAGGTTGGGATAACTTAGGCACCCAAAGACTTTTAGGATAGTGTAGTCAGGTGGAGAGGTAAAGAGTTTTTGTAAAGGAGAGATGTTTTATATAGTGGCAGTGGGCATTCGGTTTATTAAAAAGGTGGCAGTTCTGAAAGCTTCATCCCAAAAGGATAGAGGTAGAGATGCTTGAGCTAATAGAGTGAGGCCTGTTTCCACTGTTGGAAGTTATTTTACTAGGAACTTAGATCTACTCACAAGTATGTTGATTTAACAACCTAAATATGAACTTCTAAAATGCTGGAAAATTAAACACATAAAAGTATTAGAAATCTTACATTGGGTGCAGCGGAATATATGTCTCCTCCCACTCAAATCTCTAACCCTTGATTTCTTTCTGTAGCAGAGTATAATCAAGATCTCCGCCCGATAGTCCTTCTTTATTGTTTCTGAATTCTACACAGCCTTCCTCACTATGATTGAGGTATTACTTAATGTGTGTGGGCACTACTCTAACACTTATAGATTTTGAAACAGTGAAGGAATAGAGAGAGCGAGGGTCGCGGCTCAGAGAGAATTTTCAGAGAGAAAATTCTATCAGAATAATGTTGTGAATGTGTTGTTGAAAACTGAAGCCTTTGCCTTCTATTTATAGAAGACAACCCAGGGCTATGATTGAATTAATTGACATTTAAAATTGAAAAAATCAAAGAGAAAAGGAAGCTTAAGTGGCCGGCCTAGGCATTGTGGAAACAAGGCTTGCCACTTTTCCAACTTTCCTTTTCCTACATTGATAGTTTCCTGTTTTGTCGAAAACTGCCAATTCCTTTGTTCAACCACATAAATGTCAAATCTAATTATTTAATAATTAAAAAATAATTATCAAATAATATATTGTCAATTATTTTATTAATAATAAAACTAATTAAAGTTTTCTAATTAATAAATATGCCCTTCAAAATCTCTATTTACTGTTTTGCCCTTAATAAGTGATAAATTCTCAAATAGACACAGACTATCTTGAGAATTATAATTGATTAATGAAAATCAATTAAATGAGTCTTACAAGTAATATTATCTCAACTAGTGGGGGGACCATGGGTCTATATATCTGAGCTTCCAATAAGCAGATCTAGAATTTACTACTTAAATTCACTGACTTATTAATTCTTCGTTGAATCCACACATAGAACTCAGAATTGCACTCTCAGTATATAGAATGCTCTATATGTTCCACCATATAGACACATCATTAGTTATCCATTGTTATAATCCTAATGTGATCAATGATCCTCTATATGGATGATTTACACTGTAAAGGGACTAAATTACCGTAACACCCTACAATGTATTTTATCCTTAAAACACTTAACCCTGTATAAATGATATTTCAACTAAGTGAAATGAGTACTCAATCATTTATCTCGTTTGGTTAAGCTCGAAGGAAATCACCCTTTGCTTACTATTCGCCAGATAGAAGCTATAGATTCCATATTTATGTTAGCGCTCCCACTCAATCGTACTACCGTGTTCCCAAAATGTATGTATTGCCCTGACCAAAAATTAGGCTTAACTAACAAATCAAAGAACACGAATAACACTCTTGAGATTGAGCCTAACCATATCAGGATTTCGATCATGTGATCTAGGATCAACTTAGTGATATTGAATTGAATAGATATTTACGGTAAGTTTCATAAATCTACTTCAAAGTTCAATATCGGTCCATTCCAATGCATACTCCATGCATCCAACCTAAGCTTTACTTTAACCTATGTTCTGGAAAGAACATAGCATTTCTCCAAATGCAAGTAAACTCTGTTGTAGATTGTCATATCAGTAAAACCTAGTGTTCTGATAAATCTAGGAATACTTTATTCACATAGTCATGTTTACTTTCCACTGTGTTGACAACACAATAAACATGAACAAGTATGTGAAAGGGGTTTGGATGAATTTATAAATCAAATAGACAAACAATTGATTAAGTGAACCAAAACATACACAAATGAATGAAAAATACTTCTGTTACTTTATTGATATTGAATAATCTGGATTACATTGAAATAGAGTTTTATTTAGGGCATAAAACCCAACAAACTCCCACTTGCACTAATATAAAAAAAATCAGTACATTTCAATTAATCCTAAATTCTGACGGTGCTTTTCGAATGAAGTTACTGCCAAGACTTTGGTGAATGGATCAGCTAAGTTGTCCTACGTGTCTACTTTCTCCACCAGTACATCCCCTCTTGCCACATATTCTCTGATAATATGATACTTTCTTTCTATATGCTTACTTCTCTCGTGGCTCCGAGGTTCCTTACTGTTGGCTATAGCTCCATTGTTATCACAAATCAGGACTAGAGGCTTTTCCATTCCAGGAACTACACCAAGACTGGTGAAGAACTGTTGGGTTTTATGCCCTAAATAAAACTCTTTACAATCTGATTAGTTATCAACATAAGAAATTTGAAGTGATTGATGTTTGCATGAATTCTACATGCTAATGGTTTAATATGTTTAATATGTTTATTACATTCATACACACAGAATCAGTTAAACCCAGATCATATGTTTATTCACAATTACAGTATCGTCAACACAGTGGAATGTGATTGTGATCATATGAATCAAAAGTATTGGTCCATGTTTCATCAGTGTTATTGGATTTACACTAATGTGATAATCAGCGATGATGTGTACTTACACTTGGAGTAAGTGTTATGTTCTTTCCAAGACATTATAGTAAAGTATACTAGTTTCGAATGTATGGAGTATACATTGGACTGGACCGATATTGCAACTAAGTTAAGATATTACAAACTTACCGTTATACATATCTTTCCAAGTCAATATTAGTAGTTGATCTTAAGATTAAAAGAATCTAAATCCTGATATGCTTGGGCTCAACTCAGGAGTGCTATTCATGTTCTTTGATTTATTAGTTAAGCCTACTTTTGGGTCAGGGTGATACGTATATTTTGGGAACATGATAGTATGATTGAGAGGGAGTGCTGAACATAAATATGGAATCTATAGCTTCTACTGGTGTATAGAAGTCAAGTGATGATTCCCTTCGAGCTTAGCAAATAGAAGTAAATGGATGAGCTCTTGTTTAACTGACTAATTATTAGATCACTAAATACCATTTACATGTAGCTAAGTGTTTTAAGGGGCAAAATACATTGAGGGGTGAGAACGGTAAAGAAATCCCATCTCGATGTAGATCATCTATATAGAGGATCTTTAAACCACAATAAGATTATAACAATGGTTAAATGAGATAGCATATTGATATCGTGGAACATACAATATGCTCTATATAAGTCTGAGAGTGCAATTCTAAGTTCTAAGAGTGGATTCAACGAAGAATTAATAAGTAGAAATTTACTTGGTAAATTTGGTTCACTTATTGGAAGCTCAGGATATAGATCCATGGTCCCCATTCTATTTGAGAACATTCTGCTTGTAAGACTCATTAATTGATTCGTGATTGATCAATTATAATTCTAAAGTTAGACTATGTCTAATTTTATGAATTTTCACTAAGCAGGGGTGAAATTGTAAAGAAAAGAGATTCTAGGTTTATTTATTTATTAATGGACTTTATATGACTAATTAATAATTAAATTAAATGACAATATTATTTAATAATCTATTTTAGTTATTAAATAATTAGTTTTGGCATTTAAAAGGTTAGAATTGGAAAATTGGCGTTTTTGAGAAAATAGAGATAAAATTTGATAAAACTGCAAAATCAAGTGAGGCCCAATACAACACCATGGCCGGCCACTTAATGTGGGATTTCAAATTAATATTTTCATTATTTTAATGCCAAATAATTCCTAACCTAAACGCAGTAGTTTCCTATAAATAGAAAGTGATGGCTCAGTCACAACACATGCTTTAACATGCGTTCATTAGTAATCTGTCAGAAATTTCTCTCTTCAGAAAAACTAAGCCTTCCCCACTTTCTATACCTGGCCGAAATCATCCCACTCTTTTACCTTCATCAATTTCGTGACCCTAGTGAAAGAGTGAGTGCCCACACACAGCAAGCAGTAACTCAATCATAGATTGGAAGACTGTGAAGGATCAAACTTGAAGAAGAAGGACATTCGGGCTCAGATCTTGATTATACTCTGCTACAGAAAGGATTCGATGGTTAGAGATCTGAGTGGAAGGAGACATTAATTCCGCTGCATCAATGTAAGGTTTTCTTAACTTTATATGTGTTTAATTTATCGTTTTAGAAAGTTCATATTTAGGGTGTTTAAACAACATACTTGTGAGTAGATCTAAGATCCTGGTAAAATAAATTTCCAACAACTGGTATCAGAGCCATGGTAATTGATTTACTTACATGAAATTTGGACTTTAAAACGATTGTTTGTTTGTTTTTGGATGGTATCATGTTGTATTGAGTGTTATTTGATCAATGATTGATGTTTGTGAATTTTCGTGAAAAATAATTGCGATTCTGTTTCTTGAATTATTTTTATTGGATAGTATGGAAAAAATTAAGCAAGTTACCTTTTTACAGAACTCAATTTCGATTTAATTTGAATTAGTTATGATTTTTTGAAGATTCGGAAAAAATCGGAGCTCTGCTGAAATTTTCCTGCGATCGCGAAAACTGTCCGTACAGCTCACAATTTCTTCGTTTTTCTTCACTTTTTCATGCTTTTTCATGGAATTTACTTCCGATTTTTTGTGTAGTTTTGTATTTATATATTTACTATTCCTAATTCAATTCTAATTATCATTATGAATTAATTTAATATTTTTTAAATTTAATTCAAGATATTAGTGTAATTTGAATTTTAAAATAGTAAATATCTATCTTATTGCTTAATTATCTATCTTATTTTTAAATTTGATTATATCTTATCTTATTTTTAAATTTAAGGTCACATTTAAAATATTTTTAAATTAAATATTTTTAAGATATTTTGACATTATTTAAATTTAAAATAAGATAATTATAATCATGTAATTTTAAATAGATGTAAGATATTTTGCTAACTTTTAAATTTTGTTATTTTATTTATTTAAATTAAATTTTAAATCTGAAAAGATATTTCATTTATCTTTTCTAATTTTTATTTAATTTTTATTTTTAAAATAACATTTTATTTTTAAAAAAGTAGTTAGCAAATTTTTGAAATGATATTTAGGTTGGTTGAAACCTAATTTTTCAAAATAGTAGGTTTAATTTTAAATATTTATTTTTTAAATAATTTCGAAATTTAAATTTTTTTTTATTTATTTTCGAAATTAAAAATATTTTTTTAATTTTTTTTTTCGAAAATTAAAATATTTTTTTTATTTATTTATTTTTCGAAATTATTTATTTAAAATTAAATAAATCCTACTTCCAACTATCCAGTTAACCTTGTTGCAGGAGTATGTGGTTTTAGCTTGTGTGTAAGTTTTCAAAACCTATTATTACTTGATTGCAAATAGCCATGGTTACTTTTTGCCAGATCTAATGATCTGATGGCTCCCTTGGTCAAGTTAATAATTTGTAACAGGTAAATTTTACAATCTTCTTTCATCTGTGTATGACCTAGCAACATGATAGGATCCATCCAAAGTGTGCCTGTGTGAGCCTATATGTTTATTTTGTTTTAATATAGATACATATAGGTTGTTGCTAAATAAAATGTCACACCATGAAAGATTTTATTTAGGTCCATTTAGTTATTGGACCTATTCAATTAATAACAGTTATTTATTTTAAGGTTAAATTCCTCTCTTTTGGGCCTTGTGTGAGAGTTGGGAGCCATAGAAGTGGGTACGCATACTGAACCCAGCACCCCCTCACATGAACTACCCCAATTGTGAAGGCCCATTTGCCTGATTTGAATAACTGTACTAGGTTAATTATATTAGTTTGACCTAATAAAATTGAATTAGCAACATAATTAACTTTTAAAATATATGAAAATTTATTTTCATTTTAATATTTTAAAGTTAATTTTAATAAAAACACTTTTAGTTTTAGATATTATTTCTAGACAAACTATTTGTATTTTTCTTGTATTTAATTAAATATAGAATTTTAACTAACTAGATTCTTTCTGGAGCTTATTTAATTAAATATTCCTATTTAAGTTATAAATTAGTTGTATTAACTGATTTTTCTTATCTAACTTAAATTGAAAATTTGATTTAAATTTTAAATCAAGTTGAGGAATCTTAGGCATTAGTTATTAAAGATTCTTAAGATATTTTTTAAGTTAATATCTTTTCGAATATTAACTTCAAATAGAATATTTTAGATATTTTTTAGGTTAATATCTTTTCGAATATTAACTTAAAAAGACATCTTCAAATTAAGTGGTTACAACTTAATTTTTGATATTTAATTAAATCTAAATTTGAAATTATTTAAGTTTTAGATTTTTTCTATCTAACTTAAATTAGATATTTTTCAAATTTTTGAAAAGATACTTAGTCAAATAATATATTTTCAAGATAGTAATTTCTAGACTACTTATTATTTCTAATATTTAAATAGGAAAATATTATACTTTGTGAAATTAATTATTTAAATAACTAATTTTGGTACAATTTTATTAAGTATATTTTTCCTAGTATTAAATAGAAATTAATAATTAAGCCTTCTCTACACTTAATTATTTATTTCTTGAATTTAATACATTTAATTAACTTGAAAAATCTAAATATCTAAGTTGATTTTCATCATGATACTTAAATATTTATTGATTTTTCATGACACTTAATTAAATAGAAAATTATTTTTAGGTTGCAATTTAATTTTTCAACTTAAATTTAATAATTTTCAATATATATTTTTCTTTATTTTCTAATCAATTTCGAAAATTGCATTTTAATTATGCAATATTTTTCGAATTTTTTATTTTGAAAAATAGATTGAGTTGTAAATTAATTATTTATTTTAATTAATTCTTGGGCCAACTTCAATCAATGATTTTTTCATTTAATTGATTAATTTAAAATAAATGAATTTAAAATATATATATATTATTAGAAATTGAATTAACTAGTCAAAAGAAAATCTAGATAGGTGATATTTTTGCTTGAAGTATTTCTTTTCTATTTTATTATTTTCGAAAATTGTATTTTTAAATATACTTTAAATTTTCGAACTCAATAAATATATTCTCAAAGGAAATTTTTAAGTTGCTAATTATTTAATTTAATTCAAATTAAATTAATTTCCTTAATATTTATATTTAAGATTATTACTAAGATGGAAATAATTAATTTTATTTCAATCACCATCTAAGTATAATTTTATAAATATTATATTAAATTCTTATTTTTGAATTTCAATTCTAAATTTCAAATTTAATGAGAATTTATTTATTAGAATAATAAAGAAAATACATTTTAAAGAATGAGCTTTATTATTATTAAGATATTCGATCTCCATTGTGGGTTTTACACCGCGTTTGTTTTAGTGAGTAATCCTCCCTAATGGAGGAACGTTCATTAGCAATTTCGCACCGTTTAATCTCGGATGATAAGTGGTTTGTAAGTGTTTTATATGGTATAGATCACCCTAATGGTGGTGACCATATTTGACTTGCAAATTGCGAAACAATGGTAGAAGCTCATGAGATAGAATAGCCTTGACTCTCGCCTAAACGGGACAACGATGGATTCCAATCTTGATCGAATAAAAGGTTGCTAGAATGTTTAACATTTTAGATGAGCTGACAACTCTATTCAATGGATGGTAACTTTGACTCTCGCCTAAACGGGACACTGATATCAGTTTGTTGAAAAACCTTGGAAATTATTTAGGATTGAATTTTTTAAGTATTTTCTCATATCATTCCTACTTGCTATGTGCTTATAATTTCTGAATTGATTTTGTGTTAAACCATTATTATTTCTATTTGTTGATTTCTATGATTTTGTAGTATCTTGTATTATCAAAATGAATCCCATGTTATCACTGTTGACTGAAAACAAGCTGAATGGATCTAACTTTAATAAGTGGAATGAGAACATTAATATTGCTCTCATAGGAGAAAGTGCCTTGTTTGTTTTAACTAAGTCGTCACCTGAAGTGCCTGGGGACAATGCTTCCAAAGCTGTGAAAGAAAAGTATGAGCGTTGGCAGAAAGCAAATGACAAAGCTCTATACTTTATGCTTTCTAGCATGGTTGACACCCTCAAAACTCGGTTTTCTAAAACCGAGAAGGCTGCTGAAGTTATGACGAAGTTAAATGAGCTATTCGGTAAGGCATCACTTCAGTCACGCTTTGACGCGACTAAGAAGTACATTAATGCACGGATGGAACCTCATCAAAACGTGCGTGACCATGTTCTCCTCATGTCAAGTTATTTCCAAGAAGCCCAGGATCATGGTGCTGAAATGGATAGTGCTACTCAAGTAAGTCTTATCTTGAATAGCCTATGTAACGCCCTAATGCTAAGGCACGCTACAGTGCTTTTTCAAATATTGTGCAATCTTTGCTAATCAAAGAAATTTCTCGAAAAACGTGTCAAATTAAAACTTTTGCATTAGATACTAAACTTTGTAATTTAATAAAATATTTACAAGTGTCGGGATCCCGTTTTCAAACTTTGTAAAATTTACTTTTTAAAATATACATTCCAAAATACACAATTTACTGGTCGCACAGCGACTTTCAAAATACAACTTCCAGATGTCCCGAGACCGAACACTCGAGATCGCGCTGCTTGACATGTACAATCCCATCTGAGCTCAGGTTCACTCCTGTTCAGCCTTCACCTTTTTTTTACCTACACATGGAAGCAGAAACTGTGAGTCAACAGACTCAGTAAGAAATGCATATAACATATCATATAATATCCGACCTGTAAATAGGCGCCCATACACCTATTTACAGAGCTTAACAGATGAGTATGAACGTTCAAACTACTTGTGCTATTGACCATGATATCACTCCTACCAGCTTTATAATCGAGCTATAGGACCGACACTATATTCGTGCCGCTATGATAGCGTCAACAACACCCAAAAGTATAATTGGCCATGATATCACTCTTAACCAGTACGATGCTTATCTTCTTTGACAGGCACGATGGTTGTGTCGCTATGATAGTACCAATTCATACTTTTGGGGAAAAATATCACTCTTAACCAGTACGATGCCTGTCTTGAAAATGACACAATGATTGTGTCAACTATGATATCACCGAACACATACAATGATACAAACAACATGTATATATATCATACATATACATACACCCGAGATAATCACATGACACATTATACACGAGTTCTTACTGTTTTCGAATTCAAGTGTGTTGGCGGGCACAAGAACGGAATTCTCGTGCTAGATGGATGCCCTAATCACATATTGAAACCGGGTAAGCCACATGATTAAAACCCTAGTCTCGTGGAACCCAAAACCAAAACCCTAGGTTCTGCTATACTCTAAAGGGGTTATTCTAACTCTAGAAATGGGGAAACACCCAACCGAGGCACCGAAATGGCAAAAATTGAGAAAATGAAAGGCCCGGGGAACCCTGCCAAAACCGGCTAGCCGGTTTTTGTGGCACTGCAAACCGGCTAGCCAGTTTGCACCAGTATTCCCCAAACTTTTCATTTGTTGCTCAATTCTTCACCAATTGCGATGAAACCTTCCAGAGCTCCTATTCAATGTACAAACAATATAATCCAGCCAGTATTTCACAGAATAAAACAACAAATCTCCACTTGCCATTAAAGCTCAAAGCTTGAGTTTTAAAACTCAAGCTTGCTTAAAACCAACACCAAGCATCAAAATAAATAACCAGAACCTTTATTCAATCAATATTGAGCATAAAAACTGAACCCTAACCAAACCTAAACCTAACAGCCCCTAAAACCCAATTTCACATATTCAACCTAAACTTTAAATTCAAGAACTAGGCTAGGAGTTGCTAGAGCTTACCTTGGGTTTAATTTCTAGTTGAATTCCTTGCTGAAACACAGAAAAATCCCAGCCCCTTCCCCTTGTCCTTGCTGCCTTCGAAGAGAGAGAGAGAGAAGAAAGAGCTTCTCATCCAAACTTGCTAATTTTCTAATTTCTTTTCTTTTTAACTTTTCTAACTTGGAAAAAGGATTTAATTAAACCCTTTGCTGCCCAAAAATGACAAGGTGTCATCCATACAATCAGCCACCTAATCCCCCATAAAAGACTAAAATGCCCTTTACATCAAACTTAGGTATTTTCAAAAGCTAGGGGTAAAATGGTCAATTTCCATAACCCCGCTCAATCTCGATAATTTATTTTCTCTAAAATATTTCCCACTAAGAAATAAGGATCTAAACTTACCCATGCGATCAATCTAGCCATCCATCGCTTTTTCCGTTGTCGCCGAGTAGAAATCACAAAAATAACATATTTTACATATAAACTAAATAATACCCCTAGAGTTTAATAAAATCTCCGGAATTGAGAAATTATAACTCTAATATTTATTTCTAAATATTGGGGTCCACAATTAAATAAATTCACAAATAATAATAAAATAATAAAAATTAGTGCTAATTGCCTTTACTAATCCAAATTATTAGAGCGGTCATTACAATTATCCCCCCGTTAAAAGGATTTCGTCCCCGAAATCTAACTTGAATAGCTCTGTATGTTGAGTCCCTATATCCGACTCCAATTCTCAGGTGGCTTCTTCCACCTTACTATTCCTCCAGAGTACTTTAACCAGTCCAATAGTCTTATTCCGAAGAACTTTTTCCTTTTTATCCAAAATCTGTACAGGTTGCTCCTCATAGAATAAATCTAGTTGCAGTTCAAGGGCTTCATAACTCAAGACATGGTCGGGTCTGATACGTATTTCCTCAACATAGATATGTGAAATACGTTATGAACAGCCAATAACGCTGCTAGCCGATATGCTACCTGCCCGACCTTCTCGAGTATCTGAAATGGCCCAATGAACCTAGGGCTTAACTTACCCTTCTTCCCGAAGCATCTAATACCCTTCATTGGTGAAACCCGCAGGAAAACATGTTCTCCTGCCTGAAATGTAACATCTCTACGCTTCGGATCAGCATAACTTTTCTGCCTGCTTTGAGAAGCAAGCATCCGAGCCTTGATCTTATCAATAGCTTCGTTGGTCCTCTGCACTAACTCTGGACCCAGGTACTTCCTTTCTCCTGTCTCGTCCCAATGAATAGGAGAACGACATTTTCTACCATATAACATCTCATAGGGAGCCATCCCTATTGTATTTTGGTAGCTGTTGTTGTAGGAGAATTCAATTAAAGGCAAATACTTACTCCATGAACCCTCAAAGTCCATGACACAGGCTCGCAGTAGGTCTTCTAAAATCTGGATAGTTCTTTCTGACTGGCCATCAGTCTGAGGGTGAAAGGCTGTACTAAACTTTAACTTGGTACCCATAGCCTTCTGAAGACTCACCCCAAACTTCGATGTGAACTTTGGATCCCTATCTGATACAATAGATTTAGGGGCTCCATGGAGACGAACTATCTCCTTCACATACAATTCAGCATACTGATCCACTGAATAGGTAACTTTCACTGGTAGAAAGTGAGCCGACTTTGTGAATCTGTCCACGATGACCCATACTGAATCATACATCCCCGTAGTTCTAGGCAAACCAGTTACAAAGTCCATTGCAATGTCCTCCCACTTCCATTCTGGAAGGACTAAAGGTTGCAATAATCTTGCCGGCCTCTGATGTTCAGCCTTAATCTGCTGGCAGGTTAAACACTTGGACACATAGTCCACCACATCTCTTTTCATCCCATACCACCAGAAGTAGGGTTTCAAATCCTGATACATTTTGGTGGTTCCCGGATGCAATGAATAAGGCGTGGTGTGAGCTTCATCAAGTATCTCTTTCTTAAGCTCATCAACACTAGGAACACAAACTCGAGCTTTATATAACAACATTCCACCGCTCGAGACTGAAAAGCCTCTAGGCCGACCCGCCAATACTTCATCTCGAACTTTATCTAGCTCAGGATCTTCCAGTTGTGCCTTTCTGATTCTCTCCAACAGATCAGATTGGAGTGTTAAATTATGTAACTTCCCGACCACGAACTCAATTCCTGCACTAACCATTTCCGAGGCTAGTTGAGGGGCTATCATAACCGTAGTACACACTTGTCCGGGACCTTTTCTGCTTAGAGCATCGGCCACAACATTGGCTTTCCCGGGGTGATACAGTATTTCACAATCGTAATCTTTAACTAACTCCAACCACCTTCTCTGCCTCATATTCAGATCTTTCTCGGTGAAAAAGTATTTAAGACTCTTATGATCAGTATAAATCTCACACTTTTCACCGTAAAGATAATGTCGCCAAATCTTTAAAGCCAAAACCACAGCGGCGAGCTCTAAATCATGAGTTGGGTAACGCTGCTCATAATCCTTCAGTTGACGAGAGGCATAGGCTATGACTCTGTCAGCTTGCATCAGAACACATCCCAGACCCTGTCTGGAGGCATCACAATAAACCACAAATTTTTCTTGATCTGATGGCAAAGCTAACACCGGAGCTGTTATCAAACATTGCTTCAGCTCCTGAAAACTTGTTTCACACTTATCTGACCACACAAATCTCTGATTTTTCTTAGTCAATTCGGTTAGGGGCATAGAAAGTTTAGAAAATCCTTCGACGAAACGTCGATAATACCCTGCTAACCCGAGAAAACTTTGAATTTCCGTCACAGACTTGGGCCTCGGCTAATTCTTCACTGATTCCACCTTGTTTGGATCAACCATAATTCCATTCTTCCCAACAATATGACCCAGAAAAGACACCTCAGACAACCAGAATTCGCACTTTTGAACTTTGCATATAACTTGTGATCGCTAAGTCGCCGCAATACCATTCGAAGATGATGCTCGTGCTCCTCTTTTGACTGAGAGTATACAAGAATGTCATCGATAAACACTATAACGCAGTTATCGAGGAAATCCTTGAATACCCTATTCATAAAATCCATAAAGGCAGCAGGAGCATTAGTCGATCCGAATGACATTACCAGAACTCATAGTGCCCATATCTGGTTTTAAAAGCAGTCTTCGATATGTCCTCCTCCCGAATTCTGAGTTGATGATAACTAGACCGTAAATCAATTTTCGAAAACACTGTCTTTCCCTGAAGCTGATCGAACAGATCATCGATCCTAGGCAACGGGTACTTGTTCTTAATCGTCAGCTTGTTTAGTTCCCGATAATCGATACACATTCTGAGGGAACCATCTTTCTTTTTCTCAAAAAGAACCGGAGCTCCCCAGGGCGACACACTGGGTCGAATAAACCCAATGTCAAGCATCCCCTGAAGTTGTAACTGAAGCTCCTTGAGTTTCGCTAGAGCCATCCTATATGGAGCTTTAGAAACAGGTTCGACTCCAGGTGCCAAATCAATTACAAAGTCAATCTCTCGCTGTGGCGGCAATCCCGGTAACTCCTCGGGAAACACATCAAGAAAATCTTTCACCACCCTGACTTACCCAGGCCCAAATGTTTCAGGTCTGCTGGAGTCAAAAACCACCGCTAGAAATTCTACACAGCCATTGCATAGTAAATCCCTAGCCCTTAATACAGAAATAACCGGGATCCGAGACCCCTGAACTGACCCAACATAAACAAATGGATCTTCACCTTCTGGCTGAAAAGTCACCATTTTCCGCTTACAATCTATACTGGCCGAATACTTGGATAAAAAATCCATTCCCAGTATGATGTCAAACTCAGTTAGTTCCAGTTCTATACGATCAACGCTCAACTCCCTATCTTCGATCCTAATTGGCATAGACCTAATACGCCTATTAGAGACCACCAACTCCCTACTAGGCACTAGGGTTCCAAACCCTCTTTCTAAAATATCCCAAGGCCTACCCGAAAATGAATTATTCTCATAGCTACATATGAACGTGCAGCTCCCGAATCAAACAACACGATATAAAAGAAGTCGTTTACAGGTAGCTAACCTGCCACTACAGAAGGGCTTGCTGGATCATCAGCTTGAGCATTAGCAAACACTGGAGTAGGAACAAATATCGCTTCCTGCTCTTGTCCTTCTTTCTCCACCTGTGGGCAATCTTTCTTAAAATGCCCAACCTTGCCACATTGAAAACATACTTTTCGGTTACATTCTCCGGGATGGTGTTTCATGCAACGTGGGCACTCAGGGTAAGAATAACCCTGGCGTCCTCCCTTGCCTTGAAACCTTCGGAACCGCTTGTTCTGTCTTAAACCCACCACTGATGACGTAGGTTTCCTCTTTTGCTCAATCATGGAGCTCCTGCCACTTTCACCATAATTTGAATTCAGGCAAGTAATATTCTGACCCTCTACCATAATCTCCTGAGGTCTCATAATAATTTCCTCAGGGCTTTCAGCCCAAGAAGCATTCTTCATATTTGAACCTCCCTGAAAGTCTGAAGGTTCTTGGATCCAAATCTTTCCATGCAATGGTTCCACTTGATTACCAGCCATTCCATACTTTGCTGGTAATACCGAATCAAAAATGATTGGCATATGCGGTAAAGATACTACAGGAGACCTTTGCTGTTTCAACCTCTGAATCTCTTCTTCATGTCGTTGAATCACAGCTTCCATTTTTGCAAACCTTTGCTCCAAATCCAACGGAGCCTGTGACGGATAACCATCACTCCCGTCGGAAGCCCTCCAAGGGCTCTCACCTTGGTTACGGGGACAACTTGGACTCCATTCTCTCCAACCGTTACTAGCCCTGGCCACTTTACTCTTACTCTCCACATTGCACCAGGTGTCCATTTTATAAGACTAACCTGTCAGTTAGTAAGTCAGTCTGGTCAGGCAACGGCCTATTTACATACTTACTACCGCACTTACGGATTTTAAGGCAATGCACTTAACATAAATAATTATAATCTAATATGCTTCCTAACATGCTTTCACATTCGTAATTATTTAAAATACTAAACAAGTACGGGCTTACTGAACCGTGAACCGAGCTTTCTCTGATGAAGATTGTACATGACTTAGCAAGCTTCGGTAGACAAACCTGGCGGCTCTGATACCAAAATTGTAACGCCCTAATGCTAAGGCACGCTACAGTGCTTTTTCAAATATAGTGCAATCTTTGCTAATCAAAGAAATTTCTTGAAAAACGTGTCAAATTAAAACTTTTGCATTAGATACTAAACTTTGTAATTTAATAAAATATTTACAAGTGCCGGGATCCCGTTTTCAAACTTTGTAAAATTGACTTTTTAAAATATACATTCCAAAATACACAATTTACTGGTCGCACAGCAACTTTCAAAATACAACTTCCAGATGTCCCGAGACCGAACACTCCAGGTCGCGCTGCTTGACATGTACAATCCCATCTGAGCTCAGGTTAACTCCTGTTCAGCCTTCGCCTTTCCTTTACCTACACATGGAAGCAGAAACTGTGAGTCAACAGACTCAGTAAGAAATGCATATAACATATCATATAATATCCGACCTGTAAATAGGCGCCCATACACCTATTTACAGAGCTTAACAGATGAGTATGAACGTTCAAACTACTTGTGCTATTCACCATGATATCACTCCTACCAGCTTTATAATCGAGCTGTAGGACCGGCACTATATTCGTGCCGCTATGATAGCGTCAACAACACCCAAAAGTATAATTGGCCATGATATCACTCTTAACCAGTACGATGCCTGTACTGCTGAACCGACACGATGGTTGTGTCGCTATGATAGTACCAATTCATACTTTCGGGGAAAAATATCACTCTTAACCAGTACGATGCCTGTACTGCTGAACCGACACAATGATTGTGTCGCTATGATATCACCCGAACACATACAATGATACAAACAGCATGCATATATATCATACATATACATACACCCAGATAATCACATGACACATTATACACAGTTCTTACCTATTTTCCGAATTCAAGTGTGTTGGCCGACCTGAACGGAATTCTCGTGCTAGATGGATGCCCTAATCATATATTGAAACCGGGTAAGCCACATGATTAAAACCCTAATCCCGGGGAACCCAAAACCAAAACCCTAGGTTCTGCTATACTCTAAAGGGGTTATTCTAACTCTGGAAATGGGGAAACACCCAACCGAGGCACCGAAATGGCAAAAATTGAGAAAATGAAAGGCCCGGGGAACCCTGCCAAAACCGGCTAGCCAGTCTTTGTGGCACTGCAAACCGGCTAGCCGGTTTGCACCAGTATTCCCCAAACTTTTCATTTGATGCTCAATTCTTCACCAATTGCCATGAAACCTTCCAGAGCTCCTATTCAATGTACAAACAATATAATCCAGCCAGTATTTCACAGAATAAAACAACAAATCTCCACTTGCCATTAAAGCTCAAAGCTTGAGTTTTAAAACTCAAGCTTGCTTAAAACCAACACCAAGCATCAAAATAAATAACCAGAACCTTTATTCAATCAATATTGAGCATAAAAACTGAACCCTAACCAAACCTAAACCTAACAGCCCCTAAAACCCAATTTCACATATTCAACCTAAACTTTAAATTCAAGAACTAGGCTAGGAGTTGCTAGAGCTTACCTTGGGTTTAATTTCTAGTTGAATTCCTTGCTGAAACACAGAAAAATCCCAGCCCCTTCCCCTTGTCCTTGTTGCCTTCGAAGAGAGAGAGAGAGAAGAAAGAGCTTCTCATCCAAACTTGCTAATTTTCTAATTTCTTTTCTTTTTAACTTTTCTAACTTGGAAAAAGGATTTAATTAAACCCTTTGCTGCCCAAAAATGACAAGGTGTCATCCATACAATCAGCCACCTAATCCCCCATAAAAGACTAAAATACCCTTTACATCAAACTTAGGTATTTTCAAAAGCTAGGGGTAAAATGGTCAATTTCCATAACCCCGCTCAATCTCGATAATTTATTTTCTCTAAAATATTTCCCACTAAGAAATAAGGATCTAAACTTACCCATGCGATCAATCTAGCCATCCATCGCTTTTTCCGTTGTCGACAAGCAGAAATCACAAAAATAACATATTTTACATATAAACTAAATAATACCCCTACAGTTTAATAAAATCTCCGGAATTGAGAAATTATAACTCTAATATTTATTTCTAAATATTGGGGTCCACAATTAAATAAATTCACAAATAATAATAAAATAATAAAAATTAGTGCTAATTGCCTTTACTAATCCAAATTATTAGAGCGGTCATTACAGCCTAACTCCAGCATTTCTACCATACACTTCAAATTATGTCATGAATAAGAAGGAAATTGACTTTCATGAATTAGTCAATGACCTTCAAACTTATGAAAATTTGATTGGAGGACCCAAGAAGAAAGGGAGTAAACCTCAGAATCCTGGGAATGGTAATGGGACGATGAAACCTGAAGCAAATGTTGCCTCTGCTTCAAAGCCCAAATCGAAGAGGAAGTGGAACAACACCAAGAAGCGAACTAAAGCCATGAAGAATAAAAAGGCTGCTCCTTCTAGTGATGCTACACTTAAAGGAAAGTGTTTCTACTGCAATGAAAAAGGTCATTGGAAACCCCAGTGTCCTAAACTTCTTGCATAGAAACCAGGTATTTCCATTTATAAACTTTAAGAGTTTTAGTGAATTGTTATCCAATTGGATTTATGATTCTGGACTAACTTTGTTTATTTGTTTTCTTCTTCTTTTAGGCCAAGCTACTTGAACTCAGATGAGTTGGATCAGAAAGCTGGACCAAAGGGTGAAATCGTCCAGATGAAGATGAAGCTCTTCAATTTATTTTTGAATTAATTGTTTTAGTTTAAAGACAATTTGGATTCAAATTTTAGTTAGGGATATTTATCCCTGTTTTTCTCATATTGTTGCAATACATTTTTTATTTTATTATTAATAAAGTATTCTTTATTTTCGAAATTTACTATTGCAAATTATGAGATTGAGCTTCATTTAATTTATCTTCATCAATTATTACCACATTATATTTGTATGTTTGTATGTGTAAGTGTTTTTATTATTGATGCAAATTCTATAATATTTACAACTCTTCATAGAGTTATATTAAATAAACACTAGAAATTATTTCTATGTTTATTTATAATTGTTAATTCTAATACAATTATTAAGAATTTGTTTAATAAAAGGATCTTTTGATCTGATAGGGGTGGAGAAAAGTTAAGAAAACTATGCAGTTCAACGATCTTTTATATCTAATGAACTCTGGATAGTATTCAACTCCACATAAACTCTATCACACTTAGAGAATCATGATCTTTACAACCTTTAGGAATGGATCATAATCTCTATATACTTAGGGGTGGAGGTTATCCACAAGTACCCTATATGTATATTCTTAGGGGTGGAGTCTATTCCACAATTCCCTATGTAACACATATCTTCTTTAAACATGGAAGTAATATAATGAGTCAGCTATTGTCAATATAAATTCTTGATCTTGATTTTATGTTCCATTTCGATTTTACTGTTGTAAGTAAAAGGTTGATACCTTTGAAAGTTCTTTGTTAAAGTTTCACACTACCTTAATTGAGTGGGAGAATTTTAAAGTTCTATACCCATCTTTATTAGGTTGATACTTGTGATAGGAACTTAAGAACAATACTGAAAAGCAAATCTAACCATTCACATGGATAGGAATAGCTTATCGGAATTATGAGAATAAAATAAAGAACTCTAGTTCAGTCCATTCGAATGACTTGAACAAAGAATTCTTAATCCTCATAAAATTTGATGGTATCTTAATTTTGATTACTTTATCTCTGGCATGTATTTTTCACTTCAAATACTAGTCTGCTATGTTGATGACTTAGTCTTCACTTAAAGTTTTAGACTAATACAAAAGTCACAACTAGGTAACTCTCTAAACAATCAGAGGTTAAAAGTATTATTTAACCAGACATCTGCTATTGAGTGGGAGCTATCTGAGATTAATCAAATAGGGAACATTAGAAGATATTCAAGAAAGATTTATGAAAGTGATCTATATGTCAGATATTAAGGAACTGTGTATCAGTTATCCTTGTATCTCACCATCTAATTTCGAAATTCTTGACATGGTGCTTACTTTGGGGGTGGAGGAATTATTGTATAATAATTCAAGCTCTACCAGAGAAGAATTATAACTTTGTGTATTCGAAATCCAAGAAAGTTATATAACTGAAGAAAAGTCTACACTGTATTATCTCAATTACATATTTTAAAATATAAGAGATATGTCTTCTGTTAATTCAGATGTACTTTTAAAACAGTAAAGATTTCAGTATCCCTTGATGAGTAAAGCATATAGTAAAGAATGTTTCATAAGAGTATTTATGAACTAGTTTCCAGAAGTTTAGGTGGATTTAAATATACTACACTTGATCTGAAGATCAAGACATCAGATTGACCTATTTGCGCAGTTTGTTTTATATTTGTGCAAGTGGGAGTTTGTTGGGTTTTATGCCCTAAATAAAACTCTTTACAATCTGATTAGTTATCAACATAAGAAATTTGAAGTGATTAATGTTTGCATGAATTCTACATGCTAATGGTTTAATATGTTTAATATGTTTATTACATTCATACACACAGAATTAGTTAAATCCAGATCATATGTTTATTCACAATTACAGTATCGTCAACACAGTTGAATGTGATTGTGATCATATGAATCAAAAGTATTGGTCCCTGTTTCATCAGTGTTATTGGATTTACACTAATGTGATAATCAGCGATGATGTGTACTTACACTTGGAGTAAGTGTTATGTTCTTTCCAGGACATTAGTAAAGTATACTAGTTTCGAATGTATGGAGTATACATTGGACTGGACCGATATTGCAACTAAGTTAACATATTACAAACTTACCGTTATACATATCTTTCCAAGTCAATATCAGTAGTTGATCTGAAGATTAAAAGAATATAAATCCTGATATGCTTGGGCTCAACTCAGGAGTGCTATTCATGTTCTTTGATTTATTAGTTAAGCCTACTTTTGGGTCAGGGTGATACGTATATTTTGGGAACATGATAGTATGATTGAGTGGGAGTGCTGAACATAAATATGGAATCTATAGCTTCTACTGGTGTATAGAAGTAAAGTGATGATTCCCTTCAAGCTTAGCAAATAGAAGTTAATGGATGAGCTCTTGTTTAACTGACTAATTATTAGATCACTAAACACCATTTACAGGTAGCTAAGTGTTTTAAGGGGCAAAATACATTGAGGGGTGAGAACGGTAAAGAAATCCCATCTCGATGTAGATCATCTATATAGAGGATCTTTAAATCACAATAAGATTATAACAATGGTTAAATGAGATAGCATATTGATATCGTGGAACATATAATATGCTCTATACAAGTCTGAGAGTGCAATTCTAAGTTCTAAGAGTGGATTCAACGAAGAATTAATAAGTAGGAATTTACTTGGTAAATTTGGTTCACTTATTGGAAGCTCAGCATATAGATCCATGGTCCCCATTCTAGTTGAGAACATTCTGCTTGTAAGACTCATTAATTGATTCGTGATTGATCAATTATAATTCTAAAGTTAGACTGTGTCTAATTTTATGAATTTTCACTAAGCAGGGGTGAAATTGTAAAGAAAAGAGATTCTAGGTTTATTTATTTATTAATGGACTTTATATGTCTAATTAATAATTAAATTAAATGACAATATTATTTAATAATCTATTTTAGTTATTAAATAATTAGTTTTGGCATTTAAAAGGTTAGAATTGGAAAATTGCTGTTTTTGAGAAAATAGAGATAAAATTTGATAAAACTGCAAAATCAAGTGAGGCCCAATACAACACCATTGCCGGCCACTTAATGTGGGATTTCAAATTAATATTTTCATTATTTTAATGCCAAATAATTCCTAACCTAAACGTAGTAGTTGCCTATAAATAGAAAGTGATGGCTCAGTCACAACACATGCTTTAACATGCTTTCATTAGTAATCTGACAAAAATTTCTCTCTTCAGAAAAACTGAGCCTTCCCCACTTTCTATACCTGGCCGAAATCATGCCTCTCTTTTCCCTTCATCAATTTCGTGACCCTAGTGAAAGAGTGAGTGCCCACACACAGCAAGCAGTAACTCAATCATAGATTGGAAGACTGTGAAGGATTAAACTTGAAGAAGAAGGACATTCGGGCTCAGATCTTGATTATACTCTGCTACAGAAAAGATTCGAGGGTTAGAGATCTGAGTAGAAGGAGACATTAATTCCGCTGCATCAATGTAAGGTTTTCTTAACTTTATATGTGTTTAATTTATCGTTTTAGAAAGTTCATATTTAGGGTGTTTAAACAACATACTTGTGAGTAGATCTAAGATCCTGGTAAAATAAATTTCCAACAAGAACTTCCTAAGCCAGACAACCTCTTTAGCTGCTTCAGTCGCAGCTATGAAGGAACAGTATATGTGAGCATTTCCTCTAATACAATTTCACTTTTTGGTTTGTTGTCTTTTATATAGTTATCTTCAAGGAGAGTAGCATTTGTAGAAACAAACACTTTGTTACCCTTGTGACTATAAAATAGTCCACCCCTAGTCTCTTTAGAATTTCTGACAAACATGCAAACTTCAGCTCGTGATTCCAGTTTGCCTTCTTTCTTTCTCAAGACGTGAGCAGGGCACCCCCAAATTTTATAATGGCGTAAACTAGGTGTAAGACCATTCCATAGTTCGACGGGTGTCTTAGGGACTGCTTTAGATGGTACAACATTTAAAATGTCGTTTGCCATTTGAATAGCATATCCCCAGAAGGACGTAGACAGAGTTGAATCACTCAGCATAGACCTAACCATTTCCAAGAGAGTGCGATTTCTTCTTTCTACAACTCCATTCTGCTGTGGAGTGCTTGGGGCAGTATATTGGGATTCAATTCCAAGTTCAGTTAAATGATCTTTGAACTGCATATCCATATATTCTCCACCTTATCAGTTCGCAAGATCTTTAATGTTTTACCTAATTGGTTTTGAGCCAAAGCATGAAATTCCGGAAACTTTTCAAACGTTTCAGATTTCCTTTGCATTAGGTAAAGAAAACTGTATCTAGAGAAATCGTCAATGAAAGTGACGAAATACTCATAACCTCCTCTGGCTTTTACATTCAGAGGTCCGCAAACATCTGAATGCACTAACCCTAGGGGTTGTTTGGCACGCTCTCCCTTCGGAGAGAAAGAACGTTTGGTCATTTTCCCTTCTAGGCAAGACTCGCAAACTGTCAGTTCTTCTAAGACGACATTTTTCAATGGACCGTCTTTGGTTAGCCTATTGAGTCTATCAAAGCCTATATGACCTAAACGTAAATGCCATAGATAAGTTTGATCATCATTATCAATCTCTTTTCTCTTAAGGCTTCTAGGTTTAGCTACATTGAAAAGTTCAGTATTTAGTGAGATTTGAGTATCGGGTCTTAAAACATAAAGCCCTTGTTCCATGTTTGAAACACATATATGAAATCCATTACGAGAAATTGAACAATTTGAACTCGAAAAATTCAATATATAAAATTGTGTCTGTAAACATGAAACACTAATCAAGTTTCTACTAAAATTGGGAATATATAAAACATTCTCTAAAAGTAAAAACTTCTTAGAATTAAACTTTATTCGGGTTGTTCCTCTTGCTTTAACTGATACCAACTTGCCATTTCCAACTTTAAGCTTTAACTCATCTGTGTGAAGATTCTCCCAAGTTTCAAGCAGCTGCAATGAAGAACATACATGGTTAGTAGATCCAAAATCAACAATCCAGGTGGATTTGTCGTTCTCTAAAACACATGATTCAAAGACAAAAGCATCACCTTCGTTTGAATTGTCTAGAAGCCTGGGACATTGTTCTTCTTTATGTCCCTTTCCATTACAATTCGCACATAGAACATGATGTCTGATAATTGTACTTGAAGAAGAAGCTTTGTTAGAGCCCTCATGCTTAATCTTCTTCCTATGATTAAAGTTGGCAATACTAGGAGGTCCCATTGCAATCACATTCCGCTCATGGGCCCTCAACTCAGTCTCGAGTTTGTCCATGTCGGAGGAGTGTGGATTGTTCAATAAGTAATCTAGAACAAAACTATCATACTCCTGAGGAAGACTATTAAGTATGAGTCGTACCCATTGTTCCTTTGATAAATCAATTCCTAGTAATTTGCCTTTTGGAATTTCAGATTCATCAACAATAGGTGCGAGTTAATGCAAGTACCAACATGCATTTTCACACTATTGAGTTCTTTTGCAAAGATACTAACTAGGAGTGGATCGGGATGAGGGTTATTCATATTGGCACTACAACATATCAATAAACAAAAGTAAGGTTTTGGTTCTATAAATTCATACACAAGTTCAGAAAACAAATAATCACATATGTTATAAAAATACTAAATCTAACATAGTTTATTTTCCAAGGTTTCCAATGAACTGATACAATGTCCCGTTTAGGCGAGAGTCAAAGCATCATCCATTGAATAGAGTTGTCAATTCATCTAAAATGTCAAACATTCTAGCAACCTTTTATTCGATCAAGATTGGAATTCAGCGTTGTCCCGTTTAGACGAGAGTCAAGGCAATTCTATCTTATGAGCTTTTACCATTGTTTCATACTCTTGTAAGTCTTATACAGTCGCCACCATTAGGGTGGTCATAAACCATATAAAAAACTTATAAGAATACTTATCTTTCGAGATTAAACGGTGCTAACTTGCTAATGAACGTTCCTCCATTAGGGAGGATTACTCACTAAAACAATAGTTATGTAAAACCAACAATAGAGATCGAATTTCTCTTGATTAAAGCTCATTATTTAAAAAATATGTATTTTGTTTAATCATTTATATTCCATATCTCAATAATGAAATATTACAAATTAAAGTAAAAACTTTAATTAAATTTCAAAAATAGAATAATTTTGAAAAATATCTTATTTAAGTTGTTTAGAAACATCTAAATACCCAACTTAAATATTCTTCAATCAATGACTTAATTAAATATTACCAATTAAGTAGTAACCACTTAATTTAGAAGATATTCTATTTTAACTTCCCATATTTATAAAATATCAACTTAAAAGATATCTAAAGAATCTTAATAACCAATTCCTAAAATTCCTCAACTTAATTTATAATAGGAAATTCAAAAATATTCAAATCTAAGTTGATTTGATTAGATTTAACTAAATCTCAACTTAAATAGGAATATTTAATGAAATTAAAAAATCAAGATTCAGAAAGAATTTATATGGTTATAATTTCATATTTAATTAAACACAAGAAAAATACATATAGTTTTCCAGAATATAATTATTCAAACTATGTTTTTCTTAAATTAATTTCAAGGAAGAATGAAATTAATTATGTTGCTAATCAATTTTTATTAGGTCAAACTAATATAATTAACCTAGCACAGTTATCCAAATCAGGCAAATGGTCCTTCACAATTGGGGTTGTTCATGTGAGGGGGGCTGGGTCCAGTATGTCGTACCCACTTCTAAGGCTCCCAACTCTCACACAAGGCCCAAAAGAGAGGAATTCAACCTTAAAATGAACAACTGTTATTAATTGAATAGGCTCACTACTAAATGAGCCTAAATAAAATCTATCAGGTATGATATTTTATTTAGCAACAACAACCTATATGTATCTATAACAGAAATTAAACATATAGGCTCACACAGACACACACATTTGGATGGATCCTATCATGTTACTAGGTCATACACAGATGAAAGAAGATTGTAAAAATTACCTGTTACAAATTATTTACTTGATCTATCATCAATTGAACCATTGGTTAAAATAAGATCATTTGATCTGTCAACAAGTTAACCATGGCAATTTAGATCAAGCAATAATAGGTTTTAGAAAACTTACAAACAATCTAAAACACATACTCCTGCAACAAGGTTAGATTTGGATAGTTGGATGTAGGATTTATTTAATTTTTTAAACATATATTTCGAAAAAGAAAAAAAATTTAAAAAATTAAACCTACCATTTTGAAAAATTAGGTTTTGGGTAACCTAAATGTCATTTCAAAATAAATTGCTAACTTTCCTTTTAAATTTCATGTTATTTAATAAATTAAATAATAAAATAGAAAATGGTAAATACATACCCTTTTCTTGTTTTACAATTCAATTTAAGTAAAAATAACAAAATTTAAAAGTTAACAAAAATACCTTATTTGCTCTTTTAAAATATCATGATTATTTTGATCTTATTCTAATTAAGGTCAAGTTACCAAAAAAAAAAATTAATATCTGACCTTAAAAAAATAAAATAATCAAATTTTAAAGGAAATAAGAAAAGAGGTAAGCAAAACTTGATTTTTCCTATTTTCAAAATCAAATTACACTAATATCTAAAATTAATTTAAAAAAAATAAAATTAATTTATTTCTGATAATTAGATTTGAAATTTGAAAAACAAAAATCAATATACAAAACTACACAAAAAATCGGAATTTAATTCCATGAAATAGCATGAAAAATAAAAAAAAAATGAAAAATTGATGAACTCTACGGATGGCATGCCAGGCATGCCCATCCGTGCACGTCCAGGTGATGCACGCCGAGGAATCACGGCGCAGGAAGGCTGCTTGCAGCCATTCCGTGCGCGTGATGAGGGTGCTCATCATCCCGATTTTTTCCATTTTCAAAAATTCATAACTAATTCTAATTAAAACGAAATCGAGTTATGTAAAAAAGTAAATTGCTTAGAATTTTCCAAACTATCCAACAAAAATAATATCAGAGACAGAAAAGTAACTATTCTTCCCAGAATTCACAAACAACAATCAAACATCAATATGACACACAAAGCAACATGATACCATCCAAAACATAAACAAATGTTTTAAGTCCAAATTTCTTGCAAGCAAATCAATTACCATGGCTCTGGTGCCAGTTGTTGGAAGTTATTTTACCAGGAACTTAGATCTACTCGCAAGTATGTTGATTTAACAACCTAAATATGAACTTCTAAAACGATGGAAAATTAAACACATAAAAGTTTTAGAAATCTTACATTGGGTGCAGCGGAATATATATCTCCTCCCACTCACATCTCTAACCCTTGATTCCTTTCTGTAGCAGAGTATAATCAAGATTTGAGCCCGATAGTCCTTCATTGTTGTTTCTAAATTCTACACAGCCTTCCTCAGTATGATTGAGGTATTACTTGATGTGTGTGGGCACTACTCTAACACTTATAGATTTCGAAACAATGAAGGAATAGAGAGAAAGAGAGGGTGGCGGCTCAGAGAGAATTTTCAGAGAGAAAATTCTGTCAAAATAATGTTGTGAATGTGTTGTTGAAAACTGAAGCTTTTGCCCTCTATTTATAGAAGACCACCCAGGGCTATGATTGAATTAATTGACATTCAAAATTGAAAAAATCAAAGAGAAAAGGAAGCTTAAGTGGCCGGCCTAGGCATTGTGGAAACAAGGCTTGCCACTTTTCCAACTTTCATTTTCCTACATTGATAGTTTCCTGTTTTGTCAAAAACTACCAATTCCTTTGTTCAACCACATAAATGTCAAATCTAATTATTTAATAATTAAAAAATAATTATCAAATAATATATTGTCATTTATTTTATTAATAATAAAACTAATTAAAGTTTCCTAATTAATAAATATGCCCTTCAAAATCTCTATTTATTGTTTTGCCCTTAATAAGTGATAAATTCTCAAATAGACACAGTTTATCTTGAGAATTATAATTGATTAATAAAAATCAATTAAATGAGTCTTACAAGTAATATTATCTCAACTAGTGGGCGGACCATGGGTCTATATATCCGAGCTTCCAATAAGCAGATCTAGAATTTACTACTTAAATTTACTGACTTATTAATTCTTCGTTGAATCAACACATAGAACTCAGAATTGCACTCTCAGTATATAGAATGCTCTATATGTTCCACCATATAGACACATCATTAGTTATCCATTGTTATAATCCTAATGTGATCAATGATCCTCTATATGGATGATTTACACTGTAAAGGGACTAAATTACCGTAACACCCTACAATGTATTTTATCCTTAAAACACTTAACCCTGTATAAATGATATTTCAACTAAGTGAAATGAGTACTCAATCATTTATCTCGTTTGGTTAAGCTCGAAGGAAATCACCCTTTGCTTACTATTCGCCAGATAGAAGCTATAGATTCCATATTTATGTTAGCGCTCCCACTCAATCGTACTACCGTGTTCCCAAAATGTATGTATTGCCCTGACCAAAAATTAGGCTTAACTAACAAATCAAAGAACACGAATAAGAATTGAGATTGAGCCTAACCATATCAGGATTTCGATCATGTGATCTAGGATCAACTTAGTGATATTGAATTGAATAGATATTTACGGTAAGTTTCATAAATCTACTTCAAAGTTCAATATCGCTCCATTCCAATGCATACTCCATGCATCCAACCTAAGCTTTACTTTAACCTATGTTCTGGAAAGAACATAGCATTTCTCCAAATGCAAGTAAACTCTGTTGTAGATTGTCATATCAGTAAAACCCAGTGTTCTGATAAATCTAGGAATACTTTATTCACATAGTCATGTTTACTTTCCACTGTGTTGACAACACAATAAACATGATCAAGTATGTGAAAGGGGTTTGGATGAATTTATAAATCAAATAGACAAACAATTGATTAAGTGAACCAAAACATACACAAATGAATGAAAAAATACTTCTGTTACTTTATTGATATTGAATAATCTGGATTACATTGAAATAGAGTTTTATTTAGGGCATAAAACCCAACATCCACAACATGCCTATGTTTTCTTTCCACAAGCCCATTTTGTTCATGAGTATGTGGACAAGCAAGCCTATGAATAACCCCACATTGTTCTAATAGGTTGGTGAAGGCCCTAAATTCACCCCCCCCAAATCAGATTGAAGAGTCTTTATTTTATGGCCAAGCTGGAGCTCAATTTGAGTTTTGAACTTAGTGAATGTGGGTAAAGCCTCATCTTTGGTCCTTAACATGTATATCCAAGTGTATTGAGATTACGCATCAACAAAACTAATGTAATACCTATATCCATTTAATGAGTTTATGGGAGCCGGCCCCCATAAATCCGAATGAATAAGTTGTAGGGGTTCATGATAAACTGTAGTGGAAAATGGAAAAGGCAATTTGTGATGTTTACCAAGACAACAAGCTGAGCAAAAATCAATATCAGTTTTATTATTCACATGGATATTACATGATTGTAAGGTCTGTTTTACAATCTTGGCAGTAGGATGGCCAAGCCTACTATGCCACAATGAAAAAGTGGAATCAGTAGAAGAGACATTATGTGTAAAACAGTATGAGTTACTGGACAGGGTAGGAAAAGATGGTTGTTGTAGATGAGTAAGTTGTGTTGATGAAAACTTGTAGAGGCCATTCTCAAGCTTCCCAACCAATAGAGTCTTCTTGGTGTCCTGTTCTTTGATATAGCAAATTGAAGGATGAAACTCAAAGAACACAGAATTATCACTAGCAAATTTAGATACACTAAGTAAATTTTTGGTGATAGAAGGAACATGAAGAAGATTGGTTAGAGACAAAGTTTTGGAAGAGAATGGAGATATTAGAGAAGAATTACCAATGTTTTCAATGTCAAGACCAGTACCATTACATACAAAGAATTGTTCTTGGCCCGAGTAGCTGCTGCATGAGGCAATATTGGTTCCATCAGGAGTGAGGTGATGCGTAGCACCTGAATCCAGGTACCAACTGTCATCTTGAACAGTTTCTGGTGTGGCTATACAAGCTTGCATTTCTGCAACATTGGCTGAGGCAGAGAACTGATTGAAGCACTCGGGACCAGTAAAAGATTTGTCGAATCTATAGAAACATTTCTTGATTGTGTGCCCGAGTTTGTGGCATAGCTGACATTGAGGTTTTTGTGTCCAAGATTGAGAGGCTCCTCGACCTGTAGAAGCATAACCTCTGCCACTGTTGTGACGATTTGGACCACGAATTGAATTAGAACCACCTCGAGATAGATGTTGCATCTGAGTTTGATTCTCAACAGATCGAAAGGGATGACCACGATTGTATCCACCAGATGTTTGTGAGTTGGGGAAAAAAGGTCTGCCATTGTTATTTCCATAAAATGGCTTGGTGTGAGCTAAATTAGCCTCACTTTTACTGATGTTAAAGGATTTGGCATTCTTTTCAATTCTAACAGATTGTGCCATTAATAAAGCCTCCATTTCTGCAACAGAATAGGAGTCTTTTCTTGTAGTAACAGAAGTGACAAAGACATCATATTCTGGTGGAAGTCCATTGAAGATGGCTTCAATGTGATCTTGAGCCAATTTTTTGTGTCCAATAGTAGCAAGAAGATCAATTATCCCTTTGATCTTTAACAGATAATCATTGAGAGAACCTGTCATTTTTGTGTTTCTGAGTTGAGTCTTGTATAGCCCTATGTTTGCTGAGTTGAGAGCTGTGTAGTATTCATTCAGAGTTTCCCATATTTGAATTGTTGTTTCGCACCCTATCATCCGATTTGTTGTTTTCTTCGACATAGAAGAAAGAAGCCATGAAACCAGTAAGTTGTCCTGTTGTTCCCAATCTTCGAAGGCTGGGTTGATGTTCTTGTTGGTTTCATCAGTGACATTAAGAAACTTGGGAGGAATTCGAGTATTGTCCAGGAACATTTGTAACCGACTTCCTTTAATTGAAGCAAGAACTTGGTGTTTCCAGGGTAAGTAGTTGTGCTCATCGATCTTGATAGACTGTGAGTGATTGAACGATACGGGTTGTGAACGAGGAAGAAGAGCAGTGTTCGATCTTGATGCTCCACCATTGCCACCGTTGCCGCTGGTAGCTGAATCCATTGAAGAGTGATCAAGGCTCTGATACCATGTCAAAATTAAACAATAGAGAGAGAATGAGAGAGAAACGTTGAAACAGAATTGTGTGTTGTATTGATTAATGACAGAGTATAGATATACAAGCCATTTATATATACAATTGAGAAATAAGGGGAAAATAGTCTAACTAAACACTGACAGTTGTAACTAACTGTATTAACCACCTTAACTAACTTTATCACCCTTAACAGTGGCTCACCATCTTGGACAACTCGACCATAAATCTTGAACAACTCGATTATAAGTGGCTCTTTTTTTGGCTCATTATCCCTAATCACAAATGACTCTTTTTTTTCTACTTTTTAGATCGGTATTTTTTTGGTAGCTCTCTTTATTTTTCAGCTCACTATTCCCGAATTACAAGTGGATTTTTTTGGCTGTTGGTTTGATTTGCTCTGATACCATGTTAGAATTTGGGATAAGATGAGTGGAGTTCCATCTCAAAACCAATTGGCAATGGGAGTAGTTGTCCATTCCTCATATATATTCTATTATTTTTCCATACATTAGCGATGTGGGACTATCTAACACTAATCGATCACTTAGTGAATATGAATTCTTTTCTATATCAATCATATATAATAAATGTATAATATATAATTTGGTCACATTCAAATCTTATTGTGTATTTAATTTTATTTTTGTGTTTGTTAATTTCAGTAAAAACTAAGAACTAAGGATTTTAAGCCCATAGAACCTAAGGAGTTTATAATGTGATGTTAGTTGAATTAATTCTTGGTTTATAGCATTTTTTTTTTTAAATGTCAGTTCATAGCAACCCTAATCTCCAAGTACAAAACATGTACATTACGTTTTCTTTTCCTGAAAACTCATTATTACTTGATAAATAATTTCCTGAATAAATAAAACAAAGACTAGTGACAGTTTTAATTTCAGGTTATAATATTTTCAAAAAAAAAAAGAGGTTATAATCTATATATATATTAAACTCTTAATACTATTGAATAATTATGTTTAGGGGTGTTCACTAAGTATCCGATCCAATCCAATCCAATCCGCAAAATGCGGATATCTGCACTGGCGCGGATTGGATTTGATTGAAAAATCTAAAATCCGCACTTGTGCGGATTGGATGTTGTTTGACCTCAAAAAATAAACGATCCAATCCAATCCGCACTTAATTATATATTTTTTAAAAAAATTATAATATATAATATATATTAATTTTCTAGTAATATTAAAAAAAATGCAAACTTCTAATTTATTAATCTTTTTTAGTAATATATTGAGTTAGTGTATTTTATTTGTTTTATAATAAAAAAACACTAGAAAAATTATTCTATTCACATAGACACATACACACAAATTTAGATATATATACTAACTTATTTATTTTAGTAATAAATACATATATATTTTAGTGTAAATTATATATTGATATATATATAGATTTGATTTATATATAAATGGAGATGGAAATAGATTATTATTGGAGATTAAGAAACAATAGTCTTTTTTTAATTTTTTTCTATGAAATATTAAATAATTTATTATTAAAAAAATAATCGATCTTATCCGCACTATTGCGGATTGGATTGGATCGGATTTAAACTATTATGCGGATCGAATTGTATCTAAAATATGAAATCCGCACTTAGTGCGAATTTCATGTTATTTGACCAAAAAAGTGCGGATTGGATCCGATAAACACCCATAATTATGTTTATGTTTAGTAATTCAGATTCATTTTAAGACTTTAATAATATTATTACGTATTGCAGTGATTGCATATGAGAAATATTGGTCAATAATAAATAATATTAAAAATATTATGTATTTAAATTTTGTTTGAATTAGGCCATATTTAGTGATTTCTAAGTTTTAAAAGCTAACATTACCTAAATTGTAACACCCTTACTAGTATAGGCGTATTACGTGATTTTTAAACGTATTGTGCAGCTTGTTGCTAGTCAACGAGGTTTATGGAAATCGTGATTAATTAAAATTTTTGCTTTTTAATTAAACTTATAAAATATTTATACAAAAATACTCGGGATCCCGATTACAAAACACTTTACAAAAGTTTACTGACTAATCAAAATACTTGTCGCCTAGCGACTAATTACAAAATAGCACTGTTGTCCCGAGGATCGTACGCTCCAGGCCTAACCGCCCCGACATGTACAATCTTCACCGACTCGCTCTCACGGTCCTTCATCCTTAGCCTTGCGCTTACCTACACATAAACATAGCACTGTGAGTCGACAGACTCAGTAAGAAAAGCATAAATCATAAACATACATAAATGCCGGGTTATGATCAGACGCCCATACCCCTGACCATAACCCTAACTGCCGTGTCCCACACGATACTGAGTCCTGAACGTTCATAAGACGGTACTATTGACAAGTAACAGCCTATACTCGGTACACTGGTCATACTACAGCTGCTAGTCATACTCTAGCCTGTACCGATGTGACACAGTCGGATGGTTCGAAGCCAACATACAAAGCTAATGTAATCTAACAGGCTTCCTACATGCACGCTAAACATGTAATACATATGCATACTGTTATACTAATCTTACATGGATTCCGAATTCAGGTGTGCCGGTCAACCTGACTGGAACGAACTGCGCGGCGGTTTACAGGCTCCTAAACCATAACAATCACAACCCTAATAAGTGATACGCTAAATCACTTCCCGAGGACTTAAACTAGAAACTAAAAGTTTCCCTATCGATAAAAAGCATAACAATACCCCAAATAACATAAAAACGAGAAAATCCAGGGTTCCTGAAAATTTCCCAACCGGCAGACCGGTTGCACAACCGGAATTCCGGTTCCTCGCTGGAAACTTTCAAAAATTCATACTTTGCTCAAATCAATTCCAAACCACACGAAAACTTCCAGACCTGTTCTAAATACCCCAAAGAACAATACCAAAGCATCAAAACAGCCCAGAATACATAGATACTAAAAATGCCATGTGAGCTCCAAGCTTTGAGTTTCAAACTCAAACTTGGCTAAAGCTCATCTACAAGCATCAAAACTAGAATCAAACTACATATCCATGCATAATAAAGCTGCAGAAACCATTCTCAAACACAACCAAACTTTACAGCAACT